>NC_067476.1:65569740-66937240 GCF_947179515.1 Apodemus sylvaticus | reverse complement strand
ACTTTAACAAGAATCGCTTTCTCTCATTATCCATCTGGATGTACTTCTGCTTCATACCCCCTGTCTACTTGGGTTGTCTTTCCTGAAGATGTGGCATGATATTTTATTTATTAGACTATATTCATATGTTGGATGAGGTATATGGATCTTAACTTTGCCAGTTATATAGGAGATAATTTTAAAATTATTGCAGCCTCTAATCCTCAGCCTGCTTGAGTCCTATATGAGTGGGAAAGAGAAGAGATTCTACTTTCTAGTGTACTGAGAGGATCATGTGAGTTCAGGTCTATAAGGAGATTAAAGTATATCCAGCACATAAAAGTTTTTTTTTTCCTTTTTCTCTTGAAATTTATATTTGTTTTACTGGTCTCTTTTCATAATTCTCTCCAGGTGTTTAAAAACTGGCAGGATATTCAGGACCATGTTTTCACAAAAGGAAGATGTACTGTTCAGAGACCATTAGAAATAGTGATTCAATATGAAGAACAGACAAGTATTGAAAAATCAAGCTGAGATGTGAGGATATTCTCAAATAAGCCTCTAGAATTAGGTTTTGCACTTAGGTAAACAAGCTGATGTGTGCATTCATCCATAACCAGAGATGTCCTTACTGCTACATGACCATCAAATACAATGTGTAAAGTATTTCCAATTGTTTCTTTAAGCATGTGTCTGACTTGTTCAGAAATAAAAGACATTTTCTATCATTTGTATCTGTCTATATCTAGACAGTCTATATCTAGAGCTAGAAAACAATGATATGTTTTCTAGATCTATAACTAAATTCATAACCAGAATATCATTGCCTAACAGGGTATACACATCCATATCTATTTATCTATAGTATGTGTGAGTTTATATGTGTTTAAGGATGTGGAAAGACTCAGTGTAGCAGAATAAGGCAAAACCAGAACAGGGAATTGGGAAGGGATGGGTGGGAGAACAGTGGAGGGAAAGGGACTTATGTGACTTTCAGGGAGTGGGGGGGGGGGGCAGAAAAGGGGAAATTATTTGAAATATAAATAAAAAATATATCGAATAAAAACAGAATATAAACATGTTTAAGGATGTGTGTGCTTTTAAGCTTCAAAATTTAAAAAGGAGAAATAGAATAAGAGCCTTTTTACATACTTAAAAACTTGGCAACAAATGAAGTAAATACTATTTCTTTTTATCATAATCAATAATTATTGCTGAATATGATGGTACATGCATGCATACAATCCCAGCACTGAGCTGTAACAGGTACAAGTGGCTGGATCAGAAGTTGTAGGTTGTTCTCAGCCACATAGCTTATTTGAAGCCAGGCAAAACTACAGAAGATTCTACTGATACAGAGATAGGATGAATACAAGTTCCAGACCACTCTGAACAAAACCCAGTCTCAAAACATAGAACAAAACATGAAATCAAAATCAAAACCACTTAATACTTTTATTATTCAGCCCCTTTTACACCCTACCTTACCATTTTTTGTTTTGTTTTTGTTTTTGTTTTTTTTTTTTTGGTTTTAGATATAAATGTTGCCTTCTATATTTCTCTTGAATGAAGCAGAAGTGGTTAGATTGAAGAAACCATATCTTACATGTCATGCTATAAATTCTCTGACATACAGCATTTGAGAAATAACTTATGTTAAACTTACTTCCTGCACAGATTGATACTTTTGAGCCAAATGGAGAAATCCAACCACAGTGCAAGGATCCAAGTTACTGAATTTATTCTCTTGGGACTCACCAACAGCCCAGGCCTCAAAGCACCACTCTTTGGAATATTTTTGATCATATATTTGGTAACACTGATGGGCAATCTGGGCATGATTATTCTGACTCATTTAGATTCAAAGCTACATACTCCTATGTATTTTTTCCTGAGACATTTATCAATCACGGATCTTGGTTACTCGACAGTTATTGGTCCAAAAATGATGGTAAATTTTGTTATGCATCAGAATATCATTTCTTACACAGGGTGTGCTGTGCAGCTGGCGTTCTTTGAGATTTTCATCATTACCGAACTGTTTATCCTCTCAGCTATGGCTTATGATCGCTATGTAGCCATCTGCAAACCTCTTCTCTATGTGATCATCATGGCAGGAAAAGTACGATGGGGCCTTGTACTGGTACCCTATCTCTATAGCATTTTTGTGTCCTTACTTCTCACAGTTAAGTTATTCACGCTGTCCTTTTGTGGCTCTAATGTCATCAGTTACTTTTATTGTGACTGTGTCCCTCTGATATCTCTGCTCTGTTCTGACACACATGAATTAGAGCTGATTATTTTAATTTTCTCAGGCTGCAATTTACTCTCCTCCCTCCTCATTGTGCTCATATCTTACATGTTCATTTTTGTGGCAATTCTCAGGATGAATTCCAAGGAGGGGAGGTCCAAAGCCTTCTCCACATGCAGTTCCCATCTGACAGTAGTGGTTGTGTTCTATGGAACACTGCTGTTTATTTACCTGCAACCCAAATCCAGCCATTCTTTTGAAATTGATAAAATGGCCTCTGTGTTTTATACACTAGTCATTCCTATGCTCAATCCATTGATCTATAGCCTAAGAAACAAAGAAGTAAAAGAGGCCCTTAAGAGAACTCTTGCTCATGGACTCAGCATCCGCACTTAATACCTCAAGATTTACATGCATAGCTTTCATACTGTGTCAGACCAGGAGTCACACAAGATTATCAAATATCAGAAATGTACAGCAAGCTTAAGTCTTTGATCCATTAAAAATTTCCAATATGAAAAACCTTTGTTCTTTCCAATTCAAAAGAATAAAAAATAGTACTAACAAAATAAAATCCTCAAACGCTAATCCAGATCCCATGGGAAACTATAATTTATAAATATTGGAAAATGTAGAAATGCAGGGGTTTTTTTTATTTAAACTTCATCTTGTAAAATAAAAAATAATGTTTAGTTAAAATGAATGAATATACAATATAAATACCAAAAGGACTAAATAAGTCTTATGGTATATTTAGAATAATTTGTAAAACAATTAAATTAATATATTATCCCTGGATTATGGTATGACAGAATTAATTATGATGAAACATGAGGTATCATCTTAGGGTGATATAATATTCTTTCTCTTGGAAAATGTTTTTCAAATGCCATAGGCATTTTTGCATATGCTTTTTAATTTTTTAATATTTTGATTAGTTCTTTGATAATTTTGTACCTACTTTTATCATATTTGCCCTCTACCCTTAACTCTTCTCATATTTATCCACCTTCCCTTTCAACACACTTTATGTTTTTTTTTTATTTTTTTATTCTCACTTCAAGGATAGTCTTGCGTATGTGATCTTCTACTAGATCATGGTTGATTTATCAGGTGATCCATTTTTATACAAAATTGTCTCTTTCTCTACCAGAAGATAATGAAGAAGAGTTTTAATCCAGCAACATGACTGGTCTGGCAAAATATCTCATCCAAAAAGCTTCTAGGTCTATGTGATCCAGGTGAAAGGCACACATGCCCAAGATTACAGTATGATCTGGCTGGAATATAGACACAACCTGGGTACACGTCTTTAAACTCAAACAATGAAAGGCTAATTTTAGAAGAACGAAGCAGTGATGCTTGAAAGTGACATCTGATTGATGGAGGGCAGTTCAGTGAGTGAAATTCAGTTGAATTGAAGCAATGCAGTGGAGTTCAAATAAGTTCAGTCAGTTGAGAGTCAGTGCAGAGAGTGTAGTGCATTGCAGTACTGTTGAGTTTGTGCAGTTCAGTGCACGTCAGGAGAAGCAATCGAAACCAGAGAATAAGGAGCCAGAAGATTAAAACACATTGCCAGAATTAGTTTAAAGCCAAGCAGAGCAATTCAGAGAGAAGCTGAGAGAAGAGGACAGATTGAATTAGTCAGCTTAGAAAGGAATTTTAGCCAAAGCAGCTGAATTGAACCAGAGAGACAGAAGTTACAAAGAAGTAGAAAGTGTGAGTTTGTTAAGCAGTAAGCCCTAAGATGACAGTTACTTCAGGTGATTAAAATTACTTGTCAAGCTAAACAATTTCCGACTGCTTAAAACATGGTGCCCAACTCCCCTTTTCATGCTAGGATTTGATCTGTTTTAGTGTAAGCAATCAGACACAACCATGGACAGCTAGAGGAGACTTCATAACAATCAGGCATCTTTACAACCAGCTCTAGGGGACCTAGTGAAGATACATATTATCTTTAAGCAACAGTGTCACTCTTGTGTCATATCCCATTGTGCATGTATCCTCCCCACTCTCTTTCTCTCCACCCTCTCCCAGAGGCTACCTCTGACTAGCAACCCCCACCAATAAACATTCCATGTGAGACCAGCTGCATGATATATTTGTTTGGGACCACGCTGCCTACTTCTAGTATTGCTACCATGAGACTTGGTGCTTGCAATCTCCCTTCATAGATCGTCATTTGGTTCATAGTTCTGAACCTGCCACCACATGAACTGGTCACCACCACATGAGCTAAGTCCATAGGCCTGAACCTCATCCCAGCATGTCTGCCTGCTACACAGCCTCACTTTCTGCTCATGGGATTGCTTCTTTCCATTCAAACACCGGCAATTGGGTAAGCTTATATAGGGTCTCTGGTACCAAGGGAGGACTAGCTACCCTTTAGTGACTTCACAGTTATCCAAAGTCTTTTTACTGCCCTGCCTCCTTATTCTAGAATGCTTTCCCTTGAGAGAGATTTTTCTCTCTCTTTTCTGAAATAGTTCCTTTTTTACTGCTATGAAATCCTGGGTTTTGATGAGTTCAACTCCAGAGTTTACCGCAAGATGACCTGGTGATCTGGCCAAGCTACTGCATTTGTCCTTGGGACAGTGAAACAAACAACTTGATAGCTTCTACTCACCCACTGTGTGCTACATCTTCGATTAAATTTGGAGGCTCACCACTGAGATGCCTCCTGGAAAATTTCAAACTTCTAAAACTAACACCTGAATAAGGGACTCCAAATTTACCCACCTTTGCAATCAGGTCTGACTCCACTATTCAGTAGGTAATGACTCCAAGTGTCTGTATAATGGAACTTTTCATCTACCATTTTAAAGAATCTTTAAAACTATTGCCAACAAAATGGAAAATGGAAGGAGGTTCATTATGTCCAGGCCTTTTCTTATCTTCACTCCAAACCTTATCTTTGCTCCTCCTGTTCCCTAGCTCAACTCCTATTAACTATGAAATCTCAACCAAAAGAAGCTTCTCCTATCCTTGATCCAGCTAACAAACCTTCCCCTTATCATCACAAACACACCTCTACAATGTCCCCTACTTCCCCAGCCTCACCATCTTCCTCTTCCCACTAGATCTCTCCAGAGCCTCCTTGTTCAGCTTCCTCAGACCCTTTCCCCTCCATTCCCAGCTACAGAGTGCCACAGATGTCCTACACTGGCACCTACTGTCAGTCTGCCAACCAGTTGCTCTAGCTCAACAGCCAACCCCCCCCACTTTCTCCTGACCTACCTCAGCTTCAGTCTTTCCTTTAAATGAAGCATCACTGGGGTAAATGGTCTAATTAGAGTACATGTTCCCTTCTCACCAAATGAACTTTCTCAAATAGGAAAAAAAAAGAAAGAAAAAAGACTGGGATCTTATACCTCTAACTTCTCTGCCTCTATTACAGAATTTCAGTATTACTCACTTTGACTTTTCAGGTTGTCCATGTGATTCTCAGTAATAACTTACTCAAGGAGAAGAACAGAAAGGGTGAACTTATTAATCAGTAAACCTTGAGATGACAGTTAACAGTTCCAACTACTACCCAGATTTCCTGGCCTTCTAAAACTCAGGAGCCAACAGGTTCCAGTCTCTAATATGGTCAACAGGGTCACTGGGCATAGGAATGCCCTACACCCTGAAGGCTATAAAAGCAATGCTGAAAATGCCATCAGGAGGGACATTGGGCTTTTGATTGCCCTCATAACACTCAGCACAGGGACATCATTACAAGATCACCCTCCAGCTGATCTTCTAGGCTTGGTCATGTGTGACTGAAGGGACCCAAGCTCCTTTGACCTGACCACATCCTTCTCCAGCAGAGAATTCTGGGTTGTCATGTTGTATGGGTGGTCCATTTCTTTTTTCTTGGAAAATGGGGGCACTTAATCAGTCCTGATGGAGTTTTAGGGACCCAACTCTTTCTTCTTTCCCTATTGTTCAGGTAGTGGGACAGCCTTACCAACCTCACCAGACTCCCACCAATTGACATTTTTAAGGGTGTTCCCCTCACACATTCTTTTTTAGTAGTGCCAGTGTGTCCTGTTACCTTATTGGGAAGGGATCCTCTAGCTAAAGTAAGAGCCTCTATTTCTGTTGCTCCCCTCACTTGCCTAACCCAAATTTACCAGCAGTCCCTCTCCTCCTCCTTCAAACCATCCAACCTACTAACTCTAACATGTCATTTCCTTTGCCAGCCTCTCAGATAGACCACAGATTATGAGGTTTCCAGAAACCCTCTGCTGCTAAACACCATTATCCTGTTTTCATCCAATTACAAGATCATACCAGTTACATCACACAAGCTTAATACCCTCTTTATCTCCAGACTCTTGGGGAACTAAAACCTTTCATCTCTGTCCTCCTAAGGAAAAAACTCCATCCTAACTCTTCCCACTTTAACACCCCTATACTAGCAGCAATAAATAAATAAATAAATAAATAAATAAATAAATAAATAAATAAATAAATAAATAAGCTAGTGGGACCTATTGCTTGGTTCAAGATCTCAGACTCCTTAATTCTGCAGTTGTTCCTGTCCATTCTATTGTGGGTAATCCTTACACACTTCTAAAAATCATCCCATCGGAAATTCTCATTTCTCTGTCCTAGATCTCAAAGATGCATTATTTTCTATCCCCCTAAATGCTCAGTCATACACTCCTTTTCCTTTACCTGGACTGACTCTTACACACACTTTTCTACCCAAATCACCTGGACTGCTCTACCTCAGGAATTCTAGGACAGCCCACATCTATTTGGCCAGGCCCTGACTTCTGACTTACTCTCTTTGTCTCTCCCTAAACTTAAGATTATTCGTTATGTACATGATATTCTTCTCTGCAGTCCCACTCTAGAAATTAGCCAAGCTGATACCTATGCTCTTCTAAATTTCCTGCCTAGTTGAGGCTACAGAGTCTCACCTTCTAAATTCCAACTGTCCACTCCTCAAGTCACCTATTTGGGAATAACAGTTATCCCAATACACAAGACCATTAACATAGCAAAATACATAACTCTGTCTCTAACAATTCATTTTACAAAAGAAGACATTTTTTATGAATGCATACATTATATATGTACTTTAGCAGCCACTGAACTCCTTATTTGAGAGTCCAAAAAACTAGCCTTTGGCACTCCTATCACAGTTTTCTCACAACCTAACACAACTTCTAACATACGAAGATTACAAATTCTTGCTCCCTTCAATGTTTTCTCCCTTCAGGTAGCACTAATAGAAGAATTTACACTTATTTTAAATCATATTCCAACCTTCTTAATATTTCCAACCTTCCTCTACCAAATACTAAACACTCCCAATCTTTCCCCTGTACAAAAAAATAGAGGGTAGCCACTAGAAAAGTCCCAGATACCAGGGATACAAGAGGTTCATAAGACCCAACAGGGATGACATTAGCCAAAATACTCAACAAAAGGGAGATAGAAACTGTAGAGATCTTATCCAGTGAATAGGCATGGCTCTTGGTTGAGGGATGGAGCCAACCACCCACCTCAAAAATATTAATCCAAAATTCCTCCTCTCAAAAGAACTGTAGGGACAGAGTGGAGCAGAGACTGAAGGAAAGACCATCAAGAGACTGTTCCACCCCAGAATCTGTCCCATCTGCAGATACCAAACACAGACACTATTTATTGATGCTTGCTGACAGGAGCCTGGTATATCTGTTCCCTTAAAGGATCTGCCAGAACCTGAGCAATACAGACTCTGATGCATGCAGCAAACCATGAGAGTGACCCTGGGGACGCCAATGGAGAAGTTAGGGCAAGGACTGAAGGAGCTGAAGGAGTTTGCAACCCCATAGGAAGAACAATATCAACCAACTAGATCACCCAAAGCTTTCATGGACTAAACCACCAACTAAAGAGTGCAAATGGCGGGGACCCATGGCTCTAGACTGATATTTAGCAAAGGATGGCTTTATCTGGCATCAATGGGAGGGGGGTCCCTTTGTCCAGTAGAGGCTCGATGACCCAGTGTTGGATAATGGTAGGGTTGTGAAGTAGGAGTGGATAAGAGTGTACCTTCATAGAAGCAGCGGATGGGGAGGGAATATGGGTTTGGGCATGGGAAACTGGGAAGGGGGATAACATTTGAAATGTAAATAAATAAAATAACAAAATTTAAAAAAATAGGAGAATCTCTAGGTATAAGCACAACAATTGACTATCCAATACGAAGTGGTCAACCCTAAAAACATACTTACAAATAACATAATACAGACTGATCAGGTTATATTTAGGAATATAAACAAATATATATGCATATAATAATAACTTAAAATATGACTATGTTTGACAGAGAATAAGAAGGATTACATTGAACCACTTGAATGATTGAAAATGGAAGGGGAAAATTATGTAATTGTATAAATCTTATAACAAAAAAACAAACAAAAGCAAAAAAAGTTAAAATAAATCTCAATATGTATATGTATAATTTACTCAGTAAAAGATCAACACTAATTTATCTTCCAGTATTTAATTATACTTAATAATGTTTATTCTGTATTTTTATATTTATATTCAATTCCTTATGCTTCTTTTCACTAATGGGGATTTTTGTTATTATTATTTCAAGTCAAGCCGAAGGAAGCTACTATTTAAATTTTGTTGAGCTTAAAACATAAGATTCAGAGAAATTAGCATCTTTATTTCATCATATTATTACAATTGATATATTAAGTTTTGTTTTTAATATATTTTAATACCTTTGAGTGCAGGGAAAATTTTTTATTACAAATTTCCATATTTAAACCCTAATCCCTCAGAAAATAAATGAATATGGAAAGTGAACCTTAAAAAGACAATTATATTTGCATTCATCCAGCTCTGGCAGAGCCTCTCAGGGGACAGCTATACTGGGCTCTTGTCAGTAAGCACTTCTTGCCATCAGCAATAGTGTCCAGGTTTGGTGTGAGCAGAAGGGATGGATCCCAGGGTGGGGCAGTCTCTGGATGGCCTTTCCTTCACTCTCTACTCCACTTTTTGTCCCTGCATTTCCTTTGTGCAGGATGAATTCTGGATTAATATTTTTGAGGTGGGTACTTACCCCACCCCTCAACTGAGAGCCATGCCTTTTCACTAGATATGGTCTCTATAGGTTCTATCACCCCTTTGCTGAGAATTTTGTCTAAAGTTCTCGGTATTGGGTCCTAGGAACTTCCTGGGTCCGTGACATCTGGGAATTTCTAGTGGCTACTCCTAGTTCCCCTACTCTCACTACTACATACCCCTTTTCAAACTCCTGACCCTTTGAACTTCTTCCCCATCTCCTCCCATATCTGAACTGGTCCTTTTTCCCCTTCCCTTCCTCTTTTCCTCCCAGATCCCTCTCTCTCTCTACTTCCCAGAGATTTTTCTCTTCACCCTACTGAGTAGTACTGTAGCATCCACATGTTGGTGTGATCTTCTTTCTTCTTGGATTTCACATTCCTTTTTTAAACAAACCCAAAGAAAGATAACCACTCAAATATAAAAATAACATAAAAAATGACAGGAGGTAAAAAATCACTATTCTTTAATATCTCTTAACATCAATGGACTCAATTCCCCAATAAAAAGACATAGACTAAAAGACTGGATAAGGAAACAGCACCCTACATTTTGCTGCATACATGAAAGACACCTCAGTGTCAAAGACAAACACTACCATAGAGTAAAAGGCTGGAACACAATTTTACAAGCAAATGGTCTCAGGAAACAAGCTGGAGTAGCCATTCTAATATCAGATCAAATTGACTTTCAAACTAAAGTCATCAAAAGACACACGGAAGGACACTTCTTGCTGGTCAAAGGAAAAATCCACCAAGAAGACCTCTCAATTCTGAACATCTGTGCTCCAACTGCAAGAACACCCTCATTCATAAAAGAACCTTTACTAAAGCTCAAAGCATACATTGCACCTAATACAATAATTGTGGGTGACTTCAACACTCCACTCTCCTCAATGGACCAATCAGGAAAACAGAAACTAAACAGGGACACAGTGAAACTAATTGAAGCTTTGGACCAATTGGATTTAACATATATATATATATATATATCTGTTATATATATATATATATCTGTTATATATATACCTGTTATATATATATCTGTTATATATATATATATATCTGTTATATATATATATATCTGTTATATATATATGTATATATACATATATATATATATAACATTTCATCCTAAAGCAAAAGAGTATACCTTTTTTCTCAACACCTCATGGTACCTTCTCCAAAATTGACCATTTAATTGGTCACAAGACAGACGTAAACAAATATAAGAAGATCGAACGAATCCCATGCCTCCTATCAGATCACTATGGAGTAAGAGTGGTCTTCAATAGCAACAAAAACAACAGAAAGCCCACATACACATGAAGGCTGAACAATACTCTACTCAGTGATACATTGTTCCTACATTGTTCAAAGACTTTTTAGAATTTAATGAAAATAAAGGCACAACTTACCCAAATTTATGGGACACAATGAAAACAGTGCTAAGAAGAAAACTCATAGCCCTGAGTGCCTCCAAAAAGAAACTGGAGAGAGCATACACTAGCAGCTTAATGGCACATGTGAAAGCTCTGCAACAAAAAGAAGCTAATTCACCCAGGAGGAGTAGAAGACAGGAAATCATCAAACTCAGGGCTGAAATCAGTCAAGTGGAAACAAAGAGAACCATACAAAGAATCAACAAAACCAGGAGCTGGTTCTTTGAGAAAATCAACAAGATAGATAAACCCTTAGCCAGACTAAAATTATAGATGAAAAGGGGGATATAACAACAGAAAATGAGGAAATTCGAAAATTCATCAGATCCTACTACAAAAGCCTATACTCAACACAACTGGAGAATCTGGTGGAAATGGACAATTTCCTAGACCGATACTAAATTTCCATCTAATGACTTTATATGACAATTCAAAGGAAATGGGAAGAACACCAACTATAAACATATGTGCTGACTAAACAAGTCTCAGTTTAATTATATTTTAGATAATTAAAATTCATACAAATTCTCATGCCCTTTCTTCCTCAGCAAGATATAAAATTGTCTTACAGCTTCAAATACTGGATGCTAAGAGCATGACTGCCCTTCCACATTAATTAAAGTAGTCCACAAACTTCATCTGATGCAGCAGTATCTAATTCATTATCTCTCATATTACTTCAGCACAAGTTTAGACAGAAAACCTTGAGTTTTACAACTGAAATTTAACTTATTCATAATTTTTAAAAAAATATTAAATAAAATCAACCTCACCCAAGGACTGCCCCTTGAATGGAATAGCAATGGTAGAAAATATGTCTTAAAAAAAAAAAGAAGGAGAAGTAGAAGTATTTCACCTTCCTGTTCTATCTGTGACAACTCCATGTCTGTCTCTCATTAGAACAAAAATAGGCAACAAAAAGATAATAATGAAATATAATAAAATGAAAGATAAACAAATTGAAACAGGATAAAACAAATGAACATAAGGAAAAGAGCCCAAGAAAAGGCACAAAAAACAGCTATAGTTATTCAGATTCACACATTCTCGTGCCCAGATATCCCATAAAAACACAAAACAGGAAACCATAACATATACACAAAACCTGTAGTGTAATGAAAAAGAATTTTAAAAATTATATTCAATTAAAAATAAAAATAATGTCTCTACCAAATCCCTCCATTCTGGTCCAAGAGAACCCTACAGTAAAAGCAACAGGAAGGTGGTAAGAATCATAGAGGAAGAGAATACCAAGTAAGCGAGGCTTCCCAGACACAAAAGGTCTGGCACACAAATCTATTCACAGAGACAAATGGAGCATGCAAAGGGTCTGAACCAGATGGGGTCCTAGTGATTGAAAAGTAATGGACAAATGTTTCCATCCCAAAATGGAAGCTATTTCCTAAAGATAATCACTTTCAAATGAAAAAATAGTTTACTGGAATAAAGTCTCACTGGGGGAACAAGTCACTCTTAAGGGTAGGCCACATGCCCAGCCGTAGATGGCCAACAGAAAATGAACTCAGTAGCATATTTGGAGGTTTGTTGTCTTATAATACCATACTGGAGCTTTTAAAATTTAATCCCTGTCCTTTCTTCAACATGTTTTATTTCTTCTGGCTTTAAAATAATGAATGCAACTCTTCTTGCCTATAATGTTAAGGAAAAGGTATTCCAACCTGTTGGATTCCCAAATTTTTGCTTTTGTTGTCGTTGTTATTTGTTTGTTTTTTAAGATGACCTGTATTTTTTGGAGGTAACTAATAAATTAATCTTCCCTTTCTCACTTCACTGGGTAAAGGTATTTACTTCCCAATACATGAATATTTTCAAGATGAAAGCTAGTGGATTTACAGCAAACTATTTTGCATGTAGTTCAACTACAATTAATTGAGAAACTGGGTATTATCTCTATTGGCTAATTTATTTTATTCAAATATAAAAATCACTTTGTATATGTTTATTACTGAAGGAAGGTGATAGTATGGAATACACATGACCTTATAACTTAGGCTTCTAACTTCATATCAAAACTGGGAGAAAAATTATCTTCCTCATACCAAGGGTTTAACTGTCCTTACCACTTAGGAATTTTTTTCTATATTCTTTGTTTACATTCCAAATGCTTTCCCCTTTCCCCCCATATGTCCCATAAACCCTCTTCTCTCCACCCTTTCCCCAATGACCCCTTCCCATTTCTCTGTCCTGATACTCTCCTACAATGATGGATCAAGCCATTCCAGGACCAGAGCCCTCTCTTTCCTTCTTCTTGGGAATCATTTGGTGTGCTAATTGTGTCTTGAGTATTCAGAGCTTCTGGGATAATTAATATACACTTATGAGTGATTGCATTCCATGTGTATTCTTTTGCTATTGGGTTACCTCACTTAGGTATATATTTTCCGGTTTCAACCATTTGCCTAAAAATTTCATGAATTCATTGTTTTTAATTGCTGAGTAGTATTGTGTAAATATACCACATTTTCTATATCCATTCCTCCATTGAGGGAAATTTGGGTTCTTTCCAGCTTCTGGCTATTATAAATAAGGCTGCTATGAACATAGTGGAGCATGTGTCCTTATTGCATTCCTGGGAATCATCTGGGTATATATGCCCAGGAGAGGTATAGCAGAGTCCTCCGGAAATGTCATGCCCAGTTTTCTGAGAAACTACCAGACTGATTTCCAGAGTGGTTGTACCATCTTGCAATCCTACCAGCAGTGGAATAGAGTTCCTCTTTCTCCACATCCTTGCCAACACCTGCTGTCTCCTGAGTTTCTAACCTTAGTCATTCTGACTGGTGTGAGCTGAAATCTCAGGGTTGTTTTGATTTGCATTTTCCTAATGATGAATGTTGAACATTTCTTAAGGTGCTTCTCAGACATCTGAATTTCTTCAGATGAAAATTCTTTGTTTAGCTTTGTACCCCATTTTTAATAGGGTTATTTGGTTCTCTGGGGTCTAACTTCTTGAGTTCTTTGTATATATTGATATTAGCCCTCTGTCAGATTTAGGGTTGAAGATCCTTTCCCAATTTGTTGGTGGCCGTTCTGTCCTTTTGACAGTGTCCTTTGCCTTACAGAAACCTTGTAATTTTATGAGGTCCCATTTGTCAATTCTTGATCTTAGAGCATAAGCTATTGGTGTTCTCTTCAGGAATTTTTCCCCTGTGCCCATGTCCTCAAGGATCTTCCCATGTTTCTTTTCTATTAGTTTCCATGTGTCATGTTTTATGTGGGATCAAGAACTGACAAATGGAACCTCATTAAATTACAAAGTTTCTGTAAGGCAAAGGACACTGTGAGTCGGACAAAATGGCAACCAACTAATCAGAAGGCTGAACTAATAGCTCTTATGCTGCCTTTCAATTAGTACAAGAACAATCCTTAAACATCTATACAGACTCCAAAGGATATGTTTTTCATATCCTTCTGTCCCATACTGCTATCCTGAAGCAGCACAGGTTACTTAACAACAAAAGCAGCATCAGTAACTAATACAACCCAAATTATGGCCAGGCTAAAAGCCTCCCATCTCCACACAGCTATTGAAATTGTCACTATGGGTCTCACCAGACAGATGACTCTATTGTCTCCATGAGAAACAATGTAGCTGACAAAGGAGCTAGAGCTGCAGCCCTTAGGGGCCTAAACTCTTTCACCCACCACAGAATATTCTTACACTACTAATCACTTATCCTCTCTCACCCACTAACACTCAAAACTCTGTCCTATCTTCACCAAATCTTTCACCCTAACAGTCAAACACGGTCTTATTTTGTTAAAACCCATCTACACCCTTCTCCTAAGGACTTCCCTTTCTTAGAATCTATTACTGTTACTTACAAAATCTGTCAGATGTCAGACTCCAACTCTAGATATCATAGAACTCCCTCTTCCTACTCACAGACTAGAGATTCCCTTCCTGGAACCCACTGGCAATTTTACTTTACCCACCTGCCCACTGTCAACCATGTCAAGTATCTCCTAGTCCTAGTAGATACCTTCTCAGCGTGGGTAGAGGCATTCCTCACCAACAAAAGGGCTCAGGCGTGTCTGATCTCCTTCTAGAGATCATTTGCTGATTGAGAATCCCAGGCTCACTCCAGTCAGAAAATGGTCCTTGAATTCACCTCTCAAGTTTCTCAAACTCTATCTAAAGCCCTCAATGTCCCATGGAATTTTTGTATTCCCTGTCAACCCTAGTCTTCAGGAAAGATAAAAAGGAGTAATTGCTCCCTAAATACCACTATTCTCAAACTGTCACCAGAACAGTTTAGGTAAAACTCCTACCACTGGCTCTTTTTAGGTTATGGTCTCTCTCCAAGCAACCAGTTTTTCTCTCACCTTTTGAGTTCATGTATGGATTTATGGTTCTAACTCCTGCTCTTCCAGCCACACACTCTTCCCTCCCATATTTTGTTACTACCTCTCTCTCCTATGGAACTTTGCTGACCACTGTCTACCATGGCCACACACTGACGCCTGCCCACTCCCTGTCAATATTGGAGATCAGATTCTTCTTTGTCCTTTAGCTCATTGGTCCTAAATTACAGGCCACTTCAGGGTAATTGTCATGACTCCAATAACTGTTAAACTTGAAGAACTATTTCTTAATTTTTTCTGTTTTGTTTTATTTTTATTTTTCTCTCTTTTTTCAGCTTAAATTGTTTTCTTTTTTATAATTAGATATATTCTTATTTACATTTCAAATGTTGTGCCCTTTCCTAGTTTCCCCAAAAAACTCCCCTAACCCATCCCTCTCTCCCCCTGCTCACCAATACATCCACTTCTACTTCCCTGTTCTGCCATTTCTGTATACTGGGTCACCTAGCCTTCTCAGGACCAAGGGCTTCTCCTCCCTTTGATTTCCAACAAGACCATTCTCTGCTGCAATCTGGAGCAGAGATGCTCATTGTATCTGGAGCAATGGGTCCCTCCATGTATACTCTTTGATTGTCAGTTTAGTCCCTGGGAGTTCTGGGGGTACGGAGTGGTTCTTGATGTTCCTTCTATGGCACTGCAAACCCCTTCAGCTCCTTAGGTCCTTTCTCTAGCTCCTCCATTGGGGACCCTGTGCTCAGTTCAAACTATGCATGCTCTGGTCCTTCTTAGAATAGGGAACAAAATTAGCACTGGAAGAGATACAAAGACAAAGTGTGAAGAAGAGACTGAGGGAAAGTCCATCAAGAGACTGCCCTACCTAGGGATTCATCCCATATACAGTTACAAAACCCAGATACTGTCATGGATGTCAACAAGTGCTTGCTGACAGGAGCCTGATATAGCTGTCACCTGGAAAACTCTGCCAGTGCATGAAGGACTATTTCATTGAGTCTACCTGTCTCTCCTCAAACCTTATAACCCTCAACCTCAAAATTACTTTTTTTTCTACACATCAACCTCAAAGAACCCAGCTCTCTTAAGCTCCAGAAGATGTTGGGATCATCTACCTTGTTCTCAATCCCAGAAAATTGAGACTCTAATATGGCAGCTGTCTTTGACCCTACTGGATTTCTCCTCCCACTGCTGTTCCTTTCCATCTATGGTAGCCATTATATCCAGAGATTCAAGGTTTGAGAAACCCCCCACTGGTAAGAAACAGTCTTTCTAAAGAGGGTCAGATAACTACTCCATAGCCAGAAGCCAGGAGGTGATCCAAATGTCATCTCTGTATCTGCCATTTCATCTAAATATTATGAACTCTTTGTTTGCTTCCTCTTTGACCAGATGAAAGCTAATTCTAAAAAAAAAAAAAAAAAAAAAAAAAAAAGGCCATACAAAAACAGGGACTGTGTGTATTGGTCTTCACAGACCAATCACTTCTTCTATTAATGATGCAAGAGCCTCTTCTTCAGTTTCAGAAACCCATGGAATCCCAGGTGGGAAACAAGAGTTGTTGGTAAGCTCTACTGTAAGAACAAATCTAAGTCCCCAAGAAGTACTACTCACATCCAGAGAAATTATATCTCAATTGTCTAAAGTCTAGAAATTGGAGAAACAGAAGAAATTAAACACTCCTCCAAGGTCATTATTTCCTTGACATCCCCGTCATGAATGGTACTAAGCTGTTATTTAGCCTTCTGCTTCAGACCCTGACCTTGGCCTACCACCTCCTTAAAGTCATCCAACCTGGCCACTTTAAAGATTGCTGGCTATATGGAGCTCCTGGAACTGACTCACAACTGCCACTTACAGCTTTTCGAGTGACCCTGCCAAGTAACCTCACTTCACCTTTCATCAACTGCCCCTACTCTGGTGTTGCCACAATCCCATACCTTTTCTTTATCATTCTACCTGCCACTAGTCAGGAGTTTACATAATGGTAAATTCACTAAATTAGGAATAATCCACAGCAAAGAGTCCTGGTTGTAGACTCAATACCTGCCCAACATAACAAGAGGGAAATTCAAATTGTGCCACTCCTGGATTCTGTGGGAATAACTGCAGGTGATATTACTGGAATAGCAGGGCTGACTATATCTCTAACCTTACATAATCAGTTGTTTTTCTGGTTTGACAACAGACTTCAAGAGGTGGGTCAAACCACCACCCTCCAAAGATGGATGCATTTCCTGGCAGTAGTGGCACTTCAGAACCTACAAGGACTAGATCTTATAGCTAAAAGGGGTAGCTCCAATTTTGGATGTTGTGTCAAATATGTAAAAATGCAGAGAACAACCTGATGCCTCTGACTCCTAGGTATTCAAAAATACCCTATGGAAATGGATACTGCCCTTCCTAATCCCCACTTATGTCCTTTTTTTCAGCTTTTACTATTTGTTCCCTGCCTTATTTACCTCCTCTCCACATTCCTCCACAATGACAAATTTAGAAAATTTCTAGCCGATTAATCACTTTCTTTTACAAGATTACCAAACACTGTCCGCAAAAAAGCCTGATGCAAAAGACTAATGAAAAGGACCCTGGTGGTGTCAGCAACACCTCCAAAATTGACAAAGTCCCTAGAAATCAGGAAGTAGTTTAAGAGATCCAATGCCCCTATCCCGCCTCACCCTCAATCCCCTTCCCCTCCGTTTCTTGTCCTCTAAAAGAAAAAGAGAGGAATGCTAGCAACCAATCACATCTGTGGTCAGCTAGAAGGCATCTTTACAGCCAGCTCTCAGGGACCTGGGATGAGACACGCCATCTCAAGGCAACAGCATCACTCCTGTGTCTGTCCCTTTGCACATGTGCCATGCCCCCCTCTTTCCTTTTTTTTTTTTTCATTTTATTATTTTTTATCTTTCTAACCTTTTTTTTACTTGATATATTTTTTATTTACATTTCAAATGATTTCCCCTTTTCTGGCCCCCCACTCCCCAAAAGTCACATAAGCCCTCATCCCTCCCTCTGTTCTCCCACCCACCCCTTCCCACTTCCCTGTTCTGGTTTTGCCTTATACTGCTACACTGAGTCTTTCCAGAACTAGGGACCACTCCTCCGTTCTTCTTGTACCTCATTTGATGTGTGGATTATGTTTTGGGTATTCCAGTTTTCTAGGTTAATATCCACTTATTAGTGAGTGCATATCATGATTGATCTTTTGAGACTAGGTTACCTCACTTAGTATGATGTTCTCCAGCTCCATCCATTTGCCTAAGAATTTCATGAATTCATTGTTTCTAATGACTGAATAGTACTCCATTGTGTAGATATACCACATTTTTTGCATCCATTTTTCTGTTGAGGGATACCTGGGTTCTTTCCAGCTTCTGGCTATTATAAATAGGGCTGCTATGAACATAGTGGAGCATATATCCTTATTACATGCTGGGGAATCCTCTGGGTATATGCCTAGCAGTAGTATAGCAGGATCTTTCAGAAGTGAGGTGCCCAGTTTTCTGAGGAACCGCCAGACTGATTTCTAGAGTGGTTGTACCAATTTGCAACCCCACCAGCAGTGGAGCAGTGTTCCTCTTTCTCTACATCCTCGCCAACACCTGCTGTCTCCTGAGTTTTTAATCTTAGCCATTCTGACTGGTGTAAGGTGAAATCTCAGGGTTGTGAAAAGTACACAGTTATAGATCCTAGTCAAAACAGATACATCTAAAAAACCACTCTTGCACTAAGGCTCATGGAACATTGTGGAAGATGAAGCCAAAGATTCTAAAAGCCAAAGATGATTAGGGAGTTTTTTTGTGAGATGGGGCCTCATAGTAATATAATAAGATACACCTATAATGTCTTATTAGCGTAACTAACTCTGAACCAAATCAAGAAAAGAATAGACATGCCACTGTGGATGAGGAAAAGCCAAAGGACTCCAAACTACACAAAAATTGACAGGCAAGGAGAGGGAGGTAATAGGGAGAGTGGTTCAGGTTTGGGAGGACATGGGGAAGTACAGAGGGTCAGGAATTGGAAAGGAGGTGTGTAGCAGTGGGCGAAGAAGAATGAGGATAGCCACTAGAAAAGTCCCAGATACCAGGGATATAAGAAGTTCATAGGACTCAACAAGGGGGACATTAACCAAAATACCCAACAACGGGGAGATAGAACCTATAGAGATCATATCCAGTGAATAGGCATGGCTCCTGGTTGAGGGATAGGGCCACCCACCCACCACAAAAATATTAATCCAGAATTCCTCGTGTCAAAAGGAACTGCAGGTACAGAGTGGAGCAGAGACTGAAGGAAAGGTCATCTAGAGAGTGCTCCACCTCAGGATCTGTCCCATCTTGCAGACACCAAACTCAGGCAGACACTACTTACTGATGCCAAGAAGGGCTTGCTGACAGGAGCCTGGTATAGCTGTCCCCTGAGAGGATCTGCCAGAACATGACCAATACAGACACTAATGACGCATGCAGCCAACCATTGGACTGACCCCGGGAACCCAATGGAGAAGTTAGGACAAGGACTGAAAGAGCTGAAGGGGTCTGCAACCCCATAGGAAGAACAGTAACAACCAACTAGATCCCCCAAAGCTTCTAGGGACTAAACCACCAACCAAAGAGTACACATGGGGAGACCCATGGCTCCAGCTTGATATTTAGCAGAGGGTGACCTTATCTGGCATCAATGGGAGGGGAGCCCCTTGGTCCAGTGGAGGCTCGATGACCCAGTGTAGGGAAATGCTAGGGCTGTGAGGTAGGAGTGGATGAGGGTGTACCCTCATAGAAGAAGGGGATAGGGAGGGTATAGGGGTTTGTGCAGGGGAAATTGGGAAGGGGGATAATGTTTGAAATGTAAATAAATAGAATAACAAATAAAATTTTTTAAAAAATAATAGAATCTCTAAGAACAAGCACAATTGACTATTCAATACCAAGTGGTTAACCCTAAAAACATACATACCAATAACATAATACCAATAACCTGATGAGGTTATATTTAGGAATATAAACAAATAGATATACATGTATGCATTTAATAATAATTTAAAAAGTGGCTATGTTTAAGAGAGAACAAGGAGGACTACATGGAACAACTTGAATGGTTGAATGGAAAGGAGAAAATTATGTAATTGTATAAGTCTCAAAACTAAAAAAACAAAAAAAGTTAAAAAAACCTCAAGATGTACGTGTACAATTTACTCAGTAAAATATCAACACTAATTTACCTTCCAGTATTTCATTATGCTTAATAATGCTTAATAATGTTCTTATTGTATTTTTGTATTTTAATTCCTTGTGTTGCTTTTCACTAGTGTTTTTTTTTTTTCAGAGTCAAGCCTAAGGAAGTCAATATTTAAATTTTGTTGATCTTAAACTATAACATTCAGAGAAATTAGCATCTTTTTTTCATCATATTATTACAATTGATCTTCCAAAGTTTTGTTTTTAATGTATTTTAATAGCGTTCAGTGCAGGACTTAATGTTTTATTACAAATTTCCATATGTAAACCCTAATCCCTCAGAAAGTAATGAATATGGAAAGTGAACCTTTAAAAGACAATTATATTTGCATCCATCCAGCTCTAGCAGAGCCTCTCAGAGGACAGCTATACTGGGCTCTTGTCAGTAAGCCCTTCTTGCCATCAACAATAGTGTCCAGGCTTGGTGTCAGCAGATGGGATGGATCCCAGGGTGGGGCAGTCTCTGGATGGCCTTTCCTTCACTCTCTGCTCCACTTTTTGTCCCTGCATTTCCTTTGGACAGGATTAATTCTGGATTAATATTTTTGAGGTGGGTGGAAGGCCCCATATCAACTGGAAGCCATGCCTTTTCACTAAATATGGTCTCTATAGGTTCTATCTCCCCTTTGCTGAGTATTTTGTCTAAAGTCCTCCATATTGGGTCCTAGGAACTTCTTGGGTCCCTGATTATCTGGGACTTTCTAGTAGCTACTTCCAGTTCCCCTACCCTCACTACTACACACCTCCTTTCAAACTTGTGACCCTTTGTACTTTTCCCCCATCTCCTCCCATATCTGAACTGGCCCCCCTTTTCCCTTCCCCTTCTCTAGTTCTCCCAGATCCCCATCTCTCTCTGCTTCCCAGAGATTTTTCTCTTCCCCCTACTGAGTAGTACAGTAGCATCCACACTTTGGTGTGATCTTCATTCTTCTTGGATTTCACATCGTCTATGAGTTGTATCATGGGTATTCTGAACTTCTTTTGGGAGGGGGTAATATCTGCTCCAAAGCTCTCAGGGATTAAACCACCAACCAAAGAGTACACATGGAGTACCATGGCTCCAGCTGGATATATAGCAGAGGATTGCCTTATCTGGCATCACACTGGGAAGGGAGCCTCTTGGTCCTGTGGAGGCTTGATGACCCAGGATAGGGGAACACTAGGCCACTGAGGCAGGACTAGGTGGATTGGTGAGAAACCACTCTCATAGAAGCAGGGTAGGGAAAGAGGGGGGATTAGCAGGCTTGTGGAAGAGAAACTGGGAAGGGGATAACATTGCAAATGTAAATAAATAAAGCAACCAATAAAAATGAAAGACAATTACATTAAAATGGGTTCATTATATTGAACTACATGTTCTTAAAATAAGAAGTCCCTCTCAGAGCTCAGGGAACCCAGCAGAAGAGGAGGCACAAAGCATGTAAGAACCAGAGAGTTTAGAGGGCACTAGAAGAGCCTCTAAGTCAATTGACTAAAGTTCATATGATGTCATAGATACTGAAATAGCAAGTATAATAATGACATGGATCTGCACCAGGTTCTCTGGGTTATTCATTATAGCTTTCAGTTGAGTATTTTTATGGGACTCCTGAATGTGAATCAAAGGGTCTCTGATTCCTATGACTTCTCTTGGTGCTCTTTCCTTCTAATGGTTTACCTTGTCCAAATTCAATATGATAGTTTTTGTTTTATTTTATTATAGTTTTATCTTGTTATGTTTGGTTATTATCTCTCAGAAGTCTGTTCTTTTGTAATGAGAGATAGAAGTCTGATGTATCTGGATAGGAGAAGTGGTATGGAGGTACTAGAAGGAGTGGAGACAATCAAGTTATAAGATGTAAGAAAATAATCTACTTTTTAATAAATGGGAAATTACTATACAAATAAATAAGAAGAAGAAGATAAGACTATCAGACAGTTAATATTATCCCTGTCCTTGTTATGGATTTTTGTATATTTACTCTAAATACAAATATATCCTATATATTCAACTTCAATCTACTACTTGTTGAGAAAAAACACCTATAGGTAGAAGCCCATCTATAAGAGTTGTAAACAAAGGGCAATTCTAATGTTTTAAAGGCATTTCTTTAACAAAATGGGGATTATCTTTTTCTGAGCTTCTTCCCACACAAATCTAGATCTTTTCACTTAGAACTAGCAACTGACAACACCATCAAAATGAAAATGAAGCTATGTGCTTCTATTTTTATTAGAGAATATAATTTAAACTAGAAGGCTTCATAAGAGGCTCATAGAGACTGAAGGAGTCTTGGAGCCTGTATGGGTCAGCATTAATTCTTCTGCATACATGTTGTGGTTGCTTAACTGGGGTTTCATAGGATGCCTATCAGTGTGAATTCTGTTATCTCAGATTCATTTGCTGCTCCAGGCACCCTTTCCTCCTACAGGGTTGTCTCACCAGTCTTTAAGTGTTGGTTTATGCACATATAGTCTTATAGCATCTTGTTATGGCATATTTGCTTTTGATTTCCCTGGGAGGCTTGATTTTTCTAAGGGAAAAGAAAAGAACATGAATCGGGGCTGCGGGGGGTGGGGAGAAACGTATGTTGGGAAGAAATTTGGAGCAAAGGAGGGATAGGGGACTGTGGTTGAGATGTACTATGAGAGAGAAATTAAAAAGAAAAAAGAGGAACAAACAAAGAGGGGTTTTAAGGTGTCACTCAATGAAAGTCTTATTTCTTTTTGTTTTTATTTTAATTAAAATATTACATTACAAAAAAGGATAGAGAGGTAAAGACAGAAAATATATTCAACACAAAATTAATTCAAGTAAGAAGACGTGAGGATATAGCAAAAAAGAATTAGGCAAAAAATAGAAGAAACCTGTGGGTCTTTCAATTTGCACAATATGAAAAAATGTCATTTTCATCATATACACTTTCTTGTCTGTGGTAATTTTTTTGTAGACTCTCTCAATAACTAATAAGCTATTTGAGCTTTTTTTCATGTATTTTTTAGTAGTGTCTATCTATGTAACTATGATTGTCCTACACTCCCTACACAGACCAGGGTGGCCTCAAATTTACAAAGACCTACCTGCCTCTGCCTTCTGAATGAAAAAATTAAAAGCATATGCACCACACCTGGCATTGTGCTAGTTTCTTTATTTAGTCACCACCCGGAGCAAATAACCACACCCAAATTTTTCACTTTTTAGTTTCTCACAATCTTAAAAAGGATATATTAGGAATACAGTATAATATACAAACACAAGTCTTCATAGTAAATATGCAAATAGATGAGCCCATTTTTAATAATAACCTAACTTCTAATTCTAAATTTCTAAATGCATTTCTGTTTTTAGATATTAGGAATTACAATTTAAATATGTAGCTTATTACATAATTTCTGAGTGTCCATAATTCAGTTCATAAAAGTATTAAATATGTGTATATATGTGTGTGTGTGTGTATGCATGTGTGTGTGTGATTTCATAAGAGAATCTACACAGCAAAGAATATGTTGAATGCATACGATTGAATAAGATTTACAGTGGACACTGAAGGTAAAAAGTACACAAATTTAAATTCAATGATTACAAAATACATTTTTGAATCAAAAATATTTAGTCATATTGACAAGACATGACTTCACATGCATGTCATACATGCATAATATACCTAAGGAGACCAGAACCATGAATCTAATGTCTTCCTCTATGTCTCCCTATTTCTTGATCCAGTACTTCCTGGAACTGTAACCTATACTTTGACTATGCTAGCTAGCCAGTAAGCACTAGAGATCCTAAGTACAATGTTGATTGACCATCAACTGAGGCCTTTACCCAAGTATTTAATGTAGTTACTGGGTCTTTATACTTTCAATGAAAACATTCTTAGACACCAACATATGTCTTTGTAGACCAAGGAAATTGTAGATTACATTCCACTTCATCGCATTCCTGGAGGTAATGATTGTGTTAATTCTATTTCTGAATTAAAGGGACATCAAACATGAAGACAGATGTTGGAATGAATAGCACATTCCATAAAGATATAACTCTGTCCTTGCTTTATTGGTATATCATTAGTTCTGAGATTTTAAGTAATGCATGTTTGCAATAAAGAATTTTGGCAGGAAAGGGAAGTTCTTCGACAGATGTCATTTCATCACTACTCCTCTTAGATACTATGGACTTAAACTCAATTCAGCTCAGTAATACAGACTCAAGACTACTCCAAAGAAAGCTCATGGTGAACACAAAAGGTAAGAGCATAGGGAGTTTTCCTCCCTCCTGGGGATACGATGTGAGACATTTTCTTAAAAAAAATAATGGGTGTTTATGACTGCATTAATTCCTAGAGGGTTCCTAGAGGGCAATATTGTTAAGGAACCAGGCCTTGTGGCAACTTCCCAAAGACTATTTATAGATCATAGTATCACTAGGATATACAGTTTAACACTCAAAGGTTTATAGAACTGAATCAACTCATGGATACAGCCATGTAGATATTTTAACTAAGAACATGAAATCTAATATCCATTCCAGGTGGGTTAAAAGTAATTCATATTATTGTATAAGGTTTTAAAATCAATATTATATCTCAACACAAACAATCCCTTTATAATTTTAGAAAGCTATGAATTGCTAATAATCAAGTAGCAAAATTTTCAAACTAGCAATTTTTGGGGATATTTTAACTATTTTCATTAATATTGGTTGGTGTAATGATCATTCATTCATATGTTTTAAAATTGAATTATCACTGTGTCTTATGTATTAAATAACATATTCCTGAAACAGTGCATTTTTGTCAGTGAGATGATTTAGATAGTTTTATTGTTTATATGGTCTAAAAGGGGCATTTTCTTTCCTCATTACATTTATAAAAGATCAGTTGATGCACAGTGCTGAAAACAAATAACATCCCTCCTCAAGAATTGAAATTTCATTGAAAAAATGTATGTTAAATGTAATTATATTTATGCGTAGGGGTACACAGCCATAATCCAAGTTCCTAAGAGGTTGAAGCAAATAGAACATTAGAAACATAGTCAGTTACAGAACAGTCAGCAGTACAAAGTAATACTGCCTTATAAAGACATTAAAAATTATCCAATGCCATATATGCAAACAGACAATGTTTTAAAATGCAACCAACTAAACAGTAGAGCACATTTACAAAGGTCATTTATCACAAACTATAATTAATCTACCTACATTTTATTTAAGAGTCTGTTGAAAGCAAACATTTTGCTGAGGTGTCATTATACTGGGCTTCCATTTAAGGCAGCATCTGTGAAGTTTAACTTCCAGAGTCTCCTAGTTTAATATGATGAGGCCTTTTTCATATTCATGGATAACATTCCCAGCAAGCAAATATTCTTTCTAAAATTTGAACTTAGTTCATTAACCGAATATAGAAAATTCAAACTAAATGTCTTTCCCTCCCTCCATCATATGTAAAAAGCAAAGCTCTGGATGACCTGGATATCCTTTCTTCTTGCTTCCACATCTTCTTGAGTCCTGGGGTTACAGAGCTGCACTACCATGCCTGAATTTCCACTTTCTTTCATTTTGGGGTAGTGTCTTGCTATGTGACTTAAACTGAGATGGAAACTGGTGTATAATTCACCATCCTCCTGCCTTAGCTCCCAGAGTACTGAGAATAGTGTCAATGATCCTGTCTAGAACAATGACTTTTAATATTATACTAGGGTTTCTATGGCAAAGTGGTTGCTGTCAGTGATAGATGTTAGGAGAGCAATACGAAACTTTGTTTTAAAGACAGATATGTCTTGTGATACATGGCCTAATATTATTCCCGTATATACTTCATAATATCTCAAGTACCTGTAACACAGACATCATTAATACTTGGTTCACTAAATGTGTAATAAATATTTTATAATCATGAAAAGCACAGTATGTTGAAAACAGAAATTGTATTATTATAAATTTAAATAATATCCTATGAAAAATCAAACCATTACATGATTCTCAAGTATCCCATAAAAGTCTCCATTATGTATACAATCTGTCACTTCTTGCCCAATGTGATTCAATGCATGGAGTACATTGAGGACAACAGCTTACTCTTCTTCTAGCTGTCAAATTTACCTTTCAGACTCATCTCCTTTTCTGGCCCACCCAGTGCTATCTCATCCCAAACATCCATAAAAAGCATCAAAATTGCTTTTTTTATGCTTTAAAGTTTCCCTTTGAGTTCCTTCTCTAACACTTTTCAAACCCTGCAATTCACAATCTTTACAATAGTCAAAAATTATATGGTTCAATTAAATTAATCAAAATATTTTTCTCTTTTACAATATCCCCATGACTCACGAATAAAAAAAGCAAGTAATATATCTCTCAATGTACAACCACACATGATACTAATTCCCAATTCTTCATAAAAATCTAGTCACATACTCTTCTCTTACATTCTCCCTTCCATATATGAGAAGCCTGCTTATTAACACATTTTCTATTACAGAGAAGGGCATTTCTCTCATATTACTTACTGCAAAAAATCCTGGACATTTTTTTCTCTCTGATGCTTTACATACTCATTTTCTTGTATTTATTTAAAGTTGAATTCAAAAAGTGTTTTGATAGAAGCAAGCTCCACATTATTTCATGTCAAATTATTCTACCTGGTTGTTTCAATGAAACCCTGAAGGTATTTTATTCCTCCTACCTCCTACCTGCTGCGGTGGTCTTCTTCACAGGTTTATTTTACAAATTGTGTCTACTTGGCCAGAACTTGAGATTCATAAGAAAAGTGATTTCTGTGAAGCTTCAATATTGTTTGTCCCAGAAAACTTACCAATGGACAAAGTGATGTCTGTTGTCAGAGTCAAAGGTATCAGTTACCATATAATGTTGGGATTTGCTGGGTTTTATTTAACTGACATTTTATTTGTTTATACTGTCACTTTTTAATGTTCTTTTTCTAGCTACAGCTTAAGTATGTGTTTCTCTGTCCATTTTAGAAGGAGGGAACATATCAACAGGACTTAGATTTTATCACGAATTTTTGGAAGCATAATTATGCCATGACACTTTAATCATTGAGTGCAAATTTGTAGCTGAAGAAGGACTGTGTGATATACAGGCCTAAACATCATCAGTTGTGAATGCTAATGACACCCCAGTTGTCATTAGGAAAAATGGTCATCCTTAAACAACTTTAGTGACTTACTCAGCATATGAAAATGTCATGAAAATTTATGATAAATATGAATATTATTATCCTGAGAATTTCACAAAAATATGTCCAATAGTGTTAATAAAAGAAAATATTAACATTTATGCTAATGTTTAAATTAATAGTTAACTTTTGTACACAAATACATTCAAAATTTAAAAAGATTATGATTCATAAAAATAAAATGGAAGGGATATGAAGCTTGTTGGACAAGAATAAAAGGGGTAGTGAAAAGCTAGGAAGTCCTATGAATAATCACAAAATGTTACAAAAATGTTAACATTTTGAAATAATCTTTTAAAGGTAGAAAGAAACTGAGCATTCTATAGCTTCATGCAATTCTGTATAAGTAAATAAAGCAGAATATAAAGGAAAAAATAACAGGTATAGTGAAGATCATATCTAAGTTAAATTTCCATGTAATGACTTTATATGACAGTCTACAGGAAATGGGAAGGACACCAGTTATAAACATATATGTGCCAACTAAACAAGTCTCAGTTTTATTATATTTTAGATAATTAAAAATTACACAAATTCTCATGCCCTTTCTTATTCAGCAAGACATAAAATGCTGCAGTTTCAAATGCTGCAGGCTAAGAGCATGTCTGTCCTTCCACATGAATCAAAGTAGTCCACAAACTTCATGTGATGCAGCAGTATCTATTTAGTTCATTATCCCTCACATTACTTCAGCACTTTAGGCAGAAAACCTTGAGTTTTACAACTGAATTTTAACTCATTCATAACTAAAAATATTAATAACACCAACCTCAGTCGAGGACTGCCCCTCGTATAGAATGGCAACGGTAGATAATACCTCTTTAACTTTGTGTGGCATTCTTTTCCTTTCCAAACAGATGAACTCACAATTTTTACATGGCTCCTAGAAATTTATCTCATGTGACTGAATTCATTCTTGTCGGTGTTTCGGACATTCCAGAACTTCAGGTTCCACTTTTCTTTGTCTTCCTTGTCATCTACCTCCTGACAGCTGCAGGGAACCTGGGCATCATCACCCTCACCACCGTGGACTCACGCCTGCAAACTCCCATGTACTTCTTCCTCAGACACCTGGCAGTCATCAACTTTGGCAACTCCACTGTCATTGCTCCTAAAATGCTGGTCAACTTCTTAGTCAATAAGAAAACCACCTTATACTATGAATGTGCAACGCAGCTTGGAGGATTCCTGGTTTTCATTGTAGCAGAGATCTTCATGCTTGCTGTGATGGCCTACGACCGCTACGTGGCCATTTGCAACCCACTTCTCTACATGGTAGTGGTGTCTCGACGGGTCTGCCTTCTGCTGGTGTCCCTCACATACTTCTATGGCTTTTGCACAGCCATTGTTGTTTCATCCTGTGTGTTCTCTGTGTCTTATTGCTCCTCCAAAACAATCAACCATTTTTACTGTGACAATGTCCCTCTCTTAGCACTTTCCTGTTCGGACACCTACCTTCCAGAAACTGTAGTGTTTATATCTGCAGCTACTAACTTGTTCTTTTCCATGAGTATAGTGTTGATATCTTATTTCAACATTGTGTTGTCTATCCTAAGGATCCGTTCATCAGAAGGAAGGAAAAAAGCCTTTTCTACCTGTGCTTCACATATGATGGCTGTCACAGTTTTCTATGGGACATTGTTGTTTATGTATTTGCAACCTCAAACGAACCACTCACTAGATACTGATAAGATGGCCTCTGTGTTTTATACATTGGTGATCCCCATGCTGAACCCCTTGATCTACAGCCTGAGGAATAAGGATGTGAAGGATGCTTTAAAGAGATTCATAACAAATCCATGTAATTCATTTAAGTCATTGTTACCTTAAGACTGTTTTTAGTTAATAAAGATAATTTTAGAGTTATCATAAGGAACTGAGATTATAACTCTTTTCATGTTATTTTATCATAGTGATTTCCTTCCAGATAGTGAAAACTTTAAAAGTGCAATATGATGGTGGAGAAGAATGAAAAAACTTACTTCATAAGTCAATCCTACAATGAGCTCCTTCATGATATAAACAAAGGAACAATTCACTACTTTTATTTCTTTATTTGAGCATATAATTTTACTCCAATGATGAGAAAAACTGAGATGACATACAAAAGAAGAGCAGCACAGAAAACACTGGCCAGTATATTACCCAAATAACCATAACATACAGAGAAACTGTGGCAAGCTACAGGACACTATGGAAATAGATTAAATAGATGCCTACTTTGGATAGAATGTTTGAATTTCAGTGGAAAAAAACTAAATTCTTGGTAAATTTTGTAATATATAAATCGCAATAAATATATTTGATATTCATCAAACATATTAGTGAAACATATTGTAGAATCCTTTTAATTCCCACGTGATCTTATGAACATTTATTTCAAAATAAAATCTGGAGGGTCAGGATATCACTGAGGTGGTGGAGTGTTTATCTATTGTGCATGAAAACCAAGTTTTTCTCCCCAGAACTGCCTTGGATGTAAAGTGCAGTAAGTGAAATAAGACTTGTAGATACAAAGTCTTTGTTTACCAGATAAGGTTGTTGACAATATCCCACCATATTAAAACACCACAAAATAAAACAGTTAGTGTAAAGTCATCATTCACACAGCACTGTACATATGTGTGTATCATCACTCATAGATATACACACAAACACCCACACAAAATTAAAATCAGACATAGTGTACTTTACACTTAATTAACACTTTATTAAAATTTAGACCGCATGTTTTTAATGGCACAATTTGTAATCACTAGAATTGGAGTTATATCCCAAGAAGATAAAAAGTGTCAACCAGTCTTATACAACAAGAATAATTTTGAGACCTGTTTAAATGTCAAATATGTGGTCACTTATTGACTAGAATAAATGAGACGACAAATTATAAATTCTATTAATAGAAAGATAATATTTTTATGTCTCAAAAATTTAAAAGCAGAGTTCATATATCCTAGCTATATTGATGCCTATTCTTATCTCTAGCCATCATTTATCTTTTTGTTCAATGATTTACCTAAGTGTTTACTTTTATCAATATAAACAGATCTAGAATTGTACCAAGAACATACCTATAACTAATGGCCTTATAATTTTCTACAGTTATAAAGTCTCTATATTACTTAGTGTTATTACTTTATTTAATCGTGCCTATCATGTATTCACATGTGGATACCCAGTAATGACTCAAAGGGGAATAACAGTTTAATAACGGTGCAAATTACCAGTGCAATTTCACACAGTTTGTGGGAGAAGACATATGTTTTATTCTAAGAGTTTGATAATTATAATTCAATAAGCAAACTTTACAAACTTAAGTTGTACAGTAAAAGTATAAAACTTATGGGATAATATGGATTATCCTTTAAGACGAAGACTGAAATTTACTGTAAAAGACCAAGAATAACTTTTTTGTTTGTTTGTTTATACAGGATGCTAGATTCAACACCCTGGCAAGGTGGTTTGAATGAGAACGCCTCCTAGACTTGGTCATTTGGGCACTTGGTACACAGATAGTGACACTGTTAGGAGCTATGCATGAGGAAGTGAGGTACTGGGGTAGGCTTTCGATTTTGAATGCCTTGTGCTGTTTCCAGGTTGCTCAATCTGTTTTGTGATTCTGTTTGAAAACATCAGCTCTCAGCTTGTATTCATACAGCCATCCTACTGCCATGTCTTCCTGCCATGATGGTGTATTACCCCTCTGGATCCAGGCTCCCAAATAAAATCTTCCTTCACTAAATGTCTTCTTATCAAACTATTTTATTACAACAACTAAAAAGTAACTAATACACATGGGCACACTTTACAACTCTACCAATCAATGGACTTGCTGTAAGACCAGATTTAACCTGATTGATTACTTAGTACAGGAGTCAAATCTATTCTATTCATTGAAATATCATACTTTGTGAAAAACTTAATTCTCATAATCTCATCATTATTGTGTAACAAGAAACAAAATATGAATTTTACTTTTCAAGATAAATGACTATATTAACCAAATAAGAAATCATATCAGCTATACACACACAGCAACTAGACAAGTACCTCAAGTATCATATCTCAAATTGAAGGCCTGCCTAGAACCCACATAATTTTGAAATATAAAGAAAATCAAAACCATGAAAATAATTTTACAGAAATTTTATAGGAAATAAAGTCATTTATAAAGTTTAAAAGCTAAAGAATAATACTTGATAAATATTTTAAAGTTAATAAGTTATTGTTAATGCTATTGTATAATTATAACAGTTATTAACAAATTTTCCTCTTTGGTATAAAATAAACCATGAAGATGTACATAAAATTTCAATGAATGGTATTTCAGCATGTATATCTAATATGAATCTGGTGAGTTAACACCAGATGGATTTAGTTCTGTCAGCTATATGATAAAAACTTCTTCGGAAGCTAGAAAGACAGATCATTGGTTAAGAACACTTTCTGCTGTTCAGCGTTCCTGGGTTCATTCCCTACCACCTAAATAGGGCCTCAAACCATGAATAATTCTAGTTCCAGAAGATCAGATGCCTTCTTCTGGAATTTATGTATATTGCACAGACACACAAACCTATATGCAGGCAAAAAAAATCCATACACATATAAAAATAAATATTTTCAAAGGCAAAGTCCTGTACTGCTACAAAAAAGCAACAGTCAATAAGTTATTTTATCCTAAACTATTTCAAAAATACTTCAGTATTTAATGTGTACAAAGTATTGTTTTAGGCTCTTATGAAATCATAAACAAAAGTGACCTCAACTAGCAGGTTACTCTTCAATTGCAGGGTCCTACATGAGAAGATAAACAAGAGATAAAACTGGATTCAAGGGCTATTTCTCAAGCTGATGGCTTATGGCAGAAAAGTGTATTAAGTACAATCTGCTATATGCTATTTGAATTTAAAAATGGGACAGAACAAAAATTACATCATATAATGGGATTAAGTCAGTAGAAAGTTAATCAAAAAATGTTGTACAGGGGACATAGGATATCTCAGTGAATTTTTTGTTTGATTGTTTGGTTTTGGTTATTTTATTTCCAGGAGCATGGACACCGTGTCAGTCAAGACCCAAGCAATACCACAAACTCACACCATATAACAAACCTTAGACAAGAGATTTATTGGGGAGAGATATAGAATAACAGCTGCCTCAGAAAGGAAAGAGGGTCAGCAGAGGGCTGGGCAAAGGTGTGGTCTAGTATAGGGTATTTAGAGCATGTACAGTGAGCTAGTAGAAAAGTATATTGAAGCTAGGAGAATTGATTGACAATTTATTCTGAAATATCTTTAATATTAAGTCCCTATGGTCAGAGATTTCTAAGTTTCCTAGCTCAGATCAGTGGAGGGTCAGGATGATTTTCTACTGTCCTGTTATACTACACACTCAAGGGTACAGATATCAAGCCATAGTGGCCTTTGGACTGATAAGCATAGCCTCTTAGGGTAGAAGGGTTTGTGTTTACTGTATCTGAAGCCAAATTTACCCAAGTCTCTGGCTCCAGACCATTACTGGTCCTGTCAAGCATATTCTTTGTTTTAGAAGACTATGTTCCCTCTCCATACATGAGGGCTGTGAGGAAAGCTTAGGATCTTTTTAGCTCTTAACACAAAAGTTTCAATCATTATGGTGCTTCAATTATGGTGTAAAAATTGATGAACAAGTATACAAGGGAACATTTGGGGTTATCAGGGTACAGGAATATGGAGAATGAGGGTTTCTGGCAAGTTCAATAGTATCAGGTATACAAAATGAAAAGAGATTGAAATTTCAAAGGTTTTATCAGCTGTTAGAACACAAGTTTGTTCAGGGATTCCTGTTCCTGGGATGGTGTAAGGTATGATTCTGATAACCTGGCCAGGAGCAATAACCTAGATAGTTATGTAATGCCTATATTTTCTTCCTACTATCATTGATCAAGATTATGCAAAGATCTTTGTTTCTTTCAGTGATCCTTGGCACATCATTATAATCCTTGCAAGGCCTGTGTCTAGAGTTTCATTATGGTGTTCAGATTACTTCACTAAAGAACACCTTTGTCCATCATAGCTCCTTCTCTATAAATCATGGTTTTGTGGTATCAAATAATTCCTCTTTCTCTTGGATATCTTTAAACAGTAAACAGTATGCAGATAACGGAAATAGATGTAACTAGCAAAAGAAAAGCACTTAGTAAAATGTTTTCTATCTAATTATTACTGACCCAAGATATTTTTAGACTCCAGTTTAAGGAGATGAATCATGAACTCCCAACCTCCAGGCAGAAAGTTTGTCTAGTACGGTTTTATTTTGTGTTAATTAATATATGATTTTGCTGTGATTTTGTTCTTATTTTTTAAATCAATTCAACACTTTAGTATGATACTTCTAGGTTTCAGATTGGATTTTATTTCTGTGTTCATTTCATAATTTCATAAAGAAAAAATGGTGGTAGCAGATGCCTCAGGTGGCAAGCAGGCCCTACAGCCCTGTGGACTATCCATGTTCTTGAAAGGTAAATGTATCTGAGAACTCTGAAGGCTCCTTAGAGTAAGACTGGACTGTGTTTAACATACACTCAAAAATTAATAATACTAATTTACTGTCATTTTACATAAAGCCAAGATGCATTTCTCTCTTTTTATCAGTCTGAGCAGCCATGTTGTGAACTCTACATATAACTCTATTAGATTTTTATCACAGAAACAATGTCTTTTTGTTTAACGAGAATTAACTGTGAGGAAATGTATGGTGCACCATGAACTGAATAATGACTTACTACTTATAGGTACACACAGGAACCACAATTTTGAATTCAAAAATTTAAACCATTTTGTTTTATAATCAACATACTCGATACCATAATGACATTTTCTTCATTTTCCATAAGTTTTTAATTCAAATTATATCCATATTTCTGCCCTCCTTCTATCCTTCAAGGCCTGCCCTTACAAATCCCACCCAAAATTACCCTTTCTCCTCAGAGAAGCAGAAGTCCACCCACTCTGCCTTGGGAACAATCCCAGCCTGGGAAATCTTGTCCCAACAGGATTAAGCACCTACTATCCCACTGAAGCCCAATCAGACAGTCCTTGAAGGGGATTGAAAGGCAGACAATAGAGTCAAAAATATTCTTTGTTCCCATTGTTGTGAAACCCATATGAGGAACAAGGTACACATTTGCTACAAATGGTGGGGGTTGCTAGGTTGCTCTTTGGTTGATGGTTCAATCTCTTTGAGTTCCATGGGCCCAGGTTAGTTGACTCTAAATATTTTTCTTGTGGTGTACTTGACCCACTCCAGCTAGCTCAATTCTATTCCCCCACTTATCCACAAGACTACTGCGATCTGCCTGATATTTGGTTTTGGGTATCTGCATCTGCTTCTGTAAGTACTGGGTAAAGCCTCTGAGGAGACAATAATGCTAGGTTCTTCTCTGTAAGCACAGCAAAGTATCATTAATAGTTTCGGAGGTTGGTTCTCTCCCATGGGAAGGATCTTTCATGATGGGCTAGTCATGAGTTGGCCATTTTCTCAGTCTCTGCTCCATCTTAATCCCTGTGTATCTTGAACACAGGACAAATTTTGGGTTGAAGGTTTTGTCCCTCTTCTTCCACTGTCTGCTACAGAAGGTGGCTACTTCAGTCTCTGTTTCTCCCACTGTTAGGACTGCAGTATCTTCCTTGTTCCCAAGCCTCCAGCTAGTTCCAGAGATTTCCCCTAACAATTACCGTTCTCAGTCCCTCCTCTCTGTCATACCCCATCCCTCATAACTAATCACCATTCCCATATACCTCCTCACTCCCTCTCCAACCCTTTACCTCTAATGACCATTTTGTATACTCTTCTGCGTGAGATTCCAGTTGCTTTAGGTCTGTGGATTGTAGCATGGTTATTCTGCACTTTATGCTTCTTATCTAGTTATAAGTGAGTACATACCATGTATGTACTAGTGTCTCACTCAAGATATTATTTTCAAATTCTATCCATTTGCCTGCACATTTTATGATGCCTTTGTTTTCAAGAGCTGCACAGCATTCCATTGTATAGGTGTACCACATTTTCTTTATCCATGCTTCAATTGAGTGACATCTATGTTGTTTCTAGTTTCTGGTTATTACAATTAGGGCTGCTAAAAAAAACAGAGCAATTGACCCTGTGGTTTCTTAGTGCATATAAAATATCTATCCAAATCCTTCTAATTTGGAATCTGTTAAGAAGAGTTATAATTCTGATAGGTCTGCCTTTGTATCTTACCTGGACTTTTCCCCTTTTAGGATTAATATTATTTTTTGTTATGTAGATTTTATGTTTTGATTATTTTATGACAGAGAATTTTCTTTTCTGATCAAATCTTATTTGTGATCTATATGCTTCTTGTATGTCTATAGGCCTCTATTTCTTTAGGTTGGGGAAATGTTCTTCTATGATTTTGTTGAAAATATTTTATGGTCCATGGAGCTGAGACTTGACCTTCTTCTATTCCTATTATCTTAGGATGTTTTGTGTAAGGAATTTTTTTAGGTTTTAGCATTTTCTTTAACTAACAGGTTGTATCTTCTACTCCTGGGATTTTTCTCTTCCAACTCTTGTATTCTGTTGATGATGCATGTAATTATTTTTTCGGTTCTCTCTGGGCATTACCATCTCCAGGATATCCTCAGATTGGGTTTTCTTTATTCCTTTCATTTCCATTTCATTTCATTTTCAGGTCTTGGATAGTTTATTCATTTCCTTCACCTATTTAATGGTATTTTCCTGTATTTCTTTAAGGGTTTTATTGGTTTTCTCATTAAACCATCTACCCGTTTAATTCTGTTTTCCTGTATTTGTTGAGAGATTTATTCATTTCCTCTTCAAAGGCATCTACCATCTTTAGAAGGTTGATTTTAAGATCACTTTCTTATGCTTCAGTTGTGTTATCATATCCAGGGATTATTGTGGTGGGATCCCTTTATTCTGAATGTACCATATTGCTCTGATTCTTCTTGTTTCTCTATTTATGCCATCCTTTAGCCTCTGGTTGTCCTTTGATGTTCATGCTCTACCAGGTATCAGGAAAGTCGGCCTAATCTGGATGTGCCCCATGCAGAAAGTCTTCTGTGGGCAGCCTTGCACTAGTTGTTCTTGCTGTAGCAGGCCTGATGGTCCTTGTTAGGCATGCCTGATAGAGGCCAGTATAGTGGTGGCCAGGCAACTGAGATCTGGGGTTGGGAGGCAGCCCACAGTGAGCTCAGGAGAGCTGAGCATGCCCCAGGGGGCAGGGAGGGGAATCAGGGATACTGGATCTAACCTGATTGTCTGATGGAAGCCAGAGGAGCAGTGGTCAGTCAATGGCTCTATTATGAAATTTTTTAACAAAGAATGCTTTTGAGATTCTCCTTGGTGCTCCTCTTTCCTGCAGTCCCTGCTACTCTAGTTAACCCGCTGTAGCCCATATAGCTGAGAGCTTTTCTTACTTTTTTTTCATATTCCACATATCCTTTTGCTAAGTATCCTCATTCTTAGCCACTATTTTATGTAAATTATGGCCATAAGGTGAAATATATATAATACTCAATAAATAAAATGTATAGGTTTCCAAATAAAAGGAAAACAACTTTTATTGGTCATTAACAATTTAATATTTACTTCCTATCACACTATAAAGCAAAAAATAAAGGAGACTCATAAACAACAGCAATGACTTTCAGTGTCATTAATTTTATTGTCATAACAGAATTTCATTCTTCATTGTTGAAATCTACTGTATGTGTGTATATCTCTCTCTCGCTCTCTCTCGCTCTCTCTCGCTTTCTCTCTCTCTCTCTCTCTCTCTCTCTCTCTCTGTGTGTGTGTGTGTGTGTGTGTGTATGATCTCTGTAACCATTCTTTGATGGACAGCTATATTGTTTCTATTTGTTAGCTAAGTTGAATTGTACTGTCATGAGCATGGATATGTATTATGTCTTGGGCAATAAGCCAGACACTAAAACAAGATGACTTTGTAGTTTTCCTAAAATGAGGGAGTTAAAAGTTAATTTTTATAATTTTGGTTGTGTGCCTAAGATTTAATGGCTGAGTCATCTCTCCAGTCCAACCTCCTGAGCATTAGGAAACATCCTGGAGTCTAAGGACTTTGGGCAAGCTCCTTGATGACTAAGGAATTCACACTGGCTATTTCTCTTTCTTATTCAGGCAGCCAAAATATTGTCTTTGTCCTCTCTGCTCCTATGTCTGTAATATAGATGTTAACACAGCAAGCCCTTCATAGAAATTTAAAGAGGAATCACTGTACAAAGTTGGTAAATATTCAACTCTGTTCTTTTTGTGTCTAGCTCTACTGAGTAAAAGTCACTCCCATATTTATTTATGCAGTGTTTATCAAGCCATTATTGGGAATATGTTCATACTTTTATACACTAAATAAAATCCTTCTTGTGTAGCTCAAAAAAATTTTATACTGAAAGTAGAAAACTTATTATCTGATGTAAAGAAGGGAGATGTACCAGGGTTATAGTAGGATGCTGCAATTAGTCAGTGCATTTGTATATTAAAACACAATATATAGTATCTATCAGTATTAGATGCTAATCAAAAACAAAGTAAAAATAAAAAATATGACTGTAATTTCTATGTTTATTATTCTTGTTTGCAAAAAATATATGCTTAATTATATTGGGATGAAGTGCTTTGTTTGCAATCATCACCCACACTTTTAAATTTTATGTTAAGCAGTCTTCCAACTTAGCTGTTAAGGAAAAGTACATGCACAGAGATTTACAAAATGTTTTGTACATAAAGAGTTGTTAATGCTAATTGCTTCCAAGAATTAGATGAGGGTTTTTGTCTGTTTGTTTGGTTGTTTTTTTTGTTTGTTTGTTTGTTTTTACATAAAGAGCTATTTGTTGAACAAAGAAAAAAGTTTAAAATCCCCACCCTATTTCCAAAATCAGAAGATACTAATAATTCAACACAGAAAGACGTAGTGACATTGTTTAATTACAGTGACATTATTAAAAGTTATCAGACCCTTTGTAAAAACACTATGCTAAAGGCAAAACTATAGATATATTCTTCAGAGACAATAACTCCTTTGAATATATCTCCCTCTGGAGCATAAACTCTCATTTTTTGTGGCAATCTCATTCTCTTTTTCCCTGGAGTAAGAACCTCTGGGACAGAGACACAAACAAAACTGTGCAGCCAACTACTCTGTGCACCCATTATGAGGAGACACAGAAGAACATCCTACCTGGGTAGGTTGAAAGAGTATCTGTGTGAATGAGTATAAGATGAAATTAAGTACAACACAAAACAGTATTTTGCAATAAAACTGGGGTTCTTTTTGTTAGATAGTGATAAGAGTGTTTCCTCCAGTTTACTTGGGTTCTATATATGGTAACATTATAGTACAAAATATTTGGGTATAAATTCATCAAATATATAACCTACTTGCAAGCTACAAATTTAGGGAAACAAAGCTCAAATTGAACCAAATTATCCTTGTGCAAATTGAATTTTATCCTTGAGGCACCTATAATTTTATTTCAAATTAACACTGAGTATATTAGACAAATGTCACTAATATGACCCTAAATAGACTTTGCAAAGAAAAATAGTATGTTATAAATGTACATGTAAACTACTCAAATATTCTTATTTTTTTAATGTATTTACTTTTATGGAGTAATTTTAGAAAGACTAAAATAATTTGTAGGTTTTCACAAGAAACATAATTTTTTCACTTAATAGAGTTAATAGAGACAGGAGGTGTGAGTGCTAAAAATGACAAAGAAGCAGGAGAAAAAGAAGTGTGATATTATTTAGATATGCAAAACTTCAACTATGAAATTTAGGCAATGTGGATAAGGAAAACAATTTCTCAACTTCAAGTGCAATAGGAAAATAATAAGTTCACAGCACAGCTCAAATCTTCTTTTAAAAATAAGACATTTTATAAACACACAAAAGGACATTAATTGTAAATTATACATAAAAAATGTCCAAATCTCTTGGAAAACAAATATAAATGCTATTCCAGACATTACTACTTAATTACAAGAATAGCCATTTCCTCTTGCCATCTCCTAGTCTTGTGCCTTAGAGATTACATTCGATGGTCCACATGTATGATCCCAGCACTTGGGAGGTCTTGGTCTAAAAGTTCAGAGTTGGGACTAACATGGGTTAAAAAGCAAGACTCTCTCTCATAAGAAACAATTAAAACAAAAGAACAAGAATGAGTAATAGAGATGTTGGTATTTTCTACACAGATATTGCCTATAAACAATTAGGACTTAGAGAAGAAGAGAAACAACTTATATTCAGTTTAGAACATAAGTGTGAGTCTTGAGTAAGAAGTAATTTTAAGATATGGCAATATTCAAAACAATTGTAAGATGTTATTTCACTGATTATAATTTATCTTGGACTTTTTTTTTTTTGAGACAGGGTTTCTCTGTGTAGCCCTGGCTGTCCTGGAACTCACTATGTAGACCAGGCTGGCCTCGAATGCAGAAATCTACCTGCCTCTGCCTCCCAGAGTGCTGGGATTAAAGGTGTGCGACACTACCGCCCAGCTGACTTTTCATTTTTTAAATGCACATAAAATATGGCATTTATATTAAGACAGTAAAACAAAATGAAACAAATGAACACATTTGCTGTGCCTTCCACAATGTTATTTACTTTCAGTTTTGCATTATGAAAATACCTTTAAGGTAGTACTATAACTAGTGTTGTATTTATAAAATAAATTGCTTCTATAAATAAGGGAAAATACACAACTTTATTTATAATTCTATTGGACCAATAGAGCAGTTGTAAATTATGTAATTGAGTATGTTCATCATACAAGCCAAGTGTTTCCAAATGACAATTCTATTCCAGTTTTGCACATACTTTGATAGTATCCACCAACATACATTGCTTTTCTTCTTTCCCATTTTCTTCCCATATAGCTCTTCTTTCTACCTTTACATATGGGTATATGAACTTGTATATATGTTCAACTACAAAGCAAGATGAAACTCTAAAAGTGTTGCAACTGCAGTAGAGGTTGTATTCTTTGAAAATATATTTCATAAATCATGGCTAAAGACATTTTAACAAATCAAGAAATATTTACAAGAATGTAGTGAGCAAATTTTTTAAACCAAAAATAATCTAATGTGGACTTTTTCAATGCTCAATTTAAAATAAATAATTGATTTAGAAAAAATAGAGAAATATCTATTTTATTTAAATAACTTTTTGGTTTTTGGTTTTGTTTTGTTTCTTTTTTTCTTTTTTCTTTCTTTCTTTCTTTTTTCCTTTCTTTCCTTTTTTCTTTTTTTCTTTTCTTTCTTTCTTTTTTTTTTTTTTTGCCTGATGGATTCAAATTTTTCTTTTCTGTTCTTTTTTTCTTTTTTTCTTTTTTTCTTTTTTTCCTCTTTTTCTAGACTGGATTCTTCTCTATTGCTCTGGCTGTCCTGGAACTTTCTCTTTACAAGAGAATGTGCTAGAATTAAATATATGCACCACCATATATAGAATGAATTGTGCTCATTTTCCCTTGACCCCATCTTACTATGCCCCTCCCCTCCCCACTGGCACTGACACCTTTTGTCAATGGGTTGATTTTTCCATTCATGTCTTCACATCTTCATATTGTGTATGGCCAATTCATAAAAATTAGAGCTTATTGTGTAAGCTTGGGTGGGAAATTAGTCACTGAAGGGAGAAGAATTTATCTGTGCTAACATCACTAAAAGAAAGTGAAGCCCCCTCCAACAACCTGAATTATTTGCTTCTGAATATGGGGTAGATAACAATCTATATCACAATACCATAAAAACTCTATGATATTGGAAATATTTTAGAAGACAATAAATTACTAAGAAGACCTTGTATCGTTTAAAATATAAATACATCATTAGAATGTTACTTTACTCCTACAGATGTCTTGAAGACTCATGGCTCAAATAAATTGCACCCAGGTGACAGAGTTTATTCTTGTGGGCCTCACAGATCGCAAGGAGTTAAAGATGCCTCTCTTTATGGTATTCTTATTCATCTATATATTCACAGCAATAGGCAACCTGGGATTGATCTTGATCATTAGAACAGATGCAAGACTCAACACACCCATGTATTTCTTCCTCAGCAACCTGGCTTTTGTTGATTTCTGTTACTCATCTGTCATTACACCCAAGATGCTTGGGAATTTCTTGTATAGCCAAAATTTCATATCTTTCAATGCATGTGCTGCCCAATTAGGCTGCTTTCTCACATTTATGGTATCAGAATGCTTGCTCTTGGCTTCCATGGCATATGATAGATATGCAGCCATTTGTAACCCTCTACTCTATATGGTCACAATGTCCCCTGGAATCTGCATTCAACTTGTAGTTGTGCCGTATACCTACAGTTTCCTCATGGCATTGACTCACACTCTTTTAACCTTCCGCCTATCCTATTGCCACTCCAATATCATCAATCACTTCTACTGTGATGACATGCCTCTTCTCAGGCTAACTTGCTCAGATACTCACTACAAGCAGCTGTCTATTTTAGCCTGTGCTGGAATCACATTCATTTCTTCTGTTCTGATTGTTTCTGTATCCTACATGTTCATTATTTCTGCCATTCTGAGGATGCGCTCAGCTGAAGGAAGACGTAAAGCCTTTTCCACCTGCAGCTCTCACATGATGGCTGTGAGCATATTCTATGGAACTCTCATCTTTATGTACTTACAGCCAAGTTCTGACCACTCTCTTGATACAGATAAGATGGCCTCTGTCTTCTACACAGTGATCATTCCCATGTTGAACCCTTTGATCTACAGCCTCAGGAATAAGGATGTAAAAGATGCCTTGAAGAGAGTCATAGACAGTAGAAACCAGACTTCTATGTTTAGAGAACTAAGAAAATGATTTTAATAAAACAAACATAGACTTTTTTCTTAGACTTTTCTGAGCAATATTTGTAAAATGAATTTAATGTCATATACTTAATTTGAGTTCAAAAGATATCTTTTCATTATAAAACCAACCATTTCTTTTTTTAATTATTTATTTATTATTTATTTATTTTCTATATTCTTTGTTTACATTTCAAATGCTTTCCCCTTTCCCAATACCCCCCTCCTCATATGTCCCATAAGCTCTCTTCCCTCCACCATTCTCCAATCACCTGCCTCCCATTTCTCTGTCCTGGTATTCCCCTACAATGCAGAATCAAGCCTTTCCAGGACCAGGGCAATCTCCTTCCTTCTTCTTGGGAATCATTTGATATGCTAATTGTGTCTTGAGTATTCAGAGCTTCTGGGCTAATTAATATCCACTTATCAGTGATTGTATTCCATGTGTATTCTTTTGTGATTGGGTTACCTCACTTAGAATGATATTTTCCAGTTCCAACCATTTGCCTAAGAATTTCATGAATTCATTGTTTTTAATTGCTGAGTAGTATTCCATTGTGTAAATATACCACATTTTGTGTATACATTCCTCCATTTCTATATCCTTTCTCTTTTACTAATTTTCCTTTTACTGAAAATAGATAATTTTTCATACAATATACTTCGATTGCAGTATACTTCGATTCCACACCCTTGACTCCTCCCAGTTCTTTCCCACTTCTAGTTCTATCTGGGACAAACCCATCTCTGTCTCTCATTAGAACAAAATTAGTTAACAAAGAGATAATAACAACATAAAATAAAATACAAAGAAAAACAAACAAATTGAAAAGGATAAAACAAATGAACATAAGGAAAACAGCCCAAGAAAAGGCACAAGAAACAGATGTAGAGACTCACTCATTCACATGCTCAGATGTCCCATAAAAACACAAAGCAAGAAGCCATAATATATACATAAAACCTGTAGGGTAATGAAAAAGAATTACAAAAAGTATACTCAATTAAAAATAAAAATAATGTCTCTAATAAAATCCTCCATTCTGGTCTTAGAGAATGCCAAAGAAAAATAAACAGAAAGAAGGTAAGAGTCAGAGAGGATGAGAATACCAAGTAAACAAGCCATTCTAAACACAAAAGAGTTGGCATAAATATCTACTCACAGAGACTGACATAGCATGCAAAGGGTCTGCACCAGATAGGGTCCAGAGAGAAATAGTGGAGAGAGAAATAGTGGACAAAAGTTTCCATCCCAAACCTGGAAACTATCTCCAACAGATCATCACTTGTAAATGAAAAAATAGTTCAGTTCCAGTGTGTCTCACTGGGCAAACAAATCACTCTTAGGGTTAGGCGACACGCCTAGCCATAGATGGCCAACAAAAAATGAACTCAACAGTATCTTCGAGGTTCGTTATCTTATACTATCATATCGGGGATTTTAAAATTTAACCCCATCCTTTCTTCAATATGTTTTATTTCTTCAGGCTTTAAAATAATGACTGTAGCTCATCTTGCAGGTAATTTTAAGGGAATGGTATTTCACTTCATGGTTTCCAAATGTTTTTGCTTTTGCTCTTTGTTTGCTTGCTTGCTTGTTTTTTAAGACCACCTGTGTTTCTTGGAGGCAACCAATTAATTAATCTTGCATTTCTCATTTCGCTAGGTAAAGGCCTTTACTTCCCAGTATACGAGTATTTTCAAGATGAAAACTACTGGATTTAAAGCAAACTATTTCACAGACAGCTCATCTTCACTTAATTGGGAAATTGGGTACTATCTCTATTGACTAATTTATTTTATTTCAATATAAAAATCACATTTCATATGTTTATTACTGAGGGAAGTTCATAGTTTGGAGTAAAACATGGCCTTTTAACTTAGATGTCTGACTTCATATCAAAACTGGGAGAAAAATTATTTTCCTCACAGCAAGGGTTAAACTGGCCTTACCACTTAGAAATTTTAAGTTCTTTGAGAAAACTAACTGGCATTTCTTTGTCTCCTGCCTATTGAATGATAAGATATACCTGGGGTTCTTGTCTATCTGCAATTATTATTTGCCTTCCTAAAATACTGACACCTCAAAAGGGTTTTATCTTAATAGGTAAAGAAATGGGTTTTTTTAGTTCCTTTCCTCAAATTCAATGAAGGCTTTTATATTGAAAGCTGTCTTCTGTTCTTAAAGATGGTTTTATTAAGTTTGGACTACAATAAAAATACAATAAACTTACAGATTGAATAATAAAATTATGTTTGAAATCACTTGTGCAATTCATGACAGTTACCTTCAGTTTAGACCTACTAGAGAAAGACTAGTAGAGGAATGGTCTACAAAATTGAAATTTTGTCTAATGTGTAACATCTGGAACAAATCAGGTTAAGAGCTGGCTAGAGAAAGACTAGTAGAGGAATGGTCTACAAAATTGGAATTTTGTCTAATGTGTAACATATTGTTACAGAATAACAATTATGTGTTTCACCCAGGCTTAATTTAGTTTAGTTTTTTGTCATTAACAAAGAAAACCCTGTAACTGACCCCAGTTACATCAAACGGGTTTCCTGGAAGGGAAGCTGGGGATGTATGGGAAAGTGACAAGAAGAGACAGAAACCAAGACAACATTGTTGCTCAAGGTCTCAAAGTTTAATGGAGAACTCCAAATATATAGATAGGGGAAAATCCTTTCCCCCAAAGGCTGGAAGCTTCTCAGCAGAACCGGTTTAAGTGTTCTGCAGGTGGCTAGTGTTTCTCAGGAAACTGCAGGTTCTTAAAGAACAATGGGCTTCACCTTGGTCTGAGCACTCCACCATAAGTAGAGGGGATTATGAGTAACACAAGAGTTCCTCCTCAAAGGCTTGGAGAGGAACTTCACATTGGTTAATGTCAAGTTCCTGACAGGTAGCATGGTACCTCAATAAGGCTCTCTACAAAACCCTCTAAAAATTATAGTATTTTGTCCTTTTTACAGTGTTCTTTGCCTTACAGAAACTTTGTAATTTTATGAGGTCCCATTTGTCAATTCTTGATCTTAGAGCACAAGCTATTGGTGTTCTCTTCAGGAACTGTACCCCTGTGCCCATGTCCTCAAGGGTCTTTCCCAGTTTTTTTCTATTAGTTTCAGTGTCTGGTTTTATGTGGAGGTCCTTGATCCACTTGGAGTTGAGCTTAGTACAAGGAGATAAGAATGGATCAATTCCCATTCTTCTGCATGCTGACCTCCAGTTGAACCAGCACCATGTGTTGAAAAGGCTATCTTTTTTCCCACTGGATGGTTTTAGCTCCTTTGTCAAAGATCAAGGGACGGTAGGTGTGTGGGTTCATTTCTGGGTCTTCAATCCTATTCCATTGATCTACCTGCTTGTCACTGTACCAATACCATGCAGTTTTTAACACTATTGCTCTGTAGTACTGCCTGAGGTCCAAGATACTGATTCCCCCAGAAGTTCTTTTACTGTTGAGAATAGTTTTAGCTATCCTGGGTTTTTTGTTATTCCAGATGAATTTGAGAATTGCTTTTTCTAACTCTATGAAGAACTGAATTGGGATTTTGATGGGGATTGCATTTAATCTGTAGATTGCTTTAGGCAAGATGGCCATTTTTGCTATATTAATCCTGTCAGTCCACAAGCATGGAATATTTTTCCATTTTCTGAGGTCTTCTTCGATTCCCTTCTTCAGAGACCTGAAGTTCTTGTCATACAGATCTTCCACTTGTTTGGTTAGAGTCACACCAAGATACTTTATGTTGTTTGTGGCTATTGTGAAGGGTATCATTTCCCTAATTTCTTTCTCAGCCTGTTTATCCTTTGAGTATAGGAAGGCTACTGATTTGCTTGAGTTGATTTTATATAAGGCCACTTTGCTGAAGTTGTTTATCAGCTGTAGGAGTTCTATGGTGGAGTTTTTTGGGTTGCTTAAGTATACTATAATATCATCTGCAAATAGTGATAGTTTGACTTCTTACTTTCCAATTTGTATCCCTTTGATCTCCTTATGTTGTCTAATTGGAACGGGAAAACGAAAATCATTTGGAGTGTAAACAAAGAATATAGAAAATAAAAAAATATTTAAAAAATAAATAAAAATAATTATAGTATCCAATTTTGAATTGACATATTGTTTACCACCACCAAATTTGATTTTTAGTAGAGAAGAGTGATTAAATCAGGTAAGAACAATTATATCATGTCATTTTCACCTTTAATCCATATTATATTGATGCATTATGTTTATAAAGATTTATAAAGATTAGATCATATGATGTAGTCCTTCACCCTTACTTTTTTCCTTAAAGATTTTTTTATTTATTATATGTAGCTGTATATTTTTTTATTTATTATAGTATACTGTAGCTGTCTTCAGACACCCCAGAAGTGGACATTGGATCTCATTACAGATGGTTGTGAGACATCATGTGGTTCCTGGGATTTGAACTAAGGACCTCTGGAAGAGCAGTCAGACTCTTAACGACTGAGCCATCTTTCCAGTTCCCCTTCACATTTTCAAAATCAATAGGTTTTATCTCTATTATGGAAGCCAAAGGTCCAGCCATGATCAAGGTTCTACTCTGTCTAATAAGAATAGAGCTCTATGTTTCATAATCCTATGAAATAGGATCATGGCTCTTCTAAATCATATGCAAATTTCAAGAATTATAATTCCTTTATTTTTTGCAATGATAAGTATAGTCAGTGTTGTTAAACAGCTAAATATTAGGGAAATGATGTGATAAAATAGAGTGTAAGATCTGTGTTTTCTACAAACCAAAGAATCATATTAATTACCTCTCCCCTGCCTTGGGATGCCTATGGGGCATAGACTATAATTATCCTTGATAATCTGTCATACGTCATTCCTCTAAATAGATCCTTTGGGATAGAGACACCAATAAAATCCCATAGTTTGTTGCCACCAAAACATTACTTGCTGAAGAAATTGAACCTCATGTTCTCCAAGTAAGTTCAATGGACAGTTTTTGATATTATTGATAAAATAAATATTTTAAAATTGAAGATCATAATAGTCTTCAGACTGAAACATTTTATACTTAATATTATATAATAGCTGGGCAGCTATTATATACCTTCCACACTGGTAGAATCTTCTTTCCTATAGATAACCCGTTATTACTTACTATTTATTATGTTTCATCCGGGTTGCTATTTGCCTCAGTTGGACAGCCCTCAGAGCCATGTTCTCTTGACTTTTAACACTATCAACCAATGGCCTTTTCTCCTTCATCCTTTCCTCTACATTCTTCTTCATCTTCTGCTCTGATCCCAAACTGGAGAAAACTAAACCCCACCTATATCTCTTCTGCCCACCTATTATCTGTTGGTGGATTTATTCACCAATCAGAATTAACTTGGAGGCAAGGTCAGAAAGGCAATGTGCAGACTCTACCCCTCACTACACTTAGCATTACAGTAGATAGTAAAAGAGGAAACCTCAACATTGTATACTCCCCCCTCCTCTCTCTCTCTCTCTCTCTCTCTCTCTCTCTCTCTCTCTCTCTCTCTCTCTCTCTCTCTCACTATTGTTTGGTGTTATGAGAGATAGCCCTTTGCCTTTCTTTATACAAATGAAGGTGAATTTGAATGCCTGATTCCTGCTGCTTCACCACTTAAATTCTTAGATTATTAGAGCCTTCCTTCTGACTATCCTTTTCTTCTGCATAAGGATGAAGAAATCTTCTATCCTAAGGATGAGCTCAGCTGAGGGAGAGATGAGGCCATGATAAACATGAGATACCTTGAACCTTGTTAGAAGCCCAGCTTTGAATTCAAAACATACATCAGATACTGAAATATTCTGAGAATCTACTTTTTCATTTGTTTAATGGGTATTTAAGCCAAACATAAATAAATAAGTTATAAGCACATTATAGTGTCTGTCATTATGTTACCCACATGAATTACTAAGATAATTATAAACATGTAAGTGACTGAAGTCCACAGAATAAGCGTCCTAAATAGTAAGGTATCCAGTGTGAAGACCAAGGATTGAGGCATAATACAATAGCTGGGACCAGAAAGTCTTGGATCAGCTGATGACTTACTCTAAGCAAGTTTATTAAGAAATATAGTATCCTATGAACTATTTATAGAGTGGGGAATAGGCCAAGGTCATCAGAGAGATAAATTAGAAAAACTCCAAAGAGAACACAGTATTCTCAGACATGGTGACCTTAGGACTGACAACCATAACACATAGAAGAGCCTATTTCAGAGGAAGGGCAACCTTGACTACAGTCAGTGACTACAGGCCCAGACTGGGCTTGCCAATTCTGCTTCTGGACAAGGACACAGAATAGAAAATTTCCTTTGTTATGGGATCAGGACCTCTTAGAAAGCATAGAATCTTTCTGAATCCCAACATGTAGATTGCTATCATAATTTTTCTATGTATGTAGTAAAAAAAGAATAAAAGAAGAGAATTTTGTGTCTTTTCATGGAAACAAAATGTAGTTTATGTTACATAAGTGTCCTTTTTATTACATGTATGTAAATGTTTTCGGATAAGTATTTGTTTTCAATATGCAAAAAACTAATGTTGAGTAGCAAATAATCAATGGAAACATCAGAAAAAGACTGAATCAGTGTACGGGTTCCTATCCTGCTATCAGTTTGGAGGGAGAGAAACATTTCACAGAAAATAACCTTCTCATAATCAACTAGTGTTCTGACTCCAAAAGAGCCAGTTATAATTTTTATGTTAACAATGTAATGTGTTTCACTACATTAAGATAAAGTGTTCTTGTCAAAATGCTGGTTACAATCTTTTCTATTGATTTTTGTCCAGATGGCTCAGATAAACTGTACCCAGGTGACAGAGTTCATTCTTGTGGGCCTCACAGATCGTGAGGAGCTGAAGATGCCCCTTTTTGTGATATTCTTATCAATATATCTTTTTACAACACTTGGCAACCTGGGACTGATCCTGGTCATTAGAACAGATACAAGACTCAACACACCCATGTACTTCTTCCTCAGCAACCTGGCTTTTGTTGATTTCTGCTACTCTTCTGTCATTACACCCAAGATGCTTGGGAATTTCTTGTACAAACAAAATATGATATCCTTCAATGCATGTGCTGCTCAGTTAGGCTGTTTCCTAGCCTTCATGACAGCTGAGTGTTTGCTCCTGGCTTCCATGGCCTACGACAGGTATGTGGCCATTTGTAACCCTCTACTCTATATGGTCCTAATGTCCCCAGGAATCTGCTTTCAGCTTGTGGCTGCCCCCTATAGCTACAGCTTCCTGGTAGCATTGTTTCATGCCATCCTTACCTTTCGCCTTTGCTATTGTCACTCCAATACCATCAACCACTTCTACTGTGATGACATGCCTCTGCTCAGGCTGACCTGTTCAGACACTCACTCCAAACAGCTATGGATCTTTGTCTGTGCTGGCATCATGTTCATTTCCTCTCTTCTCATTGTTTTTATTTCCTACACATTCATTATTTCTGCCATCCTAAGGATGCGTTCTGCTGAGGGGAGACGCAAAGCTTTCTCCACATGTGGCTCCCACATGCTGGCAGTGACCATTTTCTATGGAACCCTCATCTTTATGTACTTACAGCCCAGTTCTAACCACTCTCTAGATACAGACAAAATGGCCTCTGTCTTCTACACAGTGATCATCCCCATGTTGAACCCCTTGATCTACAGCCTAAGGAACAAGGAAGTGAAGGATGCTTTGAAGAAATTCATTATCAGTAGAAACCAAATGTTTATGGCATGAAATAAAAAAATTACTTGATGGACTATGTATGTTCTATCTTTTTCCAATAAAAGACTACTTGTTGATATGCTATATGTAATATATCATACGTACCAACAAAATATCTACTTATTGGGACATTACATGTATTTATAGAAAAGCATCTTTCCTATATAGAGAGATTTTCAATGAAAGATGATATTTCATATATAAAACTGGATGTAATAATTTGAAACCTCTTCTTTCATTTTGAAATGGAAAACATACAACAACAATAAAAAAATCTTTGGGTAATAAAACTCTATAGCAAACTCTCCTTGGCCAAAAGAAAAAATATTTAAATTGTTAATCTTTTCCTTTTTTTTAAATTATACTTTTCAGGTTTTAATATAATTGCAACATTTCTCTCTACCCTTTCCTTTATCAAAACCATTCCACATTGTCCTTCCAAGGACTTCTTCAAGTCAATATCTTCTTCTTTCACTAATTGTTATTGCATGTATGAATCTATAGAAATGTTTGCAAATATCACCTGCTTAGTCTGTATAATCTTACTTGTCTGTCTGTTTTCAGGAATTACTGTTCTGCAAAGTTGATGCCTCATAGACTTTTCTCCATTTAGATTGGAAAGGTCATTGCATTAATCCTTATCCCACTCACATTTAGGAAGCAATGTTTGTGAGGGTCCATGGCTATATTTCCTGATGTTATTTGTAGACACAATCCCATAGCAAACCCCCTTATCCTCTCACTCTTACAATCTTCCTCTGCCTTCTTTTCCTCTTCCACAATGTTCCTGAGGCTCAGGTGCAGGAGAGTGTTATAGCTGTATCCAATGAGACTGTGCTCAAAAACTGCACCCTTAGGGATGTTACGCTATGCTAGTCATTAGTGTGATTCATAAGCATCTTAGTTAAATGGAGCTATTGGTTATCTCCCTCATTTGGGATCTTTCCTAGTACTCTTCTGGTACAATGAAACTTGTCGTTGGAGAGACGAGGACAAGTTTGGTCAGTTTCAACTCAAGAGTCCTTGGGTTTATTTCTGACATGCACAGTTTTGCCAGCAACGGTGGCTTACCTTTAGCCTCTCAGGAGCAACCAAGGGCAACAGTAAAAGTTTGGTTTGGGGGGAGTCTCTTGGACAGTCCTAGCAAATAACTAAATGAGATTCTCATGTCTTAGTTAAGTGATCTTTGGTTCTTGAAGGGAATATTTTCAGTCTAGTTGGAAAAAGTTTATTAAAACTATGTATGTATATTTATACACAAACATGTATAATAGGTTCTTTTTAACTAAATACTTAATTGTATGTTTTGTTTTCAGATATGTGCTTATTGTTTTACCTGCCTACCACCTTCCTCTATATTTAACTCTATCATCATTCCTAAACACAACCCCTTTTCTCATTTCCTAAACGTTTATATGTATGTTGTAATTGTGATCTCTGAGGCATACTGTCTCTGTTTGCTAAGTTAGACCTAGTAATGAAAGCTTCTAGCCTTTATATAGTCTTATCTAGACCTTAAATGTTTTCAGCCTCTATGACTCTATGAGCAGAATAAGCTCACCCCTTTCTAGTTGTTTCTGATCTGCCTGCCTGGTACAACTCAGTTGTTCTGACTCAAACTTCATTCCAAGCTGACTGATTCAATCTGGCTTCTCTTAGCTTCTCCCAAATTACCCTGCTTGACCTCAAACTAACCCTGTCAGTTTGTTTTAATCTTTTGGCTCCATCTGGTTGTCTGGTTTAATCTGTCTTCATCTATTTCTAGCTTGTTCTCTTTGCAAACAATCTGTAAAACAGTTCTGATAAGACTTCCTCCTCCTTTCTTCCTCTGTCAGTGCACTGCTTTCTTAAGTAGCTTCCCATTTCTCTCTGTTCCCCTGAGAGTTGGGCATATTCTCTTCAAATGTTTCTCTGACTTATCACTTTGTCTTCCATTCAATGAGTCATCACTTTAAAACATGATTGTTTCCTTCTACAAACTAACTTTACCTTAACTGTTTGGGATTAAATATGGACTAAGGGTATGTCTATATTCCAGCTAGAGGGATTAAAAGTATATTCTAAAGATGAGCTACAATACAGTAAGAAACAGTTTTTTTTTCAGTAAATAACAATCTTGGGGTTCACAATGGAATTAAATATCCTGCAACACTTAAATTCCCCTTATCCCCTTTCCACCATATTCTGTATTCAACTCCTTTTTGAGCTTTAAAGAGCCCTTATCCCATGTCCCTGATGAGATCACTCATATATTCTTCATAACTGTTAATGTTTATAAGGTCTCTGATAGAATTCAGAGAAATATTCAACTATTTCTCCCACCAACTTCAGTATATTTACTTTGCACTAGTAATATTTCAGTTGAAAAGCCATACTCTAAATTTTCCTTGTTTTTTTCTAATTTCTTGAAAAACAACCGAAGAAACTCTAAAACTATCTTGTCATTATTAATTTAAAAAATTTTGTGCTTACTAATGGTAATACAACTATACTTTAATTGTATTCATGTAAAAGACTGAATATGACTTTTTATTGTCATATGTGTCTTGATTGACCTTTACAAATAACCCTTTAAGTTTTAATATCATTCTTAGCACACATTATATATTTCTCACTCTATGTTTAAAAAATATAGTTTGAGGATATAATCCCTAGAGAAAAACACCATATGCTAATTAAATGTAATCACAATAGTTGAAATAATATAGGCCATGTAGCCAGTAGCAAGAATTATCATTTTTTATTGAGGTAAGGTATAGATACCATAACAAAATGTTATATAGCTTTGTGAAAGAAAGCACCATGTCCCTATCAGTATTCCTTTTCTGTCACCAAAATTGAAAAATAATTTTAAAGCGATGAAGTTTTTCACTGTATTTCAAATAAAAAAAAGATGAGTATACTCGAGTTTCATGAATGCTGTCAGGAGACGTAAGAATCCTAAACACAATGAATCAGTTATTAACAATTGTTAGCATGAGCTCTTAACTCACTCCATTTTCCTTTGCATTGAATAGTCCCAGGAGCATCTATTATGAACCAAATGAACTTAGTTACTACATGAACAGTGAAGTCACAGCTAAATCCTCTGAGCTGATGCAACATGTATCTTTTTATCTTTTATAATGTGCTACAACAAACCTGTTCGACATTTACAGAGAGAGAGACAGACAGAGAGAGAGAGAGAGAGAGAGAGATCTAATTTTTACAATATTGAACAGTAAATTTCTCATCTCTAACATTAATACTGCTAGTCTCTCTTAGCAGCACATACATAATGTGTGAAAAAATCTTCCTTTTAGGCTAAAGTATTTTGTCTTTTGTTTTCCTATAAGAAATACTTATGCCATAGGAATTGAAAATTTAAATCATATCATGCCTTCAGAGCAGAGCCAAGACCAGTGTCCCTGAGCAGTGGTGTGCTTCTCTCTGTACAACTCTTGAACCTCCATGAGTCAGAAAATACCCACCTTATAATAGGCAGCTTAAGTAACACAAAGACACAGTACCATGTACCTAAGACTTCAGTCTCTCTAAGGGACTAATGCCTAGTCAGAAACTGTATTCTCAGAAGACAAATAATTGTCTATTGAAAAAAAAACCCTTTTTCCCACAAATCATAGGTACTGCAACTGCAATTCCCTTCCGAGTTTTAATGAACCTTTATATGCACCTATATTTTCTACAGATTCTCAAGACTTGAAGACATGCTGTGAGATACTGGCTTTGTGTTCACAGGGGCCATCACAACTGGAAGAACTGGATTTGGATCCTTTCCTTATTGATCTGTTTACTTGTTTGTTGTTTTGGATTAGAACTACATCAGGTATTCTTTTGAATTACTCAACAGGTGGTAAGAAGCCCATAGAACAATAAGATATAAGTAATCACTAAAGTCAATTGCCATAACTTTTAAAATTTAATATGGATGTTCCATATCATTAGATTAAGAGTAATTCCAAAGGCTGATACATATGATTAAGCTGGAATTATTAAACTGCACTTGGTATTTACATATTTTATTTTCTACTAAACAGTTAAATTTCTTACTGTTTTATTCTAATTCTTACTTAATATGAGGTATGTAAATTATATTTAGCACTTTATCATAATATTTAATTCACAAGAATTTGTAGAGTTTAAAATCAGGAGAGTGACTAGACTGAGAAATTAATGAACATTCCTCTATGTATCTAAAATATGGTATGAGTCTTCTATGATTGTTCTAGTGAAAAGGAGTTAGATACAGCTTTAAGATTGAGAGAACTGCATTATACAATAAACAGTCTTATATTTCTTTCAATTGCCAGCATTTATATTGAACGTATGATAATACTGAAGTGACAGAGAAAGCAGATTTTCTAATTTGTGCTATCATTTGGAAGTCAGGACCTCTAATAGAATTGAAGAATAGTGATTTTTTAGAATATATACTGTCAAAGTCTCGAGTTTGTGTATTGGCAATCTGTTAAATCTGGAAGACCCAATAAAAACAGGTTGTTTTTTTTAGCACATAGAAGATATTCTGAGGGGTGAAATTCAACTTCAAATGAATCTACAGATATCTCTGAGAATTAACACTGCAAAGACTATCAACTCATTTATTTCTACATAGTCAAAGAACTTATCTCCACACTTTTCCTTCAGGTTGGTGTTATGTGATGTTCTCTGATTGACTCAAACTTCTTGATCTTTATTTTTCCATTTCTTACAAAAGTACTATCAGTATTAATATTAATTTTATTATTTAGTTCTGTATAAGTGCTCTGGTCTTATTGACTGGAGTAAGATAAGATAGTAATAATTATCTGGAAAGTATCTGGATTCTTAGTGTTTTCAAGAATGAATCTGTTATCTATCTATTGATCGATCTATCTATTGGTCTATCTATCATCTACCTATTATCTATCATCACTTATTATTCTATTATCTGTTCACCTATATCTTATCTATATTTCAAATGATAGCCCATTAATTGTGTGTGTGTGCATGTATGTGTGTGTGCTTGTGCATGTGTGTGTGTGTGTGTGTGTGTGTGTGTGTGTGTGTTATATGACCATTTTTGCTAGGTGCACTGAAGATTGCTCACAATAAACAGACATAGAATATCACAGTTTAAGAAAAAAAATCTGTAGATTGCACTTGATTGGATGGTCTCATATTGATGAGTTAAAGAAAAAGAGCAAAATGTTGAGGATATGATGAGTATTTAATGATTTTCATAGATGTGAATGAACTGCAGAGCACATTAATGATCATTATAGAAACAGACTGAGCAGAGGGAAGAAACTTGCTATGAGACATCCTAAGATTCCAAAGAAATAATTTACTTCATTTATGTAAAAACAGCACTATCAATAAATTTAGATTTCCATGGCAACAATATCATTAAAATATTGATGATTGGGCTGAAGAGATGGCTCAGCTGTAAAGGCTAGTCTCACAACCATAAAATATTAATGATTGATAATTAAGCATATAAAGTAATATTTACTTCATTTTTTCAGAAAAAAATGATTTTATTTATAGAAACTTGTTCATATATATATATATAAACTTAATAGATATAATGATTGATAGGTATTATATAGACTATATATAAAATCTAGATCATAGTTGTCTCTCACTGGCAAAGAGTGTTACAAATAGGTTAGTCTTTAAAAAATACAAACAGGTAAAGTTATGCATACTAAGCAGGTTATATCTAAGGAATATATATGTACATTCATATCAACATGCAATGACAATTAGTGAAAGCACATAAAAGTGAGAGAGAGAGAGAGAGAGAGAGAGAGAGAGAGAGAGAGAGAGAGGTATATAGAAAGGTTTGGGGAGAAGAAATGGAAGGAAGAAATACTATAATTCCATTATAACTTCTAAATACAAAAGAAAAATAAACAAAATATTAAGAAATTGAAAAAACAAAAAAGAGGCTTCTAACTTAGTGATATCTTTACATGTTTATATTCAATCTTTAGCCTAGTTGGAGACACAGGATTGGCTATCACACGTATGCTTTAAACCTACAATATATGTGAGTGTGTGTGTGTGTGTGTGTATGTGTGTAAATTGACAATATGTGTGTGGCTGTGGGTGACAGTGAGTGTAATCTTAAAATATATGAGTGTGTGTGTGTGTGTGTGTGTGTGTGTGTGTGTGTTGGCCTAAAGAGTTGCTAGGGTATTAAACAATCAAAGGTTCGCCATTCTGCTCTTGGATCATATGAAGTATCAGGAGTTTTTTGGCTTCCTAAGCAATGGGTACAAACCTTTAGCATATCCTAATAAAATAAGTCATAAATCTCTGGGTTTTGGAAATGATGCTGAGCCTTTTAGAAACTTTTCAGGTGGCATCCCAGGTCATCATTTTCTCTGTCATCCAAAATCTCCAAACCCATACACTTATAGACCTTTCTAGGAACCAGTGCTTTCTCCCCTCAGTTATAGACAGAGATCTAAGGTAGTATTATTGGTTTCAATTTCTGGTAAAAGGGTCACATATTCTTTCCTTCTAGAAGATCTGTAAGAAGATTGAGATGATACTAAGTGTAATATAAATGAAAACAGCACTGCCTCTATGTGGTTAAAAATGAATTTTATTCTGTCATCTTTCCAGTATCCAGAAAGCAGTCTAGAAGAATGAGACTCTAAAACTATTGACTGATTTTTATTTCCCTCTGATGCTGAATGTTTGGAGGTATAAGATAAACTAATATTAATGAATCTTATATTACTAAAAATATTACTGTCATTTATGTCTCTAATGGGAACACTGTTCATACATATTCGTGTATATGTGTGTTTATGTGTGTGTATCTATGAAGATTGGGTATATGATTTTCAAATTAATATTGTTATTTTTTCATTTATGAAATTCATAAATAACACATATAGAAAAAGAAAATTCAGAACACTTAAATATATAAAAGGAGAAATTCAGTAATTGTTCCTACCTGCAAGGCCTAGAGATATATCTGTGTAATACGTTGTCTGAAGGTCTTCTTTATACACCACTATTTCTTAATAGTATTTTTATGCACAAAATATTCATTTAATTTTTTGAGGAATTATGTACAAACTCTGCATAACTGTAATTTCCTAATAAGTTTGCTTTTTCCACTTTAATTTGTAAACACTAATGTAGGATTATTATTTTGGCAAGTAAAGATTTGCCCTTATGCTTTACTTCATGAAGGTCTCATCACCTTTGAGTTTCTTCTTAGACCATTTCATAATTATCATTGCAAGTAAAACCCTACACACAGAGTGCAAATCAGGGTTCTGAGGGAAGAGAATATATTTTGTTATTGTCTTTTGATATAAACTTGGACTGTTCCTTACAGATCACTCAGAAGGTTTCCTCTGAAGGGGCTGATCAGAAAGCTCTTTACATGTACTGAATGGCCAAAGGCAACCATTCTGCAGTGACAGAGTTCATCCTCTTGGGGCTTACAGAAGATCCTGAACTTCAGGTCATTCTCTTTATAATCCTTCTGATCATCTACTTGTTTACTGTCATGAGTAACCTAGGATTGGTTGTGTTAATACAAATCAGTCCACAGCTTCAGTCCCCTATGTACTTTTTCCTCAGCCATCTGGCTTTTGTTGATTTTTGTTATACCTCCTGTGTCACACCAAATGCACTGGTGAATTTTTTGCGTGAGATTAAAAGCATATCATTTTATGGATGTGCAGCTCAAGTGTGTTTCTTTACCACATTTTCTGTGTGTGAAGTCTTCCTGCTGTCTGTAATGGCCTATGATAGGTATGTGGCCATCTGTAACCCTTTGCTCTATGTAATTCTCATGCCAAGGAGACTCTGCATTCAAATAGCCATTACCACGTACATTTATGCATTTGTCACAGCACTTATTCAGACAGTGACCACATTTGTTTTGTCTTTTTGTGACTCCAACCTAGTGAACCAGTTCTTCTGTGAAGACATTCCCCTCATGGCTCTAGCTTGCTCCAACACTCAAGTCAAAGAACTGATGCTGCTGAGCATGGCTGGGTTCAATGTCTGCTGCTCTCTCCTCATTGTCCTCATCTCCTATCTATTCATCGTTTCTGCAATTCTGAAGAAGCATTCTGGGGAAGGGAGGCAGAAAGTCTTCTCCACCTGCGCATCTCATTTGTCTTCTATTGCCATATACTATGGGACAATCATTTTTATGTATTTGCAGCCTGAATCAAGTCATTCCCTAAATACAGACAAATTTGCTGCTGTTTTCTATGTTGTGGTGATCCCCATGCTAAACCCATTAATTTATAGCTTAAGGAATACAGAGGTGAAAAATGCACTGAAAAAAAGTATAGATAAGATCCCTATAAATATTAGTAAGTGACCCAAATTGTACATGAAAGAACTGAAGCCATTAAAAAATATAGACTTGTGTTTAAATTTGTCTGTGATCAAAGTGATTATATCCACTGGGAGAAAATAGAGATAAAAAATTTTCCCTTGGGGTTAGTTTCTCAGTATTGTATATCTTTCTCTCTCTCTCTCTCTCTCTCTCTCTCTCTCTCTCTCTCTCTCTCTCTCTCTCTCTCTCCATATATATATATGGTGTATATATACATACATGTTTATGTATATATTATTACATGTAATAAAATATATACATATATGCTATATATGTACATATACATTTATGTAATATCTCACAAATACTTTCAAATATTGTGATGGATAGAGACAAAGTCCTTGAGTGTGTTTAATTGCAATTTTTGAGAGTTTCATATATGCATATACTATATTTACACTATTTCTAGCACTCTTTCTCCATGCTTTAACTCTGCTCATGGTGTAGTTCACTAGAGTTTATATTTCGGAACTGTAGTCGGTTCCCTTAACCACTGAGCCACTGCTTCAGCACTAGAGTTTATATTTTGAATCGAAATATTTTTAAATTATAAACATTAAGATGATGGAAATTTGATCTAATGGTTCTTTCCAAATTATTGTAGATATCAAACTTAAATGTGCATCAAAGGAATGACCCGTGGAATTAATGATGCAGGAAAGAAGTGGGAAAACAGGGTGGACCATGTCTCTACCTATAAATTCTGTCAATAGTTTACTGTCTGACTCTGTTAGAAATCTGGTGTTCAAAAAGAGAAACAAATTTGATATGTCTTGTTTTTATTTCATCTTTGTAGATCATAATAATTAGAAAAACACTCAACTTACACACAGATGTTTTGTGATATATTTTGCTTTATTCAGCCCACAAAGTAGTATAACGCCCTGAATTTATTTCTGTTTATTTATAGGACAGTGGGTAAAGCACATGACTCTTTATAAAATAACTTGCAAACTAGTTCTGAATCTATGCCCTCATTAAATGGGTGTCAAAATATTTAATTTAAATAATGTAAAACTATCAAGTAAAGAGAAAAATAATCTATTTAATAGCTAGCACAATGAAGAACCATTTTATATCTGAGAAAGAGAAGTTATACGAAAATTTGATTACCTTTATCATAACAATTAAAATAAGAAAGAAGCAATATATTTTTTGAACACGAAATTTAAAACTACTGCAAGTTTTGAGGTTGTATTGCCAATGGAATTGTTTGTTCAAACTTTTAGAAATGGTAAAAACTAAACTCTACTGAATGCTTAATATGTCTTTGATTCAGTAGAAATAAATTTATTTTATTTACTCCTGTACTTTTACAGCAGTGCTATGACAGATAATGAAAAGTTTCATCATAAAAACAAAGAGATCAGGAAAGACTGTACTTGGTACTGTTCCTAAAAATATGTTCATAGCAATCAATCTTTCAATTTTATCATATAACTTGATTTTACAAAGAATTTATTAATTTCCACATAGTGAATTAGTGTGTGAACTATAAATTACAATTGAGTAGTTTATTGATGTCCTCCAAAGAATCAATAACATTTTTTAAAAAAGTATTCAACATGCCATAAGTTTTTGCAAGGCAGTAAATACCAGATACTGGATGTTATTAGGGATGCTGGGAAGTGCTTGCTGATAGAAGCCTGATATGGCTGTCTCCTGAGAGGCCCTGCCTCTGGTATACAAAGGAGGAAGCTTGCAGCCAACCAATGGACTGAGCTAAGGGGACCCATGGAGGCGATGGAGAAGGAACTGAAGGAGCTGAGGGGCTGTGCAGCCCCATGAAAAGAGCAACAGTGGTAACAGGCCAGACCCCTCAGAGCCCCTGGGGACTGGACCACCAACGGACCACCCATGGCACTGGCCACATATGTGGCACAAGATGACCTTGTTGGACATCAGTGGGAGGAAAGGCCCTTGGGCCTGAGGGTGCTCAATGCCCCAGTGTAGGGAAATGCCAGGGCAGGAGGATGGGAGTGGGTGAGTGGGGGAGTACCCTCATAGAGGCAGTGGGATGGGGGGATGGGACAGGGGGTTCAGAAGGGGAGACCTGGAAAGGGAAAATCATTTGAAATATAAATAAAGAAAATGTCCAAGAAAAAAAAGAAAAGAAAAAAATTACTGATGATCATAGGATAAAGTACAAATACATTCATGTATATACAAACATACACACACACACAAACACATACACACACATACATCAAAAAAAGTAAAATGCTGAAAGTAAATGTTCCCAAGGTTTCCTCTAATGTCCTTCTCACTGTATCAAATTCAATTATCTTAGAAATTCTCCCAGCTTTTCAGTCGATGCTCCCCTCCCTGACTCCAATCAAGTTCAGCCACATTCCAAAGCTCCAAAGCATATATATACTCTCCAAGGCACATAATAACCCTGATGCACATATTTTCCTGTAAAACAATTTATTTTATGATCTATAAGGATACTCTGTCTTTCAGATTATGTATAGTTCAGCTTTTGCCTAGAAACACAGAAATAATAAGGTAACAAACAAATTTATGTATCTCCCTTAAAATTTATTCAGGCTCAGTAGTTTTCTCAACTTCTCTCTATTCTTTAAGAATCCCAAGTGTATAGAGTTGTTTTGCTTGCCCATGTTTCTAAGCATCACATAGATGTGTGTGTGTCTGTGCCTTCAAAGTCCTGAAGAGTTTTTTGGGTAAGCTGGGACTGGAATTACAAATACTGGGGTCAACCTATGGATACTGGGAATTTAAACAAGCTCCACTGAAAAACCAGCCAGCGCTCTTATCCCTGAGTCATCGATTCCACTCCATCTTCTACTTTCTCTTTAGAAAAAAAATTGTTTTGCTTTCATGGCAATAGCAATAACAAATAACATGTAAAGTTGAAATAGTGAATATTTTGGAGACATAAAATAATAGAACAGTACATAAAAAATGGAATAACACAGAGGATAGGAAGCTTATATAAGGCACTAGACTACAGGATTAAAGTGTAGAGAATCAGTTGTTCATTACAGGAGTTCTTTTAATCATGGTGCACAGAAGCATAGATCTTGAGGTCAAGGAAAAGATAGTGACATAATATCCTTCATGGGTGGAACAGTTGTTATCCATCTATCTGCTCAACCACTCCAAAGTTACTTGCCTCATTCTCATGCCACATGTCTACAAATCTGTTAGATTTGATTTTCCTGGTGAAATATTCTAGATCCATATCATATCATCTGACATCTTTCCTGTCATTAGTGTTATTTTTGCAGAAAACATCAACTAATGTATATCTGTGAGCTTGCAAATATTGTGACATACTACAGTGTATCCTCTTATATATAGTTGGAAAATTCCAGTCCACATTATGTGGTAGAAACACATGTATGATTGGGTTGGTTATCTGACCGGCAAATTAATCTTTCTTATTGGATTCACTAGCAAAAGAAATAAAAGGAATTTGTGTGCCAGTCATGGCTTGCAATAAGGGCATTTTTGTGTCCCCAGAGAATTTCTCTTCTTTATGAACTAGATGCCTTATGAACATAGAACTGGAAGGATTTGGAGATGCAGTGGTGGAAAGCATGGGCTCCTCCAATGAATTATTAATGTGAGGAGAGAGATACCATTCTGATTTCTTTTCTTATACAACTACCTTTTATTCTAGCTAGGAGTGGGGAGCACAGTTTTGGTGTCACTTTCTCTGTGACACAATTTATATGTTAAGTGATTCACAGTTGTCTGGCTGTTCTTCTAATCTCTATTACTGTGAAAATCATGACTCTTTGTTAAGCAAAAGTATGAAGAAAGTGGTAAAAATAATTCATCTCATTGGTCTCCAGGTGTGGATGCTCATACATCTGATACAAGCATCAATCCTTACCAGGAATGCGTATTGTTCTCATAAAGACAGATTATGTCCTTAAATATGAAACAGATTTGATGACTCTGCTCCTCACTATAGGTATAAGTATAATTCATTATGTGATGATGTCACATAAACAGTTCAGAAATTGGCTTCACTTATTATAACACATCTGAAGCTTCATAACTGGATTTGCTTAGGAGTTTGTATACCTTCTCTGTGCTCATACACAACTAGCAGTTTTTTCACCTTGCTCAGTGAAGATGTTTTATATTGACACAAAAATAATTCAAAAGTAATTAAAATAAAGAAAGATGTGGAGATTTGGGGTTTTGTTGGTTTACTCATCATGAGTCATGCATAGCTTCTATTGGACCAGGCTCCAACACTTTCTCTCACTCATGGGTTACCTGCAAACTAGCTGATCTACAATCATTCTCCCTGGGAAAACTGGCTTAGATCTCTATGATGCCATTGACCAACAGTATAGTATGATTCTACAACTGACAAAAAGCAGACAAGCAAAACAGGAATTGCAAATACAGATTTTTTTTTCTATTTTGAGACAAGATCTCAGATTTCCCAGCATGGTTTCAGACAAGCTATATAATTGGAAACAACCTTGCATTTCTGAATTTCCTTCTCTACCTCCAGAATGCCAGGATTAAATATTTGTACCACCACAGTGCTATTTATTTCTGCTGGAAATTTAACCCATTCTTGTATGTATGGTTGACAAATATTGTATCAACATCTCCAAGCATATTAGCACTCTTTTAATCCACCCTTTATGTCATTTGTTACCAAGACATTAGCTAAAAGTAGGAGGATAGATTGCTTCAGACAACATTAATAGTTACAAAAATAAAAATAAAATAGTGTTATGATGGTACTTTTAATCCATTGTTAGCTCAACCAGCCTACTGTAATTGTTTAGAATACAATATTCAAATGGAACACAGAGTCTTCAGATCCTGATATGCTTATACTAAAAATGATCTGCAATTTCTAATTAAATAGAAGGTCTATGTTGTCCTAAATTTAAATACTAAACCCAGTGTGAGATATCTGGATGAGTAGTCATTGCATAATTAACTATAATATTTCAGAAGTCAAAACAGGGTTTATAGCTATAGATAAATAGTTAAGAGCAGTTTTTGTTGCTGCAAAAAGCTTGATTTCCTTAAGGTGGCTCACAACTGTCTGTAACTCCAGTTCCAGGAGATCCAAAGCCCTTTTCAGCTTCTATAGGCACCTCATGCACTTGGTGCATAAACATGCATGCAGACAAAACACCCATTTCAATAAAACATAATAAATGTTAAAAATAAATTCAGCTTAATGAAGAAATTGTGGAAGTATGTTTATGTTTGGGAGAAGGAAACTATCTTTAAGCAAGGCATGGTTATAAGTGCCTCTCATGCCAACTCTTGGGAGGCTGAATAAGGACCCAGTGTGGGCAATATAATAAACCTCTGTTTCAAAATATAAGTAAATAAAGTGAAGCATTATTGTTGAAATAATTAAATAATAATTGATTAAAGATTCTCAGAATCAAGATGTCTGAAACCAGATGACCCAGATAAGCCCAGTCACCAATGTTAACTTCTTTGCTCAATTTCTTGGGTCAAAATATGATTGGTGAATGCAATAGCCCATCCCAGTCTCCCTTGCATTGCATTACCATTCAAGGAAAATGCTGCAGAACTATTATATGCAAAGCTAACTGTGAAATTTTGGAAGTGTAACAACACATTTTCAAACTCTTTATAAACCTTAAATTCTAGGTAAACATTATTGTTTTGCTTTGTTCTTTTATTTTTATTCCCCACATAATTAAATAGTATTTAGTATCCTTTCTCTATATAGTGGTTGTCATTTAAGCATTTATTATTTCCTATTAAGTAAATTGCATCCCAAAAGATCAACCATAGCATAATTGCTTCAATTACAAACTGCCATTATATTTTTAGTTCAGAAATTATTTAAATGATGCAATTGAGGAAAAATATTCTAGAGGGAGAAAGAGAACAAACAAAATGCAGTCAAAAATGAAAGCCATGCTAAGTGGTGCAGGCTCTACACAGTTGCTTCGAAGTACAAATTCCTCTGATGTGTTGGACTGGGCTTGCTGTGGAATACATAAAAGAAATAAGTGATGGGGATGAAAAACAAGTAACTGAAGTAATAATGGGATTTAGGGAAATGGAAACATTGTATCTATCTGTTCAATAACACTAAGACTGTAGTTCATAGCACTCTAAGTACTGTGGTTTGATTGGTATATATGGAGATAAGTATAATGCGATTACTGAAACTAATCAAAAAAAAATGAAAACTTGCCCCTCTGCCTTTCCCTCCTCCTATAGGTATGGGTGTTGGGTGCAGGGTGGAAGCCCAGAAAACTCAGATCAGAGACAAAAGTTTAAAAATGAAAGCTTTATTTTCTGCATGTGCAGGGAGGCAGCCAGTTTGTGGTCTGTGTATTCCTGAATGGAGAGACTGCAGCATTTTCATTGAATGGTAATGCAATGCAAGGGAGACTGGGATGGGCTATTGCATTCACCAATCATATTTTGACCCAAGAAATTGAGCAAAAAAGTTAACATTGGTGACTGGGCTTATCTGGGTCATCTGGTTTCAGGCATCTTGATTCTGCTTTTGTAGCCATATTCCCTTTGGGACCCTGGCCCAGAATTTTGTAATGATAAAGGACTAAGGAATGCATAAACTGCATATAGTGTATAAAGTCAAGACAAGCTACACATTTGTGACTTTATGGCTTAGTTTAGATAAAAGGATAAGACCATCTTCCTTCTTTGCAACATTTACTGGTTAATAGAAAAGCATAAAACATCTTAAGAAACAGGATAGGAGTTGGATTTCCAGGCCTGAGAACACGAACGCCACTTGACACTGTGAGGAAGGGAGAACTTGATCCTGAGATGACTGTACTCAAGAAACTATCTCCTAATATGGGTTTGATTATTCAACTAGCAAAATGAAAAAAATTATATTTTTACAAATCCCACAGGGTCCCATATTTTGCTAAATCTACCTGTGACATGTGTCATTCTGAAAGCTGAAACGATATGAAGTGCTTCTTATGAATTTCCGATGCAAGATCAATGATTCAGAATCGACTTCTGAATTTAGGTCAACATTGTTTGCCCTGAAGACTTTTAGTACATGTATCTACAATGGTTAACAGCAATCATTCTGCAGTGTCTGAGTTCATCCTTGTGGGGCTCACAGATGACTCGGAGCTTCAGGTCAGTCTCTTCGGTGTGTTTCTAGTCATCTATTTAACTAGTGTTGTGGGTAACATTGGATTGATTGTCTTAATTCAAGTGAGTCCTCAGCTTCAGACCCCTATGTACTTTTTCCTGACCCACCTGGCTTTTATTGACTTTTGTTTTACCTCTTCTGTAACTCCAAACACTCTGTTAAATTTTCTACGTGAAGTTAAAAGCATAACCTTCTATGCATGTGCCACTCAGTTGTGCTGCTTTGTCACATTTGTTGTTTGTGAACTGTACTTGCTGTCAATCATGGCCTATGACAGGTTTGTGGCCATCTGGAATCCCCTCCTCTATGTGGTCCTCATGCCTAGGAAACTCTGTCTTCAGGTCATCGCCAGCACATACCTTTATGGATTCACTGTGGGGCTTGCACAGGCTGTGGCAACCTTCCGCTTGTCTTTCTGTGGCTCTAATGTAGTCAACCACTTCTACTGTGATGATGTTCCCTTAGTTGCTCTGGCCTGTTCTGACACTCACGTCAAAGAGCTGATGTTGCTAATCATTGCTGGCTTCAACACCCTTTGCTCTCTGGTGATTGTGCTCATTTCTTATGTCTTCATTGTCTTTGCCATCCTGAGGATTCATTCTGCTGAAGGAAGAAAAAAAGCCTTTTCCACTTGTGCATCCCACCTGACTTCAATCACCATATTTTATGGAACAGTAAGTTTTATGTACCTCCAACCCAAGTCAAGCCATTCTCTGAACACAGATAAATTTGCTTCTGTGTTTTATGTGGTAGTAATTCCCATGTTAAACCCATTGATCTACAGCTTGAGAAATCAGGAAGTAAAAAGTGCTCTGAAGAGAATTGTAGAAAAGTTATCTTTAGCCATCAAGTAATTGAAGAACCTTCGGATAAAACAATCAAGTGTCTTTCATTTATGTATCATCTACATTCAAAGCACTGGCAAAAGACAGTCGCCACCTATACAATGGGGATACATATACACTCTGATACATATATCAAATGTATCATTTTTACTTGGTCATTCTCAGTAACTGACATATGGAATCGGTTTTGTGAAATTTTATTTTTAAAAGGGAGTATAAAGAACAGAGAAATAAAACAAACGATATAGCATAAAATCATCACTACTACTTTAACTGACTGTTGGAAAGTAGAAGTTATATTAGGCTCTGTGGCACTGAATGGTTTCAGTTCTATTGTATGAAATAAATAATTGTTTTCTTATATTTCAATTTTTATGTAATAGTATAAAAATAATTTTAAGATTTAATGATGAGAATTACATTCATTTGTTTTAAGATAGTATTCCCCAACTTCTCTACTTGTTCCTTTACTCTTCTGAGAAGAAATGAACTACCAGTAGTACTCTTACTACAAATATTCAAATATTTGATGGCAAATGTTGTACAAAACTAGACCATTAGATTGCTTTGTCTTTTTGAAATTTGCTGCCTGCCTGTATCAGTTTACTGCTGTGACCTGGACTCTGAACAACTTACTTACCAGTTTCAAAACAAGTAGCGAATGTTATGGTGTATACATGATTTCACATTACTATATCCTGTTTTTTCATCTGAAAAAAGCAAAATACTATCTCTTGGCCTGATTGGCTGATTATGAAAGATAAAACTTAACTTTAGTGGTACTGGAATTTGAACCCAGGACTCCATGAAACTATCTCAGCATTGAGCTCTTTCAGTCAGTGAGTGTTAAGAGAATAAATGCAAAGGAATTGACTGTCCCCTGCACATGGTAGTCATTGCCTGTCATTCATGCTGTACAGTGTCCTGATGTAGTGTTTAGCTGTCCCAAGGATATTTTCACTTACTTTTACTTCATTGTGTTAGAATTGGTTTAAAAATGTCAAGTTGCCCTAACCTCTAAACTCCTCCCCTTGGAAGCCACATTTGAGAGTAAACAAATGTCTTCTAACTTCTCTTAACAATGTGTTTTACACCAAAGACATATCCCTTCCTGCTGAGAAAGCATCCTGCTAAGTAAAAAACAGTTTGGTTCCTCCAGAGGAATGCAACTGGGCGAACCTTCATCAGATCAATGGTTATGTTGTAAAACCCCCTTGGCTGGTGCAAGGTGCAATAAGTCTTTTTGACTTTTAAACAGCTAAAGCTCCTTTGTCTTTCCTCCAAGAATCTTACCCAGGCAGGAGCTTTTGGTCAGCAGACTGGAGTATTCAATATATTCTCTTTTATTTTCTCCGTTAATTAATTTATTTATATCCATTTTACATCCAGGTCACTAACCCCCTCAGAGAGTATCTCCACTCCATCACTTCCATCCTCCTCTCCTTCTGAGAGAATGGGCCCATTCTGGGTATCTATCCCCCCCCCACCATCCTGACACATCAAGTATCTACAGGGTTAGGTGCATCTTCACTTATGGCCAAACAAGGCAACCCAGTTGGGGAACAGATTTCAAAGACAGGCAACAGCTTTAGGAAGAGCTCCCTCTCCAGTCAGCTTAAAAATGTCTGAAGGTCTGTATCTTTCTCCTGTGGATTATTTCAGTGTAACTATAGCCTTTTAGGAATCATTGGTAGTATGGTTTTATTTATTTATTTATTTATTTATTTATTTATTTATTTATTTATTTATATACCAAATGCTGCCCCTCCTGGTTCTTCCTCAGAGTTCCTCCCCCTCTTCCCCATCTCTGTCACCCAGAGAGACAAGCCTCTCCACCCTCTATCTCCAAGCAGCATTCCCTAACTCCAGTACATCAAGTCTTCTCTGCAGGATTAATAGCATCCTTTCCCATCACCAGACCTCTGATACATATGTGCCCTGGCCTTGAACCTTCTTCTGCATGTTCTTTGGTTGGCGGCTCCATCTCTTGGAGCATCCAGGTGTACCAGCTAGTTAACACTTTTGGTCTTCCTGTTAAGTTGCCATCTTCCTGTTGAGTTGCCATCTCCTTAGGGGTCTTCAATACTTCTCTTACCTCTTCCATAGGGGTCCATGACCTCCTTCCAATGTTTGATGTGGGTGTCTGCATCTGTTTTAGTCAGTTGCTGAGTAGAGCCTCTCAGATGTCTGCTATGCTAGGCTCCTCTCGGCACACACAACATAGCATCATTAACATCTTGAAGGATTGGTGCCTGCCCATAGGATGGGTCTCAAACTGGGCCTGTCTCTGGTCTCCCATTCCTTCAGTCTCTGTTCCATCTTTGTCTCTGCATTTCTTTTGGACAGGACCAATTTGGGGCCAAATGTTTTGTAGGTGCATTGGTGTCCCTATCCCTCCACCAGAAGTCCTGTCTGGCAACTGGAGGTGGTTTCTTAAAGTTCCATATTCTCACTGGTGGGCATTTCGGCTAAGGTCACTGGTACTGACTCCTGGGGGCCTTCCTCATTCTGGGTCTCTGGGACTTCCTATTCTCCCACCACCCACCCAGACAGCTGCATATTTCCATTCATTCTCCTGGCCCTCTGGGCCTCTCTCTAGTCTCTCCCTATGCCTGATTCTGACCCCTTACTTCTCTCACCTTACTGTCTCCTGCCCAGATCTCTCCCTCTCTCTGCCATCCATGACTATTTTGTTCTCCTTCTAAGTGGAATTCAAGTATCCTCAATTGGGCCTTCTTTTTCAACTTCGTTGTGTCTATGGGGTTTATCATGGGTATTCTGTACTTTTTGGCTAATAGTTCATACCATTGATAGGACAACATAAACCCTATTTGTCTCCACTTAAGGATCAATCATGATTTTGAAAAGAAGGCCATGAGGCACCAGTTCCAGGAACAGACCATAAGTGCCAGGAACTAGGACATAAAACCCCCCTCGTAAAGAACAACCTGAGGATAACCACAAGCATGGCGAAACATCTTATCTTAGGATGGGCCATCTGTCCTAAGCAATCCTATATCATCCTGTGGCTAAACATTCATAATATAGGAATGTAGACCAATAGCCACTTGGCACAAACCAATGAAAAGTTAACCGCTATGACCTCCTGGCATCCACCAATGAAATTTTAGATTTCCTAACCCTTCTAGAAAAATCTCCTAATTCCCTTTAAAAAGGCCTGTGCACCTGTATCTAGAGTCGCCATTAGTTCATCTTTAACTGAACTGTGCATCCTGAATGATCCATATGAATATCTTTTTTTTAAAGAAGCTTTTGTTTATTTTTTTTTAATATGTGCATTACAGGAAACAAAACACAAGAAGGCAAGAACAAAGTCACTCAGTCTCAAGCAGCTCCGCTTGATGTGTCGTTCTAGATCCTGCAAGCGTACATACACTTGGGTAATTGAGATTATATAGTATGTACCATGCTTTCCCCACATTGTGAATATTCACCGACTAAAAACTACACAAGAATTTTGATAATCAAGAATACACCATGCCATCTCAATCTGTCAGACAAAATTGTAATCCTGTCTTCTTGGCAACAGAAATTTCATAGAAGACAAAAACGGCAGCGGGCCTCTAGATAGATGTACTGGCAAAGTTACAATTAGATTCTGCATTCACTCAGTCTCAGCTCACAAGGAAACACAAAGCAACAGACCACAGGAAGTAGAGAATTCCTAAGCTTATCATCACATCTACACACTAGCATATGTATAAGAAGGGGTGTTCCCACTCAACAACTGTATTCCCAGGAGCAGCTGGGAGATGCACCTCTGGCAGGGGCTCTCAGGATGTCAGTCTCAATACCCTGTGAACCTCTCTGCCCCTCCAGTCAGCCTAGCAACATGAATTTCTCATACTGTCCAGACATGATTTAACAGTTCCATGTCCAAGAGGAACCCTTTTGTCAATCCTACCATATCCACTCACTCTTAACCATGTTCTCCTTTAGGATGTTAACAGTCAGATGACAACTGTGCATAGGAACACGAGTATTTTACCAAGATGCACATAGGGCCCCTGGGTACAGCTGTCCTCTGGATGTAGTGGTACTAACGATCTTTCCCTCATCCATCCTCTTCCCTGCACAAGTCCTAAATGCAGATGATGCAAGTGAGAGGATTATCAAAGGCCACACCCAGAAGACAGCCCTCCCCAAAGACTAGCCTAGCCTTTTGCTACTTTTAACATCCTTTAGGCACTGGGACTTACTACTTGGTGACGTTAACTGAAATGCACACCTAACCAATGGCTAGACAATCTGAACCATATGAATATCTTAATGATAGTAAAATATTAGTTGTGAGATTCACATATTACAAAATGTACAGCTTTGACAAGATTCACCCTCAGAGATGCTGAAATGACCTGCTGGTTTAGGCGCCTGCTTCCTGATGATGTCCAGAGACTTAATTCCAAAACAGCTTCAGGAATTGCTGCTTCATCCAGATGATCTTGCCTCATCCAACTTTTCAGGCAGATCCAATCAAAACTCCAGTCAAGCCCTGAGCCTCTAAACATATGGACACGGATAACAGATGTGAACACCAGGTTTCTTAAATCTAACCAACTTTTTCTAATTTTCCTATCATTCCCCACCCCTTTAAAGAATTTCTCCTTCCTCCTACTCAGCAGGAAGAAGCCATAGAGTATTGTCAGCCCAATCCCCTGGGTTTGGGTGCCTGCCTGGCTATAGTTGTTTTTACAAATTATAGATAGGTTGTCATTTTAAGGGACAATTTGGAAATGGTAACAGTTTTAAACAGGGAGGAAACAGATGGCATGGGTTACTAAACTTTATTCTTAAATAAAACATTGTGCAGCCATAATTTTACATTGATAAAGATCTTTGTATTTGACAGAAAATTAAAGTTATAATTTCTTACATTGGTACAGAATTTATATATTTATATAGAATTAAGGTTTTCATTCATATAATCTATATATTGATTAAAATTTGAAATTAGCATTGTTACTCTTAGATAGGCATCGTGCCTATGCATCTTATTTAGGAAATCAAGGCTTTGACACAATACTTCTAATAGCTGCTGTTGCAAACTAGATAACCCCCCTCCTAAAGAACAACCTGAGGATACAAAATGCTTAGGATGATTAAGTAACACAAGTTAGGGGTCAGATAGTAAACTCATGGCTATATTAGATTCTAATTTAATTTTAATGAAGTAATTTCAATTTACTCAAATATAAATGATTAAGAGTAGGCGAAGTTTCACATTCAAATATATTTTACATAGACTTCAAAAGCATCAGAAATTCACAAAATGTAACATTTAATATTATTTTATTATTAAAGATTATTTAACAACCAGACATGTCTGCTCCTGACATCTTCCCGATTCTCTTCAATGAAAAATAGAGCATCTTTAACTCCTGGAGAGGTTGCCTATCATGACAAAGTAGCCACAAGACAGAAATTGCCCTTTCCATCTATAGACAAAATTTACTGCCCAGGAAAGAACACACAATGAAGGAGAGTTGACAGTTTAGTTTTGCCAAGACAGAACAAGCTAATCCTTCATCGATTCTGCCCCACTTCAAGGTCTGTCAGATGGTTCTTGGCCAGAAGGCTAAAGATAAATGCTCCAAAGTTATAAGGAATAGGGGCTGTCAGCTGTCTTTAAAACTGTTTAAATTTTAGAAGCTATGTTTGGTGCTTCCTACATACTCAGGTAATATTCGTTCTTAGATTTCTGATAGGGATGAAGACTAGTTTTAGTCTCACAAGTAAACTTAAACTGCTTAACATTAAAAGATATAATAGAGTTAAAAGGATGGTTTTCAGATAGAATTACAAGCTAAAATCAAAATATAATTCAGATATAAAATCATAAACTCTTTAAGTAATTAATGTTGATGGAATACTTTATCTAATAGAAAAATATGATGGTAGGTGTTAATTACAAACTATATTCTGTGATTTACATATTTGTTGTGGTTGTACTATATTTATGCCTTTATTTTATTTTCTTAATTTGGACAGAAAAGGTGAGGTATAAGAGATTAGTTCTAATGCTTTGATTCAATCAAGAATCTACATGTCCAAATGTAAAGGTCATTGTCCCCAAGTGTTTTTTGATCAGTCAATAAAGAGGTTGCTGGCCAATGGCTGGAAATAGGGATATAGGTGGAACCCTTATTGTTGAGCAGAGTAGGATGCAGAGGGACGTTGACAGAGGCTTGCTATGAAATAGTCTGATACAGAAGAGATTTGGAGCTGTAGGAGAGAGAGAGCCAATGGGTCATGTAAAAAACTGGCAAATTAGTCAATGGTAACTTCCCTAATTGGGCACCAGATAATGAGAAAAGGTTCACAAGTGTCCAGCCTTTGAGGTAGCCAAGACATTTTAAAATTAACTGTTGTGTGTGTGTGCACGTGTGTGTGTGTGTGTGTGTGTGTGTTCCATTCACAAATTCAAAGAGTTCCTAGATGACTGAATAGAAGAGCACGACCTGCCAGAAACACAAAACCATACAGCCTAACCTCCCTCCTGCTACAGGGAGATCCCAGAAACAGACTATAAGCATAACAAGTTGGTTACAATAACTTCCTGAAACAAAGGCATGGTTGCAGTTTCCTGGAACAGGCCATATAGGATCATTTTGTAGTTAAGGTTATGGTGGAGAATAGCCCAATCCTTGAAATAAAGATTTACTCATAATATAAATCAATCTATACTTTGCTATATTTTGTAATACAATTGCTTTTATTACTCTGTGTGTTGCAAATTTTCCAGGGGAAAAAATTAAACTTGACACCAAGGAGAGATTTTCTGTGTTTCTTATCACTTTGCTGTCAATAATACTAATTGTAAATGTTTTTGAGACTTTTCTTATGTCCTAAAGTCAATTTTTAGTTGTTGCTAAAATTTCTACCCATATTCTATTTCCATACTTTTGCATTGATTAATCGGCATTGGCTACCCACAGTTCATACACTTCGTACTCTAGGCATGTATTCATTCCTTCTCAGGGAGGTATATTGATCTATACTTGAAGCTATTCTATTTTTTTTTCTTATTAGACAGTGTCAAGAGATCCTTACCAAGCTGGACTCACTGAAGGATACATTGCAAAGATTAGCCCTGAGTGAATGTGTATTGTTGACAGTAGCCAAGACAGGACAAGGTCTGAGAACTCAGGCAAAGCCATTCCCTACATGGTTCAGGTAAAGATTGCAAAATTTTCTTCTTCTGGTCAAGTGTTTACTAAGGATTGATCAGAGTGTACTAAAACTAGCAACAATAATTTTCACATTTTATACCTGGATGCTTAAAGTCAGAGGTTGCACACCACCAATAAGAACCTCCTAATAGTTTACACCTTGACTTGAGCTATATAATAAACATACTGAGGTTTTCTTGCTAGTAGGCCCCAATATCCCTTAGTTTTTATAACCTGTGTCTGTGTCTCTATTCTTTCTTCATCCCTTGCAGCCCTTAGATAGGAAATAAGTCAATTCACTATAAGCATTATCTTTTAATATCAACTCAGAGAGTGGGATTTAATAAAGGTTTTTTTTCCTTCTAACATAATTAAAGGCCAGAAAATCAGGTCTCACAGTGATTTTCAGATTACATTCTATACTCTGTGCCTCGTGAATCTAAGCCTTGACTAGAATAGTTTTTGTTATTAAAGAAAGCGTAATGGGAACCTGTCTTGCATGCTTAAGTAATTAAAATAGAGTGCTGGAGTATACTGTAGCACTGTGCAGTACAACACAGAAAAAAATTGTTATGGTAGTCCAAGTTTAGGAAACACTGAAACCTATGTCAACACTAATAGAAAAGAAGTTGAAATTCCCAAACATCCTATAACGTGTTAGTACTGTCTTACACAGTCGCTCTGTTTCTACTGTAGGCAGAGTGAGCTGACTCTGGAATTGTTACAAATTTCAGACAAAAATTTAAATTATTTTTTCATATAATAATTAGAGATCAATAATCATGTCTCCAATAAAGCAAACTGAGCAAAAGAAAATGCACAGTTGCTGGTAAAAATTAGATTACCAGAGAGGTATATGAACAGGTTATCTCATTCCCCTGGAGAGCAGAGAGCCCATAGATAGTGGTTAGAAGGAATGAATAAGTTGGATATGCTAATAAAATGGAGGATATTTACTTAGCCTGATAATTATCTTCCACTTTACTAAATTTTTAGGTGAAAAAGTTTGTTACCAAACATTAGTTGAAAAAACTGACTAGGCCTGAAGCTAAAGACAAAGAATAAAGTCCCTACAGAGCTTTCCCCAGGACTCAGGGTTATGTCATAGAGAAGCCTTTAAAAAGAGCTGATTAGGCAAGCAACTGACTCTGACATATACTAGTGGTAAACCTCTTGTATACTCAGGTGATTACATCCAAAATTCTGTTTTATTTTCAGATAAAAGAAAATTTATAAGGAGCCCTAAGTTTTTATCAAAAAGCCAGAAAGTATCAGTGTAAGTGTTGCAGCTCTAAGGGGAAAGGGTAATGGAGGTGTTGCAGCTCTGAGGGGGAAGATTTCATGTGGAAGTGTTGCAGCTCTAAAAGAAAAAGGTTTCCCCACTGAAAGCATAGTACCTCTGAGGGGAAAGGTTTCTGGAGTAAAAGTATTACATCTCTGAGGGTACTCTAGAATCAAATACCCTGAAGTCACAAAATACAACAAACCTCACCCAAGAGATTTATTGGGCTAAACACAAGGAGGTATCATCTCCTCAGTCAAGAAGCAGCAGGAAACTGAACCCCAGGGCAGGCTTTATAAAGGATTTCTTGGAAGGCATCAGGGATTTTCAGGGGTTGGGAGAGTGAAGTTCCAGTGTGGGGACTGGTAGGATTTTAAGCTAAACTCAGGAATTGATAGGATTTCAATTTTAGGGATTTGGGGGCATTAGAACTTAGAAATTGGTAGGTTTTGGTTAGTTTTTCAAACTTAGAAGTATGCTTGGATCTTTGACCCTACAAAAGGAACAACAAGAGAACTTAATTAGTTTAAAGTTCTAAGTGAAACAAATTTTCATATTGTGTTTTTGAGTATGTCAAGTCCAGTAATCAGTTTGGAAGACGATTAAGAATCAGAAAATCAGGGAATTTGTTGTGAGATCCTGTTTCTAAGGATTGTCAGGAACTATACCCATAAAGCCTCACCAACATAACAATGAAATTGTGGGCTTAACAGGAAAAAAGAGAAATAGATAATCATAACACAGAAGAGGGCAATCTCATGATGTTTCAACCCAACACAAAATCTATAGGTAATTCAAAGATTTTGAGAGAAAGAGAGAGAGAGAGACAGAGACAGAGACAGAGAGACAGAGAGAGTCAGAGAGAGACAGAGACAGAGGGAGCTAGGGGAGGGAGAGAGAGAGAGAGAGAGAGAGAGAGAGAGAACAATAGTCTCCCATTGGGACTATTCAGTTATCTAACATCAAATGGTCAGCCCTGAAAATATATATTACAAAGCAACATTATACACAAGAACAGAATATATTCTAAGTAAGTGCTTATTTTGAACTATCTTCCTAATTTTCCCAGCTTCATAGTTTGTATCAGTCTGTAGCTGATTTTACTTCTTAAGAACTTTAAGTGTTGGAACCCCCAAACTATAATATTGAAAGCCCAAAGTAGATTGTCCATTTGCACAATGATCCTTGAGGTTAAGTCTCCCTGATTAAAGGATGTGCTAAAGTCCTACATGGGATACCAGGGGAATCCAGGCCTTTGAGTTCTTGAGGCTCTTCTTGTTCTTGTTCTTGTTCTTGTTCTTGTTCTTGTTCTTGTTCTTGTTCTTGTTCTTGTTCTTGTTCTTCTTCTTGTTCTTCTTCTTGTTCTTCTTCTTGTTCTTCTTCTTGTTCTTCTTCTTCTTCTTCTTCTTCTTCTTCTTCTTCTTCTTCTTCTTCTTCTTCTTTTTCTTCTTTTAAATTAAAGCAATCAAACATTGTAATATTTACAGATAGTTTAAGTAAATAAAAGTACAAAAAAAAAAAAACTGCCTTTGCTGTTCCCACAGAGATAAGGGCATTCCAGAGCATTCCCTTCCTGTCCTTGTCTTCAAGTGAGCTCACTTATCATGGCTTATGCAATTCTTTATAGAAAGCCGCATTGTAGGAATAACATTTTGTACTCTGTCCCACCCATAGCTAGCAGTAAGCTCATAGTTTTCTTACGTGGGTCCCCACATGAAAATAACACAAAGACAACACAAGACTCTACTTGAGAACATCACAAAATTTTACACACATGGTTGAAACCATTTTGAACCGAAAGAAGCTAACTCAGGAACTTTGGAAAGGTCATGGAACACTTGCCCCTCCCAGAAGGAAGAGGCTAAATTATGTTCCTCAGACCACAGAGAGGTCCCTGAGACTAGGGAAGGCCCAGAGTCCATTGATCACCTACCTCATTCCCTAACAACCACTTAGTTTAAAGGTAACACTGTTCTGTCAATCACATTGTGCCTAATGACAGCTGCCCTGAGGACTGTATAAAAGGCCTGCACAGCCTGCTGCACGGAGTAGTTCTCTCCATGTGCAGGGCAACCCTATCATGCTGAATATTAGACAAAATTCCTCTTGCATTTTGCATCGATTCCCATCTCCACATGGTTCACTCCAGGAATGTGACCTCCTGTGGGGATATACTGGAGTAGTGAGTCAGAGGTCTTGAGCAGGTAACACAGCCGTTTTTCATTTTTGTGGGTTTTTTTTCTGTCTCGCTGTGTGTCAAAGTCTGAGTCTATAAGTTTGTGTGAACTCTCTCTTTGCTTGCAAGCATTTGGGAGACTCAGAGAGCCTACAGTGTCTGGTGAGGTCAATTTCAAAGGGGCAGATGTACCTTAATGTTGAGACTGCAGGGGATTGGAAGACCCTTCAGGCCCAGAACCAGGAGGGCACTGCTCCTTCTGGAAATGGCAAGACAGTAACAGCAGGGGCCGCGTCTTTCTATAATCTGGTTTATTTGGCTCCTGTTTTTGAGGCAGGAGCACTTAGTTTGTTTCAGCAAAGTCTGAGCAACTCTGTTATCTGATTCCTGCAGAATGGGCAGGAATACCTGATCTCTGTAACTAGACCTATCAAGGGGCAAATTGTGTGTTGACTGTCTTTCCTCTCTATTCTTGAACATAGATGCCGGTCTGCAGCAGTGTCAGGCTGTCTGTGTGGTGATTGCTTTTCTCTGTGTTTATTAGTATCTTGTTCTGTGTTCTTGAAACTAGACACCCACCCAGACACCTACCCATGGCAGGTTCGAACATCTGTGTGCTCATTGTTTTTCTCTGTGTTTGTTGGTATCTTTTTCTGTGTTCTTGAACTTAGACTGAAAATATTTGGACATTTGACTGAAAAGCAAGCTAGTTACTCTCTGCTTCTCTGAATGACATACTCATAGGGACCTTTGACTTGTACTGATCAAAGCAATAGAAAAAAGTCTTTATAGTTATTTAGAAGAATAAGATAAAAGCCTTTCTTTTCCCAACACCCACCTCACAGGTTCTGGCCTTCAGAAAAAGGAAGCATGAGAAGAGAGATCAGGACCTGAGAAGACATAGAACCCATCCTTCCTAAGGCCCTTTAACAGTGGATCTGTTGCTCAAAGACTGTCCCTGTATCTCCTTACCTTTGCTCCCATGGCCCCCACCAGTTCTGGAATCCTCAGTCCATAAGAGACCAGGGAGCAGCAGGAGGGGACCTGAGAGCCACCTCCCCTGATACTGAGGTGGCTCTCTCACTAAGGGCATATTTTCCAAGGGGATAATTAATCTCATTGAGACTGTTATTTATAATACAGGAAGCAAAAAAGAATACCCCCTAAGACATGGGGACACCATTGATTGATCAGGCTATCATGAACAGTGGGTTTCCCTGACTAGATCAGACTGGGACTTTAATATGGCAAAAAGTAAGGGGCACCTGAAGGTCCACCACCAACAGGGCCACATGGCAACCCACAAATTTGACCAAAGTATGTAAGGTTAAACAGGGACCACAGACTTTCTAGAGCTGATCAAAAGGCATTACACCAATATACATCCTATGATCCCAGTGGTAAGGAATATAAAACTACTAAGACAATGGCTTTTATAGACCAGGTTAATAGAAATATGAAGAAAAAGTTTCAGAGGCTAGAAAGACAGGATAAGCCATTGAGGGATTTTAGTACAGGTTGCCAAGAAAGTTTACCATTACAGGGAGACAGAGGAGGAAAGGGAAGAGAAAAAGAAAAAAAAGTGACAGAGAAGGAAGCTACAGAGAATCTTGGCTACAGTGGTTAGGAAAAGCAGAGAAACGATACAGAAAAGAACCAGTACACATATTACAAGGAGAGAGGCCACTGGGCCAAAAGTACCTTAAAGGAAGCCAGGAGGAAGAATTCCCAGGCCTTGGAGAAAAAATCTCCAAGTGGGAAAGGTGGTAGCCATGGGTGAAGACAGTGACTAGGGGAGATGGGGTTCTGACCACCTCCCCCAACCCAGGATAACTCTGAGAGTGGAGGGGAAACCCACTCAATTCTTGTTGGATACAGGGCCTCAATACTTGGTCCTCCAAGCCAATGGCCCTGTTTCCAAGAAAAGATCTTGGGTCCAAAAAGACACTGGCACCAAAATGAATTCGTGGACTACCCGAAGAACAGTGGAACTAGGGAGGGGATGAGTAGCCCATTCATTTAGGGTCACCCCTGACCGTCCCTGTCCCTGTTGGAATGAGACACACTCTTAAAATGGGGGCTCAGATACATTTCCTGCCCAACAGACCATAGATAATTGGCCCAGTAGGAGAGACTGACACATGCTGAAAGCAGTAGTTACCTGGTTTAAAAGATGGGAGCAGTTTTTTCCATGAAGGTCAGAGATGAACAGGTGCTGTTGTGGTGGATGACACAAATGTCATCTGGGCAGAACCTCTACCCCCTGACACTCAATGCAGAAAGTAGAGCTAATTGTCCTCACCAAGACTTTGGAATTGGGAGCCAGGAAGAAAATTAACATCCATGCAGACAGCAAGTATGCCTCTTCCACAGCCCATGTCCACAGGAATATGTGCCAAGAGAGAGGACTGCTCATATCAGAGTAAACAAACAGGAAATCTTGGACCTCTTAGCTGCCCTAATGAAGCCAGCAACTGTATTAGTCACTCACTGCCCAGGACATCAGAAGGGAAGAGACTCAGTGGGCAATAAACAGGCAGATCAAATGGCTCCAGAAGTAGCTATGGAGGAGCCTATCCTGGTTATGGACCTTCAAAAGACACCCACTTGGAAATGGGACTGAACTAAGGGATGGCCTCACTTAGAATATACTGAAGGAAAAAAGGATTCAGATTTCTAGCTACCCTACCAACTATTAACATAAAAGGACAATGACGCACACAAGAAGGGAGAACTATATTCCCCAGAAAGTGAGCAAAAACTTACTAGGCCAAATGCACAGATGGACTCATTTAAGGGATAAAAAGCTTGTCCAAGCAGTTAAGTAACCTAAAGTATATATTTATAAGACTCAGGTTTTGGGCCAGAGAGATAGTAAAAGAGTATAAGATATGCCAGCAAATAAATGCTTATGCAGCCAAGAATAAACAAGGCAAAAGACCTAGAGGAGAACAGCCTGGAGTATATTGAGAGATTTTACAGAAATTAAGACAGAAATATATGGTTACAAATACCTTCTAGTGTTTATAGATATTTTCTCTGGATGGGTTGAGACATTCCCCACCAAGCAAGAAACAACTACCATGATAGCTAAAGAAGATATTTAGAAGAAATTTTCTTGAAGTTTGGAGTGCCCAAGGTAATTGAATCCAAAAATTGCCCTGTTTTTGTCTCTAAGGTAAGTCAGGGATTAACAGAGATGTTGGGGACTAATTGGAAGCATTATTGGGTGTACTGTCCCCAGAGTTCAGGGCAGGTACAAAAATTATACAGAACCTTGGAGATTCGCTTAGGCTGAGTGGTACCCCTCCCCTTGGCCCTGTTCTGAGCCTAGGACAGCTCCTGCCATTGAAAGGATAGAAAATAATACAGCCTAACTCTAATGACCCCAAGAAGTCAGAAGTTTAAAATGCTATCTTGCTTTGTTAGAAACTAGGTAAAAGGTCACATTCCAGAGCCCGCCCTTTGTTTAGACCTAGCAGAAAGGCCTTGAATAGGTGATCCTGGCCCCCACAAGGTAACTGGAAATAGGCTAAGCTTATCTTGCTTCTGTAAACTGCTTACGCCGTTACCCCTTATACAGAAGTTCATGCAGCTATAGAGATTCAAGAAAATAGGAAACTAATTGGTCCACTGAGCATGGGCTCCAATAATTTAGACTGGTTGGCCTAAAAACTACGGAGTGGTACAAATCAATTGGCTTTTATTTCGCGGGCTCTCCATGCTAAGAAATGATTGGTTTGTGATTCGTGGGCTTTGTCGTAAACTTATAAAAGCTGTCACAATTTGGCACTCGTGGTCCACAGTCCTCTAGCCCTGCATGGTGTAAGGCTGTGGAACTCAGAATTCTGGAATAAAGAAACCCTCATGTTATTGCATCGAGACCGTTTCTCGCTAGTGATTTGGGTGTTGCCTTCCGGGGCGTTGGGTGCTAGGGCACCCTCGGTTTTTTGTGGTCTTAGACCATTTTAACCTGACCCCTTTTGAGATCCTCTTTGGTTTCCCAACTTCTTTAGTGTAAAGAAAGAGAAAGGGAGGTACAGTGAAGGAAAGCTAGAGAAAGTAAAGAGGTCAGGGACACATTTTCACAGGAATTTCTTGGAAATGAACCAAATGTACATCTAAACAATGAGGAACTCATGGCTTCATTAAAAGTTGATCATTTCTTGACAGATTATCATATCTTGAATGGAAAGTTTAATCTTTAATAAAATACTAATTTTGTCTTGCTAGCCTTGCAAAATCTGGCATCAGCTCAATTTGCACTAGCGTACAACAATGTCTTTTGCTAAATTCCACAGCTGTAATAAAGTGTACTCAAGTTAAAAAAAAAATTCAAGATGTATTCTGCATATTATTTTTCCAAGGACCAGCCTTAGCTTGGAGAGGAGTTCTGAGGAAAGGGGTTTCTGGGAGCAGAGAAACAAAGTACTCAAGTAAAATCATGGGTCCAAGCTGGAGGCTTATGTTCTGCTGGAGGCAGCTTTCCAGGTTTCCAGGTGGCTTTCTTTTTGTTCTGCTTCCTCACACACATACAGCTCTCTATGCTTTTCTGGAGACTGTTCTCTAAGCACTTCTCTCTGGCTATTCTAAAAAGTTCTCTCTGGATAGCTCATCTCCTGCAGATCATTGGCCCCATCCTTTATTTTTACATATCAATACAGTCATTTACTTCAGGTTTCTTTATGATTATTCTAAAACTCAGCATCTGGTGACCCCAGCCCCTTAATTCTTAGAAGACAGCAAGCACACTTTTTTTTTTTTTTTAGTTTTTTTGAGACAGGGTTTCTTTGTGTAGCCCTGGCTGTTCTGGAACTCTCTCTGTAGATTAGGCTGGCCTCGAACTCAGAAATCTGCCTGCCTCTGCCTCCCAAGTGCTGGGATTAAAGGGCTTCTTTATTCCAGAATTAAAGGGGTAGGCCACCACCACTCGGGCCCAGCACAAGCACACATTTTAACATTGCAAAAGAATTCAAGTTTCCCTGCCTTTGTTAAAGATAGACTATAGGCTTGTTGGGTGGTACCCACCCTAAAATTACCATTTCTACCTCACCTAGGCCTAACTTTGCTAAGTCCCAAGCAGACTGGAATTCAGGAATTTGCCTGCCTTTGTATCTGCCTGCCTTTGATTTTTTGGTATGGTTTGGTTTGGTTTGGTTTGGTTTGGTTTGGTTTGGCTTGGTTTGGTTTGTTTGTTTGTTTGTTTGTTTGTTTGTTTGTTTGTTTTCTGACAAGCTGGCTAATAAATGCAGCTACCACTGTTCATTTAGGTTCCTGACATCCCTCATAAATCATATTACATTTTTTTGCATAGTTGAGAAATTATGCATTTTTGAACTCATGTTTTTAGAGTTCTTTTGCACAGCCTTTTGCAATGCCCTAAAGGTCCCAGCATTTACCATTTTGCTGAGACATTAACCACATCTTCACCTCTTAAATTCGTACTGTCTCAAATTAACATGGAGTCATTGAAGTCAACATGGAGGACATTCCTTAACGGAGGAATGTAAAATGTTTAGATTATTCTACAAACAAGCTTTATGTCCAGAGCAGCCTTCACCAATCCTGGAGGCCCATATATGCTAGCCCTGCCTTAGGGGCAGGAACCATGTCAGTCTGTCCCAACAAAGGCCACACCCAATGTAGCATTATTTCCCATGTGTTAGAGGAAAACACTTTTATTTATTAATTTCTTTAATTTCTTGCATGTATTTGTGCACATATTGGTTGAACACTGTGTATACACATACACGGGTCTATGTACATGTGAGTGAATCTCTTAAAAAGATGGTACTCCTCTGCAGTATTCATCTACACTTACTACACTGATCTGCCATCCAAGTAAATTTTTTAATCTATTATTTTGAGAAAGATTTAAGAGATGGTCTCTTAGTCTCTTAAATCTTAGTTGCATTGCTAGAAAGATGTAACAAAGTTAGAATCAAAAATAGAAGGCTTCCACTCCTCATATAGTAAGTAAAGACTAAGTGTGTGTGTGGAGGTGGGCTCCTGATGGAGGAGTTGGAGAAGGGACTGAAGGAGCTGAGGGGGTTTGCAGCTCCATGGAGGGAGCAACAGTGTCAACTGGCCAGATGGCAGGAACTGGACCACCAACCAAAGAATACACAGGGACAGGGACAGGAACAGGGAACCTTGGCTCTGGCCACATATGTGGCAGAAGATGGCCTTGTTGGACATCAGTGGAAGGAGAGGCCCTTAGGCCTGAGGGTGCTCAATTCCCCATTATAGGGGAATTCCAGAGCAGGAAGATAGGACTGGTTGAGTGGGGGAGTACCCTCATAGAGGCAGTGGGAGGAGGATGGGATTAGAGGGTTTCTGAAAAAGAGACCTGGAAAGGGGAAAACATTTGAAATTTAAGTAAAGAAAATATCCAATTAAAAAAGAAAAAGAAAGAAAAGCTCTGCATAATTAGAAATCCAATGGAGAAGCTAGAGAAAGGACCCAAGGAGCTGAGGGAGCTTGCAGCCCCATAGGAGGAACAATATGAACCAAGAGCTCTTAGGGGCTAAACTACCAACCAAAGAGTACAAATGGAGGGACCTATAGCTCCAGCTGCATATGTAACAGATATATGTATCCTCTTTTGCATATGTAACATATGCCTTGTTGGACATCAAAGGGAGGAGAGGACTTTGGTTCTGTGAAGTCTTGGTGCTCCAGTATAGGGGAATACCAGGACAGGGAAGCAGGAATGGGTGGGTTGGTGAGCAGGGGGAGGGGAGGATGGGATAGGGTGTTTTCAGAGGGGAAACAAGGAAAGGGAATAACATTTGAAATGTAAATAAAGAAAATATCTAATTAAAAATGTTTAAAAAAAGAAATACAATGAGCAATCATAATTACACTAAAAAGAGAAATATATTTGGTACAAATTTGTGTTCAAGGAAAAGCATTTAGGTTAAAGGACAAGGCTACAGGTGTGCACTATGATTAGGCAAGTCCCTGTAAATATTGTTGCTTTGAACTTATAATGTATATATAGAATGAAAAATTGTTTTGAACATAATATCAACATCCTTCTGTAAATCCCATTTTATATAGCATTTTATCTCTCAGGTAATTTCCCAAAACTTTGTCTAAGAAGATATAAAAAGGTCAGAGAAAAGAAGTAAAATTGTTGGTTGAATGATTTGGCTTGGGGAACTCTGCCCCATCTATCCATCCATCCATCCATCCATCTATCTAAATGTATATGTCTGTTTTTCTATATGAATGTGTGAATATATGTGTATATGTAAGTATGCATGAATACTTGAGGAGTGTATGATACAAGTGGTTGGCCCAACAAAAATGTGAATGTGTTAATGTGTAAATGAGAGTGTGAATGAAAATGTAAATATAAGTATGATGTATATGTGTCTGTGCTTATTTGTCTGTATAAAGCACTTAATTCTTTTCCTTTCCTTCCTCTCTGGTTCACAAAGAGTTAACCAGCATAGCCGGAGAGGTTTTTGGTTGTCTGGACAGACAAGGGATTGATAGCAACATATAGATAGATTAGATAGATAGATAGATAGATAGATAGATAGATAGATAGATATTACTTAATTCCTTGCTGCTAGGCAATAAGTATTAGTCACCCAAGCCTGTGGTTTTTCACCACAGAATTAGCTAGAAAGTTTCTAGGATATTTTAGAAGGTATCAGCAGCAAGCCTTCAGTATAGTTAGAGAGCTAGAAGGCCAGAGACCATCAGTCTCTAAGGCTGCCTCTATGTCCAATGTCTAGTGGTATGTCCTGCTGGTTATTCCAGGCCAGGCTAGCTCCTGGCATGATTTTGACAGATGACCCAGAACTTCCACCCACCCTCTTTGCTGTGTTTCTAGTTATCCACTTAACTATTCTCATTGCTATTTTAGGACTGATTTTGTCAATCCAAGCCAGCCTTCAGGTTCACACACCTGTATACATTTTTCTGAGCCACTTAGCTTTTCGTAACTTCTGTTATGATTCCTGTGGCACCACAATCACAATCTTGACATTTCTGTATGAAAAGTATGATTTTATTTGCATGTACCACTCAGCTGTGTTTCTTTATCACATGTTCAGTTTGTGAAATGTTCTTGCTGTAAGAAATTACTGTGTAAGAAAGTAGTCAAAACACATGTTTTCTGTGGTGTTATTTCTCATAGTTTAAAGAAAACAGTCCTCATGTTTTCTAATATTCGATTACACTTGGGATCAGTATACTGATCTACCACTTTAGGTGTTGTGTTGTCTATTTTAAATATTAGGTCCCAATAGATTAACCAGCATAATTAATCATGTTTGTGGAACATCATTATTTTCCAGTTCAATTTATTTAGCAGTATATAATTCACACACACACACACACACACACACACACACACACACTGAATAGCAATAAGACATCTATGAAATACACTTAAATTGCAAGAAAATTTGCCTTGAGGCAAGATCGTGGCGTACACAGATCTTGCCTCAAGGTATATCTGACTCACCTTTTGGGAACTTTTTAAAAGTGTTATTTATAGAGTAAGCATTCAAAGGTAGCTAAATAAGCAAAGAGGGCTAATAAAAATAAACATTTTAATGATTTGTTGACCTCTAAACTTCTTATTAAGTGTTTTTATTGAAAGCGTGTTACATGTTAAAAGATGAGTCACACTCAACTATTAAATTTTCTTTGAAGAAGCACTATACTTCAGAGGCCATACCAACTTTAGCAGAATTTTCTTTGTTCATTGCAGTGTATTATATTGGGGTAAGACTATTTTTAACCAAACACTTTTTGTTAAATATGTGTTCATGGAATACGAAATTGAAAGTTGAATGTAAGAAATTGGATATGTGTGCTTGGGTGTTGGATCACATATTTTGCAAAGAAATATATACTTTTACTTTACCAAGAAAAAAGTAACCTTTGCCCACTAGTGGTACATGAAAATCTCTAACAAGAATATACATGCATAATGTAAATTGGTATATGAAGTTAAGAATATTAATTTAAGCATAAATAAAAGAGGGTAAGCCACTAGATTAAAAGTTAAGAGAAAGAGAAATGTAAATGAGGAAACAAGCTACATTGATTCTTTCTGGTGAAAAATTTTTAGGTGAAAGAATAGCCAAAATAGTCACTGTTTTTACTGTGAAAGGTGATGTCAATGGCCTAACGATTGTGGCAAAGCAAGTAGGAAACCACTCACATTTGGGAGAAAGAAAACTGTAAACTTGGAAAGAACAAGTCATTGAATTGCTGAGAGCAAATGGCAAACTGTAACAAAGTGAGATGTGTGGTGGATTATTTTTGTTGTTGACATGATTAGATAGGGACTAGTGATTAGAGTGTTTCAAAAGGGAAACTGAAGAAAAAAGATCCATCTCTACTGTGGTGATACTCTTCCATAAACTGGGTTTTTAGGCTAAGTAAAATGGGAAAAATTAGAAGGAGATTTGAGCGTTGATATTCTCTTTTTATGTACTACACAAGAAAAGTAACCAATCCAGCAGATAAATGTCCATGAGGAAATCAGTTGTGCGGGGATTTTCTTATAACTAAGACTAGAAGAGTAAAGAGGAGTATAGAGCAGGTGAGCATAAAAGGGAAGGGTTTCATATCAGAGAAGCCAGGGGAGACTTTATCCATATTTTTTGCTAATGCAAAAACTGAAGTAATTATAATAGAATGAATGCATTTATGTAGATGAATACAGGAACAAAATATAGGTATACACAACCTATATAATACACTGATCTTTCCAACACAACAAACTGAAAAGAATTCAGGGGGAAGTGAACAGTTTGAGGCGTGTCTTGCAGGAAGAAGTAACCAGGATTTGACAGTGACTAATATGAAAGGTAGACAGTTGAAAACAGTTCACTTGTGGGAAAATATGAAATAATATTCCTGGTAGTTCAAAAAGAATGTCAGAGCCAAGAATTAGAAAATCTTGGAGGAATAAGGAAAAGAAGATTTCAAATATTAGAAAAAAAGAACTTAAATAAATTATGCACTTAAGCCTGTATGGTAAACACTGAATAAAGGAGGCAAAACTAATTAAAATATAATTTCTGAAGTTGAACCAATGAATAGAAGCAAATGAATAAATGTATACTATCATAACTGAGGTAAAAAGAGAAAGGACAAGAATTGTGAAAATATATTAATATTTGAATTTTGAACAATTTTCATTTGATTATTTTTCAGACAACTTTCAAGATGGAGCTGTGGAACTAGAAAGGTCAGATATGGTAAAGAGGTTAGTCAGATGAAGATATCCAGAAGATTGTTTTAAAGAAGAGTTTGGTGTAGCTCTGGACAATTGATTTGTCAAAGAATAATTGACCAAGAAAAAGGTAAGTGGAAACAGCAACCAAGAATTAGGAATAAAATACAATAGTAGGTGTGGAAAATTAGACAACTAATCAACTTCTTTATTAATTATTTAACTAGTTTATTAATATGATGATTAGTTAAATAATTTAAAAAATAATGCTTCCTATCTCAACAATGGATTAGTCTAAAAGGAAGCAATTTTAAAGGAAAATCCTAGCATTGAAAATACAGAGAACATTGTTAATATCAGAGCTGAAGGTAAACATGTTACACGCAATAACAGTAAAACTACTAATAACAGTAAAAACTACTAAAAAATGTGAGAATAAGAAAAGAAAATGATTAAAGTTCAGATATTAGCAAGGCTATGATAGAACATTCCAGAACATTTTAAAAACTACTTTCATTTTCTATAATTTCAATTTCTATTACACTACAGTAGACATCTGCAGATTAAGCTTCAGACATTTTTAATATGATAAAAAACTAAATTTGTTTTACAGGGTATAGCTATGAGGATTTCTCATTCTTTGCATGCACTATGAGGAAACTCATAGATTGCCTTTCTATAACTGACTGAACCTGGGCTGAGAGTGCAATTACTGCCTCAGTGAAAGAAAATACTTTTATCAACTTTAAATTAAGATAGTTGAAGCCATATGTGATGATTCTTTTTTTACAATAACCTAGTCAAGAAACTTGAAAACTCTGGCCTTTGCCTATTTGCTGTGGTGTGATATGTGTGTGGGTGTGCGTATGTGTGTGTTGCATGCGTATAACTATGATTTTGCAGTCTATTACTGAATATTCATTGAGAAGCCAACCAGGATATGAGATTCAGATGTCTTTTGTCTATCCCTATTCTTATTGTGTTGAGGTAAGATCTTTCACAGACCATAACTCCCCCTCCCTTTTTGTCACTTATTTAAAACAATTTTTTTCTGCTAGCTTGGCTAGCCAAAACCTTGTCAAATATTCTTGCTTCGGAACATTGGGAATCTTTGCTGTGATTGAATACACTGTGATTTGAATAGTCGTGCCTCATTTCAAAGAATTGGCTATCTGCTTCTACATTTAAAGTATCATTAAAGATGCTCCAAGTGCACCTAACCCTCAAGAGACTTGAGGCCCCAGGGTATGGGGAGGTCTGGTGTGTTGGGGGATAGGGGTGGGGACAGGGAGGTCCTCTTGGAGACACAGGGGGTAGGAAAGGGGTCTGGGACCAGGAATAGTCACAGGGTAGACCAGAAGGGGGATAAATACTGGACTGTAAAAAAGGATTAAAGAATAAAAAGCAAACAAATAAAAAAGATTAATTTTATAAACAAAAAAAAATGTTCCAAGTTGTTGCTTTATATTTAGGTATATGAAGCATATAATGTATAGTTTTTGCTTTTTTTTAAAGTGTGTTGGTGAAAGTCCTTCCATACTTGTTAAAGCAACAAACTACCTTTGAGGGCATCTGATCCCATTACAGATGGTTGTAAGCCACCATGTGGTTGCTGAGAATTGAACTCAGGACCTTTGGAAGATCAGTCAGTGCTCTTAACCACAGAGCTTATTCTCTTGCCCAAGGTTTTACTTTTGTAAAAAAGTTAAGCACATTTTATAATGGTAATGACATATACACTTTATAACTATAACTATATATATGGTATATACATATATGATATATATGATATGATAAGAACATGGGACACATATGTACAAATATGTAATATATATCTATATAATATATACATATTAATCAGATATGTATCTTATATATATCAATTTAATTTGAAATTGCTGTATAATACCTAAAGTAATCTATAATAGATATAATAAAATAATAAGTATACAAAATAATATTTTTAATTTAAAATTGCCTTGACTATATGGCACATACACAATAAGTAACTCAAAATATGTTGAGAGTCTTTCACCTAAATATTTCTGAAGACATTATTTAAAATTGTATCTTTTATTAATATATTCCAGAAGAAGGACTGGAAATTTAAGAAAGTATTCCTATGATTATAGTAATTCAATGTATTATAGTCAATTAATTTTCAATTATATCTTACTATGAAGGAAATAATATAATGATAACATACTTACACAAAGCTATGAAAGACCATCTTTCTACCCATAAAAATTTCCTACAGATTTAAACTTTGGAATTTCTAAACAAGAAAAATGATTTGCTGTAAAACCAGACACAATGTGAAGATATTCCTCAGAATGTATTCAATCTAAGATCAGCTAATCAGAACTAACTGTTATTTTCTTCAGGACTATAGAAAAAGGAAGACACTCATTTGGAATGAGTTTGGTGAGGGCTCTGTAGTAGTAACCACTTGTATAGTCTATGGCTGAAGATAACAGTTCAACAGTATATCAGTTCATCCTCGTAGGACTGACAGATGACCCAGAGCTTGAGGTCATCCTCTTTGCTGTGTTTCTAGTCATCTACTTAACTACTGTCTTGGGTAACCTAGGACTGATTATGTTAATCCAAGTCAGCCCCCAGCTTCACACACCCATGTACTTTTTCCTTGGCTTTTGTTGATTTCTGTTATACATCCTCAGTTACTCCAAACACAATTGCAAACTTTCTTCGAGAAGTCAAAAGCATAACCATCTATGCATGTGCCACTCAGGTGTGCTGTTTTATCACATTTGTTGTTTGTGAAATGTACTTGCTGTCAGTCATGGCCTATGACAGGTATGTGGCCATCTGGAATCCCCTCCTCTATGTGGTCCTCATGCCTAGGAAACTCTGTCTTCAGATCATCGCCAGCACATACCTTTATGGATTCACTGTGGGGCTTGCACAGGCTGTGGCAACCTTCCGCTTGTCTTTCTGTGGCTCTAATGTAGTCAACCACTTCTACTGTGATGATGTTCCCTTAGTTGCTCTGGCCTGTTCTGACACTCACGTCAAAGAGCTGATGTTGCTAATCATTGCTGGCTTCAACACCCTTTGCTCTCTGGTGATTGTGCTCATTTCTTATGTCTTCATTGTCTTTGCCATCCTGAGGATTCATTCTGCTGAAGGAAGAAAAAAAGCCTTTTCCACTTGTGCATCCCACCTGACTTCAATCACCATATTTTATGGAACAATCATTTTTATGTACCTGCAGCCAAAGTCAAGCCATTCTCTGAACACAGATAAATTTGCTTCTGTGTTTTATGTGGTAGTAATTCCCATGTTAAACCCACTGATCTACAGCTTGAGAAATCAGGAAGTAAAAAGTGCCCTAAAGAGAATCACTGATAAATTGTCTTTGATCATCCATTAATCCAAAATATCTGGGTAGTAGACAAAAGACATTCAATTTTGTCTTATTTGAAGTTAAAATGCTGAATGCCCATTCCAACATTCATGCAGAGCTCCATGATATATTGGAATTGCACAGTTCCATGTATAGCTGTATATATGCATATATGTGTGTGCATTTGTATATGCATTAATGACTATGTGTATATATGCATGTGTATGTTCATGTACTTGGTTGTGGCTTTTTATATGTATGTGTGCATATGTATATGTATATGCATGTGTCTGTGTGTGTGTATGAGTGTGTGTATGTGTGTGTGTACCATGTTGAAACTCAGAGCCTGGCATGTGATTAACAAGAGCTTTATTGGTGATCTATATACATCTTTATCAAAATTTATCCTAATGTTGGAGCATGTCTTCATCATCAATTTTATGTATATATCATTTACACATATCTCTATGTATTTCTTATATCCATGAATATAGTATATGGAATTAGATCTATTTCTTTAATTTATATAGTGTTGAACACTTCAGCTTGTATTTTAATTGATCAACATCTTTCATCTTATATCTCAACAATATAAGGTAATCTGGAAGCAGAAAGGTAATAAGAGCTTTTAAAATATTTCTGGTTCTTTGTTTAATTTTCATGTTAGCATATGAAGAACTGTAGGTAGTTGTATAATAATTAATTGTGAAGTAATTGGAAATAATATCCTTTCCTTTAAATGAACAAACATAACATAACAGAATGCTTTAAATTTTAAATGCTAAGGAGCCAAGGAGATTGATACATATCAGTAGAAAATATTCTTGCTGCCCAAGAGTAAGGATCTTAGTTTCAATACTCAGCACTTATATTACAAAGCAAAGTCAGAATGTAAGTGTATCTGTTTAACCCTAGCACATGAGGAACAGAGACAGGAGGAATCCTGCCAAAGAAGATGAACCAGTGAGTGAACTCTGGATTTAGTGAGAGCAATAATTTTAAAATACAAGATGAAGAGGGAAAGGACAGTAACTATTTTCTTACTGTCCCTCAATAAATGCCTGTACAGTCACATATATCACACCCAAACACATATAGTGCACACACACACACACACACACATTATATAATGGAGTTACTTTGCTGTACATCTTTAAATAATTTATGAATTTGAAATTTTATTGTATGTGAGTGATAATGAATATATTTTCAAATAGTATTTTAAGTTCCCTAAAATAATCTACAGAAAATACCATGAGCAGAAAGAAACCACTGTTATTGTGCTTAGCAAAGATTTGATTAATTTTAAAATAGCATTTTTTTGGTTGCAGGTGTTCAATTATAATACCTTACCACAGTTAGTGACTAATTTTTCTGTATCACTTCTGGATCATCCATTGAAATGGGATGTCTTAGTTATGTTTTTAGTACATTGTTAGGGAAGTGTTTAAGGTTTAAAGTAGTTTGTATTATTCACTAACACACATATATGTAGCAACTGGAAGAACCATGGATTGTAATTTAACTTTGTAAAATCACAAGGAATATGTTTTAAATATCTATATTGTATTTCCCACTAGTTCTATACAGTTGTTTCCAGAGATCTAAATGCCAGAAACAGGGGTTTGGATGGGTTTCTAACAGACATGTTTTGAACATCTTCTGCTTCCAGTGTTTAACAAGTGTTAAAGGAGGGGGGAACACATTTTATTTTTAATGTAGCCCCATTAGAAAGGATTTCTCTCTGGAAACCAACTAGCAAACTGTTTAGGAGTTATTTTAAATAGCACAAGGCTAATAGCATAGAACAGGTAGCCAGGAAGTATATATACATATAAGTGTATATATACATATTTAACCAATTTGTTGAAATTGAGAACAGTTAGATCATTATCTCTGGTATGGATACTGAGGGAAGATGGCTGACTGCAAGGCTACTGTTTCCTAGAACTACACAACCTGGAAAGGAAAAAATCACAAACAAAGAGAAAATATAGTTTAGTTAGTGTACTTAGCTGGGTTTAGATATTATTCCTGTGGTCTGGAACATTACACTGACAGCAACAGGGGGTGACAGATTAGAGATTAAAATGTCCTTATATATCTCAAAACTAAATCCTTGAGACTCTATAACTCTACTTAAATACGTATATAGTGACAGCTCATTTTCAAACATTTTTAAATTATTACTTTTAATAGATAAAATGATATAAAATGAGTCAACATTTTGAGGGTGTAAGGGGGGAGGCATTTACTCATCACATTCACATGTGTGTAAATAACCAACCAATGACTAGGCTATAGGGAAGAATTGGCCTTTAAGACCACTTGTCTTAATCCAAGAGGATCTCGGTTGATTCTTACCATTCCTATGACAGCTACAACATCCAAAACTTCAGGAGATCGCTTTCTCTGTCTTTTTGTCTATGAAGACACCGGGCACATATGTTCTGGATAGACATTTACACTGCCAAAACAGCCACGTATGTAAAATAAAAATAAACCAGTACTCTTTGTAAATCAATACATTTATTATGTTGAATAGAATAAACTAATGAGTGAATAAATAAAAGTCCAGAATTTGTAGTAAGACCAATTTATATACCAAAGAGAAAATAAATATATTTTATTACTGGTAAGCAAATTACTGTAGGGATTTTTAATTTTAAATTCAGGTGTTCAACTGTAACAATTAAATATGTGTTGTTCTTTTGAGGGTACTACAATCCACTCAATATACCGAAATGAAATATAATTTACACATAGAAAAAAGTAATATAACATTCATTGTATTAATATAAATATGCACAAATAAATGCACTAAATTTTGTTAAATTTAGAATAATTTTCTTTATAGACATAGGCATGTGCATACATACACACACACACACACACACACAAAACCAAATAAAATGCATTACATGGAAATGTGCTGGGATGCTTCCTGTCATTGATAACAACAAATCAATGTTGACAAACTCCCTAAGAGATTTTACTCATCAATATATTTATTAATTATTAAATGTTCATACTCCTGATGATGAAATTAATATTTTTATTACTTTATATGTCACTACTATTTTATAGCATAAACTTATTAATAGCAAATTTCTATCCAGATTTCCACAAAATTTGTTCATCATAAAAATTCACAATTTTAGTTTTTAAATCAAGCCATAGAGATTTATTAATGATAACTGGTACCTTAAAGTTATCATTTAAATTCCACAAGTCTTATATGTACCTGTATTCAAACATGTACATGTGTATGCAAACATACCAACAATAATAATAATAATAATAATTTATTTTGATATAAGAATATCATAAATGCCTTAAACAAGGGTATAAAATTTTAACAATTTATTTAAATATACATTGGAATAAAAGTGAATAATAGGCTGACCAGCCGGGCGGCAAGCAACTGCGGTTCTGCGGAGCCTTTCGCTGCACGGAAGCCACTTCAGAACTCGGCTGCCCGCCAGTCAGGAGAGACTCACCGCCATCTTGATCCCGGGCTCCAGAGATCTGTCAGACCGAGGTACACAAACATAATCCTAGGCCCAACACCGCAGGGGTCGGAGCCAGACGGGCGTTGGCCTGCACCCAGGCCCTGGGCTGTTCGAGTGGCCATCGGGGCGCCAACCCAGCCAGGAGTTTTTTTTTTTTTTTTTTTGCCCCGGCCGGTGCACGCGCCGCCATTTTGCCTACAGGAGCCAGAGTGCTCGGGAGGGCAGAGACTGCTAACAAGCGTAGCCTGAGGCTAACAAAACGGGGGTCTAGGCCCCAAAAGGCACAGGACTGACCCCAAGAACTGGGCGGCTTGGTGGGCCATCTGTGTGTCAACCAGCCCAGGAGGTTATTAGCACAACAGACTCTCCCGGTGCTTTCGCGGAGCGCGGACGCGCACGCCCGCCATCCGGGTCACCTGGCGGACCCAAATAACAGTCATAGCCCTAGGGGAACTTTGCTCGGACCTTGGCCTCCCAGGCGTTTGCCTGGACTCAGGGCCCAGGCGACAAGGCTAACCTAGTGTGCGCCAGCCCGGTTGGGGAAATCGGCTGCCCAGCGGAGTGAGCGGAGCACAGGGGAGGTCACAGCAACATTCACCTTCGGAGCTCCCTGGGGGTGCACACGGGTTCCACCTGGTCCACAGACACAATCTGGGGCAAGGCCTCAGGCAGAAGCCCCCAGCCCAACTCTCTCCGCTTCAGATCAGCCTGGGTGGCCGCCACATCTCCAGGTCCCTCAAGAGGCTAGTGGGGGCTTCCGGGCGGCCAGCTGGGAGAAGTCGGTGTGCTCCAATAAATCCTGCGGGCCCCAGCGGGAGCCTTCAGGTGCCTGCTTCGGGATCTGAACAGCCTGGACAACAGCACCCTGTCTATAGGCAGTGCAGAGTGTAAGCTGTGCACCAGAGGCCAACGGGGAAGGGGCAGCTTGCACTGGTGAGTCCAGCACTGACAAGACCAAGTAACACCAGTGAGAGCTAGATGGCAAAAGGCAAACGCAGAAACGTCACTAACAGAAATCAAGGCAATATGGCAACATCTGAACCAAATTCTCCTCTACCAGCAAGTCCTGGATACCCCATCACACCAGTAAAACAAGATTTGGATTTAAAATCACTGGTCATGATGCTGGTACAGGAACACATGAAGGCCATTGAGGAGAAAATGGATCAAAAGTTAGAAGCCCTTGCAAGGGAAACACAAAAATCATTGAAAGAAATCCAGGAGAATACAAAAGCCAACAAGGAGGAAATGCAAAAAACACTTAAAGAAATACAGGAGAACTTTGCTCAACAGGCTGAGGTCATGAAAGACGAAACACAAAAATCTCTTAAAGAAATACAGGAGAACTTTGGTCAACAGGCTGAGCTCATGAAAGAGGAAACACAAAAATCTCTTAAAGAATTACAGGAAAACACAAACATGCAAGGGAAGGAGCTAAGCAAAACCATCCAGGATCTAAAATCAGAAGTAGAAACAACTAAGAAAACTCAAAGGGAGACAACTTTGGAGATAGAAAGCCTTGGGAAGAAATCAGGGGACAGAGATGCAAATATCAACAACAGAATACAAGAGATAGAAGAAAGAATCTCAGATGCTGAAGATTCCATAGAAACCATGGACTCAACAGTTAAAGAAAATGCAAAGTGCAAAAAGCTTGTAACCCAAAATATCCAGGAAATCCAGGACACAATGAGAAGACCAAACCTAAGGATTATAGGCATAGATGAGAGTGAAGATTTACAACTTAAAGGGCCAGCAAATATCTTCAATAAAATTATGGAAGAAAACTTCCCTAACCTAAAGAGAGAGATGCCCATGAATATACAAGAAGCCTACAGAACTCCAAACAGACTGGACCAGAACAGAAATACTTCCCGTCACATAATAATCAAAACACCAAATGTTCTAAACAAAGAAAGAATACTAAAGGCAGTAAGAGAAAAAGGCCAAGTAACATATAAAGGAAGACCTATCAGAATCACAGCAGACTTTTCACCTGAGACTATGAAGGCTAGAAGGTCCTGGGCAGATCTCATGCAGACTCTAAGAGAACACAAATGCCAACCAAAACTACTATATCCAGCAAAACTCTCAATCACCATAGATGGAGAAACTAAGATATTTCACGACAAAACCAAGTTCACCCAATATCTATCCACAAACCCAGCCCTAAAAAGGATAATAGGAGGACAACACCAATACAAGGAGGGAAACTCCACCCTGAAAAAAGCAAGATAGTAACCTTTCATCAAACCCAAAAGAAGTTAAGCAATCAAAATTAAAAAATAACGTCAAAAATGATAGGAAGTAACAATCACTATTCCTTAATATCTCTTAACATCAATGGACTCAATGCCCCAATAAAAAGACACAGACTAACTGACTGGATACGTAAACAGGACCCTACATTTTGCTGCTTACAGGAAACACACCTCAGGGTCAAAGACAAACACTACCTTAGAGTAAAAGGCTGGAAGACAATTTTACAAGCAAATGGTCTCAGGAAACAAGCTGGAGTAGCCATTTTAATATCAGATAAAATTGACTTTCAACCCAAAGTCATCAAAAGAGACTCTGAGGGACACTTCTTGCTGGTCAAAGGAAAAATACAACAAGAAGAACTCTCAATCCTGAACATCTATGCTCCAAATGCAAGGGCACCCTCTTTCATAAAAGAAACTCTATTAAAACTCAAAGCACACATTACACCTAACACAATAATTGTGGGTGACTTCAACACTGCACTTTCCTCAATGGACCGATCAGGAAAACAGAAACTAAACAAGGACACAATGAAACTAATTGAAGCTTTGGACCAATTAGACTTAACTGATATATATAGAACATTCTATCCTAAAACAAAAGAATATACCTTTTTTTCAGCACCTCATGGTACCTTCTCCAAAATCGACCATATAATTGGTCACAAGACAGACCTCAACAAATATAAAAAGATAGAACTAATCCCATGCCTCCTATCTGATCACTATGGAATAAAAGTGGTCTTCAATAGCAACAGAAACAACAGAAAACCCACATACACGTGGAAATTGAACAATATTCTACTCAATGACACCTTGGTCAAGGAAGAAATAAAGAAAGAAATTAAAGACTTTTTAGAACACAATGAAAATGAAAACACAACATACCCAAATCTATGGGACACAATGAAAGCAGTGCTAAGAGGAAAACTCATAGCCCTGAGTGCCTCCAAAAAGAAAATGGAGAGAGCATACATTACCAACTTAATGACACACCTGAAAGCCCTAGAACAAAAAGAAGCTATTTCACCCAGGAGGAGTAGAAGGCAGGAAATCATCAAACTCAGGGCCGAAATCAATCAAGTAGAAACAAAGAGAACCATACAAAAAATCAACAAAACTAGGAGCTGGTTCTTTGAGAAAATCAACAAGATAGATAAACCCTTAGCCAGACTGACCAAAGGGCACAGAGAAAGTATCCAAATTAACAAACTTAGAAATGAAAAGGGAGACATAACAACGGAAACTGAGGAAATCCAAAAAATCATCAGATCCTACTACAAGAGCCTGTACTCAACACAACTGGAGAATCTGGAGGAAATGGACAATTTCCTTGACAGATACCAAATACCAAAATTAAATCAGGACCAACTAGACCATCTAAACAGTCCCATAAAGCCTAAAGAAATAGAAGGAGTCATAGAAAGTCTTCCAACCAAAAAAAGCACAGGACCAGATGGTTTCAGTGCAGAATTCTACCAGACCTTCAAAGAAGAGTTAACACCAATACTCTTCAAACTATTCCACAAAATAGAAACAGAAGGAACACTACCCAATTCCTTCTACGAAGCCACAATTACGCTGATACCAAAGCCACACAAAGATCCAACAAAGAAAGAGAACTTCAGACCAATTTCCCTTATGAACATCGATGCAAAAATACTCAACAAAATTCTTGCCAACCGAATCCAAGAACACATCAAAACGATCATCCACCATGATCAAGTAGGCTTTATCCCGGGAATGCAGGGTTGGTTCAATATACGGAAATCCATCAATACAATCCACTACATAAACAAACTCAAAGAACAAAACCACATGGTCATTTCATTGGATGCTGAAAAAGCATTTGACAAAATTCAGCATCCTTTCATGCTTAAAGTCTTGGAGAGAACAGGAATTCAAGGCCCATACCTAAACATAGTAAAAGCAATATACAGCAAACCGGTAGCCAGCATCAAACTAAACGGAGAGAAACTTGAAGCAATCCCACTGAAATCAGGGACCAGACAAGGCTGCCCCCTTTCTCCTTATCTTTTCAATATTGTACTTGAGGTACTAGCTCGGGCAATTCGACAACATAAGGAGGTCAAAGGGATACAAATTGGAAAGGAGGAAGTCAAACTATCATTATTTGCAGACGACATGATCGTCTACCTAAGTGACCCAAAGAACTCCACTAGAGAGCTCCTACAGCTGATAAACAACTTCAGCAAAGTGGCAGGTTACAAAATCAACTCAAGCAAATCAGTGGCATTCCTATACTCAAAGGATAAACAGGCTGAGAAAGAAATTAGGGAAATGACCCCCTTCACAATAGCCACAAACAGTATAAAGTATCTTGGGGTGACTCTTACCAAACATGCGAAAGATCTGTATGGCAAGAACTTCAAGACTCTGAAGAAGGAAATGGAAGAAGACCTCAAAAAATGGGAAAACCTCCCATGCTCATGGATCGGTAGAATCAATATAGTTAAAATGGCCATTTTGCCTAAAGCACTATACAGATTCAATGCAATACCCATCAAAATCCCAACTCAATTCTTCACAGAGTTAGAAAGAGCAATTATCAAATTCATCTGGAACAACAAAAAACCCAGGATAGCTAAAACTATTCTCAGCAACAAAAGAAAATCTGGGGGAATCAGTATCCCTGACCTCAAGCAATACTACAGAGCAATAGTGTTAAAAACTGCATGGTATTGGTACAGTGACAGGCAGGAGGATCAATGGAACAGGATTGAAGATCCAGAAATGAACCCACACACCTATGGCCACTTGATCCTCGACAAAGAGGCTGAAAACATCCAATGGAAAAAAGATAGCCTTTTCAACAAATGGTGCTGGTTCAACTGGAGGTCAGCATGCAGAAGAATGCGAATTGATCCATCCTTGTCTCCTTGTACTAAGCTCAAATCCAAATGGATCAAGGACCTCCACATAAAGCCAGACACTCTGAAGCTAATAGAAAAGAAACTGGGGAAGACCCTTGAGGACATCGGTACAGGGAGAAAGTTTCTGAACAGAACACCAATAGCGTATGCTCTAAGAGCAAGAATTGACAAATGGGACCTCATAAGGTTACAGAGTTTCTGTAAGGCAAAGGACACCATCAAGAGGACAGATCGGCAACCAACAAATTGGGAAAAGATCTTCACCAATCCTACATCAGATAGAGGGCTAATATCCAATATATATAAAGAACTCAAGAAGTTAGACTCCAGAAAACCGAACAACCCTATTAAAAAATGGGGTACAGAGTTAAACAAAGAATTCTCACCTGAAGAACTTCGGATGGCGGAGAAGCATCTTAAAAAATGCTCCACTTCATTAGTCATTAGGGAAATGCAAATCAAAACAACCCTAAGATTTCATCTTACACCAGTCAGAATGGCTAAGATTAAAAATTCAGGAGACAGCAGGTGTTGGAGAGGGTGCGGAGAAAGAGGAACACTCCTCCACTGCTGGTGGGGTTGCAAATTGGTACAACCACTCTGGAAAGCAGTCTGGCGGTTCCTCCGAAAACTGGGCACCTCACTTCCAGAAGATCCTGCTATACCACTCCTGGGCATATACCCAGAGGATTCCCCACCATGTAATAAGGATACATGCTCTACTATGTTCATAGCAGCCCTATTTATAATTGCCAGATGCTGGAAAGAACCCAGGTATCCCTCAACAGAAGAGTGGATACAAAAAATGTGGTATATCTACACAATGGAGTACTATTCAGCCATTAGAAACAATGAATTCATGAAATTCTTAGGCAAATGGATGGAGCTAGAGAACATCATACTAAGTGAGGTAACCCAGACTCAAAAGGTGAATCATGGTATGCACTCACTAATAAGTGGTTATTAACCTAGAAAACTGGAATACCCAAAACATAATCCACACATCAAATGAGATACAAGAAGAAAGCAGGAGTGGTCCCTGGTTCTGGAAAGACTCAGTGAAACAGTATTTGGCAAAACCAGAACGGGGAACTGGGAAGGGGTGGGAGGGAGGACAGGGGAAGAGAAGGGGGCTTACGGGACTTTCGGGGAGTGGGGGGGGGGGCTAGAAAAGGGGAAATCATTTGAAATGTAAATAAATTATATCAAATAAAAAAAAAAAAAACTTCATTAAAAAAAAAAAAAATTAGAGACTACATAATTACCTTTTTTAAATTAGAGGCTACCTTAACTTTTAATTCTTCCACCGTAAACTTGCAGGCCATTATAGTTTTTAAACTCAAAGCTCTTTTTATTTTACAATTTTTCCTCAGGCCTAGAAATCATGTCCTGCTTTTTAAAAGCAATGCATTCTATGTGTATAAAACATAATATTTTAAAATTTACTTTCTGATGTCTGTTTTGTTCTACTCTTATTATCCATTGGTTCATTTTGACCTCTTATTTGTGACATCTTCCTTAAATAACTGAATGAATATCGCTGTTTATTCGCAAGTGTCAAAGAGCATTAACGATGTACAATGATTCATTTTATCAAAGTATGTGTTTGGTAGCTCATTGCTCATTTCCCATTAGTGTAATTCAAACTGAGAGTGAAAAGTTTAACCAGGTTAGTAACAATTCATAAAAATGAGAATCAGAATACAGTGAAGTGGAATGGAACTGCCTAGGAGAAAACAGAAAATGCCAGAGTAGGAATTGAACTGTTGGCGGGCATTCTGGAATGGAGTGAGTTATCAGGAGAACCGGAAAGAGCCTAACAGTTTATGGACTTGACTCTGTTCTCTGTCTCAGTCCCCAGCTCTGCTTACTTCAGCCTCGGTGGCTTCTGCTGTGTTCTATTTTGATGCCTCCCTCAAAGAGCCTCCAAGAACTCCCGAGATGACTCACTCAGCACTTGCCCTTGCCTCCCTGTTGCCTGACTGATTTAGAGGTTACAGACTGTTACATGTAAATTTAAGAGAGTAGGTGAGATCACAAGTATGGTAGCTGTGAATAATGAGGATTGATTGTGCAGCTAAAATATTAGACAGAAATTGCGCAAAAATGAGAAGGCTGCTCACAATCAGGTGACTGCAAGGGCCTCATGTTGTATAAGTGAAGAGTAAAAATACACTCTAATTTTAGATGTTTAAGTTAAATAAGCATTAAAAGAATAAAACAAATCATGTGTATCAATCGAGAAAAAAGGGTGTGTTAAAAAAAAAAAAAAAAAAGTGAATAATAATTTTGATGGTTTGACTAAAAGACCACATGTCACATTTAGTTTATTCTCCAAAGACAAATTCAAGAGTCTATTTAGGGACTGTCTCACCTGGTCTGGAACTAGTTTAGTCATATGGTTATTGAGTAGCCCAAGTTTTTTGGAACATTTCCTAAGATCACATTGCTGTGTGATTGCTAACATTAAAAGAACAAAATTATTAATAAATATAAAAGCTTCAGCCCAATGTTTAAGTACCCATATGGACATTGATTCTATAAAGGCAAAAGGTACAGAACAATCAATAAAACCAAAGTCCTTCAAATTAGTTATAAGCATTATGAAGGCTTGTATGTACAGTAGAAAGAGTATGAATTGAGTAGTTCTGGTGTTCATATTTGTGGCAGGTGAGTTTAGTTGTGTTCTTTTATCTATATAAGTATGTATGGACACACTGAAGTAATAAGTGCAACCAGCTGTGCAGACATGCCTACTTAAAACCAGAAGCCAGTCATGGTAGCTTAGGCCAATCCAGGAACCCAGAGGCCCAGGCAGGAAGATTGCAAATTTAAAGCTAGTCTGCGTCACATAGCTCATTTGAAGCTATTCTGATATAGATAAAGAAATGCTGTCTCAAAAAATTATGCACACAACAACAAAAACATACAGATATTTATTTGAACTCAAAATTATAACAGCACTTTGTAGAATGCCTGAATCGTGCACAACATAAGTACAGAGGAGGAAATTACCACCACAGGTTGAAAACCTTACTTTATTGGATGGCTGACAGATTGTAATCTTTCATAATGAAAATAATATGGCAAGAGCAACAAACTATATTAATTACCTTTTTGAAATATTGAAACAGTATGAATATACCTATTGTGTCATTGATTATCAATTCATGTCACAGTCTAGAAATGTATTTGAATAAATTGAAGAGAAATAAATGTTATAAAACAAAAAGTACTTCTAATTAAATAAATATAGAAATTATTTTATAAGCATGGCTTTTTCATGAACCAGTTTTCTCTAATTTCAGGTAAAAAAAAAATCTGTGGGAGATTAATTCTCCTTGGTAGAGTGCTAATTCAGGGTGCATAGTATTCTGGGTTCAGTCTCTAGAATGCCTGTTATCCCAGCATTCAAAAGGTGAGGGGAGGAAGATGAGAAGTTCAATGTTGTTCGTAGCTACATAATGAGTACAAGTTCACTATGGGCCACATATGAATCTGTCTCATATAAAGAAAGTTCTCCTTCTATTCCAAAACCTAGCATTAGTGTAATGTAATTTTCTAAAGCTCTTCATTTTCTACCAGTAATAGAGGTCAACTAAGGCTAAGTGACTGAGGAAGAAGTACATAGGAATATGGGGTCAAAAATCGACCCCGTTTAATCAACTCAAGGTTGCCTAAGACTGTGACCAGACAGATTGTCAAAAACATCACAAAACATGGGACTTGGCGTTCTGGCTGCTCGGTGATCCTCGGGAGAATGAGCGCACTGACATAGGAGATGTAGAAATGACATTTCTCAGTGCTACAGTGAGTGCTGGCAGAAAAAAGGTGCAGGCGTGTTCATGTTCTGAAATATGCCACCCTGATAGCAAACACATACTTTAATGACAATCCTTCCTTCTTGTTAGGGAGACAAGAGTCAATTTCATGCAGACAGCCTTCTAAAGAGTTAGAAGCTTTTTATCTGTAAAAATAATAGAAATGATTGTTAAATAAAGATAGTATGCTAGAAAATGTGAGGGGAAATATTGCATGAAATTTTAAAAATACATGCTTTCTCCTAGCCCATTGCCAGCAAAGGTCGTCTCACCCAGTTCCCTTTAATCTCAAGGAAGAAAATGACTAGAGACTTTTCTATTTTAAAACTGACTAGATAACACAAAGGCTGGGCAAAGAATATCCTGCCCATCCTCCTCATATGCTATTATAATATTCATATATCATGATAGACATGCCTCATTATGATATTCATATGGCATTATAATATTTGTATCTGATTATAAAATTCATATGTGATTATATTTATATGTGTTATGATATTCATATGTCATTATAATGTTCATATATGGTTATAATATTCATATAATGTTGCAACAAAACACATATAGTGCATGTAAACACACACATACACACACAGATACACTGACATGTATAAACAGACCCACATATACAGACAGATACACACAAACACACACACAAATTATGTAATGGAGTTACTTCACTCTACATCTTTAAATATTTAGTGTATTTGAAATTTGTAGTATGTGTATGTGTTAATGAACACAATTTCAAAGTGTTTTAAGTTCTTTAAAATAATCTACATAAAATATTCATATCACAATTAACAGAAAGAAACCAATATTTGACTATATTTTCAAATAAAAGATACATAATTTTAAAATATAATTGCATTTATAATTCCTAATTTAAATGTATACTTTTCCCATAAGGTATAGAATATAATTTCAAAAGATAAATTTTAATATCCATAAGTGAGTATTTTGATTTAAGTTTAGGATAATAATAAAAAAGAAATCCTGAGAGTTAACTGTCAAATTCATTTATGTTGTCTTAGATTCGGTTCTACGATGTGACAAAACACCATGGCTGAGTTGACTTAATAAAGAAAGCATTTGTTTGGGGGCTCATTATTGCAGAAGGTTAGAGTTCATGAACATCATGGCAGGAAGTATGACCGTGACAGGCAGGTACAGCACTGGAGCTGTAGTGGAGAGTTTCTACCCTAACCACAAGCATGAGGAAGAGACAATTGAAACCTCAATGTTTATTCCCACTGATATATCTCCTCAAGAAAGGCCACATGTCATAATCCTTTCCAAACAGTTCTACAAAGTGTAGACCACACATTCAAATACATGAGCCAGTAAGGACAATTCTCATTGAAAGTCTACAATATGTCCATTTTAATTGATAAGATCTATTGATTTTTTTCTGTTGTAATTTAGTACCATTTCTATCTTATACTTAGCACCTTATGCAAATTTATTTAAGTAGGTAAATTCATGTGATTTTTTTTCTGGACTGAAAGTTGTCCATTATCCCTGATTTACAATTGAAAAATAAGAGAAAAAGAAAGCTCATAATATTAGTGGTCTAATCGAGGAGACTGTATAATATTGGTGTGGCTGGAGTCACTTTTCTAGTCACCACTGTGCTGTACAGACTATAGTGGCTTCTTTCAGTTTAATTTTGAGAAGAGAGAACAGTATTCATATATAAGTACATGGTTTTATAGTGTCTAATTTGTAAGTCTAGATTACCTAAATCTATTATTTTAAAAAGTTCTCTTGTTGCTTCCAATTTATTTGTTGTCTTCATAACTAGTTGTTTTTCCTGGGATATATACCTCTGTCAGTTTTTTAAAGGAAATCTGTATGACCCACTGACATAATTTACTACAAATATTGTGCAAAATGAGTGATATTTCATGCTTCATTTCAAATTTCTAACTGCAAGTTTTTCCTATAGACTTTCCTGCACATTAGAGTTGCCTATTTTCTTTTTGAAAAGCCCAATGAAATAAAAGCATGAACCCATTGTCTTCAAGGTGGAATCCAGAGATCAGCATCTTTAAAATCCCCAGAATGTTGCACAAAGTATTATGAGTCTTTTTGTGATAAAGAGTATCATATAGAGTACTGGCATATAGAGTACTTTCACTAGCTATATTGTCAAACAAGGCTAAACTATATTTTCAGTTGATTCATTTCTACCATTTTTATTGCTTTCTAAGATATGTTGGGATTATCCATGTCTCTCCCAGGCTAGTGGAGTACAAACCAAAGACAAAAATGTTATATGTGTAATAATTTTAGGAAAAAAACTGGGTGTGATGGCGCACGCCTGTAATCCTAGCACCTGGGAGGCAGAGGCAGGTGGATTTCTGAGTTTGGGGCCAGCCTGGTCTACAGAGTGAGTTCCATGACAGCCAGGGCTACACAGAGAAACCCTGTCTCGAAAAAAACAAATAATAATAATAATAATAATAATAATAATAATAATAATTTTAGGAAAACAAATGAATTCCATATCCTTGTTTTCTTTCTGAAAATGATTCATGGCAGAGTGTGTCTGTATCCATTGTTCTCATCTGTTTTCCATTTGTTAAAGCTATCTATGCTTTCAGACACAAAATCATATCTTGCATTCATTCCTTGTCTATCTTCTACTTATTTTTATAAGTAAGATTTGTACGATAAGAACTTCAAGTCCCTCAAGAAAGAATTTGAAGAAATCAGAATTGGAAAGATCTCCCATGCTCATGGATCATTAGAATTAGTATAGAGAAAATGGCCATCCTACTCAAACCAATCTATAACTTCAATGCAATTCCCACAAAATTCCATCACAAATGCTTACAGACCTTGAATGAGCAATTCTCAACTTCATATGGAAAAACAACATTAGCAACACCACCAAAAACAGCCATAACAAGATAGCAAAAATAATCTCAAACAACAAATGGATTCTGGAGGAATCATAATTCTTTATCTTATGTTTTATTACAGAGCAATAGTAAAAAACAAACAAAAAAACTCATGTGGTATTGGTATAGACACAGACAGGTTGATCAAAGGAATCTGATCGAGGACTCAGAAATAAACCCATAAACTTGTGGACACTTGATTTTTGACAAAGAATCTAAAACCATACAATGGAAAAAAGAGCATCTTCAACAAAAGTTTGTCTAACTGGATGTCTGCATATAGATGAATGCAAATTGAACCTTATTTATCATCCTTTACAAAATTCACATTCAAGTGGATCATAGACCTCAACATAAAACCAGATACACTAAATCTAATACAAGAGAAAGTGGGAAATAGCCTTGAATATATTGGACGGGGGAACATTTTTGAAAAGAATACCAATGGATCAGGTTTGAAGATCAACAAAAGATAAATGAGACCTCCTGAAACTGAAAAGCTTCTATAAGGTGAAGGATACTGTCAAGAGGACAAAATGTCAGTCTACATATTGGGAGAACATCTTCACTAATTCTTCATCTGACAGGGGGTTAATATCCATAATACATGAAGAACTGAAGAAATTATTCTCTAAAAAACCAAATAACCCATTAAAAATGGGCTGCAGAGCTAAACAGAGAATTCTCAGAAGACGATTGGTGAGAAGAACTTAAAGAAATCTCCAACCTCCATAATCATAAGGGAAAAACAAATTACAACATCCATGAGAGTCTATCTTACACCCATCAGAATTAAAACTAATTAATTCTAAGATAAGACTTTTATCTTATTCTAAGATAAAAACTAATGTGACAGCACATGCTGGGGAGGATATGGAGAAAGGGAAACACTCTTCCATTGCTTGTTGGAGTGCAAACTTATATAACCACTCAAAATCAATGTGGCAGTTTCTCAGAAAATTGGAAATAGTTCTACCTGAAGGCTCAGATATACAATTCCTGGGCATATATCCAAAAGATCCTCCACCATACTACTAGGACACATGCTCCACTATATTCATTGCAGTTTCATTGATAATATTCAGACTCTGGAAACAATACAGATATCCATCAGCTGTAGAATTGATACAGAAAATGTGGTACATTGATACAATGGAATACTATTTAGCTACTAAAATTATGGAAATCATGATTTTTTTTAGGCAAATAAATGAAAGTAGAAAATATCATCTTAAGTGAGGTAGCACAGACCCAAAAAGACATGCATGACACCTACTCACTTATAAGTAGATATCAGTCATAAAGTTCAGGATATCAATATGTACTCCATAGACTCAAAGAAGCTAAACCAGAAGAATGGTCCTAGTGTTTTCTAACATTTGATTGTACCTGGGATCAGTATACTGATCTATGACTTAATGTGTTATTTTGCCTATTTTAAATATTAGGTCCCAACAGAACAACCATAGCGTAATTAATCATGTTTCTTGAACGTCGTTTAATTAGAGATTAATTTAATTAGCATTATGTGATTCACATAAAAACATTAAATAGTGCCAAGTCATCTATGAAATATGTTTAAATAGCCAGAAATTTTAACAACTGGTGTCACACATGCAGCTTGGCTCAAGGTATGTTAAATTTACCTACTGTGAACTTAAAAAATGTTATTTATACATTATTCAAAGGTAGCTAAATAGATAAAGAGGATTTAGAAAAACAAACATTTTTTATCATTTTTTGAAGAAGACTAACATTATTTTTGTGCTTGATTTTTTTATTCGATATATTTTTTATTTACATTTCAAATGATTTCTCCTTTTCTAGCCCCCCCTCCCCAAAAGTCCCATAAGCCCCCTTTTCTCCCCCTGTCCTCCCACCCACCCCTTCCCACTTCCCCGTTCTGGTTTTGCTGAATACTGCTTCACTGAGTCTTTCCAGAACAAGGGGCCACTCTTCCTTTCTTCTTGTACCTCATTTGATGTGTAGATTATGTTTTGGGTATTCCAGCTTTCTAGGTTAATATCCACTTATTAGTGAGTGCATACCATGATTCACCTTTTGAGTCTGGGTTACCTCACTTAGTATGATGTTCTCTAGCTCCATCCATTTGCCTAAGAATTTCATGAATTCATTGTTTCTAATGGCTGAATAGTACTCCATTGTGTAGATATACCACATTTTTTGCATCCACTCTTCTGTTGAGGGATACCTGGGTTCTTTCCAGCATCTGGCAATTATAAATAGGGCTGCTATGAACATAGTAGAGCATGTATCCTTATTACATGGTGGGGAATCCTCTGGGTATATGTCCAGGAGTGGTATAGCAGGATCTTCTGGAAGTGAGGTGCCCAGTTTTCGGAGGAAACGCCAGACTGCTTTCCAGAGTGGTTGCACCAATTTGCAACCCCACCAGCAGTGGAGGAGTGTTCCTCTTTCTCCACACCCTCTCCAACACCTGCTGTCTCCTGAATTTTTTTTTTACGTATTTTTTTTATTCGATATAATTTATTTACATTTCAAATGATTTCCCTTTTCTAGCCCCCGCACTCCCCGAAAGTCCCATAAGCCCCCTTCTCTTCCCCTGTCCTCCCACCCAGCCCTTCCCACTTCCCCGTTCTGATTTTGCCGAATACTGTTTCACTGAGTCTTTCCAGAACCAGGGGCCACTCCTCCTTTCTTCTTGTACCTCATTTGATGTGTAGATTATGTTTTGGGTATTCCAGTTTTCTAGGTTAATATCCACTTATTAGTGAGTACATACCATGATTCACCTTTTGAGTCTGGGTTACCTCACTTAGTATGATATTCTCTAGCTCCATCCATTTGCCTAAGAATTTCATGAATTCATTGTTTCTAATGGCTGAATAGTACTCCATTGTGTAGATATACCACATTTTTTGCATCCACTCTTCTGTTGAGGGATACCTGGGTTCTTTCCAGCATCTGGCAATTATAAATAGGGCTGCTATGAACATAGTAGAACATGTATCCTTATTACATGGTGGGGAGTCTTCTGGGTATATGCCCAGGAGTGGTATAGCAGGATCTTCTGGAAGTGAGGTACCCAGTTTTCGGAGGAACCGCTAGATTGCTTTCCAGAGTGGTTGTACCAATTTGCAACCCCACCAGCAGTGGAGGAGTGTTCCTCTTTCTCCACACCCTCTCCAACACCTGCTGTCTCCTGAATTTTTAATCTTAGCCATTCTGACTGGTGTAAGATGAAATCTTAGGGTTGTTTTAATTTGCATTACCCTAATGACTAATGAAGTTGAGCATTTTTTAAGATGCTTCTCCGCCATCCGAAGTTCTTCAGGTGAGAATTCTTTGTTTAACTCTGTACTCCATTTTTTAATAGGGTTGTTTGGTTTTCTGGAGTCTAACTTCTTGAGTTCTTTTTATATATTGGATATTAGCCCTCTATCTGATGTAGGATTGGTGAAGATCTTTTCCCAATTTGTTGGTTGCCGATTTGTCCTCTTGATGGTATCCTTTGCCTTACAGAAACTTTGTAATTTTATGAGGTCCCATTTGTCAATTCTTGCTCTTAGAGCATACGCTATTGGTGTTCTGTTCAGAAACTTTCTCCCTGTACCGATGTCCTCAAAGGTCTTCCCCAGTTTCTTTTCTACTAGCTTTAGAGTGTCTGGCTTTATGTGGAGGTCCTTGATCCATTTGGATTTGAGCTCAGTACAAGGAGACAAGGATGGATCAATTCGCATTCTTCTGCATGCTGACCTCCAGTTGAACCAGCACCATTTGTTGAAAAGGCTATCTTTTTTCCATTGGATGTTTTCAGCCTCTTTGTGGAGGATAAAGTGGTCATAGGTGTGTGGGTTCATTTCTGGACCTTCAATCCTGTTCCATTGATCCTCCTGCCTGTTACTGTACAAATACCATGCAGTTTTTAACACTATTGCTCTGTAGTATTGCTTGAAGTCAGGGATACTGATTCAACCAGACTTTCTTTTGTTGCTGAGAAGAGTTTTAGCTATCCTGGGTTTTTTTGTTATTCCAGATGAATTTGATAATTGCTCTTTCTAACTCTGTCAAGAATTGAGTTGGGATTTTGATGGGTATTGCATTGAATCTGCAGATTGCTTTTGGCAAAATGTCCAATTTAACTATATTAATTCTACCGATCCATGAGCATGGGAGGTTTTCCCATTTTTTGAGGTCTTCTTCCATTTCCTTCTTCAGAGTCTAGAAGTTCTTGTCATACAGATCTTTCACATGTTTGGTAAGAGTCACCCCAAGATACTTTATACTGTTTGTGGCTATTGTGAAGGGGGTCATTTCCCTAATTTCTTTCTCAGCCTGCTTATCCTTTGATTATAGGAAGGCCACTGATTTGCTTGAGTTGATTTTATAGCCTGCCACTTTGCTGAAGTTGTTAATCAGCTGTAGGAGTTCTCTAGTGGAGTTTTTTGGGTCACTTAGGTAGACTATCATGTCATCTGCAAATAATGATAGTTTGACTTCTTCCTTTCCAAGTTGTATCCCTTTGACCTCCTTATGTTGTCGAATTGCCTGAGCTAGTACCTCAAGTACAATATTGAAAAGATACGGAGAAAGGGGGCAGCCCTGTCTAGTCCCTGATTTTAGTGGGATTGCTTCAAATTTCTCTCCATTTAGTTTGATGCTGGCTACTGGTTTGCTGTATATTGCTTTTACTATGTTTAGGTATGGGCCTTGAATTCCTGTTCTTTCCAAGACTTTAAGCATGAAAGGATGCTGAATTTTGTCAAATGCTTTTTCAGCATCCAATGAAATGACCATGTGGTTTTTTTCTTTGAGTTTGTTTATGTAGTGGATTGCATTGATGGATTTCCGTATATTGAACCAACCCTGCATTCCTGGGATAAAGCCTACTTGATCATGGTGGATGATCGTTTTGATGTGTTCTTGGATTCGGTTGGCAAGAATATTATTGAGTATTTTTGCATCGATGTTCAAAGGGAAATTGGTCTGAAGTTCTCTTTCTTTGTTGGATGTTTGTGTGGTTTTGGTATCAGCGTAATTGAGGCTTCATAGGAGGAATTGGGTAGTGTTCCTTCTGTTTCTATTTTGTGGAATAATTTGAAGAGTATTGGTGTTAACGCTTCTTTGAAGGTCTGATAGAATTCTGCACTGAAACCATCTGGTCCTGTGGTTTTTTTGGTTGGAAGACTTTCTATGACTCCTTCTATTTCTTTAGACATTATGGGACAGTTTAGATGATCTATTTGGTCCCGATTTAATTTTGGTATTTGGTATCTGTCAAGGAAATTGTCCATTTCCTCCAGATTCTCCAGTTGTGTTGAGTACAGGCTCTTGTAGTAGGATCTGATGATTTTTTTAGATTTCCTCAGTTTCCGTTGTTATATCTCCCTTTTCATTTCTAAGTTTGTTAATTTGGATACTTTCTCTGTGCCCTTTGGTCAGTCTGGCTAAGGGTTTATCTATCTTGTTGATTTTCTCAAAGAACCAGCTCCTGGTTTTGTTGATTCTTTGTATGGTTCTCTTTGTTTCTACTTGATTGATTTCAGGCCTGAGTTTGATGATTTCTTGCCTTCTACTCCTCCTGGGTGAAATAGCTTCTTTTTGTTCCAGGGCTTTCAGGTGTGTCATTAAGCTGGTAATGTATGCTCTCTCCATTTTCTTTTTGGAGGCACTCAGGGCTATGTGTTTTCCTCTTAGCACTGCTTTCATTGTGTCCCATAGATTTGGATATGTTGTGTCTTCATTTTCATTGTGTTCTAAAAAGTCTTTAATTTCTTTCTTTATTTCTTCCTTGACCAAGGTATCACTGAGTAGAATATTGTTCAATTTCCACATGTATGTGGGTTTCCTGTTGTTTTTGTTGCTATTGAAGACCACTTTTACTCCATAGTGATCTGATAGGAGGCATGGGATTAGTTCGATCTTCTTATTTTTGTTGAGGTCTGTATTGTGACCAATTATATGGTCGATCTTGGAGAAGGTACCATAAGGTGCTGAGAAAAAGGTATATTCTTTTGCTTTAGAATAGAATGTTCTATATATATATGTTAAATCTAATTGGTCCAAATCTTCAATTAGTTTCATTGTGTCCCTGAGAAAAGTCCAGTGTTGAAGTCACCCACAATTATTGTGTTAGGTGCAATGTGTGCTTTGAGCTTTAATAAATTTTCTTTTATGAAAGAGGGTGCCCTTGTATTTGGAGCATAGATGTTCAGGATTGAGAGTTCTTCTTGTTGTATTTTTCCTTTGACTAGCAAGAAGTGTCCCTGAGAGTCTCTTTTGATGACTTTGGGTTGAAAGTCAATTTTATCTGATATTAAAATGGCTAATCCAGCTTATTTCCTGAGATCATTTGCTTGTAAAATTGTCTTCCAGCCTTTTACTCTAAGGTAGTGTTTGTCTTTGACCCTTAGGTGTGTTTCCTATAAGCAGCAAAATGTAGGGTCCTGTTTACATATGCAGTCAATAGTCTATGTCTTTTTATTAGGGCACTGAGTCCATTGATGTTAAGAGATATTAAGGAATAGTGATTGTTACTTCCTGTCATTTTTGATGTTATTTTTTAAATTTGATTGGTTAACTTCTTTTGGGTTTGATGAAAGGTTACTATCTTGCTTTTTCCAGGATGAAATTTCCCTCCTTGTATTGGTGTTTTCCTCCTATTATCCTTTGTAGGGCTGGGTTTGTGGATAGATATTAGGTAAACTTGGTTTTGTCTTGGAATATCTTAGTTTCTCCATCTACGGTGATTGAGAGTTTTGCTGGATATAGTAGTTTTGGCTGGCATTTGTGTTCTCTTAGAGTCTGCATGAGATCAGCCCGGGATCTTCTTGCCTTCATAGTCTCAGGTGAGAAGTCTGCTGTGATTCTGATAGGTCTTCCTTTATATGTTACTTGGCCTTTTTCTCTTACTGCCTTTAATATTCTTTCTTTGTTTAGTACATTTGGTGTTTTGATTATTATGTGACTGGAAGTATTTCTGTTCTGGTCAAGTCTGTTTGGAGTTCTGTAGGCTTCTTGTATATTCATGGGCATCTCTCTCTTTAGGTTAGGGAAGTTTTCTTCCATAATTTTATTGAAGATATTTGCTGACCCTTTATGTTGTAAATCTTCACTCTCATCTATGCCTACAATCCTTAGGTTTGGTCTTCTCATTGTGTCCTGGATTTCCTGGATATTTTGGGTTGCAAGCTTTTTGCTTTTTGCATTTTCTTTAACTGTTGAGTCCATGGTTTCTATGGTATCTTCAGCATCTGAGATTCTTTCTTCTATCTCTTGTATTCTTTTGTTGATATTTGCATCTATGTCCACTGATTTCTTCCCAAGGCTTTCTATCTCCAAAATTATCTCCCTTTGAGTTTTCTTAGTTGTTTCTACTTCTGATTTTAGATCCTGGATGGTTTTGCTTAGCTCCTTCACTTGCTTGTTTGTGCTTTCCTGTAATTCTTTAAGAGCTTTTTGTGTTTCCTCTTTCATGACCTCAGCCTGTTGACCAAAGTTCTCCTGTATTTCTTTAAGTGTTTTTTGTGTTTCCTCATTATTGGCTTTTGTATTCTCCTGGATTTCTTTCAATGATTTTTGTGTTTCCCTTGCAAGGGCTTCTAACTTTTGATCCATTTTCTCCTGAATTTCTTATGTATGTCCTTCATGTGTTCCTGTACCAGCATCATGACCAGTAATTTTAAATCCAAATCTTGTTTTACTGGTGTGATGGGGTATCCAGGACATGCTGGTAAAGGAGAATTGGGTTCAGATGTTGCCATATTGCCTTGATTTCTGTTAGTGACGTTCCTGCGTTTGCCTTTTGCCATCTAATTCTCACTGGTGTTAGTTGGTCTTGTCAATGCTGGACTCACCAGTGCAAGCTGCCCCTTCCCAGGTGGCCTCTGGTGCATAGCCTACCTCCTGCACTGCCTGGAGACAGGGTGCTGTGTCCCAGGCTGTTCAGACCACGAAGCAGACACCTGAAGGCTCCTGCTAGGGCCCACTGGATTCACCGGAGCACACTGACTTCTCCCTACTGGTCACCCAGAAGCCCCTCTTGCCTCTTTCAGGACCTGGAAATGTGGTGTTGCCGTCCAGGCTGATCTGGATCCAGAAGCGGAGAGGTCTGAGGGCTACCGCCAGAGGCCGCAGGACTGAAGCCTAAGCTCTGTGCTACAGGAATGAGCTGTGCTGTGAGCTCCCAGACTGCCTCTGAGTGCACACCAGGTCTCCCGCACTTCCTGGAGACCAAGTGCTGTGGCCCAGGCTGTTCAGATCCCAAAGCAGGCACATGAAGGCTCCCGCTGGGGCCTGCTGGATTACGAAGACTAACATTTTATTAAATGTTTCTATTGATTGCTTGTTACATGTTAAGTGATGGGTCACATTCGGTTATTAAATTTTCTTCATAAAAGTTGATATATTTTAGAGGTCATACCAAGCTTAGCGAAATTTTCTCAGTGCATTCCAGTGTATAATACTGGGGTGGGAATATTTTTAATTAAACACTTTTTAATTTATATATATTAAATATATGTATCTGTAGAATATGAAAATTGAAAATTGCATGTCAGTAATTGGATATGTCCTCTTGGCTTCTGATTAAGACATTTAGCAAAGAGATCTATACTTTTGCTTTACCAACAAAGAAGAAAATGTTGTGCCCTAGTGGTATATAAAAGTCTCTAACAAGAATGTACATGTGTAATATGAATTGGTATGTAAAGGTAAGGGTATTATCTTAAATAAAGGTGGCCAAGCCATTATATAAAAATTAATAGAAAGAACAGAAAATGAAGATATTTAGATGAAGAACTGGCAAAATAGTCATAGTTTTCAATGTGAAGGGTGATGTCAATGGCCTAAATCTTTTCACAAGCCAAATTAGAAACCAGATTGTATTTGGGAAGAAGGAAGCTGTAGACAACCTTGGAAAGAACAATTCATTGAACTGTTGCAGGCTATAATAAACATTGATTTGTTGTGGATTATTCCTGTTGTTGACTTGATATGGTGGAGCTGATTAGTAAGTTATTTCCAAAGAGAAACCTGAATAAGAAGGAGCCAACTTTATAATGGTGATACCCTTTGATAAAATGGGATTCTAGGCTGAGCATAATGGGGAAAAATGAGGAAGATCTTTCAACAATGATATTTTCTTTTTATGTGCAGCACAAAAAAATTAAATAATACAGCACACAAATATACGTAAGAAAATGGGCTATATTAGCTCTTTCTTATAACTAAGACTAGAAGAGTAAAGAAGAGTACATAGCCCGTGAGTGTAAAAGGAAAGTGTTTCGTGGCAGAGAACTCTGGGAAGAATTTGTATATATTTTAAGCTAATGCAAAAACTGAAATAATTATAGTAGAATGAATGCATGTATGGAGATGAGTACAGCAAAAAATATTGGTGTATACAACCTATATACATACACTAATCTTTCTCACACAGCAAACTGGAAAGAATTCGGGAGAAGTGGACAGTTTGTCAAACATCTGACAGTAAGATTGCATGAAATGCCTTTGCACATGTCAGAAATGATCCCACTGAATGCAAAACCATGATTTATTGAAAAAATGAATAGAAGTAAATGAAAAATTGTATACTATCATACTCTATCTTTTTTTTATTGTCCTTCCATGGTGACCTCATTTTTTTTAATTTTCTATATTCTTTGTTTACATTCAAAAGGCTTTCCTCTTTCCCAGTCCCCCCCCCCAATATGGCCCATATGTGTTGGCAAGGATGTGGAGAAAGAGGAACACTCCTTCACTGCTGGTGGGGTTGTAAGACGGTACAACCACTTTGGAAATCAGTCTGGCGGTTCCTCAGAAAACTGGGCATGACACTTCCAGATGAACCTCTCCTGGGCATATACCCAGAGGATTCCCCAGCATGCAATAAGGACACATGCTTCTCTATGTTCATATCAGCCTTATTTATAATATCCAGAAGCTTGAAAGGACCCAGATATCCCTCAATGGAGGAATGGATACAGAAAATGTGGTATATATACACAATGGAATACTATTCAGCAATTAAAAACAATGAATATTTTAGGCAAATGGATGGAACTGGAAAATATCATCCTAAATAAGGAAACACAATCACAAAAAAATACACATGGAATGCAATCATTGATAAGTGGATATTAATTAGCCCTGAAGCTCTGAATACTGAAGATGCAATTAGCATATCAAATAATTCCCATGAAGAAGGAAGAAGAGGGCCCTAATCCTGGAAAGGCTTGATCCAGCATTGTAGGGGAGTACCAGGAGAGAGAAAAGGGAGGAGGAAAGATAGGAGAATGGATGGAGAGAAGCGGATTTTTGGGACATATGGGGGTGGGGGAGACTGGGAAAGTGGAAAGCTTTTAGAATGTAAACAAAGAATATAGAAAATAAATAAAAAAAAGAATTTTACTCATTAACACATCTATTCATTGTTTAAATGCTCATACTCCTGATGAATAAAGAATATTTATTATTATAATTTTTAATCAATATTCTTTTTGTATTTTATTTAATTTTAAATTTCAGTTACTCACTTTATATTCTGCTTATTCCCCCCTCTCAGTCTCTCTTCCCACAATCCTTCCCGCATCCCACAACCCTTTCTCCTCTTGGCTCCATCCCCTCCCTCCCTCCATCCCTCCATCCTGACATGCCAAGTCTCTGCAATGCTGTGTGCTTCCTCTCTGATGCCCAACTAGAAGAACATGTTCCACTTTCAGGCAACAGCCTTTGAGATAGCCCTCCATTCATTTTTGTTCTCCACTCATCTTCCCTGCTCTCTGACGTCTCTTGGCCATGTCAAGCTGCCCTGAGCAGCCTGCAATCCCAGCGGGACATCCATTCTCCTACCACCTCTTCTCTACCACTATCATACTCCTGAACCATACATGCAAGCTTTCCTTTTTATTTTATTTTTTTTTAATATTAGATTTATTTAAGCTTTCCTTCCTCTACCCATCTTCCCTGCTTCTGAGCTCCCTGGGCCCAGCCAAGCTGCCCTGAGAGTCTGTTAGCCCAGATAGACTTTCATTCTCCTGTTACCTTGTTGCTCTTGTTCATCGGATCTGAAGCTCCTGAACCATTCAGAACTGTAGGTTGGGAACCACACAGCCCAAGAATACCCATCAGAGGCCTGCTATACCAGGACCATTGAGGTTCACCCCCACCCCCCGTCCCAATACTTACTACAAGAATACCCAGGGACCAAAACCATCCAGATGGCAAAAGGCCCTCAAAAGAACACAATCAACAAAAGCCAGGGCAATATGACACCTCCAAATCACAGCTACCCCAATACAACAAGTCCTGGATCCCCTAAAACAAGGAAAACACTAAAAAATAATCTTACATCCAATCTTAATTTTTGGTTATTTTATATGTAATTCCAACTTTTTATAACATAAAACTGTGAATAGCAGATTAGAATCTAAATCTTTTTTTTCTGAAGATTTATTTCTATTATACATGAGTACACTGTAGCTGTCTTCAGACACTCCAGAAGAGGGCATCAGATCTCACTATGGATGGTTTTGAGCCACCATGTGGTTGCTGGGATTTGAAATCAGGACCTTCAGAAGAGCAGTCAGTGCTCTATACTGTTGAGCCAGCTCCCCAGCCTGCATATAGATTTTTTTAAATGGGGCATATTGTCCATAAAATTTGATTATCCTCAAAATTCACAATTTTAATTGTTAAATCAGGCTCTATAGTATTCATTAATGAGAATTGATTTCTAAAAGTTATCATCTAACCTCTACAAGTGCTATATATATCCATATTCATACATCATAGGTATATGCCAACATAAATAATAATAATACTAATATAAATATTTTGTGTTAATATAATAACACCACAAATGCCATAGACAGGGATATAAAAATTAAGAATTTATTTAAATATACATTGAAATAAAATTGAATAATAATAATTTTGACGGTTTGACTAAAGGATCAAATGCCAAGTTTAACTTATTCTCTGAAGGCAAATTCCAGAGACCATTTAGGGGCTACCTCAATGGCTCTGGAACTAGCTTAATAATATCATTATTGAGTAGTACATGTCTTTTGGAACATTTCCCAAGAAAACCCTGGTTTATATTAATAAGTGATTGCTAACATTAAAGAACAAAATTATTAATAAATATAATAGCTTCAGCCCAATGTTTAAGTATCACTGTAAGTGATTAACTCTATAAAAAGGCAAAAGAAACAAAAAAGTCCAAGAAAATCAAAGTCCTTCAGAGTAGTTATTAGGATTCTGAAGGCTTGTATGTACTGTAGAAAGAGGATGAATTGTGTAGTTAATGGTATTCATGTTTGTGACAAATGAGGTTATTGTGTTCTTCTATCCATATCCACATATAAACTGAATTAATGAAGGCAACTACTTCCTCAGATGTGCCCACTTGGAAATCAGAAGCCAGTCACAGCAGCTTAGGGAAGAATCCAAAAATTCAGAGGATCAGTCAAAATCACAAATTTAAAGCGAGTTTGGGTCGTATAGCTCATTTGAAACTACTCTGAGATACATGAAGAAACTCTGTCTCAAAAAATCATACAAACAATAACTAAACCACAATTATCTGAGTTCACAATTATGATAGTACTTTATAGTAGAATATCTGACTCATCTATAAAGTAAGTACAGAGAAGAAATAACCACCACAGTTTGGATGCTTTAAAGCTAATCTTACTGGATGGCTGTCAGTATTGTAATCTTATTTTTTTGTTGGATATTATAATCTTCTGTAATGGAAAATAATAGGATAAGAGCAATTGACTACTTTAAGTACTTTTCTGAAATACCCAAACAGTATGTGTATGTATATTGAGTTACTGATTTTCATCTCATTTAATGATCTACAAAATGTATTTGAGTAAATAAAAGGCAAATAAATGTCATGAAAACATATAGTACTTCTAATTAAATAACCAAATTTGCAAGTATAGCTTTTTCATAACATGGTCTTCAAATTTCATGTAAAAAATTGTGGGAAATATATTTTCCTTGTTAGAGTTGCTTAGGATACATAAAGTTCTGGATTTAGTCTACAGTGTGTCTCTAATCTCAGAATTCAAGAGGAGATGGTAGAAGGAGGAGAAGCTCAATGATATTTTCTTCTATGTAATGATACACTTGAACCTGTCTCAACAAAGAAAGTGCTCTTTACATCCCAAACCTACCTTCAGTATTAAGTATAATGTAATTATCTAATACCTTTTATTTCTGACAACCACAGGTTAACAACTTTGCACAGTTCATATAGACTTGAATTTGTGTTAACAGTGTCCATATGACTATGTATGCAGTTAGGCAGATTGTAAAAAAAAAACAAACAAACAAACAAAAAAAAACTCCATGAACCTCGTAGTTTTATTTGGTATAAATACAAGCTATTACTTGATTAAGCATCACGAGGTAGCAGAAAATAAAAGTGAGTTTTGTTCCTCAGAAGGAATGAAAATTCTTCAAATCCCCAGGGATTAATCTTTAGTTTTGCATGACAAAATCCATGTAACTGACACCAAACACTACATTTGCTCCCAGTAGATTTGGTTCTAAACATTTCCTAGAGATTTACCAATTTTCTAAATTAGGATATCAAAACTGTACTTCACAGTACTGGTAATAGATTCACAGGCTTTTTCAGAATCCTGTCCTTAAATTAAAGTACACATCTCCTTTGCTTGTAGTATACACTAGTGATCACTATGTGAAGTATATTCCACTCCATCTCTCAGACACATGGATTTATCACATTGAGTTCACATGATCTACTTGCAAACTCACAGAAAATGTCTAAAACTGTTCAAATGAGAGACGCATTTTCAACTGCTTAGGAATAAATTACAATTAAAAGTTTGGTTTATTTTTCTGCTCATACATAATAAAATATGATGTTATTATTTACTTAATTTTAATATTTTTAAGGTTTCATACCCCTTTTCCAAAGCTTTCTTTGAGGCATCCTTCACCTCTTTGTTCCTAAGACTGTAGATGAGGGGGTTCAACATGGGGATCACCACTGTGTAAAACACGGAAGCCATTTTGTCTGTGTCCAGGGAATGATTGGATTTGGGCTGTAGATACATGAAGATGAGTGTACCATAGAAAATAGTAACAGCTACCATGTGGGAGCCACAGGTAGAGATGGCCTTACGTCTTCCCTGCGTAGAGCGGATTCTCAAGATGGCAGCAATGATAAAGAGGTAGGAGGTGAGTACAATGGAAGAGGAGCAGATCATATCAAAGCCAGCAAAAGCAAAGATGAGAATTTCCTTCATGTGCGTGTCTGAGCAAGATAGAGCTAAGAGTGGCAGGTCATCACAGTAGAAATGATTGATTACATTAGGCCCACAATATGTCAAGCGAAAGGTGATGATTGTATGGAAAAGGGCAACTAGAAAGCTGTACACATAAGGAACTGCCACTAATTGAATGCAAACTCTCTTTGACATCAGCGTTGAATAATGCAGGGGACTGCAGATGGCCACATAGCGATCATAGGCCATAGAGGCCAGAAGGAAACACTCCGTGATCATGAAGGTAAGAAAACAGCCCAGCTGTGTTGCACAAGCATGGAAAGGGATAGTGTTGCGTTCTACCATGAAGTTCACCATCATCTTTGGTGTAATAGCAGATGAGTAACAGAGGTCAACAAAGGCTAGGTGACTGAGGAAGAAGTACATAGGTGTGTGGAGTCTAGAGTCAACCCTGATTATGACAATTAACCCAAGGTTGCCTATGACTGTGACCAGATAGATTGTCAAAAACATCACAAAACATGGGACTTGGAGTTCTGGCCGGTCTGTGATCCCCTTGAGAATGAACTCACTGACATATGAGATGTTCACTTCAGCCATTGACTCTGGAAGACGGTGTGGGGTTTACTGCAGGTAAAGAATAAAAATGACAATTCTCAGTACTCTAGTGAGTCCTGGCAGGAAAAGTTTGCCAGTGTGATCCTGCTACAAAGTATGCCAACCTGGTAATATTTTAATTATAGTCCTTCTTATTACAGAGACAGGAGTTATTTTCCTACAGAACAGCCTTCTAAAAAGTTACTTTGTTTTTTTCCTTAAAATTAATGGAAATGATTGTAAAATAAACATAATTACAAAATATGTGGGGAACTGAGTATGCAATTTTATGTTTTTATTGTTACTTTGTTATTGAAACATATAAAAGGAAGGTACAAAAAATATACATAATTTGCACATACAAGTGTATTTCTAATTCCTAATTTAAAATTTTTACTTTTCCCATAAGATATATAGAAGATAATGTCAATGTAATTGTTTATATTCTCATAGCAGTATTATATCCTGTGTAACTATTCATTTTCCTATATACTCCTCCAATTAAGGATTAAATACTTCATCATGTATAAATTAAAAGAAATTTTATTCTAAATGTGCAAACACTGGATATTTTCTAAATGTGTTCTTCAAAAATTTCATCATATATAGAATATATCTTGATCATGTATCTACCACTACTCCTCCCTTCAAATGTACCCTGTCCTTCCAACACATCTCTCTCCTGAATTCATATTTTCTTTTCTTTAATAAATTACCAACTCAAATCAGAGAAACACATATATGCATAGCTATGGGCTAAACCTCTGGTGCATGGACAACCTACCATACAATAAGGTCAACCTACAATAAGGACAACCTTATTGTAGTGGCTTGTAGTTTTCAGACTCATAATTGTTCAAAGCACTGGAAAGACATATGGTAGCACTCTAAATGGGACAACTTTATTCAAATTTAAAATTAAATATAATTTTAAGTATATCATCAAAAAATAAAGATATTTCAGATAGTATATTAAATAAACTATTCTAAATTACAAATGTATTTATGTGTGTGTATTTCCATAAATTTATGTCTGTGTAGCTAAAAATACCCATAACACTTGATATTGGTTGAACATTTTACAATGTTACTAGGAAATTTCCTATCAGAATGGCTAAGATTAAAAATTCAGGAGACAGCAGGTGTTGGAGAGGGTGTGGAGAAAGAGGAACACTCCTCCACTGCTGGTGGGGTTGCAAATTGGTACAACCACTCTGGAAATCAGTCTGGCGGTTCCTCCGAAAACTGGGCACCTTACTTCCAGAAGATCCTGCTATACCACTCCTGGGCATATACCCAGAAGACTCCCCACCATGTAATAAGGATACATGTTCTACTATGTTCATAGCAGCCCTATTTGTAATTGCCAGATGCTGGAAAGAACCCAGGTATCCCTCAACAGAAGAGTGGATGCAAAAAATGTGGTATATCTACACAATGGAGTACTATTCAGCCATTAGAAACAATGAATTCATGAAATTCTTAGGCAAATGGATGGAGCTAGAGAATATCATACTAAGTGAGGTAACCCAGACTCAAAAGGTGAATCATGGTATGCACTCACTAATAAGTGGATATTAACCTAGAAAACTGGAATACCCAAAACATAATCCACACATCAAATGAGGTACAAGAAGAAAGGAGGAGTGGCCCCTGGTTCTGGAAAGACTCAGTGAAACAGTATTCAGCAAAACCAGAACGGGGAAGTGGGAAGGGGTGGGTGGGAGGACAGGGGAAGAGAAGGGGGCTTGCGGGACTTTCGGGGAGTGGGGGGGCTAGAAAAGGGGAAATCATTTGAAATGTAAATAAATTATATCGAATAATAAAAAAAAAAGAAAAAAAAATAAATAAATGAGGTTTAAGTGAGTGATTTTTATGTATTTTGAGAGTAATAACAAAAAAAGAAACCGTGAGAGGTATCCTTTATATTGTCTTAGTTTCTGTTCTATGCTGTGACAAAACATGACTGATTTAACTTAACAAAGAAAACATACAATTCGGGTCTCATTGTTCCAGAGGGTTAGAGACCATGACCTACCATGGCAGAAAAATATGACCAAGTCAGGCAGGGGCAGCACTTGAGCAGTAAGTGAGAGTTTACTCTGACCCATAGCATGAGGAACAAGGAGTTAACTGCAAGTAGCTTGAGCTGGAAAGACTCAGTGAAGCAGTATTCTGCAAAACCAGAACGGGGAAGTGGGAAGGGGTGGGTGGGAGGACAGGGGAAGAGAAGGGGGCTTACGGGACTTTCTGGGAGTGGGGGGCTAGAAAAGGGGAAATCATTTGAAATGTAAATAAATTATATCGAATAAGAAAAAAAAAAGAAACCTCAGAACTTAAACCCAGTGATACATGTCCTCAGTAATTCTTTCCTAATTCTTTCCAAGCAATTCTACCAACTGTAGGACAAACATCTAAATACATGAGCCTGTGAGGACCATTGTCATTGAAAAGAGCATGATGTATCAATTTTAGTTGATTAGATCTATTAGTCTTGTCTGTTTTAATTAAAAACTATTTCTATCTCAAACAGCTTATACTTACATAGCTCCTTATGTTAATTTACTTAAATAGGTTAATTCTTGTGAGTTTCTTGTTTTTCCAGGGCTACAGGTTATCCATGCTTTTGGATTTACATTGGAAAAATAAATAAAAAAAAAAAAGAAAGAAAAAGAAAGCAGGCACTATTAGTGTGAAATGAGGAAAGGTGCGGCTGGAGTCCTGGCTTCTAGTCACCATTGTGCTATAGACTGCAGTGCCTTAGTTTAATTTTGAGAAAACAGAGCATTACTATCACATGAATGTCTGCTTTTATACTTTCTAATTATCAACTCTAGATCATCTAAATCTGTTTCTATTCTTTTAAAAAAGTTCTTTTGTTGCTTCCAATTCATTTCTTAGTTTCTTCTGCTATTGCCATCTTCATGACTGATTGTTTCTCCCAGCATTTTCATAACTCTGTTAGTTTTAAATGAAATCCTAATAAGCCATTGACATACTTTCCTACACATTGTGAGTAAAATGAGTGATGCTTTGTTGAAACCATCTTACATGAATCTTTTCCTACAGAATTTCCTGCTCATTAGAGATCCCTAATTTTTGAACAGCCTAATGCAACCTAATGTGATCCCCTGTTCTTGGAGGTAGCATCCAGAGATCAGCATCTTTAAAATCCCCAGAATGTTGTAAAAATTACAGTGAGTCTTGTTTGTGACTCCTACCGTATATAACACTTTCAGTAGCTGGATTGGCAAGGAAGACCAAGACATATTTTCAGTTAAGTTTCTTCTTTTTTTTTTCATTCTTTGCTCAGCTAAGTCAGGATTACTTATATTTCTATCAGGCTAATAGATTTTAAGTCAAAGAAGTATTTGCCAGACACCAAAGTATATAAATATTTTGGTTTCTGAAAACTAGAACTTTTAATTCTTTTATTCAAGTATCAGAAATATAATGCATATTTCATTCATGACAAATTTCAAACACAACTTCATTTTGATTTTAATTGTTCAAAAAATTAAAAACTCACATTATTTTAATCATTTTGTAGTACGAAAAATTTTACCACTAGGAATTCTCTTTTTGTCTCTCTTTTCTCTCTCTTATGTGTATAGATTTGTATGTGCAAACATCTATAAATCATAATTACCTTCTTAGCAGAAATTCTTAACAGAAAATTTAAGTGTTTACCAAACTGTATTAGTTGAGGAACTATTGATCATCTTTTATATTAATTTACCATTTACCACTAATACATGAACAACTCCAACTAATTTTTCAATATTTATTAGTTTTATTTACTTTTTCCTCTTCTGATTTCTACAGGGCCATTTTATTTTCTGAAATATATTTACTGGGGAAATTAAATTTCTTTATAAATTGATTGTTCAATGACTTTGATACTTTAAGCTTTTATAGACTTTAGAATCTAACATAGCAGTAATGCTTTCCACAGAAAGGTTATTTACTAATTAAAAAAAGAGAGAAAGTAATGACTCAGACAAACACTTGTTGCTATATTTTCTGCTTATTATTACAGGGACTTCTGGGGGGGGGGGCTCTGTTACCATCTCTCCACAATAATATCTTTCAGTGTTCTTTCTTTTGTCCTCATCAGGGCTTAGCAACTGAGCTACAAATTATGTATACTGTGTAGCACGAGTGTTCAGCCTCAATCCCTACTTCAATTCTCATCAGCTAAACACACAAAATAAACGCATACATATCATATTGATTGCCATAAAACATGATGGAAAGCCTAGGTTGTGACTTATTTCTCTGAAGCCTTTATTAGTACTAAATACACTCTGCCAGGCACTATGGCAGTAAATGATAGTTCAATCAATTATTTCACTTTAGATTTCATAACCTTAAATTTAAATCAATATTCAAGTACAAAAAATGTTCAGATATGGTGGCATATGTCTCTAGTTGCAGCCCTCAGAAGCCGAGACAGTAAGTTGCAGCCTTGATGATGTCTTTCTTCACAAAGAAAGAAAAACAAAAAGATAACGTATTTTATTTCCAACAGCTAATAGAAGCAAAGAACAAAGGTTAAAAATATTTGCTTTGTAAATGGGGTTGCCAGCATTTTAATGAAAAGCCATGATACTCATAATATGATTTTAAACATTTTGCCTGATCACAAGTATCTCCTCTCTTCATCACAGATTGCTAATTCCTTTGGTGAACATTATAGCAAAGGAGAAGATAAATTCTAAGAGGTTATCTAACTTGTGTGTGGTGGGAAGATACACACAAAGAGGGAGGGGGGGAAGGAAGAAAGGAGGGAGAGACAGACAGAGACAGAGATGGAGGATTAAAAAGTAGTAATTTAAGCAAAATGGATATTGTTAGGAAAGCAGTAAAGATATGAAACACAGAAGATAATTTGACTTTGTTTACTACCACAGTTCACTAAAGTTGAAGTTTGCTAATGGAAAATTTGTGTGCCCAGCAGGATGAATTGGTATCTTGGAACCTAAACTCCATCTGGCTTACCTTCTTAGCAATAAGCTTGGCTTCCAGTGAGCTCATTCTGAAGTTGTCTTGGTGATTTATTATTTCCTAGGTCCCTCTAGATCTCAGACTCTCCTGAGGTACCCTGAAGCTATTCAATTCCCTTCTGTGTTTTCCTCAGTGGAAGAAAAACTGTGTAAATTATATTGTGGATTTTCAAGAAATATCTTTATTAGAATCCTGAAAGAACAATTTCCAACATAACAATTAAATAGTTCCTTTAAAGCAGATACAAATGCTACAATGGAAGAAATCATAATAAAATGAAACATTTTACTCACTGTTGCTCTGAAAACTGGCTTTGCAAAATCAAAAATAATTATTAGATTTTGGACAAAATCCACTCTCTTAAAATTAAATAAACCCATTCCTTTTCTTATGATATTTTTGAGATTGAATGAGTTGATGTGTGCAAAGAGTTTGATAAACTACAATTAGTAGTATTTGAAAGAGTTTCTTACCATACCAAGACAATAGCAGTGTTAAAAATATGAAGAAAATAATCCTAATAATATGAAAGAAATATCACCAAAATCCACCTCTAGCTTTCTGAATAGGAAAAAATTATTAAATATTTCTCATGCTAATTTTATTATCTTTAATGAAAATGATGGTTACTTTGTCTTTTAATGATCCTCATCATTAACTTGTGTGGTTGTATTTCTTCTACCAATGTGTGTGTGTGCTTGTGTATATATGTGTGTTTGAGAAAGTATTTGTGCATATAACTTAACATTCCAAAAGGTTTTCATTTTAAGGGCATATATACTTAATGTACTAATTTTATGACTAATCCGTAGCTCTGTATTTTCTATATGTAAATGTATTACAAAAGGTGGTACTTTCTTCACATGCACTCATTTTGAAGGACCCATGCAATATTTGTTTTTACAAATCAAAATTTAAGATTAGAAATTCTAACTCATAGTAAAATTCATTTTCAATTTCAATCTCAAATTAAGTATATTGTAAAATAAGTACTAAGTGTATACGCATGAGTTTACAAAATGTTACTAAAGCCATAAAGACATATTAAGTCTTATTTACTGCTGTATCTTTCTCATAATCTCTTGCACTTTTTTATTCAGCTACTACTTACAACCAAAATCATTCATGACTTTGTTATCACATTCTATTGAGAAACAGAATGTTTTTGCATTATTGGTTGAATCCCATCTGAAATATAAAAATATTATATATTGTCTCATTCTTTGTCTTTCATGATTTTGTTATATTAACATATAGTCCATTTTTCTCCCATATCACTAATTTTAAATTTGGATTCACCCTCCTCTCTTTAAAAGATTCACACACACACACACACACACACACACACACACAAATCCTAGATAGAAGAGAGTACCAGAGGTCCAGAAAGTACCTCTGTTCTCCTTACTGGGAAACAAACTCAGGACTTCTAGGAGAGCTCTGTTAACAACTACAATTAAAATAACTTAGTAGTGTATTCATTTTGTTATTAACTTTTTTATTTACTTTGCATCCTAATCATAGCTTCACCTCTCTTCTCTCCTCCCAGTCCTTTCCTCTCACGTCACTGTCCTCTTATACTAAATTCTCTCCTTTCTTCTCAGAGAAGGGAAGTCTCCCATGGATACATACAACTCACCTTAGCATATCAAGTTGCAGTAGGAATAAGTGCACCTTCTGCTATTGAGGCTAGACAAGCAAGTCAACTCAGGGTAAAGGAATCTAAAGGACAGAAACAGAGTAAGAAACAGCCCCTGCTTCTCAAGTTAGGAGTCCCATATAAAGACTAAGCATCACAACTATTACATAAGTGGAGATGACCTAGATAAGTCTCATGTATGCTATATGGTTGGCATTTCAGACTCTGTGGGTATTTATGGCGCCACGTTAGCTGATTATGTAGGTTCTCTTGTGGTGTCCTTGACTTCTCTGGCTCTTTCCATCCTTCCTCCCCCTTATTCACAGGATTCCTCAAGTTCTGTTTAATATTTGGCTGTGGGTCTCTAAATCTGTTTCCATCAGTTCCTGGGTGAAGCTTCTCTAAAGACAGATATGCTAGGCTCCTGTATGAAAGTATAAGAGAATATCATTGATAGTGTCAGGGGTGGGTACTCTATGATGTCATTGGTCTCAAGCTGAGTCAGTCTTTAGTTGGCCATTCCATCACTTCCTGTTTCATCTTTACCCCAAGCACATCTTGTAGGCAGAACAAATTATGGGTTGAAGGTATGGTGCTTGCCTTGGTGTCCTAATACCTCCATTACAATTCTGTTCTGGTTATAGGAGATGGCCATTTTAGCTTCCATATTCCTCATTTCTAGTAGTATATCTATTAGTTAGGCGCATGATTCCTGGAAGTTTCCATTATCCTCAGTTTCTATCTCATTCCAAGTGATAATTCACCCACATACACTGATTCTCATTTCTCTCACAATCTCTCCTTCCACACTGCTCTGCTTTGTCCTTCCTGAAACCCTCTCCACTCTCTCCTGATCCTATCTCCTTCTTCCATTGTTTCCCTAAGACTATTTTATTTCCACTTCTCAGTGAGATCCAAGAGTACCACCTTATGTATTATAGCATGGTTGTCCTGCTCTTCATGGCTATTATCTACTTATATGTGAGTACTAACCATATTTTTCTTTCTGGGTCCATGTTACCTCACTCAAGATGATCTTTTCTAGTTCTATCCATTTGCATTCAGAATCCATGATACTATTTTTAAAATAAATGAATAATAGTCTATTATATAAATCTACCATTTTCTTTATCCATTTTTCAGTTGAGAGAAATCTAGATTATTTCCAGTTTCTGACTACTAAGAATAAAGCTGTTATGAAAATACCTGTCCTATATGCCTGTCCTATGGTAGAACATCATTTGGGTATATGCCCAGGAGTGGAATAGCTGGGACTTGAGATAGAACTATTCTCAATTTTCCAAGAAACCCTAAAATTGATTTTCAGAGTAGTCTTCCAAGTTTGAACTCCCACCAGCAATGGAAGAGTGTTTCCTTTGCTCCACATCCTCCCCATTATGTGTGCTGTCCCTGGAGATTCTGACTTTAGCCATTCTAATGGGTGTAAGATGGTCTCAGGGTCATTTTGAGATGAATTTCCCTGGTGATTAAGGACACTGAACATTTCTATCCTTAAGTGCTTCTTACCCACTAGGCCCTCTGCTGAGAATTCTTTTTTAGCATGTTTTAGTTGGGATATTTGATATGTTAGTTCTAACTTCTTGAGTTTTATTTTTATATTTGGATATCAGTCCTTTATTGGAGGTGGATTTAGTGAAGATGTTTTTCCAATCTGTAGGCTGCCATTTTGTGCTATTGACAGTAACCTTTGCCTACTGAATCTTTTCAGTTTCATGAGGTCCTTTTATCAGTTGTTTATCTTGGAGTCTGAGCCATTGGTGTTCTGTTCAGTAAATTGTCTCTTGTAGTAATTCATTTAAGGATATTTCCCACATTTCTTTTGTATTAAATTTAGTGTATCCAGTTGTATGTTGAGGTCTTTGATCCACTCGGACTCAAGTTTTGAACAGGGTGATAAAAATGGATATATTTGTGTTCTTCTACATACCATCACCAACATACCATCACCATTTGTTGAAGATGCTTTCTTTTTTTCCATTGTATGGTTTTTGTCTTCTTTGTCAAAAATCAAGTGTCCATATATGTGTCAGTTTATTTCTGCTTTTTTTTATTCTATTGCATTAATCAACCTGTCTGTTTCTATAGCAATATAATGCAGCTTTTCTTATTATTGCTCTATAGTATCACTTGAGGTCAGAGATGGTGATACCTCTAGAAGTTCTTTCAGTGTTCAGGATCATTTTAACTATCCTAGGTTTTTTATTTTTCCATATGAAGTTGAGAATTACTCTTCTATGGTCTGTAAAAAATTGTGTTTGATTTTGATGGGAATTGCATTGAATCTGTATATCGCTTTTGGTACCATCACCATTTTCACTATCTTTATCCTATTAATCAATGAGCATGGGTAATCTTTTCATCTTTGGATGTCTTCTTCAATTTCTTTATTCAGATAGTTGAAGTACTTGAAATATAGGTCTTTTCACTTGATTGTTTAAAGTTATACCAATGTATTTTGCATTATTTGTGGCTATTTTGAAGGGTGTTGTTTCTCTAATTTCTTTCTTGGCAAGTTAATTGTTTGTAAGAAGGAGGGTTACTGATTTTTTTTTTTCATAAAATTGGGTATCCAGCCTCTTGCTGAAAGTGTTTATCACCAGAGGAGTTCTCTGGTAGAATTTTTGTGGTCACTAACGTATACTATCATGTCATCTTCAAATATCATTGCATTGACTTTTTAATTTCCAATTTGTAATCTCTTAATCTCATTTAGTTGTCTTATTGCTCTAGCTAGAACTGCAAGTCCCATACTGAACAGTTAGGGAGAGAAGGCAGGTTTTTCTTGTCTCCCTGATTTAGTGGAATTGCTTTAAGTTTCTCTCCATTTAATTTTATTTTGTCTATTGGCTTGTTATATAATGATTTCATTATGTCTAGGTTAGGTGCCTTGAATCGCTGATCTCTCCAAGACTTTTAACATGAAAGATTGTTACATTTGGTCAAAGACTTTTTCAGCATCTAATGAGATGATTGTCATTTTTTTTCTTTCTATTTGATTATACGGTGGATTATATTGTTGGATTTTTGTATATATAACCATCCCTGCATCTGCTTAACTCTAATGACCCCAAGAAGTCAGATGTTTAAAATGCTATCTCTCTCCAAAAGAAGCTCTAACTCCAGCCTTCTAAGGAACCTCAAACACTTCACATTCTAGAGCCCTTTGTGCTCTTTGCTAGAAACTATGTAAAAGGTCACATTCCAGAGACCACCGTTTGTTAAGAGCTAGGCAAAAAAGCCTTGAATAGGTGATCCTGGCCCTGTAAGGTAACTGAAAATGAGCTAACTATTTGCTTATCTTGCTTCTGTAAACTGCTTACACCATTACCCTCATCCAGAAGTTCACACAGCTATAGACCGCCAAGAAAATAGGAAACTAATTGGTCCATGGAGTGTAGGCTCCAATAATTTAAACTGATAGACCTAAAAACTATAGAGTGGTACAAATCGATTGGTTCACACTCTGTGGGCTCTCAATGCTAAAGAATGATTGGTTTGTGATTCACAGGCTTTGTTGTAAACTTATAAAAGCTGTTGCAATTCTGCACTCGGGGTTCACAGTCCTCTACCCCTGCGCAGTGTATGGCTGTGGAACCCAGAATTCTGGAATAAAAAAGTCCTCTTGCTATTACATCGAGACTGTTTCTCGCGAGTGATTTGGGTGTTGCCTTCCAAGGCTTGGGGCAATGGGATGAAGTCTTCTTAATCATGATGAATGAAGTTTTTGATATTTTTTTCGATTTGAATGGGAGTACTTTATTGGGTATTTTTGGCACTTGGGTTCATGACAGCAATTGGTCTGAAATTTGTTTTCTTGATTGAGTTGTTGTGTGGTTTAGGTTCAGGCTGACTGTGGCCTTATAAAATTCCTTCTCCTTCTCCTTCTATTTTGAGGATTTGTTTGAGAAGTATTTAGAATATTAGCTCTTCATTGAAAGTCTGGTAAATTCTACAGTAAAATTATCTGGCCCTATGACTATTTTTTTTTTTTGTGGGGAGGGGAACTTTGAATGACTGCTTCTACTTCTTTAGGATTTATAGGAATGTCTAGATAGTTTACCTGATCATGATTTAAGTTTGATATGTGGTATATGTCTAGAAAATCATTCATTTCATTTAGGTTTTCCAGTTTTATGGAATACACATTTTTAATTTCCTCAGTTCCCGTTGATATGGCTTCCCTTTAGTTTTTGATTTTGTTAATTTGAATATTGTCTATTTCCATCTTAGTTAATTTGGTTAAGTATTTTTCTATCTTTTTGATTTTCTCAAAAAAACCAACTCTAGGTTTAGTGATTATTTGTGTTGCTCTCTTTGTTTCTAACAGATTGATTTCAGAACTGAGTATGATTATTTCCTGCCCTCTATTCTTCTTGGGTGTGTTTTTTTCTTTTTATTCTAGAGCTTTCATGTTTTCAATTAGTTGCTAGTATGACATCTCTCCTATTTCTTTATGAAGTCATTTTGTGTTATGAATATTTCTTTTAGCGCTGCTTTCATTTTTGTCCCCTAAGTTTGGGTATGTTGTGCCTTTATTTTCATTGAATTTCAGAATGTCTTTGATTTCTTTGTTTGCTTCTTTTTTTGACACATTGATCATTGAAGAAGAATTGCTCAGTTTCCATTATTTTGTAGGTTTTGTGTTGTTTCTGTTGTTTTTGAATTCCAGCTTTAATCCATGGTGATATAAGGTACAGTGGGTTATTTCAATTTTTCTGTGTCTGCTGAGAGCAGCTTTGTGACCATATGTATGGTCAATGTTGGAGAAGATTCTGTGAGAAGCTAAGAAAAAGGTATATTCTCTTGAGTTTGTCTGTAATGTTCTGTAGATGTCTGGTAGGTCCATTTGATTCACAACATCCTTTAGTTTCATTATTACCCTGTTTAGTTTCTGTTTTGATGACCTGTTCATTGGTGAGAGTTGAATGTTGAAGTCTCCCACTATTACTGTGTGGAGTTCAGTCTATGATTTAAGCTTTGATCATGTTTATTTTATGAATGTGTATACCCATGCATTTGGGGCATAGGTATTCATGATTGACACATTATCTTGATGAATTTTTATTTTAGTAAATATGAAGTATCCTTGCCTATATCATATGAGTAATTTTGGTTGCAAGCCTATTTAATTAGCCATTAGAGTGGACATTCTAGCTTCTTTCTTGGATACAACTACTTGAAAACTCTTTTCCAGCCTTTTACTCTGATGTAATATCTATCTTTGTTGCTGAGGTGTCTTTTTTTTGTATGCAGTAGAATGATGTATCCTCTTTTCATTCATTCAGCTTCCAGATGCAGGGTTTTATATCTATAAACAAGTTTTAGCAAAAGAGGCTTCATGGGAATCCTCAAATAGCCCAGGCTATTGCCAAGGATATTGGTTGCTCTCCAAAAACTCTCAGTGAGTTCTTCTTCAACATGGAGAAATCTACTTGATTCCGATCTAGGGCCTTCAACCCTATTGTTCATAATACTGAAAGGTTCTTTTAATATTATCAAAAAAAGAAAGGTATTCACCAGCACAGCTTATCCTTTGATCTATTTAGTAGCCACTTTTTTGTGTCAACTTGATATAAGCTGGAGTTATCACAAAGAAAGGAGCTCCTTTGAGGAAATGTGTATACGCGATCCAGCTCTAAGGCATTTTCTCAATTAGTAATCAAGGGTAGGAGGACACATTGTGGATGGTGCCATACCTGGGTTAGTATTCTTGGGTTCAATAACAAAGAAAGCTGAGCATGCCAGGGAACATGGGTCAGTAAGTAACAACCCTCCATGGCCTCTACATCAGCTCCTGCTTACTAACCTGCTTGAGTTCCAGTCCTGACTTTCTTTGGTGATGAAGAGCAATGCAATGAAGAACACAGTGAGTATAAGATGAGTAAACCCTTTCCTCCCCAACTTGCTTCTTGGTCATGATGTTTTGTGTAGTAATAGCAACATTGTCTAAGGCAATATAAAATGATAAACTCTGTGGCAGAAAGCTTATGGGAATGATCAACCAATATCTGATTAAATTTCAGATATATTCCTTGAGATCACACCTATCCCTGTCACTATGCTGGTGATTAAGGACCTGAGATTAGATAGTCCAGGTAACTAGGAGACAAACATTCTGGTCAGGAACATAGTAAGTAAATGACTCTTAATGCCATTCTGTTATACCATAGATCACAGATTCCTTCTGATGTAGATGAGAATAAATTTAGAGACCCATAGCTCCATAATGTGCAGAGTTTCTGTAAGGCAAAGGACACCATCAAGAGGACAGATCGGCAACCAACAAATTGGGAAAAGATCTTCACCAATCCTACATCAGATAGAGGGCTAATATCCAATATATATAAAGAACTCAAGAAGTTAGACTCCAGAAAACCGAACAACCCTATTAAAAAATGGGGTACAGAGTTAAACAAAGAATTCTCACCTGAAGAACTTCGGATGGCGGAGAAGCATCTTAAAAAATGCTCAACTTCATTAGTCATTAGGGAAATGCAAATCAAAACAACCCTAAGATTTCATCTTACACCAGTCAGAATGGCTAAGATTAAAAATTCAGGAGACAGCAGGTGTTGGAGAGGGTGTGGAGAAAGAGGAACACTCCTCCACTGCTGGTGGGGTTGCAAATTGGTACAACCACTCTGGAAAGCAGTCTGGCGGTTCCTCCGAAAACTGGGCACCTCACTTCCAGAAGATCCTGCTATACCACTCCTGGGCATATACCCAGAGGATTCCCCACCATGTAATAAGGATACATGCTCTACTATGTTCATAGCAGCCCTATTTATAATTGCCAGATGCTGGAAAGAACCCAGGTATCCCTCAACAGAAGAGTGGATGCAAAAAATGTGGTATATCTACACAATGGAATACTATTCAGCCATTAGAAACAATGAATTCATGAAATTCTTAGGCAAATGGATGGAGCTAGAGAACATCATACTAAGTGAGGTAACCCAGACTCAAAAGGTGAATCATGGTATGCACTCACTAATAAGTGGTTATTAACCTAGAAAACTGGAATACCCAAAACATAATCCACACATCAAATGAGATACAAGAAGAAAGCAGGAGTGGTCCCTGGTTCTGGAAAGACTCAGTGAAACAGTATTTGGCAAAACCAGAACGGGGAACTGGGAAGGGGTGGGAGGGAGGACAGGGGAAGAGAAGGGGGCTTACGGGACTTTCGGGGAGTGGGGGGGGGGCTAGAAAAGGGGAAATCATTTGAAATGTAAATAAATTATATCGAATAAAAAAATTAAAAAAAAAGAAATAAAACTGATGAGAAATTAAAAAAAAAAATGACTCTTAAGGCTAAGTACCATGCTCTGAAAGAGATAGATAAAACAATATAAACTCAATATAATTTTGGAGGCCTTCTTCTTCTTCTTCTTCTTCTTCTTCTTCTTCTTCTTCTTCTTCTTCTTCTTCTTCTTCTTCTTCTTCTTTCTTCTTCTTCTTCTTTCTTCTTCTTCTTCTTCTTCTTCCTCTTCTTCTTCTTCTTCCTCTTCCTCTTCCTCCTTCTCCTTCTTCTTCTTTCTTTTTCCTCCTCCTCCTCTTCCTTCTCCTCCTCTTTCTTCTTCTTCTTCTCCTCCTCCTTCTTCTTCTCCTTCTCCTTCTTCTCCTTCTTCTTCTCCTCCTCCTGCTCCTCCTCCTCCTGCTCCTGCTCCTCCTCCCTTTCCTCCTCATCCTCCTCGTTTTCCTCATTCTCCTCCTTGTCTTCCTTCTCCTTCTTCTTCTTATTCCATCTCCTTCTTTTTCTTATAATTATTATTACCATGCATTTTACATAGCAATTGCAGCCCCACTCCTTCCTCTCTTATTACCACACCATACAGATCCTACCTCATTCATTTTGCTCTTCTCCTCTGAAAAGGGGAAGAACATTGCCCCTGGTATCAACCCTCTGTTACCCAGAACATTAAGTCAGCAGAACTAAGTGCATCCTCTCCCACTGAAGCCAGACAAGGTGGCCCAGCTAGAAGAAAATGATCCAAAAGCAGGCAACAGAATAAGGGGACCCACATGAAGACCAAGCTGCACATCTGTTACATATGTATGAGAGAGCCTAGGTCAAGCCCAAGATGCTCTTTGGTTGTTGGATCAGTCTCTGAGAGCCTCCAGGAAGAATTTTTCCTATGTATAATGGTTTATGATTTTGTGTTTTATGATTGTGTGTCAATATGTATCCTGTGTGACTATGTTGTTTCTTATGTGTTCTCTTTGAATCATTGTTAATCTGTTTGTCTCTTTTATCCTGTACAGTTTGTTTTTATTTTATCTTATATTATCAATAATTAGTTTTTATTTTTTCTTGGATATCTGTTCTTTTTCTATTAAGAGATCAAGAGAGGATGTGGATTTGATTGGGTGGGAATATATTGTATAAAATAAACACCCACTTTCAATAAAAATAAAATAAATATAACATTTTTATATTTGCCTTTAATTAAATATTTTACTCTCTATAAAAATATTAAAAGCACCTGCAAAATTCATAATATATGGAAGGAAATGTGTGTTTTACTCTTTCATATGGAATTTTTAGTGTCTCACAAGGCATTACTTATGTTTTCTCTGGTACATTATTTTAGTTATTTCACTATAAGTAACATAGTTTTTAGTTATTGTGTTGAAGAACATTTATTCTTCAAATTGACTCAGTTACCTCATTTATGCCTCAACAACAATTACTATGGAATAAAAGAAAACCATGTAATTAATTGCAGCAAAATTTACAAACAGTTTACTATGTCACTCCTACTGAGCCAGGCAGCATTTAAAGATCTATTGAGATTACAACATTTGCTCATGATGTGGATTATAAATATTATATTTATTACTTTTTTCTTTTTTTCATGGTGTTATATGTCTTTGTTTTTTATTGTATGAGAAAAGAATTTATTTTTTATTTGATATATTTTTATTTGCATTTCTTTTTTTCTTTTAATATTTTTATTTTCTATATTCTTTGTTTGCATTTCAAATGACTTCCCCTTTCCTGGATCCCCCCTCCCCATATGTCCCATAAACCTTCTTCTCTCCATCCATTCTCCAATCACTTCCCTCCTTTTTCTCAGTCCTTATATTCCCCTCGAATGCTAGATCAATCCTTTTCAGAATCAGGACCTTCTCCATACTTCTTCATGGGAGTCATTTGTTATGAGATTTGTGCCTTGGGTATTCAGGGCTTCTGAGCTAATTAATATCCACTTATCAGAGATTGCATTCCATGTGTATTCTTTTGTGATTGGGTTACCTCACTTAGGATGATATTTTCTAGATCAAACCATTTACCTAGAAATTTTGTGAATTCATTGTTTCTAATTGCTCAGTAGTATTCCATTGTGTAAATATACCACATTTTCTGTATCCATTCCTCCTTTGAGGGGCATCTGGGTTCTTTCCAGCTTCTGGCTATTATAAATAAGAATGCTATGAACATAATGGAGCATATGTCTTTATTGCATGCTGGGGAATCCTTTGGATATATGCCCAGGAGAGGTATAGCAGGGTCCTCAGGAAGTGTTATGTCCAGTTTTCTGAGGAACCGCCAGACTGATTTTCAAAGTGGTTGTACCATCTTACAGCCCCACCAGCAGTGGAGGAGTGTTCCTCATTCTCCACATCCTTGCCAGCACCTGCTGTCTCCTGAGTTTTTGACCTTAGCCATTTGACTGGTGTAAGGTGAAATCTCAGGGTGGTTTTGATTTGCATTTCCCTAATGACTAATGATGTTGAGCACTTCTTAAGGTGCCTCTCGGCCATCCGAGTTTCTTCAGGTAAAAATTCTTTGTTTAGATCTGTACCCCATTTTTAATAGGGTTATATGGTTCCCTGGGGTCTAACTTCTTGAGTTCTTTGTATATATTGGATATTAGCCCTCTATCAGATGTAGGGTTGGTGAATATTCTTTCCCAATTTGATGGTTGCCGTTTTGTCCTTTTAAGAGTGTCCTTTGCCTTATAGAAACTTTGTAATTTTATGAGGTCCCATTTGTCAATTCTTGATCTTAGAGCATAAGCTATTGGTGATCAGTTCAGGAACGTTTCCCCTGTGCCCATATCCTCTAGGGTCTTCCCCAGTTTCTTTTCTATTAGTTTCAGTGTGTCTGGTTTTACATGGAGGTCCTTGATCCACATGGAGTGAAGTTTAGTACATGGAGATAAGAATGGATCAATTCGCATTCTTCTGCATGTTGACCTCCAATTGAACCAGCACCATTTGTTGAAAAGGCTATCTTTTTTCCACTGGATGTTTTCAGCTACTTTGTTGAAGTGACCATAGGTGTGTGAGTTCATTTCTGGATCTTCAATTCTATTCCATTGGTCCACTTGTCTGTCACTGTGCCAATACCATGCAGGTTTTAACACTATTCCTCTTGAACACTATTACTGCTTGAAGTCAGGGATACTGATTCCCCGAGAATTTCTTTTGTTGTTGAGAATAGTTTTAGCTCTCCTGGGTTTTTTGTTATTCCAGATGAATTTGACAATTGCTCTTTCTAACTCTGTGAAGAATTGAGTTGGGATTTTGATGGGGATTGCATTGAATCTGTAGATCACCTTTGGCAAGATGGCCATTTTAACTATATTAAGCCTGCCGATCCACGAGCATGGCAGATTTTTCCATTTTCTGAGGTCTTCTTCCATTTCCTTCTTCAGAGACCTGAAGTTCTTGTCAAATAGATCTTTCACTTGTTTGGTTAGAGTCAAACCAAGATACTTTATATTGTTTGTGGCTATTGTGAAGGGTGTCATTTCCCTAACTTCTTTCTCAGCCTGCTTATCCTTTGAGTATAGGAAGGCAACTGATTTGCTTGAGTTGATTTTATAACCAGCCACTTTGCTGAAGTTGTTTATCAGCTGTAGGAGTTCTCTGGTGGAGGATTTTGGGTCACTTAAGTAGATTATCATGTCATCTGCAAATAGCGATAATTTGATTTCTTCTTTTCCAATTTGTATCCACTTGACCTTATGTTGTCTAATTGCTCTAGCTAGAACTTCAAGTACTATATTGAAAAGAAATGGAGAGAGAGAACAGCCTTGTCTAGTCCCTGATTTTAGTGGGATTGCTTCAAGTTTCTCTCCGTTTAGTTTGATGTTGGCTACCGGTTTGCTGTATATTGCTTTAATGATGTTTAGGTATGGGCCTTGAATTTCTGTTCTTTCCAAGACTTTTAGCATGAAAAGATTCTGAATTTTGCCAAATGCTTTTTCTGCATCTAATGAGATGATCATATGGTTTTTTTCTTTGAGTTTGTTTATGTAGTAGATAGCATTGATAGATTTCCTTATAGTGAACCATCTCTGCATCCCTGGAATGAAGCCTACTTGATCATGGTGGATGGTCGTTTTGATGTGTTCTTGGATTCAGTTGGTGAGAATTTTATTAAGTATTTTTGCATCAATATTCATAAGAGAAATTGGCCTGAAGTTCTCTTTCTTTGTGGATCTTTGTGTGGTTTTGGTATCAGCGTAATTGTGGTTTGATAGAATGAGTTGGGTAGAGTTCCTTCTGTTTCTATTTTGTGGAATAGTTTGAAGAGTATTGGTGTTATGTCTTCTATGAAGGTCTGATAGAATTCTGCACTGAAGCTATCTGGTCCCGTGCTCTTTTTGGTTGGGAGACTTTCTATGACCCTTTTTATTTCTTGGGGGGTTATGGGACTGTTTAGATGATCTATTTGATCCTGATTTAGTTTTAGTGTCAGATATCTGTCTAGGAAACTGTCCATTTCCTCCAGATTCTCCAGTTGTGTTGAGTATAGCCTTTTGTGGTAGGATCTAATGATTTTTTTGAATTTCCTCAGTTTCTGTTGTTATATCTACCTTTTCATTTCTAAGTTTGTTAATCTGGATACTGTCTCAGTGCCCTTTGGTTAGTATGGCTAAGGGTTTATCTATCTTGTTGATTTTCTCAAAGAACCAGCTCCTGGTTTTGTTGATTCTTTGTATGGTTCTCTTTGTTTCTACTTGATTGATTTCAACCCTGAGTTTGATGATTTCCTGCCTTCTACTCCTCCTGGGTGACATAGCTTCTTTTTGTTTCAGAGATTTCAGGTGTGTCATTAAGCTGTTAGTGTATGCTCTCTCTATTTTCATATTGGAGGCACTCAGAGCTATGAGTTTTCCTCTTAGCACTGCTTTCATTGTGTCCCATAGATTTGGGTATGTTGTGTCTTCATTTTCATTAAGTTCTAAAAAGTCTTTAATTTCTTTCTTTATTTCTTCCCTGACCAAGTTATCATTGAGTAGAATATTGTTCAGTTTCCACATGTATGTGGGTTTTCTGTTGTTTTTTGTTGCTGTTGAAGACTACTTTTACTCCATAGTGAACGGATAGGAGGCATGGGATTAGTTTGATCTTCTTATATTTGTTGAGGTCTGTCTTGTGACCAATTATATGGTCGATTTTGGAGAAGGTACCATGTGGTGCTGAGAAAAAGGTATATTCTTTTGCGTTAGGATAGAATGTTCTATATATATCTGTTAAATCTAATTGGTCCAAAGCTTCAATTAGTTTCACTGTGTCCTTGTTCACTTTCTGTTTTCATGATCAATCCATTGAGGAAAGTACAGTGTTGAAGTTACCCACAATTATTGTGTTAGGTGCAGTGTGTGTTTTGAGCTTTAATAAAGTTTCTTTTATGAATGAGGGTGCACTTGCATTTGGAGCATAGATGTTCAGGATTGAGAGTTTTTCTTGTTGTATTTTTCCTTTGACCAGCAAGAAGTGTCCCTCAGAGTCTCTTTTGATGACTTTGGGTTGAAAGTCAATTTTATCTGATATTAGAATGGCTACTCCAGCTTGTTTCCTGAAACCATTTCCTTGTAAAATTGTCTTCCAGCCTTTTACTCTAAGGTAGTGTTTGTCTTTGACCCTGAGGTGTGTCTCCTGTATGCAGCAAAATGTAGGGTGATGTTTACGCATCCAGTCTCTTAGTCTATGTCTTTTTTATTGGGGCATTGAGTCCATTGATGTTAAGAGATATTAAGGAATAGTGATTATTACTTCCTGTCATTTTTGATGTTACATTTTAAATTCGATTGGTTATCTTCTTTTGGGTTTGATTAAAGAAGGTTACTATCTTGCTTTTTCCAGGGTGAAATTTCCCTCCTTTTTTTGGCGTTTTCCTCCTATTATCCTTTGTAGGGCTAGATTTGTGGATAGATTTTGGGTAAGCTTGGTTTTGTCATGGAATATCTTAGTTTCTCCATCTATGGTGATTGAGAGTTTTGCTGGGTATAGTAGTTTTGGCTGGCATTTGTGTTCTCTTAGAGTCTGCATGAGATCTGCCCAGGATCTTCTAGCCTTCATAGTCTCAGGTGAAAAGTCTGCTGTGATTCTGATAGGTCTTCCTTTATATGTTACCTGGCCTTTTTATCTTACTGCCTTTAATAGTCTTTCTTTGTTTAGTACATTTGGTGTTTTGATTATTATGTGACGGGAGGTAGTTTTGTTCTGGTCCAGTCTGTTTGGAGTTCTGTAGGCTTCTTGTATATTCATGGGCATCTCTCTCTTTAGGTTAGGGAAGTTTTCTTCCATAATTTTATTGAAGATATTTGCTGGCCCTTTACGTTGTAAATCTTCACTCTCATCAATGCCTATAATCCTTAGATTTGGCTTTCTCATTGTGTCCTGGATTTCCTGGATATTTTGGGTTACAAGCTTTTTGCATTTTGCATTTTCTTTAACTGTTGAGTCCATGTTTTCTATGGTATCTTCAGCATATGAGATTCTTTCTTCTATCTCTTGTATTCTGTTGTTGATGTTTGCATCTATGTCTCCTGATTTCTTCCCAAGGTTTTCTATCTCCAAAGTTGTCTCCCTCTGAGTTTTCTTAGTTGTTTCTACTTCTGATTTTAGATCCTGGATGGTTTTGCTTAGCTTTTTCACTTGCTTGTTTGTGCTTTCCTGTAATTCTTTAAGAGATTTTTGTGTTTCCTCTTTCATGACCTCAGCTGGTTGACCAAAGTTCTCCTGTATTTCTTTTAAGTGATTTTTGTGTTTCCTCCTTATTGGCTTTGTATCTCCTGAATTTCTTTCAATGATTTTTGTGTTTCCCTTGTAAGGGCTTCTAACTTTTTATCCATTTTCTCCTGAATTTCTTTAAGTATGTCCTTCATGTGTTCCTCTACCAGCATCATGACCAGTGATTTTAAATCCAAATCTTGTTTTTCTGGCATGATGGGGTATCTAGGACATGCTGTTAATGGAGAAATGGGTTCAGATGCTGCCGTATTGCCTTGATTTCTGTTAGTGACATTCCTGCGTTTGCCTTTTGCCATCTAGTTCTCACTGGTGTTAGTTGGTCTTGTCAATGCTGGACTCACCAGTGCAAGCTGTGTCTTCCCAGGTGGTCTCTGGTGCACAGCTTATCTCCTGCACTGCCTGGAGACAGAGTGCAGTGGCTCAGGCTGTTCAGATTCCGAAGCAGACACCTGAAGGCTCCTGCCGGAACCTGCTGGTCTCACCAGAGCACACTGACTCCTCCCAGCCGGCCTTCCAGGTGCCCCTCTGGCCTCTTGCAGCATCTGAACCCATTTCTCCATTTGCCCAGTTTTCTGAGGAACCGCCAAACTGATTTCCAGAGTGGTTGTACCAAAGGACCAAGCTGAAATGTAGATCTTCCAAGAACATTCTTTTTCTTATTTTTTCTTTTTTTAAAAGATTTTTTTAAGATATATTCTTTATTTACATTTCAAATGTCTCTTTCCTGGTTCCCCCCTTCCCCAGAAATCCCAATGCTCATCTCCCCTCCCCCTATTCCTCAATCAACCTATTCTCACTTCCCTGTCTTGGTATTCCCCTACTGTAGCATTGAACCTTCCCAGGACCAAGGGCCTCTCCTCCCTTTGATGTCCAACAAGGCTATCCTCTGTGTCTATGCATCTGGAGTCATGGATAACTCCATGTATACTCTTTGGTTGATGGTTTAGTCCCTAGGAGCTATGGAGGATACTAGGTGGCTCATTTTATTGTTCCTTCTATGGCACTACCAACCCTTTCAGCTCCTTGGGCCTTTCTCTAGCTTCTCTTTTGGGGAGAGTGCTCAGTTCTGTGCCTTTCCTTCCCAGACCTTGAGCAGGAATTCCATACCTGTCTTAGACAAAATCTGCTCTCCCTCCACTTAGGGTGGAACACTCGGACCAAGGTGAAGTTCATTGTTCCTCCAGATCTACAAATTTCTGAATTAAGTAGGTGACCCACCCTGTTGCCTGAGTAGTAGAGCCAACATCTGCTGAGGAGTCAGAACAGTTCTCCTGAACAGACCTTGGAATTTCGAGGAGGGGTCCCACCTGAAACTTTAAATTCTGAGTCCTCCATTAAATCTTGGGACCTTGATAAGCAACTGTTGTCTTGGTCTCATTCTTCTCTTGCTGCCTTCCTATACATTCCCAGCTTCCCTTCCTTCATTCAATTACAGATTGGTTCCTGAACATGTGGGTGGACACTGGAAGTTCTCCTGAGGGACCCTGTCTTGGAAGAGCTTCACAGAAAATGGAAAAAGATGGTATCCAGCATGGTGAACAGCTACAGCACTAAATATTAGTGCTAGTCTTAAATTTCATCTTTTGGAAGCTGTTGTTGTAGGTGCTGATGGATACGGAATAGGTGGGACAACGTCAACCCAACACAGCTCACATAAGGGTGGACAGTGGAAAATGGGGCAGGAAATTTCTAAACAAGCATTTGTCTGAAGCCTTCAAGAGCTGCTTCAGGTGAGAGGAGTAGGGTTTGAAGAACAATGGCTAGAAGGTTTTTTTAGATTAGATAGATTCTTGTTGCCCATGGTTGCAAGAAGAAAGAACTTTAGATAAGAGAATCTGGGAAAAACTTGGAAAAGTGCTAAGAGCCACCGAGCCAGATAATACTACCCTCTGCCTCTGGATGCTTATAAAAGATACTATTGATGAAAAGACCTCACAGGCATCAGATAGCACACAGGGAGAATTTGTGGAATCTTTATAAGGAAGCCTGCCAGAGAGGATGTTTTCAGAAAAGGGTCCTCTCAACCCTAAGTTAGAAAGATAATAGAGATACTACTGATGAGGTAACATTAGAGGGGGAAGCTCATTCAGACAATGGATCTGCCAAATATTATTTTGAGGATTCTTCAGCAATGCCTTTGGCTTCTAGTGTACAAGATGATACCCAGATGGATATATAACTACATAAATTGGAGTTTGAAATTACGTTGCAGAAATTGACTAATAAGCTACCAGAGCTAAAAAAGGTATCAAGTTTAGAAAGGAGCAGTGATTCTGAGATACACCAATCACCTCTAGAAAGAGCTGTGAGTCAGGCTCTCATGAAAGGGCAGGATATATCTAATGTGCTGGCCTTCCTGCCATTGAGATCATGGACCTGCAGAGCAATAGAGTTAGATAATATCAGACCTTGTAATTCAAAGTGATAAAAGAATTAAAACCAGCTGTGGCACAGTACAGCCCTATGGCTTCTTTTACACAAGCTTTAATCCACAAGTCCTTATACCCAATCATATTTGACAAATTGATGTAACTATGCCCAATTTGGAAAATGAAAATATATATACATGTTTGTATTGATACTTGTTCAGGATTACTTTTTGCTTCTCTGCATAAGGAAGAAGCCTCTAGAAATATAATTGATCATTGTTTACAATCCGCTAATACTATGGAATTACCTAAAGACATTAAGACAGATAAAGGGCCAGCTTATACTGGCAACAACTTCATATAATTTTGAAAAGTATTTGGTATTAAACATGAAAATGGAATTCCTTATAACCCAATGGGTCAAGGAATTGTTGAACATGAACATTACACTCTGAAAAATGGTTTTTAAAAACAAAAATGGGGGAATTATACCCTCTAAGATCACCAAAAGAATATATTGCCTTTTTCTTATTTATTTTGAATTTTTTGCAAACTGATACTAAAGGACAGTCTGCAACGGATCACCACTGGCATGCAGTCACTTCCAATTCTTATGCCATGGTTAAATGATGGGACCCTCTAACTAATACATGGAATGGTCCATAACCTCCTTTAATATGGGGCAGAGATTATGTTTCTGTTTTTTCACAAAAAGAAGGCACAGTATGATGGCTGCTAAAAAGCTTGATTCATCAAGTGAACACAGATCCTGGATCTTCTAGTAAGTATGATTCCAGTCATTAAGGATGGCTTAAAATTTTATCAGCCAACTTATCTGGTGCTTACCTGTTGATTTTCTTTTTCTTTTTTTTTTCCAAGCTAACAATACGTTTATTATAGTAACAAACCACAAGGTACATAACATTATTATCTTTCCTATCATCAGGTTATTTCACTTGTTACCTGAATTCCCAAAATTCTCCTTGTATATTTTTTCCATTTTTATTTTATTTTATTTTATTTTTTAATTTGATATATTCTTTATTTACATTTCAAATGATATCCCCTTTTTTGGATCCCTTCTCCCCTAAAGTCTCATAAGCCCTCTTCCCGCCTCCTGTTCCCCAATCACCCCCTTCCCTATCCTGGTATTCCCCTATACTGCTGCATTGAGCCTTTCCAGGACCAGAGGCCTTTCCTTCCTTCTTCTTGGGCATCATTTGATATGTGAATTATTTCTTGGGTATTCAGAGCTTCTGGGCTAATACCTACTTATCAGTGAGTGCATATTCTTTTGTGATTGGGTTGCCTCACTTGGGAAATCAGTCTGGCAATTCCTCAGAAAACTGGGCATAATACTACTGGAGGACCCTGCTATACCACTCCTCGGCATATACCCAGATGATTCCCCAGGATGTAATAAGGATACATGCTCTACTATGTTCATAACAGCCCTATTTATAATAGCTAGAAGCTGGAAAGAACCAAGGTGTCCTCAACGGAGGAATAAATACAGAAAATGTGGTATAGTTACACAATGGAGTACTATTCAGCCATTAAAAACAATGAATTCATGAAATTCTTGGGCAAGTGGGTAGAACTGGAGAATGTCATCCTGAGTGAGGAGACCCAATCACAAAATAACCTGTTGATTTTCAAAGTCACTCCCTCTACACTGGGAATAAAGGCTTTGAATCTGAGAGCTGCCAATTTGCAACTGAATGCGATACCTTGAACAATGGGATACCAAAGACAAGTTAATCCTGTTTTGCTTCTAACTTCTGACCTTGTTCTTTAAACAGGTTGGTTGTTTCGACCCAGGCTCACCTGGCTCAGAGATTCACCAAGAATATTTTCCTGAATGCATATATTTAGGTCCATGTGGCTTTGGTCTGATATTGGAAAAAAGGTGTGTTATGAAGGCTGTGGTACTGTGGTGTAAGGCAGTCTGTAGTCTGGTTGAACAAAGCTCACTACAGAGACCCAATAGAACATTCTACAAGGGACGGAACCTGTGAGATATGCTACCATACTGCTGGGGCCTCAAATCCACAATCCAGTAGTCATCAGTCACATGTGGCCATGCCTCAGACCCCTAGTGTTCTGGCTGAACTCCACCCTTACAGTCACCTGGCTACAGCCAGGTTTTCCCCTCCCCATTGCCAGGTAATCCAGCCTATTATAAAAGAAGGCTTCTTGCCCCTCCTCCCTCTCCCTGCCCTCTCTTATCCCTCTCTGCCCCCAAGTGACCCTCCACCTCTGTTCCCCCTCTCTATTCTTTCCCTCCTTTCCACATGGCCATCCCTCATCCCCGTATCTTCTCTTTTTCTCTTTATTTCTCTATCTCCTTTTCTCTTCCTACCAGGGAAGGATCCAGCCTCTTTTCAGTCAAGCTTCCTCAAAAGGTACCCAGGAGGCCCATGCCAGAATGGCACTGCCTTCTGAGCAAGGTCATCCCTCCCCACTAGCCAGGCAGTCTCATGCTCTACAGGTACTTGGGAGCCTGCTCTCCCCATCCTGGTGTGGTGTTTGGGACTGCCAGTGTTTCCCTATCCCCCTAGGTGGGCTCCACCTGCCAGAGTTCTCCTATGTGGTAAAAAAAGGCAGGGGTGGTGGCAGCAGGTCCCTGGTGGCTGAAAATGCTGAGGCTTGCTTCATGCTTCTACATGGTAGGTTTTGATAAGAAGAGATAGTTCATAGTTTCAATGCTTTATTATAAAAGAGTAGAGAAAGAAAAGGAGATGGAGAAATAAAGAGAGAAAGAGAAGATAGATGAGAGCTGGTTTTGAACCATGTGGAAAGAGGGGGATGAATAGAGGGGGGAATAGAGGGGCAAGAGAGGGCAGAGATGGACAAGAAAGACAAGAGGACAAGAGAGCAAAAAGGGGCAAGAAGCCTTCTTTTATAATAAGCTGGGTTACCTGGCAATAGACAGGTAAATGAGGGGCAGGGAAAGCCTGGTTGTAGCCAGGTGACTGTAGGGGTGGAGTCCAGCCAGAACACAAGGTGCCTGGGTCATGGCCATATGTGACTGATGGCCACAGGATTATGGAGTTGAGGACTCAGCAGTCTGGGAGCATAGCTCATGGGTTCCATCCTTTATAGAATGTTCTATTGGGTCTCCAGAGTGAGCCTTGTTTAACCAGGCTACAGACTGCTTTATATTATGGTCCCACAGAAGGCCTACAAGCCAGAGACAGGAAAATGATATTCTATGATCTTTCGTCAACTTAAGACAGGAGCTTGTGCCTATAGGCCACATTTATTTTTAATAAATGCTAAAGGCCATGTTGTGCAAACAAACACAAACAAGCTACACATGCATTTCCAAAGCCGGGTAAGAGAAAGTCCAGAATTCTGACCTAAGACAGGCAGGGCCTCCAGTCACCATAATTCCCAGACAGGACTATGGAGAATAAAAATATCTTTTGCCTTTGTCTTCTCAATTTTTACTAAATCAAAAGGGAGGAATTGTGCCTTCCCTTCCCAGCCCTTGAACAGGAATTCCAGACCTGTATTAGACACCCCCCCCCCCAATTAGGGTAAAGCACTTGGACCAAGGTGAAGTTCATTTTTCCTCCAGATCTACAAATTCTGAATTAAGCAGGTGACCTGTCCAGTTGCCTGAGCAGTGGAGCCAACATCTACTGAGCAGTCAAACCAGTTCTCCAGAACATACCTTGGAATTTATGGGAGGGGGTCTCACCTGAAAGTTTAAATTATAAGTCCTCCATTAAAATTTGGGACCTTGATCAGCAACTGTTGTCTTGGTCTCATTCTTCTCTTACTGCCTTCCCATATATCCCCAGCTTCCCTTCCAGGTAACCCGTTCAATGATATTGTGGTCAGTTACACAGTTCAATGACTGACTGAGAGTGTCACCTCTATATTTGTCAAGCACTAGTAGAATCTCCCAGGTGACAGCTATATCAGGCTCCTGTTAGCAAGTATTTGTGGGCATCCATAATAGTGTCTGAGTTTTGAAACTGTATATGGGTTGGATCACTAGGTCAGGCAGTCTCTGGATGGTTTTTCCCTCAGAATCTACTGCACACTTTGTCTCTATATCTCCTTCTGTGGGTATTTTGTTCCCCCTTCTAATAAGGATCAGAGTATCCATACTTTGTTCTTCCTTTTTCTTAAGCTTCATTTGATCTCTGAATTGTGTCTTGGGTATTCCACGCTTTTGGGCTAATATCCACTTATCAGTGAGTACATACCATGTGTGTTTTTTTGTGATTCAGTTACATCACTCAGGATGATATTTTCCTATTCCACCCATTTGCCTAAGAATTTCATGAAGTTAATAGCTAAGTAGTATTCCCATGTGTAAATATGCCACATTTTCTGTATCCATTCCTCTGTTGAGGGAAATCTGGGTTCTTTCCAGATTCTGGCTATTATAAATAAGGCTGCAATGAATACAGTGGAACATGAGTCCTTATTTCATGCTAGAGAATCCTCTGGGTATATGCCCAGGAGTACTATAGCACAGTCCTCTGGCAGTGTTATACCCAATTTTCTGAGGAACCGCCAAACTGATTTCCAGAGTGGTTGTACCAGCTTGCAATCCTATCAGCAGTGGAGGAGTGTTCCTCTTTCTTCACATCCTCTCCAGAACCTGCTATCTCCTGAGTTTTCGATCTTAGCCATTCTAACTGGTGTGACGTGAAATTTCAGTGTTGTTTTGATTTGCATTTCCCTGATGACTAAGGATGTTGAACATTTCTTTAGATGCTTTTCAGCCATTCAATCTTCTTTAGTTGAAAATTCTTTGTTTAACTCTGTACCCCAATTTTAATAGGATTATTTGGTTCTCTGGAGTCTAACTTCTTAAGTTCTTTGTATATATTAGATAGTAGCCCTCTGTCAGATGTGGGGTTGGTAAAGATCTCGTCCCAATTTGTTTGTTGCCATTTTGTCCTATCCAAGAATCTTCTTGATGTCATATCCCAACAAATGAGTAAAGCTTGAACTCTGTCAAAATACATAATCACAACTTCATTATATTCCCTTATTTCTAATTGTAGAACTCCTGACTCCCATAGACTTTATCTTTCATGGATATATGAGAGCTGAGTTACATTGAGTGTGGCCACTAAGAAATGATATCAGAAGAGGTGACACAAGAAAGAGAACATAGGGTACTTTATCTACTTTCTCATTCTTATTTGGCAGATGTTTCTAGCAGGATTCTCCCTTCACAGAACTCCTTTCAGCTGTATTTTAGCTATAAGATGATTTTTATCTTATTTCTCCACTCTCTGCAACCCCCTTACCCACTATGGATGTATTTAAGATTCTACTTGCTCACCACTTTCTGTCTGAAGACTAATCTGATACTTCTCCAAGTGTACTAATATCCTTGTCATTTTCCTTGTTAATCATATACTCTGACAATTTATAGGAAGGAAAATTACCTCTTGCTACTTTGTCTAAGTTCTAAAACCTTTGGAGAAAGTGACATTTTAATATTTTTAAAAGTTGATAGGATTGGGGGCTTGAGAATTGGCTGTAGTTAAGAAGATTGTTCTTCCAGAGGATCAAGGTTTGATTCCAAAGACCCACACTGTGCCCCAGTCATCTGTAACTTGAATTCCTTAGAATCTGAAGAAATCTTCTGGCCGTTGCAAGCACCATGTGCACATTGCAATATATACATGCAGGGAAAAAAGTCAGACACATACAATAATAAAACAAAAATTTTCCTAAAGTTTGTAAAAATTGAAAGAATTTCTCAAGAAATGATAGATACTTTGAACAGTGCTTTGATAATCACAGATTAGGATATTTAATCTTCATGTTCTTTTTAATATGAGCAAACATGTAAACTTGATATGAAACCAGTTTAGATGTACACAAGAAAAAATTGGAGGCATTAACTAAATTTATGTTTATGGGAAAATCATCTTCATGATATCAAATACCTGAAATAGAAAAAAATTAAAAGAGAAATGCTCATTTTAGTTCATGGTCCAGGATGCTCCAGTAGCCTGACTGATCTGGACCTCCTAACATTGGAGGAGAATGTGGTTGAGCAACTGCTTATGATATAACTCAGAATGAAAAAAGAGTAAGGAGCCGGGCAGTGGTGGCACATGCCTTTAATCCCAGCACTTGGGAGGCATAGGCAGGTGGATTTCTAAGTTCGAGGCCAGCCTGGTCTATAGAGTGAGTTCCAGGAAAGCCTGGGCTACATAGAGAAACCCTGTCTCAAAAAACCAAAAAAAAAAAAACAAAAACAAAAACAAACAAAACAAAAACAAAAACAAAAACAAAAAAAAAAACAAAAAAAAACAAAAAAAAGAAAAAAAGTAAAAGTAAGGATTTCTGGGGTTCTACAATTTTCTAAGATGATTTAAGGATTTGAAATAAGGCTCTATCTCTTAAATATCCAGGAGACCATATCTCTAAATGACTATGTAGGAGCTACCATATATTACATTTTGTTTTTTCGTTAATTATTTAATTTATTTACATTCCAAATATCATCTCCCATCCCAGTCACACCTCCATGAACCTACCACCCCATTCCCACTTCCCTTCACATCTAAGAGTGTGCTTCCCCACCCACACATCCACTCCCACCTCATCCCTCTAGCATCCCCGTTCTGTGGGGGATCAAGCCTCCATAGGATCAAGCACAACCCCTACCACCAAGGCCAGGCAAGACAGTCCTCTACTACATATATAGGAGGGGACAGAGACAAGCCCATGTATACTCTTTGCTTGGTGGCTTAATCTCTGGGAGCTTTGAAGGGTCTGGTTAGTTAATACTGTTATTATTCCTATGTGGTTGCAATATACTTCAGTTCCTTTAGTCCTTCAGAATCTTCCATAGGAGTCCCTGAGCTCAGTGGTTGGCAGTACGTATCTGTATCTGTCTCAGTTGGGGGCTGGTAGAGAACTCCCAGGTAATGGATCAGTAGGATTAACATAGTAAAAATACCCATCTTACCAAAAGCAATCTACAGATTCAGTGCAATACTCATCAAAATTCCCATTCAATTTTTTGTTACCTTAGAAAGAGCAATTCTCAACTTCATATAAACAACAACAACAACAACAACAACAACCAAACAGGATAGTGAAAACAGTTTTCAACAATGAAAGAACTTCTGAGGGAATCACCCAGCTGTACTGCAGAGCAATAGTGATAAAAAGCATATGGTATTGATACAGAGGCAGACAGGTTGATCAATGGAATAAATAGAAGATACAGAAAGAAACCTTCACACCTATAATCATTTTCTAAACGATGAGCTTTTCTTAAAACAAACAACCAAAAAATATTTAATGGATAGTGGAAGTGGACTTGAGAACACATGAAACATTTCTGACCACAGAATAAGAACTTGAAACTGGGCAATTTTTATAAGAATATTATTATGTCAGTTACTCTAAATAATTAACTTTTTAGAATTCTCTAATAACTAATTAAAACAGCCATCTACTGTATAGTGAGCTGAGTAAAACCTAAATCATTAAAGTTTTGAATATCCTTTGAAGATTATAATGTTTTTTGCATCTCTTTAATAATAGCACAGACAGAAACAAAGAATATAGAAAATAAAAATATTTTAAAAAAAGAAAAAAATAATAGCACAGACAGGACAAGCAATGATGGTACATGTTCTTCATATCAGGACTTGGGAGGTAGAGGCAGGCATATCTCTGAGTGGGAACCCATTCTGTTTTACAGAGTGTGTTCCAGGGCTATACAGAGAAACCTTGTCCTGAAAACCCAGAGAGAAAGAGAGAGAGAGAGAGAGAGAGAGAGAGAGAGAGAGAGAGAGAGAGAGAGAGAGAAAGAGACAGAGAGTCAGGGAGATGAAGAGGGACATGGAGAGGAAGAGGGCCAGGAACAGGGAGAGGGAGAGGAAAAGGGAGAGGAAGAGGGAGAGGGAGAGGGAGAGGAGGGAAGGGAAGGGAAGGAAAGGGGAGGGAAGGGAAGGGGAGGGGATGGGAGGGATGGGAAGGGAAGGGGAGGGGAGGGATGGGAAGGGAAGGAGAGGGGAGGGGAGGGATGGGAAGGAAAGGGGAGGGGAGGGAAGGGAAGGGAAGGGGAGGGGAGGGAAGGGGAGGGGAGGGGAGAGGAGGGGATGGATGGGAAGGGGAGGGGAGGGATGGGAAGGAAAGGGGAGGGGAGGGATGGGAAGGGAAGGAAAGGGGAGGGAAGGGGAGAGGAGGAGAGGGATGGGAAGGGAAGGAAAGGGGAGGGAAGGGGAGGGGAGGGGAGGGATGGGAAGGAAAGGAGAGGGGAGGGGAGGGAAGGGGAGGGGAGAGGGGAGGGGAGGGGAGGGGAGGGAAGGGGAGGGGAGGGGAGGGGAGAGGGGAGGGGAGGGGAGAGGGGAGAGGAGGGGAGGGGAGAGGGTGGAGGGGAGGGAAGGGGAGAGGGGAGGGGAGGGGAGGAGAGAGGGGAGGGGAGGGAAGGGGAGAGGGGAGGGGAGGGGAGGGGAGGGCAGAGGGGATGGGAGGGGAGGGGAGAGGAGAGGAGAGGGGAGGGGAGGAGAGGGGAGGGGAGGGGAGGGGAGGGGAGGGAAAGGGAGGGGAGAGGAGAGGAGAGGAGAGGAGAGGAGAGGAGAGAAGAGGAGAGAAGAGAAGAGAAGAGAAGAGAAGAGAAGAGAAGAGAAGAGAAGAGAAGGGGGAATGAAAAAGGACAGATCAGAGAGGATAAAAACTTTCATAATGGTAAAATGAAAATCTATTCCATAATACATGCCATCAACAAAATTCAGAAATGTCAAGAGACCCATAAATTGAAAATTCATCAAATTTTAAATTTCTTTGAACTGCAAATAATTTTAAAGACAATACAAAATTTAAATTATACTTTTAATGGCATGAGATATACATCAAAATATTCAAATCAAGGCATCAAAGAATGTTCTGGTTTAGAATATTAATGTCATTTATACAGCTGTGGTTTGAATAGCCTTAAAATTGATCAATTATTTTCTAACTAGATAAGAAACTCTGAGCTACAGCCATATGCAAGGTACTGAAGGTATAAATGCAGATAATTTTTGAACATCTACTCTCATGCAGTTTATAACCTCATGAGAGCAGTATCCAGTTCAATTATAACAAAATACAAAATGTTTAACAGAAACATCATAGTTACTGAGAAAATATTAATCAGCATTTCTTCGTAGATGAATGTTTGATGTTTGAACACATGTTCTTTCACATATTTGCAAGTGTATTACACAAAACTATATCCTATGCCCTTCTATTTTTCTTCTATTAGTAATCAAGTAAAGGAAAAATGATTAAATAAGGTGATTTATCAAATCCCTAAGTGTTAGCTTAATTTTTTTGGATCTGAATGCCTATACCATACATATTGAATACCATTTTAGATTACATACAAAAATTGATAGATTCAAAACTAGAATTTACAAATAAGAGAGAACATAGGAGCATTTGTCTTTCTATGCTTGAGATACACAATTTAATATATTTTCAATTTTCTGTGATATTAAATAGAATCTTACTATGTATATGTAGCATATCTTCAGTCTCGATTGATAAGTTAAAGGACATTGTGTGTGTGTGTGTGTGTGTGTGTGTGTGTGTGTGACAAGAATAGGTAAATAAAAAGAGGTCATAAATGTGAATATAGGAGATGTAAGAATTTTACACATTTTGTCTAACTCCCGTACTGGAGAAAAACAATGGAAATCCTTTGTAAGAATGAAATTATCAAAATCAAACAAAGGCCAAACAAGGAAGGAGAACTTCAGATCAATCTCCCTCATGAACATTGATGCAAAAATATTGAACAAAATCCTGGCCAAACCAATCCAAGAATGCATCAGAACTATAATTCACCACGATCAGGTAGGCTTCATCCCAGGGATGCAGGGATGGTTCAATATATGGAAATCTGTCAATGTAATTAACTACATAAACAAACTAAAGGAAAAAAACATGGTCATTTCATTAGATGCTGAAAAGGCTTTTGACAAAATTCAGCATCCCTTCATGATAAAAGTCTTGGAGAGATCAGGAATCCAAGGCCCATACCGAAACATAGTGAAAGCAATATACTGCAAACAGGTAGCCACCATCAAACTAAATGGAGAGAAACTTGAAGCAATCCCACTAAAATCAGGGACCAGACAAGGCTGCCCACTCTCTCCTTATCTGTCCTTATCTATCTATCCTTATCACCATCCCTGACCTCAAGTTCTACTACAGAGCAATAGTGATTAAAAACTGTTTGGTATTGGTATGCAGACAGGCAGGAAGATCAATGGAATAGAATTGAAGACCCAGAAAAGAACCCACACAGGTATGGTCACTTGATATTTGACAAAGGAGCTAAAAAACTCAGTGGAAAAAAGACAGCATTTTTAACAAATGGTACTGGATCAACTGAAGGTCTGCATGAAGAAAAATGACATTCTTATCTCCTTGTGCAAAGCTCAAGTCCAAGTGGATCAAAGATCTACACATAAAATCAGACACACTGAAGCTTATAGAGGAGAAAGTGGGGACAAACCTTGGACACATGGGCACAGGGGAAACGTTTCTGAACAGAACACCAATGTCTTATGCTCTAAGAACAAGAATCCACAAATGGGACCTCATAAACCTGCAAAGCATCTGTAAGGCAATAGGACAAATGGCAACTAAAAAATTGGGAAAAGATCTTTACTATCCCTACATCCAATAGAGAGCTAATATCCAACGTATATAAAGAACTCAAGAAGTTAGTCTCCACAGAATCAAATTAAAAAAAATGGGGTACAGAGCTAAACAGGGAATTCTCAACGGAGGAAACTCAAATGGCTCTAAAGCACCTAAAGAAATGGTCAGCATCCTTAGTTATCAGGGAAATGCAAATCAAAACAACACCGAGATTCCACCTTACACCAGTCAGAATGGCTAAGATGAAAAACTCAGGGGACAGCAGATACTGGAGAGGATATGGGGAAAGAGGAACTCTTCTCCATTGTTGGTGGGATTGCAAGCTGGTAAAACCACTCTGGAAATCAGTTTGGTGATTCCTCAAAAAATTAGAAATAATATAGCTGTGGACCCAACTATTCCAGTCCTGGGCATATACCCAGAAAGTGCTCCTACATGTAATAAGGGCACATGCTCCACTATGTTCATAGCTGCCTTATTTATAATAGCCAGAAGCTGGAAAGAACCCAGATGTCCCTCAACAGAAGAATGGATACAGAAACTGTGGTATATATACACAATGGAGTACTATTCAGCTATTAAAAACAATGAATTCATGAAATTCTTAGGCAATGGATGGAACTAGAAAATGTCATCCTGAGCGAGGTAACCCAGTCATAAAAGAACGCACATGCTATGCACTCACTAATAAACAGATACTAGTCCAAAAACTCAAAATAAACAAGCTACAATTCACCCAGCACAGGAAGCTCAAGAAGAAGGAAGACTTAAGTGAGGGTGCTATGGTTCTTCTGAGAAACGGAACAAAATATTCACAGGAGCAACAAGGGAGTCAATGTGTGGAGCAGAGTCTGAAGTAAAGGCCACCCAGAGAGTGCCCTACGTGTACCAAAAGGAGCATGCCATGGCTGTCTCCAGAGGGGCACTGCCAGAGCCTTACAAATACAGAGGCAGAAACTAGCAAACAACTATTGAACTGAGCTTGGGTTTCCCAATGGAGGATCTGGCGGGTGGTCCTGAGTTGCTGAAGGGGTATATAGCACCAGAGGAAGAACAATGACTTTGGTCACCCAGACACCCCAAGACTGAACCATAAACCAAGGGGTACACATAGTTCCAGCCAAAAATGTGGCAGAGGAATGCCTTTTGGGGCATCAGTGGGAGGAGTGGTCTTTAGTTAGGTAAAGGCTCAATAGAGGCCCCAACAAAGGGAAACGGACAGGGGGAGATCTGGGGGGGAGGTGGAAGTGTGTCGGGTAGAGGGGCATATACATGGAGGCAGGGGTGAGAGGAGGGGTAGGGAATCATTGAGGAGGGGGCTTTTGGGAGAGGGGAAAATAGGAAAGGTTTTACCATTGGCAATGTAATGAAGAAGATACTCAATTAAAAAAATTAAAAAAAAGAATGAAATTATCAGAAATTGTTTTTCAAAATGTTCTTTAAATTTGTAAGTGTGAGGCCTAACTTAGTGTAATACTATGTCAAGATTTAAAAGACTAAATGAGATCATTAACATCAAATTAATATGACAAATTAAAATGGCAAATTAAAGAAAGAAAAATCCTGGTCTGTATGAAGTTAAAAGAAATGAGAAAGGGAGCTGAGGAGATGTCTGGGTGGTCAAGAGCACTTGTGCTTTTGCAGAGGATACACATTTAATTCTTAGCATCCATACGGCAGCTCAAACCATTTTGATGATTCAATGTCTTCTGTAGGTACCAGACACACTCTTGGTGCATGCAAGTTCATTTATGCAAAATATCCATACCTATAAAATAAAATAAGTCTATGTTTCAAAAAAGAATTGAGAGATAGCCTGTTTCACTATATTGGTAGGTAAGAAAATGGAAATCTTAGTTAAAAATAAAAGTTGCTTTGGCTAAGATATTTGATCTTAATAATTATACTGTAGGAGAAAAGATACATCCAGCCACCACAGTAGGAACAGGGAATATGGAATAACTTGTTCCAGTGTAGGTAAATGTCATACTCCACTCTGAAAATAGTGTGGAAAAATGGGGTTCTAATCCTATGGATATGGAGAGTATTAGAGGATTTAAAATGACAGTAAGAAAACAGGAGAAATAAAGTGGATTCTGGTTGAACAAAACAGACTGAATTGTTAATAAAAGTAGAGCATATTGATCAGACATCACTTGATGTGAAGGTTAAATAAGCTGGTTGCATATTGACAGTGAGTGTGTAGAGTGTTCAGAGGCCCATAATAAACTGACTAGGCAGGGTTCTAATTTAGCACAAATTTTTAAGAACACAGATGGGCTTATGAAGAAGCTTGGTATACCAAGAAAAATGTGCTCAAGTAGATAATCTTACCCCATCTTTTATTTACACTTCTATCCTTCCCTCTGCCTTTTTAAACAATACAATATTCATTATTTTATTATTAAAAATAATGCATGTATGTACAAATTTGTTGTTGTTACTAAAGAGATAGTATACTATCTGTGTAATTGTAAATGAGTAAATAAATGAATATTTGCATGTAATACAGTGAATAAAAACATCCATCCTGCATGTAGGCAAATTATGTACATAATTTGGGCCTTCCTTTTATCTGAAATATTGAAAAATTTAGTAAAAATAATATAGTACTTGTGAGAATCAATAAGAAAGTGTATAGATATGTTTTTAAGAAGTTGCTTAGGACATATCAGAAGTACACTTATTGTTCAGATTGACATTAAATAGTCCTGTGCTGTAAATAGTATTTTCATTTTGTAATTGAGGCTTGAACTTTATGATCTTCTCAAGAGTGCCCAGGTGAATTATGAAAGACTCTGTGCACAGTCTAAGTGAAAGTCAGCTCAAAAATTTCCCACTAAACTATTCTGTTTCCCAGAGGAATGGGTTTCAATGTAGAAAAAAGAGCTGTCCTTGGGGAAATCAAAATTATTTCAGTATATTCAAACTAAATTCATTAATCTTAATGAAAAAGTTGAAACTTTATGTTTGCTGAGACTGTTTACAGTTAATATGTCCCCATGAAAAAGCTAAAGGAACCTTCACTTTAATAAGGCCCCTGGATACTGATTAGCAAGTAAACTAAAGTTACAGAATAGGGAATTCTCTTTGCTATGAGTAGTTCTATAATAAGACCCAGAGAGACTATTTCATCATCAACACTATACAAACTCTGGCTTCAGTTTCAGTACCCAAATGATCAGTAATTATTAATTAGAATCGAGAAATGACAAACTGCACTTAAAGAAAATGGCACTTTCCATAATATCATAGATCCTCCAAAGTTTTGAAGTTTGCCAAGATTTAGAAGCACTAAACTCTCTGTTTTTATATTTTACAATACAGTCAGCAGCCTGAACTTAGGAACATCTAAACTTTGTGTTGAGCTGTTAAAATGAACCACAGAATTAGAGAACACACTTACTTGCTATAATTTTTCATATTCACTGGAAACCTGCAACCACTAACCTAACTAAAATGCTTGACATTTCTGCTTCACATAATACATTAAAGGGAAACTAAGAGACAGATCCTACTTTACTCAATAGAGTAATACAGGAATCAAGCAGCCAAACATAAAACTCAAATATTCACATGTACATCGTAACACTGAATGGTGTTATATTCTGTATGTGTAGCTTAAATGAGTGTGATAGTCTATGAGCTGCAATGATTAAATAGATTATTGTTTTCTCCTTAGCATAAAATGCATTTTGATCTGTGCTCAAATAAATGCTTCTGACTATGACCATTTCCTACAGAAGTAGCCAGCCTCAAATACTAATGTTTTAATAACTCTTCCTGGTTGAAAACTCCTCACATGAATTTGCTTACATGGGGAGTATGAAAATTAAGAAATAATTTCATGCATGCTGGTATACAAGAAGAAGCATCACAGAGGATATCTTCACACAGGCATTAGTCCCTTGAATTTCATGAGGAACCTTAAAAGTGGTCAGTGTGAGAATTAAGTGAAGAAAGTCTATGTTCAATGGAATTTGGATTAAAATGAAAGGGAAAGTGAATAAACAGAAGCCACTATGGTATACACTGAGTAAATTCATATTATTTGCCTTTTTTGATATGAGAAAATATTATTTTGGTTTCTAATTTTATTACTATGTTATGAAAATTGGCAAGCACAGAACTGAAAAACAAGCCACAGCTTGTCAATATTGAAACCTAAGTCAGAAATTGTTTGTGTTCATTGACCTAACTCATAAATAGGCCTCAAAAAGACTGCTACCTTGCAGTGTATACTGTAGCAGAAGTTCAAATTAGAAATTATGATTCCATGTGTTTAGAAGTTATTAACAGAAAAGGTGTGGCCATAGAGTAAATGGACATTACAAATATAATGTGATAGAATTAGTGAACAGCTTAAATTTTTTGTCAAGATGTGTTTATTTGCATTATAATTTTAAGTTATAAAGATTATTCTAATGAGTTTTTAATAGCTTAGGGTTATTAGTTTGAATCAATACATGGAAAATAAAGAAAAAAGGAAGGAAGAGAGAAAAAGAGAGGAGAGAAAGAAAGAAAGAGAGAGAGAGAGAGAGAGAAAGGAAGGAAGGAAGGAAGGAAGGAAGGAAGGAAGGAAGGAAGGAAGGAAGGAAGGAAGGAAGGAAGGAAGGAAGACCAAGAAGGAGCATTTTCTATTCTTGCAGAAGATCTGAATTTGGTTTGTAGCATCTACAACCAGGTGTGTTGGGGCGGGGGGACCCTGTAAATGAGCTCCAGAAGATGTAACACCCTCTTCTGGCCTTTGTAGATCTGTACACATGTATACACACACAAACACATACACAAGCACATACACATATATAAAAATAAAACAATAAATCTTAAAATATAAAAGGGAAAGACTTTCTTTAAATTTTTTGAGTATTTATTAAGATTAAAAGTAAGTTCTGAATTAGGAGAGCAACAATTAGAAAAAACAACCTAATAAAGCTTACATATTTTGGATCACTTTTGATTATCATATAAGTAAGTGAAAAAGGGAAATAGAAATTTCTTTTGTCTTCATTACTTCCTCTATAATATCTTGTGTAGGGATCTTTGGTAGGGTGACAGATAATGGGAAATATAGAAGGTAGAGAAAGCTAGCAAAAAAATCAAAGTAAAGAGATGAAAGTCTAAAGTATTAGCAAGAAGAGAGATTCCTATTATTACTGAAGATTTTACAAGAAGGACCTATGGAAAATGTTTAAACCATGATGTGGTATTAATGAGGTCAGTTACAAATATTCATGTATACAAATAAATGCACCTATATTTAATGGTTTAATCACATGTCACAGTTAATCACAAAATTCTACTGACTGTGACACAAAAAAAGGAAAGAGCAGGTTCTAGGGAAAGACTAAGTGACTGAAGTGCTTACTGCATAGCATAAGGTTCTAAGTTCAAATCTTCAAATCCTTAACACTTATATAAAGTTCAATGGTCACGGTGACACTATATCCTCGGAACTGATCAGGCAAAGACAATTGGTACCATGCCAGCAAGAGTAGCTAAACGTGTGAGTTTGGAAAGAGCCTGCTTTAGTAAATAATGTGGAGAATAATTGAAGAAGGCACTGGATATCAACTTCTGGGTTCTATACAAAAATGCACACACATGTTCGTATAAAGTGCACATGTATGAAACATGTACATACTCTCATAAACACCACACATACATATACTGACATGAAATGAAAAGATTTAGAAAACTTCTACAAAATATAAGTGCTTGATAAAGTTCATATAGGACATTTTAATTTCATAAATAGAATTCAAAGAAGTCAATTCTACCTCCAAACTAAATCACAAATATAATGTAATTAAAGCGAAATGACTAGTGGCTTTTCTTTTTAAATATATATTTTAAATGTATGTGTACAGATACAAATGTCCATAGATATGTAATGTATATGTATAATTTATGAAATATATGCATTATAAAATATGAATGATTTTCACTATATTTTTCAAGAATACATAATATAAGAAAATATCTTGTCTTCTGGTAAGATAAGTTAATTCTGTAATAATCTTAACAACACAGCTGAAAATGGTGAATAAAAACCCTATAAATGGACCCATGAAGAAAATAGAGAAATTCACTATGTTTATACTAGTACTAGATAGTATTAAATGCTATCTACCTATATTAGTATTATATAGTGTTCAATTATAGTATTTAATACTATTTATACTTGACTAGAATTAGATAGTATTTACGTTTTCTTTGAATCTTTCCTTATATGTAATTTCAATAAAATAATGACTATTTCCATTTTAGACCAGGTTCCTATGCTACAACTTCTCATATAGTCATAGATTTTCTTCATAGTGGAATATAGTTTTGGAAAATATTTTTCTCTGTGTTTATATCACACTACCCCACCATAACATACTGCTTAAAATCGTGGGTTTTTATCTATATTTACTCCCTACTCTGTCTCAAGGACATAGGACAATATTTGAAACTTCTAATTTCTTGATGCCCTCCATATCCTCTGCCTCTTATATTCTTTCTGCTTCCTCTTCTATGGGGGCTCCCTGAGGTTTGAGGGAAGAATTTGATAGAGAAATCCTATTAGGAATGAGTGTTCCGAAGTTTATTTTGTCATATTTTTAAAGGGAATGGATGAATGAATGAGTACATCCATGCATGAATGGAAACATAACTACTAGGATAAAGGTTAACAACTGAAGGGCCACTTATACCTCCTGGGATAGGAAGGCCAGTTTTCTCCAATAGAGTGACATTGAACATGTCAACATTCCAAGACAGTCTTCCTGTTCAAGAGTAGCTGTACTGGCTGGCTTTGGGTGTCAACTTGAAACAGGCTGGAGTTATCACAGAGAAAGGAGCTTCAGTTGAGGAAATGCCTCCATGAGATCCAACTGTAAGGCATTTTCTCAATTAGTGATCAAGGGGAGAGGTACCCATTGTAGGTAGTACCATTACTGGGTTGGTAGTCTTGGGTTCTATAGGAAAGTAAGCTGAGCAAGGCAGAGGAAGCAAGCCAGTAAGGAACACCTCTCCATGACCCCTGCATCAGCTCCTGCTTCCTGACCTGCTTGAGTTCCAGTCTTGATTTCATTTGGTGATGAACAGCACTGTGGAAGTGCAAGCTGAATAAACCCATTCCTACTCCAAATTGCTTCTTAGTTATGATATTTGTGCAGTAATAAAAACCCTAAAAACAGTAGCTGACCAATTTATAATGTACTCCACAGTTTTTTGTCTGCTTTTACACATTGGTGGGAAGAGGATCCACAAGGACTTGGAGGATGGAAAGAATATTAACCAAAAGACAGTTGAATTTTAAATATTTTCTAAATAACAAAAATATAATAAATACCATAAAAAGAATTTAAGTGTCATAATTTTAATTAGTGATTAAAAACAACATGCCTAGCTATAAAGTAAATAGGGGATGACAAAACTACTTTAGGCTCTGGTTCTTCAAAATTTACTGCTGAGAGCAGTGAAGAGCTTCTGACAACAGAACTGAACAACCAGGACGACTGTGACAATCCATGAGATAAAAAATTAAAATCCAGGGATTCATAGAGATTTTATTTAATATATGTATCTGGAGTCTTTCCATGCATCATAGAGTGTGGAAATTATTGTTTCTTTCTGTTTTAGGGAATTGGATTTTATCATTTAGTCTAAAGAGTACAAGAAAATTCTCATACTTTATTTAGTGGTTAAGAAGCTCCCAAGACCCAACATGTAATGACATTAGGTGAAATACACAGCAAAGTGGAGAAAGAACCTGTAGAGACCATATCCAGAGGTTAGGCATAGCCCCCAGTTCAGAGATCGGGCCATCTACCCATCTCCAAAATTTTAATCCATAGTTCCTCCCATCTAAAGGAAATACAGGGACAAAGAGTGAAGCAGAGACTGAAGGAAAGGCTGTCTAGAGAGTGCCTCACCTAGGAATTCATCCTATATATAGACAGCAAACCCAAACACTATTGCTGATACCAAGAAGCATTTGCTGACAGGCGCTTATACATCTGTCTCCTGAGAGGCTGTGCCAGAGACTGACCAGTACAAATGACCATGCTTGCAACAAACTATCCAACCATCAGACTGAGCACAGGGTCCCCAATGGAGGAGTTAGGGGAAGGACTGAAGGAGCTGAAGGGGTTTGCAACCCCATAGGAAGAAAAACAATGTCAATGATCCAGAATTCCGCCTGAACCAGAATTCCGCCCCCACCAGATCTCCCAAGGACTAAACTACAAACCAAAGAGTACACATGGAAAGGCCCATGGCTCCAGCTGCAAATGTAGCAGAAAATAGCTTTATCTAGCAACAGTGAGAAGGGAGGCCCTTGGTCCTGCCAAGGCGTGATGCCCCAGTGTAGGGGAATGCAAGGGCAGTGAGGCAGGAGTGGGTGGGTGGGTGAGGGAACACCAGCATAGAAGCAGGGGGGAGGGGGATGAGATGGGTGGGTTAATGAAGGGAAACGAGGAAGGGGATAACATTTGAAAAGTAAATAAATTAAATAAACAATAAAAAATCAAAATAAATAGTACCAAAACCCAAGCTTCCCTTAACTTAAAAAGTAGTTAGAAGGAGTAGATGGTTTGTTTTATGAGTATAAACATGCAAATATATATATATAGATTTTTTATATATAAAAAAGATTTTTTCTTTTGAAAATCAAAAATACAGCAAACTATCTCATATCTATTATTGTTTTTAAAATTATAAGCTTGTTAACCTTATATAGAAACTAGATTACTTTTAGTTGCTTTTATGGGATTATAATTTAACTACATCTTTCCCACTTTCCTTTCCTCATTCCAAACCTTCCCATGAACTCTTACTTGTGTTTTTAAAATCTGACCCCCAGTCATTTAATTAATTGCTTTGAGATACATATGTATAGTTGGTTTTATTAAATTCATTTATTCTATAAAACTTGTCTAAATTCCTATTGTGAATGAATAAAACAGATAAATTTTTCAATTCCCTAGTAGAAAAAAATTATTTCAACAGCTACTTTGAGCTTGCCTTGATCACACTCCACTTATGAGGAATGTCAATTTTTAAAAGTAAATGCTTAACTGTATGTACATGTTTGCTTATATACATATGCATATAAATGTAATAAAAAATTAAGTAGGCCATGGATTTGTGAGGCAGATTTCATGAAAAAGTGTAAAATGGGTTAAATGAGTGGAAATGACATAACTATAGTACTAGTGTATGAAGTTCTCAAAGAATATTTTAGGATAATTATTTTAAAATAGCTATGCATAAAGTAAGTAAAGATATTTTCTTATAATTTTTACTTTATGCTTTTTCTATTTAAAAATCTCTAATTCATAAATGAAAAGCACAAAGTTAAGAGCTAAGAAGTGATTCATTTCCAAAACCTTCCAAGTAGGCTGGAAACAAAATAAGATACAAAGAAAGAACACAAACTTGCTACATACAAAGGGATATCTTATTCAAACCTAGTGTTATACTGTTTGCACAGATTATAATTCATACATATAAGCAAATGTTGTTACTCTATGGTAGTGAGATAATTTTAATTCAAATATGATCTCATAATGCCTTTGCCTTCAGAGGCCATCATTTCCTCCTTAGAGTTTCCAAATGCTAGTTAGACCCAGGAGAGCCAGTGACCTTGGAGACTACTGTGCAAAGAATTCTAGGAAATAACACTGAATAAGAAACATCCCAGTAACATATATACACTATCCTCACTCACTAACTTAGAAAATAGACTTTTAGAGAATTGCCGCATTTAAGCTGAGATAATCAGATAAGAGACATTCTGCTGATTGTTTGCAATAGAAGTCTTCTTCAAGTTTTCTATTAATTTTCCTACCAAAAAGTCTATGAACTTGTCCAACTCTGCTGAAATTACACAAAGATGATGTCCACACATATAATATGTCAATAATCCTAAGAACAAAGTAAGTATTCCTTCAATAGCTCCTTGGTTCTTGAAAATAGTAGAGAGAAAAATGATTAATAAAATAGCCAGTTCTTGTGCAAGAAAGAATATTTGTTTGACTAAAAATAATTATTTTTATTGTAGGAAAAAACTGAATGAATTAAAATAAAGTACAAATCAAATATAGACTTGTGGATGGAGATAATACACAAAAATGAGAACAATCTTTTCAAGATGTGAAATTCAAACATCATATGTAATTTGAAGAGATTCTATGTGTTTTATAACTTTTCCTTTTACTATGCACACAGTAGGAAGAAAAATAAGTCTCATCTTGGTAAACTTTTAAAGGACAGTAGGATGTGTCAGCAAAGTCCTGTTTGTTTCCTTCACAGAATCTAAAAAGAAGTTTGTGGCAGAGGACTGGAAATGGTAGTTCAGTCTCTGCATTCCCATATCAGAAAGTGGATCAGTATTCACTTTTTCTGATTTCTCTCTTCCATTTGACATATGAAATATGAATCTGAGTTATTAACATTTCTTTAAATACCAGGTGAGTTCACAAGCTTCATTCTAAAAACATTCTTTCAAAATGGGCTTTGGTTCTGCCAATTACAAATTAGATGGTTGAGAGAGAAAATTTGTGGTAGCATAGGTAGATGAGTAGATGAATGAATAGTTGATGCACAGACAGACAGAAACATGATATATATACATGATAGATATTGCTATGTATACACATATATACATATATACATACATATATCTGCATATACATATATCTGCATATATGTGTGTGTGTGTCTGTGTATATGTATGTTTGTGTGTGTGCATGTACGAAAATAGTAGTAAATATATATGGTTGGTATCTAGGTTTTGAATTATTATAATTATTATTATTATTGAATTTTGAATTATTGAGTAAAATAAAGTAATACATTCAGTAAAATAAAGTTGTACATTAAGTATTTAATAGTATTAAATTTAGGTTAAAAAGGAATATAAATTAAAATGATAAATTTTCAGTTTATCCACACAAAACTTTTAGAAAAGTTTCTATATTGCCTAGAATATTTTAGAAAATATTCTAGGCAATATTATTGTGGGTCAGGTGGTAGTATTCTTTCTGTTTTTGGTACTGTATGCTAGGCAAATAATCAACAACTATTGAACAAAACCACAGTCATAATGAACAAAAAACAGAAAGTAGGTTTCTTTCTGTTTCTAATATTTGACTTTAATTGCTTGCTTTAGAAAATTAGAATCTACTGGAGGAGTTAAATTTTTATGTACTTGCTAGGCTACTGTACTGACATCAACTCATAAACTATAACATATAAGAGTTGTATTGGATTACAATGCCTTTGCCCCACCAATAACTTTTGTTAGTCTTATCTTATTTCATTTTTATTTTGCAGCTACTAAGACATGATGAAATGGCTGAAAGGAATGTGACTAGTGTTACAGAATTCATTCTCTTGGGGTTTGCAGTCCATAGAGAGTTAGAAATCATTCTCTTCCTGCTCATTCTAGTCGTCTACAGTCTGACTTTAGTGGGAAATGTAGGAATGATTTCACTAATCAGGATGGATTCTAGACTTCACACACCCATGTATTTTTTCCTCAGTAATCTGGCCTTTGTAGACCTTTGTTATTCCTCTTCAGTAGCTCCCAAGTTCCTGGAGACTCTCCTCAGTAACAGAAGGTCTATATCTTTCTATGCCTGTGCAACCCAACTTGGTTTTTTCCTGAACTTTTTGATTTCAGAGATGTTTCTTCTTGCAGTAATGGCTTATGACCGCTATGTAGCCATTTGCAATCCTCTTCTGTACATGGTGGTCATGTCCCAGAAGGTATGCCTACGCCTTGTTATGGGCCCTTATTTTTACAGCTTTGCTGTTGCTTTGCTCCACACAGTAGTTACTTTCAAATTGATTTACTGTGGCCCCAATATCATCAATCACTTTTACTGTGATGATGTCCCTTTGATGGCTCTTGCCTGCTCAGACACCAGCCTCAAGGAGATTTTAATATTCATTTTTGCTGGATTCAACATGATTAGTTCTTTGACCACTGTTTTGATTTCTTACTTATACATTGTGGCTGCTATCTTAAGAATTCAGTCCACCGAAGGGAGGTGCAAAGCCTTCTCAACATGCGCTTCTCATCTGACTGCTGTGACTATCTTCTATGGGACACTCATTTTCATGTATCTGCAGCCAAAATCAAGCCATTCTCTCGACACAGACAAAATGGCCTCAGTATTCTACACAATCGTCATCCCCATGCTCAATCCCATGATCTATAGCTTAAGGAACCAGGAGGTAAAGAATGCTCTGAGAAAAGCTCTTGAAAAATGCTACTTGCTACCTCTAATGCAGTTCAAGAAAGGAATTTCTTGACTTTAAATCTTTGAAATAAATATATTTTTTATCATACTCTTGATGAGAAAAGTGCTTTCATTCACTAGTTGCATGCTAGTGCTCTCTAGCAATATAAGCACAATGAAAGATAGGTAAAAAATAGATGATAGATATAGATAAATGATACTTATAGATAATAGATTAGATAGATAGATAGATACATAGATAGATAGATACATAGATTATAAATAGATTTACTTCTAGGAGATGCTTTAGTGAATAAAGCACTCCATACAAGCTTAATTTTCTGGCTTTGAGTTCCAGGATTTCTGTGGTAAGGTGGGAATCTGAGATAGAAAAATCCCAGAAACTCATTGGCCAGCTAACATGGCAACAGTAAGCTGACTAACAGTAAGAAATTTTATCTCAAACAAGGTGGAAGGTAACAAACACACAGACCAGAGGTTCTTTGACTTCCACATTAATATCATGAAGCAGTTTTACCATTACTCACACATGAACACAAACATGAAAACACAAACACAGGCAGAGGAAGAGAGAGAGAGAGAAAGAGAGAAAGACAGAGAGACAGAGAGAGACAGAGAGATGGAGGGAGACAGAGAGACAGAGACAGAGAGATAAAATTACACTATATTAAGGTTTTTAAAAGATAATATTGACTGCATATGTAGCTCCGGTGTCATTACTTTGCAGCTTCTATAGAGATGAAAGAATCTATCTTTTGGCTTTCTACTTTCCTGTTTATTACATTTAATGGGTGAAGCAAAAATGTGATATTCTAGGAAACCTTTTTAAAATTTATGTATTCTGCTTTATGCAAATGAGTGTCTTGTCTGTGTGTATGTAAGAGCACCATGTACATATCTAGTATGGTTGAGGCTAGAAGAAAGATGATGGCAGATTCTCTGACCAATTATTTGGTACTAAGTCTCTAACCCAGCTCCTAGATAAAAGAAGTAAGTGCTCTTCACTACTGAGGTATCTCTTCAAGCCCTTGGCTATCGTAAGGTCTTATGTATTTCTATGTCTATAGCAGATGTGCTTGCCATTACTTTTCACTGTACTTCTAACAACCACAATAGTGGTTAATTTCTGAAATTACTCGATGTATTAATTAATTTTATGTGCCAAGTGGAATATGCAATGTCAACATAGCTGGCAATTTTTTATTTCTAAGTTTGTCCATGAAGATACTTCAAGAAGAGGTTAGCATTTGTAATGAGCAAATTAAAACTCATTAACATGTGAAAGCATAACATGAACTGTTGAAGACAAAACCAGAACAAGTAATGTAGTGAAAGGTTGATTTTCTCTTGATTCTTTGAATTGTGGTATTAGTTTTCCTTCCCTCTTAAGTATCAGTGTAAAAGTAACTTTGATACTTTTGATATAATTGTCATCTCCAAGGCCAACTATTCAATAAGCTTACCCCTTTTTGTTGTTGTTGTTGTTGTTGTTGTTGTTGTTTTATTTCCTGAACTCTGGCTAACTGGTTCTATGCAAATATTCTGGCTAAAACTCATGTCCAGGCTGACTGATTCAAACTGGTTTCTCTCAGTTTCTGACTGAATTGTTCTGCTTGGCCATGAACTAACTCTACCAATCTGTTCTAATCTTTTGACTCCTTCTCATTCTCTGGCTCATTCTGTCTTTACCCGTGATTATCCTGTTCTTTTTGTAACCTGTCTGATGCCAGTAGCCTCCTTGCCTGGAGAAGGTAGTGACAGGGGACAGAGTAAGACTCTTGTGTCACTTTAAAGTCTGAAGGTCTTCAGATTTTCTAGCTCCCTGGTTGTACTGAAATGCTGAAGATAACTTCTGAAATCCTAAAAACTTCCTTGCTCTTTCTGAGGGTATAAAGCTGTTAGCTCAGGTGATTGACACCTGTAGCCTAATAGCTGGGGGATTAAGTAATGTGACTATTCTATTTCAGCAGGAACTACACAGCTCTAACTTTCAGCCTGCTAGTTGGAAGTCACAGGAATAAAAAGGGACACTTTGAAAAGTGATAGCTGTCACCTGTGAGGCTCTGCCAGTGCATGACAAATATAGAGGGGCACATTCTCAGCCAACTATTGAACTGAGCACAGGGTCCCCAATGGAGAAGCTAGGGAAAGGACCCAAGGAGCTGAAGGGTTTTTCAGCACCATAGGAGGAGAAACAATATGAACCATTCAATACCCCCCAGAGCTCCCAAGGGCTAAACCATCAAACAAAGAGTACACATGGAGAAAGCCATGGCATCAGAAGCATATACAGCAGAGGATGGCCTTGTTGGACATCAAAGAGAGGAGAGGCCCTTGGTCCTATGAAGGCTAGATGTCCCAGTATAGGGGAATGCCAGGACAAAGAAGTGGGAGTGGGTGAATTAGTGAGCAGGGGGAGGGGGGATGGGCTATGGGATTTTGGGAGGAAACCAGGAAAGGGGACAACATTTGAAATCTAAATAAAGATTATATCTAATATAAAAAAGAAACGTGATTATAGCATTCATTACTAAGTGGCAAAACTTTTCCTATTAAAGCTATCTAAGAAAAAGGGGGAAAGCAAACTGATCCTAAGCATGGGCAAGGGAAAATTTTTTCTCATCTCTTTGTTCTCAGTACTTATACATCTTTCAGAATACATGATCACATGTGAAATGAAATCAAATCATAAATTGAAATACAAGTTTACAACAGAGAATGTATATATGTATGTCCGTTAGGAGTAACTATCTGGCTAAACATCCATCACCTGCCAGTGTTCCACAGGTTCAAACCATAACTAAGTTAAAAATCATAACTAAGTTATTAGTGAAGTTTTGTATAGATAAACCCAGTCAATATTTTATCTTTTGTCCTAGCACATATAATATATTAGTTTCCTTTTTATGACATTTGGTTAATTGTTTTACAACTTCTTAGAATGTGCTCTGAGTAGTATAAAGTCTGGTTTCTGTTTAGACACAATTAACTTGTGACAGACACATGGGAGACTGGCAGAGTTTTCATTGCAGTTTTGACTATCAAAAAGCAGTCCCACTATAAAGGAGCTTAAAAATAACTGATATAATTTTAGAAATTATTATAGGATTATTATAAAGAGTTAAGAAGGAAGTAGGGATAGCTACTAGAGGATCCCAGACACCGGGGAAAAGAGAGTCTCCTAGGACACAACAGGATGACTCTAGCTGAAATGCACAGAGACAAGGGAGCTAGAACCTATAGAGACCACCCACCCATTGCAAAGTTTTTTAACCCAGAAATGTTCCTATCCAAAGGAAAAAAGGGACAAAAAATGGAGCAGAGACTGAAGGAAGAGCCATCCTGGGACTGCCCCACCTGGCAAGCAATCCTGTCTGCAGAAATCAAACTTTACAGAGTTGTTGTGTTCCATAGGGCTTGCTGACAAAACCTGGTGTGGTTGCTCCTTGAGAGGTCTAGGCAGCAACTGACCAATGCAGATTTGGATGCTTGGAGTCAACCATCAGACTGAGCTCAGGAACTCCGTGGGGGAGCTAGCAGAAGAACTGGAGGAGTTAAGGGTATTGCAACCTCATAGGAAGAACATCAGCTGGCTGTATCACCCAGTGCTCCCAGAGACTAGACCACCAACCAAGCAATGTACAGTGAGGGATCCATGACTCCAGATACATATATAGTAGAGGATGACCTTGCCTGACAACAATGGGAGGGGAGGCCCTTAATCCTGTGGAGGTTTGATGCCCCAGCATAGGGGGAAAATGGAGCAGTGGGTTGGGAAAGGGTGGGTGGGTGTTGGTGCAACCTCATAGAGGCAAAGGGGATGGGGGAGAGGGTGAATGTGGGATGGGGGTTTGTGGAGGGGTAACCACAAAATGGGATATCATTTGAGATGTAAACAATTGGAATGATTAATAAAAAATTAAGTCATCTATTTGTTTATATATGTTTATATAGCATCAGTACAAGAAAGTACATCTTCGTAAATCTGTAGAGAACTGCTCAAAATGGGTGGGCTAATGCCTAGTGATTTTTATATATGTTTAATAATAACATGAAAAGCATATTAAGAGCAGGAATCTTTCCTGAATGAATTCTCTTGGGCATTGCCTATACAGCAAATTAGAATCTGAAGCAGACCATGTCAGGAAGATCACCTGCTAGTTATTAGCTTGTTGTATGATGGCTCCTGACAGTCTTAACACTGTCCTCATTAAGAAAGTCTCTTCCTTTTTTTCTGCCTGCTCATAACTAGACTTTTTCTGTTTCTTTTCATGGGAGTTAGGCAAATCCTATCTCTGATTCTTTCTGTCAAATCTATCTCTGATTCATCACTCTCCTTGCCTCTCAATTATAAGTCATTTTTAAACATGTTAACTTCCTTCTACCAGATAACTTTACCTACATTGTTTGGGATTAAAAGTATATACTAAGGTGTGTTCTAGACATCCTACTTTAATACAGGGCCTGTTTGCATTCAAGATCGATCTAATAGTTCTAGAAAGTCTATGTATGTTCTCTCTTGCCACAGCAGCCATGCTGCTGGATTTAGTTTCCTCTACATCTCAGATCTGGGCATATATGCCAGGCCATCTTCATTAGCCTCAGTTTTCAAGTCTTCAGACTGAGGCTGGAAGTAATACAAACAGATATTTGAGTTAACAGGCCTTACAATTCATAGTTATTTAAATTATCCTCTACCAATGTATTTAATTTTTTGAAATTAACATATTTTAGGATATATTAACCACCACAGCTATATTATTCATGTAATCCATCTGTCAACATATCTATTATATATACAATTGATTATATATACATATATAAATAGATGATAGGTATAGATAGAAAGACAGAGAGATAGATTTTCTATTATCTTTCCATTTCTCTATCTACTAGTTCTTTTAGATTTATCATGCAAGAATCACTCACATGGAACCAGTAAACATATCTCTTGACAAATTATCATTTTCACTGTGTAAATGAGTTTCTGGAGACTGTATTTCTTTCTGTTAACTTCTCAAGCAAAATTGAAGACAATGTCTCAATTACTTAAGCAAAGTAGTGATTTCAAAATGTGTTTTTAAATCTTGAAAAATGAAGATATTACAATAGAATAGATACATAGTAAAATATCTTAAAACCAAGTGGCTAATATTGGGGCTGTCAATAGTCTTAAGAGTTGAGCTGTGTTTGAGAATAGTCAAGGAAAACTAACCAAAAAATCCTTAAACACATTATGAGGTAGCTCATAACTAGGCAAATTTAGTATTTTCATTCCTTCTAGAATCAACAATGTCCACTGCTAAAGGATAACTGTACAATTTTCATTTCAAAATCATACTTTTAATTAGTTTAGAAACTAGTAGGTCTTCATAGTTTAATCCATATAAGGTGAGTTTTGTTTAACTCACCACTTATATACAACCTCCTCATTTCCCTGCCTCCAATTCACATAAACCTTTAAACACAGTTTAAACAATAACCTCATGCTTTCATATCTCAAGCATTCTACTATTTCCCCAAAATATATTTGAGTTGTGTGTTGAGAGAGTAGATTTACGTGTTGATTAACACTCCATTCTGCTCCTTAATTTACTTGACATATGCCTGCCTACCAGTTTTCCTACTCCCAGATGTCCCCTTTCTGGTTTTGCTTTACCTCTCTTGCATTATGCAGGTCTCTAAAGGAGGCCTGTTTCTAGTTTCTTAGTTTCCACATATGCCATGTCCTTAAGCAAAACACAAAAAAAGAGGAGACTGCAAATTAGGGTCCACACATGAAAAAAAATACAGCATTTGTCTTATTCTTAAGTAGGCATTCATCTTTAAAAACTGTATGGGCTTAATTTATTCCACATTATTTTAAAATAGATGTCATAATTAAATTTAAACTTTAGAGATTCAGGACATGACAATTTATCACATGGAGCAATATGTTTTGCGATTTTAAAATTTAAAAAGCCTTTGAATATTAAAATTTAAATCCTGTCATGTATTCCCATATGGTATAAAATATTAAATTACTTTCCAACCATTTAATATTATATTCGTGCCCAGGCTTCATGACAACATAAAGCAATGGTGGGTCAGTTTTAGCCCATTATTGGTAATTGGCCTAATCCTAATCTAAGTAAGCAATGTTAGAAAATTTCTCTGTTAACATGTTTTTATTTTCTTAATTATTATTATTTTATTATAATTTTTAAAATTGTACAAAGATAAGTTTAATTTATTTTATTTTTTAAATATTTTTATTTTCTATATTCTTTGTTTACATTCCAAATGATTTCCCCTTTCCCGGATCCCCCCTCCCCATATGTCCCATAAACCTTCTTGTCTTCATCCATTCTCCAATCACCTCCCTCCTTTTTTTCTCTGTCCTTATATTCCCCTCCAATGCGAGATCAATCCTTTCCAGGATCAGGACCTTCTCCATACTTCTTCATGGGAGTCATTTGTTATGCGATTTGTGCCTTGGGTATTCAGGGCTTCTGGGCTAATTAATATCCACTTATCAGAGATTGCATTCCTTGTGTATTCTTTTGTGACTGGGTTACCTCACTAAGGATGATATTTTCCAGATCAAACCATTTACCTAGCAATTTTGTGAATTCACTGTTTCTAATTGCTGAGTAGTATTCCATTGTGTAAATATACCACATTTTCTGTATCCATTCCTCCTTTGAGGGGCATCTGGGTTCTTTCCAGCTTCTGGCTCTTATAAATAAGGCTGCTATGAACATAATGGAGCATGTGTCTTTATTGCATGCTGGGGAATCCTTTGGGTATATGCCCAGGAGAGGTATAGCAGGGTCCTCCGTAAGTGTCATGTCCAGTTTTCTGAGGAACCGCCAGACTGATTTCCAAAGTGGTTGTACCATCTTACAGCCCCACCAGCAGTGGAGGAGTGTTCCTCTTTCTCCACATCCTTGCCAACACCTGCTGTCTCCTGAGTTTTTGACCTTAGCCATTCTGACTGGTGTAAGGTGAAATCTCAGGGTTGTTTTGATTTGCATTTCCCTAATGACTAATGATGTTGAGCACTTCTTAAGGTGCCTCTAGGCCATCCGAATTTCTTCAGGTAAAAATTCTTTGTTTAGATCTGTACCCCATTTTTTAATAGGGTTATTTGGTTCCCTGGGGTCTAACTTCTTGAGTTCTTTGTATATATTGGATATTAACCCTCTATCAGATGTAGGGTTGGTGAATATCCTTTCCCAATTTGATGGTTGCCGTTTGTCCTTTTAAGAGTGTCCTTTGCCTTACAGAAACTTTGTAATTTTATGAGATCCCATTTGTCAATTCTCAACAACAAAAGAAATTCTGGGGGAATCAGTATTCCTGACTTCAAGCAATAGTGTTAAAAACTGCATGGTATTGGCACAGTGACAGACAAGTGGACCAATGGAATAGAATTGAAGATCCAGAAATGAACCCACACACCTATGGTCACTTGATCTTCGACAAAGGAGCCAAAAACCTCCAGTGGAAAAAGCCTTTTCAACAAAAGGTGCTGGTTCAATTGGAGGTCAGCATGCAGAAGAATGTGAATTGATCCATTCTTATCTCCATGTACTAAACTTCACTCTAAGTAGATCAAGGACCTCCATGTAAAACCACACTGAAACTGATAGAAAAGAAACTGGGGAAGACCCTAGAGGACATGGGCAAGGGGGAAAAGTTCCTGAACAGATCACCAATAGCTTATGCTCTAAGATAAGTTTATTTTAATCTTTTGATATATGTCTGAATTTTATATTCATTAAAACAGCATAATTACAATATGTCATCTAAGCATTTGCCTATTTTCTGAGTCAAAAAATTCAAAATAACCTTCAAGATATTTCATAGCATAATTATTGTTTACTATAGTCATTTTGCTATGCAGACAAACCTAGAAATTATTTATGCCTTCTAACTATTTTGACTATTTTGAACAATTTTCTTTTTTCTCTTTCTCTCTATAGATCAAAGAAACCATTACACATTTTTGACAGCAAAATAATCTGGTAGGAACTTTATGAAAACCACAGAGAGTTTCTTCTAAAATGAATTATGTCCCAGAAATCCTATAGTTGATTACGGACCCATGCCAACCGAATGCAAGAACACATCAAAACAATCATCCATCATGATCAAGTAGGCTTCATCCCAGGAATTCAGGCATGGTTAAATATATGGCAACCCATCAACATAATCCATTATATAAATAAACTCAAAGAAATAAAACCATGGGATCATTTCATTAGAGACTGAGAAAGCATTTGTCGAAATTCAACACTCCTTCATGGTAAAAGTCTTGGAAACATCAGGAATTCAAGTTCCATACCTAAACATAGTAAAAGTAATATACAGCAAACCAGTAGCCAACATAAAACTAAATGGGGAGAAACTTGAAGCAGTCCCACTAAAATCAGGGTCTAAACATGGCTGCCCACTCTCTCCCTAAGTATTCAATATAATATTTGAAGTCCTATCCAGAGCAATTAGACAACAAAAGGAGGTCCAGTGGTTACAACTTCAAAAAGGAGAAGTCAAAATATCATTATTTGCAAATAATATGATAGTATACTTAACTGATTGAAAGGAAATAATATCAATATGCTTAATTATTTCAGTTCTCTTCACAGTAACAAAGGGTAAGAAACATGTAAACTAAGTGTCCATCAATGGATGAATAGATCATGGAGCTATACATGAAGCAATGAAATATTATTCATCCAAGAAAATATGAACATTTATGATTTTCCTAATATAGATATGGAAATCTCAATATTAATTGTTATACAAGAATACTTAGATAACAAGATGTAATAAAACTAGGCACAAACCATCATATACAGAAGAATAGTGGATTTCAGGTGAAGAAAAATGGGAGATGAGACTGGGCAGAGTGGAGGAAAGGTAAACTGTGGTCAGGGTATATTGTATGAGCAAAAGATAAATAAAAGGAAAAGAAAAATAATATTTGTGTTACATGAGCTCACTTATATACTCTATAAAGAGAATTAGGTAAAATAATTGACTATATATTAATTTTCAAATTTTCAAACTAATGGGGAAAATAAACATAAAGAACGAATGATATATTTAGGCTCACAGTCTCAGAGGTCTTAGTGCATGATCCTTTGGGCATGTTGCTGATAACTGTAGCAAGGCAGAACATCCTGATGTTTCTGGTACAATAGAAGCAAGCAGAGTGAGAAAGGAACTGGAATCAAAATGTCCTTTCAAAGGCACAACTCAGTGACCTACTTCTTTCATCCAGGCCCAAACCCTATGTTTCTGTCACTTTTTTTTACATTTTTATTAGATATTTTCTTTATTTACATTTCAAATGTTATCCCCTTTCCTGGTTTCAGTTGATCACAAAGTGTTCTGCATGTGCTTTTATGGAGATTTATGATTCAAAACATAATAGATAGCTAAATTTTGGTTTTATATTTTAGATTTATTTTTATATATGACTCAAAAACTTCATTAATCACCATTTTACATATTAAGCATCCATTTCTTCATAATTATTAGTGCATTGGTAAGATGAACACTGTAGAGCTTCACTAGTTCAAGGAAGTAACTGGTAATACAGAAAGGGTAAAAGACAGAACACATGCTAAAAAATGGTAGTCAATAGAAGGGACACTAACAGTGTTCTAATTGTTATAACCAATTCACCTTTAAATACAAAGATATAGTAAGATAGGAGTTAGAGTGTGGGTAAATATTATCCTAAACAGACACTTTTATATCTTGATCTAACATAACCATTTCAGTGACTACAATTTTGTTTATTCTATGACCATTTCGAAATGCATATAGTAAATTTTAAATACTTTCAATCTCATTATGATCCCTCATGATACTCCCTCTCCTACTGATAACTATCATCTTTCTAACAATTTCTTATTACTTTAATTTCATATGTGATCGTACACACATATGAATGTGTGTGTGTGTGTGTGTGTGTGTGTGTTCTCCTGCTTAGTTTCATTAACTTTGATTGCATGTGAACAGGTAGGAAATTATTTATTGGAACAATCAAAAGAATCAGAGGGAACATCATTGGAGAACACAATGGCCTTTTCTTCAACAACCAGTTACTACCAGTAGTTCCTCAGAGAGTGGAGGCACATATTTAAGGATAAGGAGAAAGCTATTTTATCATTGAACTAAGAATTTGAACTAATAAAAAAACATAGGCAGTATTATCTAAGGAAAATTTATATTGAGTTGGAAAACAGGTTATTCTAAGACACATGCATATTCTCAATGCAATATCATTGCTAAAATTTCATTTGTATCTGAACATTTTATAATATCCTTTGCATATAAATATCAAATTTCTATAGTCTGGAAATAAACTGTTCTGTTATTCACTCTGGAACTATAGATTTTATACTGAAGACAAATGTGGTTAACAATGGCCTTAAGACATAACATTCAACTCTACTAGGGTACTTACACTTTAATAGTTGTTAATCCAAACTTATTTGCAGAAACTTCCAGTTTCTGAGTTAACACAAATTAGTAAATAATATAGGTTTTCATAAAATAGTTGAGTATTTAAAATAACACATGCTTAATAAATAACAACCATGCTGTAAATCATCACTGTGGATAACTGGATCTTTTGAGTTTACATACTGATTATATGAAGAAAGATTTTTCAAGCTGAGAATTCCATGCTTGTTTAGCACATTTGGATAAACATTTATATTGTTTATTGCTTCTAAAATATGTTTTCATTTCATCTCCTCAAGTTTGCCTTGGCAATTATCTTGCTGACTGCTTCTTTCACATCTTTGTTCCTGAGACTGTAGATCATCGGGTTCAGCATAGGAATCACACTGGTATAAAACACAGCTACCATCTTTCCCTGCTCCACAGACTCCTCTGTTGGCCTTCTGAGATACATGAATATGAGGGTTCCATAAAACATGGAAACAGCTGTTAAGTGGGATCCACAGGTGGAGAATGCCTTTCTTCTGCCATCAGCTGAGTGCATGCGTAACACGGCTACTACAATAAGCACATAGGAAATGAGAACCACTGACAAAGAATATGTGAAGTTAATTCCTGCAATAACAATCATTGTGTACTCTTTGATATGCACTCCTCCACAGGCAATCTTGATGAGAGGAGGATCAGCACAATAGAAGTGGTTGATTTTAACATTTCCACAGAAATACAAACCATATGTCCACAGAGTACAAATCAGACTCACAGAGAATCCATAGATATAAGGCACAGAAATGAGGCGGACACAGACAACCCTGGACATCTTGCTGCTGTAGAGCAAAGGGTTGCAGATTGCCATGTAGCGATCAAAGGCCATCACTGCCAGAATATAGACTTCCACATGTACCAGAGCAATGAAAAAGTAGCACTGCACCAGACACCCGACATAAGAAATAGTTTTTGTTTTTGAGAGTAAGTTTTCCAGCATTTTAGGGGTAACATTTGAAGAGAACAAAACATCCACAAAGGACAAATGACTTAGGAAAAAATACATAGGACTCTGAAGCTGTGGGCTGATGCTGATCAAAATTATCATACCAATGTTGCCCAACAGAGTGACCATGTAAACAACCAAGAACACCACAAAAAAGAGAACCCGAAATTCCTGACGTCTTGTCAATCCAACAAGAAGGAATTCGGTTACATCTGTAAAATTCGGCATTGCCTTAATATAGAGTCTATGTTTTCTGCAAAGAAAAATATATTTATAAATACATTTTTCATTCTTAAAGCGTTTTGATTTAAATTTTTCTTATGCTTACTAGATATTTTATAAAACATATTTTTGTTATGTTCAATATTAAGTTAAATAGGCTAGATGTAAAATTGTTTGTTTGATCATGTCACAAAATAGCCTCTAAATTTTCAAATGTTATACAGGGTAGCCTATTATACACATCCAGGATTTTAGTTAGTGTATTGTGATTGAATTTTAAATGTTATAAATTGTTAGAATGATGAATCTTGCAGAAACCTAAAGATCAAGTTTTCCATAGTGATCCTTTGCTGCATGAATATTTCCTATTTAGTATGGCTTATCCTAAATATTCAGTCATAAAATGAAAATTGACATGTAGTCCCTCAAACTATGATGAACTTCTACCAATTCAGTACTGAGGGGAATTTGCAAATAAGTTTGAATTTATATTCACATGAAAATCTCTTACAAGAGAAAGGAGGTGAAACTATGGGCAGGATGTTGTCATATGATCTATGCATAAAAAAAGAGTTGATTGTTATCTTAGGGAAATTATTATGCAATTCATTTTTCATTGTAGATTTTGTAAAATCTGTAGTTTCAGCATGAGTACTAAGTACAACTCATTTATTTCTATACTCATTCTAAGGGGCACAGATATTTTATGATTTTGATATATACAAGATATAGTAAAATGCCCATATACAAATGACTTTTTAATCAATGAAATTTCATTGATAATGTGCAAAGTATCTTACTGAGAGCCTAAGTTTACCTCAGCTTGTGATGCACAGCTGCAGTTAGGGACTTTCATATCTATAAAAACCTTGACCCAAATGAAATAGTCCATATTTTTTAATCAGAATTTAATTTGGTAATACTTATAAATAGTATGCCAGCTTTACGCATAAAATATATAATAAAGACATTTCTAAAACATAAATTAAAACTAACTGAGATTGTTCAGTCATGATTAAATGTGTGCTCTTTCACGACATGAAATTACAGCTCTGTGATAACAGAGGATCTCTTGGTTATGGATTTCCTTAAATTGCCTGTCTGTGAGATATATGTATCTACACGTGATTTTATATATATATATATATAGAGAGAGAGAGAGAGAGAAAGAAAAAGATTACAAATTGTCATACATACAATTTTAAAAGTATGCTGATCCTTGCTATACTATTCTAGTCCATGTATATTTTTCCATCAAATGTTATTTCAACAGTTAAAATTTCTAAAAAGAAATTTCTAGTGACACTGTACCAGGTTTATAATATTTGTATAAATTTAAGTAATTTCATTCACATTAATAGTGCTATAGAACTTTTCTATCTGCATGGCTGATCTATAAATGGCAAAATAGAAGCAGTTAGACATTTAACCTATATGCCTGGGACAGATGTTTACTAACTGGCAGGCTCATGTTACTAAGCAATTGATGTAGTAACACTTTTGTACATTTAATATGCTTCTTTCAGTCTTATTTGATAACTTACCCTATTAGCATATTAATTAGCATATTATTAATAGTTGATTATTCTCCAACACAGATACAAACCATTTTCTAGATAAAGTTCTATTAATTAATTTAGGCTTTTGTAACCTCAGAGTGGTCTAGGTTTTAGAGACAAACATACCTTCTTTATTCTACCTTAAATTCTGATGATCTCTCTGACATATGATCAGATCACAAGTGAGTTCTATAAGAACATCAATTTATTACAGAAATTAGTATCATCTACTAAAACAGTAGAGTCTATAATTTATGGAAAAGAAAAATTGTTTGCATTAACATTGTACTTTTCTCATAAAGATAAACAGCAAACTGTACATTATTGAATTTCTTCTTCCAACTTTGTTTTTAAAATATACCCAAATCCATTCCTGTATATTTTAAACAAAATTTTCTTTGATAACGAATAACTCAATGAAGATGCACTAATTTTCTTTTCTTTTCAAGGTTTCACTTACAATTTCTACATTCAAATGTACCAATCTCTACTCCAACTATCCCAAAAGATACTGACCTACTTGACAGGAAACGAGAAAGGAAAATGATAATTTCTCAATATTTATTCTATAGTCTTGCTCATTAAGAGTGCTGAGATAATCTCCCAAAGGTATTACTAAAATAATTATGGAAGAAATGATGCCTGAAATACTAGCAATGTCTCCTGGGTAGCTGGGGAGTAGACTTGTTCGAATAACTGTTCTGAAAACAGAGATAAATATTCTTGGAAATCATCTCATCTGTCTCCTACTGGCACTTACTTCTGTCCATTTTCCTTCATAAAATGGTAATTATGGGTCCAAAAATGGCTGCCAATCTTCTATGTAACTACTCTGAAAAGCATATTGTGTGAAGATAAATGGTTTCAAGAAGGCATGATAGATGTATCTTTGTGTCATTTTCAGATATTAAGCCACTTTCATAATATGAAGTCACTTGGAAGAATGTGAGCAAATGGATAGAACTACAAGTATCCAGTATATTAGGAAAGGAACTATTAGATGAAGTGCATCTGTAATCAAAACTACAGTTTTAATCATTTATATGAATTGTGCATATATCCAATTTTAATATATAAAGAACATAAATCTTTTCCTAGTATGTTTGCGATGATCTCAGCATATATGACTATCCATCTCTTTCAACACCAATTATGGATGTGAGCGCAATCTGGCTGTGACATCTGTCACTCCATTGATCACCAGCGTCAATTTGGCTGATCTGGCTGGCTAGGCGGGTATCCCCTTCCTCCTTCACTATTCCATGTGATTCCCTCTGAAAGCTGCACACTCAATCAAAGAGGACGACCTTCCCTGAATAGAGGAGGACTGGTCTTCAGTCAAGGGTTTATGAGTAGCTGCACTCCCCTGCTAGAACTTCCAAACAAGCTCTTAACACCAATTATGTACATAATTGAATGAAAAACATAATTATTTCTACAATCTCAGTTGAACAGATTTCAATATAAGCATTCCTTTATGGGATTATGTCTAGTATATCCTGAAATTGGAGAAAAATACAAATATAAAAAATAACAATGAGAGAATATCTAAAAGCCCAGTTTAAGCAGATAATAGTTTGAAAAAATAATAATGCCGTTCATCAACTCTAAATTATATTCTACATCAGTCTAGTCACCTAAGCTAAGGACAGAAATGTACTCAGCCAATTATTTTCTTCTTCATCCTTCAAAATCCAAAACTGGTAATGTCTTAAATTTCTTCATACCTATTATGAAATAAAGTCCATTATATGAACACATTTGTACCAAGAAATTATGACAAGAAAAAAGACTAAAAATAAGACAATATGCAATTATTTAGCTCTATACTTTTTATACACAAAAACCACAAAGCTGTTTTTTAAAGAACATAAATTTTAATTAAGTTGTTAGATTAATTGCACATCTTTGTATTATATAAGTGAACAATGTGAAATATATACCATTCTGTGTTAAATTTGCTTGACAGATTCCAATACAATTTTAAAATCACAGATCATTTTGAACAAATTTTTCAAATTCAAATGTGAAATTTAAATAAGTTTGTATCACAAACTGCAAAAATATTCGAGAGAAATGTGAGCTTAATTAGATTAGTTAATTCAAGAGGACATATATTATACAAGTACATACGCACTTTCAAATATTACCTGCCTTTCAATCAATATGAATATAGATAGAACAAAGAGACTTGAGCTATGTAATATATGATCACAAGAATATTAAAATTGGAAGTATGGGAAAAAGTTGAGAAAACTACTGAGTCTAAAATATCTGAGAAATCATTAAACAGAACATGGTTTTAATTTTAAAATTATACTAATCAAATGAACCTTACACTAACTTTTAAAGAAGTCATGAATGAAAACAAGTCTATAAGCATAATAATTACTCCTCTTCTCATATAGGAACATAACTTAAATATGCCATCTCACATTGCCAAAATCAATTTCCAAATGGATAAAAACCTCAAAGATTTACCTAATACAAATTTAAATAAGAAATAATATATTCCACATTATTATTTAAGCATATTAATATTTAACCTACTGGTCTAAGAGTTCCAAGTAGAGCCATTCAGGTTATAAAATCAACTCAAGCAAATCAGTGGCCTTCCTATACTCAAAGGATAAGCAGGCTGAGAAAGAAATTAGGGAAATGACCCCTTCAGAATAGCCACAAACAGTATAAAGTATCTTGGGGTGACTCTTACCAAACATGTGAAAGATCTATATGACAAGAACTTCAAGACTCTGAAGAAGGAAATGGAAGAAGAGCTCAAAAAATGGGAAAACCTCCCATGCTCATGGATCGGTAGAATCAATATAGTTAAAATGGCCATTTTGCCAAAAGCAATATACAGATTGAATGCAATACCCATCAAAATCCCAACTCAATTCTTCATAGAGTTAGAAAGAGCAATTATCAAATTCATCTGGAATAACAAAAAACCCAGGATAGCTAAAACTATTCTCAGCAACAAAAGAAAGTCTGGGGGAATCAGTATCCCTGACCTCAAGCAATACTACAGAGCAGTAGTGTTAAAAACTGCATGGTATTGGTACAGTGACAGGCAGGAGGATCAATGGAACAGGATTGAAGATCCAGAAATGAACCCACACACTTATGGGCACATGATCCTCCACAAAGAGGCTGAAAACATCCAATGGAAAAAAGATAGCCTTTTCAATAAACGGTGCTGGTTCAACTGGAGGTCAGCATGCAGAAGAATGCGAATTGATCCATCCTTGTCTCCTTGTACTAAGCTCAAATCCAAATGTATCAAGGACCTCCACATAAAGCCAGACACTCTGAAGCTAATTGAAAAGAAACTGGGGAAGACCCTTGAGGACATCGGTACAGGGAGAAAGTTTCTGAACAGAACACCAACAGCATTTGCACTAAGAGCAAGAACTGACAAATGGGACCTCATAAAATTACAAAGTAAGGCAAAGGACACCATCAAGAGGAAAAATCGGCAACCAACAAATTGGGAAAAGATCTTCACCAATCCTACATCAGATAGAGGGCTAATATCCAATATATATAAAGAACTCAAGAAGTTAGACTCCAGAAAACCAAACAACCCTATTAAAAAATGGGGTACAGAGTTAAACAAAGAATTCTCACCTGAAGAACTTCAGATGGCGGAGAAGCATCTTAAAAAATGCTCAACTTCATTAGTCATTAGCGAAATGCAAATTAAAACAACCCTGAGATTTCACCTTATACCAGTCAGAATGGCTAAGATTAAAAATTCATGAGACAGCAGGTGTTGGAGAGGGTGTGGAGAAAGAGGAACACTCCTCCACTGCTGGTGGGGTTGCAAATTGGTACAACCACTCTGGAAATCAGTCTGGCGGTTCCTCCGAAAACTGGGCACCTCACTTCCAGAAGATCCTGCTATACCACTCCTGGGCATATACCCAGAGGATTCCCCACCATGTACTAAGGATACATGCTCTACTATGTTCATAGCAGCCCTATTTATAATTGTCAGATGCTAGAAAGAACCCAGGTATCCCTCAACAGAAGAGTGGATGCAAAAAATGTGGTATATCTACACAATGGAGTACTATTCAGCCATTAGAAACAATGAATTCATGAAATTCTTAGGCAAATGGATGGAACTAGAGAACATCATACTAAGTGAGGTAACCCAGACTCAAAAGGTGAATCATGGTATGCACTCACTAATAAGTGGATATTAACCTAGAAAACTGGAATACCCAAAACATAGTCCATACATCAAATGAGGTACAAGAAGAAAGGAGGAGTGGCCCCTTGTTCTGGAAAGACTCAGTGAAGCAGTATTCGGCAAAACCAGAACGGGGAAGTGGGAAGGGGTGAGTGGGAGGACAGGGGGAGAGAAGGGGGCTAGTGGGACTTTCGGGGAGTGTGGAGCTAGAAAAGGGGAAATCATTTGAAATGTAAATAAAAAATATATCGAATAATAAAAAAAAACCAAGTAGAGCCATTACATTTATTTTATCCATTGGAATTAATTTTATTTTCTTTTTTTTTAATTGCAAATAAAATGTTTAATTTCAGAATGCGAGTTCATCATTTATAAGTACACTAACATAGTCCATGCAAATTCAGACTGAGCTTAAATACAGAATTTCCACAAAACATTTTTTTCTAAAAGGTCAGAGGCAAATGAGTGATTTGTTTCACTGATGGTATTTAATTGATTTGAAATGAGAAACTGAAATTTTTTAGACATTATAAGCACAAAGTTTGAAGTCTGGTAAAGAATCTGATAGCTGATACTCCATTTGGATATCCTGGGATTTCTATAATGTCCCAATGATGGTTGAGTCTTCCCTATCATAAAAAATCTAAATTCCTAAGGCATTTCTCATGACTACAACAAGCAAGCACTTTCCCTGTCCACAAGGTACCTCCTCAAAGTAGAATCCAAGCTCTATCTGGTCAAACTGTGCGGGGTTCAGTGCATACTTATGAGATAGCTTTATTGTATAGAGATACAAAAATAAATCAGAGGCATGGAGATTTGATTAACAGGCCATCTGTTGTAAACATGTCATATCAAACACTGAAGTCCTAAACATGACCTTAAACTTGGATCCAATTTCAAAGAGCTTATCACAAGCAGGATATCTCTGAGTTAACTGACCATGTAAAACCTGAATGCAACACCTGACATAGGAATGTTCTCATGACCAGCTAGCCATGGGACTGACACTCCATGATATGCCCAAGTTCAGTTTTGTCTTCAATAGCCTGATTCTGTAACGTAAACAGCTTCCAGAATATTCTCTCTGAGCCTGTGGTGAAGAACTGTTCCGTCAGGATGGCTTAACATCCACCTTCTATTTACAGGTTTCATTTAACAGCCATAATAGCTGTTTTGTTGCAATTAAAATATTTAATTAAAATACAGCAACTGATTTGTGGTTTTTACACAACTGAATAAACACCCTACACAATAAAATTGCTTATATCTTCTTTCCATTCTAGTAAAAGAGATTGCTATCTCCTCTTCAAAAAAAAACTTTATAGTTTTAAACCTGATCATCCAATTTAATAATTGCCAAGACTTTGTTTCTAGCAGGCTTCTGAAAATGCACCTTGACACCTGGCCTGAAGGAGGAGTAAGGCACATGTGGATATTATGGTGAGAATTGGCAGGTAGCCCCAGACGCCTGGTCTGGTGTCCTACATGGCCCCGCCAGGCGAGTCAGCCCTGGTACAATAGCAAGCACTCTGAAGCACATTTCCAGTCTGCTGGCTCCATCTCTGAGTTCAATACCGAAAGCATCTTAAGGGGAGAATCGCTTTTAAAAAGGAGATTTTCAAAATGCTCCATCATGAGCCTGGGCTGGCCATAGCTGCCAGCCTCCATGGATGTGCTGAATAGCTTTTCTGAGGGGACTGTACTTGGTAGACAGCCCAGAAATTGGATTCCTAAGGTAATTAGCCCAGGCCACAATGACTACTTTAGGTTCCAGTAGGTAAGTGGGTCACAGCTGTGTTTCAGCACCTCTTCCTCCAAATACTCAAGCACTGTGTCTTCAGGTAGCTTCTCTCTCTGATCTCTCTTTATTGGTGCTAATGACCACAGGCTCTCCTCTGTGCCAGTGTCTTTAAGTGGGGATCCTGAGTCACAGCCATTGGAGGTGGCTGTGTCCTCTGAGATAAAATTCAATCTTTCTAGCTCCCTGATTAAATCTTACCTGCACTGCTCTGCCTCCTCCTCTGTGAACAGAGAAGCAAGGGTCCAGCAGTGTGATAAAAATGTACCTGGGGTCATGGAGGATGGCTCTCCATGGTTTGCTTCAGGGACTTAAGCATGGTATCAATGCCCATTGTCTCCCCAAATAGCATTTCAACTTTTCAGCTGAGGATGTGGATCATGGGGATGCCCTGGCTCAACGTAGACGTGTGAGCACTCATCTCTCAGCTTGAAGCATCAAATGGTCTCAGCACAGGGCACACAGACTACATGACCTCCCACTGGTCACAGCTGATCAATTTTCTAAAGTCACACTCAATAGACACCTCATTAACGTCTCTCTTCTGCTGAATCAAATGTTCAAGAATGTGGAATGATGTACTCCACTTGGATGGTACATCCTGGATCAGGATGATGTGGCAGCTCGTATTCTTTCTGAAGTTCTGCTAACTTCTCTTATATGGGTGACTGATGGACCTGCTCACACAGCTTCTGGGCAATAACTGGTAAGTTCGACACCCTTTGGCTCTTGATAGCCTCACTCACAATCAGATTCTAAGTGTGACTAAAGTATTGCACACTTGAGTGTTTAACTTCACTCAGCATCTTCTCTATACTTGGATTGTCAGTGAGAGTGATGCCAATCTAAAGGCCAATGGAAGTCACCCAGGTTTCTGAATGCTATTTCTACTATATTCATGGTCGATCTGTAACACATTTAAAAGTGATGAGCAATCATGGCCCTCATAATATGGTCGGACAGAGGATGTGAAGGTGACACAGTGAGCTGTGAGGGTCAGGTATTCACGAGTCTGGCTACTCATGCATATTCTGGAGGTGAAGTGGACCACACCACTCTCAGATTTCTTCAGGTGACATAACTATCTGTTAAGCATTGTCGTACATACCTGGGATAGCTGTTCTAGAGAAGTAGGAAGGGGAGGGTAGAGAGTACTGAGGTTTCAAGTATTCAAGCAGGCTGTTAAAGCCAACGTTGTCTACAAAGGAGTACGGCCGAAGATCAAGTGCAATCGTTTCAGTTATGAGATGTGTGGGGTTTTTTTGGCTACTGGATGAGAGTCATAGAACTTCTCTTTGGAGTCACAAGAAGAGGAAGGCCCTGAGAGCTCTAGGCCCAGAGGCCTCTGGATGCCTGGAGAATGAGGCAGGACATCATTCTTGAGTACATGGCCATGGAACTGCTGCAGACATCTCAAGAGACAGCTGGTACCCAGGTTCATGGACTTCTTGCTCCTGCAGATGGTCTGGCCACAGTGCAGGTACACCACCCTTGTTGAATATGCTGAACAAATAGAAAAGTGATTCCACAGCTTTGAGGTCCTTTTGCTTTTAGTAGGAAACATAGCTTGATTTTTTTTTCTGACCACTGCTGCTGGCATGTCAGTTAATTTGGAGGCATTTTCTGCAGAAGTCAAAGTGGCCTATGGAGAGTTTGGCAAACTTGCACACAGAAAGTCCTTCTGCTTCCCAACCATCTCAGGGTGGTGCCTGTACAGTTGTTGCATCAAATAACTGGTGCCAACTTCTGCCTTCTTATCTTGTTTAATAATGCAGCTACAGTAACCGCACACTGCTTTGAGACTGTCCATGGAGGCCAGGGAAAATTGATGCCAGACTTCTGACTTCAGTCTTTTCATCACCTTCTTATTTTGTTGGAAGACAGTGTCTAATTCAAACCTTGGATTTACTCTGTCTGCTGGCTGCTTCTTTGGAGAGGACCCTACAGAGGCCTCCCCCAAGTCATCAGAGGATGACAACATGGACACATCTTCCTGGGACACAACCCCAGGATTAGTGTGTGATGACAGGTCCTCAGGAAGCCTGTCTGGGGATGAGGAGGTATAAAGGGACTCTTTGACTTGTTTGTCTGGAAACAATGATGCAGAGTTGAATTCCTCTTCTGGGAGCATCAGGGCAGGCAGCAGGAGCATTGGAGGTACAGGGTACATGCCTGTTTGATGCCTGTGCTGCCACCATTCTCCTGTAGTACAGTGGATCGCTGTGTTCTCCACATGTGCCTGATGAGGCAGCTTGTGCCCAGGTTCTTCCCGTTCTTCCCTCTACTGAACTCATTAATACAGTGGACACAGGCAGCCTTGGAGCTGTCGAGGGGTGACAAGTAGAAGCTCTTCCAGATGGCCGACCCCCTCCTGGACCCAGATGTACTTTTGGGAAGGGAAAGGATTATGGATTCTCAAGGGTCATCATAATGGAGCATGGAGAGGTTGGGGGAGGAGCCTGCCAAAGCCTCCTCTCTTCTATACTTTCCAGTGATAAATACACCAGAGGACATCTCTTCAGAAGAGACTACAATCACAGACTCTTCCATTATTTGGTCAGGGGATGGGATATTGGGAGCCATTTTCTAGACAAGTCTGACAGGTGGAAGCACAATGCTAAGGTCTCACACATCGGCTGGAAGCAGAAAAGAGGGAGAGGAAAAAGAGGAGCCTGTTGATGGACTTCCATTTTCTTGGATGAGCTAGGTGGGGTGTGCCTGCCTCACATGTCTCATAAGGCTTCTTGTACTCAAGTCTTTTTTTCATTTTTGCCCCTACTGAACTCTTTCATACAGTATGTGCATATTGCCTTAGTGCTATCTTGAGGGGGAAATAAAGAATGCTTCCAAGCTGGAGACTTCTTCCTGGACCTTGTGTGTCTACTAGTAAGAACGCTCTGGGTCACAGCTTCCATGGATATGTTGTCCAGTGTGCTACTATACTGGGAGAAGAGTGACCCATAGGCATCCTCACTCTTAGCAGGAAAGAATTTCCCAGCAGGCTGACAGGCACAGCATGCTGTCCTGATTTCTGCCTGTGCATTGCCACTATCTGTCTGCCTCATATCCTCTGACTCGCTTTTAAAGTCCATTTATTTCAAACTGGGACAAGGAATTTGAACATCATCTTCCCCCTCTGTTTTGAAATTAACTATCCCCCTTGGGACAAGTTTTCTGCTTATCCTCCATGATCAACCATAATTATCCTGGTTGCTTTATCATTCTGACATCTTAGGTTAATACAGCTTATAATGTCGACTTGTGACACCTAAAGTAGATTTTATTCACTTTTTTCATAATCTAATTTTCTAGGCTGTTTACTGTGGCTGACCATGAATGTCACTGAAAAGCCAAGTATGTCTTTCACACAAGCACACTCTCACAGGGCATCACAGTGCTGTTCTGCTGGGGTACTGCAACCAAATACTTCTTGCTGTGTATACCAATGCATGCAGCACAGATTTCTTCCTCTTCTCCAAGACAGGAGCTCCACCATCTTGAGGTCACATACAGTCCTTCTGCATTTCCTATGCCCTCCTCTAAGCAGGCCAACCAGAAGTAAAGTATTTGAAGGTAGGTACATAAAAAGCTCAGACAGGGGTTGAAGAGACAGTGACCATGGCCACTTCTTGTCTCCATGCTTCTGGAGCTCTGCTTCCCATTTCTCGCTCCAAACTCTAGGCCCTTCAGAGACCTGAGGAGCCGGCTCCTCACTACACAGCACTGCCCGCTGGCTGCTGACAGTGCAGTAGGTGTGCCCATTCATTAGCCACTTTGTTTGCCCCTTCCACCCCTCCCTCTACCGCAACCCCACTGCCCGCTACTTGCTGCACTCCTCCCAGGGCCCCTGTGCACTGGAATCAATTTTATTTATTTCTTTTTTTTAAGATTTATTTATTATCCATTTACCAGTGAGTACATACCATGTGTGTTCTTTTGTGATTGGGTTACCTCACTCAGGATATTTTCTAGTTCCAATCATTTGCTTAAGAATTTCATAAATTCATTGTTCTTAATAGCTGAGTAGTATTCCATTGAATAAATGTACCACATTTTCTGTATCCATTCCTCTGTTGAGGGACATCTGGGTTCTTTCCAGCTTCTAGCTGTTATAAATAATGCTGCTATGACCATAATAGAGCATGTATCCAGTGGTATAGCAGGGTCCTCTGGTAGTATTATGCCCAATTTTCTGAGGAACCTCCAAAGAAATCTAGAATACCCAAGATACTATTCACAAACCAAATGAAACTCAAGAAGAAGGAAGAACAAAGTATGGATATTCTGGTCCTTCTTAGAAGGGGGTACAAAATACCCACAGGAGGAGATACAGTGACAAAATGTGGAGCAGACATTGAGAGAAAGACCATCCAGAGACTGCCCCCACCCAGGGATCCATCCCATATACAGTTACAAAACCAAGACACTATTGTGGATGCCAACAAGGGTTTGCTGATAGGAGCCTGATATAGTTGTAACCTGGGAGTCTCTGCCAGTGTACAACAAATACAGAGGGGGATACTCTCAGCCACCCATTGAACTGAGCACAGGGTCCCCAATGGAGGAACTAGAGAAAGGACCTAAGGAGCTGAAGAGATTTGCAGCGCCATAGAAGGAACAACAATATGGACCATCCAGTACTCCCAGAGCTCCCAGGGACTACACTGCCAACCAAAGAGTACTAATAGAAGGACTCATGCTTCCAGATGTATATGCAGCAGAGGATGGCCTTGTTAGAAACCGAAGGGAGGAGAGGCCCTTGGACCAGAGAAGGCTAAATGCCTGAGTATAGGGAATACCAGGACAGGGACCAGGAGTGGGTAGATTGGTGAGGAGGGTGAGAAGGATAGGTTAGGGGATTTTCAGGTGGGGGTAGAACCAGGAAAGGGAACAACATTTTAATTGTAAATAAAGAATTTATCTAATAAAAAATAAAGATTTATTTATTTATTTATTTATTTATTTATTTATTTATTTATTTAGTGTATATGAGTACACTGTAGCTATCTTCACATACACCAGAAGAGGGCATCAGATCCCATTACAGATGGTTGGGACCCATCATGTGGTTGCTGTGATTTGAACTCAGGACCTCTGGAAGACTAGTCAGTGCTCTTAACCACAAAGTTACCTCTCCTGGCTCTGGAATCAGTTTTCAATTCATTCATCAACAATTCACAATTCATTTTTTTCTCTAACTTGTGTGTTTCACTTTATTATCCCTACCCATGAACAATCTTAACATTCCCTTTCTAATGCTTGAGATAGTACCATTTTTTCCTGACAAACAATAGAATACAAAAGAAAAAAATGTTTTATTTTATTTTGTTAAGAACTTCTTGGTAATCACTTTGTCCATGGCTTCTTTGACATCCTTGTTCCTCAGACTGTAGATCATGGGATTCAACATGGGGATCACTGTGGTATAGAACACAGCCACCAACTTTCCTTGCTCCACTGACTCCTCAGTGGGTCGTCTGAGGTACATGAAGATGAGAGTCCCATAAAATATACCTACTGCTGTGAGGTGAGACCCACAAGTGGAAAATGCCTTGCGCCTGCCTTCTGCTGACCGCATTCTGAGAATGGCAATGAGAATGAACAGGTAGGAGATGATGACTACAATCAACGAATATGTGAAGTTAATGCCTGCAAGAAATAGCATTGTATATTCTTTCACAAAAGTCCCTGCACAGGCCATCTTGATGAGGGGAGGGTCTGCACAGTAGAAGTGATTGATCTCAGTTTTCCCACAGAAGTACAAGCCATATGTCCATAAGGTTGCAGCCAGACTAGTCAGAAACCCATATATGTAGGGAAAAGAAATAAGTCGAATGCAAACCACCCTGGACATTTTGCTGCCATAGAGCAGAGGCTTTCCAATTGCCATGTATCTGTCAAAGGCCATGACAGAAAGAATGAAGATTTCCACATGAACGAGGGCAATGAAGAAGAAGCACTGTACCAAGCAGCCAGCATAAGAAATTGTTTTTGTCTTTGACAGCAAGTTTTCCAGCATTTTAGGAGTAACGTTGGAAGAAAACCACACATCAATAAATGACAAATGGCTCAGGAAAAAGTACATTGGGCTGCTTAGCTGTGGACTAATCTTAATTAATATCATCATGCCAATATTGCCCACCATGGTAACTATATAGACCATGAGGAAGATGACAAAGAAGAGAACTTGCAGTTCCTTTCTGCTGGTTAAGCCCAAAAGGACAAACTCAGTCACATCTGTGAAATTGAGCATCTTCTCACTTCTGTTAATATGAATTAGAAAAGTCTGCAACACTAAAATGAAATAAATAAATTAGAGTTACCAATGTACAGAAACATTTTATAAACAGATAAATTTTTTATATTAGAGGATAATACTTTAAAAATGATTAATAGTGTTTTACATGTCTAGATACTTTGCAAATTTATTCTAAAATATAGTAATACCACCCACTAATACATAATAATAATAGTAAGAATAAGCATTTTCTATAAAGCATTTCACAGATGTCACATTGTATTTCTTCTCTAAGGGAACATAAATCACATTTCTCGTAGCCCAGGCAAGCCTTTTGTTTAGTATGTATCAAATGGTGAACTTGAACTTTGGATCATCTTTACTCCACTGACCATGTACTTTGGTCACAGGCATGACAGGCATTTTTATCCAATACTTATAGACTTATGGACAGAAATTTATATTTCTAAGGAAATGGTATAATCTTAGCTGTTGTTCCAAATATTTTGGAAGACAAAAATTCTATAGTTCTTTTAGTGCATAGTAGGAGGAGACTTTAAATTGCCTTAGCTTCCTGCAGAGGCACTGTCTGCCTAGCAGAGTTACAGGACAGGGAGGTGGACAGAAAAGAACGCCATTGCATGTATTCTTCCTGTTTAATTGACAAACTTGTATAATGCCTAGATACATACATGCACAAATACAACCTTACAAAGCCAATATACTAATGAAGGCAGTCCAATAAGATAGATAGTCACATTCTACAAAATATTGTATCCATTTTATCTATTGAGAACTTGAAGCAGATTTTAAACAGGGTGCTAAGTGGAATAATGAACTCATTCTACTTTCTGATGAATAAATACCATGTGCAAAACAGGTGTTATTTCCGCAACTCCATTGTAACATGTACCATTATGTCACCTTGAATATCATTTTGTTGGATATCTATAAATTCTCACTAGTCAATAGTTAATCTGAAAAGAAAAAGTACAAAGCAAAAAAGAAAATTTCATGTTTAAGGAAAAATGTCTCCCATCTACGATGATACCAATTGCTTTTCATCACTCAGTTTAGGAAGGAATTTTACTCATGTATACTGGGAAAAGCTACTAACTAAAATTACTCAGAATAACTCTATATGACTCTAGATTGTTGGACTAATTAACAAAAATTTAAGACCTAAACTAGTGATAATTAATCCACTTGTGTAATTAAAAATTAACTAAAAAGTTACAGTATACATAAAACTATCTAAAATATAAATAAACTACTTTACATGATATGACACAGAGTATTTGTCTACAAATCAGAGTTCTGTATTGAGTCCTAGCAACAAATAAACTGGAAAGGTGATAAAGCTTGCAATCCTATATCAAATGATACATAACACAGGATCTTTGGGTTTCAATGTCATCTGTAACTCCACAGGGAGTTCAAATTTATCCTGGGATATATTAAACCTTGTTGTAAAATACAAAAGTAAATCTAAATAAATGACTCAAATAAATGTCTTAAAGTATAGTTTTATTTATCATAAAATCTGTTAGAATATAATACATATTCTTGTATTTGAGGAACAATTATGAACACTGATTATAAATCTGCAGATCATCTCTCTTCTTATTTAATACAGTATAAGTGTTTCATGTGTGAGTTTCTATTTCTTATTTAAATATTAACAATGGAAGTCATGCTTAAAAAGTAAGATCTGATCATTGGATACCAAGAATGACCTGACCCAACATGAAGAAAAGTTAAAAAAAATGTGTTGTTTCTTCATGGCAAACATTTAATTCGGGAAAACCAGAAAGATCATTCATCAGGAGATTGATAAAAACAGTGAATACAGGAATCTCATACTGGCTCTATGATAACAGGAGTATGATATCTATGAAAAACTAGAAAGCATTTGAAGATTATTTAACTGAATTACTTATCATTTAAAGACATTAAAGTTTAAATATGTAAACTATCTCAAAGCAAATTACCAATATTATGAGAATTTCTTTTCCAAATCAGGTATGGAACAACAATGCATATTCTACTTGAAGTGCCTGTGTCTTCACTAAGTCCACATTCCATACCATATTTTCTAGTCTGGGCATGTTTTATGCTAGGACTGCTTTGATTTAATTTCTCTTCCCTTCAGTATGTTACTAAATTAAGAGTTTACTATGTCAATCAGTATGACTTAATAATATAAATTTTAAGGTTTGTTTTATACAAGCATTTCTTATGATAATTAAAATAAGCATGATTACTAAATTCTGCCCCAAAATAAAAGGTAATTATAAAAATCCATGAATTCTGGGAATCTATGCTTCACTGTCTCTTGCTATTTTATACAGTGTGTCTAAAGTATGCCTATAATGAGTAAAGATAATTGAAATTAAGATGTGAACTTATTTGATCTATCCATTTGTTACCAACCTGTGTGCATAGATATATTTCAGTAGCATTTCATATATAAAAGCTGAGCACTATCTATGCATCAATTAAACAACATGGCAAATCATTTAAGATTTATAGAATCCACCTTTATATGTTTTCCTTAGATTAATGGATCAACTTAAAATATCCCCCTGGGATTGACCCAGGGGTAGGAGATCTCTTGAGGGAAAGTAAACTCATTACATTTTTAGAGCAGTTTGACATGCATTTCTTTTCCCCAAAGTTCCAATTATTTTGAATGTCTTTGTAAATTCTGTTTTGTTATTATAACCAAATATGTGGCTGAATAATTTACAAATAATAAAAGATTATTCATCTCATAGTTCTAGTGGCTGTGAACACCAAAACAAGAAATTGCATCTAAAGAGTCTTGAGCTCTGGAGACCCTACATGTTGACGTTAATGGCACATTCGTCATGAATACAAAAGAGAGAAATATAAGAAATAGAGTCAAACTTACTTTTATAAGATAGTTACTCTCTAGATAGCTTATTGACAAACAAATTTGTGAGTGGATTATTCAGTTCACAAGACTTATCATTCATGACTCATTCAGATGCAAACAATCCTATCTGGTTCCACCGTTTACCTTTTTAAAAACATGATTTGGATATTAAATACCCACATGAATCATAGGGAGGACACTTAACCCCCCTAGGTGGTTCTTAAAATCAAACAAAGTCCACTACAAGGTTGAGTCTAAACCATTTCATGGCATTAGCACACTGTATATAACTATTATTACTAGGCTATGACATTTGTGTACTCAGTGAAATATGATTGATATATTTTTAACCTTGTTTAAATCTATTGTATTTGAAGATGGGATGATGGCTCAAACTATAAGAGAATTTCTTTCACAAGCATAAGAACCTGAGTTCCAATCTCCATGTTAAAAACCAATCATGACCCAGTCCATAACTATAACCCTATTCCTTTTGGGGACATGGTGGAACATGTCAATGAAACTTCCTACCCACTAACTTTGGACACCTGTTAGTTTCAGTGAGAAACTTTGTTTATCATGACTAAAATTGGGATAGGGCATAGCTCAGCAGCTAAGAAGGCTTTCTTTTCTTTCACAGGGCACAAGTTCATTTCTCACCACCTGTGTTGCATGGCTACAATCACCTGTAACTCATGCTCCATGAATTCATTGCTTTCTTTGAGATTCCATAGGTACACAGACACACACACACACACACGCACACACCACAAACACACACACACACACACACACACACACACACACACACATGCACACACACCCTTACCCACCCACCACCCCCACACATACATGTTCAAACACACTCAGAGTCACATATGCTTCAATTTTCTAACATTGGGAAAGGGCATTCTAAACAAACTTCAGTAATGCAGAAACCAAGAACAACTCACAAAAGAGACTTCTTCATGAAATTAAGTTTCTGTAGGATAAAAAAACACCATATTCAAGAAAAGAGGCACCCTACAGAATGGAAAACTCTGCCAGCTATACTTCTGATAGAGAGTTGGTGTCTAAAACATAATAAACTCAAATAAATAAAATGAAACATTTAAATAACAGAGTTCTTTAAAAAAAGAAATAAAAAAGCTGATAATTTTGTTTAAATGTTCAGCATCCTTAGCAGTCAGGTAAATGAAAATTAAAGTCACTTTGCAATTACATTTACCCCAGTAAGAAAGTGTAAGGTAGCAAATAAAAATGGCTACAAATTCAAGTGGAAATGTAGGCAAAGAAAAACATTAAACTAGAAGACAAACTAGTATAGCCATTATAGAAGTTCATCAAACAATTAGACATATATCTACCATATGCTACAAACATAAAAGCTAAGGACACCCAAGACCAAATTCTCAGTACAAAGCTTTATTTGTTCCAAGGAGACAAAGGTCAGGGAGTAAGAAACCGAAGCAAGTTATAGAGGACAAGGGAGGCAAGGAAAAGAGCAAGAAGGGGAGGGGGAAGCTATTTCCCCTGAGGGACAAAGGATTGCTTCCTTCAGACTGAGAGAGACAGATATGGCCCATAGAAAACTATCAATTTACAAAGGTAAAGGGGAAGCTCTAAGTTAGGATTAGGTGTTTAATTTTGATTGGGCATGTTATTTATGGTAGTCAAAAGTGGGCTTTTGATTCCTGAATTTAAGTTCTTTTGTATCCATTTATAGTCAGCTTCAGGAAGAGGAAGTGGCCAAATAAGGAAATATATCATGATGTCTAGCCTTAAGAATGTAATCTAATGGGTTTTCTTTAGGAAAAGGTAAGAGGGGAAGATCAAGGCCTGCCAGAGCTATGTTTTCTATGCTTGGGCCTGTAAAGAATATCTTTAATAGGTTCAAAACATATAAGTTGATAAACATGAACAACCATAAACATATCAAAAACCAAAAAACTACATGTTCATCTCATTATATAACAGGAAGGCTTTTGAAAAAAATCTGATATCTATTTCTGATAAAAATCCTTGAAGAGACTAAGCACACAAGAGGAAAACCCCAATTTAATGAAATCAATTTATAGTAAGCCCATAGCCAACATCAGCCTGAAGAAACTTAGAGCATTTCTACTACAATCAGGAAGAAGACAAAGATGTGTACTCTCTTCATGCCTATTCACTTTGATACCTGAAATCTTAAGACTACTTAAGAAAATCAAGAAGACATAAAAGAAAACTGTCAGTGTGTCTTTATTTGAAGATGATACAGCCTTGTAGATAAAAACTCCTAAAACTCTATCAGCAAGTTTCTGCGACTAATAAACACATTCACTAAGGTTGCAGGAAACAAAAGAACACAAAAATTCATAAATTTCTGATAGGCAAAAAGAGAAAGAACTTAGGAAAATAATACTTTTTACAATAGCTTCAAAAATTGATAAACTATAGGTATAAATAGATGATAGATGATGATTGACAGTTATAGAGAGATGATAGATAGAATGATAGATGGATAGATGATAGAAAGATATAGATAGAATGATAGATGATAGATAGATAGATGCAAGATATAGATGACAGATGGATAGATTAGATGATATACAAATGACAGACAAATCGATACACAGACAAATGATAGGTAGATATTCCAACAGACAGACAGATAGATGAAAGATAGACAATCATAGATAGATAGGTAGATAGATAGATAGATAGATAGATAGATAGATAGATAGATGGATAGATGGATGATGGATGGATGGATGGATGGATGGATGGATAGATAGATAGACACATAGATGCAAGACATAGATGACAGATGGATAGTTTAGATGATATACATATGATAGACAAATTGATACACAGACAAATGATAGGTAGATATTCCAACAGACAGACAGACAGATTAAAAATAGACAAATCGTAGATAGATAGATAGGTAGATAGATAGATAGATAGATAAATAGATAGATAGATAGATAGATAGATAGATAGGTAGATAGACAGACAGGAAAAACTAAGTCTCTTAGCTAGGATTACTACTGTTGTGATGGAATACCATGTGCAAAAATAACTTAAATAAAAGATTTTGCTGATTTGTTTTTTTTGGCTTATATACCAAATCACAGTTTATTGATGGAATGCAAGGCAGGAGCTCAAACCTGGTAGGAATCTGAAATAAGTTGCATTGCAGACTTCATGGAGGCTTATGGCTTCCATGCTTATGGCTTGTTCCTCATAGCTTGCTCAACTTCATCCCATACAATTTAAATCTACACATTTTTGTCTTACAAGAGAAGGCATTTGCTTTTAATGGACAAGAAATTAAAGTAAATCAAAGCTAAGAAATCAGTATAGAATAAAACAAACAAACATAAGTAAAAGCTATCAAGGGGGTGCAAAGGAAACAAATTTAGATGTGTAGAGAAACTCACACTTCCTTTTTTATTGGATATATACTTTATTTTTTTGTGTCATTTATTTTTTATTTGATATATTTTTATTTACATTTCAAATGATTTTTCCTTTTATATTTCAAATGTTATCCCCTTTCCCAGTTTCTTCCCCTTCAGGATAGACCCTATCTCATTCTCCCTCCCCTTACAAGGGTATTCCGCCATGCACCACTCTCCCACCTCCCTGGCCTCAATTCTCCTACACTAGGGCATCTATTAAACCTTCAAAGGACCAAGGACCTCTCCTCTCATTGATGCCTGACAAGGCAACCGTTTGCTACATATGCAGCTGTAGCCATGTGTACACCCTGGTCGATTGCTTAGTCCTTGGGAGTGCTGTGGGGTCTGGTTGATTGACATTGTTATTCTTCCTATGGGGTTGCAAACCTCTTCAGCTCCTTCAGTTCTTTCTCTAACTCCTCCATTGGGGACCCCATGCTCAGTCCAATGGTTGGCTGTGCTATCTGCCTCTGTATTTGTAAGGCTCTGACAGGGCCTCTCAGGAGACAGCCATATCAGGCTCCTTTCAGCAAGCATTTCTTGGTATCCATGATAGTGTCTGGGTTTGGTGACTGTATATAGGACAAATCCCCAGGTGGGACAGTCTCTGGATGGCTTTTCCTTCAGTTTCTGCTCTAGACTTTATCTACTTATTTGCTCCTGTGAGTATTTTGTTGACCTTCTCAGAAGAACTAAGGCACCCACACTTTGGTATTCCTTATTCTTGAGGTTCATGAGGTCTGCAAATTGTATCTTGGGTAGTCATAGCTTTTGGACTTATGCCATGTGTGACATATTCTTTTGTGATTAGGTTACCTCACTCAGGATATTTTCTTGTTCCACCCATTTGCATAAGAATTTCATGACCAAGAATTTTCAACTGAGGAATATCGAATGGTAGAGAAACACCTAAAGAAATTTTCAACATCCTTGCTTATTAGGGAAATGCAAAGCAAAACAATCCTGAGATTCTGTTTGATAACCATCAGTATGGCTAAAATAAAAAACTCAGGTGACAGCAGATCCTGGAGAGAATGTGGAGAAAGAGGAACTCTCCTTCATCGCTCATGGGACAGCAAGGTGGTACAACCACTATGGAAATCAGTTTGTGGCTCCTCTGAAAATTGGACACAGTACTACATGAGGACCCAGCTATACCACTTCTGGGCATATACCCAGAAGATGCTCCAACATATAATAAGGACATATGCTCCACTATGTTCATAACAACTTTATTTATAATATCCAGAAGCTGGAAAGAATCCAGTTGTCCTTCAACAAAGAAATGGGTAAAGAACATATGGTATATTTAAAAACAATGAGGTAGTACCCAGATATTAAGGATTATGAATTCATGAAATTCTTAGGCACACTTCCTTTATAGCTCTAGATCCCATTTAATACAGATGCACAAAAACCCTATGAGTGCTGCCTCAGTTGCTGTGAGTTCATATGTGTATGGATGTCTAACAATCATTTGACTTAGAGCCACAGTTCTCAACCTGTGGGTCCTGATCTCTTTGGAGTCCAATGAATCTTTCACAGGGACTTCCTAAGACATCAGAAAAAACAAATATTTATATTACAATTTACAACAATAGCAAGATTGCAGTTATAAAGTGACAAAGAAAAATTTAATTGCTGGCAGGTCACTACAACATACTTAAAAGAAGTATATCTAAGGGTTGTAACATTAGGTTGTGGAAAAAGATGAAACCAACTCCATTGCAAGCTGGTACAACCACTCTGGAAATCAATCTGGAGATTCATCAGAAAATTGGACATAGTACTACCTGAAGACCCAACTATGCCACTCCTGGGCATGTAACCAAAAAAATGCCCCAACATATAACAAAGCCATATGCTTCACTATGTTCATAGCAGCCTTATTTATAACAGCCAAAAGCTTGAAAGAACCCAGATGTCCTTCAAGAAAGGAATGACTAAAGAAAATGTAGTACATTTACACATGGAGTACCATTCAGCTATTAAAACCAATGACTTCATGACATTCTTAGGCAAATGGTTGGAACTAGAAAGTAACATCCTGAGTGAGGCTACTCAGTCACAAAAGAACACACATGGTATGTACTCACTGAAAAGCAGATATTAGCCCAAAAGCTCAGAATACCCAAGATACAATTCACAGACCACATGAAGCTCAAGAAGGAAGACCAAATTGTGGACGCTTCAGTCTTTCTTAGCAGTGGGGATCAAAATACTCAAGGGAGGAAATAAGAAGACAAAGTGTGGAGCAGAGACTGAAGGAAAAGCCATCCAGTGATGGCCCCACCTGGGGATCCATCCCATATACAGACATCAAACCCAGCCACTATTGTGGATGCCAAGAAGTACTTGCTGACAAGAGCCTGATATAGCTGTCTCCTGAGTAGCTCTACCAAAGGCCTCAGCTCACCTTCCCCAATGGAGAAGTTAGAGAAAGGACTGAAGGGAGCTGAAGGGATTTAAAACCCTATAGGAAGAACAACAATATCAACCAACTAGACACTCTAGAACTCCCAGGGACTAATCTGCCAACCAAAGAGTACACATGGAGAACCCATAGCTCCAGTCATATATGTAGGAGAGGATGTCCATGGGCATCATTGGGAGGAGAGGCCCTTAGTCCAATGACGGCTTGATGCCCTAGTGTAGGGAAATGCCAGGGCAGGGAGGAGAAACAGGGTGGGTGAGTAGGGGAGCACCCTCCCAGAAGCAGGGGGAAGAGGATAGGATAGCGCATTTCTGGAGGGGAAACCAGAAAAGTAGATAACATTTGAAACATAAATAAATAAAATAGCCAATAAAAAAGGAAGTTTCAAAACCACTGATTTAGAGGGTCTTGCTTTCTTCATGACCTCCATGCCTTTTCAATCTTACACACTTTCCTTCCTCTGCCACAGGTTTCTAACCTCTGAGGGGAGGCATTAGAGATGATGTTCCAAGGTCTCTAATTCTTTGTTTAATGTTGGGTTTCAATGTCTGTATTTGTTCCTGTCTACAGAGGGATCGTTTATCTAATTAGTGATGGCTGATCCAGGCACTAATCTATGGGAATAATAGAATGCCAATGGGACTAATTTTCTTGCTAGTTCTTTTGTTTTGTTTGGATTGGTTTTAGAACAGCAGCACTTGGTTTTACTCTAGGTCCCAGCAGTATCTAGCCCCAGATTCTTGTTCACCCAATCAGCATCAGATAGCGGAACAGACCATAATTTAAATCAGATATTGCTTAGTTACTTTCACAAGGTTTGGGCCCCCATTTCCATAGCATATCTTAAGAAAGAATGCTGTTGCATATCAAAGTACTTGAGGCTTGGTTAGTGACTATGTTACTCTTTTGGTAGCATGCTGGGTACCTTTAATTATCTAATACTACATACAGCACATAGGAGTAAAGGCTCTATATAGGAACCAACTCTACTTCTCCCTGATTAATGAATTCTGTATGTAGAGTCTTCAGCAATGGGGAGTTCTGTCAGTTTTTAAAGAAGGTGTTTGAAAAGGAAATGCTCAATCATTGCTTGAGGAACTGCAAAGATGAACCACTACTCTGAAAATCAATGTGGTAGTTCCTCAAAAAGTCTGGGAATTGATATATACCAAGGTACAGCTTTAAACCTACTATGAAACTCCTGGGCATATAACCAAAGAGCTCTACAACCTACTACAGAGATACATTTCATTGCTGCTCTATACATAATAAGCCAAAATTAAGCAATATACATCCATCAACATATGACGCGATAGTGAAAACATGGTATATATACACATAGATAGTAAAAACATGGTGTGTCTGTGTGTGTGTGTATGACTTGATAAAACTATGGGTCACTTGAGGGGTCATACAAAAACCTAGTTCAGTAGAAATTTCTTAAAATATATACATATATGAGAGAAATCTAAATGAAATCCTCAAATGAGGCAGAAGACAAATCCCCAACTTGACATCTCTCACCACAAAAATGAAACATTTAGCACTAGGAAAGTATCACACTTAATTGAATTATTCACCTATAGGGCCCCATGGAAACCACAAAACAACTTAGTCTAATGTCAAGGATATTTGTTGCTCTAAACTAACTTATGATAAGGTATACTGTTGCATACAACAACTATAGAACTTACTAAAAACTGTAAAGTCAGGCTGGATCCTATATTTACCACCCCCCACATCTCTACTGACTACTGCTCATGGTCCTGGAAGGAACTCTCCATGCTATCAAAGAAGCAAGGCAAACATTGACAAAGATTCAAAACTTTTTATCTACAATATCTGACTGCAAGATACTCTGGTATCCCAGCAGTATCTAGCCCAGATTCTTGCTCACCCAATCAGTATCATAGCAGGACAGACCATAAGTTAAATCAAATATTGCTTAGTTACTTTTTTGATTTGCAACAGAAACACAAAATGTGTGGAAGTAACCAACCACCATCTGATTGGATTTAAGGCCCACTTCATGAGATGAAACCCATCCCAGACACTGCCTGAATGTCCTAGAACCAAAGAATAGATAGGCTATAGACACAGAAGAAGACCAAATACTAGTGTTCTGCTAAAAGAGCATAGCAATAAAAATGACTCAAAAAAGCATTGTAATGTACCCATAGGAAATGTCTTTCTCATCCATTCTTTTTGTTGTTGTTGTTGTTCTTGTTGTTTTTTGTTTGTTTTGTTTTTTTTATTCGATATATGTTTTATTTACATTTCAAATGATTTCCCCTTTTCTAGCCCCCAACTCCCCGAAAGTCCCATAAGCCCTTTTCTCTCCCCCTGTCCTCCCACCCACCCCTTCCCACTTCCCGTTCTGGTTTTGCCATATACTGCTTCACTGAGTCTTTCCAGAACAAGGGGCCACTCCTCCTTTCTTCTTGTACCTCATTTGATGTGTGGATTATGTTTTGGGTATTCCAGTTTTCTAGGTTAATATCCACTTATTAGTGAGTGCATACCATGATTCACCTTTTGAGTCTGAGTTACCTCACTTAGTATGATGTTCTCTAGCTCCATCCATTTGTCTAAGAATTTCATGAATTCATTGTTTCTAATGGCTGAATAGTACTCCATTGTGTAAATATACCACATGTTTTGTATCCATTCCTCATTTGAAGGACACCTGGGTTCTTTCCAGCTTCTGGCTACTACAAATTGGGCTGCTATGACCATAGTGGAGCATGTGTCCTTATTGCATGCGGAAGAATCCTCTGGGTATATGCCCAGGAGTGATATAACAGGGTCCTCAGGAAGTGTCATGCCCAGTTTTCTGAGGAACCGCCAGACTGATTTCCAAAGTGGTTGCACCATCTAGCAATCCCACCAGTAGTGGAGGAGTGTTCCTCTTTCTCCACATCCTTGCCAGTACATGCTGTCTCCTGAGTTTTTTACCTTAGCCATTCTGACTGGTGTGAGGTGAAATCTCAGGGTTGTTTTGATTTGCATTTCCCTAATGGTTAATGATGTTGAACATTTCTTAAGGTGTTTCTTAGCCCTCCGAAGTTCTTCATGTGAAAAATCTTTGTTTAGTTCAGTACCCCACTTTTTAATGGGGTTATTTGGTACTCTAGGTTCTATCTTCTTGAGTTCTCTGTATATATTAGATATTAGCCCTCTGTCAGATTTAGGATTGGTGAAGATCCTTTCCCAATCTGTTGGTTGACGTTTTGTCCTTTTGACAGTGTCCTTTGCCTTACAGAAACTTTGCAGTTTTATGAGGTCCCATTTGTCAATTCTTGATCTTAGAGCATAAACTATTGGTGTTATATTCAGGAACTTTTCCCCTGTGCTCATGTCCTCAAGGGTCTTCCCCAGTTTCTTTTCTATTAGTTTCAGTGTGTCAGGTTTTAGGTGGAGGTCCTTGATCCATTTGGAGTTGAGCTTAGTACAAGGAGATAAGAATGGATCGATTCCCATTCTTTTGCATGCTGACCTCCAATTGAACCAACACCATTTGTTGAAAAGACTATCTTTTTTCCACTGGATGCTTTCAGCTCCTTTGTCGAAGATCAAGTGAGCATAGGTGTGTTGGTTAATTTCTGGGTCTTCAATCCTATTCCACTGATCGGCTTGTCTGACACTGTACCAATACCATGCAGTTTTTATCACTGTTGCTCTGTAGTAAAGTTTAAAGTCTGGGATACTGAATCCCCCTGAAGTTCTTTTACTGTTGAGAATAGTTTTAGCTATCCTGGATTTTTTGTTATTCCAGATGAATTTGAGCATTGTTATTTCTAGCTCTATGAAGAACTGGGTTGGGATTTTTATGGGGATTGCATTGAATCTGTAGATTGCCTTTGGCAATATGGCCATTTTAACTATATTAATCCTGCCAATCCATGAGCATGGAAGATTTTTCCATTTTCTGAGATCTTCTTCGATTTCCTTCTTCAGAGATCTGAAGTTCTTGTCATATAGTTCTTTCACTTGTTTGGTTAGAGTCACCCCGAGATACTTTATGTGGTTTGTGGCTATTGTGAAGGGTGTCATTTCCCTAATTTCTTTCTCAGTCTGCTTATCCTTTGAGTATATAAAGGCTACTGATTAGCTTGAGTTGATTTTGTAGCCAGCCAGTTTGCTGAAGTTGTTTATCAGCTGTAGGAGTTCTCTAGTGGAGTTTTTTGGGTCACTTAAGTATACTATCATAACATATCACTGCAAATAGTGATAGTTTGACATCATCCTTTCCAATTTGTATCCCTTTGACCTCCTTATGTTGTCTATTTGCTCTAGCTAGGACTTCAAGAACTATATTAAAAAGATATGGAGAGAGGGGGCAGCCTTGTCTAGTCCCTGATTTTAGTGGGACTGCTTCAAGTTTCTCTCCATGTAGTTTGATGTTGGCTACTGGTTTGCTGTATATTGCTTTTACTATGTTTAGATATGGGCCTTGAATTCCTGTCCTTTCCAAGACTTTTAGCATGAAAGGATGCTGAATTTTGTCAAATGCCTTTTCAGCATCTAATGAAACGATCATGTGCTTTTTTTTTCTTTGAGTTTATTTATGTAGTGGATTGCATTGATGTATGTCCTTATATTGAACCATCCCTGCATCCCTGGGATGAAGCCTACTTGATCCTGGTGGATGATCATTTTGATGTGTTCTTGGATTCGGTGGGCAAGAATTTTATTTAGTAATATTGCATTGATATTCGTAAGGGAAATTGGCCTGAAATTCTCTTTCTTAGTTGGATCTTTGTGTGGTTTTGGTATCAGCATAATTGTGGCTTCGTGGAAGGAGTTGGGTAGTGTCCCTTCTGTTTCTATTTGGTGGAATAGTTTGAAGAGTATTGGTGTTAAGTCTTCTTTGAAGGTCTGATAGAATTCTGCACTGAAACCATCTGGTCCTTTTTGGGTCAGAAGGCTATCTATGACCCCTTCTATTTCTTTAGGGGTTATGTGTCTGTTTAGATGATCTATTTGATCCTGGTTTAATTTTGGTATTTGGTATCTGTCTAAGAAATTGTCCATTTCCTCCAGATTCTCCAGTTGTGTTGAGTACAGGCTTTTGTAGTAGGATCTGATGATTTTTTTAATTTCCTCAGTTTCTGTTGTAATATCTCCCCTTTCCTTTCTAATTTTGTTAATTTGGATACTTTCTCTGTGCCCTTTGGTTAGTCTGGCTAAGAGTTTATCTATCTTGTTGATTTTTTCAAAGAACCAGCTCCTGGTTTTGTTGATTCTTTGTATGGTTCTCTTGGTTTCTACTTGATTGATTTCAGCTCTGAGTTTGATGATTTCCTACCTTCTCCTCCTCCTGGGTGAATTAGCTTCTTTTTGTTCCAGGGCTTTCATTTGTTCCCTTAACCTTCTAGTGTATGCTCTCTCGAATTTCTTTTTGGAGGCACACAAAGCTATGAATTTTCCTCTTAGCACTGCTTTCATTGTGTTCCATAGATTTGTGTATGTTGTGCCTTCAATTTCGTTGAATTCTAAAAAATCTTTGATTTCTTTCTTTATTTCTTCCTTTTCCAAGGTATCATTGAGTATTGTTCAGTTTCCATGTATATGTGGGCTTTCTGTTGTTTTTATTGTTATTAAATACCACTTTTACTCCATAGTGATCTGATAGGAGGCATGGGATTATTTCAATCTTCTTATATTTGTTGAGGTCTGTCTTGTGACCAACTATATGATCGATTTTGGAGAAGGTACCATGAGGTGCTGAGAAAAAGGTATATTCTTTTGCTTTGGGATGAAAAGTTCTATACATATCTGTTAACTCCAATTGGTCCAAAGCTTCTATTAGGTTCACTGTCTCCCTGTTTAGTTTCTGTTTTCCTGATCGGTCCATTGATGAGAGTAGAGTGTTGAAGTTACCCACAATTATTGTGTTAGGTGCAATGTGTGCTTTGAGCTTTAGTAAAGTTTCTTTTTATGAATGAGGGCGCCATGTATTTGGAGCATAGGATGTTCAGGATTAAGAGCTCTTCTTGTTGGATTTTTCCTTTGACCAGCAAGAAGTAACCTTCCATGTCTCTTTTGATGACATTAGGTTGAAAGTCAATTTTATCTGATATTACGATGGCAACTCTGGCTTGTTTCCTGAGACCATTTGCTTGTAAAATTGTCTTCCAGCCTTTTACTCTGAGGTAGTTTTTGTCTTTGACACTGAGGTGTGTTTCCTGTATGCAGCAAAATATAGGGTCCTGTTTATGTAACCAGTCTGTTAGTCTATGTCTTTTTGTTGGGGAATTGAGTCCATTGATGTTAAGAGATATTAAGGAGTAGTGGTTATTGTTTCCCATCATTTTTGATGTTAATTTTATACTAGTGTAGTTATCTTCTTTTGGGTTTGATGAAAGAAGCTTAATATGCTGCTTTTTCCAGGGTATAGTTTCCCTCATTGTAATGGTGTTTTCCCCCTATTATCCTTTGTAGGGCTGGGTTTGTGGAAATATATTATGTAAATTTGGTTTTGTCATGGAATGTCTTGGTTTCTCCATCTATAGTGATTGAGAGTTTCGCTGGGTATAGTAGTCTTGGCAGGCATTTGTGTTCTCTGAGAGTCTGCATGAGCTCTGCCCAGGATCTTCTAGCTTTCATGGTCTCTGGTGAGAAGTCTGGTGTAATTCTGATAGGTCTTCCTTTATATGTTACTTGCCCTTTTTCTTTTACTACGCTAAGTATTCTCTCTTTGTTTAATACATTTGGGGTTTTGATTATTATGTGACAAGAGGTAGTTCTGTTCTGGTCCAGTCTGTTTGGAGTTCTGTACGCTTCTTGTATATTCATGGGCATCTCTCTCTTTAGGTTAGGGAAATTTTCTTCCATAATTTTGTTGAAGATATTTGCTGGCCCTTTAAGTTGTAAATCTTCACTCTCATCAATGCCTATAATCCTTAGATTTGGCTTTCTCATTGTGTCCTGGATTTCCTGGATATTTTGGGTTACAAGCTTTTTGCATTTTGCATTTTCTTTGAATGTTGAGTCCATGGTTTCTCTGGTATCTTCAGCATCTGAGATTCCTTCTTCTATCTCTTTTATTCTGTTGTTGATATTTGCATCTATGGTCCCTGATTTCTTCTCAAGGTTTTCTATCTCCAAAGATGTCTCCCTTTGTGCTCTCTTAGTTGTTTCTACTTCTGTTTTCAGATCCTGGAAGTTTTTGCTCAGTTCTGTCATTTGCTTGTTTGTGTTTTCCTCTAATACTTTGAGAGATTTTTGTGTTGCCTCTTTCATAACTTCTGCCTGTTGATCAAACTTCTCCTGTATTTTTTTAAGTGAATTTTGCATTTCATCCTTATTGGCTACACACTTCTGACCCATATTGTTCTGAATTTCTTTAAGTGATTTTTGTGTTTCCCTTGTAAGGGCTTCTAGCTTTTGATCATTTTTCTCCTGAATTTCTTTAAGAGATTTATTTATGTCCTTCATGTGTTCCTCTAACAGCATCCTTACCAGTGCTTTTTAAATCCAACTCTTATTTTTCTGGTGTTTTGGGGTATCCAGGACTTGCTATTGTTAGAGAATAGGGTTCAGATGCTTCCATAATGCCTTGTTTTCTGTTAGCAACATTCCTTTGCTTGCCTTTAGCCATCTAGTTCTCACTGGTGTTAGATGATCTTATTTTCACTGGCTGGTGCCACAACCTATTGTGGACCTTTAGGGCTATTTCCGAGACACTGGATGACTGGGTTTCCTTTGGTACAGATTATGGATATGCTGCCTTCCTCTTTTGTGCCTTTGGAGCCCTGCTCAGTCTTGCCTCAGGAAATGTTATACTTGGGTTGTCAAGGTGAACCAGGTGTTCTCAGACTGCTCTGTTATGGAGCAAAGATTGTGAGTGGGGTCACTTCCTCTGTTGATTCTCATGTAGGATACAGGCCCCATGACCGATTGGCTTGCAGATAAACCGCCTTTGTTCTCAGGTCCTGGGAGCAGGCACACCTCTGGCTGTTTGCACCCCCAGAGATTTAAAGCTCGGGGTGATACAGTACCTAGTGATGCTCTTCTGCTCCAGCAGGCAGAGAATATGACCACAGGGATTCTCTCCCTCTGCTGGTCTCCAGGAAGGACACAGGCCCCACACCTGGAGGTCTGGCAGATGAACCTCCTATGTGCTCAGTTCCTGAGCACAGGCAGACTCCTGTCGTTTTGCACCCCCAGAGATCTAAAGCTCAGGGTGATACAGAACCTAGTGAAGCTCTTCTGCTCTGGCAGGCAGCGAATATGGCCGCGGGGATTCTCTCCCTGTGCTGGTCTCCAGGCAGGACACAGGCCCCATGCCCGGAGGTCTGGCAAACGAACCACCTATCGATAATTGCTCTTTCTAAGTCTATAAAGAATTGAGTTGGAATTTTGATGGGGATTGAATCTGTATATTGCTTTCAGCAAGATAGCTATTTTTACTATATTAATCACACCAATCCATGAGCATTGGAGGTCTTTCCATTTTCCGAGGTCTTCGTCTATTTCTTTCTTCAGAGACTTGAAGTTCTTGTCATACAGATCATTCACTTGTTTGGTTAGAGTCACACCAAGATACTTTATATAGTTTGTGACTATTGTGAAGGGTATCATTTCCCTAATTTCTTTCTTAGCCTGTTTATTCTTTGAGTATGGAAAGGACATTGATTTGTTTGAGTTAATTTTATATTTGACTGTTTTGCTGAAGGGGTTTATCAGCTGTAGGAATTCTCTGGTAGAGTTTGTGGGATCACTTAAGTATACTATCATATAATTTGTAAATAGTGATTGGTTGACTTCTTCTTTTCCATTTTGCATCCCTTGACTGCTTTCTGATGGCTCTAGATAGAACTTCACGTACTATATTGAATAGATATGGAGAGAGAAGGCAGTCTTGTCTAGTCCCTGATTTTAGTGGGATCCACAATAATGTCTGGGTTTTGTAACTGTATATGGGATGGATCCCTAAGAGGAGCAGTCTCTGGGTGGTCTTTCCCTCAGTCTAGGCTCCATGCTTTGTCTCTATCTCCACCTGTGTGTATTTTGTTCCCCTTCTAAGAAGGACCAGCGTATCCTTACTTTGTTCTTCCTTCTTCTTGAGCTTCATTTGGTCTGTGAATTGTATCTTGGGTATTCCAGGCTTCTGGGCTAATATCCACTTATCAGTGAGTGCATATCATGTGTGTTCTTGTGTGATTGGATTAACTCACTCAGGATGATATTTCCATCTATTTGCCTAAGAATTTCATGAAGTCATTGTTTTTAATAGCTGGGTAGTATTCCATTCTGTTAATTCACCACACTTTCTGTATCCATTCTTCTGTTGAGGCACATCTGGATTCTTTACAGCTTCTGGCTATTATAAATAAGGTATCTATGAACATAGCGGAGCATTTGTCCTTATTACATGCTGGTATATTATTACATTCTGGGTATATGCCCAGGAGTGGTAGAGCAGGGACCTCCAGTACTATCATGCCCAATTTTCTGAGGAACTACCAAACTGATTTCCAGAGTGGTTGTACCAGCTTGCAATCCCACTAGCAGTGGAGGAGTGTTCCTCTTTTTCCATATCCTCGTCAGCACCTGCTGTCTCCTGCATTTTTTATCTTAGCCAAATTGACTGGTGTGAGGTGAAATTTCAGGGTTGTTTTGATTTGCATTTCTCTGATGACTAAGGATGTTGAACATTTCTTTAGGTGCTTCTCAGCCATTCAATATTCCTCAGTTGAAAAATCTTTGTTTTACTCTGTATCCCATTTTTAATAGGTTTATTTGGTTCTCCAGAGTCTAACTACTTGAGTTCTTTGTATGTATTGGATATTAGCCCTCTGTCAGATGTAGAATTGGTAAAGATCTTTTCCAAATCTGTTGGTTGCACTTTTGTCCTATTGACAGTGTCCTTTGACTTACAAAAACTTTGTAATTTTATAAGGTCCCATTTATCAATTCTTGATCTTAGAGCATAGGTCATTGGTGTTCTTTTCAGGAAATTTTCCTTTGTGCCCATGAATTCTAGGATGTTCCCCACTTTCTCTTCTATTAGTTTCAGTTTTGAACATGTCATTTATCCTTAGAACTTCATAGAAAAATACAAGTAGCTGACCTCGGAGCTCTGAGCTATGAAGTATAATAAGTCAAAAAATAAAGTTTACATAATGGTAAGTTTGCAATTATTATTATTTTGACTACAGGCCTGGGAATAGGAAAAGCTTGAAACTTTGGGGAACAATTGTATTTCCTGATTTTTTTGTGGGATATGGTTAATCTTCTGAACTTGATATGGCAAGGATTATGCAATGTCCTTTTCTACCTGCTTTTGGAGTATCAATAAAAGATTGGGACAAGAAGCTAGTGAGCATGTGAAGATTGAGTGGAGGGCAAGTGGAGAGTGAGTGAGGTGCACATGAGATGTGCGTGAGGTGAGTGGAGGTGGGGGAAAGAGAGAGAGAGGGAGGGAGGGAGAGAGTGAGAGAATGTGAAGAGTGAGTATGAAGAGAGAATGTAAGGAGTGCATATGGCATGTGTTAGATGTGCGTGTGTGAGATGCATGTGGTGTGTGTGTGTGTGTGACTGAATGAAATGGAAATATACAGAATATAGGAGTGGAGGGTTCAAGAAAAGAAAAGCACACAGGAAAAAAGCAGAGTATGCAAGTGAATGCAGAGTGTGTGTGACTTCAAGCTGTGAGGTAGTGAGCTAGAGAGAAAGAGAGCAGAGAGTGAGAAAAGAGAGCAACTTTAAGCTTTGAAAAAATGCCTGTCAGTTTGTACCCAGAAAAGTAGTCTGTGTTTATTTATTATGCACCTTCCAGACATCCCTGCTTCCAGTTGAGAACTAGGATACTTTGTTGAAGCTGGACCCTGACAATGGCTTTACTCAGTGAAATGGGAAAACCTAGATAAAATGGATGATTTTCTAGACAGATAACATGTAACAAAGTTCAATCAAGAGCAGGTAAACTATCTAAACAGGCCCGTATCTCCTAATGCAGTAGAAGAATTCATTTAAAATGCTCCCAACCAAAAAAGGCTCCTGACCAGACTTCTTTTTACAGAATTCTACCAGACATTCAAAGAATAGCTAACAACCAATGCTCCTCAAACTATTCCATAAAATAGAAACAGATGAAATTCTACCCAATTCATTCTATAAAGGAACACTTATTCTGATACCTAAAACATAGAGACTCAACAAAGAAAGTAAACTTCACAGCAATTTCTCTTATGAATATCAATGCAAAAATTCTCAATAAAATTCTCCCAAACAGAATCCAAGAACACATCAACACCGTCATTCATCACAATCAACTAAGCTTTATCCCAGGAATATAAGGTTAGTTCAAAATATGAAAGTTCATTAATGTAATTCACTATATACACAAACCCAAAGAAATAAAAATATCACATGAACATCTCAATAGATGCTGGAAAAAATCTGACAAAATACAATACAACTTCATGGTAAAAATATTTGGAGGGGATCAGGAATTCAAGGCCCATACCTAAACATACTAAAAACAATATACAGCATACTAACAGCCAATATCAAATTAAAAGAAACAATCCCACTAAAATCAGGGACAAGACAAGGCTGCCCACTTTCCCTGAATCTATTATATAAAGTACTAGAAATTCTAGCTAGAGCAATAAGATAATAAAACAAGATCAACAGGATGCAAATTGGCAAAGAAGAAGTCAAAGGTATCAGTATTTGAAGATGATATGATAAACCCAGGATAGTGAACACAATTCTTAACAATAAAAGAACTTCTGTAGACCTCAAGCTGTAATACTAATGTAATGATAAAGTCTGCATGGGATGATACAGAGACAGACAGGTTGATGAATGGAATAGAACTGAAAACCCAGAATTAAGCCCACACACTTATGGACACTTAATCTCTGGCAAAGAAGACAAAAATATGCAATGAAAAAAAAAGAAAGCATCTCCAATAAAATGTGCTGGTCTAACTGGTAGTTAGTATGTAGAAAAATGAAAATAAACCCAAATGTGTTGCCTTGTACAGAGCTCAAGGTGAAGTGGATCAAGGACCTCAACTTAAAACTAGATACATAGACTCTAACAGAGAAATTGTTACACTCAAACTCATTGACATGGTAAAATTTCCTAAACAGAATTCCAAAGGCTCAGCCTGTAAGATAAAAAAATTGATAAATGAGACCTCATGAACCTAAAAAGCTTCTGTCAGGCAAAGGACACAGTCAATAGGACAAATTAGCAACTTACAGATTGGGAAAAAATCTTCACTAAATCCATATGGGGTAGAGGGATAATATCCATATATATGTATGTGTATGTGTATGTGTATGTGTATGTGTATGTGTATGTGTATGTGTATGTATATGTATATATAGAACTCAAGAAGATAACTTCCAAGAAACCAAACCCAATCAAAAATTGGGTATAGCTCTAAACAGAGAATTCACAGCAGAGTAATCGTGAATGTCTGAGAAGCACTTAAAGAAATGTTTACTAGTCCCCTACTCATCAGGGGAATACAAATTAAAATGGTCCTGAGAATCTGCCTTACACCAATCAGAATGGCTAATCAAAAACTCAGGTGACATCACATGTTAGCAAGGATGTGGAGCACTCCTCCACTGCTGGAGTGATGGCAAACTCCTACCACTTAGGAAATCAAGCTGGTGGTTCGTCAGAAAACTGGAAATAGATGTACCTTTAAACCCAGCTCTACCACTCTTGGGCATATACCCAAAAGATGCTCTACCATATAGTAGGGTAATGAGCTTCACTATATTCATCTCAGCCTTATTTATGATGGCCAGAAGCTGGAAACAACCCAAATGTCCGATAAGTGAAGGATATAGAAAATATGTTTTTTTAACACAATGGAATACTATTCAGCCATTAAGAACAACAATATCATGAGTTTTGCTGGCAAATGGATAGAACTTGAAAATATCATCCTGAGTGAGGTAACTCAGACCCCAAAGGACATGCATGCACAGTATGCATTCAATAATATGTGAATATTAGCCAAAAAAAGCATCATGTAGAAACCTACTACTTTACGAGATTGCACACACACAGAGACAAAGCAAAAGCTCTCATTTTATGATACAATTATTTTAGACATGATACTAAAGGAAGAATTTTCCCCAAAACACAAATACATGCACATGTTTTCTACAGGTCTAAGAGGCCATTCTTTACCACTTTGGAAAAAATATTCCAATGCTGTCCATCAACTAGAATATTTAGATTAGGCATAGCACCATGTCCTTGCCACGAAAAGCCAGTGCTCTTCACATACACACAATCACCCCAGCCTCCAAGAATCTATTTCTCATATACAGATTTAGCTGCCCTTCTCTCCTTCAGTCCTAGGATTTTGTAGCTTCCAGCTGCTACTGCAAACTGGTTCCTGGAAGGGAAGCTGAGAGATAGATGGGGAAGTGGTGAAAAGAACGGTGGCCAGGGCAACAGTTTACCCATGCAGGCCAAAGTTTAATGGAGGTCAGACCATTTAACAGATTGGATGAGCCCCTCCTCCCAGACTCTGGAGTGAGTTCCGGGGAACTGGTCTGGCTGTTCAATGGGCATTGGCTCCACTGCTCAGGCAGCTGGGTGGGTCACCTGCTTAATTCAGGAATTCAGAGACCTGGAGGAACAATAAACTTCACCTTCATTCTGAGTGTTCCACCCTAGGAGGAGCAGGATCCTGAGTAGCACAGGAATCCCTGCTCAACAAAGGCTGGGAACAGAAGTTCACCTTAATCAATGTCAGTTTCTACCAAGTGGCAAGACCCCCCAGTATGGGTCTGTACAGCATTAACCTCATTTTATTTTTTATGTCACATCTGTTATTCTGTATACTCATCTGATGATAAGAATTTCCATGAGGATGGTTAATATAGATATAAAAAGTAAGACTTAATTTTCCTTCAATTATAATGGATGATGAATGATGGAAATAAAGTAAAACCAGGCCGTATTACAGATCATATCTCACACAATATTAAAGACAGATTCCTTTCTTTAATTTTGAATTCATAATATTCTGAAAAGAAAGACCATTACACAGTGCTTACTCTATCAGGTGATGTGTATTATTCAGTTTGTTGTTTTTGAAAAGACTTTCCATTTTCCACATAGTTTCTATTTCCATATATTTATGTTCTAAATTCTATACAGGCACCTTAAGTGAAGAATTTTTCAAGTTACGTTTTTTGTCATGCCACATAAATTTTACAAGATGACACCACTTTAACATAAGAACAAGTTAGTACAACACAGAACTTCTTGCGATCTTTCTAATTAACAGTTCTATAACTTTAATAACAATATTACAATAAACCAAAATCTCCTATTCTACTTTATTTACTTCTAAAATGCATTCACTTTTGTTTCTCTTTTCTTCCAACAACACTTTATATTTATCTTTCCATGCATGAGAAAATAATGTTTACCACAAAAAGAGAAAATATAACTAAATTTTACTTAGTTAAGCACTTTCGGCTAATCACTTTGTCCATGGCTTTCTTGACATCCTTGTTCCTCAGACTGTAGATCATGGGATTCAACATGGGAATCACTGTGGTATAGAACACGGCCACCATCTTTCCTTGCTCCACTGACTCCTCAGTGGGTCGTCTGAGGTACATGAAGATGAGAGTCCCATAAAATATTATAACTGCTGTGAGGTGAGACCCACAAGTGGAAAATGCCTTGCGCCTGCCTTCTGCTGACCGCATTCTGAGAATGGCAATGAGAATGAACAGGTAGGAGATGATGACTACAATCAACGAATATGTGAAGTTAATGCCTGCAAGTATAATCATTGTATATTCTTTCACAAAAGTCCCTGCACAGGCCATCTTGATGAGGGGAGGGTCTGCACAGTAGAAGTGATTGATCTCAGTTTTCCCACAGAAGTACAGGCCATATGTCCATAAGGTTGCAGCCAGACTAGTCAGAAACCCATATATGTAGGGAAAAGAAATAAGTCGAATGCAAACCACCCTGGACATTTTGCTGCCATAGAGCAGAGGCTTTCCAATTGCCATGTATCTGTCAAAGGCCATGACAGCAAGAATGAAGATTTCCACATGAACGAGGGCAATGAAGAAGAAGCACTGTACCAAGCAGCCAGCATAAGAAATTGTTTTTGTCTTTGACAGCAAGTTTTCCAGCATTTTAGGAGTGACGTTGGAAGAAAACCACACATCAACAAATGATAAATGGCTCAGGAAAAAGTACATTGGGCTACTCAGCTGTGGGCTGATCTTAATTAATATCATCATGCTGATGTTTCCCACCATGGTTATGATATAAACCACAAGAAAAATGATGAAAAAGAGAACTTGTAATTCTTGTCTACTGGTTAAACCCAAAAGAATAAATTCAGTCACATCTGTGAAATTGAGCATCTTCTCACTTCTGCTAACATAAATTATTACTCTCTGTGGATTTAAAATGAAATAAATTAGTTAAATATTCTACATTGTTAAAGTACTTTGTAAACTTGGAATACATTCTTAAATATGTAAAGTTAATGAAAAAATAAAAAAATAATTAACACTATTATGAGAATCCAAAAATTTCTCATCTTGAGGATTTTGAAAATTTATTCATGAATGTAGAACACAAAACCTGAATATTTTACAGATATTTCACAATATATTTTCTGTGGAAAACCCTAATTTCTCCTGTGACAGTAACATTTATTATAAAGACAACTTTATAAGTATTCCTAGTCAAACACTAATTTAAATCCTGTAAGTTCTTCCATATTTAAAGTTTCGTGACCCTTCTGATAGAAATATGCTTTGAAGAATTATGTCTTCCCATCTCTCTCTCTCTCTCTCTCTCTCTCTCTCTCTCTCTCTCTCTCTCTCTCTCTCACCATATATATATTCCTTCTATTAAAGTCAATTAGCATGGAATGGAAAGGCTGATTAATTGCTATTGTGCTAACTTTGCAAGCCTGGAGATATAAGTCTGACCTCAGAACCTAGGTGAAAAGCTTGGCATGGTGGTAAGTGTAGTGATATGGAGACAAGGCAAATGTTGGGGCTCTGTGTTCAATCAATATAGTGAAATCAGTGAGCTTCAACTCCTAAAATGAATCATTGCCTCAAAAACAAGTAGAGAATACTTGATAAAGGACATCATTGGTTTTCTTTGGCCAGAACAGTTCCTAGATGACATACAGTTCAAGTCTATATAATGAGAAATGAAAATCTGTTTTCACATATTCATAGTTGAAAGGGGATTATAAGATCATACGTTCTATCATACAGAGAAGGCTTTATATAATAATGCATGTCGTTGGTAGTGTTTCTCTATAAATATCACTAAAATTTGTGACAGTTAAATTCTTATTTGAAATGGCTGAGATGGTTATGTATACCAAGGATCATGTAACATACATGAAAAAAAGTATAGAAGATGGCATTGTTTAGTACTCCAGAGAAGATATCTTTAAACAACAACAACAACAACAAAACCATCCTGAGTGGTGGTTTCCCATTTAGTGGATAATAAAATAGAAAACTCTTGGGTTGGGTGGATGTAAACCATAAGATACAAGAGATGCAAAGAAGTAGCAAGGCAAGGATCTGCAGTGCATTTAGATCTAAAGTAAACAGTGAATATATTAGTGCTCCCTTGTCCTATTATTCTATTATAAAATCAATAATATATAAAATATGTTTCCTGAATCAGGAATAAGGCAATATTTAATATCACAGTTAAAGATATATGTTTCTATTGTTGAGCTTGGTTGAACTCAGGGCACATTTGAAGCTTGCTTCATTTTTTTCTTGATTTCTCTGATCTTCAATATGTGATAGCTTATTCATAATCTATTCTCTGTTTTACATCATACAGAATGAAAATAAAGAAATTATATAAATGAATATACATTTAAAAACATGTAAACCTATGTGATCCCTTAACAAATAGTGAGCATACAGGGAACACTTAATAATTACTGAATGTAGTCTACAAAAAATACATAACAAATAAATTTAATCTATACTTCTATCTCTATGTCTCACACACATACCCTGGAGATGGAATCGTTAAAATCTTATTATAAAGGAAACAGATAGATAAAATGTAAGGCAAAGCTTCATCTGATAGCCTCATTTTTAAGCATACCTGAAAATGAAGAGAAATAACATAAAGATGAAAAACTGTAAGCTACACAGGCAGATGCAGAACACATGGGTACCTACCTCAAACCTGAGAGGACTTGGAAACTTTGAGGAGAATTCTCCTTTAAATGTTTGTGGTGTATAAAAATAAGCAATTACAGATTTCCCCTAGGAATAACCCAGGGGAAGTGTATCTCTAGAGCAAGAACAAACTCATTAATATTTGCTACCTTTTACAAAGGTTTATCTTGGCCCCAATTTTCTCCTATTTTGATAGGTTTTTTTTTTTACATTATTTCTGTTATTGTGATTGAATATGACACTGTAAAATTTATAAATAAGAAATAACAACTTGGATCTCAGTGCTAGAGGCTGTAAGGAGCAAGATCATGAGGCTGCATTTACTTCTACTCCATGGATGAAGAAGCGTATCCAGAGAGAAGGCAACAATTTCTTCTAAGGATCACCTTCTGGCCTTTTTCAATTATGTATTTTTAATTATAATATGATTGAAAAATTTTCTTCCTTCCCTTTTATTCCTCCAACTTCTACCATGTAACCACTCTTGCTCTCCCTCAAGCCCATGACACCTTTATAACTGTTGACTCTCTCTCTCTCTCTCTCTCTCTCTCTATATATATATATATATATATATATATATATATATATATATATCACATACACACACACTCTCATATATATAGAGAGAGTGTGTATGTGTGTGTGTATGTGTGATATATACATACATGCCCAAATACATAAACATGACCTACTCTGTCCATATGATGTTATCAACATGCATATAATTTCAATATTGAATAGCCAACCGGGGGTGTTCCTCCCTGGGCAAGACCATTTGTTTTTAAACTGAAGGATGGCTATTATGGCTGTATTAAACTGAGCATGCATGGAGAAGGAATATGTTTAACCCCAAGTAAGAAGATCAACCACACAGATGAAAGAAATTAGTCATACTGGTTTGACTATATTAATATCATATTTTTCATTCTTTCTAAGTTTTTATTGGTTCTTTGTGATTTTCGTATCCTCGATCCCACTCACCTCATCTCCTCATATCTACTCTCTGCCCTTGTAACCTCCCCCCAAATGAAAATGAAAAATAAACAAAAATGTATAAAAATATCATATTTTTCATGTGTTTAAAAATCTTCATGTAACATAACATGCGGTCAGAGAGTGCTGTATAATACAGTGTGATAGCAATGCAAATCCAGGTAGCATAGATGTGGTTACTGACGTGTTTAAAAGTGTAATCTTGAGCAAGGCACTGTACTACTTAAATAGTTACTCTTCTATAAAACAATGGCACTAATAATTGTTTTAGGTTTAAGTTGCAATGACTGACTAAATTAAACTAAAATTGAATGTTAAACAGCATGTTTACTTCAGTAAACACAATAATATAACTAAAATTGTTATTTGTTTTCTTATTTATATGAGATGTGAAACAAATAGTATTTCCCTGCTGTTCTAGAGAATACTTTTATTCACAAAGGATAAGTATTGATAAATCTGTGATACATACTGTAAGCTCTTATAAAGAAAGGCTTAAGATTCTAGGATGCAGTTGAGTGATATAATGAATAAGTTTTTGATGATGCTAACTCAATCTGTATTATTTACGTATTTATTTATTTATCTATTTTTCTTTCATTCTACATCCCAATATCAGTCTCTCTCTCCTCCCAGTTCCCTCTTGTACAGATTCCCCCCTTCTCTCTCCCCACTTCTCCTCTGAGTATGGGTAGCCACCCCACCCCCAGATATCACCCTCCCCTTCCTCAGCAATTTAATTCAATGCAGGACTAGGCTCATTCTCTCCCCCCCCCTGAGGCCACACAAATAGGACGAGTTAAGGAAACTATTTGTTCCCATTTTGCCATCCACTATAAACTCAAATACTGTAGCTGTTCTTTCAGAGTATAACTCATTTTATATCACAGCTTTGTGTGGAGCTCTTCAATGATTCTCCCCTATCTACAGTAAAGCCCCAAACCATGTTCCTAACACACCCAGCCATTTTATCATCCCTCGTTTTTTTTTTTTTCCAAAAATAACTTGGTTCTTACAGTAGTCTCAAAACTACCTTCGATGTTTTTCTGCATTTTGTGTAGAGTCTAGATTGATATTCCCTATCAATATCTGCAGGGCTAATTCTGTAACCACCTGAAACACGTGATCTTTTAATTAGATCCTAAATTTAATTATCTTTTACTTTACTTGCTTTTGTGAATAATCGTTTACTAATATTCAAACACAGGTATCTGTAAAGTACTCTAACACTGGGCTAAAACTTCAGCTCCTAAATCCTCATATTTGAAAACAGTTTACCAAAGTAGAACCTTGTGGACATACAGTAATATAAGTTATGTGAATATATGAGAAAAATAATCCACAATACTGAAAATATAACAAAAATATTAATAAATTCATTTGTCTATTCTGACATCATTAGTTATGATTAAAGAAATGATAGTCACTATATTTTGTGAAAACAAATGCTGAGTTCTTGCTTCATAAAATTAAATCTTTTTAAAAAAATTTGGTATTTCAAATATTCATGATTTCAATGAGTTTTGTGTAGAAGGTTACAATGTGGCTATAGTTAAAAATAACACTGCTGGCCAGAATCTTTTCTAGAACCCTGATAGTTTGAAGTAAGATTGAGTTTAGCATGGCAAAATTTATTTTCTGCTCATGTGTAAGTTGGTGACTAGTTTGGTAGAAGGCTCTGAGAAAAATTTTGTAATCGTCCTTCTCACTGTGGGGTTCACAGAAGTATGAATGTTCCCAGGAACTTGCCTCTGTCAGCATCAATGAGCAATTCAGACACATTTTAAGAACCTAATGTCCTGCATACCTTACTGAGAAGTGTAGAGGGATCATGAAAATGTGACTAAAATGTTCCATATTACATCATCTATCTGCAAATCAGAAAATTAACCTCAAGAGATGAACCATTCTCAGTAGAATTAGATCTTTAAAGCAGATGCTATGTTAAGAGATTCAATTTCCTTTTTGTTTTAAAATGTTTCCTGTGAATCTTTTGTTTTTTTTAGAATTTGTTTTTTGTTTGTTTGTTTGTTTCTTTTTGGGTATTTTTTGGATTTGGATTTTTCGAAACAGGGTTTCTCTGTATAGCCTGCCTGCCTCTCCCTCCCAGAGTGCTGGGATTACAGGCATGAGCCACCACCACCCGGCTCTTTTTGCTTGTTTGTTTGGTTTTCTTGTTTTTGTTTTTGTTTTTTTATTTTTGGATTTACTGTGAGTCTTGATGGATGTATCACATTCCTTATAAAAACATTAGTTTTCCAATAATAATAACAAAATTGAGACATTTGACAGCATATATACTTTAATAAGCAGTATTCCATAATAGGTAGATCAGTATATTTATTATTAGTGAAGAAGTCTATTTTTCTTGTTTCCAATAAGGAATAGATAATTTAAAATGAGAAAATGGAACTGAGGCAGTACCTCAGCTGGAAAAGGGTTTTCTTGCATTCATAAGGAACTAAGACTGATCACCAAAAACCACATTGTTAAAAAGTCATGGTGTCAATTGATTGTATTCAAGATGTGTAAAACATAGACTCGTGGATCTCTAGAGCCACCACTAGAGCTAGCTACTAGCATTTCTAGCCCACTGGATCAGATTCAAGCCACAGGGATATTCTATCTAAGAACAAATTATTGACAAAGCATGAAATATTATACCTAAATCTGACCTCTGATTTCCACATGCACACATATTTGTACATGCTAGTATGCACTCATCTATCTATATAGAAGCACTTATATATATACATGAACGGAAAAACTAAGATGGGATACTTTTCTACACCTACAAAAAATTTTGAACTTTAACTGAGATTCTTTTGGTTTCAAGCAATTAGATTATTTCTCTAAAACCCTGTTTAATTCATAACGATGCTTCGAATCAATGTAGTTCAGCAATTCAGTTGGAAATTTGAGAGACATTTGGTATGCTATAACTCATTTTTAAAAATATGTTTTAAAGTAGAATTACATCACTTTCCCCTCTCTTTCACCTGCCTCCACTATTCTCAAGTTGTTAGCTTCTTTATAATTATCATACTTATTATTGTTATGTTTGTGCATATAATATACATATTGTTATGTATGTTTGTGCATATTATATATATATACATTATATATGCACATGTATATATATATATAATATATATTACATATTATATATATAAATATATATAATAAATTATGCTGAGTCTCTTTTTGTTGATTTTTGTATGTATGATTTCACACCAGACCATCTTTCATTAGACAACCAATAAGGGGAGCTCATTCCAAAGAAAGACTAATTTTCCTTCCAGAAGTCAATAGTTGTCTGTAGTTCTTTGTATATGGTGAGACCAAAGATAAATCCCTCTTTCATTGTTAATATGTCACCCAATATAGTCATTGTTCTGGTCTTACTTATAAACCCATTTCTAGGAGAGATGCATGTTGTTAAATGTTCATTCCCCAGACAGAGATATCAATAAGAGGTGGATAGGAACTTTAAGAACATAGAAGTTGCACTTTAAGTCACTGAAGTTGCAGACACTTACCCTTTATATGATATTTAAACACATTTCTCACTTTCAATTTCTTCTGGGAGGTGAGCCACATTACCTCTTGATATGTTCCTTGCCAAGATGTGCTGTCTTAAGTTGCCTTAACAAACATCTGGGTCAATCACAAACTGCCGCGTCTATATGTATAATCAGGATAAACTTTCTGACTGTATGAATTGATGATAACCTCAGACATTTTATACAGACACATAAACAAGACAATCATAGCCATAGATTTCATACATTTAAGTTTCTTCTTACTGTCATCCTATCCCAGATTCCTTTACACCATGTAACATGAGCACATCAGCCTGAGCCTTGAGGCTTTCAGGTAAATCTAACTATGCAGACCCCCTTATTTCCTCTGTTGCTCTGGTCCATATTTTGTTATTATTGTTATTTTAACCATGTTTTTTGGTGTGCCTGATTGTCAGACTCACATACTCTGCAAATGACTCTGTTTTGTTCACTTAGTGAATTAAGATTGTCATATATTGCATTAAAACCAATTTAAATGGAAAAATAAAATTATTTTGTTTTAATTAGTTATGGCACAATTATCATTTCCTCCCCTCTACCCTTCAAATGCTCCAATGCCCCTCCCCAACTCACTTCTAAATTCATCTTAGTCATATATTCATATGTGTGTGTGTGTGTTTATGCATGGGTGTACAATGTATGTTATATAAATAAACATAAATATCATCTGATAAATTTTGTTAATGTTGTGTGTTCAGAGCTGATCACATGTTATAGATTAACCAATTAGGGACTCATTCTGAGGAGGAATTCTCTCTTTCTCAGCAGTTATTGCAGGAGATTTTTAAAATGAATAGTAGAAATCACTTTCTTCAGATTAACAACTTTGCAAAAATATACAATTTTAAGCATGAATAACTGATTATTGTATTGGAACCTGAAATAGAAATGTTAGGGTTCAGTGGAAACGTGGAGGAAGTTGCTTCAAAGCTAATACAAACAAAAGAACCAACTAGAAACAATTTTTAAGTATGTGATGATCAAATTTTGAAAGCAAAGAATTTCAACTATGATATAAATTTAATTCACTTTATTAAATGATTACAAGTAATGTTGGCACTGCTTGTTTGTAGGGTATCATAATTTCTTTTTACTTATTTCTTTTTTGAAATTAGAGTTATCATTTATTTTATTATTGATAACATTTTGGAAATCTTATAGACTGCTGCCTATTATTAAGTATGGATTAATAAGTTCATTATATTAAACTTCATATTTTGGAATGAGTTTTTTAATTTTCTGATTATTTTATTATTTCTTTTTATTACTTTTATTTTTACAGTCTAGTTGTTGGCCACTACCCAGTCATCCCTCCCACAGTTACTCATTCCATTTCTCCTCATCCCTATGTTCAAGATGATACCCTCCCACCAGGCCTCTCCACTCCCTGGGGCCTCAAGTCTATCAAGAGTTAGGCACATCTCCTCCCACTGAGAGCAGACCAGGCATTCCTCTGCTGTACATGTGTCAGAGGCCTCAGACCAGCTTGTGTATGCTATCTGGTTGGTGGCTCAGTCTCTGAGAGATCTCAAGGGGTCAGGGTTAATTGAGACTGCTGGTCTTTCTGTAGGTTTACTCTCATCCTAGGCTTCTTCCAGTCTTTCACTAATTCAACCACAGAGGTCCCATATTTCAGTCCAATGTAAGTACATGCATCTGTCTCAGCCAGCTGCATGTTGGACTACTCAAAGGATAGCTGTGCTAGGCTCCTGTCTATAAGTATACTATATCCTCAGCAATAGTGTCAGGCCTTGGAGCCTTCCCTTGAGATGGATCCCAAATTAGGGCTGTCTCTGGACCACTTTTTCCTCAGTCTCTTCCATTTTTGTCCCAGCAGTTCTTTTAAGTAGAAACAATTCTGGGTTGCTTCTTTGACTGTGGGATAGTAACCCCATCCCTCCCCCTTGATGCCCCGACTTTCTACTTGAGGTGGACTCTACAAATTTCCCCTTCCCTCTGTGGGGCATTTTATCTAAGGTCCTTCTTTTTGAGTCATGAGAGTCTCTCACCTCCTGAGTTGAGTCTCTGGTGTATTCTAGAGTGTTCACCCACCTTTCACCACTAGAGGTTGTATATTTCCATTCCTTCTGCTGGCCCTTGGGGCTTCTTTTCTGTTCCAGCCCCTGCCATTACTTGATCATATTTCCCCTTTTCCTCCCTTCACCTCTCCCACATAGATCCCTTCCTCCCTCTGCCTCCCATGATTGCTTTCCTTCCAAGTTGGATTGAAGCATCCTTTCTTGGGCCCTTCAGCTTGGTAACTATCTTGTGTTCTGCAGATTGTATCCTGGGTATTCTGTACTTTTGTGGCTTAATCCATTTATTAGTGAGTATATATTATGCATGTCCTATTGGGTCTGATCTGAGTTACCTCACTCAGGATGACATTTTCTTGTTTCTTCATTTGACTGCAAACTTCATGTTGTCATTCTTACTAGTATTCCATTTTGTAAATGAACCATATTTTCTGTATCCATTCTTCATATGTGGGACATCTGGGTTGTTTCCACCTTCTGTTATCTTCTATCACAGATAGAGGTGCTATGAACATAGAAGAGCATGCGGCCCTGTGGTATGATGGGGTTTCTTTGGGTATATGCCCAAGAGTGGTATAGCTGTGTCTTCACCATTTCCAATTTTCTGAGGAAACTCCAGATTGATTTCCAGAGTGTTCTTTTACCAGTTTGAAAATCCCCTCAACCCACAACAATAGAGGAGTGCTCCTCTTTCTGCACAGCCTCTCCAACATGTGCTGTTACCTGAGTTTAGGATTGGTATAAGATGGAATCTCAGGGTCATTTTGATTTGCATATTCCAAACGACTAAGGACTTTGAACATTTCTTTAAGTGCATCTAGCCTATTTGAGATTCCTTTATTGTGAATTCTCTGTTTAGCTTTATACCCCTTTTTTTAATTGGGTTATTTGGATTTTTTGGAGTATGGCTTCTTTGTATATTTTGCATATTAGCTCTCTATTGGATATAGAGTTAGTGAAGATGCAAGATTGGTTCAATATACAAAGTCCATTAATGTAGTCCTCTAGATAAACAAACTCAAAGAAAAAAATCACACAATCATCTCATCAGATAGTGAAAAAGCATTTGACAATATATAATATCCCTTCACGTTAAAAGTATTAAAGACATCAGGAATTCAAGGCCCATATCTAAACATAACAAAAGAAAAACACAGCAAAACAACAACAAATATCAAATTAAATGGAGAGATGCTTGAAGCAATGTCAATAAAATCAGGGACTATACAAGGTTGTCCCCTCTCCCTGTATTGTATCTATTCAATATAGTACATGATGGATGTTCAAGCTAGAGCAATAAGACAACAAAAGGTGATCAAAGAGATACAAATTGGCTAAGAAGAGGTCAAGGTATCAATCCTTGTAGATGATATGATAGTATACATAAGAGACCAAAAAAAAAAAAAGAAAAAGAAAGAAAGAAAAGAAAGTAGAACTAATTTTAGTCATTTGAGTAAATGCATAGAAAAATTCTTCCAACACACAATATTTTGGAATTCACAGTGTTTAATACTCAGCCTATCATATCATATTGTAGAAACAAGTAAACTCAAGAGATGGACCTAAAAGCAAAAGGCATCCATCACTATTCTATACTTGTGTGCACTGTCTTTGAATTTAATAACATTTTTTATGAACAAGCCACCAATGTCTTAAATATAATAAGTAGCATACTAAAGAGAAAGGAAATGATTGGTGCTGAAAGAGAAATGATACCTATGAATTCTTAAATAATTCATCTTCCAGCAGTAGCCACAAATTCAAAGTGGTAAAAAACACAGCATGCCTGTGAAGAAAATCCAAAGAACACAAAATAATATTTGACAAAACAGAGAGATAAATACATGCATATGAAATTAGTTTCCATTTCAGAAAAAGAATTAAATTCATACAATCCACTGCCCTCTATTGTCTTCTCATATTTTACTTTCTTATCAATACTATTTCTGCAACTTTAGAAAACAATGATAATTCCTACAATAAGTTCCATGAGTGGAAAAGAAAACTGAATCCTCTTTTAAGGAAAAATGCATTTTTTTATGTGACAATTCCTTACTTATTGCTTCCTTCACATCTTTGTTCCTCAGGCTGTAAATCATGGGGTTCAACATAGGAATGACAGTGGTATAGAACACAGCAACCATTTTGCCTTGTTCCACAGATTCTCTGGATGTTGGTCTGAGATACATGACAAAAAGAGTCGCATAGAATATGATGACAGCAGTCAGATGGGAGCCACAGGTGGAGAAAGCTTTCCGCTTGCCTTCTGTAGAGCTAATGCTCAGAATAGCAGGAAAGATATACAGGTAGGAAGTGAAAATAATGAGCAAGGAGAAGGACAGGTTAAATCCAGCTACAACAAACATGGAGGTTTCTTTGCGGTAAGTGTCAGAACAAGCCAGCTTAATCAGTGGTGGATCAGCACAATAGAAGTGATTAATTTCATTGTGGCCACAGAAAGCCAGGTTGTAAGTCCACATAGTCTCCATCAGACCAGTGAGTGCCCCATACACATAAGGAACTGTGATTAGAGAGGTGCATACACTCTGGGACATCTTGCTACCATAAAGCAGAGGGTTACAGATGGCCATGTAACGATCGAAGGCCATCAGAGCCAGGATATAAATTTCAACATGAACCAACGCAATGAAGAGGTAACATTGGACTAAACATGCAGGGTAGGAAATAGTTTTCGTCTCTGAAAGGAAAATCTGGAGCATCTTTGGGGTCACATTGGATGAAAAGCATAAATCCACAAAGGATAAGTGACTCAAGAAAAAGTACATGGGTGTGTGGAGCCTGGCATTGGCCTTGATGAGCAGGATCATGCCCAGATTGCCTGCCACTGTGACCACATAAACCACCAGAAACAGCATAAAAAAGAGAATTTGAAGCTCCACACGGCTAGTAAGTCCCAGGAGAATAAACTCAGTCACAGAGGTGAAGTTTCTCTTCATGATGGACTACAAAGAAAAATAGAAATTTTATGTTGGGGTAGACAAGCCATAAATGGTCAACAATTTAAATATTTTGTTAGAATTTCCCACTTTGCATTTTTTTGTCTTTTTCTATTATCCCTTCTTCCCTATCAGCCTATCAGTAGACTTCAAATTAATGTTTTAAACATTAGCAAACACATACTGTCTTTGGAGTCCCAACCTGTTCTGTTTGTATTTTCTCTTGAACCATAAACCTTAGTCTAATTTAGAATTATTACTAATCTCTATTTCTGCTCTTTATAAACCTCATATCTACTAATTCTAGGATTTTTTCCACTCACTGTAAATAGACAAATGAACTTTGCCAGTTCTAAAATATAATTTTCTAGATAACTTTATTCAAATGAGAAATAACCATAAGAAATTGCGTGATAACATCAATTTTATATCAAACCATGAAAAATCTTTTATGTGGTGTATACAAATGTTAAAAACTGTGGCTACAATCATCTTATATCTTTAAAAATTATAATTTATATTATATATGTTATATTTGCCAATTAGTAGAAAAATATCCTACATTAATGGTTTGGGAAAACTTTATATCATATTTTTGAGTTAACTCAGTAAAAATTATACAGGCTAATTATTCAAATATCAGATCTGGATTGGGATATAGAAGTGACTCAGTTCAGGAGGTTTATCTACAGTTGTAAAAGGAGATAGATGCCCAGAAGTCATTCATCACAGACTGGGATTTCAGAGTCTTGGTTAAACATTAAATTTCATCCCATAAGCCTATAAATATTACTTCTGAAAGTAAGAACTAGTCTAAAATTATTGCTCTTGGAGGGAGAGAGGCAAATCTAAACCAAAATATAAAAAACAAATGGCAACTTATTTTCATATTTTCATTTGTTCTCAATCTGGATTAACTACTGAGATCTGACTGACTGAAATTTAGGGAGCAATTTTAATTACTCCTCTGTAAAATGTGCTTGACATTCTCTCTCTCTCTCTCTCTCTCTCTCTCTCTCTCTCTTTGTGTGTGTGTTTGTTGCTTTCTCTATATAAATATATGAGTGATAGGTAGATTGAAGCTAGATGATAGTTGGTATATTGGTAGATGATGTACATGTATATATACAAATATAAATTTTATTTCAGCATTCATTTGAGAAATGGCCTGTATATATAATGTCAGCTGGTCTAGAATTTACAATCTTCCACTTGGGCATGTGACTATTTATTTAATATTTAAAACAAAAATTTTCAGACCTTGAACCTTGGTACTATATATACACATAGATATGTCAAAATATACATGATTATATAGTAGCTATCTACCCATAGTTTACTCTTATGAATAAATGTTTGTATTCTATGAAAAACATAACAACACCAACAACTTATAAAGCAATACTTAGGCTATTTTCAAACAACTTACCTCTAAAGAACTATGGAGTTGGGACAAATAATTGGGCCTTCAATAAGGAAGATGTTTGCTTATATATATAAAGTAGACATTTTTTTCTCTATAGCATTAAAAATAGAAAAAAAACTGAAGTCATCAGTCCCTCCAATTACAAGTCCCAGAAGGCAGCTCAGATATTCTGACTTGGGGGTTAGGAAGAACTGAAGCATCTCTCCAGGGACTTCATCGCTTTTGGTAAGGATCTTGCAACCATTGTCCTGTATGAGCTGGGATTGTATAATCTAGTAATCAGCATTAGTGTAGGGAAAAACATGTTTCTTTCAAAATTATCAGTGTGAGAATTTTTTAACTTTTTGGTTGCTTATTTTATATTGTTATGTGTTTAGAAAATGCAAGAACAAATAAACAAAAATTAGAGAAATTTGAAACTAGTTCAATTAATTCAGAAAAGGTCTTTAATTTGTTGTTTTTCTAGGCTATGCTATACATTCTATCGTCATTGAATTTCAGAGGTTATGTATTCCAAATGTGTGTGTGTGTGTGTGTGTGTGTGTGTGTGTGTCACTAGTAAAGCAGCTTAGCTTCAAAAGCATCATACTTAATTTTTAAAGACTAATATTGATGGAAACTTATTAACACCTATATATATCCATATTTAAACCACTTATATGAAAGAGCTGAGCTGTAGAAAAGGTAATCAATTTTCTTCAGCTGCAAAAGATTTTAGATGCACTGGCTGACAAAGTAAAAAATATAGGACTGTGTTAGTTCATTCCATTTCATGAGTAAATATTCACTAACATGAGACAAACATATTACACAATGTATATGATACAAGCAAACCAAAGAAAGTGGATCTGTCTCCCCATATTGTTTCCATTTTACAAACAATTCTGCTACATTATTTGTTTTGCAATATAATATTGCATATAGTCAAATATCTCTAGTAACTTCAAGTTAAAAGCAATGCAGATATATATGTCTATTAAGGTAGGTAATTATTAACCTCAAGTTATTAGCATTCCTTGGACATGGAAGCAGAGAAGTAGAGGTCTTGGAGAAGAATAAAAATGGCATTGGAAAGAGAACTTCATGAGCCAGATGGATGGTGCTTGCCTCCCTTCAGTCACTACTGCCCTCCTTGGAAACAAAATCATTTTTCCTTACAGAAATTTTAGCTTCCCTTCATATATGGAAAAAAAAAGACTCAAGGAACATTATCCAACTATCATTACTTAGATTAAAATTTATTTGTTATTTCTTATTTATGTCAAACAAATTAAGAGAAAATATGTCCATTGAACATTCCATACCCATCTTGACCTGTGTCACTCAGCCACTTTATCTTGTAATCTAATAATCCATAATTTGGGTATCAATCAAATTTTTTTAGTGAACTTTTCTTCTTCATAAAACTGTGACCTCATTTTTCATATAATAAAATTCACATCCCAATTTTACTACCCAGAACAGATACATGCAGCATCCTAAAGAAAACATTTTAAAGAATTTAGTATATTAGTTTTCCTTTTTACTCACAAAATACTTGTACACTGGCCTAACTTTTCCTCTTACCCCAAACTCACACCTGAAAGAACGAATGTGTAGGTTCTGTTAGCATTCTTTTCTTTCTTTTTTTTTTTTTTTTCATAGCTGTGATCACTACCTGACAGTGTTAGAGAAGAAGAGTTTGGTTTTACTAGCAGTTGAAGTGAAATTTCGTAGTATGGAAAGTGGAGTAGCTATCAATATTGTGTCAGTAGTCCAAAAGGAGAAGAGAGAAGAATCGAGTGTTCTGCTTGTTTTTATTTAGGATAGGACCCTAGACCACAAATAGTGCTTGCCACAGTTAAGGCTAGTCTCCTTACCCCAGTTAACACAATCTAGAAATTACTTCATCAACACTCCTATAGGTCTATCACCTAGGTCGCCAATTTTTTGTAATTATGCGTCTTATACTTGGAAAATACATGCATACACACACACACACACACACATACACAAAGTTTACTGTGAGCTAAAACTCCTTTATTCAGAGAGCCTGAATAAGTTTCTAGCAACTGGAAGGCAACAGTGACACCTTGAGTTTCATGAAAACAGTGTTACAAATGAAAGCAGTGCTCTCTCCTGGACTTAACATGGCTGCTGAAACTGACTTCATAACAGTTGTGTTACCTAGCTACACAAGATCATGATCAATTCAGAATTAATCCTCGTATACATTATCTCCAACCCACTCCCTACATTACTAAATAGCTGTTGGCAGTGAATTGTTACCAGAGGATGGAATATCGTTTCATTGTGGATGGTATAGCAATTGGCAGGGTTCTTGTGCTCAAAATTATCCTGCACGTTCAGTTTTGTAAAAGAGCATATTCTTGCTCCTTTTGTTTCCATGTTGTTGGCAGACAGCATGGAAGGAGTTAGAGTTGGGAGATAGAGGTAAATAATGCCATATGTCATATATTACAAGAATTTAAATATTTTCCATCCTTGTTCACAAAATAGAAATTATTTCTTTTTTCTGTTACTCTTTATTCACCAGTGGAGAAACAATGTGGAGATCCTTTCAACAGCTACATATCTAGTACCTGTAACACCTTTTTCTGTTGTCATTGATTCTTAAAAAAAAAATAACAGGGGAATGATAATTTATTTTGGCTTATGTTTCCAGTGGATACTATTCACAGTCACTTGTGCTTCCATCTGATGCAGTTCATCAAGGCAGGGTACCAGGAGCTGAGGTAGCTGATTACTTTGTGTCCATGTTGCTCAGTCATTTTCTCCTTTCTTTTTTTTAATATTTTTATTTTTTATATTCTTTGTTTACATTCCAAATGATTATCTGGAATCCCAGCCCATGAATGGTGCCGCCTATATTTAGAAAGATTTTTTTCCTCTTCAGTAAACCCATAAAATTAACCAGCACATTCAGTTTTGTAAAAAACATATTCTTGCTCCTTTTGCTTATTTGGCAGCTCAAAAACCACAAGTGGAGGCACATAACCCTGTAGAGACTTGATGCCCCAGGGTGAGAAGATACCCAGGGTGAGGGCAGAGGGGGGGAAGAACTCTGAGAGGGGGGTGCTGAGGATGTGAATAAATAAAATAATTAATTAAAAACACATACAACTGATACTATCTCAGTTTTGTTAATGATTCTTTCATTGAGATTATATTACTTCGTCAGGTTTATTAGGTAGGATTAAACATCCAGCAAGTTTTCTGGCCTACAGAGTAGAAAAAGCCCTATATTTTTTGGTGAAATACGACCCTGCAAATACTTTTCAGCACATTCCATTGTGGATGACAATGTAGCTTATTAAAATCTAGCTTAATTTGGTCTGAGAAGCCACACTGTGGCAAAAAGCATTGATTTTTCTCTGTTAGTGGTTCTCAAAAAGTAAACTAGGCTACTATATGATTCGATTTGTAGTACATTTATTGGTAGCCAGATAAATGTGAAGTGCTTTCAAGGGCAAGTAGTCATGAGAGTGTGATTCAACAAGAATGTTAAGAAGGAGAAAACCAACTCCTAGAAGTTGCTGCCCCCAAACACAAATAAACAGATGTTATGAATTTTAAAATGTATGTTCTTTCTCTTCATATGAACATGTATGGATATGTGTAAATGTTTTCACACCACTTTCATAAAACATCTGACATAAAATGTATATTATGCTTATACTATTATATATATATATCATCATCTAGGTTTTCATAATATAGGAATAATAAAGTGACTGGTTTTTGCAAAGTTAAACATCTGTTTAGATAGCAGTATATATAAGTTTTTAAAGGAGAATCAAACAAACTAGTAAATATTGTAAAATCATTTTCATATTTTTACCAGAATGTATTAACAATGATGGTCAAAGGAGAGCTATTTGAATAATATCACTTAACATAAATAATTCAGTGCCTTAATACAGAAGGAATAAACTAAAGAATGCCACTTTGTGTTGTACCGAACAGAAAACTTTGAAAAGCAAAGACGAAAGAGTATTTCTATTGAGTGGAATAAGGACGTTCTCTGGATTTCTCTTTTCTGTTGATATCCAAACCAACAAATGCAGTTCCAAATTGAGGGTCCGATACCTGCCTGCTGAAACATAGTAAGTTTGTGCCTTGGCCATAGAGTTGACATCAGTATACTAAAAAGGAATTGAGACTTCTTCCAGTACTTAAGCATTGTGACATTCTTGTAATATAACACCCAGCAAGTTCTGTCATCTACTTTTATTGTCCTTACAGTGTTAGAATTTCTACAAACTATCCCAAGACTCCTGAAAACTCTCTCGATACTAGGAGCAATGCAAAGCCATAGAAAGATTTAGTAAACACTGATTATCTTTGTTAGCCCATAGCACATCAAATTTACCAAAAATATAACTTAAACGAAAAATATTGCTTAATCAATACTTACAAAGTATTGTAACGTCTCATTCTAAAATAATAAATCATTCTATTCTTGTTACAGAACATCAGTGGACCATATTTAAACTGAAGTACAAATATCAAATATTTGGTCCATTCTGAAACTGATAGATTAATAATGAAATAAGGAAAGGTATAATTGATTTTTGGTTCTAGAAATGTGAAATGTCACAAGTTAATTCTACAATAAAAAATTTATAAAGGCACAAGATATCCATATTGCTTTGTGGAAACCCCTCTTCTTGAGTACCCAGATCTAGAGTTAATACATAGCATCTGCAAAGGTTGTTCAGCAGTTTAAAAACACATTGAGGTCTTGCAAAGGATGTGGGTTAAGTTTTCCACACCCACACTGTGGCTCTGGTATTCTGCTTTGGCAGAGAAGGGTTTTAGTGAAAGCGATTCTTACAAGTAGGAGGAAGTACGTAAATGCAAGGCATCAAAACTGAAGGTGGTAAGTGAAATTAAAAAGTACACCTAATGAAAGTCCTGTAATATACTGCAATCCCAGCACCTACCAATAGTCTTATCATATACAACAATGACACTCTTGCAAGAAATCAGCTTTGCCCTTCAAAATATATTTTACCAACTTTGTGTCTATGTGTACAAACATAATTATACATTTATTTGTAGACACATAATTCCTTCTTCCAAAAGCTTTTAAAGCTACTAGTAGTCAGTCTGCATATTAAGAATGGAAGCCAATTTGCAACCCCACCAGCAGTGGAGGAGTGTTCCTCTTTCTCCACATCCTCCCAACACCTGCTGTTTCCTGAATTTTTAATCTTAGCCATTCTGACTGGTGTAAGGTGAAATCTCAGGGTTGTTTTGATTTGCATTTCCCTAATGACTAATGAAGTTGAGCATTTTTTAAGATGCTTCTCCGCCATCCGAAGTTCTTCAGGTGAGAATTCTTTGTTTAACTCTGTACCCCATGTTTTAATAGGGTTGTTTGGTTTTCTGGAGTCTAACTTCTTGAGTTCTTTATATATATTGGATATAAGCCCTCTATCTGATGTAGGATTGGTGAAGATCTTTTCCCAATTTGTTGGTTGCCGATTTGTCCTTTTGATGGTGTCCTTTGCCTTACAGAAACTATGTAATTTTATAAGGTCCCATTTGTCAATTCTTGATCTTCCACTGCTGGTGGGGTTGCAAATTGGTACAACCACTCTGGAAATCAGTCTGGCGGTTCCTCCGAAAACTGGGTACCTCACTTCCAGAAGATCCTGCTATACCACTCCTGGGCATATACCCAGAGGATTCCCCACCATGTAATAAGGATACATGCTCTACTATGTTAATAGCAGCCCTATTTATAATGGCCAGATGCTGGAAAGAACCCAGGTATCACTCAACAAAAGAGTGGATGCAAAAAATGTGTATATCTACACAATAGAGTACTATTCAGCCATTAGAAACAATGAATTCATGAAATTCTTAGGCAAATGGATAGAGCTAGAGAACATCATACTAAGTGAGGTAACCCAGACTCAAAAGGTGAATCATGGTATGCACTCACTAATAAGTGGATATTAACCTAGAAAATTGGAATACCCAAAACATAATCCACACATCAAATGAGGTACAAGAAGAAAGGAGGAGTGGCCCCTTGTTCTGGAAAGACTCAGTGAAGCAGTATTTGGCAAAACCAGAACAGGGAAGTGGGAAGGGGTGGGTGGGAGGACAGGGGGAGAGAAGGGGGCTTACGGGACTTTCGGGGAGTGGGTGGCTAGAAAAGGGGAAATCATTTGAAATGTAAATAAAAATATATCGAATAAAAAAAGAATGGAAGCTGAAGATAGAGGGCAGTAATAGTTCACTCTTTCACTTTTTTGTTTATATTAAAATTGTATAGTTTACTGTAATAAATTTATAACCTTCATAATGTAAAACTAATATATAAATACATGAATGTTAAAATGTATAACAGGAGAATAACAGTCTCCCATATTTACACATGTGCTGCACTTCCATACAGTATGTAAACTGTTTATCTTTATACCTTTATATTATATACTTTGAATAAAAGAGTATGCGTTTTCTTCTTGTGTATAAAATTAATTTCTACAAAAACTTGGATGTCACAAAACTTTAATTTATAAAGACAGGATTATTTTACTTTGAAAGCACATTTCTTCGGACCAGTTTCCGAAAAGCATGTTTCACATCCTTATTCCTCAGACTATAAATGATGGGGTTCAACATGGGACTTACAAAAGTATAGAACACAGCAATTATTTTGGACTGCTCCACTGACTTGTCTGTGGGAGGTCTAACATACATGCAGAATAGAGTCCCATAAAACACAGTCACTGCTACCAGATGAGACCCACAGGTGGAAAAGGCTTTGCGTCTACCTTCAGCAGAACGCATCCTCAAGATGGCGATGAGAATGAATAGGTAAGAAACGAGGATTATGAGCAGAGAATTGGAGAGGTTAAATCCTGCTACCACAAACATTGATGTTTCCTTAATGAATGTGTCAGAGCAGGAGAGTCTGATGAGCGGAGGGTCAGCACAGTAGAAGTGGTTGATGATATTGGAGCCACAGAAGGTCAAGCGATATGTCCACATGGTTTCCATCAGGCCACTGAGGAAGCCATAGATATAGGGACCAGCAATCAGACGCACACATACCCCTTTGGACATCTTGCTGCTGTAAAGCAAAGGGTTACAGATGGCCATGTACCTGTCATAGGCCATCACAGCTAGCATATAATATTCAGTAATCACCATAGCAATGAAAAAATAACACTGGACTAAACACGCAGCATACGAAATGGTTTTCTTCTTTGATAAAAAGTTCACCAGCATCTTAGGAGTCACATTGGTAGAATAGCACAAATCTAAACATGACAAACTGGCAAGAAAGTAGTACATAGGGGTATGTAGGCGTGAATCTACCCTGATCAACACCATCATGCCAAGATTCCCTCCCACAGTGATCAGATAGATCACCAGGAAGAGCACGAAAAGCAAAGGCTGCAGCTCTGGACGATCTGTTAATCCCAAGAGAATAAACTCAGTCACCATGGAGTAATTGCCTCTGGCCATTTTCTTAGGTGCCAGCATGTTCACTTAGATGAATTAAAGAAGGTAAATGAGATGCATGTTAGAAATTTTCTCTCTTTTTCCCTACTTCTTTCTTCTTATTCATCCACACATAGATATTGCTAAGGTCTGAGAATATGAGAGCTAGTACACTGGATTTTCAAATCTATAAAAAACAAAACAAAAAGCAACCTCTCATTTTCATGTGTATGGTTGTGTGTGTGTGTGTGTGTGTGTGTGTGTGTGTGTGTGTGTGTGTGTGTGTGTGTCCTTGCCTTCCATATCATTTGGGGCCGGGTTCCAGCATCTCTTGTTATTAAATAATCTGACAAGTTTGTTTCTCAGGATTCTATTGTGTCTCTGCTTCCTATATCAACTCTGAAACATTGGAGTTTACAGACACATGTTATCACAACCAATTTAAATGAATTCTAGGAAACAAATATTCCATATGTAAATTTATGTGTAGGGAACAAATAATACATGTGGTAAAGTGGTTAAGGCAGGTGCTTTATCCACTGAGCTATCTCCCCAGCCTAGGCTGGTATTCTTAAGTAGATTACACATAACCTCAATTAGCTGGCAGCACAGGTGCATATCATGTCTACCCAGACAGGATCACAAGTTACCAAATTGCTTTAGGGTGAAGGAGGTAATCATGATTCAGTAATAGGCCCAATTGGGATAAACTTCTAAGTACACATTATAGTTTGTTATGAAACAGTTGTCTCCTTAATAAATTAGGAGAGATTTACCAGTCACTCACACTGTACATATCTAGAAGCCTTACTTTGGAGAATTTAATTCCCTGTGTCAAAATTAAAAGAAAGTACAGAATTAAAGATATCAGAAGTAAATTCTTCGAGGATCAATTTTGCTACTATAATCTTAATGTTTCATAACATAGAATCTCTATTGAAATATAAAAGGATGAAATTACAAACTGGGGATAAGATCTCTATGAATTACTAAGTAAGGGGCTTTCAAACAGCAGTCAGTATTACACACATAAAAGAAAAATTTAAAGACCAATAATTAGGTCACAGTTTAATTTTCTTTTCATTTATTTTTTCAATTTACTTTTTCATTTATTCCCCTGTGGCACCTCCACCATGCCAAAACAAGTGTTTCACAACACATGACAAAATTTGCCAATTCTGTTCTGGTAGTGGAGCAGAAATTTGAATCTAATCTTTCCAATTGCATGTAGAATAAGATCAACTGTCTTTTTATAGTAAAGCAAAAAATAATAAAAGGAGATATAATTACCATTAGTTCAGAGGGTAGAATGTGATTTTGTAATTAACAAATTTTCAGATAATATCAAGTCAGTATCATCTCTAATGGATAATACAATAAATTACTGGTAGGGACCCTCTATAATATATTCTAATTATGGATTTTGGTGCTATATTTAGCCTTTTAAAGATTTAAAAATAGATGGTAGAGAAAAGTAAACTCAATTGACTATCACAGTTATTTATTTAATCAATCACAGTAAGCAAGTTGGGGTCATAAGAGTCAACTGAAATGAGCCAAAGAATAGTTTCTGTGTAAACAATTACTCTGACTATGAGGTGCAATCTTTACGTTATGCTAATGTGTGTCCCAAGTATTAATATATTATGAAGTTACTGTTTTAAGTATTAGAATCCATTATTTTTCAGCAAAATCTACCAAATTATTGTTAGAAATTATTTTTTATATTTCATTCTGTCTTTAATCAAGGCACAAAATAGAAATCTGCAGACTTGTTTTACTATGGTACAGTAATTGCATATAGTACCAAACTCACCAGCTGCATATTTCAAATACATAAGTTGTTCATGATAGCTGAATCAAACACAAGTACAAATTATGTTGATGGCACTATCAGAATGCTGCATACTTAATAAAAATAACATAATACACAAGTGACTGTGTACTATAGCACCACATATACTGGAGAAGAAAAAACAAAACAATACAAGATAACCAATAATGGGTTTTGCTTTGAAAAGGGTGGTTGATGTCATTTAGTAAGGGTGAAGAAAATTATAGTTAACCATACTTCAGTAGCATGTATTTGATCTAAGTAGATATTTGTATTTAAAAATAAAGATAGACATTGAAGAATAATGTGGTTGACCTAGGATTTGAGGCATTTTTAAAAGTTGTCTAGTAGGACAAGAGTAGAAGAACACTCAGGAAATTTGGACATTTCATATGGAGACATTCCTTATATTTGAAGAATTATGTTTCCTTATGACATTGTTCATCTACTAATTTAGTAACTATGAGTCAAAATGAAGACTGATAAGGTTTATAAATATGTGTATTGTTCACAAAATCAAATAAAATAGAAATATAGTCCATCACAAAATTTTACTGGCTTTATAATATCAGCTTCTATCTAGATTGGAAAAATAAAAAAATAAATTAGATAATTTAATTATCATATATGTTTATTTTCCATATGAAAATAAAACTAATTGTAATATTTGGAAATTCATATAGATTGCTTTTAAATAAAAAAGACTGTTGAGGTAAGTCAGTGTGCATTATAAATATACAGGTGAAATTTTGAGTGACTAGCTTCAATCCTATCAATTAGAAAGACAAAAGTCACAATCGACAGTAATCAAAAATATAATTGTATATATAAATTCAGATCTATAGATTTTGTTGGCATCTGAAATACTACTAGTTAAAATGTACATATTGTCTACTCTGGAAGTGCTCTATATAAAAATGGATCATGGTAGCAAAGTAGCCTAAAACTGTTAATATCATGATCCACGAGCATACAATTTTCTGCACAAAAGGTTTGATTTAGTCATATAAATTGGACAAAGTGGGAGAATAGTGGAAGTTTTGACAAGGAAAGGTACAGAGGAAAAAAATCTAACAGTTTCTGAATCAAAAATCCAGTAGTTGGGCACATAACCACCTGGCTGAGCACAGAGGTATACAGAAGACAGATGGTTCAGTGGTTAAGAGCACTGTCTGTTCTTCCAAAGGCCCTGAGTTCAATTTCCAGCAACCACATGGTGGCTCACAACTATCTGTAATAGGATCAGGTGACCTCTTATGGTATGTTTGAAGACAATGACAGATTTATTTATATAAATAAATAAATCTTAAAAAGAAAATGGTAACGTAAAATAGTAAGTAAGAATAGAGATGAATAAGCCAGATAGTTATAGTTCCTTTAAACTTCTTAGGAGTGTCCACTGTTCTTGTATGCTTTATCATCATGGATTTCAGCACCACTCATTCTCTTCTAGTTTTCCAGTGCCATGCCTCTCAAATACGAGGATAGGATATGTTACCACCTTACAATGAATGACCCTGACTTCTAGGTCGCATTAGACAATGGAGATTCATATAATCCTCTATGTTGTTTGTGAAACTCTTTTTTTAATTAGATATATTCTTTATTTACTTTTCAAATGTTGTCCCCTTTCCTGGTTTTTCCCCCAAAATCGCCTAACTCACTTCCCCTCACTGCTCCCCAATCCACCCACTCCTACTTCCCTGTTCTGGCACTCCCCCATGCTGGGGCATCTAGCCTTCTCAGGACCAAGGGCCTCTCCTCCCTTTGATGTCCAATAAGGCCATCCTCTGCTGCATATGCTGTTAAAAATTCACTTAAATCATAACCTCTCCTGTGATAGAGTCACATTCTTTTCATAATATTTTGAATTAGCACATGTTCAGGGTCAGACATTGAGCAGTTTTCAAAGTACCTGCAATTTCTACTATGCTTATCTTTCAATTTTGAATCTACCAATTCTAAACTCATATTTTCTAAAGCATTTATTCAGCACGTTACCATTGATCCCAATTTTCTCTCTTCAATAGTTTGCAGGTAAATCTTTTAAAGATCTATAATATTTAAATTTTCCAAGAAGAAATAATATCAAAATAATGCATCTTTCTTTTGATTTTATGAATTATTTTAAAGACTGTAATATAATTATTTCAATCTTCCATTCTCTTTCCTCCCTATAAATCTTTCAAATACTACTCCTTCCACTTTTTCAAATTTATGGTTTTCTTTCCTAGTAATTTTTGATGAAACTGTTTTGTGTGTGTTAGAGAATGTCCTTTCAAAATATTCTGCTAATACCAATGCGATGAACAATTTATTTCTTCCATGTGGCATTTATTTTTGAACTAATTATTGAAATGCAATTTGGCAATAAGAATGATTATGACAAATACATAATTTCACTAAAATTTTAATATTTTTTAGTAAGCAATCTAATTACATTTCAAATGTTGTCCCCTTTCCTGGTTCTCCCCACTAACACACACATACTTATTTCAGGAAGATAAGACCCTAGACTACTTACTATTCAATAAGTTTTGTTGACATTTGATTCCTCATGATGACTATTCAAACTGAAACCAAAAAAATAAAAAAAATACAAAGGTCATGATATTCATTCCTACCTGAATTCAGGGAAAACTTCTCACAGAAACAGTAGAGTTCCAACCAAGGAACGGCTTAAAATGATTTATGCCCTATTTGTAACTTGGTGAACGTATTCCCAAAGTATTTTTTTAACAGACCCCAAAGAAATAATTAAAGACACATAGTAATTTGTTTAGACACATATTCAATAGAACCATGGGATTTGAGCAATGGTGTTGCATCACCTTGTAGTCATCTGGAGCTCCATATATCATGCGTTTAAAATTGATTCTCAGAGGATATTTTGTTATGAATCACTATGTCTTACAAGAAAATAGTTTCAATAATTAATAATGATTTAATATTTTGACATGTCATGGACTTTGTTTTTTTATGATACTTTCAAAGCCAGAATTTTGTACTGTAAATCTCACAATTATGAAAAAAACTAAGTAGCCACATTAAAACCCCAATAATTTTATTGTCTTAATGATTTATTAGACCACCAATATCACATAATTAAACTTAATAAAATTATTAGAAAACAAGTTTGAATAGTATCAACATCTCCTAAACATATTAAAATTTTTCATCACGATTTCACAACAGCAAGTATTAATAAGTAATACATTCAGATTTGATTTTTTGTCAAGGAAACAATTTATATCAACAAATTCCTCATAAACTAAAAAGAAGAGAATAAACATAAATGTATTAATTTGTATAAATATAAATGTATGTATATGTGTGTATATGCATATACATACAATATATATGTATGTATGTGTGTGTGAGCATGCATCTGTGTATGTATTAAGAACTTATATATACACTACATTAATGAATAGTGTTTTAGAGTCTAAATGGGACCTAATAGACATAAGAAAAAATGACAAATTGCAAAGTGCAGGAGAGATGTAAAGTATTCTCAAAATATACAATAAATACCTTATGACAATGCCATACTTATTAATGTACTTATTAATGTAAAGTACTGTATACAATAAAAGTAAAGAATGAAAATTACAAAGGTATAGCCAACTCTGTATACTAGACATATATGAAATAAGTATTCCCATTAATGGGCACAAAAATAGACATTCATCTAACTCTTCACAAAGTTGTCTTTCCAGGATAAGGATGTTCAACAAGGAAGGAATAAGAAGAACAAAATGGAAGCAAATTAAACAGTTTTACTTACAGATTATATAATGAAAATACTATAGAATCTATAAAATAAATAAGCATATTATAGTCACTAATATAGACTCAACTTCAGGACAAAGCAGATACTTACATTTATGTGTACCAAGAAAATATTCTTGCAGCAAACAGATATGGAATAAGCAATATGACATAAGACATTACATAAACTTATAATCCTGAATTATGTTTGAATACTGATTTACATGTATAATCTTATCTTGAGTGCTAGAGAATTTTATAAGATATTTATAAGAAATTCTGTTTTCTTTGGTATATCCAGGAGGCTATGTGGATTACAAAATTAAGTAGTCAAGGTGGTTCTAAACGAACAATAACAAAACATGTTCTGACCCTAAGGGATAATTAGCTAATATACATCTAGAAGAAGATTGTAAGAATATATGATTTATCTAATTTCTGTGGTGAGATAGAGCTTTTGATATGTTTAGTCCCCTGAGGCAATAAGACATTCTGAGAGAAAGAAGATCTGGCTTGCTCCTTTAGTTCATCTTTTAGCACTATCCTGAAGCTTCGATATTTTGTGCTGTCAAAGAAACTGCTTTATTATTTTTTTTTACAAAAAAATCCTCACTGTCATGGGTTATGAATAATAAAACAAACATTAATATGCTTAAAGGAGTTAGAAAAGTATCAGTCAATGCAATAGCCTCACTGTCTGCTGTGGCTTACTGCCTACTCATTTTTGTTTTTGTCTTTCCCTTTCTGACTTTAGTTCTTATCCTCAGAACAACATATTCTAAACTGTCAGATGACAATGAAAACAAAACTGATCTCCCAACCCTGAATCGTAATAGACAGTAGGCTTACAAAATACAAAAGCCTGGATTCATAGTCTTACATATACAAAAGTGTAATCTCTCAGATTCATGCTACTTGTACTACTCCTTCAACACAGAAGCATAACAATGAGAAACAAAAATTACTATCATGATGCATTCCTCATTTTAACTAATAAGTAGGTAGAGGAGTACAGATTTACCATTGTTTCTTAAAAGTCCTTCAATAAAAAGACTGATGGGTCTATCACAGAAAGGTATTTATAAAAGAACCAGTATATCCTGTTAACTTTTTTAAACAAAATGTTCCCAGAAAATACGGGCAGAAAGGGCAGCACTCAGAAGTATTTAGTTTGAGTAAACCATTTTCAAATACAATGTGCCAATTAATCTAGGAACCTGTCTACAACATGGATTTGAACACACAGATCTGAGGTGGACTGTGATTCAATGTTTTAATATGTGTTGCAGATATATCTATGCTACTAGTTTGCATCAATTGCTAGGCTCTTTGTTATGAGAAAACACCTCACAGGAGCAATATAATAGAAGAAAGACTTATTTCAGACATTATTTAAGAACGGTTATAGACACCATGGTAGGAAGGATATAGAGGCATGGGAGAGGGACATTAGTCACAATGCGTTCACACTCGGGAAGCATGAGTTAAGTAACTGTTTATGAGTCTCTCTCTATGTTCATTTTCACTCAGTTCAGGAACCCAGCTAAGGAGATGATTTAATGTATTTTCAACAACTATATTTGTCCTCAGGTTAATCTCCCTAGAAGTACCTGGACAATTAGAGAAAGAATTATGTCTCCTAGGTGATTTTCAATCTAATCAAGCTTACGGTGAATTACTATTGGACCATTAAACACAGGCTGTAAAATAGGACAAAATTTAGTGCTGAGAATTTATTTCAAGACACAGAACATTTAATGAGGATATGAAATATATGGCCACAGAGAATATGAAAAGCTCATCAAAACATAAATATATTTCTCAGGAAACTATTGTTGGAGTTTATTGAAAGGTGGAGGCATCAAATCTGTCCTGATAACTTTTTGCCTAAGCATTGTTTTCAAAGCCTGCTTTACATCTTTATTCCTCAGACTATAGATCAATGGATTCAGCAGTGGACTCACAAAGGTATAAAAGACAGCTATTATTTTGGATTCCTCAACAGTCTTGTCAGTGGGTGGTCTTACATACATGCAGAAGAGAGTTCCATAAAACAGTGTGACAGCCATCATGTGGGAACCACAGGTAGAGAATGCCTTGCGCCTTCCTTCAGCTGATTTGATCTTTAAGATGGCAGCAATAATGAAGACATAGGACACCAGGATGACTGTGAGGGAGCTCGAGAGATTAAAACCAGCTGATATTAACATGGCATGTTCTTTAATGTAAGTATCAGAGCAAGACAGCTTAATGAGTGGTGGGTCAGCACAGTAGAAGTGGTTGATGACATTGGATTTACAGAAGGTCATACTGAAGGTCAAGATGGCTTGGAAGAGTCCATCTGAGAAGCCATAGATATAAGGACACATGGCCAAGCAGATGCAGACTCGCCTGGACATTTTCAGACTGTAACGCAGAGGGTTGCATATGGCCACATAACGGTCATAGGCCATGGCTGCCAACATGTAAAACTCTGTGAGAAGAAGAGCAATGAAAAGGTAGCACTGGATAAAGCAGCCAATGAAGGAAATTGTCTTCTTGTCTGATAAGAAGTTGGTCAACATCTGTGGGGTGGCTGTTGAGGTATAACACAGATCCACAAAGGCCAAATTACTGAGGAAGAAGTACATAGGTGTGTGGAGGCGGGCATCCAGTCTGATCAGGGCCATCATGCCCATGTTGCCTAAGACAGTGACAAGGTAAACCAAGAGAAACAGGACAAAGAGGACAGGCTGGAGTTCTGGGCGATCTGTGAGCCTCAGTAAAATGAATTCTGTGATTTTAGTGCTGTTTGTGAGTGGCATCTCCTGAGGTTTGGGTCTGTGAGTCAAGCTGTGGAAACAAACTAGATATAGAGATGAAAAATAATGACAGTTAAAATTGTGATTTTTCTTAAAATCATGTTTTCTTAAAATATGACTTCTAAAGTAAATTATGCAATAATCTTCTTTACATTTTGACAGAGCTTCACTTTGCTTTTCATCCTTCTGGATACATGTCTGCATATGAATATGAATCCTGTGTGAATCCATACTTCTATGAGTAAATCTTGCTGCATCTGTCCTATCACTCTGAACATCTCTTTGATTCCCAATCTATTTTACAAAACTATTAAGACTTAAGTTTCTTTGTAAATTAATTTGTACACACCTCCTCATATGTAAGTCTCGTATATTCTTTTCATTTTCATGTTTCCAGGATATCCCATACACCTATGTAATCACATCCAGTTTTCATATTAGCAGTCTGTTAATTACTGTACAATGAATATTCAACGTAATTTATACTCTGGTTTATGATTTAAAATCAAGCAAAAGTTTTCATAGAAGTAGGAATTATTGCCTATGGGAAAAATTCCTGGATGTCTTAGTGATTTTATATACAATATGGAAATAATTATAATGTAAATATTCTGTGTGCTGTGTAATTTTTGGAAAGCTTAGCATTCAATTAAATTCACAGCTATTACAGGATAGCAAATTGAAATATTTTGTTCATTGATAGAGCTTATCAAATGGAAGGAAGAGGTTACTTCAATTGTAGGAAAATGTATTGAACTCTATACATTTATCTCATAAACAGGCGCTAGACCAAAAATATTTGCCAAATAAATAGTAATCTCTTCCAATCACTTAACCATAAGATGTTTAAATTACTACAGGAAATTTTTTATATAAAACAATGAATTTCTAATTTGATTTTTCTTTTGTGATATCAATAGGAATAGTTTATGGGCATTAAGGAAGAAGGGTATGTGTGTGTGTACTTTGTCAACAGAAATTATAAAATGTTAGTGTGTTGAGTACTTATAGTGTTCCTTCCAGCATACTTATTTAGTATATACTTTTATTTCCGAATAGTTAACAGATTACTTGTGTCATAGAAGGTTATTACAAATGTATATTTCATTAAAATTTAAATATATTATGAATAATCTAAATGCCCAATAATACTTATTTCAACTGAATATGACCCTCAACCAACATTAGCACTACTTTATTGATAGCTAGGTGCTAGTAATAAATATCCAGAATGATATAAAAGCAATGGTGTGAATATAAATGTCATAATACCATTCCTACCTTACACAGGAAAATTTTCTCTGAGACAGTAGCAACCCAAGCAAAAAATGGCTGAAAATTTTCTACATACAATTTAATACCTTGTGCTTTTATCTCTAAAATTATCTTTGTACATACCCCAAAGAATTAATTAAAGGAAAGACAATAATTGGTATGGATATTGACACATCATAACCTAGGGATTTGAGCAAAGGAATTATACCACTTTGTAATCACCCTGAACCAATTGATTCAGTTGCTCAAGAACTGATACTTAAGGGAGGTTTTTTTATATGACAAATCTGTATTTCTTTCAATAAGATGAGTTAAATATTTAATCATGGTATAGCATTATGACATAATTCATGGACTTTGATGTTTCTGAGATTTCTCTCAAGCTGAAATATGTGCTTTACAAAAAATTTCAAAAATAGCTGGAACTAATTTATTAATTAAAATTTAACAGCTCTAAATTATTAGTTTGAAAAGATGATTCATAGAGTTGTAGTAGAATAAATTGAATGTAGTGGTTCTCAACCTTCCTAAAGTTGTGACTCTTTAATACAGTTCCTCATGTTGTGATGGTCTCTAACCATAAAGTATTTTTGGTGCTGCTTCATAAATTTTGCAACTTTGATGTATTATAGTATTACATACAGGATATCTTATATGTGACCTCTGTGAAATGATTGTTCTCCCCCAAGGAGTTTGCAACTTACAAGATGAGAACCATTTGCTTAATGTGTTAAGCTTAGATGTGTAGAATTAATCTTTTATTCCTACATAATAGGAATGGAATTTGACAACATGCAATTTATGTGCCAACACATGAAAGAAAAAGGCAAATAGAGGAACAGAGTAAGAATGAATACATTTCTGCATATTTATGGACATATGAGCTTCCATATATAATATAATAAATATAAAAATGTAATTCTAAAATTTAAATTAAGTATAAGTTGTCAACTAATACAATTCTACAAAAATATATATCTTTTAATGTACAAACATCTAATTTTTAGTAATTTTTGAAGACATCTGATCAACCTGATTCTGCAACTGAAAGCACTAGGGAGTCCCACACAAGTTTACACATGATACCAGGGAAATAGAGGACTTAACTTGTGGTTTTTGATCTCGTTAATTAAAGCATATAATAATAGACCAAAATGGAAGCTTGAAATCAATTTTATGCAAGTTTGACAGGAAATCCCTAGGGCAGAAAAGGTATAAATCCCAGTAGCTACCTGGAAGAGAAGAGTAAAAATATTTGGAGGAAAAAAAGCCTTTTTAGTAAATCTAACATGTTGGTTAGCCACATGGTACACAAGCAGCCATAGAGGAGGGAGCAGAGCTCTAAAGAAAAAGTGAGAAATCCTGCAACAGCAGAAAAAGAATTCTCATTCTCTATACATTATTTACAATAAAAGGATATGAAAGAAGTGTAAGGAAAAAACATACTTTTATTCATCGGGACTAAGAAATCAAAACAACCCTGAGATTCCACCACACATCAGTCAGAATGGCTAAGATCAAAAACTCAGGAGACAACAGATGCTGGAGAGGATGTGGAGAAAGAGGAACACTCCTCCATTGCTGGTGGGACTACAAGCTGGTAAAACCACTCTGGGAATCAGTTTTTCAGTTCCTCAGAAAGTTGGATATAGTACTACCTGAAGACCCAGGTATACCACTCCTGGGCATAATACCCAGAAGATGCCCCAACATGTAATAAGCACACATGCTCCACCTTATTCATAGCAGCCTTAGTTATAATAGCCAGGAAATAGAAAGAAGCCAGATGTCCCTCAATGGATGAATGGATTCAGAAAATATGGTACATTTACACACTGGAGTTCTACTCAGCTATTAAAAACAATGAATTCATGAAATTCTTAGGCAAATGGATGGAAATAGAAAATGTCATCCTGAGTGAAGTAACCCAATCACAAAAGAACACACATGGTATGCACTCCCTGATACATGGATATAAGTCCTAAATCTTGGAATAGACAGGATATAATTCACAGACCACATGAAGCCCGATAAGAAGGAAGACCAAAGTGTGGATACTTTGATCCTTCATAGAAGGGAACTCAAAATACACGTGGCTCACAGCCCATCAATAGACTGAACATAGGGTCCCCATTAGAGGAGCTAGAGAAAGGACCCAAGGAGCTGAAGAGGTTTGTCCCACAGGAGGAACAATAATATGTACCAACCAGTACCCGCAGAGCTCTCAGGGACTAAACCACCAACCAAGGAGTACACATGGCGGGACCTATGCCTCCAGCTACATTTGTAGCAGAGGATGGCCTTTTCAGGCATCAATGAGAGGAGAGGCCATTGGTCCTGTGAAGGCTAAATACCCCTGGCTAATGCCAGGTCAGGAAAGTAGGAAGAGGTGTTGATAAGTAAGTTGAGCAGGGATGAGATAGGGGTTTTGGAGGGGGAATAAGGAAGGGAGACACCATTTGAAATGCAAATAAAGCAAATAGCAAATATATAATAAAAAAGAAGAGAAAAGAAAGGGGGTTCAGCTTCAACAGTACCTCATAGATAATTTTATGGATTAAGCAAGGGCAGGGATTCTAGGAATGAAAAATACTTTGTGTTGTTCTACTGTCTCTTTAGTATTGGTTAAGAGGAATTCACGTTCCTAGAGTAACCAGTCCCTGGTGATCATTGACCTTCCTAACAGGAATAACACTTAAAGGAGGAGACATTGACTTGACTTTATATACAGGGAGATTTCATTCCTTGGAATATGAATGAAAGATATACTACTTTCTTTAATAGTTACATAGTTTAATAGAAAGTAAGTAATGTTCTTTAATAGACCTTCAATAATACTGTAACTATTCTCTATTTATTTTCATCCCATATAGACAAAATACATTAACAAATTTCTCATCAACTAAAATGGTTAATTTTATGCCTAATGATAACATGGGGAAATTCTATTTCACCATCTTCATTCATTGAAAATGAAGTGTATCTGAAAGGACAAAAATCTAGGAAGATTGTGTGTGTGTGTGTGTGTGTGTGTGTGTGTGCGCGCGCGCGCACGTGTGTGTGCATGTGTGTGTGTGTTTGTGTGTGTAAAACAAATTAACATGAATTTTAAAGCAAGTTTTACATATCCATGGTTCAAAGTCAAAATATACAGAAGCATGGAATAAAAGCAGGTGGCCTTTTCTTCCTTCTCAGTCTGAACAAGTCCTCTTCCCAGTGACAGCCACATTTCCTCTTTCTCTCTATGCATTAAACTTCCAGAAAGGCAGCAGCAGATAGACAGAGAGCTACAGAGACATGCTCTCAGCTCACATACTTTTACAAGAAGAAATTAGAATAAACATAGTGTCCCTGTTATTATTTTCCCTGACAAAAATACACACATACACACCACACACACACACACACACACACACACACACATACACACACACATACACAGGATATACTTATCCTTTTGGGACCCAATGTGGATAGTGTGTGTGTGTGTGTGTGTGTGTGTGTGTGTGTGTGTGCGTGCGTGCGTGTGAGTGTATGTGTGCATTCCTATGTGGGAACACACATGAAGAGGGCAAAGCAGGTTGTCTACATCTTCATCTATATTCTTTACATTACTACCTTGACCGTGGTGGAGGATCTCAATAATCTAGATGCTTGCTATTTTGTCTAGGCTGGCCAGCCATGAGCCATGAGCTTTCCAGATCCACTGCCTGTGTTCAGTTTCCAGTGCTGAGATTACAAGCATGGCTTTTTATATGGGTTGTAGGGACTCAAACTCAGGTCCTCATGCCTTCACAGCAAGCCCTTAAGTCATTCCCTCAGCCTTACCTACATGATCTTAAGGGTACATTAATAAGCCAGGAGCCAGTGCTAAGGTTGTCTTGATAAGCATCAAGCATCTTGCAAGTGCATAGGCATGCTCACTGGGTTCATTTGAGAATGGGTCAGAGGAGAGTTCTTTTCTCACTCCTGCATCTCTATTTTGAAGCAAAGGCCATTTAATTGCTTCCCCAAAGAGTGATAAGATTTTAAATAACCCTAGAGTATTGATCTTTGTTTTTAACACTGATATCTACTAATATCTATTTACTTGAGAGTGATCCTGAAAAATATTACCATATACTTATAAATAATTCACATTTCACTGGGGCTAAATTCTAAGGAAATAGCAATAACAAAAAAATTACAGAGCAATTACTAATAAAATATTTAATAAGTAACTAAATAAGTAATAAATGAAGGCACTCTTTTTTTTTATCTTATTTTACTTGTAGATTGGCCTTAGGATATATTCATCAGATAAAAATAAGATATTTTAATGATATGGCTCTGTATTGTTCCTTTAATTCGTTACTTTTAGCACAAATTCTGAAGATAAAATTGCTCTATTTTGTTTTGAGACTTTTGTTTTATTTAGGCAAAGAGGTGAATTTCTTGCTTTTGCAAAATCTTCAATACAATAGCATGGATAAGCATGGCGTATGCTTTTTGCACTTATAAAATAGAAATAAAATATTACTATCCTGACTACAGTTTGGAATATTATCGTCATTCAAATAAATATCTACTCTATTGATTTTTCAATTTCTGTATTTATTCCTTATGAATTTTAATCTTTATTATCAGCTCAATCTTCTCTAAATTGTCAAAAGATAAAATCAAAAGTAATACCAAAACCTTTAATCTTAGGAGAAAGTAGACTTACAGAATACAGAAAATGGAACCCACAGTCTTACATATACAAAATCATAATCTATTAGTTTCATTCTTCTTGAATGATTCTATATTCAAGCATATATGTAAGAAATAGAAAAGCACTACCATGATGTTTTTCCTCATTGAATTAGTAAGCAAGTTGGAGTGTACAGATGTACCATTGTTTCTTAAAAGTGCATCCTCAAAAAGAGTGATAGAGCAATAAGTGGAAGGAACTGAATTGAGAACATGGGTATCCTGTCAACTCTTATAAACAAGTGCCCTACAGAGATGCAGCCAGACCCCTTGGCATAGCACTTGGAAGTTTTCACTAAGACTAGTCTTTCTCCAAATATGATATACCTATCTATTTAAAATAAAACAGATTTGAATAGGCATCTGAGGTGGAATGTGATTCTGTGTTTTAACAGCTCCTGCAATATCTGTGTTACCAACAGCTGTGCTCATTTATGTAAGAAAAGTCCTGATAGAAAGACTCATCTGGAGTCATGGTTTAAGATGGTATACAGTTCCCAGGGTGGAAAGGCATACAGGCAGGAGAGAGGTGGTTTGGACATTTTGTGTTCACACTAAAAAAATATAGGTGTTTTCTACTGTGTTTCTTTACATGATATTCAGAATCTCGAGCCTTTTTTATGGTGCAACCACTTTCCTAGATATGCTCTCTTGCCTAAGCTCTCTGGTAATTCCTACAAAGGTAGACCAAGCTGTTTAACTCTGAGGTTATTCTCACCCTAGTCAAATGATCTATACATACTGACTACCATTGTCCTATGAATAAGGCCAAAACTAAGTAGCAAAATATATATTTTCAAAATAGATACCATTCATACTGTGTGTGTCTATAGGATGTATATGTGATATTATATGAAAAGGACATAAAGAATATGTGGGGAAAGATGAAAATTGTAGATAGATATAAGGATGTTACATCATATATTCATGAACAAAATTTTAGAAAACAAACAAGATAAAGACAAAGTGAGAAAATACAAATATGCTTGACATAATGCTATAGTATTATTTTATTAGAAAATAAAGGCATCGAACTGTCCTGATGACATTTTGCCTGAGTACTGTTTTCAAGGCCTGTTTTACATCTTTATTCCTCAGACTATAGATCAATGGATTCAGCAGTGGACTCACAAAGGTGTAGAAGACAGCTATTATTTTGGATTCCTCAAGACTTTTATCAGAGGGTGGTCTTACATACGTACAGAAGAGAGTCCCATAAAACAATGTAACAGCCATCACATGGGAACCACAGGTAGAGAATGCCTTGTGCCTTCCTTCAGCTGATTTGATCTTTAAGATGGCAGCAATAATGAAGACATAGGACACCAGGATGATTGTGAGGGAGCTGCAAAGGTTAAAGCTTGCTGATCTTAACATGGCATGTTCTTTAATGTAAGTATCAGAGCAAGACAGCTTAATGAGTGGTGGGTCAGCACAGTAGAAGTGGTTGATGACATTGGATTTACAGAAGGTCATATTGATGGTCAAGATGACTTGGAAGAGCCCATCTGAGAAGCCATAGATATAAGGACACATAACCAAGCAGATGCAGACTCGCCTGGACATTTTCAGACTGTAACGCAGAGGGTTGCATATGGTCACATAACGGTCATAGGCCATGGCTGCCAGTATATAAAACTCTGTGAGAAGAAGAGCAATGAAAAGATAGCATTGGATAAAGCAGCCAATGAAGGAAATTGTCTTCTTGTCTGATAAGAAGTTGGTCAACATCTGTGGGGTAGCTGTTGAGGTATAACATAGATCTACAAAGGCCAAATTACTGAGGAAGAAGTACATAGGTGTGTGGAGGCGGGCATCCAGTCTGATCAGGGCCATCATGCCCATGTTGCCTAAGACAGTGACAAGGTAAACCAAGAGAAACAGGACAAAGAGGAGAGGCTGGAGTTCTGGGCAATCTGTGAGCCCCTGTAAAATGAATTCTGTGATTTTAGTGCTGTTTGTGAGTGGCATCTCCTGAGGTCTGGGTCTGTGTGTCAAGCTGCAGGAACAAAGTGGATATAGAGATGAAAAATGATGACAGTTAAAATTGTGATTTTCATAAAATCATGTTTTCTTAAAATATGACACCTAAAGCAAATTATACAATAATCCTCTTTATATTTCTACAAAGTTTCACTTTGCTTTTCATCCTTCTGGATATATGTCCCCATATGAATATGAATCCTGTATGAATCCATACTTCTATGAGTAAATCTTGCTGCATCTGTCCTATCTCTCTGAATATCTCTTTGCTTCCCAATCTATTTTACAAAACTATTAAGATTTAAGCTTTTTGTCAGTTATTTTGTACATACCTCCCTCATATGCGAATCTAATACCGTCTCTTTATTTTCATGTTTCCAGTACATGCTATACACCTATGTAATCACATCCAGTTTTTGTATTAGCATTCTAATGTTAAGAACATAGTTCTGTTCATTGCTGTCCTGTGAACCTTCATCATAATTTATACTCTGGTTTATGATTAAAAAAATAAGCAAAAGATTTCATAAAAGTAAGTATTATTTCCAGTGGGGAAAAATTCCTGGATGTCTTGGTAATTTTATGCATAATATAGAAATAATTACAACTTGAATAATCTGTGTGCAACGTATTTTTTGGAAAGCTTGGTATTAAATTATATTCACAGCTATTTCAGTATAGCAAATTAAAATATTTTGTTCTTTGATGGAATTTATCATATGGAAGGTTGAAGTCACTTCATTTGTAGGAAAATATATTGAACTCTACACATTTTTTAATAGACATGGGATAGACCAAAAATATTTGCCACATAAATAACAATTTCTTCCAGTCACTTAATGATAAGATGTTTAAGTTTCTACAGTATATTTTTATATATAAAACAATACAATCCTAATTTATGTTTTTTCTTTTGTGATATCATCATAAGGATATTTTATTGGCATTAAGGAACAAGGGTGTGTGTGGACTTCTTCAACAGAAATTATAAAATATTAGTGAGTTGAGTAATTCTAGTGGTCCTTCCAGCATATATATTTAATATATAATTTCATTTGTGAAACATTAAAATATGACTTGCATGCTAAAAGTTTATTACAAATGTATAATTCACATAAAATTTTAATATTTTATGAATAATATAAATGGCTAATACATACTTATTTCAACTAAATATAACCATCAACTAACATTAGCACTACTTTATTGATAACTATTTGCTACTAATAAATATCCAGAATGACATAATAGCAAATGTGTGAATATAAATGTCATAATTTTATTCCTACCTTGCCCAGGAATATTTTCTCTGAGACACTAGCAACCCAAGCAAACAGCTGCTGAAATTTTTCTATATACATTTTATAACCTTGAGCTTTTATCTCCAAAATTATTTTTGGACATACCCCAAAGAATTAATTAAGGAAATATAATAATTGGTATGGATGTTAACATATCATAACCTAGGGATTGAGCAATGGAATTATATCGCCTTAAATCTCCCTGAACCAACTGTTTCAATATCTCAAGAATTGATACTTAAGGGAGGTTTTTAATATGGTAAATCAGTATTTCATTCAAGAAGATGAGATGAATATTTAATCATGTTATACAATTATGACATAATTCATGGACTTTGATGTCTCCAAGATTTCTTTCAAGCTGAAATGTGTGCTTTACAAACATTTTCAAAAATAGCTGGAGCTAAGTTATTAATTATAAAATTATCTGAGTTAAATTATTGGTTTGAAAAGACTATGCAGAGAGTCATAATAGAATAAATTGAATGTAGTAGTTCTCAACCTTCCTTAAGTTGTGACACTTTAATATAGTTCCTCATGTTGTGATGGCCCCTAACCATAAAGTATTTTGTTGCCTCTTCATAAACTTTGCTATTTTAATGACTCATAGTATCAAATATAGGATATCTGGTATGTGACCTCTGTGAAATGATTGTGAGACATTAACTTGGCTTTATGTACTGTGAGATTTCATTCCTTGGGATAGGAATGAAAGATATGTAACATTCTTTAATAGGTACATAGATTAATAGAAAGTAAGTAAGTTTAAGAGACCTTCAAAAATAACTATTCTCAATTCATTTTCATCCCATACAGACAAAATACATTAACAAATTTCTCATCTACTAAAACCATTAATCATAAGCCTAATGATATCATGGGGAAATTCTATTTCACTGTCTACACTCATTGAAAATGAAGTATATCTGAAAGGATGAAAACCTAGGAACATTTTGTTTGTGTGTGTGTGTGTGTGTGTGTGTGTGTGCGTGTATTCATGAAAATTTTATAGAGGACCAAAGGGGCTAATACTAAGGGGAAGATTAAGAACTTTTAAGTAGCAGACAGGTGAGCAATATTTTCAGTGTGTATCAACTATTTGTAGAAAAATGTCTTTATTTAGTACAATATATCATGCATGATAAAAATATAAAATAATTTTAAATGTGTATCTGGTTATATACTAAGTATGTACACACTGCAATAAGGAATGAGAAATTGCTACCTTCTCTCTTTTTAGCATTGTACAATCACTCAAAATGTTCAATAAGAAAATACAAAGAGCTGGTAAAGATATTTTCCCAATTTGTTGGTTGTTGTTTTGTCCTATTGACAGTATCCTTTGCTTTACAGAAACTTTGTAATTTTATGAGGTCCCACTTGTCAATTCTTGATCTTAGGGCTTAGGCTATTGGGGATCTGTTCAGGAAATTTTCCCCTGTGCCTATATGTTCAAGGCTCTTCTCAGTTTTTTTTTCTATTAGTTTCAGTATGTCTGGTTTTATGTGGAAATCCTTGATCCACTTGGACTTGAGCTTAGTACAAGGGGATAAGAATGGATCAATTTGCATTCTTCTGTATGCTAGCCACCAGTTGAGCCAGCACCATTTCCTCCACTGGATGAAATTAGCTCCTTTGTCAAAGATCAAGTGACCATAGGTATGTGGGTTCATTTCTGGGTCTTCAATTCTGTTCCACTGATCTATCTGCTTGTCACTGTACCCATACCATGCAGTTTTTAACACGATTGTTCCATAGTACTTCTTGAGGTCTGGGATATTGATTCTTCCAGAAGTACAAACCCTACATCTGACATTTGTATATTTGTATCCAATATATACAAATAACTCAAGAAGTTATACTCCAGAGAACCAAATAACCGTATTAAAAATGGGGTACAGAGCTAAACAAAGAATATTCACCAGAGGAATATCAAGTGGCTGAGAAGCGCCTAAGGAAATGTTCAACATCCTTAGTCGTCAGAGAAATACAAATCAAAACAACCCTGGGATTTCACCTCACACATGTCAGAGTGTCTAAGGTAAAGAACTCAGGAGATGGCAGGTGCTGAGGTTGTAGAGAAAGAGGAACACTCCTCCACTGCTGGTTGGATTGTAAGCTGATAAAACCACTCTGGAAATCAGTCTGGTGGTTCCTCAGAAAACTGGGCATAATACTACCAGAGGACCCTGCTATACCACTCCTAGGCATATACCCAGAGGATTCTCCCACATGTAGTAAGGACACATGCTCCACTATGTTCATAGCAGTCCTATTTATAATAACCAGAAGCTGGAAAGAACCCAGATGTCCCTCAATGGAGGAATGGATACAGAAAATATGGTAATATACACAATGGAGTACTATTCAGCCATTAAAAACAATGAATTCATGGAATTGTTAGATAAATGGATGGAACTGGAAAATATCATCCTGAGTGATGTAACCCAGTCACAAAATAACACTCATGGTATGCACTCACTGATAAGTGGATATTAACCTAGAAGCTTGGAATACCCAAGACACAATTCACATATCAAATGATGCCTAAGAAGGAGGGCGAACAAAGTATGGATACTCTAGTCTTTCTTAGAAGAAGGAACAAAATACCTACAGAAGGAGATACAGAGACAAAGTGTGGAGCAGAGTCTAAAGAAAAGACCATCCAGATACTACCCCACCTAGGAATCCATCCCATATATGATTACAAAATCCAGACAATATTGTGGATGCCCACAAGTGCTTGCTGACAGGAGCTGGATATAGCTGTCACCTGGGAGGCTCTGCTAGTTCATATCAAATACAGAGGAGAAAATTATCAACCAGCCATTGAACTGAGCACAGGGTCCCCAATAGATGAGATAGAGAAAGGACCAAAGGAGCTGAAGGGGCTTGCAGCACCATAAAAGGAACAACAATATGAGTCACCAAGTACTCCCAGAACTCCCAGGAACCAAACCATAAACCAAATAGTACACTTGGAGTTACCCATGGCCTCAGACACATCAGCAGCAGAGGATGATCTTGTTGGACACCAAATGGGGGAGAGGCTCTTGTTCCTGGAAAGACTTGATACTGTAGTGTAAAGCAATACCAGGACAGGGAAGCTGTTTGTCTAGGCTGGCCAGCCATGAGCCATGAGCTTTCCAGATCCACCACCTGTGTTCACCTTCCAGTGCTGAGGTTACAAGCATGGCTTTTTACATGGGTTCTAGGGATTCAAACTAGGGTCTTCATGTGTTCACAGCAAATACTTATTAAGTCATTTCCTCAACATTTCCTATGTGATCTTAAGGGTACATTTATAAGCCAGGAGCCAGTGCTAAGGTTGTCTTGATAAGCAGCAAGCATCTTGCAAGTGCGTAGTCATGCTTACTGTGTTCATTTCAGCATGGGCATAGAGATTTGTTCTCTCCTTCCCACATCTCTATTTTGAAACAGAGGCCATTTTATTGCTTCTCCAAAGAGTGATAAGATTTTAAATGATCCTAGAGTATTGACTTTTGTTTTATCACTGGTATCTACTAATATCTACATATTTGACAATGATTCTGAAAAATATTACCATAGACTTATAAATAACTGTGTTTCATTGGGCCTAAATTCTAAGGAAATAGCAATAACAAAAAATCAGAGTTCTTACTAATACAATATTTAATAAGTAACTAAATAATTAATGAATGAAGGCACTCTTTTTATCTTATTTTACTTGTAGAGTGCCCTTAGGATATTCAGCAATTGTAAACCATGAGCTTTATACAGCACATAAGAACCATAAGATATTTTGATGATATGGCTCTGTATTGTACCTTTAATTCATTTGCTTTAGCACAAATTCAGAAGATAAAATTATTCTATTTTGTATTGAGATTTTTCAAATTCAAAAGATAAAATTTTTCTGTTTTGTATTGAGACTTTTCAAATTCAGAAGATAAAATTTGATTTGTTTTGAGATTTTTTTTATTTAGGAAAAGAAGGGCATAGCCTTTCAATACCACAAAACATATAAGTATGGCATATGCTGTGAGCACTTATAAAATATAAATAAAATAGTACTATCCTGACTATAGTTTAGAATAGAATAGCCATTCAAAGAAATCACTATCTGCTCTAACTATTGATTTTTTTTCAGTTTCAGTACTTATTCCTTACAGATTTTAATCTTTATTCTCAGATCAATCTTTGCTAAATTGTCAGAAGAAGATAATGTGGGAAGCCATCCTGAGCTATTCGCACTTATGCTTACTCATTGCTCTAAGGTGGTGGCTGCTAAAATATGAGAACAATTAACTAGAGCCTTCCCCTTGAGCTAAAGGTGCGAGAAGATTTCAGAGAATACCACAAGATGTTCCTGCCCTAACCGCGGACATTCCTGCTGGCGATAACTCCAGGTGTCCCCTCCAGATGACTTCCTTGCTTTTTGCTTCTATCCCTAGGGGTGTCTCTGCCCTTTCCTCCTTTGTTCTTGTGTGAAGGTCAATTCCTTCTCTGTAAGCCTTAAAACCAGTTCGTCTCCCTGACATTAAATGAAGCCTTGACACAACCCAGACTGACTCTGATTTTGTTAGCGTGCTTGGCTTCTCTTTTCTCTCCCCCCGCCCCGTTTTTGACCCTCAGGTAGTGCCTCTTTGAGACCCTGGAATAACTGGACCTGCTGGATGGGTCAAGATAAAACAAAAAGTAATACTCCAACATTTAAACTTATGAGAAAGTAGACTTACAAAATGGGAACCTACAGTTTTACATATAAAAATCATGATCTATCAGTTTCATGCTTCTTGAATGATTCTATATACAATCACATATGTAAGAAAGAGAAAAGCAGTACCATGATGCTTTTCCTCATTGAACTGATTAGTAGGGGTATACAGATGTACCATTGTTTCTTTAAAGTATTTCAGCAAAATGACTGATAGGTCTATACATGGAAGGAACTAATTTGACAGCATGGTTATCCTGTTAACTATTATAACAAGTGCCCTGTAGACATGAAGGAAGACCCCTTGGATATCCCTCAGTAGAGGAGTGGATACAGAAAATGTGGTATATTTACACAGTGGAATACTACTCAGCAATTGATAACAATGAATTCATAAAATTCTTAGGCAAATGGTTAGAACTGGAAAATATCATCATAAGTGAGGTAACTCATTCACAAAAGAACACACATGGAATGCAGTCACTGATAAGTGGATATTAGCCCAGAAGCTCTGAATACCCAAGACACAACTCACATATCAAATCATTCCCAAGAAGAAGGAAGGAGAGGGTCCTGGTCCTGGAAAGGCTTGATGCAGCATTGTAGGGGATTACCAGGACAGAGAAATGGGAGGCAGTGATTTGGGAATGGGTGGAGGGAAGAGGGCTTATGGGACTTATAGGGATGGGGGAACCGGGAAAGGGAAACTCATTTAAAATGTAAACAAAGACTATAGAAAATTAAAAATAAAAAAGACTAGTCTTTCTCTAAATATGACTTATTTCTCAATCTCCTTGGGATCTATTAAAAAAACAGATTTCAATAAACATCTGAGGTGGATTATGATTCTGTGTTTTAACAGCTCCTGCAATAATATCTGTGTTACTAGTTTACATCAACGGTTGTGCTCTTTTATGTAAGAGAAGTCCTGACAGAAGGAGTTATCTGGGGTCATGGTTAAGAGAGTATACAATTCCATGGTTATGGATATGTTGTGTTCACACTAAGAAAACATAGGTTGAATTACTGTGTATGTGCTCTCTCCTATTTTTTTACAGGATCTTCAGATTCTCAAGCTTTATGTACGGTGCAACCCCTTTCCTAGTCACACTTTCTTGTCTAAGCTTAATCTCTCCCGTTATTACATATTTTTAGTAGATATATTCATTATTTACATTTCAAATGATTTCCCCTTTCCTGGATCTTCCGTCCCTGAGAAAGTCCCATAATCCCTCTTCTCTCCCCCTGTTCCCCAATCAACCCCCTCCCATTTCCCTGTCCTGGTATTACCCTACACTGCTGCATCTAGGCTTTCCAGGACCAGGGGCCTCTCCTTCCTTCTTTTTGGGCATCATTTAATATGTGAATTGTGTCTTGGGTATTCCTAGCTTCTGGGCTAATATCCACTTATCAGTGAGTGCATACCATAGGTGTTCTTTTGTGATTGGGTTACCTCACTCAGGAAGATATTTTCCAGTTCTACCCATTTGCATAAGAATTTCATGAATTCATTGATTTTAATAGCTGAGTAGTATTCTATAGCATAAATATACCACATTTTCTGTATCCATTCCTCCACTGAGGGACATCTGGGTTCTTTTCAGCTTCTGGCTATTAGAAATAGGGCTGCTATGAACATAGTGGAGCTGGGAAATCCTCTGGGAATATGTCCAGGTGTGGTATAATGGATTCCTCCAGTAGTATCATGCCCATTTTTCTGAGGAACCACCAGACGGATTTCCAGAGTGGTTGAACCATCTTGCAACCCCAACAGCAGTGGAGGTGTGTTCCTTTTTCTCCACATCCTTGCCAGCACCTGCTGTTTCCTCAGATTTTTGTCTTAGCCATTTTGAATGGTGTGAGGTGAAATATCAGGGTTGTTTTGATTTGCATTGCCCTAATAACTAACGATGTTGAATGTTTCCTTGGGTGCTTCTCAGCCATTCTATATTCCTCAGGTGAAAATTCTTTGTTTAGCTCTGTACCCCTTTTTAAAATAAGGTTATTTGGTTCTCTGGAGTCTGACTTCTTGAGTTCCTTGTATATATTGGATATTATCCCTCTGTCAGATGTAGGGTTAGTAAACATATTTTCCAAATTTGTTGTTTGCCATTTTATCCTATTGACAGTGTCTTTTGCCTTACAGAAATTTTGTAATTTTATGAGGTCCCATTTGTCAATTCTTGATCTTAGAGCACAAGCTATTGATATTCAGTTCAGGTAAATTTCCCCTGTGCCCATGTGCTCAAGGCTCTTCTCCAGTTTCTTTTCTATTAGTTTCGGTGTATCCAGTTTTATGTGGAGGTCCTTGATCCACTTGGACTTGGGCTTAGTATAAGGGGGATAAGAATGGGTCAATTTGCATTCTTCTGCACGCTGACCTCCAGTTGAATGAGCACCATTTGTTGAAAAGGCTATCTTTTTTCCACTGGATAGTTTTAGTTCCTTTGTCAAAGATCAAGTGACCATAGGTGTGTGGGTTCATTTCTGGATCTTCAATTCTATTCCATTGATCTACCTGCCAACACTCTACCAATACCATGCAGTTTTAAACATTATTTCTATGTAGTACTGCTTGAGTTTGGGGATACTGATTTCCCCCAGAAGTTCTTTTACTGTTGAGAATAGATTTAGCTATCTTGGGTTTTTGTTATTCCAGATGAATTTGAGAATTGCTCTTTCTAACTCTATTAAGAACTGAGTTGGGATTTTGATGGGGATTGCATTGAATCTGTAGATTGCTTTTGGCAATATTAACATTTTTACTATATTAATCCTGCCAATCCAAGAGCATGGGAAATTTTTCCCTATTCTGAGGTCTTCTTCGATTTCTTTCTTCAGAAATTTGAAGTTATTGTCATACAGATCTTTCAGTTGTTTGGTTAGAGTCACACCAAGGTACTTTACATTGTATGTGGCTATTGTGAAAGGTGCCATTTCCCTAATTTCGTTCTCAGCCTGTTTATCCTTTGAGTATAGGAAGGCTACCGACTTGCTTGAGTTAGTTTTATATTCGGCCATTTTGCTGAAGTTGTTTATCGGCTGTAGGAGTTCTCCGGTGGAGATTTTTGCCTCACTTACATATACTATCATATAATCTGCAAATAGTGATGATTTGACTTCTTCCTTTCCAATTTGTATCACTTTGAGCTCCTTTTGCTGTCTAATTGCTCTAGCTAGAACTTCAAATACTATATTGAATAGATATGGAGATAGAAGGCAGCCTTGTCTAGTTCCTGATTTTAGTGGGATTGCTTCAAGTTTTTCTCCATTTAGTTTTGATGTTGGCTACTGGTTTGCTGTACATTTCTTTAACTATGTTTAGGTAGAACATAGTTAAGGTAGAACATCCAAGAACCTTGGATTCCTGTTCTTTTCATGACCTTTAACATGAAAGGATGCTGAATTTTGTCAAATGCTTTTTCATCATCTAATGAAATGACCTTGTGCTTTTTTCTTTGAGCTTGTTTGTGTAGTGGATTACATTGATGGATTTCCATATATTGAACCATCCCTGCATTACTGGGAGGAAGCCTATGTGATCATGGTGAATGATCGTTTTGATGTGTTCTTGGATTCGGTTGGCAAGAATTTTATTGAATATTTTTGCATCGATATTCATATTGGAAATTGGTCTGAAGTTCACTTTCTTTGTTAGATCTTTGTGTGGTTCTGTTAACAGAGAAATTGTGGGTAAATGGACCAAGTTAGTATTGTTCCTTCTGTTTCTATTTTGTGGGATAGTTTGAACAGTATTTAATGTTAGTTCTTCTTTGAAAGTCTGATAGAATTCTGCACTAAATCCATTTGGTCCTTTGCTTTTTTTGGTTGGGAGCCTGTCAATGACCACTTTGATTTCTTTAGGGGTTATGAGTCCATTTAGGTGATGTATCTGATCCTGATTTAACTTGGGTATTTGGTATCTGTCTAGGAAATTGTCCATTTCATCCAGATTTTCCAGTTGTGTTGAGTATAGGCTTTTGTAGTAGGATCTGATGATTTTCTGAATTCCCTCAGTTTCTGTTGTTATTTCTCCCTTTTCATTTCTGATCTTGTTAATTTGGATACTGTCTCTGTGTCCTCTGGGTAGTCTAGCTAAGGATTTATCCATCTTGTTGATTTTCTCAAAGAACAAGCTCCTGGTTTTGTTGATTCTCTGTATAGTTCTTTTGGGTTCTACTTGGTTGATTTCAGCCCTGACTTTGATGATTTTCTGCCTTCTATTCCTCTTGGGTATATTAGCTTCTTTCTGTTCTAAAGCTTTCAGGTGTGCTGTTAAGCTGCTAGTGTATGCTCTCTCCAGTTTCTTTTTATAGGCACTTATAACTATGAGTTTTCTTCTTAGTATTGCTTTGTGTCCCATAAATTTGGGTATGTTGTGCCTTCATTTTCATTAAATTCTTAAAAGGTTTTGATTTCTTTTCTTATTTCTTCCTTGACCAATATATCATTGAGTAGAACATTGAGTGGGCTTTCTGTTGTTTTTGTTGGTATTGAAAACCACCCTTACTCCATAGTGATCTGATAGGAGGCATGGAATTAGTTCAATCTTCTTATATCTGTTGAGGTCTGTTTTGTGGCCAATTATTTGGTCAGTTTTGGAAAAGGTATTATGAGGTGCTGAGAAGAAGTTATATTCTTTTGATTTAGGATGAAATGTTCTATAGATATCAATTAAATCCATTTGGTCAAAAACTTCTGTTACTTTCACTGTGTCTCTGTTTTGTTTGTGTTTCTCTGACCTGTCCTTTGAGGAGAGCGGGGTGTTGAAGTTACCCACAATTAATTGTGAGGTTCAATGATTGCTTTAAGATTTATTAAAGTTTCTTTTACGAATGAGGGTGCCCTTGTATTTAGAGCATAGATGTTCAGAATTGAGAGTTCTTCTTTGTAGGTTTTCCTTTGACGGGTATAAAGTGTCCTTCTGTGTCTTTTTTGATGTCTTTTGGTAGAAAGTCTATTTTATTGGATATTAGAATGGTTACTCTAGCTTGTTTCCTGGGACCATTTGCTTGGAAAACTGTTTTCCAGGCTTTTACTCTGAGATAGTGTTTATCTTTGACACTGAGATGTGCTTCCTGTATGCAGCAAAATGTTGGGTCATGTTTACATATCTAGTCTGATAGTCTATGCCTTTTTATTGGGGAATTGAGTCCATTGATTTTAGGAGATATGAAGTAATAGTGATTGCTGCTTCCTGGTATTTTTGATGTAATTTTTATGTTTGTGTGGTTATCTTCTTTTGGGTTTGTTGAAAGAAGATTAATTTCTTGCTTTTTCTAGTGTGTAGTTTCCCTCCTTTTGTGGTTTTTTTCCATTCATTATCCTTTGAAGGGCTGGCTTAGTGGAAAGATACTGTACAATTTTTTTTGGTCATGGAATATGTTGGTTTCTCCATCTATGGTAATTGAGAGATTTGTTGGCTATAGCAGTCTGGGTTGGCATTTGTGTTCCCTTATGGTTTGTATGACATCTGCCCAGACTATTCTGGCTTTCATAGTCTCTACTGAGAAGTCTGGTCTAATTCTGATAGTTCTTTATATGTTACTTTACCTTGTTCCCTTACTGCTTTTAATATTCTTTCTTTGTTTAGTACATTTGGCATTTTAATTATTATGTGATGGGAGGAATTTCTTTTCTGGTCAAATCTATTTGTTCGGTAGGCTTCTTGTACATTCATGGGCATCTCCTTCTTTAGATTAGGGAAGTTTTCTTCTATAATTTTGTTGAATACATTTACTGGCCCTTCAAGTTGGAAATCTTCACTCTCTTCTATACCAACAATCCTTAGATTTGGTCTTCTCATTGTGTCCTGAATTTCCTGAATGTTTTGGGTCAGGAACTTTTTGCACTTTGCAGTTTCTTTGACTGTTGTATCAATGCTTTCTATGGTATCTTTTGAGTCTGAGATTCTCTCTTCTATCTCTTGTATTCTGTTGTTGATGTTTGGATCCATGATTCCTGACTTCTTTCCTAGGTTTTCTATGTCCTAGTTGTTTCCTTTTGTGATTTCTTTATTGTTTCTACCACCATTTTTAAATCCTGGATGCTTTTGTTGAATTCCTTCACCTGTTTTCTTGTGTTTTCCTGTAGGTTTTTAAGGGCTTCTCCCTGTTTACTTGTGTTCTCCTGTATTTCTTTAAGGGAGTTATTTATGTCCTTCTTGAAGCCTTCTATCAACATTATGAACTGTGCTTTTAAATCCAAATTTTGCTTTTCTGGTGTGTTGGAGTATCCTTGCTGTTGTAGAAGAATTGGGTTTGGATGGTGCCATTTTGATTTGATTTCTGTTAGCAATGTTTGTTCCTAAGTTTTCCTTTTGCTATCTTGTGTTAGTTGGTCCTGCTGTCACTGGTTGGTGCTTGTCCCTCCTATGTGCCTGAAGCCTATCTAAGCACCCCTGGGTGACCGGCTTTCCCCTGCACAGATTCCTGTGGTGCTGCCCAGCTCCTGGATGAGGTAGGGCCCTGGCAGATGGAATTGCAAGTGATCTTAAACTTGGGTGTTCTCTGCGTTCCTGGCTGTTAACAGGAATGTTAGCAGGTCTGGCTCTGGTGGGTTGTGTTGCAAGTGACCTTATACTTGGGAGATCTCTGTGTACCTGGCTGCATCTGGTTGCTCAGTCACAGGAGCAAAGATGGTGGCCTCACTGGTTATTCCTAAACTGGCAGACCAAGATTTTTAACTCCTATGTTATTCTCATCCTAGTCAAATGATCTATACATTCTATCACTGTTCTATGAACAACATGATGATTAATGTCAAAACTAACTAGCAACATATATTTTTTTTCAAAATACATACCATTCATGTTGTATGTGTATGTGTGCATGTATGTGTGAAATTATTTGAAAAGGACATGAAGAATATGTGGGGAAAGGTAAAAAGTGAAAATTGTAGATAGATATGAGGATATTATATCGGTATTCATGTACAAAATTGAAGAAAAAAAACAAGATAAAGACTAAGTGAGAAAATACAAATATGCTTGACATAATGCTATAGTATTATTTTATTAGAAAATGAAGGCATCGATACTGTCCTGATGACATTTAGTCTGAGTACTGTTTTCAAGGCCTGCTTTACATCTTTATTCCTCAGACTATAGATCAATGGATTCAGCAGTGGACTCACAAAGGTATAGAACACAGCTATTATTTTGGATTCCTCAACAGTCTTATCAGTGGGTGGTCTTACATACATGCAAAAGAGAGTCCCATAAAACAATGTGACAGCCATCATATGGGAACCACAGGTAGAGAATGCCTTGTGCCTTCCTTCAGCTGATTTGATTTTTAAGATGGCAGCAATAATGAAGACATAGGACACCAGGATGACTGTGAGGGAACTGGAAAGGTTAAAGCTCGCTGATATTAACATGGCATGTTCTTTAATGTAAGTATCAGAGCAAGACAGCTTAATGAGTGGTGGGTCAGCACAGTAGAAGTGGTTGATGACATTGGATTTACAGAAGGTCATGCTGAAGGTCAAGATGGCTTGGAAGAGCCCATCTGAGAAGCCATAGATATAAGGACACATAACCAAGCAGATGCAGACTCGCCTGGACATTTTCAGACTGTAATGCAGAGGGTTGCATATGGCCACATAACGGTCATAGGCCATGGCTGCCAGTATATAAAACTCTGTGAGAAGAAGAGCAATGAAAAGATAGCATTGGATAAAGCAGCCAATGAAGGAAATTGTCTTCTTGTCTGATAAGAAGTTGGTCAACATCTGTGGGGTGGCTGTTGAGGTATAACACAGATCCACAAAGGCCAAGTTACTGAGGAAGAAGTACATAGGTGTGTGGAGGCGGGCATCCAGTCTGATCAGGGCCATCATGCCCATGTTGCCTAAGACAGTGACAAGGTAAACCAAGAGAAACAGGACAAAGAGGAGAGGCTGGAGTTCTGGGCAATCTGTGAGCCCCAGTAAAATGAATTCTGTGATTTTAGTGCTGTTTGTGAGTGGCATCTCCTGAGGTCTGGGTCTGTCTGCCAAGCTGTGGAAACAAGGCAGACGTGGTGATATAAGATAGGCCATGCTAAGAATTATTGGAATAGAAGGAATGCTTCCCCTTTGGAAGAACGTATGTCCTTGTTATCAAATAACAAATGGTGACCACTGAAATCTTACATACCATAACAGGCTACAGACTGAGTCAGTTATACTCATGTATGTAGGAATACACGCACAGAGATAGAGAGGGACAGACAGATAGACAGACAGACAGTGACAAAGAGGCAGAGACAGAGAGACAGAAACAACATTTTTTCATATGAAGGAAAGAAGTTATCTCTTTGGAAGGAAAATATGTGAACTAAAATTTTATGTAAAATTATGTACATGCTGCACAAGGTATCAGGCTTTGTCTCATATTTGCAAACTTAAAGTGAGGACCTGAAAATAGATTTTAAACATTTTTAGTGATGGAAAATCTAAACAGAGAAAATAGAGGGAAGAATAGAATTGGAGATGGAGCAGATAAGAATAAATACATGTACAAGTGTGTAAGCATTCTTCTTAAACCAATGAAGTTAAAAATTTTGTGATTCAAAGAATACAAGAAATGAAAAAATATCCCACATATTAAATCACAAATCTTTGCCCAACGCACCTATAAAGAAAAAGCTCTAATGTCATAAACCAGTTGAAATTTGTATATCCTCCCTTTAATCCTCAGAACTTCCATTCTGCCATAGGGATATGTGTATGTATTCATGTATAATATATATTCATATCATATATTAAATGAATGAATAAGCAGATATCTAATTGATAAATTGTCACAATATTTTTTAGATTATATATTAAAGACATGTTTAGTGTAAAGCTGGTCTTCAGCAAGCAAGCTCCCTGTCCCCACAGATTGAGGCTAGGGAGTTGCCCCTATTAGGGGATAGAAAGAATGAGAAAGAGAGGGTAAAAAAGGAGAAGCAGAAGAAAGAGAGAAACAGAAAGAGAGTTACAATATTTTAAAGATAATTATAAGAATAATAATTACATAGAAGAAAAATTGTAGTGACTTCTGTAGCTAATATTAAAGAAATTGAGATATTGGCATCCATACATTTAAACTTCTTTTCCTATTACAAGCAAAACTTAATTTTCTCTTCATTTCTCTTGTTTTAAAATATTGACTTTAGCCTTATACTCAAAATAGTTTGTTTTTATTATACTTGTTTTTATTTACTTTAATTTATTGTAAGGATGTGTATTTCAACACGTGTATTTTAGTGGACAACTCATCCAACCTTCTCACATCAAGGGGTCTAAAGGGAGAACTCAGGTCAGCAGGCTTGGCAGAATCTGCCCTATCTGTTAAGTCATCCTTTCAGCCCTCATACTTATTATCTTTTACTGAATAACTTCATAAATCATATTTCATCATAACATTAGTGACTTCACTTATTTAACTATATATTTCAGAAAGTTAATAATTAACTAAACCTCCTGTTCAGTTACCACAAAACTTAAATGCATAAGTGTTGCTTGGATATATTAGTGGCAGTATCCATGCTCACATGGTCTTCACTTACACACCAATTTATTATTTTAATCTATTTTCAATGCATGTGATAACAAATCTCACACTCACAAAACTCTTCTGTGCAAATACACATATTTTCTCCTGTTAGTCTTAAGAAAATCAAGAGAATTACAAGACGGTCCATCTGAGAATGGCTGTACAATGTGATTTATAAACATAAAATTATTTTGCTTGGAAATCTCCTTTATGAAATGTTGTCCTAAACTTGGACCACATTGTGAAATTCTCTGAGATGTATGATGTGATCCAGAAAAAACTAAATGTAGAGAAGGGAAGCAACCATAGCCTTCTTACATAGTAAAGGGAAAGAATTGCATGGCACCTTCCCTTAAGCACGAACATGCTTGACAACAGGAATACTTTGTCTTTCATTAACCCAATGTACCCATTGTAATGTTATAATCAGAACCAAACTGCTGTTTCTGCAACAACTCCTACAGTAATACTTACTCCTTCACAGATACAGATACCCAAGTAAGACACTGTGAATTTCTAGATAACAGATTTCCATGTGCCACAATTTCTCATCTGATGAAGTGATTTTTTTACTAAAGAAGATATTAATGGTGACATTTTCAGTTTCTCAACCAATTTTGGTTCAGTTTGTGTTATGAATTTCCCCAATTTGTTAGAGAGCTACAAAAAAAGACCATGACTTTGGCCCAATATGTGCTAAATCTCTCTCTTCAGAGCTACATGTTGTTTCTCTATGATATTCTACCCTTAACTCTCTTAAGAGCCTAGGCAATTAAAAAGTTTTACCCCCAAATAATCCTTGTTCATGTTCCTGTTAAGTCTGTAACCAAACATTTCACTATAAGCATCAAATGTAGATAATATAACAGTTCTTGATATTAGAGTGTGTGTGAATCTGCCTAAAATGTTGCTTATTAAATCTAAAGGAATCACAGTTAGATGGGTCACACCATCTCTCAAATTGCAGATTGTAAATGTTGCAGAGAAAAACAGGACCACAGGAAGAAAGCTGAGGAAAGGCCTCCCAGAAGAGTCTTATTAAAATAATTTTTATGCCCAAGCTTATAAACACCCATAATTAGATGCTGAAGAGAAACCCATTAGAGGTGATTGAGGCCAGGTTTAACATTAAGGGATCCAGGAGGAAAACACAGCCTTCAATTCAGTAAAATAGAGTTGCTGAGTCTGCCAGGTTTGGAAGGTTGGTGGAGATAAGTTTTATCCTATGTGTCCTGACCATAGTACTAGAAGGTACAAGGAACAAAGTTAGAGAAAGACAATTTACTGTGAGGCACAAGGTGACAGCAGCTCCAAGAACTTGGCACTGAGAAAAAGACTTTTGGAGGATTTTCCTGGTGCCATTTGTACAGAGCCATATTGGGGCAATCATGCACTTGGTCGGAGTTTGACTTTGGTCAAGGTTAACTTCTCCCAGATAGCCAGGATCCTGCTCCACCTAGGGCCGAGTGCTCGAAGTAAAGGTTAAGTTCATTGTTCCTCCAGGTCTAGGAATTCCTGAATTCAGCAGGTGACCCACCCAGCTGCCGGAGCAGTCAAGACGAGGACCTCCAAGAGAAGCTAGACAACTTCCACCAGAACTCAGCCTGGAGTCTGGGGGGAAGGGTTTGCCCAAACTGTTAAAAGGTCTGGCGCCATTAAAGTTTATGGCTTTGATCAGTGAATATTGTCTTAGCCATACTTCTTTTTGCCCCTCTTCCCTATTTATCCCTCAGCTTCTGTTCCAGAAACCCACTTCGTAATAGCTGCAGGCAGCTATGGAACCCAACAGCCATTGAGATAAAAGCAGCTAAAGGGTCTGTTGACTGGCAGAAGCAGTGATATCTGTTTGCTTTTCAGTAAGATTGATAATCAACCTATTAGGTCATTGTGGACTATAGAACTGGATTGAACATCTTTTTTTTTAAAGTAGGCCATTAATAGTTTCTGCAGTTAATAGAAATATTTAGGATCCTGAATAACTTAATGTTCTGTTCAAGTAATCAATGAGAAGCTTAAGAATATCCTATAAAAATGTCAGACTAAAGCAGAAGATAGTAACGTTCTTTAGGAAGAAGGAAGAAATTGCAGAAATACTGTAACTCTCCTTCCAGTGTTAGTGTTGTTATTGAACTTCAGGCTATAACCTTTGCACCACACCATGTTCAACCACTCACACTCAGTAAATCAAATTAATAGTACAATGCAGAAAAAGGACATTTGCTCAGTATGAAAAAAAAAAAGAACAAAAACAAACAACAAACACCCTAAAATTTCTTGGGGGATCCAGATGTAGGATTAAAGGTTAAACAGAGTGCTGAGGACATGCAGATCTAAACAGTACTGGTCAAGATGTTGTCCTGGCCACCACTTGCCCATCCATGTCTGCACTTCAGTCCCATTCTATTAGGTCTGACAAGCTGTAACAGTTGTGAAAATTATTTTTGGAAGAAATAAGTGCCCCTCAAGTTAGGTCATTTTCCTTCACCCAACATGAGGTTCTTAGGGGAAACCTCACATTTCTTTTCTTTCTTTCTTTTTCTTTTTTCTTTCTTTCTCTCTCTCTCTCTCTCTCTCTCTCTCTCTCTCTCTCTCTCTCTCTCTCTCTCTCTCTCTCTCTCTCTCTTTCTTTCTTTCTTTCTTTCTTTCTTTTTTTTTGGTTTTTTTTTTTGTTTCCTGGAACTCAGTCTGTAGACCAGGCAGGCCTTGAACTCAAAAATCCGCCTGCCTCTGCCTCCGAAGTGCTGGGTCCATTACTTCAATATTCTGCCAGGCAAATTGAGAGACATATGTGTCTTGCTAGAATATCTTAATTTCTCCCAGATAGAGTGTGAGCTTCGAGTGCATGAAGGCAGATGCAGAAAATGCTAGATGTTCCCACAAAGTGTAAGTGCTTAGCCCCTGAAAAGCTAACACTTATTGCTAGTGAATTTATTGAACTTCAAAATCTGCCACGAAAACAGCAGAATGGCTACATATAGTTTTAGAAAACAGTACATCAAAGTTAAATTAGTCTTAGAGATATGCACAGGAAAATAGAAATTCTGTGCATGAAAAGGAAAAAATAGAATATATTTCCATTGAACACATGAAACATAACTAGCTACTCTTGAACAAACATAGTTAAGGTAACCGAAAATCTGAAGTCAGTGCATAAGGACCTTTGTTAGAAACCTAGGTTATGCCACTCAGACCTGGTTTCCTTTCTATTCTTCTTTTGGCATTCTGTTATTCACACTAAATAGCAAGATTCCTATCATGTTAAGGAGTTAAAGCTAGGAAACATAATTTTTGCCTGATTTAGATACCGGTTATTTACACTTGAATAAACAGAGGGAGCAAAAATATAAGACTCACTTCTGGCTATGATACATACCTATTCTTAGTCTCTGACTTTAGACGTTTCTTGGTGCTGCTATAAAATATACCCCTACTTATACTTGCATAAGGCAAGTGGGCCACCCTAAGCCAACTTGCATAGGGACTAATATGCAGCAAGATGAGTCTACACTGGGGACCATCTTCCTTGACTTTAATTGCAATATTTTGGATCCAGAAATTAATTGGCCATCTCAATCATCCTATTTTCTACAAATTCACACTTAAAAGTATCTTTAAAAGGAACTCTGCAGAAGACACAGTTAATCTTGATTACTTTTTTTAATGTTCTAAAATAGATAAATGAGGTAAACTCAGTCATTGTAAATCATTCTCTAAAATACTATGAATTCCTATGCTTTGATGATTCCAAATATGTAATATAAAAGAGCATTCAATTTAATTTAAAATTCTATCTAATATAAAAATAATTACAATAGTAAATATTAATAGGTTATGATAGGTGAAATAATCAGCAGGTTAAAAAATACTTGCCTTCAATCTTTATGATATTATTCTGATCCCTAAGAATCACACAGTTTAAGGAGACAACAAATTTCTCAAAATCATTCTTTGCAACAAAAACTCATGGCATGTACATGCCTATACACATTCACCCATGCTCATAAGTAAATCTGAAACTATAAAATAATAAAATAAGAACTTCAGAACTTATGACCATTCTTTAATATTCTTCTCTTTGTGTGTGTATTGGTTATTTCACATGAATAAAGGGAATTTGTGTGTGTGTGTGTGTGTGTGCATACCACTCCCAGATATATTATACAATGAATATATACATATATGCATAATTAAATGTATATATGTCTAAAACATATGAAATATCCAGATTATAACAGACTTAACTAATATCAACTTTTATATGATAAATATGTTCCTACATAGCTCTGTAATATGTGTGTATATAAAGGAGAGAATACATTGCATTGGAGTTTGTTTTATATAGATGTAGTGTTACATTTTATCTATGCATGTCATCCAAGTTTAATTGGTATCATTAATTCCATAGACATAGCTCTGTAAGCTAAGTAGTACTTTAAACACTAAGCATGTTCAAGTTGGATAACCCTAAATTCTCAAGATGATGTAACTGCACCAGGCCCTGAAGGGCCTGAACAGACCTCTAAAGACACTGAACAGCTTAAATAGAAGATAAACATGAGTGTAACATAATGCTTTCCTTCTTGTTGCCCTTAGCCTTTCTACAAGCTCTAAGTCTGCAAAGGAGATGTTTTTCATATCTATTGGCTTTGTGGTCCCATAGGTCATGTTATTGTTGTCTAGTTTGACTTTGAGATTTTCTTTCTGGCTAACAGTATAAAGAACTCAAGTCTGGTATCTTAAATGTGTTTACTTCTCTGAAAACAAAAAGCCTAATGAATGTGTTAAAGATGAGCAGCATGAGCATGTTTTAAACTAGAAAGGGACACAAGTCATAGCCTGTGTTTTTAAAGGGAGGAATGCCCTAACCTGACATAAAGATCTAAGGAGGTCTCTGGAATTTTCTTTTATCTTTGCATGCATTATTTCATGTAAAGTATGGTTCAATATATCAGTGCATTCCAGAAAGTCTCCTAGTCTTTCTGTTTATTGCATATAGGTAGAAAATACATATATTACTAGTTATTTCTATTTCTTCTCTTTGTTTTTATCCTTCTCTTCTCTTACCCATCCCCACCGTCACTTGCTGCTTTCATATTCATTCTTGAATTCATGTCTTGCAATCGAGACATTGGATATATCATTTCTATTAATATACTGCTAAGACTTTTCCATTGGGGGTCGTTCTTAATAATTCATCTGGTAACTTCAAGATGAAAAGGCTAGAGCTATATTTTTCTTAAAGTTTCATTTTTATTACTTTTAATCTGGATTTGAGCATGTGCACATAAGAACAGATATTAGGGCATATCATAGGTGTAAGACGCCCTGGAACTAGAGTAACATACAGTTTTGAGCCACCTAATAAGCTCTGATACTCAACCTTTGGCTTTGTGGAGGAGCAATGAGTGCTATTAGCAGTGGAGCCATCTGTTCATCCCAGTAAATTTGTCAAGACAAATTCCAAAACTTATTCCAACCAGCTTCTTTAATTACATAAATGCTTAATGTTTTACTTGATAAATAAATCATGCAGATGGTATTTATTAACCATTCAGCTTATCTCCAAAATATGGAAATATGGAAAAGTCTAGTGTCAGTTTTGAGATATATCCCTTCAAGTTCTTGGTCATAGAGAACTTATAGACTTACAAAACAAATACATTCTTTTGTCATTACTTTTGGCTTTATGCTAGAACTTGATGGTATGATCCTATCACTCAAAAGATAACTCGCTGGAATTACAGTGCATGGAGAAATAAAGCTACTATCTATCTGAAAGCTTCTTGCTACTGTCTATCTACTGTCTTGCTCCTGACAGTATTCTAGTGATAGAAGATTCTATATATGTTGGTGAAAAAGAAAGTCATGAAAAGTCTGACTCAGAAGGAAACATACTCAGTTTCAACAAATAACCTAGAAAGTGCTTATTGTAGTGAATGTTATTTGGATAAACAACCAATTTTCTAACTGAATGTAAGTCTCACTCTAAAGGATGAGACTCATGCCTGCTTCTGTAACCTAGACAGAAAACTGTGACAAGATAAAGGTCAGAAACTGTAGGGAAGAATCTACTTGTATTATGTGATAAATGATCATATTATAAAAAAATCTTTGAGATACTTATATTTACACTCATTAATTAGTGTATCTTTCACTTCAAATCAGAAAATCTTCTTTTCAGTGGATGACATTTCATAGAGTCTCATAACCACTTAAAACCATACATGCATTAATGCATGTGCTTTTCTAATAAATGTTCAATCAACTTAAGGTATGGAATGAATATTATGTCTTTCACACATGACACAGCCAACATAACCCATTTTGTCTCTTCATTCATCAGGAAGACAACAATTATTGTGTGATATAAAATGCTGAAAGCCTATATGAACTTTCTCTTACTTCTTAAACACCTTACCAATGCAAAACACTTTCTTCCTGTGATTTATCACTCTGGTTCACATATATTTTTATTCTAGACATTCATTTAGCAAGCAAGTTCTTGCCTTGAACTTTTGTGTTTCTTATGAGTCTGCATAAATGTTTTTCCAAAGTATCCATGTAGCTATGTGTCCCTTCCCCCACAGCATTGACCTGAACTTCTCAGCCCATCCCATCAGCTGTGACATTCTTGGCTGCCAGACCCCAGCCTTCTGCTTGTGTTATCTCTGGCTTTTGTTCCTCTGAGAACAACACAGCTGTTTTCACCTTGACAACCAAGGCTGCCTCAGGGCAGTCTCACCTGGAGACAAGCAGAGACCTGTGAGACATGAAGTCCTTAGTAAAAATCAGTCTTGATCAGCAAATGTCGTCCTGACTCATTTCTCTTTCGTCGACTCCCCATTTATCCCCAGAATTCTCTTCCAGGTCTCCAGTTCACATGTGGCCATGGGTGGCCACATATTGGCGCCTTGAACAGGGAGGACCTGATACAGGAGAATTTCCTGAGGAGACCCTATCTGGCGAAGCTTCGCAGAAAAACAGAAGATGGTATCCTGCACGGTAAACAACTATAGGAGTTAAATGCTAGCGCTAGTGTAAAATTTTATCCTTTGAAACTATTGTTGTGGGTGTGGAAGGATATGGCTAAGCAAGCAGAATTGTGTTGGCCCGGCATAGTATCTGCTTGGGATAGATAGTGGAAGATGGGGCAGGAAAGCTTGTGCCAGATTTGTGCCCGCAGCATTCAAGAGCTGCTTCAGGTGAAAGGGATAGGGTTTGAAGAAGAAAGGTTAGAAGATTTTTTTAGATCAGATATATTCTTGCTGTCCTTGGTTCCAAGAAAAATGAACTTTAAACGAGAGACCCTGGGAAAGAATTGGTAATTCGCTAAAGGCAGCCAAGGCAGATAATATTACCCTCTGCCTCTGGACACTTATAAAGGATATTATAGATGAAGGAGCCCTGGAGGAATTAGATATTATTCACGCACTTGAGGAATCTCAAGAAGAAAGCCTGCCGGAGAGGACCTCCACAAAAAAGGATCCTCCCCACTCTAAGTTACAAAAACGCGGAGATAGTGCTGATGAGCTAATTATAGAAAAGGTAGCTCATCCCCAAAAGAGAACAGCTGAATCTCATGGGGGAAGAATGGGCCCCTACTGTGCCCTCTGCTCTGCCTATGACTTTGGTGGCAGGAGACGAGATCCAGAGAGATATGCAGTTACAAAAGTTGGAGTTTGAGATTAAGTTACAGAAATTGACTAATGAATTACAGGAGCTAAAAAGGGTATCAAATACTAGAGAGAATAATGATCTTGAGACATGCCAATCGCCACTAGAAAGAGCTGTAAGTCAGGCTCATGGAGAAGGGCAGGATATGTCAGAACTGTTAGCTTTTGCTCTCCTTGAGATCGAAGACCAGGAGAATAGGATTAGACAATATCAGACATTGGAATTCAAAGTGATTAAAGAATTAAAGGCAGCTATAGCTCAGTACGGCCCTACAGATCCTTTTACACAAGCTTTATTGGATACTGTGATAGAGTTGAATTTAACTCCACAGGACTGGAGAACTTTGTGTAAGGCTACTTTGTCAGGAGGAGATTTTTTGCTTTGGAGTTCTGAGTGGCGGATGGCTAGTAAAAGGACTGCCACCGTAAATACTCAGGCAGGCCATTCAGAATGGAATGCTGATATGTTACTGGGAGAAGGTGTATATGAAGGGAATACTAATTGGATTGGGTTTCCTATCGCAGTGTATGCGCAGATTGCGATGGCTGCCCTCCGTGCTTGGAATCTTTTACCATCGAAGGGAGATCTTAGTGGAAGCTTAACAGGTGTCAGACAGGCTCCTGATGAGCTTTTTCAGGATTTTGTGGACAGATTATTAAAAACAGCTAATAGAATTTTTGGAAATTCTCAGGCAGAAAATCTGTTGGTCACTCAGTTAGCTTATGAAAATGCTAATGCAGCCTGCCGCGAGGCCATCAGACCTCACAGGGGGAAGACAGACTTGGCTGGTTATATTCGTCTCTGTTCTGAAATTGGCCCCTTGTATAATCAGGGTCTAGCAATGGCCGCAGCTTTGCAGGGGACCACCATCCAGGGAATACTTTTGCAGAGACAGGAAATAAAAAGTGTTTTCAATGTGGGATTCAGATTGTTTTAAATGTGGTAGTCTGGGTCATTTTAAAAGTGATTGCCCTAACAACAGGGGTGCTATAAGAGGGCAGTTTGCTCCCCAGGAATCTGTCCTAAGTGTAGGAAAGGAAACCATTGGGTTAGAGGATGCAAATCTAAGATTAATATTCAAGGCAGACCGGTGTCAGAGAAGGGGCCAACCCCAGGCCCTGATTCAACCAGGGCAGACAGTTTATGCGGTAACACAGCTGCTGCCAAGCCAGGAAAATCTATCTTAGAACTTATCAGAGCAACACCAGGAAGTGCTGGACTGGACCTCAGCAGCACCTTCTATGTCGTATTAACCCCAGAAATGGGTGTCCAGATTCTGCCTACAGGAGTTTTTGGACCTTTACCTGCAGAACTTGGGGATTACTTCTAGGACGAAGCAGTTCTACTGTGAAGGGGCTGCAGATTTATCCAGGTGTTATAGACAGTGACTATGAGGGAGAAATAAAAATTATGGCTGCTTCCCCTCATGGTGTCATAACTATACCTGCTAACCAAAGAATTGCTCAACTTGTTTTGGTTCCTTTACATCCACTGCCTTCCAAATTCGTTAAAGATAAAAGAGGACAGGAAGGCTTTGGCTCCTCCGGAGTGTATTGGGTTTAATCTATTACTAATAAGAGACCTAACCTTAAATTAACAATTGAAGGAAAGGGTTTTGAAGGATTAATAGATACAGGAGCTGATGTAACAATTATTAAAGGACAAGACTGGCCATCCAGATGGCCTTTGACAGAGAAACTTACACATCTCCAAAGCATTGGATATGCTAATAATCCAAACAGAGCACGAGACTTCTAACTTGGAAAGATAAAGAGGGAAATTCAGGACAAATCCAGCCATATGTTATGCAAAACTTGCCTACTACCCTTTGGGGGAGAGACCTTTTATCACAAATGAATCTGATTGTGTGTAGTCCTAACGAAATTGTCTCTAGGCAAGAGTTAGAGCAAGGATCTTTGCCCACTCAGGGGCTTGGGAAAGTAGGGCAAGGCATTAAAAAGTTTGAAAGCCCCCAGCCTAACTCTAACACTAGAGGTCTGGGGCATTTTCAGTAATGACCACTGTCTTGCCTGCATCCCACGCCAATAAATTTCAATGGCTTAATGATAATCCTGTGTGGGTTGATCAGTGGTCTTTATCTAAAGAAAAAACAGAAGCAGTCTCTTCGCTAGTGCAGGAGCAGTTAGAGGCAGGACATTTAAGAGAATCCCTATCTCCATGGAATACCCCAATATTTGTTTTTAAGAAAAAATCTGGTAAATGGAGATTGCTACAAGATCTAAGAAAGGTTAATGAAACTATGTTGCCCATGGGAACTTTACAAGCTGGCCTTCCATCTCCTGTGGCTATTCCTAAAGGATTTTATAAAATAGTCATAGATTTAAGATTGTTTCTTTACTATTCCATTGCATCCTGAGGACTGCAAAAGATTTGCTTTCAGTGTTCCTTCTAATAACTTCATGGAACCTATGAAAAGATATCAATGGATAGTTCTTCATGCTTAACAGACACACAGGTACACCACAAACATTCATTGTCTTTATCACCACTATTGTGGAGGAGAACCAAATGGCATTACACCTTCTCAGGCTGCCATGTCCATGTACTGAGGAAAAGGATCTTAGGTTCAGCTGGCCCTGAAGTCAACCTGGATAACCACCTTAGAGACCTACCATGAGAGCCAACTTGCATATCCAGCTTGAGTTCTTCTGCTTCAACTAGGCTTCAACAATAGGCTCTCATAGGCTCTCTTCACAGTTCTAATCCTCAATCCTTTACATGACCCCTTCAGTTTGGGACCATCAATTACAACTGAGGCTGTACCTTCACCAATGGATTTCAATGGCCTCAGCTGCTCTTCATGACCCCTTCAAGTTTTCAGAACCAATACCACCTGGACAACTCTTAGAACATTACCAAGTACTACTGCAGTACAAGGTACAACCTTGACTATCTCTGGAACACAGCGTCAGCCTCTTTGTGCTCCCAGAAAACACTTCCCACAAGATTTCACCTCAATGATGCTGGATTCTTCTTAATCAACACTAATTCCTTAGCATTTATAGTCCTAGTAATGCAAAGGTTTTCCTTTAGTAGTTCTGGTATCTTGTTAATCACAGTTGATTCTTAAGGCCAGCTAACCAAAACCACAGAATCTTCACAATCAAAATAGCAATGGCCCTGATAAAAGTCTTTAATCTTCCCTTTGAAATTTCACATGCCAGGCCTCCATCATTTGCACTGTTCTTAGCATCATCTTCCAAGTTCCTACAGTACATCCCACAGAGCTCTTAACACTCAATGGCTCTTCTAGCTCAAAGTTCTAAAGTCTTTCCACAGTCCTCCCTATAATATGGTCAGTTTAGGAATACCCCACACCTAGTACAAATTTGTCTTACTCAGGGTTTCTATTCTTGTACAAACATCAGAACCAAGAAGCAAGATGGGAGGAAAGGGTTTATTCAGCTTACACTTCCATATTGGTGTTCATCATCAAAGGAAATCAGGACTGGAACTCAAGCAGGTCAGGAAGTAGGAGCTGATACAGAGGACATGGAGGGATTACTGGCTTGCTTCGTCTGGCTTGCTCAGCCTGCTTTCTTATATAAGTCAAGACTAGCAGCCAAGGGATGGCACTACCCACAATAGGCCCTTTCACTCTTGATCAGTAATTGAGAAAATGCCTTACAGTTGGATCTCATGGAGGCATTTCCTCATGGAGACTCCTTTCTCTGTGATTACTCCAGCTTGTGTCAAGTTGACACACAAACCAGCCAGTACACCCTCCTCAAAATAAACAGATGCACTCTTGGGTAGAATCTCTAACTACTGTTCGGGTCATTCATCTCTAAGCCCTATTTAGAATCAGTAATCTCTAACACCCATTCAAGGTCATCCATCTCCAAGCCCTACTTAGGATCATTCAAGTCCAGCCTTAGGGTAGAGCAGAGAATAGACATCTCTACTTAAGAATAAAGAGCTAACAGCCTGGGAGAGCCTGTCAGCAACTCATTTCCAGGCTGTCAGGATTCAGACACGGGCTGCTTGTATCATGGGTCCCCTATAACTTCTAGGGAAGAATGGCATATACATTCAGAATGCTAAATATTCCCCGACTCTGACTCTCTCTCTCTCTCTCTCTCTCTCTCTCCCCCCCTCTCTCTCATACACATACACACACACACACACACACACACACACACACACACCAGTTTCTTTTTTTTATTTGATATATTTTTTATTTACATTTCAAATGATTTCCCCTTTTCTAGCCCCCCACTCCCCGAAAGTCCCATAAGCACCGTTCTCTCCCCCTGTCCTCCCACCCACCCCTTCCCACTTCCCCATTCTGGTTTTGCCAAATACTGCTTCACTGAGTCTTTCCAGAACAAGGGGCCACTCCTCCTTTCTTCTTGTACCTCATTTGATGTGTGGATTATGTTTTGGGTATTCCAGTTTTCTAGGTTAATATCCACTTATTAGTGAGTGCATACCATGATTCACCTTTTGAGTCTGGGTTACCTCACTTAGTATGATATTCTCTAACTCCATCCATTTGCCTAAGAATTTCATGAATTCATTGTTTCTAATGGCTGAATAGTACTCCATTATGTAGATATTCCACATTTTTTGCATCCACTCTTCTGTTGAGGGATACCTGGGTTCTTTCCAGCATCTGGCAATTATAAATAGGACTGCTATGAACATAGTAGAGCATGTATCCTTATTACATGGTAGGGAATCCTCTGGGTATATGCCCAGGAGTACACACCAGTTTCTTAACAGCTAAGGGACACCTCTGTCTCATCCTGTTTTGACTTCCTATGATTCTCAAAATCCCTTCTCCAGGAAAAGAGAAAAGGTGGCTTCAAAATGTCAAGAAGAAAGGAAAAAGAGGATCAACCTAACACGAAGTAATAGACACATGTCATTTTGGATTAATAATCCAATTGAATAGGAGAAAGTTTAAAAACAACTAAGTAATTAAAAGAAGAGGAAGAATATAGTAAATCTAAAACATTTTGTGACTTCACTAATGCCTCCAGCGAAAGAACACAACCTCCAAGAGAAACCAAAATAAAATAGGAGTTGAAAGTATGTTCCCATGGTCAATTGTGATCCTTAAGCAGCCCATGTCCAGCATTTAAAAGAAAGAAAAGAAAAAGAAAAGAAAGAAAAAAATCTAGGTTGGTTGCTCCGAAAAGAAAACTTCTGCCCTCTCAGGTGCAACTGCTTCCAGGATTATCCAAAACCTGGAGACAGTTTGCCTCTGCCTGCCTCTCTTTCTCCCAGAATCTTACCTCCTGGTTGAATCTAAGAGTTGGGAATCTGTCAGTTTGTTGTTTAATCAACTGAGGTTGCTGGGTGTTTCCTCTTTGGAAAGATTCAAATCCCACAATCTTTCTGATTCCTTTTCCTTTCTCTTTCTCTTTCTCTCCTTTTCTCTTTCTGGGAGGGAGTGTCAGGAAATAAGGGAGAATGCTGGGGGTATGAAAAGCAGGTCCTGTGTGACTGAAGCTACTAGTGGCTGCAAGAGGGGAGGATACTTTGCCTCTCTCTTCCTCAGTGAGATGCATGCAAAAGGAGAAGTGTAGGGCTAAGCTCTGAGTTCCAGAGGAACCTGGAAATTTCAAGCACAGCAGAGTTGTCTCCTCCCTCTTCCACAGAGACCCTGGCACTTAAAGAGACAGCTGGGCAGCCAGGCTCAGGGATTCACCTGGGGGTTTTGTAAACAGCTGAGAAGATGTTATCAGGGAAGGGGCTGTCTGAAACTACCTGTGAATAAGAACTGAGATCTGGAATATCATTCACCCTAACCCCAGCCTGAGAGAAGAGTTCATCTCCAGAACTGGAGTAAGACTCCAAATAAGGATTTCTTTAAAAGGTGAAAGGAAAAGAAATGCTAACACTCATGTACACTAAAAAGACTGCCTGCTTCCTCCTCCAGCACACATGTTTAGTGCTGACTAAAGACATAGAGAGGATACTAAGCTGACATGTACCCAACTTCCCCTTGCAAAATCAGGGCAATCTGAGCATCTGATGGAGGTGGAGGCTATAATTAGGACAGGAAACCATTCCTTCAAAAAACACCTGTGAGACACCAGGGCAGACAGCCAGGAACATCAAAATGAAAGTGACAAATGATGCTTCCATTCAGTGGGCCCCCACGGAGGAAAACCTGCCCACAGTATAGCTAAGTCTATCCCAGAGCAGCTGAAAGCCAAAGGATATAAAGCCAGGGCTCAGGCATTAGGGGCTCAGAAGGAAGTGTCCACCCTAACTTGTACCCAGAGCACAGGGTTCAGGCATTTCAACCACACTCCAAATTCCTCAGAGATCTGTCACCAACTTTGATAACTAGTCTCTGTGAGGAAGCCTTCCCCTTGTCAAGCCTAAACAAAGGATGACAGTGGGTGAAAACAATCGCAAAGGTTTTGCTCAGTGTCAGACCTTGGTACCCATAGCAAGAAATCATCCCCACATCCTTTCAATGCCTACCTCACCTTTACAAGGATATTCCCACACTGCTGCTCTTCAGGCCAACACCGTTGGCAATAATAGCCACTAACAGCTGTCTAACATCACCACAGATCAGCATCTTTTTCAGTCCCCTGGAGTCCATCTTGAGCTTTGCAAATGTTCCACAAGGCCCTGTAGGCAAAAATAGCTGACCAGAAATTTAAAATCAGGTCTGCACTAGCTCAGAACTAGGGCTACTATCCTTCCCTTCCCAGGATGGCAATTGTTAGGTGTGTGCCTCTTGCAGCACAGTCTCTCAGCATCCTAGCATTCTCCCACCCCAGGCACTGTTGACACAGTGTGTCCCAAATATCTGGCTTACAAGACACCAAATGGACTTGTCACAGTCCCCGGCCCAAGAGAAGGATATATTGTAAAATGATAGTAATGATTATCTCTGATGAGGATTTTCACTATTCTAAATATCCTAAAATGTACTTTATGAAATTGAGACGTTTTGGTTTTGGTTTTGTTTTGTTCGTTTATTTGAGTCAGGGTTTCTCTGTGTATCCCTGGCTGTTCTGGAACTTTATTTGTAGACAAAACAAGACTGGCCTTGAACTCAGAGGTCTGCCTGCCTCTGCCTCCCAAGTGATAAGATTAATGGCATGCACCACCTTCACTGGGAAATTAAAAATTTTTATCATGAACCTGTAGAATATTTGATATATGAAAAACTTCAAACATCTTTGAAAGTAGGGAAACTAGAATTTTTCACCAATACTAATAAAGTTAAACAATATTTATTTTAATGCAAGTGGTTGTTTTGCCTGCATGTATGTCTGTGTGCCACATGCAGACCTAGTGCTCAAGGACATCAGAAGAAAGCACCGGGCCCTCTAGAACTGGAGTTACAGATGGTCGTGAGCTGCCATGTAGGTGCTAGGAATTAAACTCCAGTCGTCTGTGAGAACAATAAATGCTCTAATCCACTGCGTTATCATTATAGCATCCCAACCTTTATTTTCATTACTGGCCATTTTGTTGGCCAGTAATGTACATCTTAATATTATTCAACACTTTATACAGAATTCTGTTTGTTTCATATAGATGATTCTTTAGATACAGAAATCTATAGCATTCAGCAGTTTGCTTTTTTTTTTTTTTTTTTTTTTTTTTACAAAGAAGTCAGACAATGCTAAACAACGATGTGGGGATGTTTGCATCTATTTGAAAAATCAAATGTCTTGTTATGCATCATGAGTGGTTGATGTTACACCTGTCTATCATTAATGATTACACGGTGGTGATGGTTAAATTCTGTCATTTATCTTCTTTTTCTTTTTTCCAGTTGTAATACTTCTTTAAAGGGAACATTTAGGCAAGATACAGTGGCACATATATAAAAGTCCAGTAGTAGAAAGACATAGGCAGGAGGACCAGGAGTTTAAGGGTAGCCTTAGTTACAGGAAACCTTGTGGTAGTTTGAATATGCTTGGCCTAGATAATTGCACTATTAGAAGCTATTGCCTTATTGGAGGAAGTGTGTCATTGTGTGGGGTGGGCTTGGAGACCTTCCTTCTAGCCACCTGGAAGTCAGTCTTCTCCTATCAGCCTTTAGATCAAGATGTAGAACTCTCAGCTTCTTTCTTGCCATGCCTGCCTAGAGGCTGACATGTTCCGACTTTGATGATAATGGACTGAAACTCTGAACCTGTAATCCATACCCAATTAAATGTTGTCCTTTTAAGAGTTACCTTAGTTATGTTGTCTCCTCACAGCAGTAAAACCCTAAGTAAGACACACCCTGTCTCAAAACAAGCAAGCAAGCAAACAAAATTAGCAAGATTAACATCACAACCACTGAGTCACATCCCCACCCCTTACCAACCAGTTTTCAAATAATTTTTGTGGTTTTCTATGAGTTGTCAGTGGTGATTTATTATTTTTGTCTCATAAGGAAAACAGGGAGTTAAACATTGTTAATGTGTTCTAACCCATTTATGTTTTTAGCTTTTTGAGTATGTATGGGACCTCCAATTTTGGCTGTTGTTTTGGTTAGCTTTATATCAACTTGACACAAGCTAGGGTCGTTTGGGAAGAGGGAACACTCAATTGAGGAAAATGCCTCCAGAAGACTGGCCTGTAGGCAAGTCAGTAGTGCATTTTCTTAATCAATGATCAGTGTGGGAGGTATCACACCCTGTTTTGAGTGAGGTCACACTTGGTGCTCCTAGGTGCTGTAAAAAAAAGCAGGCTGAATAAGCCAGGAGGAGCAAAATGAGCAAGTATCACCCCTACATAGCTTTTGCATCAGTTCCTGCCTCCAGGTTCCTACTTTCAGTTCCTGTCCCGACTTCCTTCAGTGAAGTATACACTGGGAAGTGTAAATATAAGTGAAATAAATTCTTTCATTCCCAAGTTGACTTTGGTCATGGTGGTTCATCACAAGGGTAGAAATCCTAACTAAGGCAGACATCAATTCATTGGGCCTGTATGACAGCACCAATAACCTGCCTCATGGGAGAAAGCCTCTGTGTTGTTTGCAAATTACACTCATATAGTGTCCTGGAAGACCAGAACAAGTGATTTGATCCACTTGGACTGAAGTTACAGATGATCATGAGCTGCTATGTGGTAAATGAACATGAATATACATGACAGTGATTCTAACTGTTGATTAAAAAAATCCTTCAAAACTATATTAGCTGCTGACCCATGCTTATTGTCAAATGTAAGGGTTTGCATCTTGGACTATTGCAAAAAGGGGCATGGGAGATGGCACAAAAGCCCATCTGCTGGCTCCCCCTGCAGATATGCCAACCTACCCACTTGCAGCCATCAGCACTGCAACACTTTTCTCTCTCAGGATCCATTGGCATGACTAGAATTTTCAACTGCCTGTCTCTTCTAGTGAGAGAGTCTTTGCTGCCTGCTATGTCCCCCTTTCCTGACAGCAGGATGCCTGTATGAGATTTAATTTACCAGGGCAACTAAAAATGACATTAAAGTCTCTGGACTGCATCTCACATGAGTCCAGATCTTCTTTGGGGGCAGGGGGTCAACAGAGACAAACCAGCTCTGTTGTTCCTGATGGGTTTTCTTCCTCTAATTACAGAAATCATTGGTTTGTAGCTCACTAAGTGTTCACTGCAGTTGCATTTTGGCATTGCTTTATTTTCTTTCCTATTGCTTTCTTTCTCCTTTAGACAAAACCCCTGTTTCTCTCTTTTTTCTTTTTCTTTTTCCAAGACAGAATTTCTGTACATAGCCCAGGCTGTCCTGGAATTTACTATATAGACCAGGCTGGCCTCAAACATATAGATATCCATTTTTCTCTACCTCAGGAGTGCTTGGATTAAAAGTAAACACCAACCACTCCCGGGAAAACCTGGTTTCTGATGTTTCTCTTGACACTCCTCTATTTCTTCCCTCTCCTTCTGTCTTTTCTAACTTGCTCCACTGCTGAGGACCCTAGAGTGCTGTAACTTTCTTTATCCTTAGTTTGTTGCCTGAAATTATTTTCTTTCTGAATCTGTCACTAGTTCATGTGGACCTCCCAGTTCCAGAAGGCAGCCTTGAAATCAGCCTCATGGGGCTTGGGCTCAACTCTGTCTATGGCAACAGTTCTCAATCTCTAACCCCAACAGGGGTCACATATCAAATAATCAGCTTATCAGATATTTATGTTATGATTAATAATAATATCAAAACTACAGTTATGAAGTGGCAACAAAAAAATTTTAGGGTTGAGGAAATCTTCACAACATGAGGAATTGTATTTAAGGGTCATAACATTAGGAAAGCCGAGAACCACTGGTCTATGGAGTGATCTTGGACAATTAGCTTTCATGACCATAGTTTCCTCAACTTCAAAATGGGGTATAATAATGATAAGAATAGCACATATCATGAAGATTGAACAAAAAATATACCTAAAGCATCCAGATTAGCGCAGTACATCAAGTGTATTCAAATACATAGAGATTTATCCCACTCCAAGAAACTTGTTTAGGATTCTGATTCACACAGAATACTGGAATACCTCAGTTACATACATCTCTTCCAAACATGAGTACATCAGTTTGATCTCCAGAAGCCCTCCCAGAAGGTCCAGAGACAGCTTAACCTCCCAGGAGTTCTGAGAAAGTAGGATCACAGATGAGGTCCCAACCTTTACCACAATACCTGGCCTCATGAGACCATCCCAGGACAGAAGGGACATAGGAACCACTGCCCAGCCAGAAAGAGACACAGGCTTCTTCCAGTTTGTACCTGTGTCTGGGGACAGAGCTTCCCACAAAATTCCACCTCTTCCAAAGAAATTACATGAAGCAACAATCATTGTTTTTTAATATTTCTCAACATCAATAGACTCAATTCCCCAATATAAAGACTTAGGCTAACAGGCTAGATACATAAACAGGACCCAGAATTTTGCTGCATAAAGGAAACACATATCAGTGACAAAAATAAATAATACCTCAAATTAAAAGGCAGGAAAATATTTAAAGCAAATAGAAACAAGCTGGAGTAGCCATTCTAATATCAATTAAAAGCAACTTTCAAAAAAAGTTATCAAAAAGGATAAGGAAGGACACTTCATATCCATCAAAGGAAAAATATACCAAGAAGAACTCTAAATTCTGAACATCTATGTTCCAAATGCAAGGGCACTCATATTCATAAAATAAACTTTACTAAAGTTCAAAGCACATTGCATCTCACACAATAATAGGGGGAGACTTCAACACCCCACTTTCTGCAATGGACAGATCATGGAAACACAAACTAAACAGAGACACAGTGAAACTAACAGAAGTTATGGTCCAAATGGATTTGACAGATATCTATAGAACATTTCATCCTAAAACAAAAGAATCTATTTTCTTCTCGGCACCTCATGGTACCTTCTAGAAAACTGACCATATAATTGGTCACAAAACAGACCTCAACAGACATAAGAAAATTGAAATAATCTCATGCATCCTATCACATCACCATGGACTAAGGCTGGTCTTCAATAGCAACAAAAACAACAGAAAGCCCATATACAGATGGAAGAAATAAAGAAATTAAACACCCTTTAGAATTTAATGAGAATGAAGGCACAGCATGCCCATACTTATGGGACTCAATGAAAGTAGTGCTAACAGGAAAACTTACAACTCTGAGTACCTCCATAAAGAAATTGGTGGTGTCATACACTGGCAGCTTAACAGCATATCTGAAAGTTCTAGAATAAAAAGAATCAATTACACAAAAGAAGTGGACAGGAAATAATCAAACTAAGGACTGAAATAACCTAGTAGAAATAAAAAGAACTATATAAAGAATCAACAAAGCCAGAAGCTTATTCTTTGAGAAAACTCAACAAGATAGGTAAACACTTAGCCTAACTAACTAGAGGGCATAGTGATCTCAAGCTGTACTACAGAGCAGTAGTGATAAAAACCACTATTGGTACCGAGAAAGGCAGATAGACCAAGACCCAGAACTAACCACACATCTATAGTCACTTGGTCTTTGACAAAGATGGTAGAGGGCCTTATTGGGGTGCCGGGCTGCCTGGCAGGAACTTGACATTGACCAAGGACAATTATAAGGGCTTCAGGCAGGAATCCAACATTAGGGCATAAGAAGGAAGCAGGTTAAGGCAGTAATTTTAATCTTAGGGTGTAACAAAAGAAGTAGGCTTCAATCTTTTTTTTTTTTTTTCTTTTTTTTTGTTTTTTTTTTGTTTTTTTTTGTTTTTTGGATTTGGTTTTATCGAGACAGGGTTTCTCTGTGTAGCTCTGGCTGTCCTGGAACTCACTCTGTAGACCAGGCTGGCCTCGAACTCAGAAATCCGCCTGCCTCTGCCTCCCAGAGTGCTGGGATTACAGGCATGCGCCACCACTGCCCGGCTGGCTTCAATCTTAATACCTGCATGTAATTAAATAGGTATAAAAGAGGGTTGGAAATTATTAAACCCACCTTCAGTCTCAGAATTGACTGGAGTCATGCTGCAGTTTTGTTTAATTATCTCTTTCTTTTTAATCCTCACTCCTGCACTGGAGAACCAGTTGACTGACTGAGCGGGCTTAGTCAAAAGATGTCAAAACCATCCAGTGGGTGGGTGGGGGAAAAAACAGTATTTTCAACAAATGGAGCTGGTTCAGCTAGTAGTTAGCATGTAGGAGGTCAGAATACAAATTGATCCATTCTGATCTCCTTGTACAAAACTTCTCACTGTACAAAGCTGATGTCCAAGCGGATCAAGAACCTCCACATAAAACCAGATAAACTGAATCTTACAGGAGAGAAAGGAGGGATGAGCTTCAAATACATTGGCACAGGGGAAAATTTCACGAACAGAATACCAATGGTTTAGGCTCTAAGATCAACAATTGACAAATGGGACCTCACAAAATTGAAAAGCTTTTTTTAAAGTTATTTGCTTTTATTGACAGTCCATCTTCTTTTGTTCCTACTAGTCAAATGCAGGTTGTAAGACCTCCCCTACTCATATGATACAATTTTTTTCCAGGTAAAATCCTTGAAAGCCTTGTTCCTGTAATATACTTCCTATTTCCAAAATCATCAGTCTCTGTATTCTTTAATACTTTGCACAAAAGGAGCTCAATGTCAAAGATACTGTTTCTATAAAAATTTTGGTAACTCACAAGCTTGACATTTCCCATCCATATAGTGCTGTATAACTGAATACAGCATGTATTTTATGCCTGACCAGCTTGGTGTTCTTGTATAAAAATCTAACAGTGTAAAACCTATTATTATAGCTCCTTGGGAGTTTTGATTGATGTCCCTGGGAGTCCATCTCTTTTTAGAGGGGAGGTAGTGGAGATGTGAATTTCAGGAAAAGCAGGGATGGTCATGGTGGTCAGGATGTTACAAGAGAGAAGAATAAAAAAAAATCACTAATGCTATTTCATCAGCAAAAAATGACATGTTGTTGTCCACATTACCCAATATGTTTATTATTACAACTATATGAAAAAAGTAAAAAAAAAAATCTGTACTTAAATACATAAATAAATTCTAGATCTTTCATTGTTTAAGCCAAAGGTAGAGCCATTGTCATCACAGTGAGTCCTGTAACTTTCTATCACAAGACTGCTGTGTCTAAATATCATCATCAGTTATATCTGTTACTATCATCATTACATCTTGTATTTCATAGTTCAGCCAGTAATCTCCACATATATCTTTTCATAAAACCAGTAATTTATTATTTTGCCAGGGAAGGAGGCCTGATTCTACTCTCTTTGAGTACCTGTCCTTGGATTCACAAAGATAAAATACCTTTCAGGGGATTGCAAGACATAGGTTACTCCCCGACAAATCTGAGTCCTGTAAGGCATTATAGTGGTGGTTTCTTTTTACTGTAGCACCCTATAGGCTCAGGGTACTGAAAAAAAAACCTGGAAAAGCTTCTGTAAGGCAAAGGACACTTTCAATAGGACAAAATACCAACTCACAGACTGGGAAAAGACCTACCATACATGTAATAGTGGGATAATAACCTCAATAATCAAAGAATTCAAGAAGTTAGACTTCAGAGAACCAAATAACTCTATTAAAAATTGTAATACATACGCTATTGGTGTTCTGTTTAGGAAGTTTCCCCCTGTACCGATGTCCTCAAGGGTCTTCCCCAGTTCATTTTCTATTAGCTTCAGAGTGTCTGGCTTTATGTGGAGGTCCTTGATCCATTTGGAGTTGAGCTTAGTACAAGGAGACAAGGATGGATCAATTCGCATTCTTCTGCATGCTGACCTCCAGTTGAACCAGCACCATTTGTTGAAAAGGCTATCTTTTTTCCATTGAATGTTTTCAGCTCCTTTGTTGAGGATCAAGTAGCCATAGGTGTGTGGGTTCATTTCTGGATCTTCAATCCTGTTCCATTGATTGGCCTGCCTATCACTGTACCAATGGGACCTCATAAAATTACAAAGTTTCTGTAAGGCAAAAGACACCATCAAAAGGACAAATCGGCAACCAACAAATTGGGAAAAGATCTTCACGAACCCTACATCAGATAGAGGGCTAATATCCAATATATACAAAGAACTTTGTATATATACAAACTCAAGAAGTTAGACCCCAGAAAACCAAATAACCCTATTAAAAATGGGGTACAGAGCTAAACAAAGAATTTTCACCCAAAGAACTTCGGATGGCTGAGAAGCATCTTAAAAAATGTTCAACTTCATTAGTCATTAGGGAAATGCAAATCAAAACAACCCTGAGATTTCACCTTACACTGGTCAGAATGGCTAAGATTAAAAATTCAGGAGACAGCAGGCGTTGGTGAGGATGTGAAGAAAGAGGAACACTCCTCCACTGCTGGTAGGGTTGAAAATTGGTGCAACCTCTCTGGAAATCAATCTGGCAGTTCCTCAGAAAACTAGATATGTCACTTCCGGCGGATCCTGCTATACCACTCCTGGGAATATACCCAGAGAATTCCCCAGCATGTAATAAGGATACATACTCCACTATGTTCATAGCAGCTCTATTTATAATAGCCAGAAGCTGGAAAGAACCTAGGTATCCCTCAACGGAAGAATGGATGCAAAAAATGTGGTATATAAACACAATGGAGTACTATTCGGCCATTAGAAACAATGAATTCATAAAATTCTTAGACAAATGGATGGAGCTTGAGAACATCATACTAAGTGAGGTAACCCAGTCTCAAAAGATCAATCATGGTATGCACTCACTAATAAGTGGATATTAGCCTAGAAAATTGGAATACCCAAAACATAATCCACACATCAAATGAGGTACAAGAAGAATGGAGGAGTGGCCCCTGGTTCTGGAAAGACTGACTGTAGCAGTATAGGGCAAAACCAGAACAGGGAAGTGGGAAGGGGTGGATGGGAGAACAGGGGGATGGAAGAGGGTTTATGTGACTTTAGGGGAGTGGGGGGCCAGAAAAGGGGAAATCATTTGAAATATAAATAAAAAATATATCGAATAAAAAAATAAAAGAAAAAAATTGGAGTACAGAGATAAACAAAAAATTCTCAACTGATTAATCTTGAATGACTGAAAAGCAGTTAAAGAATGTTCAAAATCTTTAGTAATCAGGGAAATGTCAATTGAAATTACCCTGATATTCTACCTCACACCAATCAGAATGTCTAAGATCAAAATTGCAGGGGGCAGCAGATGTTGTTGAGGAAGCAGAGAAAGAGGAACACTCCTCCATTCCTGGTGGGACTGGAAGCTGGTAAAACCACTTTGGAAATGAATCTGATAGTTCCTGGAAAAAAATGGAAATAGTTATACCTGAAGACCCCACTATACTACTACTGGGTGTATACCCAACAGATGCTCCAACATGTAACAAGGACACATGCTCTACTATGTTTATAGCAGCCTTGTTTATAATAGCCAGAAGCTTGAAGGAACCCAGATGCCTCTCAATAGATGAATGGATACAGAAAATGTCACACATCTACAGAATGGAGTACTACTCAACTATTAAAAGCAATGACTTCATGAAATTCACCGACAAGTGGATGGAACTAGAAAATATCATCCTGAGTCAGCTAACCCAGACACAAAGGAACACACATGGTATGTACTCACTGATAAATGGATATTAGCCCAAATGCTCAGAATACCTATGATACAATCCACAAACCATATGGAGCTTAAGAAGAAGGAAGACCAAAGTGTGGATGCTTCAATCATACATAGAAAGGGGAACAAAATAATTGCATGAGGGAGGGAGGAACCTGGAAGGGAGAGAGGAGGGGAAGGAGAAAACGGGGCATGGCAAGATCAGATAACAGGAGAAAAGTCATGAAATGAAATAAAAATATATTGCAGTGGGGATGTGGAACTGGGGATAGCCACTATAAAGTTCCTAATGCCAGGGAAGCAAGAGGCTTCCAGAATCCAATATGGATGACTTTAGGCAAAATAACCAATGGAGAGGAGACAGAACCTGTAGAGACGACCTCCAGTAGATAGGCACAACCCTCAGTTGAGGGATGGGCGCACCCACCCATCTCAAAATTTCTAACCCAGAATTGTTCCTGTCCTGCACAAAGGAAAGAAAGGGGCAAAACGTGGAACAAAGACAAAAGGAAATTCTATCCAGAGACTGCACTACCTATGGATCCAACCCATCTGCAGACACCAAACCCAGACACTATTGAGGATGCTAAGAAGTGTTTGTTGACAGAAGCCTGGTATGGCTGTTCCCTGAGCAGTTCTACTAGCACCCAACTAATACAGATGCAGATACTCACAACCAACCATTGGAATGAGCCCAGGGATCCCAATGGAAGAGCTAGGGGGAGGACTGAAGGAGCTGAAGGGGATTGCAACCCCATAGTAAGAACAATACCAACTAAATGGACCACCCAGAGCTCCCAGGACTAAACCAACAACCAGAGAGTGTACATAGAGGGATCCAAGACTCCACATACATATGTAGCAGAGGATGGCCTTATCTTACATAAATGGGAGGGGAGGCCCTTGGTTCTGTAGAAGGTTGATGGCCCAGCATATGGGTATGCTAGAGTGGTAAGGCAGGAGTAGGTCTGTGGTTGCAGGAGCACTCTCATAGAGGCAAAGGGGAGGGGAAGAGGCAGAATGGGATGGGTGGTTTGTGGAGAGGAAAGCTGGAAGGGGGATATCATTTGAAATGTAAATAAATAAAATTATTAATTGCCAGGAGCCATTCTCACATAGATCTCAAAACCCCCTCCTCTTAGCTATTTCTAGCCTGCTTTCTCTAGCCTGCATTTAGAAGGAAATGTATTAGTTTAAAGATTAGCCGGGTAATCTAGATAGTCAATACATGCAGAGCTCACCGGAGTGGGCTAGAACAAATGAAGCTCACCTGTGGTTAGGTTACCATCGCAACTCCTTTCCACTTCACCTCCTCATAATCAACTTTTAGTGCCAAGTTCCTACAGCAATTGCCAATTCTTCCCTGAGATTCTGAGAGACAATTCTGAGAAACTGTTTCTGAGAAATGATGTTAGGCTCCTGAGATTGTTCCCAAATACGATGGCTTTCCCCCTTCACCCCTCCCTACACTTGCTTGCTCGCCTTTAAATTGCCTTAAAATAAAATTTGACAGCTTGATCAGAATAGTGTATTGCTTTCCGTCTCTTGTCTTTCACCTTCTCCTAGATGGTCCAGGGACCCTGTTGACTGCCTTGTGAGTCTGGACAATTAATAATAAAAAAGTTAAAAAATAGCTAAAGCAGCCTTATTTATAATAGCCAGAAGCTGGAAAGAACCCAGATGCCCCTCAAAGGAGGAATGGATACAGAAAATGTGGTATATTTACACAATGGAATACTACTCGGCAATTAGAAACAATGAATTCACAAAATTTTTAGGCAAATGGTTTGATCTGGAAAATATCATCCAAAGTGAGGTAGCCCAGTCACAAAAGAATATACATGGAATGCAATCTCTGATAAGTGTATTAATTAGCCCAGAAGCCCTGAATACCCAAGGCACAAATCACATAACAAATGACTCCCATGAAGAAGTATGGAGAAGGTCCTGATCCTGGAAAGAATTGATCTAGCATTGGAGGGGAATATAAGGACAGAGAAAAAAAGGAGGGAGGTGACTGGAGAATGGATGGAGAGAAGAAGGTTTATGGGACATATGGGGAGGGGGGGATCCGGGAAAGGGGAAATCATTTGGAATGTAAACAAAGAATATAGAAAATAAAAATAAAAAAAAATAGCTAAACCCTTCAAGCTCTATGTGGTGTAGCCTAGCTTGGCACCTGTACCTTCTTACACACAAATGTCTTTGCCTCAGTCACACCATATTCCTTTCTGTTTCCTCAACATGCTATACTTTTTTTTGAATCTTTATAGGTGTAGTTTCTGTATCCTGGAACTTTCTTAGGCCCCCCCATCACCACCATGGCTGACCTCCTCACCTGTCAGGATAGGATTTCTTCACAGGGGTCTTGCCTGACAATGGTGTCAAAAGAAGGGATCAGTGGCTTCTACTCAGTTTCTATGTCACACTCCTGCTTCTATCTCTCAGAGGGTTTAGTACATCTACCCTGATATTTCTTTATCACTTTCCTTCCCCACCTTAGCCAAATGATGCTCTCCTTCTACAAGGGCAAAGACTTTGCTTTTTGTTAACAACCTACCTTCAGCATGGAGTGCTGAATATACGTTAGGCACTTTGTTAGTTTAAATAGGTTTGGCCCCCATAGACTCATGTGTTTGAATGCTTGGCCCATAAGAAGAAGCATTATAAGGAGGTGTGGCCTTATTGGTATAGGTGTGGCTTAATTGGAGGAAATGTTTCACTGTGTAAGTAGCCTTTAAAGTCTTAATATACTTGCTAAAGCTCTGCCCAAAGTGGAAAATAGTCTCTTTCACATCAAGATGTAGAGCTCTCAGCTACTTCTCCAGTATCAAATCTGCCTACACGATGTCATGCTTCCTGCCATAATGATAATGGACTAAACCTCTCAAACTATAAGCTAGTCCCATCTAAATGTTTGCCTTTGTAAGAGTTCTCTTGTCATGAAGTCTGTACACAACAATAAAACCCTAAGAAAGATACTATGGATCCAAATCTTTGCTCTTCTAGAATTTATATTCTAGAAGCAGACAGACAAAACCATTTGACAAAATGAAGTAGAGCATTTCAAGTATATAAAAATATGGTTCCTATAATAAAATGCTATAAGGGGATATATTAAGTCTCAGATAATGTAGGGGTAGCTGGGTAGTTGTATACAGAAATAGTGTCTTAGTTAGGTTTCTATTGCTAAATGATAAAACACCATTGCCAGAAACAACTTGGGAAGGAAAGTGTTCATTATTCATTCAGTTAGGCAGGAACTCAAGACAGAAATCTGGAGGCAGGAGCTAATGCAGAGGCCAAGGGAGCATGCTGCTTACTGGTATGCTCCTCATGGCTTGCTCAGTCTGATCTCTATTAAAACCTAGGATATCCAACCCAGGGAGGCACCACTCACTGTGAGCTGTGCTCTCCCATATCAATCATCAATCAAGAAAAAAATGAATCACAGGTGTGTCTATAAGCCAAGAGGTGCATTTTCTCAATTAAGGTTTCCTCTTCCAACATGAGTCTAGCCTATATCAAGTTTACATAAAAGTAGCCAGCACATATGACATGTCTGTGGAAGTAGCATTAATACAGAGAACAGATATTTCAGGATGGAGTAGACCTATCAAGATATGGGGAACAGAACATGCAAGGGTAGCATCCAGCTTGGCAAACTGAGGAATACAAAAGAAGCTGCCACAGCTGCACTGTCGTGAGTCAAGGTATAGAAGCATTGGTGGATTTTGCTATTCAGTGCAATGTGATAACTCGGAACATGAATATTCAGTTGCCAAAGCATTCATTTGATTCTCATAAGAGCTTCTTAAATAAGTAGGGGCCACAAAAATAGAATGCTTATCAAGAAGGAAATAAAGATACCAACAAATTAGAAAATCTGCTATAGGACTTGACAGATGGTTCGGTAGTTTAGAGCACTGATTGCTCTTCCAGAGGTCTTGAGTTCAATTCCCAATAACTTCATAGTGGCTCACAACAATCTGTGATACTATCTGATGCCCTCTTCTGGTATATCTGAGGACAGCTACATTGTGCTCCTATAAATAAAATCTTAAGGAAGGAAGGAAGGAAGGAAGGAAGGAAGGAAGGAAGGAAGGAAGGAAGGAAGGAAGGAAGGAAGGAAGGAAAACAGGAAGGAAATCTGCTATAAGGTACATGTTGCAAACCTAATTCATTAACTCTACTAGCATTGTTAATCCTGGCTGTAGACTGAAACCCCTTGAGAAGTATCACAAAGTACTATGTTTGTATCCTGCCCGTTGAACCTGGATTTGACAGATCTAGGGGTGGCCTGGGAGGATGCTTAGGGCTCTGTTGGTGATTCCAACATGGCTGAGAACTGCTCCCAATGCACATGCTTTTTGCATAGCACATTGCCTCCATGCCAGAACCTATCCTCTGACCAGGATGGTAAAATCACCTGTGGGTCTTTAGGAAAGTATTGAGTTCCAGACCCCATACTAGACTCTAAAAACAGAAACTTGTTGGGTAGAGCTTGTTTTAAAGGTACCTCAGCTGCCTGTCTGCTTTAGCACTTCTTACACTGATCTTTTTATTTTCCTGTCTGCTTTGCCTTTTTGTGTGTTCTCCTTCAGTAAGACATATTCTTAATTTTTCTTTTTGTAACTTTTAAAGGATTTCAGGGGAGAGAGGATTTACATAGTGGTGTTTAATCTATTGTGTTTAATTGTAGGTTTGCAAACTTAAAAAATCAATTTAATTACATTTTAATATGAAAGTTCACACACACACACACACACACACACACACTATATAAATTGAAAGTGCTTTATACTTCCCATTCCTAAGGGACAACTACTGGCACGTAGCACTAACAGTTTCTTAGTCATACTTACTGTTTAATTAGAGCAACCAATTTATGTTTTTCTTCCTCTGCCTCATGCATGCTAGGAAAATACCTTCATAAGTTCTCATCTGTTGTATACAGTTTATTCATTTATTTTCTGTGGTCCTAGAGACTGAACTCAGGACAATGTCATGTAAGTATGTGCTGTACATCTGGGCTCCAACTCAAGCTCCTATAAAAGTTAAATATTTCTGTCTTTTGCTGCACTATGCTCTGTCTTTTAAAACATTTAAGATGATTTATTATGCTTTTGTATTTATTTGTGGGCTGGCATGTATGTGCATATCTATTCATGCCACAGCACACTTGTGGAGGTTAGAGGGAGGCTTAGTAGAGATGGGTTATTTCGTTTACCAGTATGTATATTTTGGGGATCCAATACACAAAATGAGGTCTGTGTAGTAAGCACACATTTACTCATGAGCCATCTCACTGGCCTTGTGTTGCTTCATCTTAATGCTTTTGGGTGACTCTCTTTGTTCCTGGGTTGTTCCCAAACAAACACACCTTCCTTCTGGGGAGTCCCCTGTTTCAACTTTTATTAAATAATTCCCAACCTACAAGTCAACCTTTAGTTTCATATTGGCCATTAATGCTTCTGTCTCTGAGCCCCTTACCACTTTATTCTATATTCCTTTGCTGAATCTTGCCCCATCTGGACATCACTGATCTTCTTACATGGATGTTTAAGAACTGCAAACTTGAATGGCAAGCACTGTGCTGGTCAACTCTATGTCACCACTGTATTTCTGTGCAGTCTCCTTTTCTCTATATCTTTCTTTAAAGCTAAATTTATTTTTAATTGTTTGCCTATATCTATGTATATGCACCACATGTATGAAATAAAAAGACAGAAGTGAAACTATTCTAGTTAACGTGATGAAGGTGCTGAGTCCCAGAATTTGCTAGCTGACTTTCCCTTATTGTACCCCTTAGAGCATTGCTAAGGACCTGAGTTTCATGGGTGTGGTTCATAAAATTCTTTACTAGGGAGCTTTTTGTTTTACTGATAGTGAGGAAGCACAGCTTTTAGCAAGGCTCATCTAGTACTTTCCTTGGAAAGAAATGGTTCTTGATATTTTCAGATCTAGGCTGGAAGCCTAGATCTTGGGCAGGTGCTGTAAGGAATGGCAGAGTGTGCTGTGCTAGTATCAGAGAGCCCCTGTGAAAGAAGAGTTGAGAGAATGAGGATGTTTTTGGTGTTTTTTAGGAAGGTTGGTCTGAGGCAGGTGTAGGATGAGCGGGATCAGTCGGGTATGAGGCAAGGGTTCTCTAATTGGCCTGCATCAAACAGGATTTCTTGGGGATGTAACACAAGAGAGAATTGCCTCCATGAGTATAGAGGAGAGAAGGGAGGAAAGATTAGGCAATGGGTTCCTTTTGCAAGATTCAAAATAACTGATAAAAACAATGTAAAGAAGGAAAGGTTTTATTTCAGGTCACAATTTAAAGAGATTGAGAATCTGTCCTGGTGGTGAAAGCATGGCAGTGTACGCTTGAGGCAGTCGGTCATTCTATACGTCTGTTACAGAAACAGAGAGAAATGAACCAAAATGGCTGCTGGCATGTAAAACCTCAAACTTATCTCCAATGACCCACTTTTTCAAGGAAATCCCTATCTCTTAAAGATTCCAAAATCTCCAAACCAGCACCATCAACTGGCGACCAGGTGTTCACAACAAATGAGCCCAGGGGGATATTTCACATTCAAACTGCAACATATGAGATCGTCAAATGTCATACAGCTCCAAGAAATCCCCAGGTAGCCTCAGTGGAGTCTGATTGTTAGAGGAGTGAATCTCTCATAGGGCAGGCCAGAACTTTTACTAGTGTTTCTGTAAGCCTTTGCCACTGACTGGAAGCATCCCCAAGGGCTTCATTCAATTGCTTGGTGGGTCCAAAGGATAGCTGATGGAGCTCTTGTCCCTTCTGCTTTCTACAGCATGTCCTCTTGAAGGAAATTTAAAGGGTGTTTTTGTGACTGCCCCATAGGAAAGAGCCACCCAAAGAATAATGAAAGGAAAGAAGAAAAACAAGTGTGATTTCTAGACCAAAGAAGCAGCTGCTGTTGGCCAGAGGCATCAAGGGGAGGAGAGGCCCTTGGTCCTGTGAAGGCTTGATTTCCCAGTGTAGGGGAATGCCAGAGCAGGGAGGAGGGAGTTGGTGGGTGGCTGGGTGAGTACCCTCACAGAAGCAGGGTTAGGGATATGGGATAGGGGATTTCTGGAGGGGAAACCTAAAAAGGGGATAACATTTGAAATGTAAATAAAGAAATAACAAAAAAAAAACTACAAAAAGAGAAGTATTTAACTCCATTTATAATAATTTCCAAAGAAATGAGAATAATAAATTGAATCCTCACAACTGGAGAATGTTTAAGAAATTTGAAAACACCTGTGATTTTTAGAAGGTAGTAGAAGAACATTTGCATGTTCTTAGTAAATTGTGTTATTGAAGTCCTTTTAAGAATAGTGATTTAAACATGAATGTTTCCTGTGATGCAAAGTTAGCACTTGCTTGAAGAAACTCTATCTCTGGCACATATTTAGACTTATATTATTCACTTTCTCACTAGGTTTTTATATTACCCAGAAACTGGAAATATGAAGTGATACTTTAAGAGTAGAATGGATAGATGTATCATGTCTTTTATTGACATAAACTATATCAATAAAAACAGATTTTATATGAATCAATGTGCATATACTTTTAAATGTTAGTTAAAAATTAAACAGCTTGCAGAAGCACAGTTCTGCCATCTCCATCAAGATTTATCTAACCAAAATCACACTGCGTAATTTTTCAGATACATAAACACCTACCAACAGTTATAACTCTACATAGGGTTAAGAGACACTACAGGAAGCATTTACTGAGAAAATTTAACTAATTTTTATTTATTTAACTTATTTATTACAGTTCATATTTTATTCACCCCCCTACCCCATTAATAGGACTGTTCCACATCCCATACCTCCTCCCCATCCCCCTGTCTCCACGTGGATGTCCCTACCACATCAGACCTCTAAACTCCCTGGGGCATCTAGTCTCTTGAGGGTTAGGTAGATCATCTCTGAATGAACACAGACCTGGATGTCCAGACTCTCCCTACCTATTCAATATAGTACTTGAAGTACAAGCCACAGCAATTAGACAATAAAAGGAGGTCAAAGGGATTCAGATTGTAAAGGAAGAAGTCACAGTTTCACTATTTGCAGATGATATGATAGTATATTCAAGTGACCCCAAAAATTCCACCAGAGAACTCCTAAACCTGATAAACAACTTCAGCAAAGTGGCTGAATATAAAATTAACTAAATCAAATCACTACCCTTCCTATACTCAAAGGATAAAGAGGCTGAGAAAGAAATTAGGGAAACAACATCCTTCACAATAGTCAGAAATAATATAAAATACCTTGGTGTGACTCTAACCAAGCAAATGAAAGATCTGTATGACAAGAACTTCAAGTATCTGAAGAAAGAAATTGAAGAAGATCTCAGAAGATGGAAAAATCTCCCATACTCATAGATTGGCAGGATTTTATATAGCTTTGGCAGGGTTTTATAGTAAAAATTTCCATCTTGTGTAAAGCAATCTACAGATTCAATGCAATCCCTATCAAAATTCCAACTCAATTCTTCATAGAGTTAGAAAGAGCAATTTCCAAATTTATCTGAAATAACAAAAAACCCAGGATAAAGAAAACTATTCTCAACAGTTAAAGAATTTCTGGCAAAATCACCATGCCTGACCTCAAGCTATAGTAAAGAGCAATAGTGACTAAAAACTGCATGGTATTGGTACAGTGACAGGCAGGTAGATCAATGGAATAGAATTGAACCCAGAAATGAACCCTCACACTATTGTCATTTGAACTTTGACAAAGGAGCTAAAACCATCCAGTGGAAAAAAGACAGCATTTTCATCAAATGGTGCTGGGTCAACTGGCAGTCAACATGTAGAAGTATACAAATTGATCCATTCTTTTCTCCCCATACAAAACTCAAGTCCAAGTGGATCAAGGACCTCCATATAAAATACTGAATCTAAGAGAAGAGAAAGTAGGGAAGAACCTGCAGCACATGGGCACAGGGGAAATTTTCCTTAATAGAACACCAATAGCATATGCTCTAAGATCAAGAATTGACAAATGAGACCTCATAATATTGCAAAGCTTCTGCAAGGCAAAGGGCACCATCAATATGACAACATGGTAATCAACAGATTGGGAAACGATCTTTACCAATACTACATCCAATAAAGGGCTAATATCCAATACATACAAGGTACTCAAGAGGTTAGACTCCAGAGTACCAAATAACCCTATTAAAAATGGGGAACAGAGTTAAACAAAGAATTCACAACTGAGCAATCCTGGATGGCTGAACAACTCCCTTTTATTTTATTTTTAATTTTTTTTATTTATTGAACAGGGAAGTAAAGGAAAATAAAAACACTTTATGATAAAATTAAAGATTTACATTGAAAATATTTCAGATAAACATGTTAAAATTGACAATTTTCATGGAAAATTAAGGAGTAAAGTGGTAGACATGTAAAACATTGTTAAATTAATTGAAATAATGGGATAGAAACATTTTATGATAGAATTGATGATTTAAGTGGAAAATATTTCTGATAAAATTGTAGAAAAATGTAGAAAAACATGCTAGAAATGTTCAACATTCTTTTTTAGCTTATTGAACTTTTATTTTCTTAGTAGTAAAACGACAGTGTTCATCTATTCACTCACTCAACAAATGTTTACAGGTCCCTTCTTGTATCCTAGGAAGTTCTATATATTGGAAAGAGTCTGAATGGTGATGGAAGGGACAGTTCTTTTTTTTTTTCTTTTCTTCTTTTTATTCAATATAGTTTCTATTTACATTTCAAATGATTTCCCATTTTCTGGCTCCCCACTCCCTGAAAGTCCCATAAGCCCTCTTCCCTTCCCCTGTTTCCCCATCCACCCCTTCCCACTTCCTTGTTCTGGTATTGCCTTATACTGCTGCACTGAGCCTTTCCAGAACCAGGGGCTACTCCTCAGTTCTTCTTGGACATCATTTGATATGTGGATTATGTCTTGAGTATTCCAAGTTTCTAGGCTAATATCCACTTATCAGTGATAAGTAATGGCCATCTTGCCAAAAGCAATATACAGATTCAACGCAATACCCATCCATATCCCAACTCAGTTCTTCATAGAGTTAGAAAGAGCAATTCTCAAAGTCATTTGGAATAACAAAAAACCCAGGATAGCTAAAACTGTTCTCAACAATGAAAGAAATTCTGGGGGAATCAATATCCCTGACTTCAAGCAATACTACAGAGCAATAGTGTTAAAAACTGCATGGTATTGGTACAGTGACAGTCAAGTGAATCAATGGAACAGGATTGAAGATCCAGAAATGAACCAACACACCTATGTCCACTTGATCTTCAACAAAGGGGCTGAAAACATCCAATGGAAAAAAAGATAGCCTTTTCAACAAATGGTGCTGGTTCAACTAGAGGTCAGCATGCAGAAGACTGTGAATTGATCCAGCCTTATCTCCTTGTACTAAACTCAACTCCAAATGGATCCAGGACCTCCACATAAAACCAGACACTCTGAAGCTAATAGAAAAGAAACTGGGGAAGACCCTTGAGGACATGGGGAAAAGTTCCTGAACAGAACACCAATAGCTTATGCTCTAAGATCAAGAATTGACAAATGGGACCTCATAAAATTACAAAGTTTCTGTAAGGCAAAGGACACGAACAAAAGGACAAATCGGCAACCAACAAATTGGGAAAAGATCTTCACCAACCCTACATCTGACAGAGGGCTAATATCCAATATATACAAAGAACTCAAGAAGATAGACCCCAGAAAACCAAATAACCCTATCAAAAATGGGATACAGAGCTAAACAAAGAATTTTCACCTGAAGAATTTCAGATGGCTGAGAAGCATCTTAAGAAATGTTCAACATTCTTAATCATCAGGGAAATGCAAATCAAAACCACCCTGAGATTCCACCTCACACCAGTCAGAATGAGCAAGATCAAAAGCTCAGGAGACAGAAAATGCTGGAGAGGATGTGAAGAAAGAGGAACACTCTTCCATTGCTGGTGGGATTGTAAGCTGGTACAACCACTCTAGAAATCAGTTTGGCAGTTCCTCAGAAAATTGGACATAGCACTACCTGAGGACCCAAATATACCATTCCTGGGCATATTCCCAGAAGATGCTCCAACATGTAATAAGGACACATTCTCCACTATGTTCATAGCATCCTTATTTATAATAGCCAGAAAGTGAAAAGAACCCAGATTTCCCTCAACAGAGGTATGGATACAGAAAATGTACATTTACACAATGGAGTACTTATCAGCTATTAAAAACAATGAATTCATGAAATTCTTAGGCAAATGGATGGAAATAGAAAATATCTTCCTGAGTGAGGTAACCAAGTAACCAAAGAACACACCATATGCATTTGCTGATAAGTGGATATTAGCTCAAAAGCTTAGAATACCCAAGATACAACTCACAGACAACATGAAGCTCAAGATGAAGGAAGACCAAAGTGTGGATACTTTGTTCCTTATTGGAAGGTGGATCAAAATACCCATGGCACACAGCCAACCAATGGACTGAGCATAGAGAGCATCTAGAGAAAGGACCCAAGGAACTGAAGAGATTTGCAGCCCTGCAAGAGGAACAGTAATATATACCAACTAGTAAGTTCCCCCAAAGATCCCAGGGTTACTAAACCACCAACCAAAGAATACACATGGAGCAACCCATGACTCCAGCTACATATGTAACAGAAGATGACCATTTCAGAGATCAATGAGAGGAGAAGCCATTGGTCCTGTGAAGGCTTGATTTCCCAGAATAGGGGAATGCAAGTCAGGATATTGGGGGGAGGGTGAGCACTGGGAAGGGGCATGGGATGGAGGGTTTCAGGGGGGTAACTCAGAAAGGGGATACCATTTGAAATGTAAATAAAGCAAATATCTAATAAAAAAATCCCTAATGTACATGAAAAAAAGGAAACTCAAAAAATAAAAATAAAAAATAAAATGGAGTATATGCATATATTTAACTAAGTAGTGAAAAATATTATTATTCTTTTGATAAGTTATTATCCACTAGTGAAATGAGTCAATTTGAGCAAGATTTACTGGTCCCAAGGAAAGATGACAGGGAAAGCTACATGAGGATGAAGAGAAGGAGATGGAAGAGAAATAGAGAAGGAGCACACACACTCAGGAAGAAAGGAAATGCAGAGAGAGGAAGAGAGAAGATCTCCCTGGAAATGCCACTCCAGTGTTTGGTTTTGGTCTCTTCACACCAAATCCAACATGTCTGGATATAATAGGCAAGAACATCTGGGGGAGTTGGAAGCCCAGCTCCTGGTCTAGAAAGTCAGGGTAAAGAATTGGCTACGCCAGGTAGGGACTGAGGAAATCCAGGAGAACCTAGAGGCCATATCCACTTTGGTATGTTAAATAAGCACCTGAGCCCCTTGCCCCAGGTCTGTAATACCTTATCTTTACATCCTTAAGATAAAAATATAAAATAGATTTAACAATATGTGAATATTGAAAAACAGATAAAACCATGCATATGACTTTATCTTAGAACCTACAACAATCAATGAGTAGATGAAAATGTGACTATGATGTCACAGATTCATTGAAATACCCATGAACTGCTAAGGTTAAGAAATCAATAGTGGCTCTGGACAAAGAATAGGCAAGTGATGTGCAACTCTCCTGGCAGAATAAAGACAATCTAAGGACACAATTCTGTTCCTCCCTTTGCTACCACACTTCTGTAACAATGGATCACCATTCTCATCCTGTGCTGCAAAATTACCTAGGAATTACATTCTAAATAAAGGAAAATCTAAGAATCTGGTGTCAAGAAAAGGGGGCGCTTGTCCCGCTAGAATAGACTGACAACATGTCAGTTCATTTTGCAAGAGGGGCTAGAACTTAGGCATTGAGGAACTTCAGGACTACGCAGAAGATTGACCAAGAATGTGTAAGTATCCACAATTCCTGCAATGTATATAAATATATTATTCATATTATGATCCAAAAGATGGGTTTGGGGTGTTACTGGTTTTTTTTTTCACTCCTGAAGGATAGAGGAGACGTTACAAATTGAAGGTCATGCATAACTGTAAAAATACTACAAAACATATCCAACACAAATTTTTCATTTCTAACAAACACCCAGTGTTCATTAAAGATGCCAGTAGTTTGCTAATATCATTTAAAAGATATATTTTTAACAAAGCATTAGTTAAGTACATACAAGGCTTTTATTGCCTTTCAATTTGTATAAAAACAAATAAACTTTCTACTTTCCATGAAAACTATGGAAGTTAGTAAGCAAAATTATAACTCAAAAAACTGCCATCTTCAAAGCATAGGAAAACTACATATTTTATAACACTGGGTCAGTGTTAATTAAGTGAATACATTCATGATCTACACTGATTAAAAATAAACACTGTTCCTGCTCCAGTTTCTGAATTATTATGCTAAAAATAGTCACTGAGACTGCACTGTAATCTCCAGTGAACAAATTAATACAAGTTAGTAAATTTGACAGGTGAATTAAATACAAAATAAAATGAGTGACTTAGAAGGTCTGTTTATTTGAAACACACAGTATTTCATCAGATAATAAGAACATTTTACATACCTGTGAGCAATTATCAACAATCATTTCTGGATAACTTTCCTTATTGCATTTTTCACATCTTTATTTCTCAGACTATAGATGAATGGGTTCAACATTGGGCTTACAAAGATATAAAAAACAGCCACAATTTTCCCTTGTTCTACAGATGTCTCAGAGGGGGGCCTCAGATGCATGCAGAACAATGTTCCATAAAAGATGGTAACAGCCGTCAGGTGGGACCCACAAGTAGAGAAGGCCTTGCGCCTCCCCTCTGCAGAACGGATTCTCAGGATGGCTGTAAAGATGAAAATGTAGGAGATGAGGATGATGGTGAGAGAACAGGTGAGGTTGGATCCTGCCACCACAAACATGGCAGTTTTCTTCACATAGGTATCTGAACAAGCAAGGACCATGAGTGGTGGGTCTGCACAGTAGAAGTGATTGATCTCATTGGGTCCACAAAAGGTTAAACGAAGCATCAGGATGGTCTGTATTAGACCATTTACAAAGCCGTAAATGTACTGTGTGGCTACAAGAGAGAGACAGACACCTTGAGACATTTTGCTAGTGTATAACAAGGGCTTGCAGATGGCGACATAACGGTCATAAGCCATCACTGCAAGCATATAGTAGTCAGTGATCACGAAGGCGATAAAAAAGTGAAATTGAATAATGCAGCCAATAAAAGAAATGCTTTTTCTCTTGGATAAAAAGTTAACCAACATCTGAGGGGCAACAGTGGTGGCATAACAGAGATCTACAAAGGAGAGATGGCTGAGGAAGAAGTACATGGGAGTGTGCAGCTTGCTATCACTTCTGATTAAGAAGATCATGCTCACGTTGCCAGTCACGGTGATGAGGTAGATAACAAGGAATACCACAAAGAGCACAGGCTGAAGATCTGCTCGATCAGTCAGTCCAAGGAAAATAAACTCTGTGACTTTTGTATAGTTTTTCTTTAGCATCTCTATGCTTGGGACCAGACCAGAATTTTTCTAAGGAGAAAAAAAAATTAAAATCATATGATTACTACTGTACATGCAACATAGCGTGTGTTCTGTGTGATTCTGAGTCTTCTTCCTTCTAACTTGTAAGTGCACATGGCATAGAAATGTCCCAGGAATCTGGAGATATGGCTTAGAGGTTTCAAGGCCTTGTTACTCTTATGGATGTCTAGGTTCAGTTCAGAGCATCCATATGATGTTTCACAATCATCTGGAACTTCAGTTTCAGAGACTATAGTGCTCTTTTCTCAGCTCTGCAAGCACCAGTCACACACATGCTGCACATAGTTATATGCAGGCAAAATACAAATATACATAAGATAAAATAATCTAAAACACATGTAAATAAAGTTGTTTAAGAATGTGTAGTTAATATTTTAAAAGTTCCCTAAATTCATATGTAACTATGTATATATGTGTTTGGTGTGTGTGGGAGGAGGTGGTATATGCTGGTGCAAGTCTTCTTAGTGTTTACTCTATGTTTCCTCTGAACATATGAGTATAAAATGATGTTTTTCTCTAAATATACTTTGGGGTGTGTGCCACAAAATGTTAGCCATTGAGTCTTACCTGTTTTCCTTAGCTAATTAAGTTGGGGAGTTTAACTGAAGCATGGCCCATATTCACATAAGCAGAAGACATCTCTATAAACTCTTTTGAACCCAAGATGTCTTTCAAATTGTTCCCTCACCCTTCAACAGATGTTCCTTACTCCAAATAGCATGCCTCATCCAAAATAGCATACCAGGGACACTTTCTTAATTTTCTACAAAGCAAACTTATTTTCTGCATATTACGTATTTTTTTTTTTTTGCTCAGGAAGAAAAATTATTATTTTGAGGGAGATAACACTAGTCAAATTAAACATTTATGTATATAAATATTCATATATAAACATATTGCATACATGAGTCAATTAAATCCTATACATATACCTGTGCACATAAATGTACATGTGCATACATTGGCAGTCTCACATGCTCATTAGGGCATTGAAAACTTTCTGCTAGTATGACATGTAATAATGATAATGAGAACCAAATCAGGTCATGAAGTTTTGCTGTGTCTTCATCTCAGTCTAACACTCAGAAAGTTGTAATAATGGTGAAACATGAATTCTATACAGGTTTCCAAAAGCATACTTCTAAATTCTTTTACATCATTCTGAAAAAAATAATCACTTTCTGAATCTGAGAAAATCCTGAAGACACTGGTACAGAAATGAACTGCTCATAGACACCATTTCTTGGAACACTTGCATTCTTCTTTTATAAAATATGTCCACATGTGCAAGTTTGTAACCATAATACCACTGACAGAAAGAAGCTTTTAAGCTCTACATCAATGAATCCCTCAAGGGTCCTTGCACATTATATTTTGCTGTTCTACAAATAAGAACTTAGGGTTTATTGGATAAGGTATTTAAATACAAAATAAGTCATATTGATAAGTGAATACTTACTCTTAGAAATATAGGATGCATTCAGAAGTGATAGTATAAAGCCATTGAACTAGTTTTTAATTATTAAAATGCATATTTCTAGATTCTAACATTTAAAAAATGCTTTCTACTCCTACCTGTTAAAGGAAAGTAACTTTGCAATGTAACTAGTGTGAAGAAGCTGAATGGTTTATAGAAGCAAGCACTCATAGAATCAATTCCCCAGGGTTCAATTATTACTTCAAGTAAGTTGTTTGGATTATGAATAACTTCTATCTTCCTGTTCTAAAACCCTAAATCCATTGAGAGCAGAAGTATTGCCTGTCCTCCATAGTCATCAGGGATTCAAATCATTAAAGAATAGTGAACCAAAGGACTCATTACTTATTTTAGCTTGTGTTAAATATCTTTATTTTTAACTTCTTGTTATTATTTGTATGTAAATAGTAATGACTGATAATTAGGGGTCCAAAGTATGAGGACCCTATGAATTTATCCAATGCTAAGATGTCAGCCCTAAAATCATATTCATACAAGCAGCACTAAAGCTTACAAGTTATATTTGTATATTTATATGTTTTTCCAAATTAAAATAATTGGCATCATGAGCCAAATATCAGAGGCAGGATAAAAAAGTAACTCACTGTGTCCTTCTCATTCCCTTCTTGTCTCAACATAATCATGCTAAGGTCTCCTTGTCCATACAAAGTGAATTTTTCCATGGGTATTTCTTGAAGAGAAAAGTAGCATGAGATGTTCTTTCTGGTTCCAGCTTTTAAATGCTTCTAGAACCAGTAGCCACTGTCCTTGCTCTCTGGGGCCTCAAAATGGGAAAATTTTTCTAACATAAGCGCTGTTGCTTCATCTTTATTAAATTGAGTGTTTAAGATGTCCTTTGTTCTCATTTGTTATTGGATAATCTTAAGATAAGACAATAGAGAAGAACATTGCTTTAATGCTATGACTCCAATCTGGACCAGAGTGGCACATGACATGTATTTAATACACATTACAATGATGTAAAAATAATCACAATGATTATTTTCTCTTTTGATAAATGTTTAAGGTGTTTCTGACTTGCTGTTTGTAGAAGTGTTAGGGACAAATGAATCACTCTCCATCTGTGTCCTGACACAGTTGACAGTCATATGACAGGCAAATGTTATAATTACTGACAATATGGCACGTAAATTAAAGTTTGACCATGTTGCTTAGGAATGACTTTCCTTTCTGACCCTCTGTATTGGCACCATCTAGATACAGCAGGGCAAAGATTGAATATCCAATGCCAAGTCTTACAATCTTTTGGATAGGCAGGAATGCAAAGTAAACAAAACAAGTGTTATTGGCCAGAGTACTAGTTGGCAAAATATTGACGACATGCAAAAAATGTGGAGATGTTTATATACTGTGAACCCAAAACAGCAGCACTTTTTCAGAGAAACATATTTAGAATCATATGACATATATCTGCAGGGTTTCTTATCATCATGAAAGCAGAATATATAATTGTTCCTTCAGAAGAGAACAGATACAGAGCTGTGAATAGATGGTACATGGACAGGGACACAGAGACTATATGAGCAAGAAGAGCACCTAAATGAATCAGTGTGCATAAGTCTAAGAGTGTTAATACAATTCTCTATTGCAAAAGAGAATGAACAATTTCTTTCTGTGAAGTTTGAACTCTAACAAAGCTATGTTATATTAATTATTAATTAATGTATAGATATATAAATAAGTAGCTACCGAGGTAATTCCACACAGGGACTCAAGACTGACAAGCATTTACTGCAGGAAATAGTGACAGAAACATCAGAGAGAACTTCTATTTCAAAAACAATTTAACAATACATGGAAATCTGATAGCAATGACTTGAATTTATAAGGATAGGTTTTATATCATATTGTTGGCTGCGAGCTATAAATTGTTTCAAATTAAACAAATTCAATCTTAATATAATTGACCATAATTGGTGAATATCACCTTAGTTGTATGTGGAATACAATTTTCTAAGGACAAACAATGTAATAAGGTGAAATATGAATCATTTGTATATGAAAAATAACCATATGTTGTGCTGGAAATATGACCCAGAAATTCAGTGCTCTGATGCTCTTACTGAGGACCTGAGTAAAACTTTTATCACCTTCATAATACCCAGCAACCATCTGTTAACATTATAATATTGAATTAGACAAAGGATCAGCACGTTACAAGAGAAGTCTAAAATCCACACACAAATGAGACAGCTACAACATAATACACAAAATAGCTGTATATTAATATGTCTAAAGAATCAAATTGCTGTTTATTTGCAAATAACTAGAAAATGGTAATAAAAAGTAAAGGAGCAGAGGCTCAATGATGGGAATGCGTACTCAACAACAGAAGAGCACTAGCTTCTGAATGGAAATTTGTCATTTCTAGCAAGATAATGTGTATAAGGATCCAATCAGATGAATAAAATCATTTGAAAGATCTAACATGGAGTAATAATCTGAGATATATCTCTGAAATTTATAAGTTAACACATACAAAAAACTTTAAAAAGAAAGAACTAACCTACTATGGTTAGAAAATTTCAGACACATAAATAAGGGAACATACTACCAGAATATTTGTCAATTGTACCTTTACTAAAATAGCTCCCATGTACCATATTGACTTTATAGAGGAAGGGCAGTTTTAGAATTCAGTTTTATTCATTTATCTAAATGAAATGAATATCTATCATACAAGGTAGCATCCACTGCTATACTATGTGTCATTTCTGAGAGACAGAAATTAAAACAAAAATTGACAGAGAGTAATTTGGTAATTTAAAATGCACATTGGTTTAGAGATCACAGGTGCCGCAAACCTTTCAACTTACTTCAAGAATACTTCCTTCTTAACAACTTTCCTTATTGCTCTTTTCACATCTTTGTTTCTGAGACTATAGATCAAGGGGTTCAACATTGGGCTTACAAAGATATAAAAGACAGCCACAATTTTCCCCTGCTCTACAGACTTCTCAGAAGGAGGTCTGAGGTACATACAAAACAAAGTCCCATAAAAAACAGTGACAGCTACCAGATGGGACCCACAAGTAGAGAAGGCCTTGCGCCTCCCCTCTGCAGAACGGATTCTCAGGATGGCTGTAAAGATGAAAATGTAGGAGATGAGGATGATGGTGAGAGAACAGGTGAGGTTGGATCCTGCCACCACAAACATGGCAGTTTCTTTAACATAAGTATCTGAACAAGCAAGGACCATGAGTGGTGGGTCTGCACAGTAGAAGTGATTGATCTCATTGGGTCCACAAAAGGTTAAACGAAGCATCAGGATGGTCTGTGCCAGGCCATTTGCAAATCCGTAAATGTATGGTGCAGCTACAAGTGAGAGGCAGACACTTCTGGACATTTTGCTAGTGTATAACAAAGGTTTACAGATGGCCATATAGCGATCGTAAGCCATCACTGTGAGCATGTAGTAATCTGTGATCACCAAGGCAATAAAAAAGTGGAACTGTATGAAGCATCCAATGAAGGAAATGGTTTTTCTCTTTGATAAAAAATTAACCAACATCTGAGGAGTGACATTGGTGGCATAACAGAGATCTACAAAGGAGAGATGGCTGAGGAAGAAGTACATGGGAGTGTGCAGCTTGCTATCACTTCTGATTAAGAAGATCATGCTCACATTGCCAATCACTGTGATGAGGTAGATGAGTAGGAATACCACAAAGAGCACAGGCTGAAGCTCTGCTCGATCTGTCAGTCCCAGCAAAATAAACTCAGTCACTGCTGTGTAGTTTTTCTTTAACATTTTGTCTTGCTGACATCAAACAAGGTCTGTAAATTAAATAAAATTGTATCCGCATTTCTTTAATTTATTCATTATCCCCATCCTATTATCTAGTGGTGTGGGGTTTTTCGTCTTTTTTCAAACTCTTAAGATAAGTAACATAAAGAAATAGCCTAATAATAATTTGCTTGATGTAATAAATATTTAAATTAATAGAAAAATTGTAGTAGGCAACAGAAAGATAAATGGTTTATCAGTAGATAAATAATAGGTAGATAAATGTTAGATTGGTCAATAAATAGACAATAGCTAGGTGGGTGAATAGATTAGATAGAAAGATAGATGAATAAATGATAGATGGATAGATGGATAGATAGATAGATGATAGATAGATAGAAAGATTGATAGATGATAGGTAGGTAGGTAGATAGATGATAGATAAATGATAGATGATAGGTAAATGATAGAAAATAAGAGGAAGATACATGATAGGTCATAGGTAGATTAGATAGAGAGAAAGAGAGAGGGGGAATGGGTGGGTGGATGGATAGATAGATAGATAGATAGATAGATAGAAAGGTAGGTAGATAGATAGATAGATGAGAGATAGATGATAGATAGATAGATAGATAGATAGATAGATAGATAGATAGATAGATAGATAGATAGATAATGGATGATAGAAAATGTAACTTTTAAAAATGATGTTCTAAGGTTTTTTACTGCAAATATTTATCACATTGCTCATGATGTCCCAGAACATATGAGTGTAAATGTCATATGTGAGTTTAGGAAACTGAAGGTATATAAATAGTGTATAGACTTATGAAATTAAGATCTCTTCACAGGCCCCTCTTACCTCCCATGATGGTTGTCCAGCTAAGATTCTCCCCACCCTCATTTACCCAAAGTAATACTTTGTCAACAAATATTTCCTAATTTTTAATACACTGTTCAAATTCTCACTTGTACAGTACATTTTGCTTATAATTTGTGTAAGACAATAACATGTACCTTATTCATATCATGTATACAAAATATATGTGCGACTATACTCCATGAGTAATGAACATACACATATTTAATATACTCATGGACATAACTTGGACATATTCAGTGTTCATGATGGGCTGATGTTGAAGGCAAGCAAATACTGCATCTCTGAAGCCTCTGGTGAAATAGCAGAGGACAATGTGACAATATAGAGAAAAGAACACTGACTTTGACATACCACTACTGATTATAACTCTTAAATGATTTAACAAATATGGAAAACTCAATATAGGTTCCTTAGTATAAATCATCAAAAATAACAGTCATATTAACTATATAATGAAGTACATACATGCTGTTCTGAATTATATATCTTACTATTTAGGCAGAAGGAATGTGAATGTGGAAACCACCACAAAAAATTGACATCCTAGTTAAGTGATACACACACACTTATAATGCTATAGGATCTGGTCTTTATTTATAAAGACAATACTAAGAGAAACAAGTCATTTTGTAAGGTTTTTTGTGAATTGACATGTAACATTTATTTATTACAGAATTCAATTTTGTATTTGGGGATTTTAGAACTGTTGATTAGGATAATAAGATACAAAACAAATTCCTTAATTAAATATTCTAATGATTTTATGCTTTTCTTATTTAATAATATTTGCTACATAGACAAGTACTTTGGGATACCAAATGGTATTTTAATGTATTTACTTATTGAAATACTAAGATTCAAAATATTTAATATCTTTCCTCATTTTCCTCTTTAATATAAGGAAAATGAAGTAATGAAAGCTATGAGAGTTCTGAATTATATACTCAGTCCTTTAATTTCAAGAAAAAAAAACCTATACTATCGAATGCTTCTGAATATTTGAAATGTCCTGAGTACATCTGAGCATGCCATGGTTGACACTCTTGAAATTTACTGTTCTTGAAAATATCTCACATTTTTACTTCCTATATGACTCTATCTTCCAAAGTAATTATAGAATATACCTTCATTGAATGTACCCCTGATTAATTTAAAATATCAATACAATTTAAGGAATTAATGATGTCCAATTTTTTTAGCAGAATGGTTAAAAAATTATGGCAGTATTCTTTTGTTGTAGTATAATATTGTGTAGTCAAAAGTAATCACAAAAATTACTGACTGACACTTCTGATAAAGCAAATGAGAATAAACATATAAATACATACAAATACTGAGAGTCCACAGAATTCAAACACACCCAGGTGTGTGCACTCTACTCCTTGAGTCCTTTAAGTCTTCGATCCTCTTGTTCCTTAGTTGTATGTCTTCAGTGACTTATTAATATCATTGTGTCTTAATTTTCTAACCCATAAAAATCATTTCATACATAAATCAGTTCTATATGAAGATGCTTGTTCAGGAAAATCTAACATATGCCAAACACTTAAAATGTTTGTTGAAGTTACTAGAATGATGCTGGAGATAAGAAGCTGTGAGTGAGATTCAGAATCAAAGCACAGATTCCTTAAGGACAAATGCTGTGGCTTTTATATGGCTATAGATACAACAACATCTAGATAAGCGTTTTCCTATTGGAAGCAGACAATATTGATAGATAGTAATATGTTCTTTGCTGTATCTTCTTTACTATTATGCAAGTATACATCTCTAGGCCATTTATCTGTGAGCTCCTTAGCCAGAGAAAAATAGTAGTGGTATAATATGATTGATTGTTAATTCAGAAATATAGGTTACAAATCAATTTATTTTATCAACTAAGATGCTTGTTTCTCTTCCAAAAGTGAACCATATGTATCCTACCTGAAGAAGCAGAGCAAGTTCACAATGCTAGCATTAATACACAGATAGTAGAGATTTTTTATAAGATAATTGTTTCAGAGGGACCAAATCCCTATGGTTCTGTTATTTCTTACTAGGAGTGATTAGCATTATAAATAAACACTGAGTGGGGTAAATGTATTGATGACTTGAGTTTAACTGCTCAAAGCATAAAGGAATCAAATCTCCAAGGAATGGTAAAGCAATGGGATTTATAATTTATTTTCATTTGTAATGAATATTTTCATAATTTTATCTTCAGAAAGCTCCACTTCCCTTGTTTGCAATCTCTAAAATATAGCTACTCACAGGAGAAAAAGAAAGTTTTAGAGACTGTAACACCTGAAGTTTTCTTAAGTTTCAGCTATCTGTTGATTCTAAAACTGGTATTTACTTTTTTGGTAAAAATAGGGAATTTAATATCTTACAGATAATATAAATATGATAACAATTTCTACTATGTTTTTTGACCCAGGCCTCACCTTCCTGTCTTTTCCAGTCAAGACACAGACATCAGAGACTAATCAATCCTATTTTCCCTACCTAGCTCCACCTCCCCCACTTCATAATATTTCAACGTTCATATTCTGCTTGAAGAAGTTATGAAGAGTCATCAACCCAGTTCCCTGGGCTTTGGGGCAAGAGAGGGTTATTAATAGGTTATCTTTCTAGGGATTGTAGAAATGGTCATATTTGGTACAGGGAAGAAATAGCTAGGAATGATTGTATAGCCATAATCTCATTTGGTAGAAATCTTTATAATTGTGACTAAGTTCTTATTTGGTAAAGAATTTATTTTGGTGCAAAATCAAGGTTTGCATTGGTATAAATTTCTTCTATTGATACTAAAAATTTAAAAATACAGGGCTTAGACCCAGTCCCTCTTTTGCTATTCTTATAAACAGATCTGAGATGTTTAATCCTGATAGTTGGTTTTCAAAAACATCAGAAATCCACAGAATGCGATGTTTAATGTTATTTATTCACTTGTTATTGAGACTAGTCTGCTCCTGACAGCTTTCCCTGTCTTGGATTCAAAGAAGAAACTGGGCATCTTTGAATACTCCAGTTGTGGTGAAAATACCACTAGGCAAGAGTTGCCTCATTTCATCTACAGACATAATACAGTCCAAAGAAAGGACACAATTACAGGTTAGAACAGCTTGATTCTGCTGAGACAGAGTAGGCTAGTCCTTAAATCCTGTTTCTCTAAGTCTGTCAGATGACCCTGGACAGAAGGTTGAAGACTGATGTTACAGACTTTGAAGTAAAGGACTGTCCAGGTTATCAGTGATCTCTAGCAATTGGTTAAGTTTTGGAAGCTATGTTAGGCTTCCTATATATTTTCAGCTAATATCAGTCATTCTTGGATTTTTGACAGGGACTTATAGTCTGATAGCCAACCCAGGCTATTTACTTTTGAGAGGAACAGATTTGAGAGGATGTTTTTCAGATGACATACACTCCAACCCCAGGACAGAAGTCAGGTTGCAGAACTAGAAAAGGGGAAATCATTTGCAATGTAAATAAAAATATATCAATTAAAAAAAAGAAAATTTCAAGGAAAAAAAAGAGTCTTTTAGGATAGAGGACAGTGTTCAATTTTATTGGCAATAATGTCGGACTGGATGTTAGGTCTATCTTATACCTCATAATTTACAAAATGGTAATAGTTGTGCTCAATATATATTTTGAAAGTTGGGGGGGTTGGGTTTGTTTTGTTTTGTTTTGTTAATTAAACAGAAAGGGTAAAATGTTGCAAGATTTTCCCTGTCCAATCACATTGGGGCAGTAGAAGGCCTGTGATTGAACAGGAAGAGGGAGGTGGAGCTAGGAGTTGGAGAAACAGGTCCCAGGAGAAGGGAGGAGAATGGAGATGGCTTCAGACCTGGACCTACATGGAATTTACTAGGCACAAATAGGTATGTTTTTTATAAGTTTAGAAATATTGGGATAAAGCTTTTATCCTTCTCAACTGGCTCTAAAATTATTGTATTGACATATTAGAAATTGTAATATTATTATACATAAATCTGATTAGTTAAGTAAGCATTAAGAGTCCTGGTTCTACTGGGTAATTATGTGGTGAGGAGGCAGGTCATGGGGTGTGTGGGAAATTGTGTGGTAGACAGAAGAACTCCAGGCCCGCACCAGTGAGATAGCTAGCTGAGGGACCACCAACTAGAAGGCCCAGCTGGAGCCCTGTGCTCCAGTTGGCAGGAGTACAGAAGCATGGTCTGGCATCAAGGAGGGTTGTCAGATAATTTTTTTTAATTTTTCCTGCCACAAGAAGGGTAAGTGTTTCTAGCCTGGCAGGCCTCTAATTGGAGTGCTACATGCCCTTTAACATCATTGGCTGGTGCTAGGAGTCAAACCATAAACTTAACTTCTGCTTCCCACTACATTGGTGGTTATTAGGCAGAGGGTGAGCTTGTTGGAAATTAACCTGGAAACCCTGGAGTTGTTGGGGGAGATTAACCTGGAGATGCAGGTCTTGTTGTGGTCAGCCTAGATACTGGAGCTTGGTTTGGGTGTTGTTGGGGGCTAACTTGGAAACTGATGCTAGATACTGGCCTGTTAATTTACAATGTTCAAACATAGGTTCTCTAATATGGAGTCTAAACCCCAAAAGCTTGGTCTCTCACTTGCTCTGGCAAGGGATCACATACAAAAACCTTCTAGGTCTATGTGATCTGGCTATACTGCAGAAACTCCTTAGATTATAGTATGATCTACTACAATACAGATGTACAAATAGTATGTACCTTTCAGGTAAAATTAGTTTGTAGAAGGAAGCAGTCATATTTGAAATTGACATCTAGTTAAGGGGGACACAATGACATGATAAGCTCATCTCTAGACAGTAGCACAGGAGAGAGAAGCTATTGAAGAGCCCTACTCAGAGACAGTCAGTGAGTTAAGAGTGAGTGCAGTACAGTGGAGCTGAGGCTTTTTTCCTGAGTTCATATCTTTCAGTGCAATTCAGCAGAGACAATTGAAATGAGAGAATAATAAGGAGCCAGAAGATCAGAAGAAATTGCAAGTTTGAGTCCTAGCAGGGCAATTAGATTGAAAGATGATAGAAGCCATATTTATTTTTTATTCGATATATTTTTTATTTACATTTTAAATGATTTCTCCTTTTCTGGCCCCCCACTCCCCAAAAGTCATATAAGCCCCCGTCCCTCCCCCTGTTCTCCCATTCACCCCTTCCCACTTCCCTGTTCTGGCTTTGCCCTATACTGCACACTGAGTCTTTCCAGAACCAGGGGCCACTCCTCCATTCTTCTTGTACCTCATTTGATGTGTGGATTATGTTTTAGGTATTCCAATTTTCTAAGCTAATATCCACTTATTAGTGAGTGCATACCATGATTGATCTTTTGAGACTGGGTTACCTCACTTAGTATGATGTTCTCCAGCTCCATCCACTTGTCTAAGAATTTCATGAATTCATTGTTTCTAATGGCTGAATAGTACTCCATTGTGTAGATATACCACATTTTTTGCATCCATTCTTCCATTGAGGGATACCTAGGTTCTTTCCAGCTTCTGGCTATTATAAACATGGCTGCTATGAACATAGTAGAGAATGTATCCTTATTACATGCTGGGGAATCCTCTGAGTATATGCCCAGGAGTGGTATAGCAGGATCCTCCAGAAGTGATATGCCCAGTTTTCTGAGGAACTGCCAGACTGATTTCCAGAGTGGTTGTACCAATTTGCAACCCTACCAGCAGTTGAGGAGTGTTCCTCTTTCTCCACATCCTCACCAACACCTGCTATCTCCTGAATTTTTAATCTTAGCCATTCTGACTGTGTAAGGTGAAATCTCAGGGTTGTTTTGATTTGCGATGACTAATGAAGTTGAGCATTTTTTAAGATGCTTCTCAGCCATCTGAAGTTCTTTGGGTGAGAATTTTTTGTTTAGCTCTGTACCCCATTTTTAATAGGGTTATTTGGTTTTCTGGGGTCTAACTTCTTGAGTTCTTTGTATATATTGGATATTAGCCCTCTATCTGATGTAGGGTTGGTGAAGATCTTTTCCCAATTTGTTGGTTGCTGATTTGTCCTTTTGATGGTGTCCTTTGCCTTACAGAAACTTTGTAATTTAATGAGGTCCCATTTGTCAATTTTTGATCTTAGAGCATAAGATCTGTGTTCAGGAACAGGTGTTCTGTTCAGGAACTTTCCCCCTGTACCGATGTCCTCAAGGGTCTTCCCCAGTTTCTTTTCTATTAGCTTCAGAGTGTCTGGCTTTATGTAGAGGTCCTTGATCCATTTGGAGTTGAGCTTAGTACAAGGAGATAAGGATGGATCAATTTGCATTCTTCTGCATGCTGACCTCCAGTTGAACCAGCACCATTTGTTGAAAAGGCTATCTTTTTTCCATTGGATGTTTTCAGCTCCTTTGTTGAGGATCAAGTAGCCATAGGTGTGTGGGTTCATTTCTGGATCTTCAATCCTGTTCCATTGATCCACCTGCCTGTCACTGTACCAATACCAATACCATGCAGTTTTTCCCACTATTGCTCTGTAGTATTGCTTGAGGTCAGGGATTATGATTCCCCCAGAATTTCTTTTGTTGTGTAGAATAGTTTTAGCTATCCTGGGTTTTTTGTTATTCCAGATAAATTTGAGAATTGTTCTTTCTAGCTCTATGAAGAACTGAGTTGGGATTTTGATGGGTATTGGGTTGAATCTGTATATTGCTTTTGGCAAAATGGCCATTTTAGCTATGTTAATCCTGCTCATCCATGAGCATGGGAGATTTTTCCATTTTTTGAGGTCTTCTTCCATTTCCTTTAGAAGCCATATTTAATCAGCCTGGAGAAGAGTTTGAGTCAGAACAACTGAGTTGAACCACCCAGACTGAGTTTAGAAAGAACTAGAATGAATGAGCTTATTCAGCAGTAAGCCTCAGAGATGACAGTTGCATCTGGCCAATAAAAGCAACTTTTACATATATGCACACACATACCAAGAGTTATAGTGGAGTTACCCTGTATAACAACACCCCTACTAGGCATGAGAGGCTAACATAAATGTACAGGGCCAGAAATGGGGTATTTATTTTGTAGTTCTTGGCCAGTGTGGGTCCATAGAACTCCAAGCATTGCTCTTACTTACTCTGTTGAAGAAGACAAAATATCTTTGTGTCACAGAACAAGGAGAAATCAAGTTGACACCCACCTGGAAGTCATCCTTGCTTAGCTTTCCCTCCCTATTCATTAGCATGCTTGTGCTAAAGGAGCATTCTTTTTATTTTTTTCCTTTTATCATCATGTATATTTTTAATTGCCAAACATTAATGCAAAATTAAATTTGGGCGAGGAAGATTATCTTAGTTTCAGGAAAGGTATACTGTTGCTCCAAAAGAACCATAATAGTGCATAATAATCATGTTATTTTATATGTGGTCCATAAATTGCATACCGTTAAAACAGTTTTCAAATATATGTGTAGAGAAAATATTATATTAATCAGTACTTCTCTGAAATTATAAGTATATCATTATATAAATGGTTCATGTTAACGTACCAAATATCCTAATTTCTAGTTGAGCTAATTATAATTAAATAACTAGTAACTTTATTTTTGTAATATTTATTAATGAAACACTAATTGTATATCTAAATCTTTATGCATATTTCTACAGAGATTACCAAGATAAAATTGACATTTATTCTGTTGTCATAATATTTATAGAGAATTAAAACATGTAGAAATGTTACAAATGAACACAAAACCTATGAAATGGAGAGCAAACCACTAGAGAAATTAAAAAAAGAAATTGAAATTCATTGTGAGGGTTTTATTAATGGAGTCATGGAAAGGTCTTCTTATAAAAAAATTATGGGAGGGGGATTTTTAATTTGGCCCTTAAAATAACCTAAATACCAAGTTACTTTTATTTTTAGTTTACAATACTCTGAACATTTAATGATTAAATCATAAATTAAAATTTTTACCAATGGAGATGTCCCCACTGTAAATAATTCCAGAGGGAAAAATATAGGTTTCCCTCATGATTCCTTGATTAATGCTTAGAAAGGCTCATGTCCCCAAGGTTAATTCCTCAGAAATAAAGTCTCTCACTTGTGATGATTCTCAGAAATCACTGTCTTTCCTTTGGTAAGTCTTATTGTCCCAATGACCAAAAACTCAGAGGACATAGTGCTTAATTTCTTATTACTTTCATCTTTAAAATCATAAACAAAAATGTCTAGAGACCTTAAGAATTGTTATGATGAAATAATAACATAGGCAGACAGCCCCAGACTCTCCCGAACAGAGGCAGACATGACAACTGATGGACTAGAAGGACAGACAGATGCTGCAAGGAGAGAAGGGCAGACATCTCTGCTAAAGCCCTGATTTAGAGTAATTTTCTGTTTTCAGTTCTAGTTCCTCCATATAATAGGTTTATTTTGGTGTTGTTGTTGTTTGTTTTTTGTCAAAACACAAAAACATAGAATCTGGAAAATGAATGTATATTCTCACTGCAACATGCATTTAATTTATTTTATAAGTTTCTACTGAGAAAAGAAATGCCAAGATATTTGAGATATTTGATATCTCTTTGAGATACTTGAAGAGAGAAACAAATGGTGAAACTCCTCTCTTCCTCATTACAAGAAGCTCTTTTTGTCAGGCTTATCCTGAAACATGATTATATATTGAACCCAGGATCTTCTAGGCAAGTGAATCACGCTTTGATCAAGGACATGATCTTTTTTCTGCTATGTATGTATGTGTGTATTATATATATTTACAAATGTATGTATGTTATGCATGTTTATGCATGTGTTCCTGTGTGTGCATGAACATGCATGTGTGTGTGTGTATGTATGTATGTATGTGTGCGCTTGTGTGTGTTTTGATGTAATTTCTCAACCAAGGGCACTGTCCTGGAATTCATTATGTAGACCAGGCTAATATAAAACTACTGGCAGTCTTCTTGCTACAACCCCCTCAGTGCTGATAATGCAGGAATAAGCAATCATATAAGGCTCATTTGTTGGCCTTCTCAACATTGATCCAGATATTGAACTTAAAGCTGAATCACCTCTTTGTTAAAATTCTCAAAAATTATTCTCTGAAGCTTGCAGTTGGCCTGTGCTGCTACTACCTCAACATCATGCACAAATTTAATTCTTCTCCCTAGGAATAACTGAAGTACTTTCAAAAACATTAGAATAATTTAATTTTATCTTTCATTGGAGTATTATTATCTCTTCCATTTTCTCACTCATATTCTACTTATAATGAAAAATTGCACTGAATGAAGAAAATATCTTAACGGTGGGATTTGCTCACGTCCTGGCATATCATAGTGTATCAAAAATTCTCCATTCAAGCATACTAGACACAAAAGAATACCATCAGAGTAGAAGTCTTTATTTTTCGCTTTCACAATTCATAGAAAATTTTTCACGAGCATTGATTACAGAAAATTTTAAATTTGGGGAGATTTTCTAACATTTAACAAACAGTATATTAGAATCCACTGAATAGAGCAATCATAAATTCCCATAAAGGCACCTGGTGCCATTAATTAAAACTGTATTCATTTGAACAGGTTACCTCAACTATGTAAGTCAATTTTTGATCTATTCTTATGCAACACAATCACATAGAAACTTGCCTAGGATCTCATTCCTTTGTTCTTGGTCACCATGGACAGGGCTGTAACTCAAGCTCTAGACCTGCTTCCAACCACTGGTTCAAAAGTTAATATGTGATTTTTATTAAAATAAGAGACTAGTTCCAGTTTAAAGGTTGTATATTCAGTTTCTCCTCCTGGGCTTCTGAGATGTGATATAGGGGAAAAAGCTAGCTTACATTTTCAAAATAAATTCAGCTTTAATTTTTTCTAGTAGTGTAACAGGAAAATGTTAAGGCTTAATTATGAAGATTAGGTCAACATCATCAGAACTAGCTTTATTATTTAAATAAATCAATATTGATTTTTCTAATTATTCTTCACTTTATGAACAATAGTTACAGTTTTCATGCGCTGTTAATGTCAGAGATGTAAGAAATGTACATGCCCAGAAAATATTAGCTGCCATAAATTAGAAAACTACCCAATTGATGCAAATACTGATTTATTTAATATATGCTGGGACACAATACAGCACTTGTACATGTTCTGGATAACATAATACAAACTAAGTTGTTGCCAGTATGTACCAACAAATAGCTAAATAGAGAATCACAAATAAATACCATCAATTTCAGGAGCAAACCATAATTTCTGGAGCAAAACTGGAATGTAGATATATGGATGATGGGCTCTAAACCACTGCTTGGTTCTTTCAATTTTCAGGATTATCCTTGTAGACAGTGGCCACAGGGTCTCTGCATGATAATTTAATGGCCACATTTCCTTACTCAACTATGACAGAAACTATATTTGAGGAGCAGGAGTCCTGATTCCTTATTGGGAACACCAAGAGTAAAGTCAACTCTCTTGTATTATAGAAGAGTTCAAGAAGAATGTGGGGAACAGAGAGAAAAGTGCAATTTAAGGGATGTAAACTCTCCTGTATTGCATGCGATAATCAGCACAGTTAATGAGCTCTTTGAACAGGAAGGTTTTCAACTTTGGACATAATTTTAGCTTTCTCTTTTGTTAATTCACACACACGAAGCCAAATGTAGACATAGATGAGATATGTATATATGTAAGAATATATGTATATATGTTCAGTTCTCAAATACAATGACCCAACAAGGAAGCAGCTTCATAGAAATTTTATAGTAACAGAACAAAGGAAGTTACAAATCAAGACATTTTAAAAATACATCGATGGAAACATAGGTATAAAGTTACGGCAAGCCAAAGAATCTCATCTGTAGGCCTAAGATGCTATATGATTACATGCTTAGCTTTTGCATTGGTGGAGAACAGGTTTGAAATTAGTATATTCCAAAGGGTTTTTAATCAGTTTCAGGATATTAGATCTGATACAGATGTGCAGCTAAAGATAAATCACTTGAAATTGTAATCAGAGTGCCTCCCAAAACGGCCATAATCATTGAAGGTTGTATGAGCTGCTCAGCTAGTCTAACAACTTCTTCTAATGTTTCCCATACATTGCTCTAAAAAAAAGTTTAAGTGAGCACTGTTTGGGAATTCTACAAATAATTTAATTATTGTCTCTTCCTCATTTCTCTGTTAGGGAATATGCAGACACACTCAGAGGCCAAGCACAATGGCACTGAGGCAACTGAGTTCATTCTTCTGGGACTAAGCACCCGACCAGAACTGCAACCAATTCTTTTCTTGGTCTTCCTCATGATTTACCTCATCACACTGACAGGGAACTTTGGCATGATCTTACTAATCAGGTTCACTCCTCGGTTGCAAACCCCCATGTATTTTTTCCTGACACATTTGGCGTGTGTGGATATTTTTTACTCAACCAATGTCTCTCCTCAAATGCTTGTCCATTTTCTATCTGAGAAGAAGACCATTTCTTACATTGGGTGTCTGACTCAGTGTTTTGTTTTTGTCACTCTGCTCTTGACTGAATATTACATGCTGGGTGCCATGGCCTATGACAGATACATGGCAATCTGCAAGCCCCTACACTACAGCACAAAAATGTCCCGGCCGGTTTGCATATGCCTGGTTACTTTCCCTTACTTCTGGGGTACTATGGTGGGTACAATGCAGGTGATACTGACCTCACGTCTATCCTTTTGTGGACCCAACACTATCAACCATTTCTACTGTGCCGACCCTCCCCTCTTGATGTTAACCTGCTCTGATACTTTTATTAAGCAAACTGCCCTCTTTGTGTCTGCTGGGATTAATCTTACAGGATCCCTTCTCATCATTCTCGTCTCCTACATTTTTATCTTCATCACCATCATGAGGATTCGTTCCAGTGAAGGGCAACAGAAGGCTTTCTCTACCTGTGGCTCACACCTGACAGCTGTTACTATGTTCTATGGATCTCTGTTCTGCATGTACCTGAGACCAGCAAATAAGAGGTCTGTTGAGCAAGGCAAAATTATAGCAGTATTTTGTATCTTTGTGAGTCCCATGGTGAACCCATTTATCTACAGCCTGAGAAACAAGGATGTGAAGCAGGCTCTGAGAAGAGTGTTTATAAGAAATCTCTGCAAAATGGAGAAAAGCTCAGTACCTATACTCTCCCACTAAATTAAAACAGACCTTCAATTTTAATAGATGCTGTAAGTTTGAGAAAGAGGGGGGCAGAGAAAGAGGTGAAAACTGTGTATATATAATACTTACAGATAAAATCCCTCAAAATTATCGATTGGTTTTTTTAAAGTTCACTGATTTTTTTTTTTTACTTGAATGTGTTGAATATGTTTTTTTAAATCTTGGAATGGCAAGAATATGGTTTTGAGTATATAATTTGGAATCTAGCGAGAGTATAATTGAAGTTATAGATTCGAAAGTTGTGGGAAGAGCTGATTGAGAGGAAATGCAAACCCAGACATCATCTCTTATGATTAAACATATCCTGAGTTTAGTCTTGCTTGATAACTCCTCTTTACCTATATTCATCAGAATATATGCTCTTCTGTTCACTGTGAACATCTATATTGAGTAACATGTAGGAACATTTTTGACCAAAGGTGAAGTACAAGGTATTTCCTGAATTTTAAAACACGGTTTCTATTCATGTGATGATCATACATTTTAGCATATAAATTCTTTTTAATATTTAGGTAACTTTTTCCACTTTCATGAAGATCTATATACATACAAGTTTCTGCATTGAACAGGTTACTAAACAGAAATTATTGGCAAAAGTAATTGATAATCTTAAGTAGTATTCCCTGATGCTGATGAGAAACACTGAGTACTTGTCATCAACCATTATTCAAAGGCAGTAATTATCATTCACTTTTTTGGAAAATAATTTGCACCACAATTAAACAGCTTGAATTTTAAAATATGCAAAGTATTTGTTTATTTTTTATTTCTTAGATCACATTGCACAGTTTGCTCTCTTTTTCTTTTATCAAAAATACATTTTTATGGGTTCTACCAGTCTTGAGCATGTAAAACAAAGCCCCGGCAGGTTGTGCCCTCCCTCTTTCCTCTCCCATACTAGCAGGTAATCTTCCCGAGACCAAGGTCAAAGGGAGTACATTTTAGGAAAGATTCCTGCTACTAATATGCTTTTCTTGTTATTACTGAATATATATATAACAATCACTCTGTATTAGCCCACCCTCTTGGGCATTGATCTGCAGATAAACAAAGATGTACTGACTTGCAGTGATACTATATAGAGATGGACTCTTAATTTTTAATGATGATCCAATTCCTAAAGAATTCCTAAAATTATACTAGTAATTAGTAAGCCCTTTATAATAAAACATATATATATATATATATATATATATATATATATATATATAGATATATAGATATATAGATATATAGTATATTTAGTAAAGTTCTCTCTGATATGAAAACCGCAATGAAAACTCTGTCAGGATCTATATCTATGTGTCACAAGTTATTTTCTTCTGGTATAAAATGTAGGCATTTACAAATTAAAACACATTCCAAGAGGTTGCAAAATGATTAACAAGTCATAAAAGCTAACTAATGATTTATTGTAGGTGCAAGAATAGAAGATAAAATATTGCCTGGATTTATTTCTACAAAGCTTCAATGATACTTAGTTATTGTCTTTAACTCTCCATGAACCTATAGAGCTAGTGACAGATAATACATTTCTAGTCTCAGAAGTACCTAAAGAAATATTCAATATCCTTAGTCATCAAAGAAATGTGAATCAAAGACCCTGAGATTCAACCTCACACCAGTCAGAATGGCTAAGATCAAAAACTCTAGTGACAGTAGATAGTGGCCAGGAGGTGGAGAAAGAGGAACACTCCATTGTGGGTGGGATTGTAAGCTGATACAACTACTCTGGAAATCTGTCTGATGGTTCCTCAGAAAATTGGACATAGTACTACCTGAGGACCCAGCTATACCACTCCTGTACATATACCTAGAAGATGCTCCAACACTTAATAAGGACACATGCTCCACTATGTTCATAGCAGCCATATTTATAATAGCCAGAAGCTGGAAACAATCCAGATGTCCTTCAACAAAGGAATGGATATAGAAAATGTGGTACATTTACACAATGGAATACTATTCAGCTATTAAAAGCAATGACTTCATGAAACTCCCATGCAAATGGATGGATCTAAAAAATATCATCCTGAATGAGATAGCTCAGTCACAAAAGATTACACATAGTATGTACTCAGTGATAAGTAGATATTAGGCAAAGAACATGGAATACCCACAATACAACTCATGGACCACATGAACCTCAAGAAGAAGGAAGACCAAAGTATGGATGCTTCGGTCCTATTTAGAATGGGGAACAATATAATCAGGGGAAGTAGAGGGTGGGAAGGACTTTGGAGGAAGAGAAGAAGGGGAGGGGAAAAAGAGAGAAAGGATCAGGTATAGGAGGAGATGATGTACAGAGGGTCAGGCAATTAAACAGAGGAGTGTAGCAATGGAGGATGGGGAACTGGGGATAGCAACAAGAAATACCAGGAAAGCAAGAGACTCCCAGGACCCCACAGGGATGACATTAGCTGAAATATCCCACAAAAGGGAGAACCTGTTGAGAACATATCCAAAGATTAAGTAAGCATGGACCCCCAGTTGAGGGATGGTGCCATTCACCCATCTACAAAATTTTAACACAGAATTGCTTCTATCTAAAGGAAATATAGCAACAAAGCATGGAGCAGACTGAAGCAAAGGCCATCCAGAGACTTGCTCCACCTGTAAATCCATTCCACATGCAGACACCAAACCCAGACACTATTGTGAATGATGCCAAGAAGTGCTTGCTGACAGGAGCCTGGTACAGTTGTCTCCTGAGAGGCTCTGCCAGATCCTGACCAATACATATACAGATGTTCAAAACCAACCATTGAACTGAACACAGGAACCCCAATGGAGGAGTTAGTGGAAGGACTGAAGGAGCTGAAGGGGCCTTATCTGGCATCAATGGGAGGGGAGGCCCTTGGTCCTGTGAAGGCTTCATGCCCCAGTGTAGAGGAATGCTAGGGCAGAGAAGCTGGAGAGGAAAGGTAGATGAGGGAGCAACCTCATAAAGCAGGGTAAGGGACAATGAAATAGGGGGTTTACAGAGGGGAAACTGTGAAAGGGGATAACATTTGAAATGCAAATAAATAAAATATCCAATTTAAAAAAATAAAAGAAAATGCTTGTAAACATCTCTGTTGTAAACTTCTTATTCAATTTATTATTTGAAATTCTGTATGAACTTGTAGTGACATTTGGTTTAAAAAAATGGATGCTTAGGAAAATGTCATCTATTCCTCTAGAAAATGCACAAAAAATAGAAACAATTACATTTCATGGCATTATTACATCAGAGCAAGAGGGGAGAGCAAGATTAGAAGGAGAAAACAGAAGAGAGTAATGTAAAAACTAAGAGAACAATATGCAGAATGCAGAGAGAAAGGACAAAGAAAAGCTGCAGACACACCAGAAAGAGTAGTCAAGATGGAACAGATCTTTTCTTTTTTTTTGTTTTTTTGTTTTGTTTTGTTTTTTGTTTTTATAAAAAAGAGCAAACAATTTTATTGTTGAAAATTTTTAACTAGAGAGTGATACTGTCATGGACAATCTAGTAGTAAATACATTACAAATCCAGGAAAAAAGTCTCATTTCAGTGCCTAACTGGGCATGATATTGAATTCATGTTTCTTTTTATTTCTTTTCTTCATTTTTTTGTAGATATATTCTTTATTTTTATCCATACATTTTTTCTTTCTTTTTTTTTAATTTATTGATATATTTATTTACATTTCAAATGATTTCCCCTTTTCTGGACCCCCACTCCCCGAAAGTCCCATCAGTCCCTTTCCCTCCCCCTGTTTTCCCACCCAACCGTTCCCACTTCCCTGAACAGATCTTTTGTTAACACTAAAGCAGGCTTAGTCTTACTAAAGAAAACAAAGTTTCCTTTTTTTCTTTAGACTTTGGTTTGATTCATTTATCATTAAAAGGGTAGTAGCTTATTCTTTCTTTAAACAGTAAAGATTATAACTCATTTCTCATCCAGAATGAGTGAGTTTGTGGTTTGTGTGTTTGTGTGTGTGTGTGTGTGTGTGTGTGTGTGTGTGTATTTAATTATGAGATAAGTATGTATTCAACTGGAAGGCATAAAAATTCATGAACATGTTCATGGGTTAGTATGTGAATGTATATGAGTTTATGTATATTTACTTGTGTAAAAGTTATTCTTTTTTCTGTTTTCTGTGAGTGACTTTCTTCTCCTGGTTCAATAAAAATTTATTGCTCCAAATCTCCTTCCAGTGTAAAAAGGGGGAGGGGAGTCTTCTTGGTCAAGAGAGAAAAAAGCCCTAGCAATTCTTCCTTTACTCAATCCCCCACTGTTTTATAATAAGGTACTAAATGCCAGAGTCTCTGCATTTTCTGGCCTCAGAGGAACTCAGACAGGTGAAACAACTACCACTCCAAAGTAACTTAGATCAAAACAGGTAAAAGTTCTAATATTTTTTAAACAGAATTTAGTTTTAATTTGGTGTACTTTTCTTTCTTTTTAAATTTGATATATTCTTTATTTACATTTCAAGTGATTTTCCCTTTCCTGGATCCCCCCTCCACAAAAATCTCATAAGCCCTCTTCCCTCCCCCTGTTCCCCAATCTACCCCTTCCCACTTCCCTGTCCTGGTATTCCCCTACACTGCTGCACTGAGCTTTTCCAGGACCAGGGACCACTCCTTTCTTCTTCTTGGGCACTATTTGATATGTGCATTGTGTCTTGGGTATTCCAAGCTTCTAGGCTAATATCCATTCTTCAGTAAGTGCATATCATGAGTGTTCTTTTGAGACTTGGTTACCTCATTTAGGATGATGTTCTCCAGTTCCATTCATTTGTCTAAGAATTTCATGAATTCATTGTTTCTAATGGCTGAATGGTACTCCATTGTGTATATATACCACATTTTCTGTATCCATTCCTCTGTTGAGGGACATCTGGGTTCTTTCCAGCTTCTGGCTATTATAAATAGGGCTGGTGTCCCGACCCACAGGACAGTCAACAGGGTTCCTTGGGCTACCTAGAAGAAAGGCAATGGGGCGACAAGACAAGAGAGAGGCCGGACAGCCTGTCTAGTTCTGATCAAGTTGTCAAACTTTAATTTTCACACAAGTCAATATAAAGGGAAGCATACAAGGTTTGGGAGGGGTAAAGAGGGAACAATCTCAGGGGGCTGACATCATTTCTAAGAAACAGTTTCTCATAATTTCTGGTAAAGCTAGTTATTGCTGTTGGAATGCTGGCATGATAAAAGGGGGGGTCATGAGGCGGTGAAGTGGAAAGGGGTTGCTATAGTAACCTATCTACAGATGAACTTCAAAAGGAGGGGGTTTTGAGATTTACGTAGGAATAGTTCCTGGCATGGAGATCTAAGTGAGAATGACTCCTGGTATGGAGGTCTCCTGGCATTGCGAGCCAGGTGGGGATGGCTCCTGGTATAGAGAGTTCTTGGCATTGAGTTCTAAGTGAGGATGGCTCCTGGCAGGCTGGTATGAACTTGATCTTTGATAAAGGAGCTATAACCATCCAGTGGAAAAAAAGTTAGCCTATTCAACAAATGGTGCTGGCTCAACTGGAGGTCAACATGCAAAAGAATGCAAATTGATCCATTCTTATCTCCTTGTACTAGGTCCAAGTGGATCAAGAACCTTAACGTAAGACCATACACACTGAAACTAATAGAAAGGAAACTGGGGAAGACCCTTGAGGACATGGGCAGAGGGTAAAATTTCCTCAACAGAACACTAATAGCTTATGCTCTAAGATCAAGAATTGACAAATGGGACCTCATAAAACTGCAAAGTTTCTGTAAGGCAAAGAACATTGTCAAAAGGACAAAACAGCAACCAACAAATTGGGAAAAGATCTTTACCAACACTCCATCTGACAGAGGGCTTATATTGAAGATATACAAAGAACTCAAGAAGGTAGACTCCAGAGAGCCAAATATCCCCCTTAAAAATGGGGTACAGAGCTAAACAAAGAATTTTCACCTGAGGAATATCAAATGGCTGAGAAGCACCTAAAGAAATGTCCAACATCCTTAGTCATCAGGGAAATGCAAATCAAAACAACTCTGAGATTTTACCACACACCAGTCAGAATGACTAAGATTAAAAAGTCAGGAGAAAACAAGTGCTGGCGAGGATGTGGAGAAAGAGGAACACTCCTTCACTGCTGGTGGGGTTGCAAGCTGGTACTACCACTCTGGAAGTCAGTCTGGCGGTTCCTCAGAAAACTGGGAATGATACTTCCAGAGGACCTCACTATACCACAAGGTCAAGTCTTGCCCCCACAGATGCTCATTCACCTTGGCTACTTTTGAGAGAGAACAGAAATGTTGAAGCTGGACTCACACAATCAAACATAAAAATAATTATACTTTCATTATTTCACTTTTGATGATTAAAGCAAAGGATGTGAAAATCGGTAACTATATTATTGTCACTCACAAATATTTTATGCATAATTATTCATATTTTATCATATTTTATTAGAACTGATGAGGCAGCATATGCCTAACACTCACATTGTGCAATGAAGCAAATATTTCATATGCAACTGTAAATAAAAATATATATATAAAGACTAAAATTAGGTAAACCACTTGTACTAAGAAAGGTGAACTATTTGAAAGTAAATTGTGTTTCTCTAAGGCATAGAGGATGGCAAATTTTTAAAAATGTCTGTCCAATACCAAATTGTCATTCCCAAGACTGTATACTTACAAGTAATTATACAGATTTAGCAGATTGAATTTATGTCTAAGAATGTTTGTGTGTGTGTGTGTGTGTGTGTGTGTGTGTATGTAAAACAATAGAAAAAAGAAGACATGAATTGAAAATAATCAAGGGGTGGGTTTGTAGGACGCTTTGTAAACATGAATGGGAAGGGAAAAATGAAGCCTTTATATTATAATATCAAATCTATTTATTACAGACAAAGCACAAATCACTTAAATATAAATATTGCATTGTAATGATACAAATTCCCTCACTTTTCTGATAATGTTGCTTCTCAAAGAGAAATCTGACCGAACTTTAGGCTTATTCAGTGAACCAAGACTTCAAAATGATCCAGGTTACAAAAACTACCAATACTTTGTTTTCTACAAAAATCAGTTTTTTGTAACAAAGATTCTTATATTTTCCCTGTGTACACATTTAAAAAAAATGCAGTAAACAACCCAATACTTAAGGGAACTTAATGAAAGGTAATTATGTACATTTTACCAAATAATAATCTAGTAGTCTGATAATGAACAAGTTAATATGAATGGAAAATATAATGTTCTTCCTCCTGTTTTCTGCTATTGAGTCTGTCACTGATTTTAGTTTTTAGTACAACAACAATTTCATCAGGAAATAGGATTTTATTGACTCTGGTTTTCTGTTTTATATACTTACCTAAGAATAATAATCAAAGTAGGCCAGGGCATGGTATGTAAAGAATTTGAGTGGAGAAAGAATGTAATTATATAAAATTAAAATATCACTTACTGTAAAAGTCACAATCTTTGAGACTATATTCACTCCTGCACCATGTTTCAAATGAGGTATTCTTGGGTATTAGGAAGTCAATGGATAGACTGTATTGGTCCAAATTATCAAATTCTAACTGTAAGTGATTATTTGAAAAAAATATTCAGAGTAAAAGGCTGACAGGAACTGTTGAATAATTTTAGCAATATATAAATAGATGTCATTCAATAGAATATTTCCAAGCTTGAAGAAGATCTCTAGTATCACCAAATTGATAAAATGATTTTTGATACTATGTTTTAAGAAAACTAACAGAAATCTTAGGATGATAATCCAGATCTTTGATGTTTACAAGAATGCTCAAATAATTATTTAGATATCAGACCAAGTTCTTTATCCAAGACATTGTATCAGAAGTGATCTAATGCTTCAAGTATTGTGAAATAATTGTGGAATATGTTTTCAACCATATTATTCAAAGTAGACAGACTGTAAGATTACACTAATCATAGATATATAATCATGTACACCTATAAAGACTTAAGACAATAAATGGAATAATTAAGTACTAAGGGTAGACTATTTTGAGAATTTCTGCTAGTGAAGGTATTTTTCAACATCAGTATTGAATATTTTATCAAATATTTACCTTAATTTCAAGAATAAATGAGGAAAAATAGTTAACAGAAGTTCAGTTTGAAAACTGTCATGACATTAAGGCAAAATGACTAAGTTAAAGAAGACACAGAGTGATTTCATCTAAACGCATGAATAAACTGATGTTTATTGGAGGAGCTTTCCTTTAAGGACACATTTCATGGCATTGATGACATCTTTGTTCCTTAAGCTATAGATCAAGGGGTTCAACATTGGACTCAAAAAAGTGTAAAAAACTGCGAATACTTTTGACTCTTCTACAGACTTTTCTGATGGAGGTCTTAAGTACATGCAGAAAAGGGTTCCATAAAATATGGTGACTGTTGTCATGTGGGAACCACATGTAGAGAAGGCCTTATGCCTTCCCTCAGCTGAACGGATCCTCAATATAGCTATAAAAATGAAAAGGTAAGATAGAAGAATGATAGCAAGGGAACTTGAGAGAGTAAAGCCAGCTACAACAAACATGGCCATCTTTTTGACATGAGTGTCAGAGCAGGCCAGCATGATCAGAGGGGGATCTGCACAGTAAAAGTGGTTGATTTCATGGGAGCCACAGAAAGATAGGTGGAAAGTGAGCAGAGTCTGAGAAAGCCCATTCAGGAAGCCAAACACATATGGAAATGTGACTAGAGAGACACAAACATTCTTGGACATCCTGGTACTGTAATGCAGAGGGCTGCAAATGGCCACATAGCGGTCCAGAGCCATTGAGGCAAGCATATAAAACTCAGTGATCACTAAAGAAATGAAGAAGAGACACTGACTGAAGCATCCAGCATAGGAGATGGTCTTCTGGTCTGAGATGAAACCATGCAGCATATTTGGGGTAACATTGGAAGAGTAACAGATGTCTACAAAAGAGAGGTGGCCAAGGAAGAAGTACATGGGTGTTTGCAGATGGGAATTGGTCCTGATGAGCACAATCATGAACAAGTTTCCTGCCAGTGTGATGACAAAAATGACCAGAAACACCACAAAGAGGATCCTCCCCAGCACTGGGCTGTCTGTGAGTCCCACAAGAATGAAGTCCATCATTGCAGTGTGGTTTAGGAAAGTCATTTTTCTTTAAGTCTGTAAGATGAAAATAAGGAGAATTGTGAGCAGAGCCTTATCTTCTATCATTAATTCCACTCTTTTCACATACATCTATTCATCTGTAGAAAAGTAACTCTTCTCACTGTGCTGCTCACATTTTCCATGTTATTTTTCACCCTATTTCTTGTGTTAGATGTTTCTTTCACTTTATCTGTATGCAATATGTACATATGCATGCAGGCACACACACACACACACACACACACACACACGCACGCACATGCACACAACTGCCCCCCCCACACACACACAAGGAAGGAGTTTTGATTCATTTCCTCCATAATTTCTTCCGGTCATATCATCTTGTATTTTTACATGCATCTCTGTTTTGAAAGGCCCTACTTTTGTTATATTTTCCAAGCTCTCTGGAAAAATAAGAGAGAGAAGTAAACCCAAAAGATGCACATAAGTAACGCACCTGGTTATTTCTATCATAAATGCTGACTAGTAATGTATGTTGGGTTCTCCAGTCCCCTCAACAGTGATATCTCATTTCATATACAAAATAAAAATGAATATTAACTTCTTATTTTCACCTACAGACAATAGATGTCTCATTAAACTCTAGAGCTATAAAGAGAACTTCATTTATAAAATTTATCTTTTAATGTGTAACAAAGATTCAGATTCAAATATTAATTCATCTTATTGATATTTCACATATTTATTTATGTAAACATACAAGTGATGTATTTTTGTTCTATTCAATTATAGATAGCAGTAAACAAACTCTGTCCATTCTTGGAACACATATTACACCATAGATATTAATCACAGACAAAATTATGCAAATTAAATAAGCTATTTTTAGATGTTAGAAAACTCCTTCTTATGAAGATAGCATTTATACAGCGAGTAAACAAAGCAACTATCTTAGAACAAGTGTAGGTTTTTGGTTTTACTTTTTATGTTACTAAGTCAGTCATGAAAATATAAGCTGAAGTATGCACAGTATTTGAACAATGTCCTCTCTGGCATTGTGTGCAGAGTAGGAGGTGAATGTAAAACCACATAGCTTAGTCTTCAGGCATTGCATACTCAGACAACAATGTGTTTGTCCTCCAGTTACATATTTGAAGAACGTCCATATGACATAGATTCTTTGGTGACACAGAAATATCAACAACAAACAGAATGGTCAAAGGAAATTCAGGTGATATGTTTTCTACAGTGGTAAAAATACAAACATTCAAGATACATATTTACTCACCAAACACAAAAAATAAGTACCTGTAGATATGTATATACACATAAACAAAATGGAGGGATTTATAGTGTATTGATTCAAAAGAGTCCCATGGGTTCACAACAATAATTATAAAGATCCAATTAAAATAATCTTTGAGTCTCAGAGGCAGAACATTAATTTGATGACTTGAGAAAATGATTTTCCTTTGAGGCCAAAATCTCAAACTAATTTCTTGTGTACAATGCTCTCCATCATGTGCATAAAATCTCAGCATAGTTAGGAAAGTGGGTTGGCATCATTTTAGCCTTTTGGCTAAGATCAACTGTACTATCTCTTCTTGCCTGGTTAATAACTGTCACCTCCTCAATATGGGAAAAATATTAAATGGATTTGTGGAACTATGATATGAACAGGGAGATTGCTTCATCCAGTCCACAAGTCAACCTGATATTGCAGTACTGCCTGAAATAATTCTGAAAAACTACTAACATTAAGTAAATTTTGTGCCAGTAATTTTCATATTATAGTCAAATAACATGAGGATCTAATTTGTTTGTTTTTACTGAGTATACTATGTGTACAACTTCTGTTTTTTCCTAGCAACCCAAAATAATATCATGGGGAAGAAATTATGCTGTATGGGAGTTTTAAAGAAAAATGTTGAGTGAAGATGCTGCAAATCTATTAATCTGGAATGAAATAACTGACCAAGTCTGTGGCATTTTTATAATACAGGGCTTTAGGATGAACACTGGAAATGTATTGGACCTGTGGAGTTATAGTTATCAAGACACTAATAAACAAAGATACATATGAAAAACATGATAATTCACAAACTGAATTACTTAACAGTTTGGTAATTGAAAGGAAATTTAATAATAGATTCAAGAAGATATTGTAGATGAGATCAAGTGCATTCAGGGTGGTATGACATTGGGGGTTGGAAAAGGACTGAAGCCCTGAGGGCCAGCAGAAAGAATGGAAACAGGCAACCTCAGGAGGTAGGAGGTTAGGCAGTCCCTCAAGAATGTACCAGAGATCTGAGAGGTGAGAGACTCTCAGAACTCAATGGTAGGGACCTAAGAGGAAATGCCTGACAATAGGGAGAAGGAACTTATAGAGCCCACCTCCAGCAGGAAGACAGGGCATCAAAAGAGAGAGGGAATTGCCATTGCACATTCAGAACATTCAGAGCCATAATTGTTCCTGTCTGAAATAACAGCACGGATGGAAATGGAGAGGAGCCGAAGAAAAAAGTTCTAGTGACAGGCCCAAATTGGAATCAAGCTCAACGGGAGGTCCCAAGGCATGACATTATTACTGAGGCTATGGAGTGCTCACAGAAAGAGACCTATCATGACCGTACTCCAGAAGACCCAACAAGCAGCTGAAAGAGTTAGATGCAGATACTTGCACCCAACCAATAGACAGAGGCTGCTGAGCCCTGTGGTAGAATTACGGAAAGGCTGGAAGTAGCTGAGGAAGAGGGCAGTCCTGTAGGAGGACAAGCAGTCTCAATTAACCTTGACCCCTGAGATGTCTCTAACATTGACCACCAACCAGGCAGCATACATCAGCCGATATGAGACCCTGAACACATATAAAGCAGAGGACTGCTGGTTCTGGGTTCAGTCAGAGAAGTTGCACCTAATCCTCAAGAGGCCCCAGGGAGTTTAGAGATCTGGTTTGGGGTTGGGGCGAGAGTGGGGACATCCTCTTGGCAACAGGGTGGTGGGAAGGAAGTATAGGATGTGGAACAGTCAAAGGGTGGATGGGCAGGTAGGGAGGAATAGTAAGCATCTGGGCTGTAAATAAATAAATAAATAAATAAATAAATAAATAAATAAATAAATGAATAAATAACAAAAAATGAATCACAAATGAAAAAGAAGCACTTGAATTCAACTTTCTTAGCTGTCACAGGAATGCAAATCAAAATGATTCTGAGATTCCATCTTGCACATGTCAGAATGGCTAATATCAAAAACATAAGTGACAGCTCATGCTGACATAGATGTGGAACAAGAGGAACACGCTTCCATTGCTGGTAGTGCTGCAAACTTGTAAAGCAACTTTGGAAATCAATAAGGTGATTTTGCAGTAATTTGGGTATCTGTCCACCTCAAGATCCAGCCATATGACTCCTGGCTCCTAGATATATGACCAAAAGCCTCTTCATCCTACCACAAAGACACTTACTCAACTTTGTTTGTATCTGTTTTATTTGTAATAGCCAGAACCTAGAAATAACATAGATGACCCACAACCAAAAAATGGATAAAGAAAAACCATTTACACAATGGAGTATTACTAACCTGTTAAAAATAATAGTATCATGAAATTTGCAAGCAAACTGATAGAACTAGAAAAAGAAAATCCTCAGTGAAATAATTGAGACCCAGAAAGTCAAAAATAACATGTATTCAATATAAGTGGTTATTTACCACTTATAACATATGGCTTGTAACATGTTAAAGGATAACCATGTTAGAAGACATAGACCCAGAGAGGCTAAGTGACAAGCAGGGTTCAAATGGATACCATGGAGTACCATGGAAAGAGGAAGTAGAGTAATTATTGTGGGTGTAGTGAGAGTAGCTGGGATGTGAAACCTAGGCATAAAATGGGGAGAAGATAGAATGAGAGAATACTGAGAGAGACAACTAGAATTATGGGGCAATACAAGTACAATGGAAACCTAGTACAATGGAAACTCCTAAGAATCTATTATGATGAGCCTAGCTATAGCTCATAGTAGCAGGAAATATGGAGACTGAACTGTATATACCCTATAACTAGACCAAATTTCCAGTGGAGGGACTGGGACATCAACCCAGCCACAAAACAACTTACAATTGTTCCTGCCAGCATGATGTGCTGGGTTAAAGATGGAACAGAAATCGTGGGAGTTGCTAATCAATGGCTGGTCCAGTATGAGACCCATACCAGGAAAAGGAACCTATTCCCGACTGCCTGGAGAACAAGAAAGTCCTAATGATATTCTGTTATAATTGTTTGTAGACAGGAATTTATCATCCTTACCATTAAAACAGACTCCATCCAGCAACTGATGGAAAGGGATCCATAGCCATCCAGGCCACACTTTGGATAACCTCTGGGAGAAGGTGAAGAAGGATTATAGGACACAGTAGGGTCACGGATACCACAAGCAAACCCACAGAATTAGCATAGACTGATGCTTACTCACTTAGTGAGTCCTTACTCACTAAGACTGAAGTGACAATCAGGGAGCCGTCATGGGCCTAACCTGGGCCCTCTGCATATATTTTATAGTTATACAGGTTGGTGTTTTGTGGTACTGCTAACAGAGGACTGGGTACTGTTTCTCATGCTTTTGCCTGCCTTTGGGAAACTTGTCTTGCTGCTGGGTTTCCTTGTCCATTCTTAATATGAGGGGAGTACCTAGTCTTATTGCAATTTAATATGCCATTGTTTGGTTGATGTTTCTGGGAATCATGACATTTTCTGAAGGGAAATGGAGGAGTGGATGGAAGAGAAGCAACTTGGAGAAGAAGAAGGAAGGGAAACTGTGGTCCAGATATAATTATGTAAGAAAATAAGGATAATAAAACAGTCTGTTTTAAAACTGATTACTATTTAATTTATTTATATTTTGGATACATGTTAAAATATAAAAATCATTATGTATGAATTTATAATTTTGGAAATTCTTTCAAAAATATAACTAATTCAATAGTAACACAATAAATTGCTAATAATATTTTGTTTCCAATCTCTACATTAATAGACATGCTTGACTACAAACCCACGAAAGTAACTCATTTACTCTTCAATTCCACCTTTTCTTAAGTCATTTAAATCTGTAGAATGTTCCAGAAGACACTAGTTTTAACGTCAATTTAATTACATAACTCACTAATATGTAATATCTCCTATTACCTAAACAATGTAGTTATACTTGTGTCATTGTATAGCTGGATACATCTTCTTGGCTCTAAAAGGCTTTGCAATAATTTAACTGATTTTTTAATTTAATGTTTATGTTAGGAATAATAGTTCATTTGTGCTATACAACAAAATACCTGAGACTAGTTTTTTTTTTTATATAAATAACAAAAATAATTCACTCAAAATTCTGTACAAAGGGAGATCCAAGATCAAATGGCAAGCAAGTTAGAGGTTTTTTAGGAGGGAGACTGCCATTCTCTTTTTAGAAGGGAATATAACAATGTATACTCTGATAGCATATAGTAAAAAGACAGAAATATGTGCAGTTCCCTCCAGCCCTATTGAACAGTTACTAGGATAGCATGGCATATTTCATTTCTGAGGAGCTTACATCTTAATATAAGACTATACAACTTCAATCATATCTTCTTGCTAAGCAGGACATGTGTTTAGTATTATTCAGTCTATTACTGCTACATAGTTAACTTTTGAGTTAGTTCATTTGACCTTCAAGATAATCAATATGTTGAATCTGTGAGTTATTCTCATAAGGAAAGTAAAGTAGTTATATAACATATTTCCTGAATAGAAACTAGTACATGGGTCAGAGGAGATGGTTCAGTGGATAAAGCTTTTGCAAGGGTGAAGATCAGAGTTCAGCTGTCTTGTGACACATAACAATACAGTCCTGGCAGCCCACCACTAAAGAGGCAGGATCAAGGATCAAGGATTCCTAGGGCAAAGATGCTAGCTAATGCAATCAATCTGGAAAGCTATTCAACAAGAGATACTGTCTCAATTTATAGGATGGAGACCTATGCGGGAATATAGCCAATAACTTCAAACACACACACACACACACACGCATGCATGCACACATGTGCATGCGCACACACACACACATAAACACACACATAGACACACATACACATACGTACACACACACACCAGAAAGAGAGAGGGGGGAAGGAGGGGGGAGAGGGAGAGGGAGATTAAACACATTTGCAATAAACTCTATATCTCCAGTAACACATTGAAGCTGATGTTGTAGAATGATTGCATGGGAAACCAGGTCAAGTAAGGTTGGGTATATTGTTCTATTAAAGACACATTAACAAAAACAATGAATACACAGTAGGATATCATTCTCATGCACATTTCTAATTTCAGATACTTTTCTCAATGGACTTTACTGGAAATCTTAAAAGTATATAGTTTAAATTCACAATCCAGAGGATCAGGCAGCGGCGGCGGCGGCGGCGGCGGCGGCGGTGGCAGTGGCGGCAGTGCAGCAGTGGCTGGTCCAGCTGAAGGGCCATCAGCAGTGGAACCAAGGCGACACAGGGTCCAGTTAGGTCTTGCGCCCAAGACCACTGACCTTCGCTGACCAGCTGGGCTGCAAGCAGCTGCAGATTTGTGGTGCCTTTTGCAGCACGGAAGCCACTTCAGAACTCGGCTTCCCGCCAGTCAGGAGAGGTTCACCTCCATCTTGGTTTCGGACTCCAGAGAGATCCGAGGCCAACATCGTGGGGGCCTGCACCCAGGCCCTGGGCTGTTGGGGGGGCCAGCGGGGTGCCAACCCAGCCAGGAGGGTTTTTTTTCCCCCAGGCCGGCACGCGCCGCCTTTTGCCTACAGGACCCAGAGTGCTCAGGAGGGCAGAGACGGCTAACAAGCATAGCCTGAGGCTAATAAAGCAGGGGTCTAGGCCCCAACAGGCCCTGGACTGACCCCAAGAACTGGGCGGCTTGGTGGGCCATCTGTGTGTCAACCCGCCCAGGAGGTTGTTAGCCCAGCAGACTCTCCCGGCGCTTTCGGGGAGCGCAAGCGCACACGCCCGCCATCCTGGTCACCTGGCGGACACCCCCCCCACCCCCCCACCCCCGTTGACAGTCATAGCCCGAGGGAAACTTTGCTCGGACCTTGGCCTCCCGGGCTTTTGCATGGACCCAGGGCCTGGGCGGCCAGGCTAACCTTGTGTGCGCCAGCCCGGTTGGGGGATCAGCTGCCCAGCGGAGTGATCAGCATGCAGGTGAGGTCCCTGCAGCATACACCATCTGCGCTCCCTGGGGGTGCACACGGGCTCCATCTGGTTCACAGACACAATCTGGGGCAAAGCACACTAGAGCTGCAAGGGCACCCAAGAGCACATCAGCAGGCCAGTGGGGAGAAGTCGGTGTGCTCTGGTGAATCCAGCAGGCCCCAGCAGGAGCCTTCGGGTGCCTGCTTTGGGATCTGAACGGCCAGGGCTACAGATTCCAGGAAGTGCGGGAGACCCGGTGTGCACCCAGAGGCAGTCTGGGAGCTCGCAGCGCAGCTTGCTCCTGCAGCCTAGAGCTTGGGTCCCAGTCCTGAGGCCTCTGGCTGGAGCCCTCAGCTCAACTCTCTCTGCTTCTGGATCCAGATCAGCCTGGGCGGCAACACCCAGGTCCTCTCTGGGTGGCCAGCTGGGAGAAGTCGGTGTGCTCTGGTGAATCCAGCGGGCCCCAGTGGGAGCCTTCAGGTGTCAGCTTCGGGATCTGAACAGCCTGGACAACAGCACCCTGTCTATAGGCAGTGCAGAGTGTAAGCTGTGCACCAGAGGCCAACGGGGAAGGGGCAGCTTGCACTGGTGAGTCCAGCACTGACAAGACCAACTAACACCAGTGAGAACTAGATGGCAAAAGGCAAACGCAGGAACGTCACTAACAGAAATCAAGGCAATATGGCAACATCTGAACCCAATTCTCCTCTACCAGCATGTCCTGGATACCCCATCACACCAGTAAAACAAGATTTGGATTTAAAATCACTGGTCATGATGCTGGTACAGGAACACATGAAGGACATACTTAAAGAAATTCAGGAGAAAATGGATCAAAAGTTAGAAGCCCTTGCAAGGGAAACACAAAAATCATTGAAAGAAATCCAGGAGAATACAAAAGCCAACAATGAGGAAACGCAAAAAAACACTTAAAGAAATACAGGAGAACTTTGGTCAACAGGCTGAGGTCATGAAAGAGGAAACACAAAAATCTCTTAAAGAATTACAGGAAAGCACAAACAAGCAAGTGAAGGAGCTAAGCAAAACCATCCAGGATCTAAAATCAGAAGTAGAAACAACTAAACTCAAAGGGTTTTGGAGATAGAAAGCCTTGGGAAGAAATCAGGGGACAGAGATGCAAATATCAACAACAGAATACAAGAGATAGAAGAAAGAATCTCAGATGCTGAAGATTCCATAGAAACCATGGACTCAACAGTTAAAGAAAATGCAAAATGCAAAAAGCTTGTAACCCAAAATATCCAGGAAATCCAGGACACAATGAGAAGACCAAACCTAAGGATTATAGGCATAGATGAGAGTAAAGATTTACAACTTAAAGAGCCAGCAAATATCTTCAATAAAATTATGGAAGAAAACTTCCCTAACCTAAAGAGAGAGATGCCCATGAATATACAAGAAGCCTACAGAACTCCACACAGACTGGACCAGAACAGAAATACTTCCCGTCACATAGTAATCAAAACACCAAATGTTCTAAACAAAAAGAATATTAAAGGCAGTAAGAGAAAAATTCCAAGTAACATATAAAGGAAGACCTATCAGAATCACAGCAGACTTTTCACCTGAGACTATGAAGGCTAGAAGGTCCTGGGCTAGGAAAGGGGAAATCATTTGAAATGTAAATAAAAAATTATATCGAATAAAAAAAAAAGAAAGGAAGGAAGAAAGGAAGAAAGAAAGGGGGGAGGAGGAAAGGAAGGGAGGAAGGGAGGAAGAAGGAAGTGAGGGGGAAGGAAGGAAGGAAGGAAGGAAGGAAGGAAGGAAGGAAGGAAGGAAGGAAGGAAGGAAGGAAGGAAGGAAGGAAGGAAGGGGACAAGGGAAAAGGGAATAAAAGAAAAAATAAGAAAAAATCACAATCCCATCGAAGAATATAATATTTTAGATAATTTTAGTCACCATTCAGTTAATTTTACTAATTTAATTTCAAGTTAATTGTTTAATCGTCATTTTAAGTAACAAGTAAAATAGAAAATTTTATTATGAAATTTGAATCATGTATATATATATCACTGTTTTTAATGTTTACCATCTATTTGCTTCTCTGATCTCTATTGCCCATCCTTACTATTTCTCTGCCACCCCAAAATAGTTCCCCTTATACTATAATAACCTGTGTGTGTGTGTGTGTGTGTGTGCATGTGTGTGTGTGTGTGTGTGTGTGTTTGTATGTGTCTGTACACCCAGACTCTCAAATTGAGAAACATGATATTATGATAGCTTTCTTTCTGAGATTGGCTTAGGTTGTCATTTTCAAAGAAGTCATCTGTATACGTATGTCTGATTCACATCTTTCCTTTTTTAATGAGTGAATCATAGCAATCTTCATCTAATAGTATTATTGGCTTTAATTTTTGTGTATTAATCTTCAATTTCAATTTATAAATTATTTTAATAAAAATAGGCACTTAGTATCTTATATTTAGTTAGGTCAAAAATTACAAAATGTTTGAAATTAATATAAGCTTTGTCAATGTTTGTATAATACAATTGAATATTGATATATAGTTTAGTACAACTTCTTGATATGTATAGACATATTTCTCACAGCTTGAAGATAATCTAAAAATACAAAATAACAAGTCTGCTTTGAGATAGAAAGTGGTCATTCCATACCCCTGCACCTTCCTCAAAATACTGAAAACCTTCTATGTATTTTGTAAGTAGACATAGAATATATATAACTGTAATAATCAAAAACATTAAAATCATTCAAAATAGAGCCAATAAGAAGGTTCAGGGCTTAAAATATTTTCTGAAATCAATCATGGAGACCTAAAAGGTGAAAGAAGATAATGAACTTCTATAAAATGTCTTTTGTCCCTGCCTACCAGCCATGGCAAACATGTAATTCCCTATTCTCCATGCAAGCACAGAATTAGCAAAAGGAATTTTTTAAATATGCAAAAATATTTAATTAATAAATTCTGAATTTAAGAGTGTAGCTTAAATGAAAATAGGAGATTAGAACCATAGAATATCTTGTCTATGGATGTGGTGGATAAATGACTTGCACAAAGGTGAAAGAAAACAAAACATATCCTTTAGTGAAAAATATACATTAATTTTCATTCCTTGGTTCTTTCAAAATTTTAAATTTGTTATTGCAAATTTTCTATACAGATCAAATGGCAATTACTAATTAGAAATAAATTATTTTTCATATAAATATAGACATTTTACTCATGAAAATAAATGATGTATAGCATAAGATTTCAGTGTTGCCTTATAAACTTTATCAAAACATATGAACACAAATTTATTTGTAGCTAATATAAATGAGTACCATCTACCTCACTCATAGTGGTTTTTTTTCTAGGTCCAGTTTATTTTTTTATTTTTTTTATTGACATATTTTTTATTTACAAATGATTTCCCCTTTTCTGGGTCTCCACTCCCCGCAAGTCCCATAAGCCCTCTTCCATCCCCCTGTTCTTCCATCCACCCCTTCCCACTTCCCTGTTCTGGAATTCCCCTATACTGTTGCACTGAGTCTTTCCAGAACCAGGGGCCACTCCTCCATTCTTTTTGGACATCATTTAATTTGTGGATTATATCCTGGGTATTCAAAGTTTCTAGGCTAATATCCACTTATCAGTGAGTGCATACATACCATGAATGATCTTTTGAGACTGGGTTACCTCATTTAGTATGATGTTCTCCAGCTCCATCCATTTGTCTAAGAATTTCATGAATTCATTGTTTCTAATGGCTGAATAGTACTCCATTGTGTAAATATACCACATTTTTTTGTATCCATTCCTCCGTTGAAGGACACCTAGGTTCTTTCCAGCTTCTGGCTACTACAAATAGGGCTGCTATGAACATAGTGGATCATGTGTCCTTATTACATGCTGAAGAATCCTCTGGATATATGCCCAGGAGTGGTATAACAAGGTCCTCAGGAAGTGTCATGCCCAGGTTTCTGAGGATCCGCCAGACTGATTTCCAAAGTGGTTGCACCATCTTGCAACCCCACCAGCAGTGGAGGAGTGTTCCTCTTTCTCCACATCCTTGCCAACACCTGCTGTCTCCTGAGTTTTTGACCTTAGCCATTCTGACTGGTGTGAGGTGAAATCTCAGGGTTGTTTTGATTTGCATTTCCCTAATGAGGCTCATAAAGTTCTTCTTTAATTCATCCTAAGCACCTAGCTTTTTAAACGAGTATATAAGTATTCACACTGATAAAATGCAATTTAAGTAACCTACCTTAATCAAATTTTTACTTTTATATGAAACAGTCAAATGATTCTATTTATAATATGCAAAATTATCATGATAATATGAAACCTCAAAAAAGTATACCTTGCTTATGTGTTTAAAATAAAACCATCACAGACATCATAACCATCTTTAGAATTTCACTCACAGTAGTACATGCATGGTGTTTCCTTATGATAAAAATAGCCTCACCATTCCATCCACCACTCTGATGTATTGAAAACTTGTAAGTACCAATGTGAGGATAACATACAGAGAATCAGAAAATAAATATGCTATTTTATGATTGAGGGACTTTGTGCAAGTAAATTAATTTCTGTACTACAGACTCTCTATGCCATAAATAGACACAATAACTCATTCATTATTCATTAACAATGTGTAAGTCAAAATAAAACACAAGATAGTAATTAACAGATATTTGAGTAATGATTTTTTATTTATGCCCTTTCACTGATAAATCAGTCATCAAAGCAATCATTTTGCAGTGCTCTTCATAGTAGAAAATTCACCATTAAAAAATACTCTAAAATTATTCATTCTTTTTGAAACATTCTAAACCTTAAGCATGCAATCATTCATAGGCTATGCCTTATGAATGATTCTAGGCTATGTCTTCCCATTAAGACATGTTAGTTGGAAACTACATTTCATGTAAATTAGGACAATCTATTTTTATAAAATCCTGAAAAGTAAAGTATATTAAAGAATTGTCTGAAAATATTCTAATTTCAACATGTAATTATAATAAAATATATAACTAGATGGTATAAAGTATAAGAGTAGATTGGTTATTATGGGTATAAGCTGTTGCACAGGTAGTAAGTTTGAAGCACTAACATTATCCTACAAAGATACCATGTCATCAGAGACACCTACTAATAACAAATAAATATCTTCTTAAACCAAAATTTTATGACAGAAATTTCCCTTGATCACCTGTTTCATAGCATTGATGACATCCTTATTCCTTAGACTATAGATCATAGGGTTCAGCAATGGACTCAGAAAAGTGTAAAAAACTGCAATTACTTTGGACTCCTCTATTGACCTCTCTGATGGAGGCTTTAAATACATACAGAAAAGGGTTCCATAAAATATGGTGACTGTTGTCAGGTGAGAACCACATGTAGAAAAGGCTTTTTGCCTGCCTTCTGCAGAACGGATCCTCAAGATGGCTGCAAAAATATACAGGTAGGAGGAAAGAATGATAGAGAGAGAACTTATTAGGGTGAAGCCAGCAACAACAAACATAGCCATCTTTTTGACATGAGTGTCAGAGCAGGCCAGCATGATCAGAGGGGGGTCTGCACAGTAAAAGTGGTTGATTTCATGGGAGCCACAGAAAGACAGGTGGAAAGTGAGCAGAGTCTGAGACAGCCCATTCAGGAAGCCAAACGCATATGAGAATGTGACTAGAGAGACACAAACATTCTTGGACATCCTGGTACTGTAATGCAGAGGGCTGCAAATGGCCACATAGCGGTCCAGAGCCATTGATGCAAGGATATAAAACTCAGTGATCGCCAGAGCGATAAAGAGGAGACATTGAGTGAAGCATCCAGCATAGGAAATGGTCTTCTGGTCTGAGATGAAACCATGCAGCATATTTGGGGTAACATTGGAAGAATAACAAATGTCTACAAAGGAGAGGTGGCCAAGAAAGAAGTACATGGGTGTTTGCAGATGGGAATTGGTCCTGATGAGCACAATCATACACAGATTTCCTATCAGTGTTATAAGATAGATGGCAAGAAATACCACCAAAAGGATCCTCCCCACCACTGGGTTGTCTGTAAGTCCCACAAGAATGAAATCCATCACTGCAGTGTTGTTTAAAGATGACATTCCCTTTCACCTTGAAAGCTGAAAGTGACAAGAAATGTAAGCAGTGCCTTGTCATCTAAACTGTGTGTTTGTCACTGATTTCTTAATGTGAATTTGTTGATCTGAAGTCCCATTCCTTTTTCATCAATTACTTCCAAATGCCTACCTAGAATGCCCAACATGTATTTTTTGTGATGTGTTTTTTCATTCATATCCTTTTTAATTATACAAGCAGACAAGAAAACAAATACAACCAAGTCTCATTGTGTTTCTTCTTCCTTATCACAAACGTATGCTTATTTATCATAGACAAATAATTTCATATACATATTTCCACATGTATTTCTGGATTCTTAGTAACATCCATGTACAATGAATTTACATAATTTTTATCCACATATGAATAAATGGTTAAAAGCAATTGATATGTTTTCAACTATGATATATGACAATTTATATACAAACACACAAACATATTTTAGATATCAAATACAGAATTTAACATACCTGCAAATACTGACATAGTGCATATCCTAGAAAATAGGAAGATTTAATTGTCAATAAAAGAACAAAAAGTCTCTGAAGTTCTGAAGCTTTTCTTTAAATAAATTATAATAGCCTTTCAAAATCAAGGAATATTCTCAATATACGATGGTTCCAGTTGCTTGTGTTCTCAGCACTTGGGTTGTACAGAAGGAAGAGTAGCAAATTCTGGTCAGCCAGGGAATAATTAATCAATATAACAAAATCATGTTTCCAAAGTCCAACCCACCACTACCAGTAACAACAATAAGCAGTATGTTTATCAATGTGTTTACTTCTGTTCACTGAAATTTCCATTTTTGCCATTATTCAACAGTACAGGATTACAGCAGTAATCACATTTAATTTTCTCACAGAGCCTGTTATGCAGAGCCAAGTAACAGACACTTCTTCATAAGGAAAACTATATAACACCTTGTCAGATGAAAATAAATTAGGATACAAAAATCAAAGGTGGAAAGGTTTCAGATGGAAGAGAAAACCTTTCTTAGAGGTAGTAGTTGAAAAATCAAAAAATATTTAAGTGTCTAGAATCAGGCTCATCACTACAGTGTGGAATTTGTGTGTGTGTGTGTGTGTGTGTGTGTGTGTAAAATGTTCTTGTATTCTAATCCATTCATAAGTTCATTTATTTCTGGAAAATTTTTAAATATGGTGTCAAAGCCAGTTTGATTTACCATCTAGGACTTGTAAGCATATGTGAATTTGTAATAAAATTGCCCCAATTTAACTTTAAATATATTATTTACTTGCTTCTCACACATACAGCAGATACATCAGAGTTCACATATAATAATGGATACTTTAGAATCATTAGGATATATCCACATATGAATAAAATGTTCAAGAGCAATTGACAATGTACATTTCCACAAGGATAAATAACAATTTATATACAAATACACAAATATATTTTAGATATCAAATACAGAATATAACCTACCTGCAAATACTGACCGATTGCACATCCTACGAAGAAGAAAGATTTATAATGAATGTTTCTGACATAATTCCCTAAGTGTCTAAAGATACCTTTAAAGATCAATTTAAATATTCTTTGATTCTCAAGGGAATAATCTTAATTTGATGCTGTGAGGAGTTGTATTCACCTATGTGATCAAAATTTCTCTCTAACATATGGAAAATTACCCCAAGTCCCCTCTCTCACTTTCTCACTCTCTCACCTTCTCCCCCATCTGTGTGTGTATGTTTGTGAATTGTTTTTATCTATTAATTTCAATAATTAAAAACAAAAATATAGTTAGATGATGTTTTGTATATTTAGTAAACTAGTTAGAGAGTTCCCCAAGAACTCATTTTTCTTTGTACTCACTAAGGAGAAGTTATCACATGGAATTAAGGGATAAGGTATGATAAATGACAGTTTTGATGAAAGATTACTGCAAAAAAATACAATCTTTTACTTGTTACCCATTTCTTGAAATTCATTGAACTCCACAATTTTTTGTTTTTTTCTAAATAATACTGTGTATACAATTTTGATGTAAAATTATTTTTTCTTTCTCACAGTCAAACAAATCAAATTACCCTTTGGATATTTAGAATTATGGTGATGAGTAAAGGAAAGCTAATCATTTTCAAATTATAGTTCTTCTCTGAAAAAAATACATTATTATTTGCCACAAAGATTTTAAATTCAATGGCAAAAATAACTGTTAAGCATGTAGAACACAGAGAATTATTTTTTTTATAAATAAATGGCATGAAAGTTATAGTAGAAATCAAACATTTTCCAACTTGATTAAAAGCCTCATTCACAAGTCTGCTATTGTTAACTTTATCAATATCCTATAGCTGATGAACATATAAGGATAAGGCATAACGTGATACTATTTCTCTGCTAAATGAATATATTGATAATGATTCCCCTAAGTTCTCATCTTTTTACTCATAGATTGGTGCATCACTCAAACCTTATTAGAGTAGCTTATATTTTATTTAGATATTAAACAGAGACTCTCAACTGATCAACATGTGAGAATAAGAGACTGAAATGCTATTCCAAATGGAATATATACATCACACTTCCTACCCTCAAGGCTTAGGGATCATTGGAGAAGAAATCCATGAGAGGTTACAAGAGTCAAAGGTACTTGGCATATCTACTTAAATATGATATACTGGATATAAGAGGAGTGCTGCAGAAGTGAATTCATAGTGGCTGTGGCTATACCCCAGAGACCTGCAAAAGTTCAAGTCAGCTATACTTATTCTATGAATAAAAAGAAGTATCACAAAACTAAGACACTGTAGCTCTGGTTGATTTTTAAATTATAGGAAAAAATATAATTGTGATTTTAATTGGATTATGTCAATGTTAAATGAAGTATTCAAACATGTCAGTAATACTTCATCTTCTTTGGTAAGACTATGTCTATAATGATTTGAAAAATGTGTATTATTGTGTGTATTTATTTTTATTAAAGTAATGAAAGAAATCTAGGCTAATGGAAAAATTTGACATTAAGGGATATTAGAAGACTATGAAAGATTGCCTAGATGAGGTAAATTGTCAGTAACATTCTCTAACTTTATTTTCAGAGACATGACACTATCATATAGATCATACAGAAGAGTAGTGTATTTCTTTGTGGTCCAATGTGGTTGATATATTTGAAAGAAGCATGGATGAGACATTTACTAAGTTCTAAATCTACACAATATCTACTTCAATGTGGTATATTAACACAGATACTAGTTGTCACACTGTTCTAACACTGATTTTTCCCCCAGCCTAATAAACAACACAATTTTCATATCAATTCACAAATTTTTATAAGGAATCTATGACATTCTGGAACAAATAGGAATAAAACATTGAATTCTGGTTTTGCCATGTTTCAAATAACTTTAAAAGATTTGAATATTACCACATTATTGCTGCAGTTCATATTCTATAATAACATCTGGTAAAAGTGTTTGTATTACATATAGTATTTTATAGTAATATGAGAAAATGGAGTTGATAATGGTAATGAATATCTGATCAACAAGTCAATGTGGCTACCATGGTTGAAAGATTTATTTTTCATATGCCATATATTTGGGCAACTCAAAATTCACAACTATTTTTCACACAGACATTGACTATATATTGAATATAGTCAATATATAGTCATGTCTGTGTGAATATAGTCAATATATATATTGCCATGTCTTGGCAAGAGAGCTCATTGTCAAACACACTGAATATGATTTGCTAAAATATATATTTGTGGGTTTATTAGACATCTTTATTACATGGAGGAGATCGAGAAGTATGTTTAATGTACATATATCACCTTGGACAGATAGAAACAACTTAAGCATATTTAAAAATCTATTATATCCTGCATAACAGAAGGATGGGAAACATAGCTTTATAGAATGTGTTTCTGTAAGATTTTTTTTACTGCCTCTTTCACATCTTTATTTTTTAAACTGTAGATGAGAGGATTAAGCATGGGAATCACTACTGTATAAAACACAGACACAACCTTGTCCTGTTCCATAGAGTAACTAGTAGTAGGTCGCAAGTACATAAAGAGAATTGAACCAAAAAAGATGGTAACAGCCATGAGATGGGAGGCACAGGTGGAGAAGGCTTTGTGTCTTCCCTCTGCAGAAGGCATCTTCAATATGGCAATGAGGATACACAAGTAAGAAATGAGAACAATGAGAACACAGATGAGAACAGTAAAACTGGAAAAGACCATGATCACAATACCATTGATGTGGATGTCAGAACAAGAGATTTTGAGCAGGGGTGGGGTGTCACAATAGAAATGGTTGATCTTATTAGAGCGACAGAAGGACAGTCTGAAAGTCATCCCTGTGTGGATGGCTGCATTGCCAAAGCCTGCTAGGAATGAAGTAGACACCAGCATGAAACAAATTCTCCCAGACATGAGAACTGGGTATAGCAGGGGACTCCAGATGGCTGCATAGCGGTCATAGGCCATCATGGCTAGCAGGAAGCATTCAGTTCCCAAGAAGGAGCCAAAGAAGAAAAACTGGGTAGCACACCCATTGAAAGAAATGTCCTTATCCTCCACCACAAGGTTCAGCAGCATTTTAGGGGTGACTGTAGAAGAGGAAGAGGCATCAACAAAAGAAAGGCTGCTGAGAAAGAAGTACATGGGTGTGTGGAGACAGCGGTCAATCTTAATCAGGGCCATCATGCCCAAATTACCCACCAGGGTCATCATGTAGATGATCAGGAACAAGGCAAAGAGGATACCTTGCAGGTCTGGATTGTCTGAAAGGCCCAAAAGGATAAATTCTGTCACTTCTGTGTCATTTCTATCTGGGATTCCTTTTATGGTTCTGACCATCTGTGCTGCAACATAAAAAAAAGTTAAATCATTGAATTTAGCTAGATGACTGTGTCATACAGACATAAATATATATGTAAAACACATAAATGTTAAATAGTGAAAAGTGAGATTAGTAAAAATTTTAATATGTATTATTTTACATCAAGAATATTGTCTGAATATTGTGTGTCAGCTCCCAAAGAACTTGAGAGAAGTACTTTATTATCCACTAACTTTGATCACATTTTAATCATTTATCCATTAATTACACCATGCCATTAGATATTATGTCTATTATGAGTTAATTAAGCATATATTTCTGCATAAAATAACATATTTTTAAACAACAAAGTGTTCCTTTACAGTCCTAGTAGAAGAATAAAAAATAATGATAGCTGTAAAAAAGAAAGAAAGAAAGAAGGAAGGAAAGAAAGAAGAAAGAAAGAAAGAAAGAAAGAAAGAAAGAAAGAAAGAAAGAAAGAAAGAAAGAAAGAAAGAAAGAAAGAAGGAAAGAAAGAAAGAAGGAAAGAAAGAAGGAAGAAAGAATTCATGGTGTGAAAGATAGCAATTATGTTTAAATAAATACTGAATTTGTGAAGGAGGGAACTGTTAGAAAGCCAAGAGAAAAAAAATGAAGACGTTCTGATATTCATTAGGATTTCAGCATCTCCCTAAATTTAGAGAATTAACAACTATAAAAATTTAGTCTTTTCAATTCTTATAATTTTTATTAATTAGATAATCATATTGTAAATACAATAGAAAAATCTTAATTCGAAAGAACTCTCAATCTCTTAATCTGGAAGAACTCTCACAGACTTTCAAGTATATAATTGAGAATCACAGAACTACAGCTGACCCTACCATAAGTCACACTGAAGATGTTATTATGTACTGAATATCTCCATGCCCTAAAATAAAACAGCTGCATGTTTTCTGCTTAACAAATAATAAACTGTGAGAAGTTAGGTATGTTAACCCCATTTTTATATTATACCATATATATATATATATGTATATATATCAAATTCTTACTTATTAGTGCATTAGAATATACAATTTTACATTCTAATTATCAGTCAAAAACAAAACATTAATAATTATTATTATCATCATCATTATTGTTATTACTATTATTATTGAATAGTAAAACACAAAACACCAGAGATACTAACACCAGGATCTTTCTAGCACTACATTGGGTTAAGAGAACAACTTAATAATTTGAAATTTAAATGAAAAATAATCAATCTATTCATGCAAATAACAATGGAGAAGTGAAAAGGACTAAAAGTAAAGGTAAAACTCAGAATAGAATAATAGTAAAGGAAAAACTCATCTATTTCATTCTATTTATTAAAATTAAAATTTAGAAAGCAAAAACCATCAGTGGATTGTTTCAATTATAAGCAAATAGTATATTATTAAACAGTAAAAAACTGTACTACAGTAAGTATAAGCACTTGTTTTAAAATATGAAGCAAAGCACTTGATTCTGCCTCATTCATAGGAAATGGGTAATTCCAAAATTAGAACATGCTCTGCTCTATTCTTTCTAGTTTCCATTAATTCAAGATTTTAAGTATTAATACAACTTTTTGTTTTCATTGAGGAGTATAATGCCTACACCTGCAGTCCAACATGAATCTCCATACAAATTGGTGGTGAAGAATTAGCAGATGCTAATTCATCTATAAATATAATAGATATATAATAAAGTCTATTCATGTTATCATTTTCATGTGCTAAAGTCAAGGAAATATAGGGCATTCACTGGCCACTGTTACATTGTAAGGAATAATATGCAGTCATGGCGCAACAAAATTCTCTCTTCTTCAACACCATATTGCACTATACCTATGGATCCCTAAAACAGATGCACAGCCTCTTTCTTGGAATGAGATTCACCTGTGACCTTCAATAATAACTTTAGAAACAAGAAAGAATGCATCTTGCTGTTTTCTCCTTCCAACACCACCCCTGAGAGTACAAGTACAATAAAAGCAAGTGAATTAATAAAATACCTCAGATGTGGTAATACAAAAAGGAAAAGTAGTAGAAAAATGCACAGTTTTAATGTGTAAATTTTTAATAACTTCCTGTACTTTATAGGCAAGGTAAGTGTTCATTGTATTGTTTTACTTAAGTCTCATGAAATTAAAGAGATTACCTCCCTTTTGTAGACAAATGTAACTTAGCAATCACCAGCTTGCTGTGAATAAACCACGTAGCCTTGATGGATGGATTCTACATCCATACGCAGTCTCATTCTATTAACATTTGTGATCATTCAAAATATCAACAACTAATGTCAGCACTTGTACAAAGAATGCCCACAGTTAATTTTCTGAGCTTCCTTAACTCTCCAGATAATATTTAGTTAAAGTAAAATGTAACATATTTTTGACAAAATCGTGTAATTGAAGTTGCTGAAATATACTTTGTTAGAATTCTCAATAATGAATAACCTTTTCTTACACAAACACAATATAAGTTGCCTCTAATACCATGAATAGCAAGCTTCCTCCTCTAGTATTTTACATATAAGATTTTAGTTTTTCCTGTTTCCCTGTAATATCCATCTTCATGCTTTTGAAATTTCTCAGTCAAACTGCTATCCAGAGATGATGGTTTCTTGTTTTGAATCTCCAAGAATTTTTTAATAGCTGTAAGATTTTCTTAGCTGTTTCTTGAAATTAAAAGAAATGCCTTGAATTGTGCTAAGAATACTGACACCTTAAATGCAAGCACCCTAGAGGCAGAAGCAGGCATATCTCTGTGAGCTGAAGACTGGGCTTTCCAAGACAGACACAGCTAAACAGACAGTCTCCAAAGGGCTCTATGTCATAGCATTTGTACTGTTTTATCTCTGCTAATAATCTAAAATGTTTTAGAAATGAAAATTTATACCACACAATACTATTGGGACTGTGTCATTGAGTAACAAATTCAATAAGTACAATAAGATTGTAAATTTTTCATGTTAGGAAGCAAAAAAACTGAACCATCTTTACATTGTTTCATTACCATTTGCAAGTCATTGATTGCAATTAGATCTGTCTGCTTCTTTTTCTTTCTTGCCCAAATTCCTATACAACAACAACAACAAATTAGATAAAAATAAAACATAAGTCCTTCTTTTTTAAGCGAGGCATGCCCTTTGATTGAAAAAAAATGATTCAGATAAATTTAAGAGACTGTCCAATATGATAGGTTACAAACCTTTTCTCTGTACTCAACAGGCAATCAATTCTGTTTTTAACTTACCATATCAGAATAGAGTACTTCTGAAAATGCAATATCACTAATACGACTGTTGAGAATGATGAGCAATTCTCCCTAGTTAGATTCTTAGGAAATACTAGACTACTGTTACTCATTTAAGTAGAACATACTTGATGTTCTTTCATCTCCAGGGACTCCATCTCCTATGTGCCTCTTAATCTATTGCTTTTCCCCTATGAAATTAAGAAAATCTCAATTCTCTTTCATATTGTTTTGCTTTACTCTCAGGGCACTAAAATCGAATGTAGGATAATCTGGGGTTCTGGATCCATAACATCTATTCATTTTCTGTTTTTTATGTGATGGCTGGAGCTGCTGTGATTAGGAATAATGAGTACTCAGAATGCCAGGGTGATGCCACTAATGTTCACCTTCCTGAGGTTTGGAATATGAGTTGTATAGGTAATAGTTATGGACTAGCAAACTGAGGCCTGCCAAGTAATTGAGAAGAAGGATGCATACACTTGAGTTTTGGCTCTTCAAGTCACAAGGTTTTGTGACTGAATCTTTAACTAATCCCGTTTTCCCTTAACATCTCCATTTTTGTTGTTTACATTATAGGTGACTTCAAAAAAATAATGAAAGTGGGGTGACACATTCAGTCCATATTGATCACAGATACATCAGAGACTTCATAGGCATAATTCTCCCTCTTTTCAGAGTAAGAAACAACCATCAGCTCACTTTTTCTGTATGGAGACCTTTAAGATTTGCACTATCCAAATACTATCCTACAGATGACATGGGCATAAAATAAATTTATCTAAATAAAATGATAAGTGTGTTGATAATGCTGTTTGTGGGGGGTTGTAAAGGGAGAGGGAGATGATGAAAGTGATTGTAATTCTAATTAAAAATGCATTTTCAAAATAGAAAATAACTGGCCCTGAGCAGTCAGCCATCCCAGGGGAGCTCCATCCTCCTGCTGCCTCTCCTTCACCACCATCAAACTCCTGAACCACACAGGTAAGCTTCATCTTCCCAAACCATTTTCTATGCTCTTTGAGTCCTAGCCAAAGTGTAGCCAAACTACACTGAGCAGTCTGCCATCCCAGAGGGACCTCCATTCTCCTGCTGCCTCTCCTCTACCTTCACCAGACTCCTAACAGTTTAGGGAAGCTTCCCTTCCCTGACCCATCTTCCCTGTTGACTGAGTACTTTGGACCAAGTCAAGCTGCTCTGAACAGCCTGATATCCCAGGAGTACCACCCTTCTCTCATTGTCCCTCCCCCAACCCTCCATCAGTCTGGAGACCATACAGGTTAGCTTCCCTTTTCTGACCCATATATCTTACTCTACCTGAGCTCCCTCTTCCTTCAGGTTTGCACCTTCACCTGAACCCACAACAGATAGGCCTGTCTGGCCTCCTCCATAGCCTACCTGTCCCACAGGAGGTCTGCCACAACTACAAACACAGGTGAAACCCCCCACCCCAAACCTATGGCAGTGGGGATCCTCAAAGAACCCAGCAAACATGGGATCTATCCTGCTCTGCCTGTGACCCATCTTCCTTCTGATCTGTCCATCTACTTGAATGTTTGGCAGAATGTATTTTGGCACTATCAGAACCCAGTTTTCCTACCACAGGTAGCTGTAGCTACCCTAACATACCTGAAGAGCAAGATTTTGACTTAAAATCTCATCTCATGAAGACGATAGAAGCATTTAAGGAAGATATAAATAACTCCCTTAAAAATACAGGAAAACACAGACAAACAAGTAGAAGCCAATAAAGAGTGAACAAATAAAGCACGTAAAGAAATAAAGGAAAATAAAATCAAACAGATGAAGGAATTGAACAAAAAGGTCTAAGACCTAAAACTGGTAATAGAAAAAGTAAAGAAATCACAAGTGGAAGCATCCCTGGAGATAGACAACCTAGGAAAGAGAACAGGAGCTATAGATGCAGGCATCACCATTAGAATACAACAGATGGAAGAGAGAAGCTCGGGCATAGAAGATATCAAAACGTTGGTCAGAGAAAATACAAAGTGTAAAAAGTTCTTAGCCAAAAGCATCCAGGAAATTTGGAACATAATGAAAAGACCAAACCTAAAAATAATAGAAATAGAAGAGCACAGATTGTGTGGGCGGCGGCGGCAGTGCAGCAGTGGCTGGTCCAGCTGATGAGCCATCAGCAGTGGAACCAAGGCGACACAGGGTCCAGTTAGGCCCTGCGCCCACGACCACTGACCTTCGCTGACCAGCCAGGCGGCAAGCAGCTGCCGTTGTGCAGCACCTTTCGCTGCATGGAAGCCACTTCAGAACTCGGCCTCCCTTCAGTCAGGAGAGGATCATCTCCATCTTGGTTTCAGACTCCAGAGATTGGACAGACTGAGGTACACAAACATAATCCGAGGCCAACACTGCGGGGGTCTGAGCCTGACGGGCGTTGGCCTGCACCCAGGCCCTGGGCTGTTCGGGGGGCCATTGGGGTGCCAACCCAGCCAGGAGGTTTTTTGCCCAGGCCTGCGCACGCCGCCATTTTGCCTGCAGGACGACAGAGAGCTCTGGCGGGCAGAGCCATAACGGGCATAGCCTGAGGCTAACAAAGTGGGTGTCTAGGCCTTAAAAGGCACAGGAATGACCCCAAGAACTGGGCGGCTTGGTGGGCCATCTGCGAGTCAACCCGCCCAGGAGGTTGTTAGCACAGCAGACTCTCCCAGCGCTTTCAGGGAGCGCAGGCACACACACCCGATCCAGGTCACCTGGCAGACCCAATTAACAGTCATAGCCCTAGGGGAACTTTGCTCGGACCTTGGCCTCCCAGGCTTTTGCCTGGACTCAGGGCCTGGGCGGCCAGGCTAACCTTGTGTGCGCCAGCCCGGTTAAGGAATCGGCTGCCCAGCGGAGTGAGCAGAACACAGGGGAGGTCCCAGCAGCATACAGCTTCAGCGCTCCCTTGGGGTACACACGGGCTCCATCTGGTCCACAGACACAATCTGGGGCAAGGCCTCAGGCAGAAGCCCTCAGCTCAACTCTCTCCGCTTCTGGATCCAGATCAGCCTGGGTGGCCGCACCACATCTCCAGGTCCTGCAAGAGGCTAGCTGGGCTTCCGGGCGGCCAGCTGGGAGAAGTCCGTGTGCTACACTGAATCCAGCGGGCCCCAGCTGGAGCCTTCGGGTGCCTGCTTCTGGATCTGATCAGCCTGGGCAGCAGCACCCTGTCTCCAGGCAGTGCAGGGGGTAAGCTGTGCACCAGAGGCCAACGGGGAAGGGGCAGCTTGCACTGGTGAGTCCAGCACTGACAAGACCAAGTAACACCAGTGAGAACTAGATGGCAAAAGGCAAACGCAGGAACGTCACTAACAGAAATCAAGGCAATATGGCAACATCTGAACCCAATTCTCCTCTACCAGCATGTCCTGGATACCCCATCACACCAGTAAAACAAGATTTGGATTTAAAATCATTGGTCATTATGCTGGTACAGGAACACATGAAGGACATACTTAAAGAAATTCAGGAGAAAATGGATCAAAAGTTAGAAGCCCTTGCAAGGGAAACACAAAAATCATTGAAAGAAATCCAGGAGAATACAAAAGCCAACAAGGAGGAAACACAAAAAACACTTAAAGAAATACAGGAGAACATTGGTCAACAGGCTGAGGTCATGAAAGAGGAAACACAAAAATCTCTTAAAGAATTACAGGAAAGCACAAACAAGCAAGTGAAGGAGCTAAGCAAAACCATCCAGGATCTAAAATCAGAAGTAGAAACAACTAAGAAAACTCAAAGGGAGAAAACTTTGGAGATAGAAAGCCTTGGGAAGAAATCAGGGGACAGAGATGCAAATATCAACAACAGAATACAAGAGATAGAAGAAAGAATCTCAGATGCTGAAGATTCCATAGAAACCATGGACTCAACAGTTAAAGAAAATGCAAAATGCAAAAAGCTTGTAACCCAAAATATCCAGGAAATCCAGGACACAATGAGAAGACCAAACCTAAGGATTATAGGCATAGATGAGAGTGAAGATTTTCAACTTAAAGGGCCAGCAAATATCTTCAATAAAATTATGGAAGAAAACTTCCCTAACCTAAAGAGAGAGATGCTCATGAATATACAAGAAGCCTACAGAACTCCAAACAGACTGGACCAGAACAGAAATACTTCCCGTCACATAATAATCAAAACACCAAATGTTCTAAACAAAAAGAATATTAAAGGCAGTAAGAGAAAAAAGCCAAGTAACATATAAAGGAAGACCTATCAGAATCACAGCAGACTTTTCACCTGAGACTATGAAGGCTAGAAGGTCCTGGGCAGATCTCATGCAGACTCTAAGAGAACACAAATGCCAACCAAAACTAGTATATCCAGCAAAACTCTCAATCACCATAGATGGAGAAACTAAGATATTTCATGACAAAACCAAGTTTACCCAATATCTATCCACAAACCCAGCCCTACAAAGGATAATAGGAGGAAAACACCAATACAAGGAGGGAAACTTCACCCTAGAAAAAGCAAGATAGTAACCTTTGATCAAACACAAAAGAAGTTAAGCAATCAAATTTAAAAAATAACGTCAAAAATGATAGGTAGTAACAATCACTATTCCTTAATATCTCTTAACATCAATGGACTTAATGCCCCAATAAAAAGACACAGATTAACTGACTGGATACATAAACAGGACCCTACATTTTGCTGCTTACAGGAAACACACCTCAGGGCCAAAGACAAACACTACCTTAGAGTAAAAGGCTGGAAGACAATTTTACAAGCAAATGGTCTCAGGAAACAAGCTGGAGTAGCCATTTTAATATCAGATAAAATTGACTTTCAACCCAAAGTCATCAAAAGAGACTCTGAGGGACACTTCTTGCTGGTCAAAGGAAAAATACAACAAGACGAACTCTCCATCCTGAACATCTATGCTCCAAATGCAAGGGCACGCTCTTTCGTAAAAGAAACTTTATTAAAACTCAAAGCACACATTACACCTAACACAATAATTGTGGGTGACTTCAACACTGCACTTTCCTCAATGAACCGATCAGGAAAACAGAAACTAAACAGGGACACAATGAAACTAATTGAAGCTTTGGACCAATTAGATTTAACAGATATATATATAGAACATTCTATCCTAAAACAAAAGAATATACCTTTTTCTCAGCACCTCATGGTACCTTCTCTAAAACCGACCATATAATAGGTCACAAGACAGACCTCAACAAATATAAGAAGATCAAACTAATCCCATGCCTCCTATGTGATCACTATGGAGTAAAAGTGGCCTTCAATAGCAACAGAAACAACAGAAAACCCACATACACGTGGAAACTGAACAATACTCTACTCAATGATACCTTGGTCAAGGAAGAAATAAAGAAAGAAATTAAAGACGTTTTAGAACACAATGAAAACGAAAACACAACATACCCAAATCTATGGGACACAATGAAAGCAGTGCTAAGAGGAAAACTCATAGCCCTGAGTGCCTCCAAAAAGAAAATGGAGAGAGCATACATTACCAGCTTAATGACACACCTGAAAGCCCTGGAACAAAAAGAAGCTATTTCACCCAGGAGGAGTAGAAGGCAGGAAATCATCAAACTCAGGGCCAAAATCAATCAAGTAGAAACAAAGAGAACCATACAAAAAATCAACAAAACCAGGAGCTGGTTCTTTGAGAAAATCAACAAGATAGATAAACCCTTAGCCAAACTGACCAAAGGGCACAGAGAAAGTATCCAAATTAACAAACTTAGAAATGAAAAGGGAGATATAACAACGGAAACTGAGGAAATCCAAAAAATCATCAGATCCTACTACAAGAGACTGTACTCAACACAACTGGAGAATCTGGAGGAAATGGACAATTTCCTTGACAGATACCAAATACCAAAATTAAATCAGGACCAACTAGACCATCTAAACAGTCCCATAATGCCTAAAGAAATAGAAGGAGCCATAGAAAGTCTTCCAACCAAAAAAAAAAGCACAGGACCAGATGGTTTCAGTGCAGAATTCTATCATACCTTCAAAGAAGAGTTAACACCAATGCTCTTCAAACTATTCCACAAAATAGAAACAGAAGGAACACTACCCAATTCTTTCTACGAAGACACAATTACGCTGATACCAAAGCCACACAAAGATCCAACAAAGAAAGAGAACTTCAGACCAATTTCCCTTATGAACATCGATGCAAAAATACTCAATAAAATTCTTGCCAACCGAATCCAAGAACACATCAAAACGATCATCCACCATGATCAAGTAGGCTTTATCCCGGGAATGCAGGGTTGGTTCAATATACGGAAATCCATCAATACAATCCACTACATAAACAAACTCAAAGAACAAAACCACATGGTCATTTCATTGGATGCTGAAAAAGCATTTGACAAAATTCAGCATCCTTTCATGCTTAAAGTCTTGGAGAGAACAGGAATTCAAGGCCCATACCTAAATATAGTAAAAGAAATATACAGCAAACCGGTAGCCAGCATCAAACTAAATGGAGAGAAACTTGAAGCAATCCCACTGAAATCAGGGACCAGACAAGGCTGCCCCCTTTCTCCTTATCGTTTCAATATTGTACTCGAGGTACTAGCTCGGGCAATTCAACAACATAAGGAGGTCAAAGGGATACAAATTGGAAAGGAAGAAGTCAAACTATCATTATTTGCAGACGACATGATAGTCTACCTAAGTGACCCAAAAAAACTCCACTAGAGAGCTCCTACAGCTGATAAACAACTTCAGCAAAGTGGCAGGTTATAAAATGAACTCAAGCAAATCAGTGGCCTTTCTATACTCAAAGGATAAGCAGGCTGAGAAAGAAATTAGGGAAATGACCCCCTTCACAATAGCCACAAACAGTATAAAGTATCTTGGGGTGACTCTTACCAAACATGTGAAAGATCTGTATGACAAGAACTTCAAGACTCTGAAGAAGGAAATGGAAGAAGACCTCAAAAAATGGGAAAACCTCCCATGCTCATGGATCGGTAGAATCAATATAGTTAAAATGGCCATTTTGCCAAAAGCAATATACAGATTCAATGCAATACCCATCAAAATCCCAACTCAATTCTTCACAGAGTTAGAAAGAGCAATTATCAAATTCATCTGGAACAACAAAAAACCCAGGATAGCTAAAACTATTCTCAGCAACAAAAGAAAATCTGGGGGAATCAGTATCCCTGACCTCAAGCAATACTACAGAGCAATAGTGTTAAAAACTGCATGGTATTGGTACAGTGACAGGCAGGAGGATCAATGGAACAGGATTGAAGATCCAGAAATGAACCCACACACCTATGGCCACTTGATCCTCGACAAAGAGGCTGAAAACATCCAATGGAAAAAAGATAGCCTTTTCAACAAATGGTGCTGGTTCAACTGGAGGTCAGCATGCAGAAGAATGTGAATTGATCCATCCTTGTCTCCTTGTAATGAGCTCAAATCCAAATGGATCAAGGACCTAAACATAAAGCCAGACACTCTGAAGCTAATAGAAAAGAAACTGGGGAAGACCCTTGAGGACATCGGTACAGGGAGAAAGTTTCTGAACAGAACACCAATAGCGTATGCTCTAAGAGTAAGAATTGACAAATGAGACCTCATAAAATTACAAAGGTTCTGTAAGGCAAAGGACACCATCAAGAGGACAAATCGGCAACCAACAAATTGGGAAAAGATCTTCACCAATCCTACATCAGATAGAGGGCTAATATCCAATATATATAAAGAACTCAAGAAGTTAGACTCCAGAAAACCGAACAACCCTATTAAAAAATGGGGTACAGAGTTAAACAAAGAATTCTCACCTGAAGAACTTCGGATGGTGGAGAAGCATCTTAAAAAATGCTCAACTTCATTAGTCATTAGGGAAATGCAAATCAAAACAACCCTAAGATTTCATCTTACACCAGTCAGAATGGCTAAGATTAAAAATTCAGGAGACAGCAGGTGTTGGAGAGGGTGTGGAGAAAGAGGAACACTCCTCCACTGCTGGTGGGGTTGCAAATTGGTACAACCACTCTGGAAATCAGTCTGGTGGTTCCTCCGAAAACTGGGTACCTCACTTCCAGAAGATCCTGCTATACCACTCCTGGGCATATACCCAGAGGATTCCCCACCATGTAATAAGGATACATGCTCTACTATGTTCATATTAGCCCTATTTATAATTGCCAGATGCTGGAAAGAACCCAGGTATCTCTCAACAGAAGAGTGGATGCAAAAAATGAGGTATATCTACACAATGGAGTACTATTCAGCCATTAGAAACAATGAATTCATGAAATTCTTAGGCAAATGGATGGAGCTAGAGAACATCATACTAAGTGAGGTAACCCAGACTCAAAAGGTGAATTATGGTATGCACTCACTAATAAGTGGTTATTAACCTAGAAAACTGGAATACCCAAAACATAATCCACACATCAAATGAGGTACAAGAAGAAAGGAGAAGTGGCCCCTGGTTCTGGAAACCAGTGAAACAGTATTCGGCAAAACCAAAACGGGGAAGTGGGAAGGGGTGGGTGGGAGGACAGGGGAAGAGAAGGGGGCTTACGGGACTTTTGGGGAGTGGGGGGCTAGAAAATGGGAAATCATCATGATCAAGCAGGATGAAGCCTACTTGATCATGGTGGATGATCGTTTTGATGTGTTCTTGGATTTGGTGGGCAAGAATTTTATTTAGTATTTTTGCATCAATATTCATAAGGGAAATTGCCCTGAAATTCTCTTTCTTAGTTGGATCTTTGTGTGGTTTTGGTATCAGCGTAATAGTGGCTTCGAAGAAGGAGTTGGGTAGTGTTCCTTCTTTTCTGGTCGAAAAGTTTGAAGAGTATTGGTGTTAGTCTTCTTTGAAGGTCTGATAGAATTTTGCACTGAAACCATCTGGTCCTGTGCTTTTTTTGGTCAGAAGCCTATCTATGACCCCTTCTATTTCTTTAGGGGTTATGGGTCTGTTTAGATGGTCTGTTTGATCCTGGTTTAATTTTGGTAATTGGTATCTGTCTAAAAAAAATGTCCATTTCCTCCAGATTCTCCAGTTGTGTTGAGTACAGGTTTTTGTAGTAGGTTCTGATGATTTTTTGAATTTCCTCGGTTTCTGTTGTAATATCTCCGTTTTCATTTCTAATTTTGTTAATTTGGATACTTTCTCTGTGCCCTTTGGTTAGTCTGGGTAAGGGTTTATCTATCTTGTTGATTTTTTCAAAGAACCAGCTTTTGGTCTTGTTGATTCTTTGTATGGTTCTCTTGGTTTCTACTTGATTGATTTCAGCCCTGAGTTTGATGATTTCCTGCCTTCTTCTCCTCCTGAGTGAATTAGCTTCTTCTTGTTCCAGGGCTTTCAGTTATTCAGTTAATCTTCTAGTGTATGCTCTCTCGAATTTCTTTTTGGAGGCATTCAAAGCTATGAGTTTTCCTCTTAGCACTGCTTTCATTGTGTCCCATAGATTTGTGTATGTTCTGCCTTCATTTTCATTAAATTCTAAGAAATCTTTGATTTCTTTCTTTATTTCTTCCTTGACCAAGGTATCATTGAGTATTGTTCAGTTTCCATGTGTATGTGGGCTTTCTGTTGTTTTTACTCTTACTAAAGACAACTTTTACTCCATAGTGATCTGATTGGAGGCATGGGATTATTTCAATCTTCTTATATTTGTTGAGGTCTGTCTTGTGACCAACTATATGATCTATTTTGGAGAAGGTACCATGAGGTGCTGAGAAAAAGGTATATTCTTTTGCTTTGGGATGAAAAGTTCTATATATATCTGTTAACTCCAATTGGTTCAAAGCTTCAATTAGTTTCATTGTCTCCCTGTTTAGTTTCTGTTTTCCTGATTGGTCCATTGGTGAGAGTGGAGTGTTGAAGTCACCCACAATTATTGTGTTAGGTGCAATGTGTACTTTGAGCTTTAGTAAAGATTCTTTTATGAATTAGGGCTCCCTTGTGTTTGGGCCATATATGTTCAGGATTGAGAGTTCTTCTTGTTGGTTTTTCCTTTGACCAGCAAGTAGTGACCTTCCATGTCTCTTTTGATGAAATTAGGTTGGAAGTCAATTTTATCTGAAATTAGAATGGCAACTCCGGCTTGTTTCCTGGGACCATTTGCTTGTAGAATTGTCTTCCAACCTTTTACTCTAAGGTAGTTTTTGTCTTTGACACTGTTTTCTGTATGCAGCAAAATGTAGGGTCCTGTTTCCATAACCAGTCTGTTAGTCTATGTCTTTTTATTGGGGAATTGAATCCATTGATGTTAAGAGATATCAAGGCGTAGTGGTTATTGCTTCCTATCATTTTTGATTTTAATTTTATACGTGTGTGGTTATCTTCTTTGGGTTTGATGAAAGAAGCTTAATATCCTGCTCTTTCCAGGGTATAGGTTCCCTCATTGTAATGGTGTTTTCCCCCTATTATCCTTTGTATGGCTGGGTTTGTAGAAAGATATTGTGTAAATTTGGTTTTGTCATGGAATATATTGGTTTCTCCATCTATAGTAATTGAGAGTTTCACTGGGTATAGTAGTCTCGGCTGGCATTTGTGTTCTCTTAGAGTCTGCATGAGCTCTGCCCAGGATCTTCTAGCTTTCAGAATGAATTACCATTGACAAATATAAAGTCAAACAAGCATTCTTAGTCAATCATGAATTAATTTAGATTCAAGAATAAATGATTTCTAATTTTTGATCCATTTTCTCCTGAATTTCTTTAAGTATGTCCTTCATGTGTTCCTGTACTAGCATCATGACCAGTGATTTTAAATCCAAATCTTGTTTTTCTGGTGTGTTGGGGTATCCAGGCCTTGCAATGTTGGAGAATTGGGTTCAGATGCTACCATAATGCCTTGGTTTCTGTTAGTAACGTTCCTACATTTGCCTTTAGCCATCTGGTTCTCCCAGGTGTTAGATGGTCTTATTGTCACTGGCTGGTGCTTCAACCTACTGTGGATCTTTAAGGTTATCTCTGCAACACTGGATGACTGGGTTTCTTCTGGCACAGATTACTGATATGCTCCCTTCCTCTTTTGTGCCTTTGGAGCTCTTTTCTGTCTTGCCTCAAGCAATGTTATACTTAGGTTGTCAAGGTTAACCAGGTGTTCTCTGTTTGCTCTATTATGGAGCGAAGATGTTGTGGTGGGGGTCATTCCCTCTGTTGATTCTCACATAGGACACAGGTCCTGCGATGGACTGGCTTGCAGGTGAACTGCCTATGTGCTTAGTTCCTGAGTGCAGGCAGATCCCTGGCAGTTTGCACCACCAGAAATCTAAAGCTCAGGGTGATCCAGTACCTAGTGATCCTTTTCTGTCCCCGGCAGACAGCAAATATGGCTGCGGGGCTTCTCCCCTTCCAAGCTCCCTGGGCAGGACACGGGCCCCAAGCCCGGCGGGCTAGCAGATAAAACCTGCCTATGTGCTCAGTTCCTGAGTGCAGGCAGACCCCTGGCGGTTTGCACCACCAGAAATCTAAAGCTCAGGATGGTACAGCACCTAGTGATCCTTTTCTTTCCAGGCAGGCAGCAAATATGGTCATGGGGCTTCTCCCCTTCCGCAGCTCCCTGGGCAGGACACAGGCCCTGAGCCAGGTGGGCTGGTAGACAAACCTGCCTCTGTGCTCAGTTCCTGAGTGCAGGCAGACCCCTGGCGGTTTGCACCACCAGAAATCTAAAGCTCAGGGTGGTACAGTACCTAGTGATCCTTTTCTGTCCAGGCAGGCAGCAAATATGGTCGTGGGGCTTCTCCCCTTCCGCAGCTCCCTGGGCAGGACACGGGACATATGGTTTTTGACAAAGAAGCCAAAACCACACATTGAAAAAAAAATACAAAGAAAGAAAGTACGAAAGAAAGAAAGAAAAAGAGAGAGAGAGAGAGAGAGAGAGAGAGAGAGAGAGAGAGAGAGAGAGAGAGAGAGAGAGAAAGAAAGAAAGAAAGAAAGAAAGAAAGAAAGAAAGAAAGAAAGAAAGAAAGAAAGAAAGCATCTTCAACAAATACTGCTAGCCTAACTGGTGATCTTCTTGTATAAGAATGCAAATTGAGCCATATTTATCACCTTTAAAAGGCTCAAGTCCAAGTGGACCCAGGACCTAACATAAAACCAAATATACTAAAACTAATAGAAGAGAAAGTAGGAAATAGCTTCAAAAATATTGGCACAGAGGAATATTTCCTGAATAGAACATCAATGTCTAAGGCTCTAAGATACAAAATGACAAATGGGACCTCACGAAACTGAAAACTTGTGTACAGCAAATGATACTGTCAATAAGACAAAAGGGCAACCTACAGATTGGGAAAAGTTCTTCATTAACCCTACATCCAATAGAAGGCTAATATACAAAATATATAAAGAGCCAAAGAAGTTAGACTCAAACAAAACCAAATAACCTAATTGAAAAATGGAGAACAGAACTAAACAGAGAATTCTCAATTGAGGAATCTTGAATGGTAGAGAAGGACTTAAAGAAATGTTCAGAGTCCTAAGTCATTAGGGAACTGTAAATCAAAATGACCCTGAGATTCCACCTTATACCAATCAGAATGGCTAAGATCAAAAACTCAGCTGACAGCACATGTTGAAGAGGATGTAAAGAAAGAAGAAGATTCCGCCATTGCTGGTGGAGCTGCAAACTGGTACAGTCATTCTAGAAATCAATCTAGAAGATCCTCAGAAAATTGGAAATAGTTCCACCTGAAGACCCACCTATACCATTCCAAGGCATATACCCAAAAGATGCTCTACCATACGCCAAGAACACATGGTCCACTATGTTCATAGAAGCCAGATGTCCAGATGTCCCTCAGTTGAATAATGGATACAGAAAATGTGGCTCATTTACACAGTAGAATACTATTCAGTTATTAAGAATAACGATATCTTGGGTACCTGGCATCTGGGACTTTCTAGTGGCTACCCCCAGTTCCTCCTCCCCAGCAGCTACACACCTCCTTTCACATTTCTGACCCTCTGTACTTCTCCCCCATCTCCTCCTGTATCTGAATCGGCCAACCTCCCCTTTTCCCTCCCCCTCTTCTCTCCCTTCTAGATCCTTCTCCCAAAGTTCCCAGGGACCAAACCACCAACCAGAGTACATATCGGGCAGACCCATGGCTTCAGCTGAATATTTAGCAGAGGATTGCCTTTCCTGGCATCACTGGGAGGGGAGCCCCTTGGTCCTGTGGAGGCTCAGTGAACCAAGGTAGGAAAGCTAGGGTGCTAAGCAGGAGTGGGTTGGCAAGTGGGGGAGCACCATCATAGAGGCAGGGGGAAGAGGGGGGATAATGAATGGAAATACATACCTTCAAGGAGTCAAAGTAGAGCACCCTAGGTGTGGGAGGCTCCCAGGAGTCAATGGGGATGACCTTAGAGGAAAGGGTCTTTCTTTTCTTTTCTTTTCTTTTCTTTTCTTTTCTTTTCTTTTCTTTTCTTTTCTTTTCTTTTTTGGGGTGGGGGGGGGAGTTGGTTTTTTTCAAGACAGGGTTTCTCTGACAGCCCTGGCTGTCCTGGAACTCACTCTGTAGACCAGGCTGGCCTCGAACTCAGAAATCCGCCTTCCTCTGCCTCACAAGTGCTGAGATTAAAGGCGTGTGCCACCACTGTCCTACAGGTCTTTTCTTAACAGCACGGAAGGCTTACTCTTACTAAAGAGGACAAAGCTTTTTTTTCTTACAGACTTGGGTTAAAATCATTTAGCAATAAAAGGGTAGAAGCTTTTTCTTTCTATAACGTAGCTCACTTTCTTTTCATCAAGAATGAGAGAGTTCTTTCCGCACTGGCACATGGTTTTTTGCTCCATATGCATATGTAATTATGGATGGATAGATGTGTGTGTGTGTGTGTGTGTGTGTGTGTGTGTGTGTGTGTGTGTGTGTGCGTGTGTGTATGAGAGAGAGAGAGAGAGAGAGAGAGAGAGAGAGAGAGAGAGAGAGAGAGAGAGAGAGAGAGAGAGAAAGGAGAGAGGAAATGTAATAATGAGCTGATAAGGTAGCAGCACCCAACTGGAATTCATGAAAATGCATGGATATACATATGAATGTATGTGAGTTTATGTGTGTTTGCTTATATAAAAGGTTTTACTTCTGTCAGTGACGTTCTTCTCCTGGTTCAATAAATGTTTGCTGCTTCAAATCTCCCTCCAGTCTGACAAGGGAGAAAGGAGGCTTCAGGGAAAGAGAAATAAACCCTAGTGATTACTTAATCCCCTGCTGCTTTAAGACAAGGAGCTAAATGCCATCACTAGGCTGCTTCTAACTTAAGTGGAACTTAGGCAGGGGGTCAGCTAGCACTGCTAGTATCTTAGAGCCAGGCATGTAAACATTATAATATTAAAAGGCAATCCTAATTTGTGGCAAGACCAAGTCTTGCCCCTGCAGACAGACACTCTTTCTCCTTAGCTACCATCAAGAGAAAACCAGAACTCTGAAGCTGTCTCCAGGCCACCCTCCACTGAGGCATTCTTCACTCCAATAGCCTTCTTCTTTTTTAATTAATTATTTTATTTATTTACATTTCAAATCTTGTCTTTCCTAGTCTCCCCTTCTCAACCCCTCATCCCCCCCTTTGCCTGTAAGAGGGTGCTCCCCCACCTATGCACACACTTTCTCCTCACCCCTCTAACATTCCCCTTCACTGGGGCAACAAGCTTCCACAGGACTAAGCACTTCCTCTCCCATAGATGCCAGATAAGACACATGTAGCTGGAGCCATGGACCCACTCATGGTATACTCTTTGGTTGGTTGGTTAGTCCCTAGGAGCTCTGAGGGGTCCAGTTAATTGATGCTTTTCCTGTGGGGTTGCAATCCCCTTCAGCTGCTTCTGTCCTTCCCTTAGCTCTTCCTTTGGGGTCCCAGGCTGTGAGGATCTGCATCTGTATTAGTCAGGCACTGGCAAAGCTTCTCAGAGGACAGCTATACAGGCTCCTGTCTGCAAGTACTTCTTGATATCAGCAATACTATTGGGGTTTGGTGTCTGCAGATAGGATGGGTCCCAAGGTTGGACTGTCTCTGGATGGCCTTTCCTTCAGTCCCTGCTCTGTCCTTTGTCCCTGCATTTCCTTTAGATAGGAACAATACAGGGTTAAAGATTTTCAGATGGGTGGGTGGCTCCATCCCTTAACTGGGGAGGGGTTCCTGTTTTATCCCCACACTGTTGGGTATTTCACCTAATGTCATCTCCCTTGGGTCGTGGGAGCCTCTCTTCTGGGATTTTCTAGTGCTTCCCCACCAACATCATCCACCCCCCACTGCTACATAATTTTATTCATTCTCCTGGCCTTCTGGACTTCTGTCTCTTCCCATACTTGATCTTGCCCTCCCTTTTATCCTTCCCCTCCCCTCTCCCACCCAGATTTCTACCTCTGTCAATCTCCTGGGGGATTATGGTAATAAATTTGTTTCCTCTTCTAAAAGTGATTGAACCATCCACACTTTGGTCTTCCTTCTTGTGCATAGCAGCCTTATTTAAAATAGCCTGAAGCTAGAAACAACCCAGATATTCCTCAACAGAAGAATGGATAAAGAAAATGTGGTATATTTACACAATAGAATACTACTAAGCTATTAATAATGATGAGGTCACAAATTTTGCAGGCAAATGGATGGAACTAGAAAATATTATCCTGAGTGAGGTAACCCAGACCCAAAAGGACGTACATGATGTGTACTCACTGATGAGTGGATATTAGAACAAAAACTCCAAACGCCCAGGCTACAACTCACAGACCTCTTCCTTGAGGAGATGAGATAAGTGAAAGAGTGAATGTCTTTTAAATCTAACAAAAGCACCTGGGCTCTATTCATAGCTGAGTGCCCTATGAAGTGTCTACTTTTTGGATCTATGCCAGAATTAATCTGACCTATTGAGTTAATGCAATCAGCAAATCTTGAGTGTAAGACAGAATTACAAATTGGGCTTGTTTATAAAATGGGTAGTAAGCAAACTGGCCCTTAAAGATAACTTTAGCAGATACAATTTAATAAAATCTTTATTATTAGGAGAGAAGGAATGTAAGTATTTACAGTTTTCTCATCTTATAATACATAGTTATTTCTTCCTAATTTGTCCAAACAAATTTAGCTCCCACCACACACACACACACACACACACACAAACACACACACACAAATATGTCAGACAATTTAATTTGACAAATATTTATTGAAAACAGTTGTAGGCATTATAATCACAGTTAAAATACTGTAATTCTAGCTAGGCAGTGGTGGCACATGCATTTAATCCCAGCACTTGGGAGACATAGGCAGGCATATTTTTGAGTTTGAGACCAGCCTGATCTACAGAGTGAGTTCCAGGACATCCAGGGCTACAAGGAGAGAACCTGTCTCGAAGAAAAAACAACAACAACAACAACAAAAATACTGTAATTCTGACTTGAAAAAAAACATTGATAAATGAATTGAAAAGTGAACAAATTATCCCTTATTATTTCTGTAGCCCCTAATTAATATAACACCTGCCAAGATTACTTGTTCTGTCTTATTCAGGATAATAGACTGCAGAATGCATGGAACATGCTTTCATCTGCAGTCATTCAGTACTGTGCAGATCACTCAAAGTCTTGAATGTTTCCCTAAGTTCTAGGCATTTGAGCAAATGACAGTCCTCAGCTAACGTCCATGACTGGAACTGAACTCTGCTAAAAAAATGGTCTAACTTCAAATGATGAATGTTCATACTACTAACTACAGACATATAGGCCACTGTGGAAGTATATAAGTGTAGTTTAGGATGAGAACTACCAGAGCCTAGTTCTTAATGCATTCATGTTCCATCCTATCTGCCTAATTCTGCTTTCCTCCTGATACTGCATCCCAATAACCATTCTGAAAACAACATCTCTTTGTCTCTAAGTCAATCTAAGAAGCCAAACTTAATACATGCAAGAAAGAGACCTCAAATATACATAATAAAAATGCAAGTGTGTGTATATACACATACATATTGAAGCAAATTAAGTAATTACAATTACCTAAACATATAAACTGAAACTAGAGTGCATGCCAAATAATTTCCAACATTTATATACCCACACCTCCTCAAATATATACCTCCTCATAAGTACCCATTTAGACATATAAATGACACTACAAAATTAAGATAAGTATTATCTGAAATCATCAATGCTACCCCAGAGAATATTGTAAGAAAGTATGTTGTAAAAAAATTAAAAATACAATATAATCAGCATGGAATAAAACATATATGCTGGCCTCACAGCACACAATTCTGTAAGATTTTCTTCACTGCTTTCTTAACATCTTTATTTTTTAAACTATAGATGAGAGGATTAAGCATGGGAATCACTACTGTATAAAAAACAGAGACAACTTTGTCCTGCTCCATGGAGTAGCTAGAGGTTGGACGCAAGTACATGAAAAGAATTGTTCCAAAGAAGATGGTGACAGCCATGAGGTGGGAGGCACAGGTGGAGAAGGCTTTGTGTCTTCCCTCTGCAGAAGGCATCTTTAGTATGGCAATGAGGATGCACAGATAGGAAATGAGAACAATGAGAACACAGCTGATGACATTGAAACTGGAGAAGGCCATGATCACAATGCCATTAATGCGAGTGTCAGAGCAAGAGAGTTTGAGCAGGGGTGGGGTGTCACAATAGAAATGATTGATTTTATTAGAGCGACAGAAGGACAGTCTGAAAGTCATTCCTGTGTGGATGGCTGCATTGCCAAAGCCTGCTAGGAATGAAGTAGACACCAGCATGAAACAAATTCTCCTAGACATGAGAACTGGGTATAGCAGGGGATTCCAGATGGCTGCATAGCGGTCATAGGCCATCATGGCTAACAGGAAGCATTCAGTTCCCAAGAAGGAGCCAAAGAAGAAAAACTGAGTAGCACACCCATTGAAAGAAATTCCTTTATCCTCAGCCATGAGGTTTACTAGCATCTTGGGGGTGACAGAAGAAGAATAAGAGGCATCAACAAAAGAAAGGCTGCTGAGAAAGAAGTACATAGGTGTGTGGAGACAGCGGTCAATCTTAATCAGGGCCATCATGCCCAAATTACCCACCAGGGTCATCATGTAGATGATCAGGAACAAGGCAAAGAGGATACCTTGTAGGTCTGGATTGTCTGAGAGGCCCAAAAGGATAAATTCTGTCACTTCTGTGTCATTTTTATCTTGGATTCCTTTTATGGTTCTGACCATCTGTGCTGCAACACAAGAATTGTTAGAACACTGAATTAATTTCTAAGAATGTAGAGGATAGATGACAAAAATACTAACAAATGTAAAGAAGAAAACAAAAATACACACATAAAATTTTGATACCCACAAATTTTCACAGAATAGTGAAATATTAAGATCAGAGTGAAAAGCATTTGCCATTACATAATTGTCTATGATAAATGACCTTCAAAATTATAAATATTTATGTCCTGTACATTCAACTGAAGCAAAATTGAACATAACTTAACTCTATGACTTCTCTGTCTCAGTATATATAAAATAACTTAAAATATTAAAAGTTAACAAATGACATGGAAGACCTGAGGTACTTTACATTTTATAACCAATAAATAAAGCAAATTTAGGCTATCCTCATGCAGACAAAAGATTTACATCAACTAACAATCAGGAAAGTTCAGTAATATACTCTAATGATTACAGAACCAGACTGTAGCATGTGTAAACATTCATGATAAAAAAGGTAAGCAGCCAATGAAGTTCAAAAATTTTTTGTTGTTTCTTTTTGTTGTTGCTGTTGTTTGTTTGTTTCTTTGTTTGTTTTCGAGACAGGGTTTCTCTATGTAGCACTGGCTGTCCTGGAACTCAGAAATCCACCTGCCTCTGCCTCCTAAGTGCTGGGATTAAAGGTATGCACCACCACTTCCCGGCAAGTCACAAGATTACAAAAGAACTATTATAAAGCAGCTTAACTATGGATAACATTTATGTACTAGATCACTCAAACTTGAAGAAAAGGATTTCCAATAATTTTACTGAAATAAAAGACAAATGTGTGAATATATACATATATAATTCTAAAACTGATTTAACAGTTACATGAATGTAAGCATTATAAAAAAATAAGTAACATGTTACTCCTTGAAAAACTACAGTTTTGATATTTACCTTACCAGTTAAAACAAATTTAGTTAACAATATTAACAACATGACAGGACCAGAATACATAGCTCTTTGAAGAGCCTTGTGATAATAGTGAATTGAAAGGAATAGCTTAATATTATTACATATAACTTGAAATCATGTTAACACCTACAACTTAAAGTCAAATATGAAAAGGCAAAGGAAAACTCAAAAGAGATATAGCCCTATTCCTCAATCAAAAACTTAGACAACACTCCCAACCAGAAGGACTCTTCATGATTATTTCAGAACACATCTTTCATTATCTCTTATCACTTACTAATAGATTAAATTGCCATAACCTACTTAAGAAATTACTGTTCAATATACCAGTCCTCCCACTTATCACTCATCAAGAAATGTTACTTGGTACTTTCTAAAATGAAATCATAGGGCCAACATTACCCAATACCTTTACTCACAATGATGATGAAGATGGAAATCAATACATGCATCTGGTTAGAAGAGCATAAAAGATCTGATTTTGTCTTACAAAAACATTCAACCATACTGATGGATATTAAACAATAGCTCCCATTGAACCTGACACTCAAGAGTTGGGTATTATAATCTTTCATATTTTCATAGTTACTAAAAATCTATTGAGGTGCCTTTGCTTCTGTTAGTATATATGAGCCTCACCAATCAGTGATGGGGTTTTTGATGGGTACTACACCAAGAGCATTCATTGGCGTGTGGGAATCCCATCTAACTGGAAGTATATTTTTGCCATAACATAGATATTATGTTAATACAGCATTTTTCCTTTCTTAACATGACATTGTCCATATCAGTGATTCACTGGCACAGACAAACTTTGAGAATAGCATCTTCACAGTTTGGAGAGATTGCTCAGTGGTTAATAGCACTGGTTGCTTATACAGAGGACAGGTGTTTGATTACCAGCATTCATAAGGTAGCGTGTTACCATGTATAATTCCAGTTCCTAGGAAGCCAATGCTCCATGGATACTGCACATATATGATACACAGCCATATGTGCAGACAAAATGGCAAGAATGAGTATATAGGAGGGCTTGGTAGAAAGAAGGAAAAGGGAAATGTAATTTTATTACAATCTTAAAATGAAGAAAAAACTGAATTTTTAAAAAGATCATAGAATTGTATTATTTCTTGCTGTTTATGTTTATTCTCACAACTACAGTTCTCTGAGCAATAAAAATGGGCAAAGAGTTAATTTAGCATATGTCTTCATCTCTCAGTACTTTTGAATTTTGAATCAGTTAGTAACTTGGAAAATTAATAGCAAGATGGCTTTTGCTTCAGATTAGAACATTTAAAGCATTCTCCTTACCTTATCTAAATGTTCGACCTCTTTTGATCTTACTATTTCTGCTCTATGCCTAAATTCACAAGCTGGCACAGCTTCAGTAGGAGCACATGTCCTGACTTTCTTGAAGAAGTTGTTGAACCTCTGAACTCCACAAACAAACAAACAAACAACAACAACAACAACAAAAAAAAAACCCTTAGACTTGTTCTTCACGTTTCCTTAAAGGTGAACACTCCAATTTATTATATTGCAATGAAATTCCTTTCAAAAGAGACCATCAGTCACCATGGTCCAGCCATGTGTGAGCCACAGTTGCCTGAAACTTCAGAATTCATTGCATAATATTCACACTTATTTTAAATAAGATGTGGTTCTCATTCCATGTTCTCTGGGAATTGATTCTCTCATGTGGCATCCACATAATCTACATATTTCCTCTCTGAAGTTAAGAAAACAATGAGTCTCCTTTGTATTTCTTAGTTTCTCCCTTGAGACTCCAAAGCCGGTTTTAGAATAAGTTTTGAGAAATATGATTTTAAGCACTATTTTTGCATCATTCCTCTGTGGTCTCCAAAAGCTGTAGCTGTGTCTGCTTAGAAAATTTGAGTCCAGGAAACAGCATTTTAGACATAACTCTAGTGCCCCTTTCTACAAGAAAGCTATGTACACACAAGAAGTTAGGTCATTGAATGATATTTAGGGGTGGAATGAAGAAGGGACTGGACAATAGAAACCACAATGGTTGTTTGGGAAGATGACACCTCAGTTCTGTGTTTCAGTGACTGTGTGTCCTTGAATGTTTCCTAGGTCTTTCTTAGCTATATCATGTCTAATGACTTTGGAAATGTAAAATAATGAATACGAATTTCATCTACTACACAGAAACAATTAGTAAATAAGATTTGCTCATCCTTACACCCATTTTATAAATATATCAAAAATGTTTATAAACAAAATTATTAAAATGCAGCATAATATGACATTCCTAGTAAGACCCTGAAGCCATGTTTTATACACCTGTGATCACTCCAGTGGGTGATCACAGCCTGGGCTACATAGGGAATCCTGACTGAGTTGATTTATTATTCTAAGGTTCTGTATCAGTCACAGATAATGCCATAACTACACTTATTCAGTGTGTAAGTTTGGAAGACTTTAGATATTTCAGCCATATTTTGCCAAAAATATAATTAACGGTCTCATATACCCTTGGAAGTTTTGTCTTCCTTTCCTTTTTTAATTACACAAGACATCTTTTGTTTAATAAATTAATGTCATTCTGTAAGAAATGGCATTTTCAAAGGATTTTCAAGAATAACCAGAAAGATTTTTCATTCATCCCTTAAATCGTACCACACAGGGGTCTTCAGCCGAGACAAAAAGCCTGAACCTACATGGTATGGCAATGCACATCTTTAATCCCAGTACTGGGGAGTGAGAGGCAGGCAGGTCTCTGAATACAAAGATACCCTAGTATACATAGAGAATTCCATTACAGCCAGGGATACAATGTGAGACTTTGTATCAAAAAATGAAATAAAAACGAAATGAAATGAAATGAAAAACAGTGTTTACAACAGATCATTATAGTACAGTATCCTCAAATAAACCTGTACATGTTTTTATCATTAATCTCAAAGGAAAAAGAAAGAAAAATTCCTTAGGGGATGTCACTTATGTATATCTCTTAGTCTCTGGTGAATGTAGAAAATCATTTCATGATGTTTCTTCTGGAAGATAATGCCTGACTCTGAGAATTCAATACCCCCTGCACATAGGCACAACAGCAGGATGAACAAGTGGCTTTGAAACAAACGCCAGGAGGACTCACAGCCTTTCAATTAGTTGCAGAACATTCACTCATCAAGGCTGTTCATCTGAGAAGAAGAAAGCATCAGCCTGCTACTAACATGTAGAAAACAGGTTAGCTTTCTATTGGGACAGGACTGGGAAGAGATGTAATCTGCTCAGGGCAAACTCACATTAGCCAGTAATGCTCTGACCAACTCTTATGGTCACCGGGTGCTTATACCACATTCCAATAATAAGACATGGACCTGGTTTGAACTGCTAGCTGTTATTAGAAACTAGAATCTATAAAATAATAGAACTAAAGGTCTTCTCAACCACATCCTATTCTCAGATCAGAAATCTGCACTATAAAAAACAGTTCACAGAATGGAAACAATTACTGAAAATGCTGCAGCAGCATATCCAGACACTTAATATATGTTCTTTCACAGAAACCTTGTTTTCATCTGAAGCATTTGCCTACCACAAACTTCAAAAGTTAGGTTTCCAGACTTTGTTTAAGTACTTCTGTTTGTGGCTAAAATGTGATCAACACTTTCCCAATAGACAACTATTTTTCATAGGTATTTAATATTTATTATTTGAGACTAAAAGAAAAATATATTAGTATATATAGTAATATAATATATGCATATGTATACATACATGTGAATATATATACATAAACATATATATGAGCATAAATAAATGTATATGTGTATATATGTATATGTATATATATGTAAAGTTGAATCTGAATATTACAGCCTACTTTCTACTCATTTTAAAATTTAACTGACTTGTCTTAGAATTAAAATACTCTATCCTTAGGAGTAAAGACAGCAGGTGATATGTCACCACTATGAGACAAACATTGAATACCTTTTGACAATTATGAACATGAACTTATATTAAATTAAGAATTAATCCTAGTACACAACAGCCAAATGCATTCAATACTGAACACATAAGAATCATTACACCCAGAACCATAGATATAATCTAAGTATCTTTTACACAATATTTAGAAGATAGATATTTTCCCTCCCATTAACAAGTAAAAATCCATGAAGACAAACACTGTTCTGGGAACTACTAGCAGTAAATGGCAGTGCCCGCACTTCTCTGTCCACAACACAAGAGAGCAGGCAGGCTTTGTGGTGAGTGAAGTATCTGCTCATATTTTGCTCTCTTTGAATGAAACATCGAATCTATAAGGAAGGAGTGATTTACTGCAAATCACATTGTTCAAATGGGTGAGATAACCAGGTGTGGGTCTGAGACTTAGCTCATCGGTGAGGTATCTCTTATACCTGTATATGTTACAGTTACAGTTCAGTGTCTTGTCTGTGAATCAGAAATAATGGCTTGGTCTGAGTCTTTATCTAAGCAAGTATACATATGACTGTTTTCTTTCAGTAAGATTATTTCATCTCTTGTTGAGGAGAAAGGCCATCCTAGAAAGGGTTAAGCTACTACATGTGCATAAATATGTGTGAGAATGTATACATCCTTGCCACAATTCATGTAGGACTGTGAGTGTAAATGTGAAAGAACAGCCTCACATATTGGTCTTTCAGCACTTCCTACACCAGACCGACTGTCCCTTGAGCTGCCAGAGGTTCAGCTGTCTACCTCCCAGCTGTCCTAGAAACACTGAAACTGCATACATGTGTTATTGTCCCAGGCCTTACATGAATATGAGGGTCCAAACTCAAATCTTCACTATTATGTGGAAACTACTCATGGAACCCAATCTAAAGGTTTTTGTTCTTGATTTTTTTCAACAGATATATTGAAGTATAATTGACATCAACTATACCTGAAGTACATTCAAGTTGACATATTTCAGTACGTGTACACAGCACAAACTCATCAGCATAAACTGCAAGGTAAGCTCCTTGCACGGATACCTTTTATCTGTGTGTGTGTGTGTGTGTGTGTTTGTGTGTGTGTGCGTGTATGTGTGTGTGCTTGTGTGTGTGTGCGTGTGTGTTACAGGTCTGCATTCCATCACTATTGATGGAATTAATCTTTCATTTTCTATATTTTTGGAAATGGGATAAGTCAAGGTATTCACATTTTATTTCTTTGTTCTCTGGGTATAATTACTTTTGTACTTAGCCTTTATTGTAAATATATCAATAGTTTTACCTCTCTTTTTAATAGAGTAGTGTTGCATCGTGAGCCCACACTATAGTGTATTAGATGTACTTCTATGCATGAACACTTCATTTGTTTGCATTTGTTTGCATAAAATCACTATATTGGTTTATTTTTATAACAGAGTACTTTTATACTTTACATTTCTACTAACAATGATAAAGACTTTAATTCCTATAGTGCCTTGCCAAAACTTGCATCCAAAATTCAAATATGCATATGTATATATACATATGCATATATATTAATTTATATTTCCATACAGGATTATTTGAGCATTTTATTTTTTAATTATTAAATTTATGTAAAACTAAAAACAAAGTTCAGTGTAATCAAGGATGATAAAATTTTATAATCATGTTTTTAAATCTTATGTCAAATTTTGAATATAGAAGTATCTGTGTGAGAGTATATATGGCTGAGCATGCACATACCCATGGTCATACAATGGTCAAAAGAAGGAGTGAAATCTACTGGAGCAATAGTTCCAGATATTAGTGAACTGCCTGATATCACTGCTAAGAACCAAACCAAACCCTCCGTGATATCAGCATGTTCTCTTAAGAGATGAACCATCTTTCCTAATCCTCAATTAAAATAATATTTGTAGGAAACTATATGTTCTAAGACTGAGAATCACAAAAATATAATAGACAACTTTCACAACTATCTTTATATTTTTATTCAGGCATCTCATTCATAGAAAACTCTGAGATCTTCTTACTGAGTTCTTAGGCCTCTTTGTGAGTTACAAATATAAACTTTTAACAAAAAGGTGCTATCCAAATAATTTCTTATAGGCTGATCATTCAATTCTCAGTTGATCTAGTGGAGGTTCCAGTGCATTCAATGAACAAAGAATGAGTCGGTAGATGTATGTATGAGAAACAATGAACTTCTAGAATAATGTACATCTAGAACGCTCTTCTTTGTTGTTATTGATCTTGTAAACTGATCTTGTTAAAAGAAATCAGAGCTAAGGATACAGCTTATAACCATTTCTAATCTTACAATTTAGTCTTCTCTACAATGAATGTGTACCACATCATAAATACATCTGCTTCCTCCGCTTTGTTAAGCAGCAAACCACTGAAAGAGCAGTGTGTTTCTTCTTCAGATTTATGAAGCCATTAAACCCATTTCTAAATTACCTTCTACTCTGTCTTGTTTGATTTGATCTGGTTTGGCTTGCCCACTGCCCTTGAGTCTACATATTAACAGACAGCTATCTAATGAAGGAGGGAAATGACACATCACAAATATGTATTCCTGTGTTTTGTTTCAGAAATACAGAAGAACATCACACCTGATCTTTAATGCTAGTGAATACAGTTAATGATGACAAAGTCCAGGTCAAAAATCTGGTGTTGTGTGTAAATGACCTCACTTTACCAAGGCCACTTACAAGGCAAAACTTGCTTTCTCATGAAGCTCAACATCTCCCATGTATGTGTACTTGGAAAGGACACAAAACCTTGACCAAAGTCTTCTGAGCCACTGTAAAAGTCATTGAATTGAATGAGTAGATAAAGGGTTGAGTATCTTCCAAAGAAGGCCTTCTTTTATTATAAAAAATAGTCTATAATATCCTAAGCACATAATTGCTTAAGTTTATTTTTCATACTTCCAGTGAATGGAAATTTGCAAAACTCATTAACTAAACACACACACTTGTTCACACACACACACACACACACACACGCACACACACTGCTTAGAACAATGAATAAAGAAAATCACTCAGTTGTGACTGAATTTATCTTTATGGGCATCACTCAAGACCCTCAGCTGCAGATCATCTTTTTTGTAGTCTTCCTCATTGTCTACCTGGTCAACGTGCTAGGGAATGTTGGCATGATCATCCTGATCATAACAGACAGCCAGCTTCACACTCCCATGTACTTTTTCCTCTGCAACCTCTCTTTTGTTGACCTGGGCTACTCATCAGCCATTGCTCCCAGGATGCTGGCTGATTTTCTAACAAAGCACAAAGTTATCTCTTTTTCCAGCTGTGCCACCCAGTTTGCTTTCTTTGTAGGTTTTGTGGATGCTGAGTGCTATGTCCTGGCTGCCATGGCCTATGACCGCTTTGTGGCCATCTGCAGACCTCTCCATTATAGCACTCTCATGTCCAAGAAAGTCTGCTTGGTCCTAATGCTGGGTTCCTACTTGGCTGGCCTAGTGAGCTTAGTGGCCCACACTTCTCTCACTTTCAGCCTCAGTTACTGCGGTTCCAATATCATCAACCATTTCTTCTGTGAAATTCCACCACTCTTGGCTCTCTCTTGCTCAGACACTTACATTAGTGAGATACTGCTGTTTAGTCTGTGTGGCTTCATTGAGTTCAGCACCATCCTTATCATCTTCATCTCCTATGCCTTCATTCTCATTGCCATCATCAGAATGCGGTCAGCTGAGGGCCGCCTAAAGGCTTTTTCCACCTGTGGGTCTCATCTTACTGGTGTCACCCTTTTTTATGGTACAGTCATGTTCATGTACCTGAGGCCAACATCCAGTTACTCGCTGGACCAAGACAAGTGGGCCTCTGTGTTCTACACAATTATCATTCCTATGCTGAACCCCTTGATCTACAGTTTGCGGAACAAGGATGTGAAAGCTGCTTTCAAGAAACTGATTGGAAAGAAACCTCAATAATTAAAAGAATTAAAATCTGAATGTCTAGAGGTTAAAAAAATGTAACAGAAGGGCAGTGTTAGGAGATAGAGAATGTAAAATGTTACCCAAATAACCTCCTTACTGAACATATCTCCATCTTGAAAACATTTTCTAAAGCATTTGCAATCTAAATCTCACCAAGTTTCAATAGCAACTATGGGAGGTGGAAATTATTTCATTTTTTAGGTAATAAAATTAAAGTACTAGCAAGTCAACAAACTTGTCAAAATTAATGGAATATAAACTGACCCAAGGACCACAGTTCCTGTCGCAAACACTCAGGTCATAAATTATCTAGAAAACAACCAGCATCCAAATTCTGTGACTTTGAGCTATGTAATCTTTATCAAATTACTTGATATATCTAAAACCCAGTTTACCTTTTAGCATTTAAAACTTAATGTTGTTTGTGAATTTTATACCTTCATGTAATATGGTATCAATAAAATTGTATGCCCCCATCTTCTCCTCTTCCATTCCTTCCATATTTCCTGTTCTACTTTTTCCCTCCAAAATTCACATACAATGTATCTTTTAAAATCATTGAGTGGTCTACTAAGTGATGCTATAATTGCAGTGATGTGTGACCATCTACTGGAGCATGGCTAGCCTCTGAGGAGCTACATTACTGATGAAAACATACACCTCTTGCCCTCAGCAGCCATTGATTACTAATAGCTCCTGATTTGGGAGTGAGACTTCATGACCACTTTCCCCATCTACACTGAGATTCTCTCTGGTATAATATCATGCAGGTCTTATATGCACAGCCACTGTGAATTCATATGTGCATCAGTCCTGTCATAGCCAGCAATAGTGTTTCATTACAGACATCCTGTACCTCTGAGTCTTGGAATCTTTCTCTTTTGTTCTGAGACAATTCCTGAGGCTTGAGGAGAGTGGCTGTTTAGACAATAAGACACCAGATTGCTCAGCCCTAAATGGGAAATCTTATAACATTTTAAAGGTTGTACCACATCATCTACTAGTTTTCTGTCATATGAGCAATGCTTAATTTGCAGTAATTACTTATACTATTTTTGGTTTATAAGTTGCCTACCTATATGACTATCCATAATCACACAACCAATGTGATAATAAACTGAAGATATTTTTTTAATGTTTAGGGTATAATTGTAGACTGAAGTATTTACATAAAGCCATAAGTACAAGATAATTGTAGATATAAATTCAATCATCATGTTTTTTTGGGTTTTTTATATTTTTTAATTTTATTTTTTATTAAATTTATTCTTTATTTACATTTCAAATGATTCCCCTTTCCTGTTCTCCCCCACCCCACAGAAAGTTCCATAAGCCATCCCCCTACCCCTGTTCTCCGATCAATCCCCTTCTGTTTCCCTGTCCTGGTATTCCCCTACACTGCTGCATCAAGCCTTTTCAGGACCAGGGCCTTTCTTCCCTTTGATGTCCAAAAAGGCCATCCTCTGCTGCCTATGCACCTGGAGCCATGGGTAACACCATGTGTAATATCTGGTTTATGGTTTTGTTCCTAGTAGCTCTGGGAGTACTGGGTGGCTCATATCGTTGTTCCTCCTATGGTGCTACAAACCCCTTCAGCTCTTTGGGTCCTTTCTCTAGCTTCCACATTGGGGACCCTGTGCTCAGTTCAATGGCTGAATGGGAGTGTCCCCCTCTGTATTTGTCATGCACTAGCAGAGCCTCCAGGTGACAGCCATATCTGGCTCCAGTCAGCAAGTTCTCGTGGGCATCAATAATAGATAATGTCTGGGTTTTGTAACTGTATATGGGATGGATCACTAGGTGGGGTAGTGTCTGGATGGTCTTTACCTTAGTCTCTGCTCCACACATTGTCTCTGTATCTCCTTCTGTGGGTTTTTTGTTCTCCCTTCTAAGAAGGACCAGAATACCCATACTTTGTTCTTCCTCCTTCCTTGGCATCATTTGATATGTGAATTGTGTCTTGGGTAGTCCAAGCTTCTGAGCTAATATCCACTTATCAGTGAGTGCATACCATTTGTATTCTTTTGTGATTGGCTTACCTAACTTAGGATGATATTTTCCAGTTCCACCCATTTGCTTCAGAATTTCATAAATTCATTGTTTTTAATAGCTGAGTAGTATTCCACTGTGTAAAAATTGCAAAATTTCTGTCAATTGCAAAGGACACTGTCAATAGGACAAAATGGCAACCAACAAATTGGGAAAAGATCTTTACCAACCCTACATCCAACAAAGAGCTAATCTCCAATATATACAAAGAACTCAAAAAGTTAAAACTCCAGAGAACCAAATTACCCTATTAAAAATGGGGTATAGAGCTAAACAAAGAATTTTCACCTGAGGCATATCGAATGGCTGAGAAGTACCTAAAGAAATGTTCAATATCCTTAGTCATCAGGGAAATGCAAATCAAAACAACCTTGAGATTTCACCTCACACCAGTCAGAATGGCTAAGATCAAAATCTCAGGAGATAGCAAGTGCTGACAAGGATGTGGAGAAAGAGGAATACTCTTCCACTGCTTGTGGGGTTGCAAGCTGGTACAACCACTCTGGAAATCAGTCTGGCACTTCCTCAGAAAACTGGGCATGTTACTACTTGAGGACCCTGTTATACCACTCCTAGGCGTATACCCAGAGGATTCTATAACATGTAATAAGGACACATGCTCTACTATGTTCATAGCAGTCCTATTTATAATAGCCAGAAGCTGGAAAGAACCCAGATGTCCCTCAAACATCATAGTTTTGATCTCAGTCCTATCAACTCTGTCAGTTAAATCTTTTGATCGTTGTCAGTTTCCTCATCAATAGTATGAAGGCTATATTTATATTTTATTGATACTGAGTTAGCATAATTAATAGTTCAATAAATTCTGATGTTTGAAAAGACTAAGTGCTTTCACATTTCAGCTTTTTTTTAAAATAAACATAAAACTAATAAATATATTAATTATATTCTCCATAATAGTTTATAAAATTTGTAATCATTGGCATTCTCTAAAATCAATGTTGCTATTACTTTCTTAGTGGATATAAAACAAAACTGGATAAAATGGGTATGAGTAGATATATCAAAGTGACATAAAACTGAGATTTAATTGTATTTTCTCTGTATCTGATCTATCTGATCTTAGGTGAGAATATTTCAAGCAATCTGTTGCTAAGATTAATGGAAAATGTAAGATCTATACTTATTTTGTGGTGTTTATTCTCCTAGATAAATATAATATCACAGGAAAACTAAAGATAAATATTTAAAAATAATCACAATGTTCTTCAATTCACAAAACTAAAGTCATTTTCTCCAGAGATGAGGAAAATATTGTGAAAAATATGGCATTTGAATCATCTTTAATGCTTAAGCCAAAAATGTTAAAGAGAAGAAAATGAGCCAGGTAGTTTATACTAACCAGATAAGGTATGGTGTCAGAAACAGTTGTTTGAGCTGAATGTGCTCATGAGAGCTTCCTGGTGAAAGTGAAATGCACCTTCATTATCTGGTAAATATTTAAAGATAAGGAGTTAATTCCTTTAGAAGACAGGAGTTTATATCTTATGAATAGCAGAGAACAGAGTCATTGTTTTCTAAAATCATGTCACATAGCCACTCTTCCTTCCAGAAATTAATGTTTCAGACCTTATTCTAGCATAGAATTTTTGCTCTCTGTAAATTCTTGCTTATTCTAGCCACTGTCCTTCAAACTCTAGAAATCCACTTGCAATACACAAAGTTTTACTATATGGTGCACATCCATCATCACTTCTTTACAAACTATTCCTAAACTCATCATCCAGGATGTTCTCATCTGTAACTAAACAAGAACTAGGTAAGGCAATGTTCTTGAAGGAAGACTTTACCAATCTTATTGAAGACAGTGTTGATTTTCACCAACTGTTCTCTAGAAAATATTAATAGAGCTGTCTCTCTCTCTCAGACACATCCTAAAACATCTGGAAAGCTGAAATCTAGTATGTTTATGTAATTTCGTATTAATAAATGGTGATACTTCAGTGTGCTCCAATAATGTTGTGCATAGAATTCTGCTACAGTTTGAAGCACCTATACCTATACCTTAACACGAAGACTCCCTTGGGAAACTAGGATATGCAAAAAAAAAAAAAAAAAAAAAAAAAAAAAAAAAAAAACAGTTGTTTGAGCTGAATGTGCTCATGAGAGCTTCCTGGTGAAAGTGAAATGCACCTTCATTATCTGGAAAATATTTAAAGATAAGGAGTTAATTCCTTTAGAAGACAGGAGTTTATATCTTATGAATAGCAGAGAACAGAGTCATTGTTTTCTAAAATCATGTCACATAGCCATGATTAAGGGTTTGGAAACATTAGTTATGCACTAAAGATTCATCAAACCAATGAATGGTCATACTTCCTTAGAACAGATGAGAGACAGTGAAATCCAGTCCAAATTCTCAGTCTAGAGAAGGATATGAACACCTAAAAGTCTACCTGCAATCATTGATCAATTGATTGTGATAAAGACTGAATTCTGAGCTGCAGACACACTAGAACTGTAGCATCAAGTTACCTCCTCTGTCACATAGCTCCATTTCATGAAATGATGAAACTGGAGTTAAGGAAATATGATCGTTTTTATGACCATGTTCTTAGCTTATGGCAGTACAGGTAAAAATAAAAGAATTAAACAAAATTTTAATTCGGTACAGATCTTGTGTAATAACCACAACTGCTGTCAACTTAGGTATGCAATAACCAACTCTTATCCAGAGCCTTTTCCCCCATCTTCCCATGGCACTCTTTCTGCCTGTTCTTCCTAAATGTTCCTTAGCATGATGATAGAATGTGTAATCAAGATAAAGTATATGCCCTAGAGGTCACCCCACCCCATCCCCAACCCCGCCCCCTCCAGCAGACAATTTCTACTCATTCTCCCAGCCCTATCTCCCTGGCTCTGTCCAAAACTGATCCACCCCACCATTCCCCTCTCTCCTACCCAGTACCTTTCTTCCATTCAGCTCTGATGACTATTTTATTTCCCCTTCTGGGTAAGATTCAAGCACCCTCCCTTGGGCCCTCCTTGTCATTTAGCTTCTTTGGGTCTATGAATTGTAGCGTGGGTATCCTGTACTTTATTGCTAATGCTCACTAATAAGTAATCACATACCATGCATGACCATTTGGGTCTTGGTTACCTCATTCAGGACAGTTTCTAATTCCATCCATTTGCCTGAAAATTTCACAATTGTCTTGTTTTTAATGGCTGAGTAGTATTTCGCTGTGTAAACGAACCATGGCTTCTTTATCCATTCTTTGCTTTATGGACATCTGGGTTGTTTCCAGTGTATGGATATCACAAATAAAGCTGCTATGATTTAACACCACAGGAAAATGCCCTGTGGTGTTAAAGGCATCTTTCATGTATACCAGTGTGCATATATATTTATAGTGTGTATAAGAAGTGGTATAGCTGGGTCTTTATGTAGATCTAGTCCCAATTTTCTGAGAAAATGACAGATTGATTTCCGGAGTGAATGTACAAGTTTGCACTCCCACCAGCAGTGGGGGAGTCTTCCCCTTGCTCCACATCCTTGTCAACATGTACTGCCACTTGTGTTTTTTATTTTATCCATTTTTATTGGTATAAAGCAAAATCTCAGAGTCCTTTTGATTGGCATTTCCCTGATGACTAAGGAAATTGAACATTATTTAACATAATTAACATTTATTAACATTTGCTGAATTAAAAACAAATGAATGAGTTGAACTCCCAGGGGAGAATAGTTAAATTCACTTAATAAGTTAGTAACCATTTTCCCATCTCCTATAAATATAACTAAATTAGACTTCTTGTTATAAATGATTACTTTCTCTCATTTCCAGTAATATTAAATAAATAATTTGCATGCAAATGTGGAGCATACACATGTGGATATATATGTACATACACATGATTATACAACACAGCTAATACGTAGAAGTATGTCAGGGTGCTTAGTGTGTAATACACTTAAATAAAGATCAATGGGAAGCATACAGTTTTCATGGGTGAAACTGACTTGTTCATTTTCTTATCCAGCAAATTATAATTCTGTGCTTACTGTATCGCAAGCTGGGTACTGGATTACACAGTGATATCTTCTCCTTCACAGTCATGTCAGCTTAGCATCCTTGCCTGGATGACAGAGAAGGAAAACAGAGACAGGATGCAGAAGCCCTGCACAGGTTGGACTTAGGACTCTGGATCCAGAACAACTGGAATGGGGGCTATCCAAAAACTCTGATGCCTGTACATGGGATATGTTCTAGATGGGCTGCCTTGTCTGGCCTCAGTGGGAGAGGAAGTGCCTAGCCTTGAGGAGACTTAAAGTGCCAGGGTTGAGAGACACCCAAGGGTAAACCTCACCTTCCCTTCAGAGAAGAAGGGAATGAGGGAAGAACTGTAAGGGGTTAGAGGAGGGGTTCAGTAAGTAGGATGCAAAGTGAATAAGAAAAAAATTAAATTAAATTAAAAATAAACACACATAGCAGTATAAGGCAAAACCAGAACAGGGAAGTGGGAAGGGGCGGGGTTGGAGAACAGGGGGAGGGAAGAGTTATGTGACTTTCAGGGAGTGAGGGGCCAGAAAAGGGGAAATCATTTGAAATGTAAATAAAAAATATATCAAATAAAAAAACAATAAAAAATTGAAAAAATTAAACACACAAACACACATGCACATGGACATGGACACTGCAACAAAAGCCCATTTCTCATGACCCCCTCTATCCTCAGGTATGAAAGAGACTGCTTATGACAGAGTGGCAGAGGTTAATCATATTGGAAAAGGGAATCTGCAAAAGATATCAAGCAAGTGTAATGAGAGAGATCACTTCTGGAAGATGCAGCAGTACACTTAGTCCTAGTCTTCCCATCAGGAGTGGTGCATCACCAAGCCTCTATATATTAAAAATTCCTTCTGAAGCAGATATCAGAATATGCTCAGAACATTGAATGAAAGAAGTGTGCTGTGGAAATTTAGCTTCAGTAGAAATAGTAACAGTGGCCATTGTAAACTAGCTTCTGGAACCCTGTTGAACTTTTTTATGTTTGTAAATTATTAGATTAGTATAAATCACATCTTGGGGTAAATCATTTTAAATAATATTTTTAAGTGGTAGATATTATTGAAAACATCTCAATGAAACTTTTCACTCAAAATAATTTTTGAGCAATATATGACCAGTGTTCAGCTAAATTGACAAAATATAGTGATATGTTTTCTAAGTAATTTATCATTTACTAATATATTTATGTTATATGGTGTATCCAAAGATCAGATTGTATATTAAATAATTGCTTCCTCCATTGTAAATTCAAAGTTGTAATGAAATATTAATGGTAGTTGTATAATACACACTGAGATCTATGAGAAAAATAAGGAAAGATTTGACATTTAAATTTCAATTGAATGTATGTTCAAAATATTTCAGAGACTTTTAAAATTTCCTGAGTGTTTTTTAGCCTCCTATAATACAATGAGAATTTCTTTAAGTGCTTCTCATCCACAGACCACATGAAGCTCAAAAAGAATGAAGACGAAAGTGTGGGTTCTTTGTTCCTTCTTAGAAGGGGGAAGAAAATACTCACAGGAGGAAACACAGAGTCAAAGCATGAAGTAGAGACTGAAGGAAAGGCCAAGTAGAGATGGCCCCACCTGGGGATCCATCCCATATACAGACAGTAAACCCAGACACTATTGTGGACGCCAAGAAGTACTTGCTGACAGGAGCCTGATATAGTTGTCTCCTGAGTGGTTCTGCCAGAGCCTGACAAATACAGAGGTGTATCCTCACATCCAACCATTGGACTGAGTATGGGATACAAAATGAAGGAGTTAGAGAAAGGACTGAAGGAGCTAAAGGGGTTTGCAGCTCATTAGGAGGAACAACAATATCAACCAACCAGATGCCCCAAGAACTCCAGGGACTAAACCACCAACCAAAGGGTACACATGGAGGGACAGATAGCTCCAATGTGTAGGAAAGGATGGCCTTGTTGAAAGTGAATAGGAGAAGAGGCCTTTGGTCCTATGAAGGTTCGATGCCCCAGTGTAGGGGAATGCCAGGACAGGAAAGTGGGAGTGGGTGGGTTAGTGAGCAGACAGAGGGGAGATTGGATAGGGAGTTTGCAGAGGGGAAACCTAGAAAGGGGATAATAACATTTGAAATGTAAATAAATAAAATATAAATAAAATATCCAATAAAAATGACTAAGCATAAAAAAGAAAAAAGAAATAAAGATACATGATCCACAGGTAGACAAATAAACATATAAATAGATATATTTATCATAAAATATGTATTAGCACAAATAATATCTCACGTTAACAAAGTTATAATCTTAAAATTATAATTTTGTTCCTTTTTGTGTTTTTTAAAAAGAGAACCTCCTAAAATGTCCGGTAATACTGATTAACTAAAATACAGGAAAAATTACTGGTTATAACAACAGACTATACTTTGTTGATGCTAGACTTTGTTAAAATAAACCATTTTTTCACAAACACAGCATAACATTTTTAAATCTCTTTATGAAATTGGGCATAGTGAAATGAGATGAAACTAGCGTAATATTAAATCAGGAAAAATTAAAAGAAGACTTTTGAATCAGGAAGGAAGACTAGAGAGAAGGAGGATAAAGATAGGGAATAGAGGGGGAGAACTTTAAAACATAGTAAGGAAACCACAATTTTCACAACATTGAACTTGCAATGAAACCCATAATTTGTAAAAATCAGTTAGTAAAAAATAAAGGTGTTTAAGTTATAAAGTAAATGAATAAACAAAATGTAACTATTTTAAGCACCTAACATCATTGAATGCTGTATATTTCTTACCTCTGCAATCTGTGTGTTGCCATGGTCATACACATGTACCAGGAAATTACACATTAAGAAATTCAATGTAGTGAAAGATGAAATGTCCATCCTTTGTGTTAGCTTTAAAACGAGTTCCTTTTGAGCAATGTCCTTTGTATAGTGAGTAGATTTATTCATCCAGTATTTCTAAAATATTGAGTTTCTCTTTTCTCATGTCAAAAGAAGCAAACATAAAAGAGACAAACGTGTTTGGCAACGAGACCTAGTTTATGTGCCCTAATGTCTGGATTACTTTGTTTACATTGTACCTGATCATAAATTGTTGGCTATGACAAAAGAAAAACTAACAAGAAATGAAGAAATTACTGATAGATTCAAAGAAGGAGAAGATCATTGCTTCCAGTTATTTATCCACTGGCTTTGGGCCAACATATCGCCTTTGCAATGTGAGTGAATATTTCATTCAGAGCCTTTACGTTAGGAGCCAACCATTTTTTCATTTATCAAAAGATCCAACTCTACATATCATTGGTAATTTTGAGTTTCTTTTTAAAAATTAATATAGTTGTTTCTAAATTATAAACAATCAAATAAGCATATGTTGTATTTTGTGATATTTGGAAGAGTTTAAATTGTAATCCTGTCCTTTCACCAAATTATTCTGAAGAACACATATCAAGCATGTATGTTTCTTTACTTGCTGTGTATGAGAATGTATATGACATATTTATTTGTAAATCAAGGCAGATTCTAAATATTAAATTTCTGCATAATGAATTAAAGTCTACATTCATGACTGTCATTTTATTTTGCTTGATAAATATTTAAGATTTTTTATTGTAACCACCAACAGCATCAGAATTGTCTTTTTACTGATTGTCCCTTGAATTTAGGTAGAAGAAAAGTGTGTATTATATGTGCTAGATAACATGCTCCTCCTCCCCTAACTCCTCCCAGTTCTTCTCTACCTCCCCTCCCATCCAGATCCGAACTGTCATCTGTTTCTCTAAAAAACTGCATCTAAGAAATAATAAAAATAATGGAATAAAACAAAAATAAACAAGTCAGAATGGGACAAATCAAACAGATGTAAAAGAGCCAAAGAATATGCAAGAGAAACATATAGATACAAAGACACATGATACCAAGCACAGGAGTACCATTAAAAGAAAAAACAAACAAACAAACAAAAAACCCTAGAAGCCATAATATATATGCAAAGGACCTGTAAGTTAAAAAAATAAAATGCCCTGACAGAACATTGTGAGACAAAGAACTTGCAAAGAGGCTGCTGAAATCTATTTGTGCTGGGAATTTACTGCTATGCATGGTGTCTGCTATTGAGTGGCTTGTTTCCCTAGTGAGAGTCCTTTGAAGAAACCTGTATTTCATTTTTAAGAGTTATTAACTGTAGCTAACATTAGGGTTCAGGATGGGAGTGTATTTCCACTTCTCTCATCTCTAGGAACCCAACTAGGGCAGACCTGTGCAGGCCCTGTGCATGCTATCTTAGTCCCTCTGGATTCATATGTCTCTGGATGGTGCTGTGTGGAGGTGGCCTTGATTCCTGCAGTTCTTGATACTCTTTCTTTTTATTGGATATTTTATGTATTTACATTTCAAGTGTTATCCCCTTTCCTGGTTTCTCCTTCAGAACCCCTCTCTCCCTGCTTCTATGAGGCTGCTCCCCCTCCTCCCACCCTCTCCCACCTTACTGCCCTGACATTCCCTAACACTGGGGAATTGAGCCTTCACAAAACTAAGGGCTTCTCCTCCTATTGATGCCAGATTATGACATCCTCTGCTACATATGTGACCGGAGTCATGGGTCCCTCCATGTATACTCTTTGGATGGTGATTTAGTCCTGGGAGCTCTGGAAGGTCTGGTTGGTTGATATTGTTGTTCTCCTGATGGGGTTGCAAACCCCTTCAGCTCCTTTAGTCCTTTCTCTAACTCCTCCATTGGGGAACCCATGCTCAGTCCAATAGTTGGCTGCAAGCATCTTCCTCTGTATTTGTAAGGTTCTGGTAGAGCCTCTCAGGAGACAGCTATAACAAGCTCCTGTTAGCAAGCCCTTCTTGCCACCTGCAATGGTGTCTGGGTTTGATGTCTGTATATGGGATGGAGTCCCGGGTAGACTCTGGCTGGCCTTTTCTTCACTCTCTGTCCCACACATTGTTCCTGCATTTCCTTTTGGTTCGTAGGCTCATACCATCTCCACTTCTGCAGAATTCCTTGAGCCCTGAAGGGAAGAATGGTTAAGCAAGTCTATTTATGATAAGATCAACCAAAAAAGTACTTTTGATTCAAAAGTAGACTACAGAATCCTGTTTCCAGGAAGACCATAAGACTATCAAAATTGTGGAATTTTACATAAAAAAAAAGTCTTCAGCTGCAATTCTACATGTGTTGAGAACTGACATTTCTATTATTGATATTATTTATATTATTTAGGGAGAGATATGACTGAGGGAAAGGAAGTCTAGTAACCAGCCCAAATTGTGATCCAACTCAAGGAAAGGCTCCAAGGCCTGACACTATTACTGATGCTGTGGTGTGTTTATAGAGAGGAGCCCAGCATGGCTGCCCCTCTGAGAGGTCCAACACACAGCTGAGTCAGATGCAGATACTTACACCCAACCAGTGGACAGAAGCCTGGGATCCTTATTGTTGAATTAGGGAAAGACTGGAGGAAGTTGATGAAGAGGGTGACTCCATAGGTCTCTCTCAACTAACTTGGACCCCCACAATTTCTGACACTGAGCCACCAACAAGGCAGCATACACAAGCTGATATGAGGCCTCTGATCCATATACAGCGGAGGACTGCCTGGTCTGGCCTCAGGGAGGCAAAAGGCATCTAACCTGTGAGAGATTTGAGGCCCCAGGGAGTGGGGAGGTCTGGTAGGGTGGAGGGACATCCTCTTGGAGACAGGGGTGAGGACCAATGAATGGAACAAGAATTGTCAGATGGTGGAGCAGGAGGGGAATAATGACTGGACTGCAAAAGAAAGAAAGAAAGAAAGAAAGAAAGAAAGAAAGAAAGAAAGAAAGAAAGAAAGAAAGAAAGAAAGAAAGAAAGAAAGAAAGAAAGAAAGAAAGAAAGAAAGAAAGAAAGAAAGAAAGGAAGGAAGGAAGGAAGGAAGGAAGGAAGGAAGGAAGGAAGGAAGGAAGGAAGGAAGGAAGGAAGGAAGGAAGGAAGGAAGGAAGGAAGGAAGGAAGGAGAAAGAAAGAAGAAAGAAAGAAAGAAGAAAGAAGAAAGAAGAAAGAAAGAAGAAAGAAGAAGAAGAAAGAAAGAAGAAAGAAAGAAGAAAGAAAGAAGAATAACAATAAACTTTTAAAAAGTAATTTCGTCTTTATGAGAGTTTTAATTAATTCATTTGATAGTGCAGTTCAGTAGATACAAACTTTACCAGTAAATAGCAAATTATATTGATTCAATACAGACAATTGTTTTGACCTATTAAATGCCCAACTTTGTATTTGGAAGTAATATTTTTTCCTGTTGCTGCAGATAGATGTATGTGTTTGTTATGAAGGCTAGTGAAAGAGCTGACAGGCTAAGCATTTTTCATTCTCTCTCTTCATACTTAGGTGGCAGTTATCCTAGATTAGCAGTTGAGCCTAAGGTCTTTTCATAGACTTTATGTCTTCTGTTTTGTGATAGCTCTCCTCAGAGACCCTTTGACATCCTGATTCCTTAGGCTATAAATTAGTGGGTTGAGCATAGGTGTAACTACTGTGTAGAATACTGCAATTACCTTACCACCCGCCCTGGAGGATTTTGACTGGGGTCTCATGTACATAAAGATGGCAGTTCCATAAAATAAGGTCACAACTGTGAGATGGGAGGCACAAGTGGATAGAGCCTTGTGCCTCCCAGAGGCTGATCTCATCCTGAGAACAGAAAGAAGGATGCGGGCATAGGAAACAATAATGAGGAGGAAAGGAATGAAGACAATGATGATACTGAATACAAAAACCACCAGTTCAGTAAGTGAAGTGTCGGTACAAGCCAGTCTCAGAACTGAAGGAACCTCACAGAAAAAGTGATTCAGGACATTTGGTCCACAGTAGGGTAAACTCAAGGTGAGGACATTGATAACCATGGAACTGAGGAAGCTACTGCACCAAGAAATGGCTGCCAGTTGGACACAGGTGTTTTGGTCCATAATAACAGTGTAATGGAGAGGATGACAAATGGCTACATATCTGTCATAAGCCATAACACCAAGAAGAACACATTCAATCATTCCAAAGGAGAGTGAGAAGTACATCTGAGTGGCACAGCTGGCAAATGGGATGGTCTTCTTATTCCCCACCATGTTGGAAAGCATCTGCGGGACATTGGTGGATGTGTAGCAGATGTCCAGAAAGGACAAATTAGTGAGGAAGAAGTACATGGGGGTATGCAGGCGAGGCTCTATCTGGATAATAGTAATTATGATGATATTGCCAACCACTGACAACATATAGAAAAACAAGAATACAAAAAAGAGAACCAGCTGTACCTTGGGATCAGATGAAAGCCCCAAGAACACAAATTCAGTCACTGTGAAATTTAATTTCATATGGCCCATCTTTTTAGGCTACCTTCCTTTCACAGAAACAGGTACTACCCTGAAAACCAAATGCCCAATTAAGCAGTATTTTAGACCAGAGGTTTAAGAAAATAGATATCTTGGGTGTCTGAACTTTAGATCAATGGGGAAAATGTCCTTCAACTTCTGGAAAGGAATTTCAGATAAGATTGCAATGCTAAATTCATTATTTAATATAATTTATTAGAATGTTTACCTTTTCTAAAAGAGAATTTCATTTTGCCAGTCAAAATCATCCCATGTTCTATTCATTATCCAAAACTTTATTCATATATAACCTACTTCAAAAGATATGAAAAGCATCGTTGTAATGATTACACACCATTAATCTCAGCACTCAGGAGGCTAAGGCAGGCAGATCTCTGAGTTCAAGGTCAGTGTGATCTACAGAATGAGTTCCAGGACAACCAGGGCTACAGGTCTATGCAGAGAAACCTGAAACCCAATTTCAGGAAGGCAGAAGGGAACAGCATTCATAGAGACAATAATGAAAGCAACTGTATTGCACTGTGTACTACTTACTAATCAGTAAGTAAAACCAAGGTTACAGCATGTGCCACATCACCAACCCTCATAAACTGCACAGCCATCCTAACACAATGAATAACATAGACTGAAAACCAGATAAAGTAGGTATGAGATACACTAATAACTAATAACACATTCTGCATTCCTACACTTTCATGCTATGTGATATGGAATGGTAGTATATCATAATAATAATAAAAATATTAAATCTTATAAGAATTTTAAAGATTAAGTAATGTCTGAAGAAGTTTATGAAGCACATAGATATCAATCCAAACAAAACTGTCTAATGTTAATAGTGCTAAGAAAACATGATGATAGTACATTTACCTGGAATTCATATCTATGATTATAACCACTTTAAAAAGGAACTAAACATGTCAAAGTTAGTAGGACTTTTTACTGAGAGATCCTTAGGTTTTTTTACTTTTCTTATTTGCCTTGAAGACATACACAGTGTTATATTTGGTTCACCTCATTCTGTTTAAAGGGAACTATATAGAAATAGCAATGAAGTCTTGAGCATAGACACATTGCTAAGGACTATCTGTCAAACATTCACCATCCATTTCTCCACTCTGTTTTCCTTTTTGCATCATTTCTATTTATCCCTTTCAGCATAATCTTGATGCTAAGTTTACACTAGAGAATGTTTGTACATTAATAGCTGTAATAAATACTCTTGATTACCAAAACAAGTGTGTTGTCTACTGAATGTTGCAAAGAATGAGGTTTTCAGTGGCTCGGGAATTGGGACATCTGCTCAAGAAGCCTCTTCACAAAAAAGTATTTATAGGTCAGAAAACAAACACATCTTACAAAACACCCTTTTGTATATACTGTTCTTTAGAGAAATCTCAATCCCTTGTATTTAAGTAAAGGTTTTCAGGACAAATAGTGATATGAAGTGATGCTAAATAAACTAGGCTGTGAAGTTCAGCAACTAAAACAAAGATGGACTTGGTAAGAACTAAGGTGCAGGTTCCCTTTCCTCTTAAGTCACAGGGGAAGAGAATAGAAGAGTGTTTCAAGTTTGCTTGCAGATTCTCCAAACAGCACTTAGATCTTCTATTATGAACAAGAAATTCTAGTCTGGTTGTTAGAAGTGACCATATAACAAATGACATCCATAGTTTATCCAGTATAATAGATTTCTGTAAGTGTAACAGCATGAAAATACACAGTCAGAAGAGTTGATTACTAGGGGTGTGGTACTCTAGGAAAGCCTGCTTTCCAACAGTCTTTCCTACATGCTTGGCTCCTTCAATCATTGACTGAGAGGTATTGTTCATTCATATCACCAGTCTTTGCTTTGTTGAGAAAACAAAAAAGCATCTGAAAAAAAAACAACAAAATATCATCTAGTTAATATATTTGACATCTGGTGGATAAATTAAATCAGATAATGAATAATAAACAGAAGTAGGCATTGATCATAAGTGTTCAATACATGAAAACATTATATCATCATTATGTCAATGATGCATAATAAAGAATTCTTATATATACAGGAAAATAATTATTGACAATACTAAAATTGTAAGAGAATAATAAGCTTTTGATATGTGAAACACTTGTATGATTGGTATTAAATGATTTTAACATTTATTTACAATATAAAATTAGTTGAATAATTACAAAGAATTTTCTGGGAGCTCGTACAATACAAATGTCTATACATAGGCATAGGGACATCAATGTTAATACTAATACTAATACTAATAATAGTTAATACTAATAGAAATGTCTCAAAATGTCTACTATAAAATGTTTTATAAATGTTTTTTTAGTAGTTACAGGGAGTGAAAAAAATGAAAAAAATATAAAAACATGAGATGTCCCTATGCCTATCTATAGATATCTGTATTGTACTAGCTTCCAGAAAATTCTTTGTAATTAATCAACTAATTTTATATTGTAAATAAGTGTTAAAATCATATAAATACCAATCATACAAAAGTGTTTCACATATCAAAGGCTTATTTTTATTTTATTTATTTATATATTTATGTATTTATGTATTTATTTATTTATTTATTTATTTATTTATAGGTGTTTTTAGCAGTTGTAGGAAGTAAAAAAAAAGAAGTTCTGGAAATAAATGAACTTTAGAACTAAAAGAATACAAATGATGAACCCAACACTTTGTACCACATCATTTGGGCAAACTAAACTTATTCTTGCCCTAAAATAAGTAATAGCTCCACTAGTATTAATTTGTGAAATATTGTAGATGTTCTTGTATATTATGTTCAGAAGTTTAGCATAGCCATTAACAAAGCATTTTATAAATCACAGCAAATAGTATTTTATATGCTCCAGGTTAACACTATATACAAATGTCGTTGAGTTGTAATTGTTTATTTAAAGAGAATATCTCATGTGAATTTATTTTTAGAAATAAAATGCAAGAAGCAAAGTAGTTTAGTACCTAAGATATAATAGATTTTACCTCAAAATCATTTACCAGTTATGTATAAATATGAGGAAAGTCAATCAAGTGATCTAAGAAAAAACTTTCTTATTCATTTATCATTGATTTATGCAAATTTTGCTAGAAAAAATAATTACCATTTGAAAAAAAAGGATATTATTAGCAATCCTTAAAAATTACCATGTGGATATTAGGTTATCTCTTTCCAAGATTTAATTTCATGAACAATCTAGAATAAATGTTAAAGTCAAGAAGGGAAAGAAGGGAGTGTGGATATCAGTTCTCAGGAAGGAAGAAATTAAATCCACAGGAATGCCTAACTATGAAATACCACAAACATGTAAACATATTGAAGGCCAGTAAAAAGAAGTTAATAATTTTCCCTAGACATTTTGTTTAATTAAAAGAAAGATAATCTGACTTTATTGCTGCTACTTACTATAATCTTTATTGCATAGCCAATGTAAGACTGCATCTTCATTAGAACTCAAATTATATGTAATGATACTGAAGATTAGAGAGGTTTTAGAACTTTATTAGAAGACTTATTATAGTCATAATATATATTGAACTTTTCAAAATCACACAAATCATTTATTATGCTATTATTATTACTATTATTATTAATCTTATATTCCTCAACATCCACTGCAATTACGAAAACAGATGAAATATGCCCCAAATCATAAAAAATGCATGAAAATAATCTGCCTTGTACCTGTCTTCTCACCTATTTATGCAGACAAATGCCTCTTGAGGCAAAGCTGATGAAATTCAAGAGGAAAATATAATTTCACAGAAGCATTTCTTTTACACCTAATACTACTAGAATGCAACTCAGCCTTCTTATATAATGAAAGTAGAGGGTTGTATGCAGGCAATGAAATTTCTAGATCATCTGACTTTTCATGTTAGACAACAGAATAAATTTTAAATTCTTGAGGGAAAATGTCCCAACCCAACAATTAAAATTTAATTATTTTTACTGAAGAAATTCTGGATGATGTGTTTGGTTGTTGTCCTTTTAAAAGATATGTATGTGCAAGTAATTTGCATGAATTTTTCATTATCAAATTATTACTGTTAATTTCATGAACAAACTAGATGCCTTCAATATATGTTGTTCTAGGACAATAAAACTAATTTAAACATAAAAATTCAATATTGTATCAATGTCAGAGATACTCTAGCAGCTTTGTAATAATCTAAATCTGTCAAATATATTCTCTAAGAGATAAAGAATTTTGAAATAATCAAAGAGTTCTCTTTCCATACTGTTCAGCACTACATTAAAAAAAAAAAACAAAAAACAAGTGATTGTATATTAGGCACACTAATGGAAATGTCAAAAAGAAAATCATCACTTTACACAATAACTATAAGATAATATTAAAACTTATTCAAGTATATACAACACAGGATCAGAAATACCTAGTTTAATCCACAGAAGCTATATCAAAGAGAAGATAAATTTTAAGATGCCTATGATCCTGATATCCTTTAAATTTATCCACAGAGTAGACATGCAGTGGAGGTTCATTTCTTTTTTTTTTCTACCTAAGTGACCCAAAAAAAACTCCACTAGAGAGCTCCTACAGCTGATAAACAACTTCAGCAAAGTGGCAGGTTATAAAATCAACTCAAGCAAATCAGTGGTCTTCCTATACTCAAAGGATAAGCAGGCTGAGAAGGAAATTAGGGAAATGACCCCCTTCACAATAGCCACAAACAGTATAAAGTACCTTGGGGTGACTCTTACCAAACATGTGAAAGATCTGTATGACAAGAACTTCAAGACTCTGAAGAAGGAAATGGAAGAAGACCTCAAAAAAAGGGAAAACCTCCCATGCTCATGGATCGGTAGAATCAATATAGTTAAAATGGAGGTTCATTTCTAAGTACAACAGTTCTACATTCATTTCTTACTGAATAGCAGCTCACCAGTTTTTAAGAAAACACCAGGGTTAGGATACAAACCTACAAGCCATGAAGCCTCAAACAGCATTTTCTTTCTAAGGAGCAGCTTTCTTTTGTTATGTATTTATTTTCCTCCACAATTGTGTTTATAAAATAGAATATAACATATATTCATTCAACTATGCATCCTAACATATTCATCCACTCAGAATATGTTTTGTGAAAATAAAATCAGAATTTGATTATTTTAGCAATTTTAAATATATCTACTGGGAACATCCTAAAATACAGCACATCACTAAAATTTATTTTCTTCACTAAAGGAAACTCTTGCTCATTGATCATCACCTCTTTTCCCTGTATCCTCTCTTTCCTCCCCACATTGTTTAAAGCCTCTGGTCAAAACCTTTCTGTTCCAGCTATAATAAGTTCTACCTTTAAGATTCTCAGGAGCATGATCATATAGGCAAAGGGGAGGGGGGGGAGCAGATGTGGGATGGGGAAGTTGGTGGAGTGGTAACTGGGAAGTGGGTTATCATTTGAGATTCAAATGAATAGAATGATTAATTAAAAAAAGAAAAAGAAAAGAAAAAGATTCTCCACATAAGTGACAACGTGTAGTATTGGTGATCTGGAAACCAGAGACTGTAGGAAAAAGCAATAGACTATTATAAGACTACAACAAAAGCTGTGCACAGTCTTAATAAGAAAAAGGCTCTGGGGCGCACTTCTTCCTGAAGCTGTGTCTCTGCCCTCTCAAACTGCCAATCCACTGACATGGATTAAGTAATGCAGTTTGCTCAGCCAAGTTGACAATTTGTAAAGGATTCTATTCAGATGGTTAAAAGATGGACCAAACCACATAAATAAATAAATTAATTAATTAATTAATTAATTAATTAAAAAATTGCACAAGATTGCCATGGCCACAGCAATAGGATTTGCTGTCATGGATTCATTGGCTTCTTTGTAAAAGAGACCCATATGCCTATAAATAGCATTATTGTGGGTGCCTGAGTCCTTTCTCATCATGGGTCTAGTGACATGCTCATGAACCAATGACAGAGTGACAAGCTCATGAAGGAAAACATTGACCGGATGATTTGTGTTTTTCCATTCTTTTCCTCCTTCTTATGACATTTTTCTATTTCCAAATTAAAATAAGTTTATAAACATATTTTCCCATAACAAAAAGGCTCAAATTTCTTACTGGATTTACCTTATACATTCACTGAACCCTGGAGAAGAAGTGGTTAAAAAGGTAAAAGGACCAAAGCACCCACATATTGGTCTTCCTTCTTATTGAGCCTCACGTGGTCTGTGAATTGTATCTTGGGTATTCTAAGCTTTTGGGCTACTGTCCACTAATCAGTGAATGCATACCATGTGTGTTCTTTTGTGATTGGATTACCTCAGGATGATATTTTCTACTTTCAACCATTACACAGACTGTGAGGTCCCCAATAGAGGAGTTGGAGAAAGGACTGAAGGAGCTGAAGGGGTTTGTAACATCATTGGAAGAACAACAATATCAACCAGTCAGACACCCCCCCAACACACACACACACACACACACACACACACACACACACACACACACACACAAAGCTCCTAGGGACTAAGCCACCAACCAAGGAGTACACATGGCTCTGGCTGCATATGTAGCAGAGGATGGCCTTGTCAGGCATCAATGGAGCAGAGGTCCTTGGTCCTATGATGGTTTGATAGATGCCCCAGTGTAAGGAAATTGAGGGTGGGGAGGTGGGAGTGGGTAGGTAAGTAGAGAAACACCCTCACAGAACCTAGGGATAGGAGAGGGGGTTTCCGGGAGAGGGGGAAACCATGTAAGGGGATAACACATGAAATGTAAATAAAGAAAAGTGAAGAGTTAAAAAAAATAAGCCAAAGGGAAACAAGCTTATCTCAATGTATGCTATGTGCTTGCTTTATGTGCTAGGTCTAACAGGAAGATATTAGTAGAAATTGAGTATTTTCTGACAATAAGGATATGGATTCAAATAAAACAACATATTATGATTTTTGCATATTTAACTACTATATAATTTGGCTTGGCCAAATGTCAAAATGAATGAAATGAATGAAATTCCTTGTTACAACACTTTCTTATCTTTATATCCTTTTTTTTTCTTTTCAACTTAGGATTAGAATTGAAAACTTGAAAATAAGGTAATACTATCAGCAGAAAACCCTTGATACCTGGGTGTAGTTCCAAGACATCCCATGCAACACTTAATGCTATTTAATCACAATATATCAACTTTTTCCTAATTTATGTGTTCATAAATGAAAAACACTAATAGTAAAAATGTTACAAAAGTAACAAAACTGGGTGGGAAATAGACCTAGCATGTAAGGTGCAGAGGCACAATTCCCAGCAGCTCCCAAATCTACATGAAACAAATTTTTTAGTACTATATTATTTATTTTAAAATAAGATTTCTTTGTATAAAAGATGCAAAAGAGTTATAAATGTCTCTCTCTCTCTCTCTCTCTCTCTCTCTCTCTCTCTCTCTCTCTCTCTCTCTCTGATATACATATATATATATTCATTTGTCTCTCTCCTTTCTTTTCCTGTCAGTCTCAATTTTCTTCTCTTTACGGACACTATAAGAGATATAAACACGGGTTCCATAGTGTTCCTCTATGACAAAACAAGAAAACAGAAAAGTACTTGGCTTTATAAATTATTAAATTAAATACAAATCTCAGAAACATACAACAATAATAGTTAAGTCACACAGTTGTCAAAAAAAGCCAACTGATGTTAGGAAAAGGATAAAAGGGTAGAAAAATAAAAGTCATAAGCATGTTTCCTCATTACTAAATATTTATCCCTAAAGCAAAAAAAAATAATTTCACCAATTTGAGAAATTTGAAATGGAGTAAACAACTATAAAATCTGAGGAATTTTAATTAAATTAAAACATTTCCAAAATAAATTTTGTGATCATTTCATCTAATATTTGAAGGATTAGCAATACTTAACATTGATGTCTTATTTTATTTTCATTTATTTACTTTATATATCACTCACTGTTCCCCACCCTGGTCCACACCTCCCACTGTCCCTTTTCTTATCGCCATCCCCTTCTCCTCTGAGAGAGAGGAGGCCTCTCCTGGGTATCCCACCTCTCTGGCACATCAGTGCTCTAAAGGGCTAGGCCCTTCTCCCACAGATGTCAGACAAAACAGCTGAATTAAGGGAATATATTCCACATAGAGCCAACGGCTTTAGGGATAACCCCTAGTCCAATTGTTTGGGACCTACATAAGACTCAGCTGCTCATCTGCTACATATACTAGGGGCACTGAAGTTCAGCCAATGTTTGCTCTGTTTGGTATTTCAGTCTCTGAAATCTCTCAAGGGTCTAGGTTAGTTGACTTTCTAGGTCTTCCTGTGGAGATCCTATTCCATTCAGGGTCCTCAGTCCTTCCCCTAAATCTTCCATAAGATTCCCCAAGATCCATTCAAAGTTTGGCTGTGGGGTTCTACATCTGTCTGAGTCAACTGCTGAGTGAGCCTTGCAGAGGACAGCCCATGTGAGTTCGCATCTGAAAGCATAACAGAATCATTAATAGGGTCACGAATTGCCCATGGAATGGGTCTCTGGTTGGGCCAATTATTAGGTGGCCATTCCCTCAGTCTCTGTTCTATCCCCTGTCCCTGAATTTCTGGAAGGCAGGATAATTTTGGGGTCAAAGTTCTATGAATGGGTTGATGTCCCTATTGCACTACTGTGGTTCCTGCCTGGCTACAGGAGGTGTAATGTTCAGGTTCTATATCTCCAGTTGTTAGTCTCAGCTAAGGTCACCCCCATTGATTCTTTAGTACTTTCTCTATCCAATGTATTAGAAATATACTCATATGCCCCCTATCCCAGCCAGGTGCAAATTCAACTCATTTTCATGGTCATCCCTGTTGTTGTTTTTTTCCACAGTTGATCCCGAAACCACTCCCATTGTTCCCCCCATCCCCTCAGTCACCCAGTTCCCTCCATCCATCTGCCTCCTACAACTATTTTATTCCTGCTTCTAAGAGACATTCAAACATCATCACTTGTACCTTTCTTCTTGTTTTGGGTCTATGGGATATAGAATGGATATCCTGCATTTTATGGTTAATATCCACTTATTCGTGAATACTTATCACTCAATAAGTGAATACATACCTTGCATGACCCTTTTGAACTATGTTACCTAACTCAGGCTGATGTTCTCGAGTTCTACCCATTTGCCTGCAAAATTCATGTTGTTTTGGTTTTTAATTGCTGAAGAGTATTCCATTGTGTAGATATACCACATTTTCTTCATTCTTTCTTCAGTTGAGAGTTGTCTAGATTGTTTCCAATTCTCACCTATTATGAATAAAGCTGTTATAAACATGCAAGTGTTTTTCTGGGATGCTAAACATCTTTTGGGTATATACAGGGAGTAGTATAGTTGATTTGTGAGGTAGAACTATTCCTAGTTTTCTTAGAAACCATCAAATTGATTTTCCAAGTGGTTGTTGACGTTTACACTTGCACCAGGAATGAAGGAGCATTCCCTTGCGTTCCACATCCTCCCATTGAGTGTGGGCTATCTATTGAGATTTTGATCTTAGCCATTATGATGGGTCTAAGATAGAATCTCAGAGTTGTTTTGATTTACGTTTCCCTGATGACTGAGGACTTTGAACAATTCTTTAAGTGGCTGTTTTAAATTAGACCTAAAGATTCTTTGAATTTCCACAGTGTCAATTGTTATGTCTCCATTTTCAATTCTGATTATGTTTATTTGGATCCCTTTTCCTCTGTATTTTGTTTTGCTTGGCTAAGCATTTTTCTATCAAGTTAATTTTCTCAAAGAACAAGCTCTTACTTTTGTTAATTGTTTATATTGTTTTTTGTTTTATAATTGATTTCTGCCCTGATTTTGATTATTTCCTGCCTTCTATTCCTCTTTGGCATGCTTGCATATTTCTATTTCTAGAGTATTTAGATGTACTTTTAAATTGCTGGCATGAGAACTATTTGATTTTCTTATGGAGGCACTTAGTGCTATTAAATTTGCTCTCATTGCTTCTCATAAATTTTAGTGTGTTATGCCTTCATTTTCATTGACTCCTAGAAAGTATTTAATTTCTTTCCCTGTTTCTTCCCTGACCTAGAGAACATTGAGTAGAGAATCATTCAGTTTCCATGAATATTTGGACTATCTCATGTTTCTATTGTTAAAGTTTAGCTTTAACCCATGGTGGTCTGATAAAATACAAGGCATTATTTCAATATTTTTGTATTTGTTGAGATTTGCTTTATGACTGATTATATGGTCAATTTTTGAGAAGGCTCTATGGCATGCTGAGAAAAAAGTGTATTCTTTTGTGTTAGGGTGAAATATTCTATAAATGTCGATAGATTCTATAGGTCCATTTGATTCATAATGTAGATGAGTTTTATGATTTCTTTGTTCAGGTTTTGTCTGGATGACCTGTAAATTGACCATATTGGGGTCCTGAAATTTCCCACTATTTCTGTGTGAAATTCATTATGCAATTTAAACTTTATAAATGTGAATGTCCTTGTATATGACATGGATTTTGAGAACTGAAATATCCTCTTGGTATATTTTTCTTTTGATGTATATGTAATGTTCTTCCCTGTCTGATTTTATTAACTTTGGTTGAAAGTCTAATTTTTTAGAAAGTGGAATGGCTACTCCAACTTGATTCTTGGATCCATTTGCTTGGATAAATTTTTCCAGCCCTTTACTCTGAAGCAATGTCTATCTTTATTGGCAAGGTATAATTCTTGTATTCAGCAGAACAATGGATCCTGTGTCCCCATCCATTATGTTAACCTATGTCATTTTATTGGAGAATTTTAATATATGTTCTGTTTATTATGGATAAGATAAAGCTGAGTTCTTTTGTTTTCTCTCAATTTAAGAATTTCTATCGCCATGAAAAGGGGTAATTGTACAGTTACTGCCAAGAATCAGCCTCAACTGGGAGAGGGTTTCTGAGAGATGGGGTGTCTGAGAGCAGCAATCCTGGGTTACAATCTAACAGTCTGTGTTCTGCTGAAGATGGCTCTCTAGGCAGCTCTCTATAGATAGCTCTTGACTCTGTATTCTGCTTTGGTCAGTTTTTAACTCAAGACAGCCCTCTCTCAAGACAGTTCTTTCTCCTTGAGACAACTATTTCTTGTTAGATATAACTTCCCACAATTACATCAAATGGGTTACCAGGAAGGAAAACTGGGGATGTATGGGAAGGCCACCAAAAGAGAGCAAGACCAAGACAACACCTGCTGCTCAAAGTCTTAAAGTTTAATGGAAGACTCCAAATATATAGGGAGGGGAAACCCCTTCCCCCAAAGGCTGGAAACTTCTCCACAGAACGGGTTCAGTTGCTCAGCAGGTGGCTAGTGTTTCTCAGGAAACTGCAGGTCCTTGAAGAACAATGGGCTTCACCTTGGTCTGAGCACTCCACCCTAGGTGGAAGGGATTATGGCTAACACAGGAGTTCCTGCTCAAAGGCTGGGAGAGGAACTTCCCATTGGTCCATGTTCCTGCCAGGTTTCTAACCAAGGCCAGAAATCCTGTTAGAAAAAGTTCTTGAAGAGCTTTGTTTGCTCTCCAGAGAGCTCCAGAGAGCTCAACTATCATTAGGAAAAAAAAATCTGAAAAGAGAAGTGTCATTTTCCTCCATGCTGACTGCCAGTTGAACCAGCACCATTTGTTGAAAATGCTGTCTTTTTTCTACTGGATGGTTTTAGCTCCTTGGTCAAAGATCAAGTGACCATAGGTATTCATAGGTCGGTTCATTTTTGGGTTTTCAATTCATTATATTCCTGCCTGTCTCTGTACCAATACCAAATAGGTTTTTTGTTGTTGATGATGTTGTTTTGGTTTTTTTATTTTTTTATTTTTATTTATTTTTTTTATCACTATTGCTTTGTAGTACATGTTGAGGTCAGGGAAAGTGGTTTCCCCAGAAGTTCTTTTATTGTTGAGAAGAGTTTTCCATACGTTGGGTTTTTCGTTATTCCAAATGAATTTGCAAATTTCTCTTAATGCAAATTGATTCATTCTTATCTTCTTGTACAAACCTCAACTCCAAGTGGATCAAGAACCTCCACATAAAACCAGATACACTGAAACTAATAGAAGAGAAAGTGGGGAAGAACCTCAAATACATGGGCACAGGGGAAAAGTTCTTGAACAGAACACCAATGGCTTATGCTCTAAGATCAAGGATTGATAAATGGGACCTAATAAAATTACAAAGCTTCTGAAGGCAAAGGACACTGTCAATAGGACAAAATGGCAACCAACAGATTGGGAAAAGATCTTTACCAATCCTACATCTGATAGAGAAGGCTAATATCCAATATATATATAAAAAAAAAAAAACTCAAAAAATTAGACTCCAGGCAATCAAATAACCCTATTAAAAATAGGGTGCATAGGTGCATAGATAAACAACGAATTCTCAACTGAGGAAACTTGGATAGGTGAGAAGCACCTAAAGAAATGTTTAACATCTTTAGTCATCAGTAATCAATATGACCCTGAGATTACACTTCAAATCAGTCAGAATGGCTAAGATCAAAAACTCAGATGAAAGCAGATGCTGGCGAGGATGTGGAGAAAAAGGAACACTCCTCCACTACTGGTGGAACTGTAAGCTGGTACAAGGACTCTCAAAATCAGCCTGGCCATTCCTCTGAAAACTGGACATAGCACCACCTGAGGACCCAGCTATACCCCTCCTGGGCATAAACCCAAAAGGTAACAAGGACATGAAGTGGTCAGTTCAGGAACTTTGGAAAATCCCACCAGACCTCTCTCCTCCTGGAAGAGACAGGTCATGGAACACTTAGGCACCCCTCCCTTCCAGAAGGGAGAGGCTAATTACATTCCTCTGACCACAGGGAAGACTGACCATCACCTTTGGCCACATGCAGATGAGGGAAACCTGGAGGACAAAGACACATTCCTCTGGGAGGACTGACATTTAGCCACCCACAGATTTGGAAACCCCTTGCTACCTTATTCTCTAAGGACTGATCAGTTTAAATATCAAACTGTCCTAAAATCACATTTGCCTACTGGCTGTTGCTCAATTCTAACCCTAAAAACTGTATAAAAACTCACCAAACAAGCTACCCTGGTTCACAGCCTCTCCTGAGCGTCTGTAACAACCCCAGTGTGCTGGAACAATAAATTCCTCTTGGTTTTGCAAGATTCCTGGCTCCTTGTGGTTCACTCAGAGTCCCCTGGTAAGTAAGGCTCATCAGAGTCTTATAGACACATGCTCCACTATATTCATAGCAATCTTATTTATAATAGCAAGAAGCTGGAAAAAAACCAGATGTCCTTCAACAGAAGAATGGTTACAGAAAATGTGGTACATTTACAAAATGGAGTATTACTCAGCTATTAAAAACAATGAATTCATGAAATTCTTAGGCAAATGGATGGAATGAAAAAGTATCATCCTGAGTGAGGTAACCCAATTACAAAAGAAAACACATTGTATACACTCACTGATAAGTGGATATTAGCCCAAAAGCTCAGAATACCCAAAAATTAATTCACAGATCATATGAAGCTGAAGAAGAAGGAAGAACAGAATGTGGATGCTTTAGTCCTTCTTAGAAGGGGAAACAAAATACTCATGGGAGCAAATGCAGAGACAAAGTATGGAGCAGAGACTGAAAGAAAGGCCATCCAGAGACTGTCCAACCTGGTAAGTCATCCTGTATACAGACACCAAACTCAGACACAATTGCACATGCCAAGAAATGCTTGCTGACAGGGGCTTGATATAGCTGTCTCCTGAGAGGCTCTGCCAGAGCCTGACATATACAGAGGTAGATGCTTGCAGCCAACCATTGAACTGATCATGGGGTCCCCGATGGAGGAGTTAAGAAAGGACTGAAAGAGCTGAAGGGGTTTGCAACCCCATAGGAAGAACAACAATATTAACCAACCAGAGGTCCCAGGGTCTAAACCACCAACCAAGGAGTACACATGAAGGGACCCATTCCTCCAGCCCTATATGAAGCAGAGGATGGCCTTGTCAGGCATCAATAGGAAAAGAAGTCCTTTTTCCTGTGAAGGCCCAATGCTCCAGTGTAGGGGAATTTGGGAGAAAGGAGGTAAGAGTAGGTAGATGGGTGGGGGCACACCCTCATAGAAGCAGGAGGAGGTGGGATGGAATGGGGGTTTCTGGGAGTAAATTGGGAAAGGGGATAATATTTGAAATGTAAATAAATAAAATATCCAATAAAAATGAAAAATAAAATAAAATAAAGTGCCATAGCTGTGTCAAACAAACAAACAAACAAACAAAGAAAAACATAAAGAGAAGTGTCACTTTCTACTAGTTTGTCTCATGTGGACCAAAAGCCTATTTGGTTTTTTAATTTACATATCAATTTAATTATTTGTCTGGTTTCCTCCTCATGACCGACCAATAAATCAGCATTCCATAACCTTTCCTCCTGTAACTTAGGAAGAGACAAGCAAGCACATGTACTTTTTAATATCAGAAAAATGTTTAACATCACAAAAGAATTCAGAGATCTACCTGCCTTTGTAAACTTAGCTGGGTGGGACCTTGCCCTGCAATCACCAGCTCTAAATTTCTTATCTCCTTCCTTGGTATCTTTCTGAAATTTTAGCTCATAGTATGGTTGCCTCAGTTGTTTAGCTCTATGAAGCTCCTTATACAATTCTTATATTTCCTTATAAAGAAATCCTTATATTTCGCTGTTGAGAAATTATATATTTTCAGACTCATGTTTTCAGTGTTCTTTTCCATAGCCTTAATGGCTGTCTTGAGATCACTGCATTCTACCTTTTGCTGAGACGTTAGACATACCCTCACCTCCTGAAATCATGGACCTTCCTTGAAGGAGGAACATGAAAATTTGTACACTATTATACAAACAAGCCTTTTGCCCACAGTAACCATGAACACTCACGGAGAACTACACACGACTGGCTCTATTCTAGGTACAAGAAACCATGTCATACTGTTCTTATAAAGCCAAGCCAAACTCCCCAAGTTACTAACTTAATTATGTTGGGATTCACAAAAATCTCTGTAGAGCATGTCCTCTTGTTGATCTGGTTCTTGCTGAGTAAAATGGGAAATACCTTCCTCAACCTGTTGATCAAATGCTTTCTGGATCTATACACCAATGCAGACGGTAGAAATCTGTCTTTTTAAAATTTCTGGTTTCCCCATGTCTACACTTCAAAGATTTTAGTAATTTGGATCTATGAAGACAAGAACATCTCCTGTGCTAAGTGTGTTGCTCAATTCTTCCCTACTAGGATGGGTTATAATGAATAATTCACATTGTTTGCATAGCTGTGACTGCTGTGTGGCCATGTCAAAGTCACTGGTTTATCTCAGGCTTGTCTTAGAAACCATGTGCATTTTCTTTTTATTGATGTTGTTAGAGCATCTTATGTAGGTGTTTTTCTTAACTATTTAATCATCACCAAGAAATCTTTTACATTTAATTCCTATAATGACAACATCTTTGATGAGATTTACTATGACTTGCTTCCCCTACTGAAGCTGGCCTGTGGTAGCAGGATACCAGAAAGATACCAGGTCACAGTGTATTTCCTCTTTGATTTGAATGTATCTATTTCCCTTATCTTGGTTTTCTATCTCTTCATTATTGCTACTGCAAGAAATATAACTGATACTGTATTGAAAACTGTATTTTTAAACTCATTAAACATCCTTGTATATAACTTCTGAAAGAGTGGTATAACTACTTTTGGAAACTATGTTAATCATTTTAGATGGTACTAGAAGACTTTCTGGACAGTACCTGGGGAAAACGATAATTGACAATCTACCTAAATGTGATTCTGTTGGAGACTCCCCATTAAGTTTGAGATGTCTGGGACCCTTGATGACAAGGAAGAAAATCCTGCTATGGGGTACTGTGTTTCAGAGCTTGAGGCTATGGCCTCTTCTGGGCTCCAATATGAGTACTGAGAAGCCACAAGGACTTGGTGCAAGCACCTCGTGATGTCATTTTTGCAATTATTCCTAGTACTTATCATTCTCGTTATCTATCTACTGTTCCTTCTCTTTTCTTCTTTCCTTAATTAAACCAGTATTTGGTGACCTGGCAAGACTTAGTAGGAACCTGCTTGATATTCAGAAACTATATGTTACCAATAATATTAAAGTGAAGTCTGTTCATGAATTCAAGTGAAATTTATATTAAAGTCACTCACTCTAGGTGGAAATGAAACTAACCTAGGCAGAGATGAGTAATTCTGCAGCTGTTCGCCCAATCTTAATCTCAATTCTGTATAATAAAAATAGTATATTTTATCATAAAATTGAGGATAGAATAATGTTCAGATATTTCTCAGAAAGATAGCAATGGATTCCTAGGGTTCAGAGATGATGGTGGCAGCCCTCTAGGAATTCTCCATACAGGTTAAGTGAGGGTATTTTTGTAGACAGAAAGAAAGGGTCCAAAAATTATAAAGATTGCAGGGTCAGCAGTATGACCTCATGTTTGACCTTTATGAAATCATATTGTCTCACATATGTCTGAAAGAATTATTTTGTGACTGCAATACTGCTGTTTCCAATCTCACTGGAGACTGGTGGTTTGGAGATAAAACAAAATTGTGCTTGCTGTAAAATTTTTATGTCTGAAATTGTATAGTTCCCTTTTTTCTGTTCTAAATTTATATTATTCTGTGTCACAGGAAAATGTTGGCATAGGAAAATAGAAAAGCATTTACCCAACCCACTATGAATTTTGTTACCCAAATTTCTTATATAATTTCAATAAAAGACTGGGGCTGAGTCAAGTCTAGGTGAGCATCCTGACTCCCACGTTCAAGGGCTCACAAACCAAAAAGAACAGCCTGTCAGCATTTTATCTCAATTGTGTGTTTTCTTATTCATCTACCAGGTATCCTGAGTCCATAACAACTCTGACATATTTTTTTAATAAAAAAAAATTTGACTAAAATTTAATGTGTAGGAATACAGAGGCAAAAATGAGGTGAAGGTAAAACTGTACAAGCATACAGCTAGCTTCAAAGGAGTGCAAATTTTAAGCAAAGATTTATTAGAAAGGACATTGCAATGTTTTTGAGATTTTATTTTATGATTTGGGGTCAAAGGTTTTACAAATAATTAATAAAAAGCTACGTTTACACATGCTAATGTACATTTCCAGCATTTGGAGGATTGTCAAGAACTAATTCCTCTTATGATTTCTAATGCATCTAGCATCTAAGACTTCTAAGTAAAATTTAATAATCTCATTTCTTCTGGCTTAATGTGAATAAAGTATATTTCTATCATTTAATGTAAAACATTATAAAGTTGTGCCTTTCTGCCTTTTCATAAGTATCCACAGATTTACTTCAAGTTCAAGTTCATTTTCTTTTTCTTTTTTATATTTTTATTTACATTTCAAATGATTTCCCCTTTCCTGGATCCCCCCTCCCTGAAAGTCCCATAAGCCCTCTTCCCTCCCCCTGTTCCCCAGTCAACCCGTTCCTGCTTCCCTGTCCTGGTATTCCCTACACTGCTGAACTGAGCCTTTCCAGGACCACGGGCCTCTCCTTCCTTCTTCTTAGGATTTATTTGATATGTGAATTGTATCTTGTATATTCCAAGATTCTAGGCTAATATTCACGATCAGTGAGTGCATACCATGAGTGTTCTTTTGTGATTGGATTACCTCATTTAGGATGATATTCTCTAGTTCCATCCATTTATCTAAGAATTTCATGAATTCATTATTTTTAATGCCTGAATAATACTCCATTGTGTATATATACCACATTTTCTGTATCCATTCCTCCATTGAGGGACATCTAGGCTCTTACCAGCTTCTGGATATTATAAATAGGGCTGCGATGAACATAGTGGAGCATGTATCCTTATTACATGCTGGGGAATCCTCTGGGTATATGCCCAGGAGTAGTATTCATCTGGTAGTATCATCCCCAGTTTTCTGAGGAACCACCAGACTGATTTCCAGAGTGGTTGTACCAACTTGCAACCCCACCAGCAATTGAGGAGTGTTCCTCTTTCTCCACATCCTTGCCAACACCTCCTGTCTGAGTTTTTAATCTTAGCCATTCTGACTGGTATGAAGTGACATCTCAAGGTTGTTTTGATTTGTATTTCCCTGATGATAAGGATGTTGAACATTTCTTTAGGTGCTTCTCCACCATTCCATATTCCCCAGGTGCAAATTCTTTGTTTAGCTCTGTACCCCATTTTTAATGGGGTTATTTGGCTCTCTGGAGTCTGCCTTCTTGAGTTCTTTGTATATCTTGGATATAAAGCCTTCTGTCAGATGAAGGGTTTGTAAAGATCTTTTCCCAATTTGTTGGTTGTCCTTTTGTTCTTTTGACAATGTCCTTTGCCTTACAGAAACTCAGTAATTTTATGAAGTCCCCTTTGTCAATTCTTGACCTTAGAGCATAAACTATTGGTGCTTTGTTCAAGAAATTTTCCCCTGTGCCCATGTCCTCAAGCGTCTTCCCCAGTTTCTTTTCTATTAGTTTCAGTGTGTCTGGTTTTATGTGGAGGTCCTTGATCCACTTGGACTTGAGCTTAGTACAAGGAGATAAGAATGGATCAATTTGCATTCTTCTGCATGCTGAACTCAAGTTGAACCAGCACCATTTGTTGAAAAGGCTATCTTTTTTTCCACTAGATGATTATAGCTCCTTTGTCAAAGATCAAGTGTGGGTTCATTTCTGGTCTTCAATTCTATTCCATTGATCTACCTGCCTGTCACTGTACCAATACCATGTAGTTTTTAACACTATTGCTCTGTAGTACTGCTTGAGGTCATGGATACTGATTCCCTCGGAAGTTCTTATACTCTTGAGGATAGTTTTAGTTATCCTGTGGTTTTTTTTTTTTTTTTTTTTTTTTTTTTTTTTTTTTTTTTTGTTCCAGATGAATTTTAGAATTGCTCTTTCTAACTTTATGAAGAATTGAATTGGGATTTTGATGGGGATTGCATTGAATCTGTAGATTGCTTTTGGCAAGATGGCCATTTTTACTATATTAATCCTGCCAATCCACGAGCATGGCCGATTTTTCCATTTTCTGAGGTCTTCTTCGATTTCCTTCTTCAGAGACCTGAAGTTCTTGTCGTATAGATCTTTCACTTATTTGGTTAGAGTCACACCAAGATACTTTATATTGTTTGTGGCTATTGTGAAGGGTGTCATTTCCCTAATTTCTTTCTCAGCCTGTTTATCTTTTGAGTATAGGAAGGCTGCTGATTTGCTTGAGTTAATTTTATATCCAGCCACTTTGCTGAAGTTGTTTATCAGCTGTAGGAGTTCTCTGGTGGAGATTTTTGGGTTGCTTAAGTATCCTATCATATCATCTGAAAACAGAGATAATTTGATTTCTTCCTTTCCAATTTGTATCCCTTTGACCTCCTTTTGTTGTCTAATTGCTCTAGCTAGAACTTCAAGGACTATATTGAATAAATATGGACAGAAAGGGCAGCCTTGTCTAGTTCCTGATTTTAGTGGGAGTGCATCAATATTCTCTCCATTTAGTTTGATGCTGGCTACTGGTTTGCTGTATATTACTTTTATTATGTTTAGATGTGGGCCTGAATTCCTGTTGTTTCCAAGACCTTTATCATGAAAGGATGCTGAATTTTCTCAAATGCTTTTTCAGCATCTAATGAAATGACCATGAGGTTTTTTCCTTTGAATTTTTTTTAATGTAGTGGATTATATTGATAGATTTCTGTATATTGAACCATTCCTGCATCCCTGGGATGAAGCCTACTTGATCATGGTGAATGATCATTTTGATATGTTCTTGGATTTGGTTGGCAAGAATTTTATTGAGTATTTTTGCATTGATATTCATAAGGGAAATTGGTCTAAGGTTCTCTTTTTTTGTTGGATTTTTTTGTGGTTTTGCTATCAGTGAGATTTTGGCTTCATAGAATGAGTTGGATAATGCTCTTTCTGTTTCTATTTTGTGGAATAGCTTGAAGAATATTGGTATCTCCTTTGAAGGTCTGATAGAATTCTGCACAAAAACTATCAGGTCCTGTGCTTTTTTGATTGGGAGACTGTCAATGACCACTTCTATTTCTTTAGGGGTTATTGGACCATTTAGATGGTCTATCTGATCCTGATTAAATTTTGGTAGTTGGTATCTGTCTAGGAAATTGTCTATTTCATCCAGATTTTCTAGTTGTGTTGAGTATAGACTTTTGTAATAGGAAATGATAATTTTTTTGAATTTCCTCAGTTTCTGTTGTTATTTCTCCTTTTTCACTTCTGATTTTGTTAATTTGGATACTGCCTATGTGCCCTTTGGTTACTCTGGCTAAAGGTTTATCTATCTTGTTGACTTTCTCAAAAAAACAGCTCCTGGTTTTGTTGATTCTTTGCATAGTTCTTTTTGTTTCAACTTGGTTGATTTCAGCCCTGAATTTGATGATTTCCTGACTTCTACTCCTCTTGGATGTATTAGATTCTTTCTGTTCTAAAGCTTTCAGGTGTGCTGTTAAGCTGCTAGTGTATGATCTCTCCAGCTTCTTTTTGTAGGCACTCAGAGCTATGAGTTTTCCTCTTCACACTGCTTTCATTGTATCCCATAAATTTGTGTATGTTGTGCCTTCATTTTTATTAAATTCTAAAAAGGTTTTGATTTCTTTCCTTATTTCTTCCTTGACCAAGGTATCATTGAGTAGAGTATTGTTCAGCTTCCACGTGTATGTGCACTTTCTGTTGTTTTTGTTGCTATTGAAGACCACCCTTACTCCATAGTGATCTGATAGGAAACATGGAATTTGTTTGATCTTCTTATATCTGTTGAGGTCTGTCTTGTCAGTTATATGGTCAGTTTTGGAGAAGGGACCATGAGGTGCTGAGAAGAAGGTATATTCTTTTGATTTAGGATGAAATGTTCATTTATATTTCAAAGGTTGAGATTTTTGAACACCCCCAACCCATCTTCCCACCCCCTGCCTCCAAGAATATGCTCCTCTACCTAACCCACTCACATGACCCCCACTTGATTTCCCCACACTGGGGCCTCTATTGAGCCTTCATAGGACCAAGGACCTCTCCTCCCACTGATGCCCAAAAAGGCATTCCTCTGGCACTCTTTGGCTAGAACCATGTGTACCCCTTGATTGATGACTTAGTCCCTGGGAGCCCTGGAGTGTCTGGTTAGACATCATTTTTGTTTTTCCCATGGGGGTGCAACCCCACCTCCTCCTGTCTGCCCTCCAACTCCTCCATCATGAACCCTGTACTCAATCCAATGGTTGGCTGCTAGTATTTGCCTCTGTATCTGTAAGGCTCTGGCAGGACCCCTTCAAAAGACACCTATAACAGGCTCTTTTTGGTATGCACTTCTTGTCATCAATAGTAGTTTTGTGGTTTGGTGACTGATTATAGGATGAGTCCCCAGGATGACCCTGACTCTTGTAGAAGCTGAACCCCCAGCAGGAATCCAAGGAGCTAAAATAGTGAATGGCATGCAAGGTATTCCCACCAGTGCAAGAGTGACCTGCTTTATACTGTGGCTTAGTTAAAAGGCTAATTAGTGTGACCAATGCTACACAGAATCAGACTCACCATTGAGACTACAGCCAAAGTCTTCTTGATACAAGGCTATGATTTAGTAACTCAGATGCAAGTAGAACCTTGAACACAAAGGTATGCTAGAAGAACCTACAACACTATGAAATGATCACAGTAGTAACAGAGACAGTAAGGGTAATAATAACTTCTAAGCCTGACAGCAAATGTCCTGTTCCAAAAACTAGCTCAGGCATCACCTCTATAGACTTAGCATTCATAGAAACCCCACCAGATTATTACTATTCCCATTTTGTAATTGAAGAATTTAAGGCATAGAAACTTTAACCAATTTAACAAATGCAGGAGTTGATGAGTGGGTAGAGGAGCACCCTCATAAAGGTCAGTCAATTATACCACAACTTATTCTTTTCTTTTGACACTGTATCCTATTATTGTAGAAGTTGGTTAAATTTATCAAAAACTCATTCCTTTCCTTTGTCAGACATGCTAGAAGCAACCAGCATGCATCACTATTTTACTTATTTTTTCTACAAATTACCAAGAGTCTTATATACAAGTTCCTAAATGCTTTACTTTATGAAGCAAGCACATTAAGTATTTCTGTCCATGTACCTTCAGCATTCTCAATACTACCAAGGGAGCCCAACATAATTGTGGATGTTGGAAGATTGCCAAGCCTACTCCTTATTTAAGAAATGTATCCTTACTATTCTGTTTCCCTAAAAATACTCCTGGCACCACAATGTGTATTAGACAAGATTCTCTAAGGAACAAAAATAATAGATTTATTTGAGTGGTTTATAGGGTGTGTTTCGAGTAGTTCAGCAGTAATTCTTGTCTTCTGGAAGAAAAGCCAAGGTTCAGTAGTTGTTCAGTCCATTATACTGGATTATCCAACAATCCTAGAGAGGAGCCAGTTTTCTGTTGACATTGGAATCCTAAAGGAATATGTTTGAACACCTGTGAAGGAATGGGTCAGAAATGAGCTTCCCAGTGAGAGTGAGACCAAGCAGATAGAAAGCAAAAGTGTCCTCTCCCATGTCCTATGAGTGATGTCACCAGATGTTGTAGTCCAGATGTAGGGTCGTTCTTCTGATATCAAATAATCCAGCCAAGAAAACTTGTTCATAGGTGTGGCCAGCTGCTTGAGTTTTATCTACTTTCAAATGTACTGATGTTGACAAGCAAAATTAGCCATCAGAGGGCGTTATCCTCTCCCCATCATTTCTTTATATTTAGAGACTTCAAGCTCTATTCTACAAATATAAACATATAAACATATACAAACATGCAGTGGATATTACTAGCTACAACAAAGTTGACCCCACAGCCTGCCTCTCTACCAGGAGATCTCCTATAACTAGGCACACAGGAAACACATGGAAAAAAATGGAGCAGAGACTGAAGGAAAGGCCATCCAGAGACCATCCCAACATGGGATCCATCCCATGCACAGATATCAAATCCTGACACTATTACTGATGCCATGTTGTGCTTGCAGACAAGAGTCTAGCATGACTGTTTACTGAGAGGCTCTACCAGCAACTGACTGAAACAGATGCAGATACTTATAGCCAACCATTGAACTGAGCTCAGTGGCCCCTAGGGAAGAGTTTGGGGAAGGACTGAAGAAGCTAAAGGGGATTGCAACCCCATAGGAAGAACAACAGTATCAACTAACCCAGACCCCTCAGAGCTCCCAGAAGCTAAGCCACTAACCAAAGAGCATAAATGGGCTACTCCATGGCTCCTGCCACAGATGTAGCAGAGGACTGCCTTGTATGGTCTCAGTGGGATAGGATACATTTAAACCTATAGAATCTTGATGCCCCATGGAGCTGGGATGTTAGTGGGGTGAGATAAGAGTGGGTGGGTGAGTGGAAGAGCACCCTCTTAGAAGCAAAGGGCAGGGGAGGAGTTGAAGAACAATGTAGGGGGTACCAAGTAGGGTGGCAACATTTGGAATGTAAATAAATAAAGTAATTAATAAAATAAAATACAGAAAACTGGGGAAAAATAGTTCTGAAGGAATAGGGAAGAAATTAGAGATAGACTTAACCAAAGCAAATTACATGATTGAATGAATAAAATATGCTATGTAAACTCAATAGAATATTATTTAATAATAACAATAATAATTATTATTTAAAATAATATAATAAAATAATAAAAGATAATTATTGTAATTATTTAAAATAACGAAACCCCACATTTTCATCAAAATGTACAGACAAGATAAAAGATGGTATTTTACCGGGTAAAACAAAACAGAATCAGAAAGGCAAGTACCTTACATGCTCTCTCATAGATATACATGAGAGATCCATATACCTATGTTGATATGAAAGTTGGGGAAGTAGAATAATAGAAGTGGATGTATATATCAATAGCTGATGGATTTGATCCAATATTATTTATGTATAGAAAGATACTGACCTTAGTTTATCTACACAATTACAATTTTAATCTAACAAAATAATTGCTAAATTAAAATATATGTACATAGCTTAGAAAAGTATTTTTCATTAACAATAATTGAATATATTAATATAATGACCATCTTGGATACCTTGCACTGAAACCCTAGTAAGATTCCTAGGGAAAAGCACTTTGTAAATTTCATCTGGACATAATGGTCCTATGAGGCAAGAGTAGCTGTCTTTATTCTTTCTCAAGTGAGAGACCTGAGAAGTTGTTTATATAAATCCAAGAATCCAGAAATAATAAACTCAATAATATGGCAATAGAACCTAACTCTTAATCATTTTTCAGAATGGTTTCACCTGCAGATTTTTTAAAACTTAGAATATTAAGAAGACATTGCAAATTCATCTTAGAAACCGAGTAAAGTTCACTATAAAGACACTTGTAGTGAGGACTCCCAGTAGCAACACATGGTTACCTTGCTGCATACCTCCTGAAGTATTTGCCCTTGTTCACTAATCCTAAAGTATATCAACATCTGGTACCAATCATGCATTCTGTTTTATCTAGAACTGTACTACTTCATGACATTAGTATAAAGCAAGTATGTTCTTCATTATACTTTATTCTCTTCACATTAAAAGTTATTAAAATAATATGACAGTTTCTTCAGTTTCTGTATTGAATTACAATTTTAGCAGCAAATAATTTGCCTGAAAAGCATGAACAAAGTTATTCTATTCATTATTAATAAGGTTGCATTGAAAAATATCTTATGATTTTGATCATTTTAAAATATTTTTATTTGTTCTATGAAAAGTTCATTCAATATACAATATGTATATTGTATCCACCCATAGCCTTCCTCCATCTCCTGCCAAAATTCTCCAATCCATATTACTTCATATTATTATTATCATCAACATCATTATCATTATCATTATTATTATTGATTATTGATTAGAAGCAACAGCAGCAGCAGGAACCACTCCCTGGCTCCAATGAGTGCTGACCATGTGCAAATGATTATGTAGGCATCCACTGGTGTACAGTCTACTTACAATAAGGTGAACCCTGAAAGAAAAATAACTTTCTCTCAGAAGCTACCAGCTGCCAATAGCTTCTCAGCTAGGAGATGAGTCACAGAATCCCCTCCCCATCCATGTTGAAATTTTCATTGCTTTTATCTTCTGCAAGTCTTGTGAAGGCAATCATAGTTTCTGTGAGTTGATGTGTGTCAGCCATGCCATGACTAGAAGACAATGATTCACAGCTCTTCTCCTTATCCTTCTTATCTAATATTCTATGGAACAACTCTTCTGTAAGGTTTATTTGTTGTGTCTGGATGCATAATTCTTATTCTTAGAACTTGATTGGTGGTGCATCTCTGCATTAACTTATGTACATTGTGAAAAGAAACTTCTCTAAGTAAGGTTAAGAGTAGTGCAAACCTACAGATACAAGCATACATACTAATAAGGGAATCTAACAACATGATTATTTAGGAAAGCATTATAACAGGTTACCCCCGGCTACGATACCAGCATGAAACCACTCTTATGGAGAATGTCTCACATCTAATAAGTATGTGAACAATTACTTAAACATGCCACTATTAAACTAATTTGGATAACTTGCCAGATGGATTTGTATTGTGACATGAAGTAGCCGGTGATGGGTAAGTTCTTAGATATCTTTTATTCTCCAGCAGCCTGCATCACATTGTTATGTTTCAAAGGACTAATCTGTAAAATAAATCATATTTATACCACAAGATCATTTATGGATCACTAAGATTATATTAATAAGTAGTTAGCAAAGTATCCAATATCACAAAATGATTAGTAGAAACTTATAAAAGTATCAAAATTGATAAATTGTTCTCAGTAGGTCATGTTGCTATAAAGGAAAAACAATATTAGCCATAATTCTCATATCTCCTAATAAGGCACCTTTCTTATGATTTTAAACTCAAGTAATTATAGGTAAGTAATAGGTATAACTGTTGCAAAATATATCTATGCAGAAAGTCAGAACAAGTAAGCTTCATCACTAAACGAATATGGCCAAAGTTTTATAGACTCTCCTTGAAGCCAGAATGTAGCTCAGTAAGAAGAATGTTAATTTTGTATTCACGAAATCTTGGGTTCCATCTCCAACATAACATTAAACAGAACAACAGGTGTATTTTCAGTAGATGAGTGACAAAGAAAAAATAATAGAATTTCACCATCATCCTTAGTTACAGGATGAACTCAAGAAGAAAGAACATAAGCTATATGACACTTTCTCAAAAGTTAATGAATTGCTTGAAATTATTGAAGTAAAAACTATTACCTTCCTGCAATGTGTCATCATTTTATCAGAACAAAAACATATTTTAAATTTAAAACACATTGGATACAGAACATAATTGTGCTTTGTTCTTTAATTTGTGTAAGGCAATTACTTCCATATAGGATTGCTTAACTATAATATTAATTGCAGTACATATTTCTAAGAGTGTTTGAAAATAGTGATTTTTGTAAAGACTGGTTCCCTACAAAATTAAAGCATTTTAGTCATTTTCATATTTTTCATTGAACAAGTAAATAAACAGACTCTTGCTTAATTGCCTTTCAAATACTTTTAAAGCTATGTACCCCTGAGGTGGGAGAGATCATATACTCAGGGGAGTCTGAGCAGGCATAAGTTGCCTGGATCTACCATGTCATCTGCTGTTGGTTTTGAATGTAAGAGTTTCAGGTAAGTACTCTATCCTACCTGGATGTAATAGAATCTGTCTAGGATCATTAGTTATTTTTTTTTTACATGAAATACATATAATTCTACCATTAGATAATTTGACCAGGTTTTAGAAGCTCTTAAACACCTGTGTCATCTATTAGCTCTTAGGGTTATCCTCTGGCCTCTAGATTAATATATTCAAATCTAAAAGAGTCACAAATCCAACCAGCAACTGATACACTGATAATGTGATAAAAAAGGGTGACTTTCTAAGTAGTAGATTTCCTTTTTTAAAAAGCTGTTGAATTGTTGTTAGCTACTTAGTAAACATCAATTTGATGATTTTTGAAAATATTGCCATTAATATTTAAATACATAAAATATGAGGTCTCTGAAGAATAAATGAAATCCTATATGTGAAATAATAACTGTGCAGGACTCAGGGAAAGTTGTTCTAAATGACTGACTGTGATTTTTATAAATAACAACTATGAATACCTATCAATATAAATGAGAATGAGAATCAGAAAGAAACAAGAATCAGAAGATACGTTTCAGGTTGAATCCAGGAGCTTCTAGATATTTTTAACAGAAAATCTTTGTATATTTATACCTTTTGCTAAAACTTTTTACTCTGCATGATCTCTCTGTTTTACAATAAATGATTCAGAATGTCATAGCAAAAGTAAAAGTCAATATAATACACACACTACATTTTATAGTTAAGAGGGGGAAAGTTAAATTAATTGGATATGTGTTATTAGATAATTGGTAGTAGTCAGATGATACTAGATTACAAAGAGATAGGAGAAAAGTCAGGGAGGTAAAGGAGATTGCAGTGCTTTGCTTGGAGAACACATATTTATAGTCATTTAAGAGTATATTAAAATATGAGACTATGAATTTTAGGCCTGTAGAGATACAAGGAGGACAGGCATTCCAACAACAGGCAAGAACAACTAGGAATGCACTGAGCATGTGTTATTCAAGAACAGACAGAGGGTAAGGTAAGAATGGCAAAACTATAGCAGTTCTGAGCAGAGAGATAGCCAGGGCCAGATATAAACACAGGGCCTTTGGAAGGATCATGGTAATTTCTAAGAATAGGTTAAAAAATAACTTATGCTTGGAACAAAAGAATACCGTATTAAACTGATATTTACACATGACCACGCTGGAGGCCATGCTGACTCAATTGGGGTGAAGAGAGGTAGGAGAAACTGAGAAAACTTCCACAATGATAGAGAAACTTAAAAAAAACTGTCTGCATATAAGAATCAAATGTTGGACCAGTGGAAAACTATGTAGGTCCTGAGCCCATTTTGGTAAATAATTAGAGACAACATGAAGTTAGAGTGCAGTAGCAAATGTGACTAAATGAGCTTCTACAGTGTAGAATAATGCCTTTGTCAAAAGTGTAGAGTGAAGTGGAATAGATATTAAGAACAATGCGGAGATGGATTTTTTTTCAGATTTCAGAGGTCTTCTTATTATTCACATTAAGTAGTCATTTGAACCCAAGTACCTAAAATATATGGCAGAAAAACAGCCATGAAATTTATCTTTAAAATTTTTTCACACGTGTTAAGCATTTAAATTCATCAGGATATATTCACCAACATCTGACAGGGTTGTGATGATGAAGAGGCACAAAAATCAATTCATGAAGCATTTCTGGTTCAAAATCAGGAATGGTGATAATGAGAAGATGCAGTAAAGGAATAGAAAAGTAACACAGAAAGCTATGAGAACTTGGTGAATAGGCAAACATTTTGTTATCCAGAAGACAGAATCAACAGATAGGCCAAATACTACAAAGATCATGTCAGTTATCTCTCTCTCTCTCTCTCTCTCTCTCTCTCTCTCTCTCTCTCTCTCTCTCTCAATAGCCTCCTTGGAGCATCATCACATATCTTTGTGTATTTTACTCAGAAATAAAGTCTGGTTATTAGGATTAATATTTAATAATATGAATACAAGAGATGAATATAAAGAACATCTCTAGTTATTAAGATGATGATAAAGATAAAAGTATTTGCCAAAAGTTTTATTTGCTTATTAAATAAAAAATATTTCTAAATGAATCTTTGGAGTGTTGCATAAGAGACTTGTATGTATGAGACTTGTATGATTACCAGGCGAAATAGTATGATTTACTCATTTGCCTTTTTTGTTTCAGCACAGTCATTAGGAAAAAAAGTCTCTGTTTTATGTTCTAAGGAGAGAGTCTTTACAACCATGGAGAGAGGCAACCACACAGTGTCTGAGTTCATCCTCTTGGGATTCACCTCTGACCCTACCACACAATTGGTCCTGTTTGTGATGTTTCTCATTATGTACACATTGACGGTGTTAGGAAACAGCACTCTTATTGTGTTGATCTGCAATGACCCCAGGCTCCACACACCCATGTATTTCTTCATTGGAAATCTGTCTTTTCTGGATCTCTGGTTGTCTACTGTCTATACTCCAAAGATCTTAATGATATGTATCTCTGAAAATAAGAGCATGTCCTTTGCTAGCTGTGTGGCTCAGTTCTTCTTCTCTGCTGGACTGGACTACAGTGAGTGTTACCTGCTGGCTGCTATGGCTTATGATCGCTATGTGGCGATCTCAAAGCCACTGATTTATTCTCAGGCCATGTCTATAAAACTATGTGCATTTTTTGTAGCAGCCTCTTACATGGGTGGCTTTATTAATTCTTCCATCATCACCAAGAAAACTTTTACCTTTGACTTCTGTAATGACAATGTCATTGATGACTTTTTTTGTGACTTGCTTCCCTTGGTGAATCTGGCTTGTGGTGGTAAGGAAGGATACCAGGCCCTGATGTACTTCCTCCTGACCTCCAATGTAATGATACCAATTGCTCTAATCCTGGCCTCCTATCTCTTCATCATTGCCACTATCTTGAGGATCCGCTCCACCCAGGGTCGCCTGAAGGCCTTCTCCACCTGTTCCTCCCACCTCATCTCTGTGACCTTGTACTATGGCTCCATTCTCTACATCTACTCCGGTCCCCGGTCCAGCTACTCTTTAGATTCAGACAAAGTTGTTTCAACATTTTACACAGTAGTTTTCCCCATGTTGAATCCCTTCATCTACAGCCTGAGGAATAAGGATGTGAAAGAGGCTCTGAATAAACTCTTCAAGATCATTCCTTTATGAGAAGCACAGAACATGCAAATTGCTAATGCATTAAGGATATAAGGATGATGTTCATCTCTCCAAAAATATAAATAAAATTATTTCTACCACTCCACGGGACCCTTAGGGAGCTCTACTACAGTAAGTAGGTTAATGTATGTGATAATACTTAACATGTACAGGCTTGTGTTTATGTCAATTATCTTAGATTACAAATAAAATTCCAAATCGACAATGTATTGTCTAGCTATGATAAATCACAGCTCATGATTGCAGCAGAAAATCTGGTTGATTAGTGTATGAAGACAATGTGTACATAATTATTGACTTTAAATAAGAATATCTGTTGGGTTCATTTTACTCGATTCCCTATAAGTCAATATTTGTCCATTAGTTTTTTTACATAACTATATGAATGAAACTAAAAATATATACCTTTCTAGAGGTAAACATGTTCCAAATCTGACATTATTATACAAAAACATTATAGCAAGTATTTCTTAAAATTTGTTTTTATCAGAAACACATACCTACTCTATTGCTTTGGGGTCAAAATTTCTCAATCCACCATGTACAGAAACTTGATTCTAATCATTTGACTGGAAGCAAACAAAATCCCTTCTCCAACAAGGATCAGAAAATATTTAGACAATGCAAGCATGGCTAAACAAAGTATATGTTTGCAGGGAGCCTCCTGGCCGAGGGGGGGGGGGGGGAGAGAGAGAGAGAGAGAGAGAGACTTCTTGTCCTCAGTACATCTTTCAGAGTACATGATCACATATTACAAAGTTCATCACAAGTTCACACAAACATTCAACTCAGAAACTGAGATAGAAGTTTAAGGGTTGGGTGGGAAAACAGGGGGAGGGAAGGTGGCTGATGGTACTTACGGGAGTGGGGGTCTAGAAAAGGGGAAATCATTTGAAATATAAATAAAATTATATGGAAGAAAAAAAAGGAAAAAAAAAGAAGTTTACAACAGAGAATGTTTACATGCATATCCATTAGCAGTAATTATCTAGCTAAACATTCATCTCCTGTCTCAGCTCTACAGGTTCACTAAGGTTTAAAAACCATAACTAAGTTATTAATGAAGTTTTGTATAGATAAACCCAGTCAATATTTTCTCTTCTCTCCTAGCACCTAAAATGAATGCTAGATCCTTTTTTTATGACCTTTGGTTAATTGTTTTACAACCTCTTGGAATGTGCTCTGAGTAGGATAAAGTCTGGTTACCATCTAAGAGCAATTAACTGGTGACAACTGGGAGACTGGCAGAGTTCTCATTGCAGTTTCGACTATCAGAAAAGGACCTAATACAAGTCCCGTTATAAAAGAGCTTAATAATCACAGATATAATTTTAGGAATTCTTACAGGATCATCTTTAAATCTCAAGTCATCTATTTGTCACTTTTAGAAAGTACATCTTTGTGGATCTGCAGAGATCTGCTCCAAAGGGGTGTGCTATTACTTATTGATTATTATATATGTTTAATAACAAGAGAAGATACATATTAATAGCAGGAATCTTTCCCAAAATGAGTCCCTTACAGCCTTGCTTAATTAGGGCTCACCTGTCACAAATTATATAATAATCTGAAGCAGACCTTTTCAGGATGACCACCTGCTAGTATATTAGCATGTCCCATTATGACACCTAACATACGTTCATTTATTTTATTTATGGAAAAGTAATATTGGCTCCAGATTCATCTATAAATTATCACAAATCTAAGAAAATAGAAAGATAAGTACAGTCAAAATGTGACTAGCACTGACTTTTTAGAACAAAGCTAAGACTATACTGATCTTCATATTGAATGAAGTGAATGCTGATAACCTTAAAGTATTCAGAGAAATCCTTTATACTAATTTAAAATTTTAGTATAAGCTTTTCAGGAAATTTGTATCTTTCAAGGGACAAAGTTTAAATTCTTGATATAACTATATTTCATAGCTGTATATTCAAACCTACAAATTTTAATAAATTCAGTGTGTTAATTTTTAGAATTTATTACTTTCATTACATATTCATTGATAAATATTCATTGTATATAGGAATGCATTTCGTTGGAAATTTTCACGTTAGCCTATAAACAGTTGTTCCCACGTGATTACAATATATTTACATCATTTCTCTCCCTCCTCTTTTTTTTTCTATCTATATCCTCCCTTGTACTACCTTATTGCTCTCTTACAAATTCATGATCTCCTTTTTCATTAATTGTTACATGCATATATATAAATATTCTAATACCTAGAATAATATTCAAATAAATGTTCTAAATACCTAACTGCTCATTCTGTTTATTGTATATTTATATACAATATACAGATATTGTATACAGATATTGTATATATCTATATATAATATAGATATACTGTTTGTGTGTGTGTGTGTGTGTGTGTGTGTGTGTCTTTTCAGAGTTGACCCAATTTGATACTGTATAAACAATTGATGTGCTCATATACCTGGAGAAATGATTTCTTTTGCTCACAGCATTTCTCAGTTGCCTGTTGTTCTTTGTGTAGAGTTGAGGCCTCATGAGCTTCCCATCTTCACCTTTAATATGTCTACTGCTATTACCATTGTTCAACTCAGGCCTTATTTGTTCAACTTTGCGTATTGTTTAATCCAGTAAATATTTTAAAATGACACAAAATTTTGGCTAAACTTACTATGTTGTAAGTCTTAAACATTCTGCTAAAAATGAGTATTCATTTAGATTGAAATAAAACCATAATAATATCCGTGTGTGGTGCACATGTACATATGAAGTGTGGCATTGTAGTTGCTGAGCATGCTAAAGTCTTAGAGCCTCTTGTGCTGCACAGGAATTTGAGAGCAGTGACTTTTCACAATTTCTCCTCATTTGCCCTTCTGGGAATTGACTAATTCTCTTTTTTACTTGGGCCTTCAACTTGCTGGCTATCTCATTTAAACTTGCCTTGCCAAATATTCTCTAGGTTATTTCTAAATTTAGGACTGGGCAATATCATTCCATAGAGTTTGGAAAGAGTCAGCCAGTGAATACTGTAAGCTCTAAGCCTAGTTCTCACTTCATTTCCTCTTCTACGGAGCATTTATTTATAGTGATATTCTTAATACAGTTATAAAATCCATGTAACATTCACATATGGAGAGGTGATGTCTATACACTGTTCTATATCCTTCCCTCTTAATGAAGTCATTTCAGAAAAACTTAGGAATTTGCTTATTAGTTAGTTAATTATATAACCCCCTACATTTATGTAGTAGTATTTTATTACTATGTATACTCAGGGGATTATGGTGGGTCTAAGATACATACACAGTGAGAAAAACCATCATAGACTCAGTATCTTATGACTTATTGTTCAGAAACCTTTAGAGAACATAAACGAGCAATATATAAAATTTAAAAAGATAGGATTTGATAAAAGCAAAATATATTTACTTTGAAAAAAGTCCTAGTAGGTTTTTATTTATCCACTTGTTATAACTCAGATTCTCAGAGAGCAGTGGGTCCATTAAAATTTAAAACTTGTTATCTTGAATTCTCTCTATTCACTTATTTTAAATTATGCAATGTCCTGAAGATTGATGTATTCATTATCATTAATATTCATTCTGATTACATTGTGTTGTCAGAGAATACCACCAAAACTACATGGAATTCTAAGTATCCAAACCAATAAAATGATTCCCCAGCTGGCAATACTGGCCACTGTGAACCAGAAAAATAGGATGGAGAGAGCTCCATGGCTATCATTGGAAAGATTTTTTTTTAAAAATTATAATCATAAACACAATAAAACTGAGACATAGATTATAAACACCCATTAAAAGCTTTTAGTATTTACCCAATCTCCCAAATTATGCCCTCTTACATTTAACAATCCGAATCACTACACAAAAATAAGCAACAGTACAGTCTAAGGCCCCTTGTTTTTTCAATCCAGACAAAGACCAACAGAATTGTCATGTCAATAAATCTCCAGTTACTCTTTTTAAAGTTATTTATTTGATTTTTTGAGATTATAGTACACTTATATGTTTTCATCTTCCTTTTTCTACGTCCAAACACTCCTTTCTCTCTTTCAAATTTATAGTCTCTTTTTAAACAGACTCTGAGTATTTTAGCTCATGAAATTATCATTTTTTTTATTTCACTATTGAAATTATACTATAATTACAGTTCTCTCTTTTCTTTCCTCCTTTAAGGAAATGCCATCACTATGTACTTCCATTTTTTGCAAAAAGACATTCTTTAAACAAGGTCATACTGTCCTTTGCACTCAGTAATCAAACCTACATTTTCTGTACACTGGATTTGGGATTCCTCTGATGTACAATGTGAGGAATGATTTGATTATCTTTTCTTGTGAAAGGGTGTGAGGATCCCCAAGTATTCTATATTATTTAAATCATCTAACATGAGTAGGGATGTACCAGGTTATAACACACATGAATGCACATGCATGCACAGTCACATAGTTATGCATGTATACACACACACACACACAAACACACACACACAACAAAGCCAGCATAAACACAAGCAAGAAGTATAATGGGATTCTTTACCAGAGAAAGCAGAGTAAGAATGTATAACAGATGGTGAACTGGAGAAGAAAACTGTAAGTAGGTACATTATTAGGGACTTGGATTCACCCTCAAGTGGCTATAGGTCTCTGAGCAAGAGAAGAACTGGTATTGATTATTTTATAACATAGTCATATTAAACAAAATTATTCTTTTTTACACACTGCTCTCTTTTGCTAGCTTTCCCTCTCATTCGGTTTTATCTAAAGAAGTGGAAACCAGGTCTCATCTCTACAAATATTTAATAAATCTATCTGGTGATAAGAAAGTCGCTTATACATTGAAGATTAACAACAATAAAAGCATAATTTCCTTGTCTCCTATTTCTGTATTTCCCTTGTGCCATTGTGTCCATTGCCTAATGTTCTCAGTAGCTCTGAACATTGTATCACTGTGTATGTGATCCAGTTCATCATAAGGATCTCCATGATGTTTTTTTTCTTCTTGCTTTACATTAGTCATTTCTCCATTATAATTATGCTTGGACGGAGGATATTTGTGTGTCTGCTCTCCTGGTGATACTGAACTTTTTCTAGGACAAGATGGAAAATCTTCTACTGAGATTTCACAGGTGAGCATTTTTCCTGAAAATGTATTTAATTCTTTTCTTTGCATAACTAGTGTACAAGCCCTTGTAGATTCCTTCGAAGGAGAACTTAATTATTTGTGCATTCCACAAACCACTTCAGCATCCATGGCATTGCAGCAAGTTTCTTAATTATATTTCTTTTTCTCCTGTGGTAGCATGAGCTTCAAGGAGTCTCCTTTGAGCTGGGTATAGATATACAGTATGAAGGCATAAAGGGGACTTTCTCTATTCCCTGATTAAAATCCACTTAAGGCTGACATGTTTGGAAACAATAATAATACTATAAAAGGAGATATTATCTCTGTGTTTGACTTTCAGACTATAAAATGAAGGACCCCAAAGATTTGAAATTTTCCATAGGAACTTCATTAAATTCTGGAGCCAGCCATAGGAGGAACTCCAAGAGTGCCAACAGATTGTCTGACCATCTTACTAGATGAGAATAAATCCAAGAGAATTAGAACAAAATCTTGACTGCTTAGACACATGTAACTCTGGCCTCTAAGAAACCTTACAGGAACACAAAGATGGACTCAGGATTTGACTAGATAACATTGTCCCTTTTCTCTAGGTGGCTATGTTGAGTCATTGCCCTCTTACTTTGTTTTCCTTTCTTTTCTTTTTTGTTATTAATCATTTTATTTGCTTACATTTCAAATGATATCCCCCATCCTTGTTACCCCTCCACAACACCCCATCCTATCCCCTTCTTCCCCCTCCCCTTTGCTCTATGAAGGTGTTCCTCCACCCACTTACCTACTACCACTTCACTGCTCAAGCATTCCCCCTATGCTGGAGCATCAAGCCTCCACAGGACCAAGAGCCTCACTTCCCATTGATGTCAGATAAGGCCATCCTCTACTACATATGTAACTAGAGAGATAGATCCCTCTATGTATACTCTTTGGTTTCTGTTTAGGTCCCTGGGAGCTCTAGTTAGTTCAGTTACTTGATATTGTCTTCTATAGAGTTGCAACTCTCTTCAGCTCTTTTGGTTTTTTGTTGACTTATTTTGGACATGTTGCCAAGTATGGCTTGGGGTTATCTAGGCCACAAACCCTAACCTTGAACTCTAGAAACAATTTAAGATACTCAGCTTAAACACATCTAAAGGATTTCTAGTTTATCTCCTGCATAAACCAGTGTCACTCTTAAAAATCACTACAGTACCAGCACTGGATAAAATTATTAAATATTTATTTTAATGTTTTCTCAGAGATGATCCATAATAGTAGTTGTTATTTGGTGAGTAGATTGAAAAATGATTTTTGCTTAAAAAATAAAGAGAAATCACTCATGGAAATTACAAAGTTTAATAGTGTATATCTAAGAGGAGAGGAACTAAATAGGAAACAAGCATTTAAAACAAGCATCCATGGGAGAGGAAGCCCTAGGTCCTGTGAAGGCTTGATGCCCCAGTGTTAGGTAGTGATATGGCAGTGGGGCAGAGGTGGGTGGGTGGGTCAGGAAACACCCTTATGGAGGCTGCAGGGGGGAGGTGGGAGTGTGCAAGGGTGGAATGAAAGGGTTTTCAGAGAGGAAACCGGGAAGGGGAATAACATTTGAAATGTAAATAACCAAAATAAACCAATAAAAAAGAATAAAGCACATACTGAAAATATAACATATTTTGTCAACAAACTTTTATCTTTTAAAAAAAAAGCCCTATAAAATGTGATTCCCCCAAGTGTTTAGTTTTGCTTGCTTTAATTTTTGATGAAGAATATTAACTTAATCATACAGCTAGGCAAGTGAATCACCAATTTCCCCAGAAAGGGCTAGTAAGCCAACCAGTTAACAGGAATAATTATTATTTCCAGCTACTAGAGATAAATGTATTTAAAATAATTTTATAGAAAATTGTGTGATGAGAATATATATGTACATACATACATACATGTACACACACACGCACATACACGCACACACACATATAATAGACCACATCAAGCAACCATCAGGAGTATAAAAAAACAGCCATATCTTATTAACTCATGCTGAGACAGCAGAATCAAGTATCACATGGAAGCAATGAAGAAATACTAGATCTGTAAGACAATGAACTTCTCAGGAATATTTAAACTTTCAATTTCACATTACATAAAGAAACCTAAACTTAATGTCATTTTTCTGTTATATTTGATTATTTTGAAACTTACCAACATCTAAACTTTGTTCACTGTTTTATAAAAATGTTCTGTTGCTTCATTTCACATTTGACAAGGTTTTCTGGGTTTTTTGTTTTTGTATTTGTTTTGTTTTGTTGGCTTGAAGGCACGTGTGTGTGTGTGTGTGTGTGTGTGTGTGTGTGTTATCACATAATCATCCTATTGTCCTACTTATGCCATAGCTAGAGGTAACACACAAGCATGTTTCTAAGTAAAAAGATTACAATTTAATATTTTTGAGTAAAGCATTCTTTATGCTTACAATACAAAGGTATGAGCTTAGAGAATGGTATGTTGTACTAATTGCCATACCCTTACAGGTTGCTACACTCTCTACTTTTGATTAAGTTCATTCAGAACCTAGCTCTTCAAGATAGGTCCTTACCTTGCTGGTCAAAGGAAGGACATGCATGTTATCCAAGATGAATTATGACCTTTTCTTTTGTACAGAACACATGACAGTTTTTCTTATCCCCAAATGATATATCTACAGCACAAGTCCAAGGCTCACAGAACATTGTGGGGGATGATGTGGAAATATGGTAAGAGCCAGAGGACAGATATGTGTGCTGCAGGATAGTATCTTCTGTGTATGTCAGCCAAGCTTCTCTCAAAATGGCTTCCTGAATACAAATGGGAAAATGCCAATATTAGTAGACATATCAGTGTTGATGGAGGAAGTTCACAAGAACCTAACCCTATATAAAAGGCAATAAGCAGTCAATGGCTGCTGGAGAGGATGAATAAGTCTTCTCCAGAGTTCACAGAGAGGTTATTGAATCCTAAGAAGTCAGTCATAAACATGTATACATATAAGCATCAGTAAATGAACATGGTAGGTTTTATATTTATATAAAACATATATAGAAAACAATAATAAATAAAAATAAAAGAACACATTTAATAAGAAGTTGGGGGACACATGAGGAATTGGAAGAGAAAAATGAGAAATGCAAGTATGGTACTTGTATGAAATTCTCAAGAAATAAATAATTAAATAAAGAAGAAAGCAAAAATAAATGAACAACAACTCTTCTTCCATCAGCCTTGTGTTGAGTTCATTCTACTCCTCAAGCACTGTGATGGCTGCCTAACTTACCATTATCTTTCTTGAGTAGAGCTGTTTGAATAGCTGTAATATTTATATTTTGTGATTTCAATATACATTTCCCTAAGAGTCATACTGAATGCTTTTTCATCTCTCTGTTCACCGTTCCTATGTCTTTTTTGGGAGACTGTATTTAGCTGGTTGGCCCTCTTAATTACTATTATTGATCAAGTTATTTATTTGATATCTAAATCAAAGCTTTCCCTCTCTCCCCTCCTCCCAGTCTCTCCTTCTTATCTCATTCACATATGTACCCTCTTCCTCTTCATATCACAAAAGGCTAGACTTGACCCTTGTTTAAGGAGGTTATTTATTTTCTTGTCTCCATTCATGTACATGACCTAATATTTCATTTCTGTCCCACCATCCAATATTATCTTCTCAGTTACATTAATTGAAAATTTATCAGTATTCAGAAAAATGTTGTTATTGTTGTTATTACACATTTGAGTAACAACTTCTTGGAGAGAAGATGCCACCATATAAGGGTCAGGCCTATAATCTTCACGGCTCTAAAACAGAGTTCAGGGACATACTTGGGGAATCAGGAACTACATTCAATTAATTAATTAATTAATTGATGGATAGATAGATAAAGAAAGCAAGCTACCCAATAATTCTTAGGATTTTATCATATTAAGTTATACACTGAAGCCTGAAAAACTCGAGTTTTAAGTGCTCAAAAAACCAGTGATAATGTCAACTGTTTTATTCACTGTTCTATTGCTGTGTAGAGACACCAAGGCAAGGCAAGTCTTATGAAAGATAGCTTTTAATTGGGGTCTACATTACTGTTTCTGAGATTTAATCCATTATCATCATGACAACAAGCATGCTGGTAAGTACTTGTAGTGCTAGGGAAGTAGCTAAGGGCAACATCTTGATGCAAAAGAATGGAGGAAGAAAGAGAAAACAATCATGGGATCCAGAATGCATCTGAATATTATCTTACTTAAGCCTTTTCCAATTAATTATAATATTTTACTTCAATGGGGCTTACATTGAAGTAAATCATTAATGATAGTATATGTACTATTTTAGGTTAAAGTACTAGCATAAAGATATGTTTTAATGTTAGATTTAGAATATTTTAGTTTCTTTTTTGTGATATTAATATTTTTGTGTTTATTTCTTTTTTCATTTTGTTTTTGTTTTTTTATTCAATATATTTTTTATTTACATTTCAAATGATTTCCCCTTTTCTGGCTCCCCACTCCCCGAAAGTCCCATAAGTCCTCTTCCCTCCCCCTGTTCCCCCATCCACCCCTTCCCACTTCCCTGTTCTGGTATTGTCCTATACTGCTACACTGAGTCTTTCCAGAACAAGGGGCCACTCCTCTGTTCTTCCTGGACATCATTTGATGTGTGGATTATGTCTTGGGTATTCCAATTTTCTAGGCTAATATCCACTTCTTAGTGAGTGCATATCATGATTGATCTTTTGAGACTGGGTTGCCTCAATTAGTATGGTGTTCTCCAGCTCCATACATTTGTCGAAGAATTTCATGAATTCATTGTTTCCAATGGCTGAAGAGTACTCCATTGTGTATATATACCACATATTTGAATCCATTTCTCCGTTGAGGGATACCTGGGTTCTTTCCAGTAGCAGCCCTATTTATAATAGCCAAAGTTAGAATATTTTAGTTTCTAATATTTATTTGAAGATTTATTTTGCATTTAATTATGTATACATTGTTTGTCATTGTATATGGGCATGTACACTTTTTTCACAGATGCTTAGAGAGGCCAGAGGCATTAGATGCCCCTGGAGCCTAAGTTACAGGTAACACTGAGCCATTCAGTGTATGCACTGGCTAGTTTTGTGTGTCAACTTGACACAGGCTGGAGTTATCACAAAGAAAGGAGCTTCAGTTAGGGAAGTGGCTCCATGAGATCCAGCTGTGGGGCATTTTCTCAATTAGTGATCAAGTGGGGAGGGCCCCTAGTGGGTGGTACCACCTTTGGGCTGGTGCTCTTAGGTTCTATAAGAAAACAGGCTGAGCAAGCCAGGGGAAGCAAGCCTGTAGGAAACATCCCTCCATGACCTCTGCATCAGTTCCTGCTTCCTGACCTGCTTGAGTTCCAGTTCTGACTTCCTTTAGTGATGAACTGCAACATGGAAGTGTAAGCTCAATAAACCCTTTCCTCCCCAACTTGCTTTTTGGTCATGATGCTTGTGCAGGAATAGAAACCCTAACTAAGACAAATTGGTACCAGCGTAGTGGGGTATTCCTCTGACAACTTGAACATGTTTTGGGGAGGAAAGTGGAAGGACTTTGGAAAATTTGAGCTAGAAAAGCCATTAGAATATTAAGAGCTTGGTGGAAAGTTCTGTAGGAGCTTGGAAGACATTGTTAAGAACAATGCAAAAGATGGAGGCCTGGCTTGTGAAATTTCAGAGGGAAGATTAAACACTGTTAAAGTGGCCATGTTTTGATTGTGAAGATTTTGTGGGTTTGGTTAGCTGGGGCTGAAGAATCAGCTGTGAGTAACAAGATACCAGAACCACTAAAGCAAACCTTTGTGTTACAGGGACTATTGATGCTGGTTAGCTGGAGCTAAGAAATTAGCGGTGATCAAGAAGAGACCAGCATCACTGAGATGAAATCTTCTTGGAAGTGTTTTCTGAGAGCACAGAGAGTGTGTTCCAGAGATAGCCACAGTTGTATTTTGTGCTGTGGCTGGACATGGTACTGTGTAAGAGTCGCCCAGATGGTGCTGGTTTTGAAGGCATGGAGGGGTCATGAAGAGCAGCTGAGCCTCCTGGCACAGTGAGAGGCCACGGAAGACCATTGGTGAAGGTGCAACCTCAGTTGCAATTGATGGCCCAGGACTTGAGTGGGTCATGCTTAGGAGCAGAGGCTTGTCACCATGAAGAGAGCCTATGAGAGGCTATTGGTGAAGCCTAATTACAGTAGAAGTCAATAGTGTTTTGTAGATGCCAGTGCCATGAGATGACCACTAAGAACAGCAGCAGCAGTGGAGTACAGGCAGCTGGAACCTAGAAGACAAGCTGTGTGCTACAAAGGGCAGAGCTGGAGAAGTGACCCACACCCTTGGAAGAGCCTGGAAGATTGTGAGTTGGATCCCAGACATTGAACCATTGGAGTTTGAGTTTTGCTATTGGTTGTGACTGTGCCCTGATATGTTTCCCTCTTGAAGGAAGAAAGTATTTTAGTAGAGCCCACAGTTAAAAGACTTTGAATTTTTAAAAGACTTTGAATTTTAAAGATATTGAACATTTTGAAGTGATTGAACTTTTAATGTGTAAAGACTGTGGGACTTTTAAAGTAATTTAGATCTTGGGGATGAATAAGAAAGTAAGGGTTGAGGCTTAATAGTGATGTGTTTGTGTGTCAAGTTGACAAGGGGTCAATTGTGCTGGCTAGTATTGTGTGTCAACTTGACACAGGCTGGAGTTATCACAAAGAAAGGAGCTTCAGTTGGGGAAGTGCCTCCATGAGATCCAGCTGTGGGGCATTTTCTCAATTACTGATCAAGGGTGGAGGGACCCTTGTGGGTGGTACCACCTTTGGGCTGATGCTCTTGGGTTCTATAAGAGAGCAGGCTGAGCAATCCAGGGCAAGCAAGCCAGTAAGAAACATCCCTCCATGGCCTCTGCATCAGCTCCTGCTTCCTGACCTGCTTGAGTTCCAGTCCTGACTTCCTTTAGTGATGAACTGCAACATGGAAGTGTAGGCTCAATAAACCCTTTCCTCCCCAACTTGCTTCTTGGTCATGATGTTTGTGCAGGAATAGAAACCCTGATTAAGACAATGTGGATACTTGGAACTGACCTCTGGACTTCTGCAAGAGCAATATATGCTCTAACCTCTGAGCTATGCCTCCAGTCTTTTATTCTTAAAACATTTCATTAATATCTAAGTACAAAAAAACAAAAGTTTTACACAAATGTATTTTATGTGTTTAATTATATTTATAGGAAGAAATTTATGAGACACTTTAGTAAGAATACTAATTTATAAAATCCAGAACAATTATTTAGCAATCTAACCACTTTATATCATTTTCTTATTTGCCCAAAACTTCAAAATCAAACTAAGTGTTAAAAAATGATTCAACTTCTTTTATTTCATTCTTTTCCCATGATAATTCCTACCAAAATGGGGAAGCATTACTTTTTAAAGCTAATATTGCAAATAAACAAGGATATTACAATGCAAAATCCATCATTGTGGAATTGTAAAAGTTTACATAGCAAAACTATATTAATCACAACTACAGAGAATGTAATTAAAGCTTTCATAGTTGTTAGTATATTCTTTCAACTCTAACTAAAGAGAGAAATACATCAAACATGTTTGTAGGCCAGTTTTGAACAGCCCCATTCCACAAAATGTAGCCTTCATGTTTGCTGTTGTATAGTTTGCATCAACTTTTTAAAGGCTTCTTTGACATCTTTGTTTCTCAAGCTATAGATGAAAGGGTTGAGTAACGGATTGATAATGGTATAGAACATGGCGGCCACTTTGTCTCTTTCCAGGGAGTAATTGGAACTGGGTCTTGAATACATGAAGAGCAAGGAGCCATAGAAGAGTGTGACAGAGACCAGGTGAGACGCACAGGTGGAGAAAGCCTTGCGTCTTCCTGAAGCTGAGCGGATCCTCAAGATAGCCAGCAGGATGTTGAAATAGGAAATGACGATGGCAAGAATGCTTGAAAGCACAGTGAAGCCCACCATACTGGAAAGGATTTTCACATAGACACGAGTGTCTGTACAAGACATTTTTACCAGTGGAAGCACATCACAGAAAAAGTGATCAATAATATTTTTACCACAGAACCTTAACCTGAAAGTGTTGGCAGTATGCGCAATAGCATTTAAAAACCCTCCTACATAAGAGCCAGCCACTAGCCCAGCACAGAGAGAAGTGGACATGATGCTTGAATAGAGCAATGGGCTACAAATTGCAGCATGTCGATCATATGCCATGGCTGCCAGCAGGTAGCATTCAGTGTAGGCTGCTACACAGGAAAAGAAAAATTGAGCCCCACAACCAGCCAAAGAAATACGCTTATCCTCTGAAACACAGTTGACCAAGATTTTAGGTATGTACACAGAATTATACCAGAAGTCCAAAAATGATAGACCGCCAATAAAAAAGTACATGGGTGTGTGCAGCCTGGAATCAATGCGGATTAAAATTATCAAGGTCATGTTCCCTGACAAGGTCATCAAGTAGATGGTTAGAAATATTCCAAATAGAATCAGCTGCCAGTGGGGGTCTGCTGAGAAGCCCACAAGAATGAATTCAGTCAGGATGGTGCGATTGTCCACCTCCATCTCCACAAAGAAGAAAGCCAGGGTAGGAAGATTCAGGGAACACACAGTTTAGAGATAATCTCATAAGAGATTAAGAGAAATAATCAATCAACAAATATTGGACCTGAGGAACATGATGTGGTGAAAACATAGATTAGTGATATAACCTACTAAGATTTGTAAGCAATATATCCATCAAATCAACAATAACTGGAGATTTACAGACCTTTACTCCTTTAAATAATGGCATGATGATCAAAGAATGGTGGGTTTCTGGCTGTGAGTATGGAAGACTCCTGCAATTAGAGCAATAGCCCAAGTTTTAAACTAGAGAATTTTGGAGTTTCATTTCTGAACTGGGTCATTCAGAACCAGTCTCTTACCAAAAAATTCAAGATACAGAAAGCTCATGAACATTGTGCAAGATTTTCTGATAGGTTCTCAGACTGAGTAAAGAATATATACAAGAAAATATTCAATAAGTATGTATGATAATGAGCATATTTTAAAAGAAGAATTCAATAAAATATATTCATTTTTAATTTTTAATTTAAGCTTAAATACATGAATGAAAAAATTTAAATTTAATAAAAAACATATAACTGCTGGCTTTTCAGGAATATTTTTCTAATTTTTCTGCCGTGTGTACTACTATAACCTAAGAAACAAGACAGTTTCATTTAAATTTAAAACATTCAATTATCTTTCCATAAGCTATGAAAAGCATCTTATAAGCTAGGCATTTTGATGACATTTTTAAGAGTAGCAGTTTACTGCAGTCTTCCAAACTATAAGTACACAGAGAAAAGGTATTTAATACTATGTTCCAGTTATAATGCTAAATCCCACATCCCATTTATATCCTTGCCATGAAGGGATATGATAAGCCTGTTGCATCAATTGATAAAGGGGAATCACAGATTTTGCAAGATGTCTATAGCAATCAAGAAGATCTAGTGAGCAGCCTAGATCATAAGGTAACTCAGAATTTCCTTGATTGAAAGAATGTCTCCAAGCTAACAGGCAAGGAAAAAATTCGTTTTCTCCAAAAGCACCACACAAGAAATACAAACCACACTTAGGAGAGGACCCATGTCCAGCAGTAAATAGCCATAAAAAACCAAGGCAGGGATGGTTTTGGAGATGACTTTGTCTCACAGTGCTTTTTGGGGGGCATTTTTTTAAACTTTACTTGTCTTTTGCTTATTTATTATTGTTTCCAATTCTGTGTTTTTATGGTGTATGTGTCTGTCTGTCTGCCTATGTATACCTGTAGTTTTACATTTTTTATTTTTCTTTTGGTCTGTTTAGTTTGCTTAATTCTGATTTTTTTAATTACTGAAATTATCTACTTGGGCTATTATTTTATTTTAATTTTTAAATTATTCTCTCATATTTTCAGCCTGTTTGTTTTCTAAAGAAAGAGATAAATAAGGTGTAGAATCAGATGGGCATGGAGGTGGAGAAGATCTAGTAAGTGATAAGGGAGGGGAAAAACTTTTCAGAATATATGATATGAAAATAAAATCATTTTCACAAAATGAAAAATGTTTCCCAAACATTAAGGCAGTACAAATGGTAGAATTGAATAATTGTGTCTTCCTTCTCATCTCTAATTCACTGAGACTATGCTTTAGCTAACATCAACCTCTTTAATTACTAAAATTGTTTAAAACTATTTATTTTAAAAGCACATTTCTTCACTTTCCCTTAAGTGATTTGGGAATATAAACATGATTGGGGGCATTTTTGGCATCACACTGCTCAAATTGAGGAAGAGTCTAATATTTAATGTGATGAGAGTCTAGTATTTAATGTGAGAGAGTTAAAATTCTTGTACTTTGTATCTTCAAACACCAAAAATCTCTAAGAAACTCTAAAGAGACGTTGAATATGTTTCATACAATTGATTGAAAAACATCAAAAAGTTTAAGTGCATAAATGGAGCAATTTATTACAACATTTGAAATGACTAAAAGAGGAAACTGTAGTGTTTTATTCTTTGCTATCATCCTTGCTAATATAATGTAGTGTATAGGATAGTTTCTGACAAACATGCAGCACTTAAGTATTTCTACAATGAGTAGGTGGGCCATTGGTATTCTATCTTATAGCTATTTCCTCAGCTGTTTACTCCTAATCTAATTGAGCCCACACAATTCATGGTAAAAATCTACAAGCTGTTAAGACTCTCCAAGCACACTGCATTTTCTTATAACTAGAAAGAAGCAAGAAAAATGAAACTGAAACCTATAGTTTCACCTACAGTCCACGAGAACTTTTAATCTATTGTCAAATAAAGCATATTTTTGGAGTAAAAAGTTTCAAAAGTAACCACACTAAAGTCTCCAATTCTAAACAATCTATCAAGATCTGTTTTCCTCTACATACTATGGCTTGTGAATATGTTTCCCATATAGAATTAATTAAGAATAAATCTTATTAAGACATCTCTTACTCTATAGGTTGTCTGAGAGCACCCACTCTGTCTTTGTCTTACTACCTTCCCTACTCTCTTCAGTGGAAATAATGTGACCTTGTGACACTTTAAAATCAGTACCAAGGAGTGAAAATACCATACCTTGCATGTCTGGGAAGCAAAGTGAAAAACAAGTAAATTTATAAAACACCACAGTGTCTGTCCTCTTAATTTCCCCTAAGTAAATAAGAATATCCATGGTATGGCCTCAGACAAAATTTAAAGTTGTAGATGAGGAATATGTGTCTCATCAAATAGGATCTGATTGAGAAGCAATGTGTGCATGTGTGTATATAGAAACAACCAAAGGGACCTATGCTTATTCTAATTGCAGCCCAGGTCACAGATTGCTTCTATGCTTACCTTTGGTTAGAAGAGCCAATTCTTAGATGTGACACCTTTTCCCTACTCTCTCATGCATGACCTATGTCCACTGAACTCAATATACACATTTGCTTAACAGCCCATAGAGACTTTACCGACTTAGCAGTAGAATATGTGCCTCTGTCTCCAAAGACTTAATTAGAGTCCATCTGGAATTTGAGGATACTGGTTTAATTGGGATAGATGAATTCAACAACATGTTTTAAAAGTTGATATATGGCTGTAACTCTCAATATAATCATGTCTCAATAAGTATGTGTTAAAACAGACTAAAAATTTTGATAATTAAGCTTAATTTGGATTTATTATATAATCTACCTTTTTCTTTGATCTGTGCTCTTCTCAATCTTCAGGCTACAGCATATTGTCTTGTCCATCAAGGAATTCTTATCTAGTGGTGAAAAAAAGAAAGTATAGAAAAAAGGAAGGGAGGGAAGGGATGTTAAGGAGAAAAATGGGCAGAGAAGTACAAAGGAAAACCTCATAAAATAGGGTGGGAGCTTCTGGTGTTCTGTTGTAGCACTAGGGGCAACCTTGAGAATTGAGTTTGAGCAGAGAGTGTGTGTATATATATATATATATATATATATATATATATATATATATATATATATACACACACACTTTTTTATTAGATATTTTATTTATTTACATTTCTTTTTTTTTCGTTTTTTTTCCCGAGACAGGGTTTCTCTGTATAGCCCTGGCTGTCCTGGAACTCACTCTGTAGACCAGGCTGGCCTCGAACTCAGAAATCTGCCTGCCTCTGCCTCCCAGAGTGCTGGGATTACAGGCGTGCACCACCACTGCCCGGCTATTTACATTTCAAATGTTATCCCTTTTTCTGGTTTCCCCTCTGAAAACCCCCATCACATCCCCCTTGCCCTATTTACCAACCCACCCACTCCTGCTTCCCTTTTCTGGTATTCTCCTATACTGGGGCATTGAGCATTCTCAGGACCAAGGGCCTCTCCTCCTTTTGATGTCCAACAAGGCCATTCTCTGCTACATATGCAGCTGGAGCCATGAGTCCCTCCTTGTGTACTCTTTGGTTGATGGTTTAGTCCCTGGGAGCTCTTGGGGTACTGGTTAGTTCATATTGTTGTTCCTCCTATGGTGCTGCAAGCTCCTTCAGCTCCTCTAGTCCTTCCTCTAGCTCCTCCATTGAGGACGTTGTACTCAGTCCAGTGGTTGTCTGAGAGCACCCATCTCTGTCTTTGTCAGGTATAGGCAGAGCCTCTCAGGATACAGCCATAGCAGGCACCTGTCAGCAAGCACTTGTTGACATCCACAATAGTATCTGGGTTTGGTGACTGTATATGAGATGGGTCCATAGGTGGAGCAGTGTCTGGATGGTCTTTCCTTCAGTCTCTGTTCTATATTTGGTTCTATACTCCTCCAATGGGTATTTTATTCCTCCTTCTAAGAAGGACCAAAGAATCCTCCTTCGTCTTGAGCTTTGTTTGGTATGTGAATTATATCTTGGGTATTCCAAGTTTCTGGGCTAATATCCACTTATCAGTAAGTGCATACTGTGTGTGTTCTTTTGTGATTGTATTACCTCACACAGGATGCTATTTTCTAGTTCTATCCATTTGCCTATGAATTTCATGAGTTCATTGTTTTTTTTTACAGCTGAGTAGTATTCCATTGTTTAAATGTACCACATTTTCTGTATCCATTCCTCTGTTGAGGGACATCTGGGTTCTTTCCAGCTTCTGGCTATTATAAATAAGGCTGCTATGAACATAGTGGAGCATGTGTTCTTATTACATGATAGAGTGTTTAAATTAGATATCTTCATTGGGTGGCTCTTCTTAATGATTGGGGCTCTTTCAAAACTGGGAGAGGAAAATCTCTAGGATTCAGAGGGTATGAGGGTACAAGGAGAACATGGTCCATTACGTCAACTAAGAAGGGCTCACATGGGTTCACAGAGACTGAAACAGCAAGCACCAGACCTGTATGGGTTTTGTACTGGCTGGTTTTGTGTGTCAACTTGACACAGGCTGGAGTTATCACAAAGAAAGGAGCTTCAGTTTGGAAAGTGCCTCCTTGAGATCCAACTGTGAGGCATTTTCTCAATTACTGATCAAGTGGGGAGGACCAATTGTGGGTGGTACCACCTTTGGGCTGGTGCTCTTGGGTTCTATAAGAGAGCAGGCTGAACAAGCCAGGGGAAGCAAGCCAGTAAAAAACATCTCTCCATGGCCTCTGCATCAGCTCCTGCTTCCTGACCTGCTTGAGTTCCAGCCCTGACTTCCTTTAGTGATGAACAGCAACCTGGAAGTGTAAGCTCAATAAACCCTTTCCTCCCCAACTTGCTTCTTGGTCATGATGTTTGTGCAGGAATAGAAACCCTGACTAAGATAGGTTTTTACCTGGTCCTCTGCTCATATGTTATGGCTATTGACCTAGGGTTTTGTGGGACTCCCAACAGTGGAAACCAGTGTACATTTGGAAACTCTTTGAGACTTGTCCTTTTATTGGATTGCCTTGTCCAGTATCCATATGAGGGCTTTTGCCTTGTCTTCAGGTATCATGTTTTGTCCTGTTAAACGGCAGGGCAGTGAGGGCAGAGAAAAAGGCAAGGAGTGAGAGAGCTAGAGAGATTAGGGTTAATTAGAGCATAGCATACTCATGTATAGAGTGTCATACTGAAACCTTCTAGCTTATGCTTTCAATATTATTAAATAAGAATAATATAAGTAGCAACCTGTTGACAACTTGAATGTAAATGCATAACCTGGACAGGACCTTAGGGTAAACCTTGAAACAAGAACTGTAGCAGAGACCACAAAGGAGCTCTGTTTACTGATTTGCCCCCTCTGACTTTCTCAACATGCTTTATTATTCACTCCGGGACCATGTGCCCACATTGGAGTTGCAGGCCAATTGAGTGAGGGCATTTTCACATAGTGATCTCCTCTAACTTAATATATGAGCTTGTGTCAACTTGACATAAATCCAAATGTAATATCTAATATCCAAAACTATAAGAAGATGAACTTTTGTTATTTAAGTTGGCCAGTTTGTATTCACAAAATAATTACATTTGGTGCCCAACAGAATATTTTATTTTAGTGAAATCTGAATTTCATAAATAAAGGAATATTAAATTAGGAAATTGATTGATCAAAATGTAATGTTCTATAACTTTTAAATTAATTCATATATAATACTGAAAATCAAAGATGAATTCATAAAATATTATTATATAATTATTTTAACTAATAAAAATTTTTATTATGAGTCTTTGTAACATAGCAACTTTAGAATTCTCACTCTCTGATATCACTCTTTTATTTCTTTTATTTATGTATGTCTCGTTTTCTCTCCTAGATTACTGTTCTATACTTACCCTTGATTCATTACTTAAATTTACAGCAACTCTGAGTAAAAATATTTATTAAGATGCATCTATTGTCAACAAAATCTTTTATCTTTCAGTTACAGCCAGTAAGGGAGTAAAAAGCAGAAAAGAAAAATATACTGTCTTCTGTGTCATACCTGCGTAAGGTATGTTCACGTTGTGTTGTTTCCAGCTTGCCACACTTCCAGTAACCACAATTCCCCATACATAGCAAATAACATAAAAATGCTTTATTAATGACAAATAGTGAGGAAAGAGCAACAGAGTCCTAGGATTCCTTGCAAATAAATCCTCAAAGGCTGAGGATGTTTATTCCAGCTACATCAAATTTGTTCTTATATGTACCCTTGTAGAGGAGGTGAGAAACTGTAGCAGTAGCCTGAGATTATATGTCTAAATCCGAGCAAGTTCTAGAAAGAGACATAAATAGCTGGGATAATACTTCCTTCTTCAGAATGCTGCAGTTCCTATTCATTTTATAATTTTCTTGAAAACTACAAGTAGTGAAGCTGGTATGATTAACTATGACAGGGCAACACCATCTTAAAAATGAAATTAAAGTCATATTATACATATTTTTTAATGCTCCACTACTGTTAAATGGGCCAAAAAACTTTAGAGCTAAATTGTCCAGGAGAATCTTAATGATTCCTTACTTATACATTATTTGGAGTCACTTAACCCAGTATTAATAATGATTCTATAAATATGTAAGGATAAATCTCCTGGATTAAAATATAGGTGCAGGCCATCTATAATATATTGTATTGTATAGTATGTATTGAAAATGTAACATATGTGCATCTTCTTATTTACTTTCTCATAATTCTAGTTATAAGATAGTGCATGTATAGACAAAACAGACAAAAAGGAAGAAAATGCCTGAACAGATGCTACTTAAATAATTTAAAGCACATATGCATTGTGCATAGTACAGAATAGAAATATGATAACTAACACAAATTTTAAACTCAAATTAGATATCCTTCATATTTGTTGGAATAGATATAATTTAAAAGAGAAAAAAATGAAGTGTTAGGGGTTTAAGTGGAGCAAAGTCCTATAAACTACTGATGTGAGCATAAATTATAATCATTACAACAAACAGCAATAAGATCACTTAAATATTAAAATAAAACTACCATAGAGTTCAACAATCTTACTTTGGGTTATATGTTCAATATAAATAAAATGCATTTATCAAAAGATACCTGGAATTTTGGGTTTATTGCAAAACACTAAGAGCCCAGGTATAGAGAAACATTGGGTCTACTAAGCATTTTATATAAGGCACAACACACACACACACACACACTTACTTCAGCTTTGAAAAAGCAGAAAATCATTCCATTTTCAGCAATACAGATAGCACTGGGGAAAATTGCCATATGAATTCGTCTGAGTGCCAATGGGAACATACTGCATGAAGTCAGGATGTATGGGGTCAAATTCATAAAACAAAGACTAAATTTTATTTGTAGTTTCTGGAACTTGGCATGGCTGGAGAAGATAAATAACAGATTAAGTTTTAAATGGTGAAAATTTTAAAATATATTTAGCATAAAACATGCAAATAAATACAAGATTAATTGTTTAAATGGACTGGATGGATTATAAATTGTCTCAAAAACATAAATGGTATCTGATGTGATAATTTAACTAATCAATTTCATATTAATATAATAAAAATGTATATCAAAACATAATGTTGCTTACTTTAAGCATATGCAACTATAGACATAAAATATATTTCAATAAATTTTACTAAAAACTCATAGGCTTTTCAAATTCCATGCCTCATTTAGTTAATCACATATTAAAATATGATAATGCTAATTCAAAAAGAACTAACATGCTAGAGAACATCATACTAAGTGAGGTAACCCAGACTCAAAAGGTGAATCATGGTACACACTCACTAATAAGTGGATATTAACCTAGAAAACTGGAATACCCCAAACATAATCCATACATCAAATGAGGTACAAGAAGAAAGGAGGAGTGGCCCCTGGTTCTGGAAAGACTCAGTGAAGCAGTATTTGGCAAAACCAAAATGGAGAAGTAGGAAGGGGTGGGTGGGAGGACAGGGGAAGAGAGGGGGGCTTACGGGACTTTCGGGCAGTGGGGGGCTAGAAAAGGGGAAATCATTTGAAAAGTAAATAAATTATATCAAATAAAAAAAATTTAAAAAAAAGAACTAACATAATAAACAGTACAAAATTATTTTTATATATTTTATTTTTATCTGGGAGTACAGGGTAAAAACAGTTACACAACAATAAACAACTTTTAAAAACTGTTTATTTTTTATTTTACATATTTTTATTTTACAATTTTTTTTGTAATCTAAGATTATCCTCAATGCAACTTCAACATGTTTGATTTGTTTAATCTATAAAATATAGGGTTCCAAATTAAAATAAACACAGTATGAAATATAGATATTACTTCAGCCCTGTAATGTTTCAAAGGTTATGAAAAGTAGGGATTAATGAAGATAACTGAATCATAGCATATTATGACAGTAAAAAGGTGAGATCTACACATAAAGGTAGATATATGATAGATTGGACTGAAAATTTAATGACTATACTACAGGAACCAGTCTACATAATTTTGGTTCAAGGAAAACAGAATCTGCAATTTTGTTATAGTAGAAAAATCTTTGGGAGAATAAGTATTATTTTATTTTTATTTCAGTCAAGGGTAATATTGAAATGAATTCAAATATTCATATTTTGTTTTCAAATATTACCTTGTGAACTGTTTAATTTTTAATATTGGATAATTTCAACAGTCATCCTCAAGCACAGATAATGCAAACTGTCATCCTCAAATGTGTACATAAAATAATTGATACCATAAGAATTCATAATCATGATGTGCAATGGTGGAAGCATTACCGCACATACAATCCTTGAATCAAACTCATTTTTGCCCTTTTTTGTAGAATATGATTGTGATTATTTGAACAGTTTATTCAGAGCCTCTTTCACATCCTTATTCCTCAGACTATAGATTAAGGGATTCAACATGGGGAAAACCACCGTGTAAAAGGTTGAAACAATTTTGTCTCTATCTAAAGAGTAGCTGGACCGGGGCCGAGCATAGATGTAAAGAATGGAGCCATAGTACAAGGTCACAGAGATGAGGTGGGAAGAGCAGGTGGAGAAGGCCTTGAGGCGGCCCTGAGTGGAGCGGATCCTCAAGATAGTGGCAATGATGAAGAGATAGGAGGCCAGGATGAACACAATGGGGATGATGACATTGGAAGTCAAGAGGAAGAATAACACAGACTGAAAGCTGTCCTTCTTTCCACAGGCAAGCTTCACCAGGGGTGGAATATCACAGAAAAAGTCATCAATTACATTGTCACTACAGAAGGTCAAGGAAAATGTGTCTTTGGTGATGATGAAAGAGTTAATTAAACCACCCAGATATGAGGCTCCCACTAAAAATGCACATAGCTTTAAGGACATGGCTTGGGAATAAAGCAATGGCTTCGAGATAGCCACATAGCGGTCATAAGCCATGGCAGCCAACAGATAACACTCAGTATACCCAAGTCCAGCGGAGAAGAAGAATTGAGCCACACAACCAGCAAAGGAGATGCCTTTATCTTCAGAGATGCAGGTCACTAAGATCTTTGGTGTATAGACTGTGGACAATCCAAGATCCAGAAAAGACAGATTTCCAATGAAGAAATACATGGGTGTGTGGAGCTTAGAGTGATTGCAGATCAACACAATAAGGGTACTGTTTCCTAACATAGTTAATGCATACACAGCAAGGAAAATAACAAACAGGACCAGCTGCATGACAGGGTCTGTTGTGAATCCCACGAGGATAAACTCAGTCACTGTATTATTATATTGTTCCATTCCACTAGGAAATCTTACCTAGGACTAGATAAAATTAGAATTTAGCTTGATCCATTATGGTAAATAAGTGGAAATTATTTTCAATAAATAAAATTTCAAAATAGTAAGTAATCTAAAAAAGGTATGTATTCAGGTAGAAAAGGAGGTGAGATAGAGGAGTTGAGAGAATGTAAATAGTAATCAGCATATATTTTATGAAAATATAACTACTTTTAACTACAGAAAAATAGAAAAATATCATGGAGTCAGTCATAATTTATTATCACCCAATTAAATGACAAATATTTTGATTGAATAGAATTGGTTTGTTTCCCAATTATAAAATTACTACCAAAATACTGGGGAATAGCACATTTGCTAAATGACTTGCCTTGTAAACATGAAAAGTTTAGATTAATACCAACAGATCACTTTTAAAAATAAACCAGAAGAAGGTTTATGGGACATATGGGGAGGGGGGATCTGGGAAAGGGGAAATCATTTGGAATGTAAACAAAGAATATAGAAAATAAAATTATTTAAAAAAATAAAAAAAACCCAGATACTGTAGTACACATTTTTGATGCCAGTACTAAAGAGGCCAACGTGAAAGCATCCTTCTTGTTCACCGGCCTTTGCATCGCTTATTTGATAACGTCTAGGACAGTGAAAGACAATCGAAAAGAAACAGTATAAGTTAGAGGGCTCCTGAGGAATATCACCTGAAGTTGTTCTCTGAGATCCACACATACACATATATACACATGAACCTCTTCCCACTGTGCAGCCTCACCCACATGAGCATTTTCAAATGCAAACAAAAATATCAATTAAATTATGAATAAGTGGTTGGAGTTTGAGAAGAGGCAGAAAAAATGTGCATCCTAAGTCAGTTTTCATATCTGAGATACCTCATTTGAACCTATCATTGTTGTGCTGGTACTTAATATATACTTGTGTCCTGCATTTCATTTGATGAATACAGTGTGATAACATTTGGGAAAGGGATGAAATTTCAGAAGATAAAGCTGATGTCCTAGTCTGTATAGTTAAGTGGTTTGATGAGAAACCACTCTCCATATCTTTCTTCATATCCCTCCTTTCTTTCCTATCTTCTCTCTATCCCTTTCTCTCAGATGGCATTTCTAATTTGTAAAATGTAACACATTAGAAGACAATCATGTATCCAACCTGATTTTTGACTTAATAAAACCTGTAAATCTCTGAAAATATAATTGTACATTGTTGAAGACAGCACTATTTGGCATCATGTTATGACAACCTAAGAACATCAAGGCTTCATTTTGCAAGTATAGGGAGAGATATCAAATACATAAAGTGCAGATATCAACAAATAAATATGATTTATACTTAAGATTGTTCAAAGAGAGAACCTAAACTCTCTATATTATATTATGCAAATATGGAAGGTCAAGGTTTCATTTGTATCCAGCTGTCTGTATCTCCTATAGAATTTATAAAAAAAAAAAAGCAAATTAAAAGCACCTTCTTTGATTTATAGTGCTCATAATCCCAGACCTATCTTGTACATCTCACCTGTTCTTCAGCTATTCTCTGGTCACAACAATGGATGTGTGTGAGCCATCTTCCAAAAACATTTACAATGTGTTTTGAATTCTTACTGTATGTCAAATGCTTTGATTTGTACGTAAAAGTAAATTTAGACATGACTTTCCTATGCTTCTCTGTGGCTGCAGAAAACTTCTAGTGCTGGAGAAAAATAATACTAAACTTTAAGTGCTTGAAAAGAGTACTCTCATGTGTCTTACCCCAGTCACATGAGAATGCTATGAACCCTCAAAATTAAATTCTACTGAAGAAGCTGGAAGACTTCTGGGGTCATGAGTTAATATTGAGGCAGCGGTGAGAATACTAAACTTAGCAGACTCTAAATGCTGTCTGCTGGTTCTGCTATGGTAAATTACTCCAATGTTTTTGGGTCATGAAAATTATTCTATTGTACTTGAAGAGTTCTTGATGTTCCTCAGTTCTTAGAGATGAGCAAAAAATCCTATGTTCTAGATCTCTGAGGCATGTTCACCCTTCTCTTGTACATGTAACACATGATCTAGCAAGGTAAAAGAGGGACAGCACTGAAATGAAGCCCTCAGAGAATTTTTTAATTTTATGTTTGCATGCTAAACATGCTACATGGATTTAGGCACACATATTTACATAGACTTTTATCTGTGGCTCAAAACTTTAAAAGTTATTATACGTTAACTGGCTGCTCATTCTGCTTAGAACTTTATTTGATCCGTTTTGGTTGCTCATAAATATGTGACTTTCTTAGTAAGGATCCAATGATCAACTCTACACCTGCCTGCATACACCAAATGTTTTTCCATCCTTTTTTCAGTTTCTTCTTTTTCTTCTTTAGACCACCCATCATATGACCAATCACAAAACTGCTTAATTATCTACTTTTCTTGCCGATACTGCTCAAAGATATGTCATTCACAAAAGTCCATGAATCATGTTTCTTGAGAGGATGAATGGATGTACTCAAGAAAAAAATCAATCAAATCCTAATAGCCTCAAGGAAAATAAACATTCTAGTCAAATCTAATGATACCATTAGCCCCAGATAAATAGGTTTTCACATTCATTGCTATAATCAAAGTTATGAGTATCCTGTTGTGAAGAAAAGGGTTTATTGAGCTTACATATCCATGTGGCTGTTTATCACCAACGGAGGTCAGGACTGGAACTCAAGAAGGTCAGGAAGCTCAGGGTTGTTTTGATTTGCATTTCCCTGATGACTAATGAAGTTGAGCATTTTTTTAAGATGCTTCTCCGCCATCCGAAGTTCTTCAGGTGAGAATTCTTTGTTTAACTCTGTATCCCATTTTTTAATAGGGTTGTTCGGTTTTCTGGAGTCTAACTTCTTGAGTCAGAATGGCTAAGATTAAAAATTCAGGAGACAGCAGGTGTTGGAGAGGGTGTGGAGAAAGAGAAACACTCCTCCACTGCTGGTGGGGTTGCAAATTGGTACAACCACTCTGGAAATCAGTCTGGCGGTTCCTCCGAAAACTGGGCACCTCACTTCCAGAAGATCCTGCTATACCACTCCTGGGCATATACCCAGAGGATTCCCCACCATGTAATAAGGATACATGCTCTACTATGTTCATAGCAGCCCTATTTATAATTGCCAGATGCTGGAAAGAACCCAGGTATCGCTCAACAGAAGAGTGGATACAAAAAATGTGGTATATCTACACAATGGAGTACTATTCAGCCATTAGAAACAATGAATTCATGAAATTCTTAGGCAAATGGATGGAACTAGAGAACATCATACTAAGTGAGGTAACCCAGACTCAAAAGGTGAATCATGGTATGCACTCACTAATAAGTGGATATTAACCTAGAAAACTGGAATACCCAAAACATAATCCACACATCAAATGAGGTACAAGAAGAAAGGAGGAGTGGCCACTGGTTCTGGAAAGACTCAGTGAAGCAGTATTCAGCAAAACCAGAACGGGGAAGTGGGAAGCGGTGGGTGGGAGGACAGGGGAAGAGAAGGGGGCTTATGGGACTTTCAGGGAGTGGGGGGCTAGAAAAGGGGAAATCATTTGAAATGTAAATAAATTATATCGAATAAAAAAATTTAAAAAAAAAGAAGGTCAGGAAGCAGGAGCTGATGCAGAGGTCATGGAGGGATGTTTCTACTGGCTTGCTTCCCCTGGATTGCTCAGCTTACTTTCTTAGAGAACCTAAGAATACCAGCCCAGAGGTGGTACCACCCACAAGGGTCTCTCCACCCTTGATCACTAATTGAGAACATGTCCCACAGCTGGTTCTCATAGAGGCACTTCCTCAACTGAAGCTACTTTCTCTGTGATAACACCAGCCTGTGTCAAGTTGACACACAAAACCAGCAAGTACAATTGACCCCTTGTCAACTTGACACACAAACACATCACTGTTAAGCCTCAACCCTTGCTTTCTTATTCATCCCCAAGATCTAAATAACTTTAAAAGTTCTACAGTCTTTACATATTAAAAGTTCAATCCCTTTAAAATGTCCAATATCTTTTAAAATTCAAAATCTTTTGAAAATTCAAAGTCTCTTAACTGTGGGCTCCACTAAAATACTCTCTTCCTTCAAGGGGGAAAAATATCAGGGCACAGTCACAAAAGCAAAACTCAAACTCCAATGGTTCAATGTCTAGAATCCAACTCACAATCTTCCAGCATCCTCCAAGGGCTTGGGTCACTTCTCCAACTCTGTCCTTTGTAGCACACACCTTGTCTTCTAGGCTACAGCTGTCTGTACTCTGCTGTTGCTGTTGTTCGTGGGGGTCATTGCATGGCACTCGCAACTCCTAAACACTGTTGTCTTCCACTGTACCTAGGCTTCACCAATAGCCTTTCCTAGGCTCTTATCGTGGTGCCAAAACTCAGCTCCTATGCATGACCCTTTCAGTCCTGGGCCATCAATTACAACTGAGGCTGCACCTTCACCAGTGTCCTTCCACTGCCTCTCACAGTGCCAAGCCTCAGCTGCTCTTTCTGACCCATTCATGCCTTCAAAACCAGTACCACCTGGGTGACTCTTACACAGTACCAAATCCAGCCACAGCACAAAATACAACTGTGGCTATCTCTGTAATACAGCCTCTGTGCTCTCAGAAAACACTTCCTAGAAGATTTCACCTCAGTGATACTGGTCTCTTCTCAATCACTGCTAATTTCTTAGCTCCAGCTAACCAACATCAATAGTCCCAATAACACAAAGGTTTGCTTTAGTGGTTCTGGTATCTTGTTAGTCATAGCTGATTCTTCATCCCCAGCTAACCAAAATCACAGAATCTTCACAATCAAAACACGGCCCTGATAAGAGCCTTTAATCTTCCCTCTGAAATTTCACAAGCCAGGTCTCTGTCTTCTACACTGTTCTCAACATTATCTTCCAAGCTCCTACACAACATCCCACAGAGCTCTTAACATGGAATGGATTGTCTAGCCCAAAGTTCCAAAGTCCTACCACAGTCCTCCCCAAAACATGGTCAGGTTGTCACAGGAATACCCCACTATTCTGGCACTAATTTGTCTTACACAGGGTTCCTATTTCTGCACAAACATCATGACCAAGAAGCAAGGAGTGGAGGAAAGCATTTATTGAGCTTACACTTCCACATTGCTGTTCATCACCAAAGGAAGTCAGGTCTGGAACTCAAGCAGGTCAGGAAGCAGGAGCTGATACAGAGGCCATGGAGGGATGTTTCTTACTGGTTTGCTTCCCCTGGATTGCTCAGCTTGTTTTCTTATAGAACCCAAGAATACCAGCCCAGAGGTGGTAACACCCATAAGGGTCCCTCCCACTTTGATCACTAATTGAGAAAATGCCCCACACCTGGATCTCATGGAGGCACTTCCCCAACTGAAGCTCCTTTCTCTATGATACCAACCTGTGTCAAGTTGACTCACAAAACCAGCCAGTACTGGATGTAGCTCTTGTTGAGTATCAACCCATATTTCAGATTCAAGAGTTATTAGTTTTCTACTTTAGTGTAGACTGGGATGAGACTGGGAAATAAGACTGAGAAAATCAGACCTAGCTCTGGAACCACAAAGACTTGTACTAAAAATCCCAGTTCATTTCTCCAGTTCTCAGCCAACAAGCTTCAATGATCTCCCTTGTAAATTAAGAGTGATCATCAACTGCTACACAAAGCTGCTGTAAACTTTGAAATATGACATAAACCTAATTCTTTTAGTTGTTTTGATTTTCATTGATTTTCACCTCTTTTCTTTTTCTTTTTCTTTTTTGCAGTGAAGGAATGAATATGAAATTGTGTGTTCAGGAAAACATGGAGGATCTGACTAGGGAAAACATGATTAAGTACACTATATGAAAAAATAAACTAAAATAATAAAAAGAGATGATGAAAAGCAATTAGTTTATTTTAATAGGCCCTAGAAGAACTAAAAGTAGCTGATGATTTCTGGGAAAGGGAAAGACCATTTTCTTCAAGAATGTGTCCTTGTTAGGTTATCTAGGCTCTAGTAGGTACACCCATACCTATATACATATAAGCAGCTTTAAATGGATTCAGTGAGTTATTTTATAAATGACATGAAGGTAGAAAGGTTACATATGGATGGAAGGTTTAAGGGGAGAGGGAGGAGTAAATTTTGGGTATATATTATCAAGACACATTGTATATAAAATGTATGAAATTGTCAATGAGTAAATAAAATATTAAGAAATAACAAAAATAAACAAAAGCAGTAAAATCAAACAAAATCATGAACTGTTTGCTAGTAGAATCAATACAAGAAAGACATTCATTAGCAGTCACTAATTCAAAGGCATTGGTAGAACCTGACATGGGTAATATAACACTCTCTGAGTCTTACTCCAAGACTGTACAATTCTCTAAGAAGTGGTTTGTAGAATAGCCTTTCACTCTACTAGCTTGAGACATTCTGATGACAACACTCTCCACACAATATTGAAGGAAGATGGTGGAGTTGTCCTATGCTCTAACTACTATAGGGAAGGCAGAAGTGTTATTTTATAGTCTTGTTAGGATTTAATAAACTCATATGTGTGTCCAAATGCATTTTATGAGTAGTTATATACTTTTTTGAAAACAGAAAATTCTCCTCATCTAGGAATGTGTGGTCAGAAAAATTTAGGTGGACTTCTGTTCTTATTTCTATACAGTTTGTTCACAACTGGAAACCTAATTGATCCTCATGAGGAGCAATTTACTCATCTGGAATATAAGGCACTTATCTGCATTAGTGTATTTCCTATAAAATTATGACTTTAATAGACATATTGTATTTAAAAATACCAGATGTGTAATAGAAACTATGTCTTGAGAAGCTAATATATTGGATCATGTCTTAATTTAATATAAAACTAATATTATAATAAGTATTCAAGATTCAATATTGAATTTTTTCCATTTTCCTTTGCTATGATTCTCCCAATTTAGTCCTATACTTCAATGACCCACCTGCATTTTATTTATGACTTCAAATTTTTCATATTTATGATGTACCCTGTATTGTTTTATAACTTATTCTTCTCGTATATTCAATTGGTTTATACATAAATTTGTGAACTATGTTAGGGGTCAATGACTTTGAGAATGCCAATAGTCTAGGTCTTTGCAATAAAAGAGTTCAAAACCACCACATAAACAGTCCACGTATTTAATTGTGTTTTTCTTGTGAGTTTGTTAATGACATCAAGTCATACACTTAAATTTTCCTTTAAGTAAAAAGATTGACAGCTGAGGGTGGCACATGCCTAAAATCCTGTCACCTGGAGTGGAAAAATAAAAAGAAAGAAGGAAGAAAGGAAGGAAAAAAAGGAAGGAAGGAAGGAAGGAAGGAGGAAAGGAGGGAAGGAGGGAAGGAGGGAAGGAGGGAAGAAGGGAAGGAAGAAGAGGATGAAGAATGTAAGAAAGGAACTCTCTTCTGGACAACCTTATTGAAAGGCTATGAGAAGCCTGACAGTTATCTGTTCTCTAGCATTCTTTCAAAACCATTCATGTCTTCTTGCTTTCTGAGGAACAAAAACAAATTGAACGAAATTTATATGTTTTATAATTCACTCTGAATCTGAGTTCAAAAACACCAATCTATTGCTTAGTAAAACACTTGCAACAGTAAGTTCCATGCTAAGTGATTCTTAATGCATAACCCTATCATACTGAAGTTAATTACATTTTTCTATATGTTCCTCTCATATAAATTTATGCTATAGTACCTCATATAGAAGAAATTAAATGACTTCTCATTCAGGAAGTTAAAAACTGCTACAGAATCATGGGGGAATATGAAAAGAAAGCTTTGCAGTTTCCCTTGCAGCAGAAAGCAAACAATTGTGGAGTCATTACGAAAGCAAAATAAAATTTATAAAACTCTAAAGAGTCATAAAATAGCACTTTACTACTTACCAAATTTCAAGAAAATACCTCCTACTAATCTCCCAAATTCAACCAGCTAGCTCTAGGATCATTTATATTAGATATTTAATCCCAAGAGAATCAAATCTGAAATACCTTGCAGTTCATTTGCTTGGGGAACAGCAAAGCAATTAGGCAAAGCTGTACATTGAAGTTGAATCAATGTCAGTAAGACTCAGGAAAGTTTTATTTTAGATACTGATTCCCAACTGATGGATGTGTTCAGTCACATTCTCCCACAATCTGTATTTTACTTGTTTCAAAAAATTTATGGTTATATTCACTTGCATATGGTTCAATGTAGGCATTTAAATATTCTTAAATAGATTACATATATTTCTGCACAGTTCTGGTTTCTTCCTTTCCTCTAAATCAATAACAATCTGCTCACCACCTCAAGAGACCAAACTACAAACTTGTACCAATTAAATATATGAGTATGTGAAAAGTAATGGACAGAGGTGAGGGTTCTTTTTCCCAAAACCTCAGACAGATTCATTAGAAGATCACATTTTTCACTGGATGCAAAGCTCTGCCCTAACTAATTTCCCCTCATTGTCTCTCTCTCTCATATCATCCTCTTCATTCTCCTTATCCTGCACCTTTGTTCTCTTCCTCCCATTTCTCTTCCTCTTCCCCCTCTTCTCTCCACTTTTCCTCCTTTTTCTCTCCTACTCTCCCTCTTGTTTGCTGAGATATAATCAAATTCTATGACAAGAATTACTCAACTATATTATATTCTCCACTTACTTTGCTTTCTTCACATTTTTTGTGCAATATTAAATCCTCCTTAATTTGTCAATTGCAGTAGAACAGTAGCTTCCAAGAAGGAGTCCCACTGATACAATAATAAGTAGCAATAGGGACCCTAAAACTTGGAAACACAAGGCATATGCTATCCACATGGCCAATGGTGTCACAGCATGAAATCAAGGGGAAAGAGTCAATGCTGTAGAATAGACTATAACCATGATAGTACAAAACTATAAAAAATGGGGTCTTTTTGCTTGTAATTCCTATAGTTGATATCCTTTCAGTATATCACCATGTTCTGTGAAGATAAGTCTCTGTATTTTCAATTGTTAATTCTGTATAATCAAAGAACTAAGTGCTGGCAAGATTCTGGTATTGTCCTTCCTATGGCTCATCGCTGGATTATCTATTTTGTAAATATTGTCCCTTCCTCATCTGCCTAAAAACAATCCAGAATTGTATCAAATGTTTTCTTGCTACTGAAGATTTGTAATAAAAATCTGATGGCCAATAGCTGGTCAGAAAGGATGAGGGTGAAGCTGCAATGCAGAGGATTGAGGGAAATGATAGCAAACATGAGAGAATTGAGAATCGACACCAAAGGGAACAGAGATTGACCAGAGCAGAGCAGAGAAGTACAGAGCTAACCTTGTGGCAGGTCATAGCCTAAATGGTCAGGGTAAGTGAGATGAACTACCTGGGAAACTGTCTTGGCAAAAGGCCTAAGGTTTAAACTTTATTAGCAATCACTGTGCCATTATTTATTCCACTGGTGGATCAGAGAACATTCTGCTAGTAGAGAAATAGAGACAAGATTCCAAGGCCAGCTTTGTGTAAGTAGTGTGTCTGACTTGAGAGAGATAAGCAAGATTTTTATCTATCTTTACACCACAATTTTGGAAAGAACAGGCAGTAGAGATTTATAAATGACCAATTATATGTTGCCTGCTCTACCACTACCGAATCATAATGATCCCTAGTATACATTACAAATTTTTCCATCTATTGATAGATACCAGGAATGATTCCATAACCACAATATTGTTAATATTCCTGCAGCAAATACAAGTGTACATGTATCTTTATGGTAAGCTTGTTTGGACTGTTTGTATATAAACCCTGAAGTCTTATGGATGAAGCACATGGACTTTTATAATTCTTTATACCACTATGAAAGTGGTAACTTTTCTTGAACCATAAGAAATCCAATTAAATATTTCTATTGTTAATATAAGGAAATAATCTTGATTTACTTGAGGAGTTTTTTCAGAGCCTCTTTCACATCCTTATTCCTCAGACTATAGATTAAGGGATTCAACATGGGGAAAACCACCGTGTAAAAGGTTGAAACAATTTTGTCTCTATCTAAAGAGTAGCTGGACCGGGGCCGAGCATAGATGTAAAGAATGGAGCCATAGTACAAAGTCACAGAGATGAGGTGGGAAGAGCAGGTGGAGAAGGCCTTGAGGCGGCCCTGAGTGGAGCGGATCCTCAAGATAGTGGCAATGATGAAGAGATAGGAGGCCAGGATGAACACAATGGGGATGATGACATTGGAAGTCAAGAGGAAGAATAACACAGACTGAAAGCTGTCCTTCTTTCCACAGGCAAGCTTCACCAGGGGTGGAATATCACAGAAAAAGTCATCAATTACATTGTCACTACAGAAGGTCAAGGAAAATGTGTCTTTGGTGATAATCACACCATTAATAAATCCACCCAGATATGAGGCTCCCACAAAAAATACACAAAGCTTTAAGGGCATGGCTTGGGAATAAAGCAATGGCTTTGAGATAGCCACATAACGGTCATAAGCCATGGCAGCCAACAGGTAACATTCTGTATAATCCAGTGCAGCTGAGAAGAAGAATTGAGTCACACAACCAGCAAAGGAGATGCTCTTGTCTTCTGAGATACAGGTTGCAAGGATCTTTGGTGTGTATACAGAAGATAATCCAAGGTCCAGGAATGATAGGTTTCCAATGAAGAAATACATGGGTGTGTGGAGCCTAGAGTCATTGCAGATTAACATGATGAGGGAGCTATTTCCCACCAAAGTCAACGTGTACACAACAAGAAACACTGCAAACAGTACCTTCTGCATCACAGGATCTGTTGTGAATCCCAACATGATGAACTCACTAACGGTATTATTATTATGATCCATGACTGTAAGAAATATAACTGAAGTGGAGAGAAAATGAAGTTTCAAATTAAATCATTGTACTGAATAAATAAAAAAAAATGAATGAAATTTCTTGTGGTTTAATTTAAAAGATAGGAATAAAAAAGAGATTTTTACATTTAAAATGATTCTATGTAATTATTTGTTATACATGAGTTCATAATATAAAAAACTTGTCATTTTCAAAATAATATTTATGAATTGTCAGAGTCATGCTGAATTCATACTTAGCATGTAGAAAATAGAACTCAGTGCATATCATTTGACTGAACGATGTCATAATTTTGTAGGAAATGAGCCCAAAGAATTCTGATGATGAAATACATAAATTTTCCATGCACCAAGTGAATGCAGACAAATGTATTCCTTTGATTCCTTTTTAACTGTTATTATATTACTTTAAAGATAGATCTTACTTATAGTATTAGTTTGCAAATTTTGTAACAAAATATTTACCCTCAACATGGAGGGATCTCCAACTCAGTAAAGTATTTGTCATGCAAAAATGAGGACCCAGGTTCAGATTCTACACATAGTAGAATATAACTGTAATATCAATCCCAGGCAGGCAAACACAGGTGAACCCTTTTTGTTTATCAGACAGTTGGTCTTGTTGAGTTAATGAGTTCCTATAACAATGAAAAACCCTGTCTCAAAAAGAACCTCTAGTATCATGTTCCACTGCATATGTATGTATATAAACACAGGAACACACACACACACACAGAGAGAGAGAGAGAGAGAGAGAGAGAGAGAGAGAGAGAGAGAGAGAGAGAGAGACAAAGAGAGAGAGAGAGAGAGAGAGACAAAGAGAGACAGAGACAGAGAGAGACAGAGACAGAGAAACAAAGATTGAATATTCATCTTTTTGTTTCCTCAACTTATTGCATAATTTTAAAATGATAATGATAGAATCAAATTCACCCACCAAAAATTTGCTGATACATTTTACATGTTATAAAATGTTTTAACCTATGTAGAATTTAATAGAGTACATTTATTAAAAATGAATATATGTCAGACATTCTATTCTAAAAAGTATTCCATCAAACTATCAAAATTATCTTATAAGGCAAATGTGTTTACTTTCATTTTCCAAATTGATTATTTATAAATACCTAGGTCCTAGAATTCAAAGTAGACAGAGCCATTAACCAAAACTATTTCTTCAAGAACAAAACATCTCTGTCCAATGCTGCTCATCTAAAAGAATTCCTGGATTCCAGATATTCTAGGCACCAAGGAGGAAAAAAAGAAACAAGGAATAGGCCTCTACATAAAATGAGTATATGTTACTGAGATGCATGAAACCTTTATAAATAAATACAATAAAATATGTTATAATAATTGTCTTATTTGACTGTGGGATGTTAAATTATAGATTCTGGTAAAAGGAATGAGGATAATATTTTATGTGTAATCACTCGGTTCACCCAAAGAACAAAGTATGTTTCCATGTGTAGAAACTGTGGAAAATTGCCTGTATAAAAGGATACTTATAGGGAATTTTTAAAAATTACCCTGTCATAGGAAAGTGAAAGATGGCGAGAATTGTGGCAGACTTGACTGGCATAGAATGTATATGAAGAATAGTAGAAATTGAGTTAACTCAGATGACAGTGGATATTTTATTAACATTCATAAAAGTTGTACTAATCATTCTTTTTAAAATCTCAACAAATGTGGTAGTAAATGTTATGCCCTCAACCTTAGGAATATTGACACAAGATATTCATACATTGGTCAGCATGAACTTTATAGCAAGATATTTTTCAATTAAAAGAAAATAAGAAAAAGAAAAAGAAAGAAAGAAAATCATCAAATTTGCTGTTTGCCCCAATAAAGAGAAAGCTGTGTTGAGAAGAGTATGGGATTTAGGAGACACAAGGAAGAAGCTAAAAAGACATCAGGAGCTTAATTCCATTTTAAGCTATGTAGCAAGTTCCAGATCATACTGGAAAGCCTTAGGCTTTATGAACATCTATATACTAAACCCACTCTCCGATGAAATCATGGAATTTATCCCAAAAATATATCTCAGATTTATTGACCTAATAATGTCTGACCATCCTGTGGTCTTCACAAACGGAAACAATAAAACCAGATGGACAGCAATTATATTCAGCCTCTGGCCACTAAAAGGTATTGAAATTTGTGAAGGAAGCACTTTCCACTAGGGCAGCAAATTGTCTTTCAACATAAGAACCATATTCGACATGACGTGATCACAATGGGAGAAAGAGCAAACCAGACAGATCTGAAATTGTGAACTGATGATAGGATGTGTCTAAGTTCCTCACCATGGTCACCAGCTTTATCAGGTTTAATACACTTCTAAAGAGAGTACAAGAGTTGTAACTGTTAAACAGGATATTATAAAAATTACAGTGTACTATTTACTCTAGTGTATTATTTACACAAGTACATTACAGTGTACTATTTACACATGGAAACGTTCAATAAGTCAGCATTCTTACAATTTGGAGAACAAGATTACTCTCTGATATCTGACAGTCAAAGCTCCCCAAATCTTAGTTTTCTCCATGTGATACTATGAAAAAAAAACCTGCAGTACTGACCACTGATATAAGAACAAGAGTAAAGTATGTCAGAGTGATATAAATGCTAAATAAACCAATGCATATTCCCTCAAGGTGTTTTGTTGAAGTTTATACGATAATTCTGAGAAGCAAAATAGACCCTAGTATGACTTTGAGGATCAGAAAAATTTGGTTGTATTGATAAACATTTGAAGCAACTTAATTCTTTAAATAATGAATGGTATCTCTCTAATGCCTATCCCCTATGTGATAAGGTAGAAGTTACAAATAAGATGATAGTTAGAATAAACAGAAATGTTTTTAAAGAATATCCAATTAACCAATGACTAGTAATTATATGGAATAATTTAACATTATTTGGCATTGATTGAACATAATTATAAGAATAGAGAGTACTTAATATTACACAAATGATTGAAAAACTATATATTTCACTTTTTTTCTGTTCTCCAAACCCTCTTGCATGCAAATTACCTATGATCATGCATCATACATACCTTTCTTGAGTCCATTAGTTTGAGCTTGTTTCAAAATAATTATGAATTTTTGAGGCTCAGATTTCTTGATTCCTGACTTAATTGGATTTTTACAACAAAACATTTAGATTTACAACACAAGCATACACACACACACACACACACACACACACAATTTACAGTGTTTTTTTATTCAATAATAGAGACCAGTGAGGCTTAGCAGTACTTTATTTTAGAGGTTAACTTTTTTCTTCTTAGAGATGTTCTTCTAAACAACCTCAGCTAGAAAGCATGGAAAGCTCTCTGTCAAGGCAATCTGCTATCAGACCTTTCTTCACAAAGCACCTGACCTTCTCACATTCTGGGAAAATATGAACTGAAATAATTGAGACTTTTCATTGTTTTGACAGACATCAACACACCCCTTTCTATCTCTCACCCACAGGGTTTGTGAGATATTCACAACAGCTCAAAGCTTTGAGAAGTTCTCAGTGGTCACTCCTTTACTTAGGAGTGAATCACGTGGCTCAAGTTTCTCTCCTTTCCCTTAACATACATTAGCCTTTTTTATTACAAATAGAAGTTAAACACTTGATTTTGCTCTCAGAATTTTCATAATTTGCTAAACAATAATGAATGGGTAGGCAAAAATGGGGTTTCATAGACTTTCACCTATAACATAAAGCAAATAACTCTTTAGTAATTATGGGAATAAAACAAAATTTATTTTTCACTGATAAATGTAGAATACAACTTACCAAATTTTCAGCAGAAACCTCATTCTAGCATTCAAATCAGCTATTTCCACATATTTATAACAGCTATATGATCCCAGAGGTTTTTTTATTCATAGAATTCCTCATGGTTTTGCAGCTCAGGGAAATTACAAGCAGGACAATTAATCAACAGTTTGTTGGTGATGTTGGTTTAATATTATTTAATGAGATAAGAAAGGTAGTCTATGTGGTATATTCCCATTGTATTCAGTTGCAATCTCTTCACATTCTGTATTGTTTTAGTGAATTCAAATAAATGCTTATAATTACTTATATATTTGAGCACATATTTGTGTAGGCATCTTCATTTATACATGTAGATATTTTAATATTTATAAGCACATGTCCTTAGGAATACCTACAACATGATATAGATCTACAAATTCTTTCAAATTAATGGCCACTTTTTTTTAAAATCTTTTTCTACGTCCCAAAAGATTTAGCAGTTAGAGTGCTAACTGCTCAGTGTTATCTCACTCTATTTTCTTGCTCATTCTTTCCTACACTCTCTCCTTCTGCCTTATCTCCAGAAATAAAATTATCTTTTAATCAGAACAACTGAATGGCCACAGCATTTATATATCTTACCCAAACCTTCACAATTAGAAAAAGTTTTCTAGTATTCTTTTTTTTTTTTTTCAGTTATGAAGACATCCTCTCACTCACCTTACTCTTTCTGGAAATATCAATCCATCCATTTTATTTTTTTTAACATTAACCCATCTTTACAACAAACAATAGCCATCTTTTCATCTGTATAATAGTTTTTTTAATTTCTTAATACCATGAGACATAATAATATTAGCAAATGAATTTACTATCGGTTGTGAGAATTCTCTCCCTTGCCGAAGGAGGACTAAGGAATGTCTATCACCTCTTCATGTGATCCCAATGATAAAACAAAGTTCAATTTCAAAGTTCACTCCAGAGATCCATGAGTCTGGCTTAGGGACAATTGGTACATTTCACCTGATGGGAGTGAAGGTGATCCAGAAGCAACTGCCGTGAAAAGATTTTACTCAGCATGCATGATGATATTTTATAGTTTCATAAATTTATCTTTAAAAAAACACCAAAGGCCTGACTAAAATAAAAGTCTTGAAAAGCCCATTTATTTTATTGGTATGTTGTTTCTGAAGCAGACTCATTTCCCCATTACCAGTGTTTCTCAGTAGTCTATAGTTCTTTGTTCTATGAGACCCTATGAAAATTTCCCTGCCTACTTAAGTAGATCCATCAGTGTCATCCTTGTTCAGTTCATGTTTTGATAATTATCTTGGTGAGGCTGTATGGGTGATACTTCTGATATTTAATGTGTGTGTGTGTGTGTGTGTGTGTGTGTGTGTGTGTGTGTGTATGTTATACTGATGATAAACCACATCACAATTTTATTTATGTATTTAAATTCACTTTATGTCCTGATCACAATCCCCTTCCTCCTCTCTTCCCAGTTCCACTCTCATAAATCACCCCCACAATGCTCTGTTATCTTCTCCTCAAAGAGGAGTCCCTCTTGGGTACCACCCCACCATGGAGCATTTAATCCCAGCAAGTCTACGTACATTCTCTCCCACTGAGGCCCAGTCAGGCAGTCCAAATGTAGTGAAGACAAGGACCCAATGGTGGGGAACAGAGACCAAGAGAGCCCCTGTTCCACTTGTTAGGGGAACCACATGAACACCAAGCTGCACATTTGCTACAAATGTGTAGGAGCTCTAGATCCAGCTCGAGACCCAAGCTCTGAGAGCCCTGATGGTCCAAGGTTAGGTGACTCTGTGGGTGTTCTTGCGGTGTCCTTGCTTCCTCTGACTTGTACACTTCTCTCCCCCACTCTTCCACAAGATTCCTTGAGCTCTGCCTGATGCTTTAAAAAGATACAGTCTCACAGCACACTGTGTGATATGTCCCTGGCTCTTAGAAGCATTCATCTCCCTCTTCTACAGTGTTCCCTGAACCTTAGGTGTGGAAGTGTTTTGTAGATATGACCAGTGGGACTGGGCTCCATAACAAAATTTTTTTATTGTTTCTTAGATATATTCTTTATTTACATTTCAAATGATTTCCCCTTTCCTGGATCCCCCCTTCCTGAAAGTCCTATAACCTCTCTCCCCTCCCCTTGTTCCCCAATCAACGTTCTCCAGTTTCCCTATCCTGGTATTCCCCTACACTGCTGCATCAAATCTTTCCAGGACTGGGGGCTTCTCCTTCCTTCTTCTTGGGCATCATTTGATATGTGAATTGTGTCTTGGGTATTCCAAGCTTCTGGGCCAATATCCTATATTTTAATCAGCATGATATAATAGCCCCAAGAGTACAGGAGTTGCATTCATACCGTGGCAGTAACCAACAACTTTCTAATTGAATGTAAGACTTGCTCAAGTGATAAAACATGCCTAGTCCTGGAAACTTATCTAACTAATAAGTACTAATGAATTTGTGGTTATTGGAGGAGAATCTGCATCCACTACTTTACTAAATTAGCATATTCCCTTATAACTACAAATAAGTGTAGTCTTATTCTCTAATCAAGAGGACTTTGAAATTACTATAGAACTCTAAGGATACTCTAGGAATGTTATCACTTATAAACCAGATGGTATTATATGACGAATTAAATAAATTCATGTATATAAGTTTTTGTAAAGTACTTTTATGGAGACATTTTCTCTTATTCTTAGAACTTCAATAGTTTCTGAGTGCTCAGATGAAAATGGGATATCATATCTATAACGAATGCTACCCTGTCAAGGCTCAGGAATGTATTAGGAGAAGTAGCAAAAGGAACATAAGGGCTATAGGATATGGACAGATATGACAAATGGAGACTTCTGTGTATGAGAAAGATATTATACTCTTGAGCCCATAAAAGTTGTAGTTCTTAGCATGAGACCTTTCCAAGATTAAGTCAACCAACCTTTCAGCTTAGATATATGATGAACTTTTCTCACTTGTAATGAGAAGCTATCAGCAGTAGACAAATGCTAGATGGAGAAAAGTCATTCTTTCTGAAGGTGTTCCCACTGGTAAATTTCTTATGTTAAGGTCAAGATTACATAACCATCCATATATACACATAATTAATTAACTTAGTGGGTAATAAAAAAAGACAAAAGGTTGAGAAAGGCATATGTTGAGAAGCATGAGGATGTATAGGGTGGAAATCGGCAGATGGATATAATCATATGTCATTATGAAATTTTCAAAAATAAAAAAATAATACAAACAAAAAATTCTAGAAATAAACAAAAGATTATCTATCTTTTAGCAAGTTCTAAAAGAATTCTGTAGTGATTATGAAACTTATCCACTGAGACTTCCTATGACTTCCATATTTAAAAGTACAGGGAAAAGGTGTTATGAGTATAAAAGTGAAAGCCTTATAAGAGGCCAAGCTGTCAGAGCCATTATCAAAATAGAGAACTACACCCAGCTCTACTGTGTATTCAACTAAGGAGTCTGCCCTTTACTCTGACATTGACACTCCTGAATAAAGGCATTAGGTGGACAGAGAGTAAGAGATCCCAGTAATCTAATTATTACAGTTCACATGATGATACAAAAATATTGGAAAACTGTAAAGTATACTTGGAGAGACAAGAAACAGAAATATAAACATGAAGGAAAATGTATACTGAAATATTTATACTTACATACATGAATAAGTAAAGCATATAAATATAAATGTATTTTTCTTAGATTATCTACACAAATTAATAGAAAAATAATTTATGATTGATTCATCTTTCACCATGGCAACATAGTCAACAATAACTTTTTCTCCATCATATTTAAGAATATCCAATTTATCAACATAGAGTTTTAATTGTCTTGTGGGTCCTTCCCTGCAGGCTGAGAAATCCTGAGGGCTTTCAGCAATCCATAACTCTGGGAATCCAGAAGCTTCAATAAAAGATTCAGGGTAAAAGATAGGCAGAGGTAAATTCTTATGTTTTTGGTGAGAACTAGGTAAGTTTTGTAAATCCCTATTCCTTTTGTTGTTGTTGTTTTAGATTTGTGTTTGTTGGTAAAATCAATACTATGGCCTTTTGATCAAGCTATGTGGCAAGTGCTGGAGAAAGAGTATCTTATATATCTTCAGTCTTGCATTTCCATTTTTGAAACTGCTGATAGTTGACTAGAAAAGTAGAATTTTATACCATTAGAGACAAAAAAATATAATTGACAATAGAGAAAATTTTTAGGAAAAGATAATAACTGTACAAGCAAGGAGGTCAGGACCCATAACCAAAAAGACGCCCTCTGAATATCTCAGGAGCAATGGAGAAGGGAGAATAAAGGATCAGTATTGAGGGGAATCCCTCTAGTTAGGCCACTGTGAAGATGACAGTTTAGAAGAAGTAGTGACAGGAAAAAAGAATGTCAATGCAGAATAGAAGAGGTCAAGAGGTCAGAAGGAAGACAGCAAGTAAAAATCTAACCAAATGCAATATTTTAAATAAAAAGTCAATAAATGCCACCATATTCCAACTTGGTGATATGTTTGGTAACAGTTTGATATGACAGGGTTTTTGAATAACAATGTACTGATGACTTTATTGGCAATATTTCATTTAAACATGAAATGTTTTTGTAACTATAGAGAAAGAAATTGCTATCATCTGCATTACAGAGGAAAAATGAGGTTAGGACAATGTAGGTTAGTCATCTGAAATCATAACTAGAAATCCTTAGCATCACAATTAAAACAACACAGTTCATACTTCATGTTTTCGAAGGTTATACTATTATGAAGGATATTTACACATTCATTTTTACTCATTTACAGTATTATATTCAAATTCATAGCACCTGTTCTTATTAACTGTCATTACATGCACATCTGTACATACATATATTCCAAATTATAAATTACCCAGTCTGTATAATATTACTTTATATATGTTTTCAGGGCTGAGCATTTGCTATTCAACAGACATCTGGTATATTCTTCCCTATGCAAGATATCTTATCTTATTCTTCCCTAGGCAAGAGATTCCACCCTCAGTATACCTTAATTGCTTCTAGTTCTTTTTGTAGGCTTGAGGCCTCAAGTTGTCATGTCTATTTCTGTTGTCCTTGTTCAGCTCACATTTAGGTAGTCACGCTACTGACACTTTATGGGAATATCTTGTGATATTACTAGCAAACAATCTCACAGCAGATTCCCTGATCCTCTGACTCTTACAGTTTTACTTTTCCTCTTTTACAATGTTCTCTAAACCGTAGGTATAGGAATAACTTCTAGATGTATATCCACTGGGATAAGGCTCCACAAATCTGCAACTTGGTTATTTTCTATCATGGTCTCCTGCTGCTGCAAATAGAAGATTCCTTGCTGAGGGGTAAGGACTACATTTATCTCTAGGTACGAAGATAAATTATTGTTGCTAGGAATTTTGTTAGATTGTTAAAGTAATAATTATAGATTTTCCTCCAAGATCCATGACTTCACTAGCACTTAGTAGTTGGCTATGTTTCCAGTTTCAGGCATGATTTCTCTCTTGTTGAATAGACCAACTAGACAGATGTTGGTTACCACCAAGTTGGGCTTCTCAGCAGTGAACTCTAAGGTTATCATGTCATGCTTGTTGTTATTGTAATTTTATGTATATCAGTGATTTGCCTGCATGTATATTTGTTAACTAAATATTATTAGAGGCCAGAGAGGGTGTTGAATCTCCAGGAACTGAAGTTAGAGTTGGTTGTCAGCTACTGTGTGAGTGACTGAGAATCTAACCTTTGTCATCTAGAAGATCAGCAAGTGTTCTTAACTGCTGATCAATCTTTCCATCTCCTTCGATAAATGTGGATTTCTTTTTGGCATGTTCATATAGTGTAGGCACATATACCATTGGCATGTCTGTAGAGGTCACTGGCACTGACACCAAGCTTGCTGAGATTTTTCATTTCCACAAAATGATATGTTTTATCAGTTCCCTATAAACACATTCAACTGGAATTTAAAGAGACATTGTTTTTTTTTAAATTTAGAATCTTGACAAGTATTTGCCACCTTTCAGTTAAATCTTGTAACCCCTGTCTTCTCCCTCTTCCCACTCCATGTTAATATTATTTTATGCTTTATACTCTACATCTCACTAATTCTATCCAGTTATACTTTAACTACTAGGTACCCTAGGCAAAATCCAAATTTATTCCAAACATGCTGCTTCTATTTTTCTGCTACTGGGATTTCAATGGGGGCCACCCCATGTAGTTGCATTCTTATTATAGTTACTGAAAATATGTTTAAACTTGGAGACTTCTATCACCTACAAAAGAAATACAGAGTTCACACTGGTGATGATTATGTTACAGGAGTTTATCAGAAACAATATTGACATTTCATACTAGAGGAGAAACGTAAGCTCTTCTGCAGTCCTGGGTGCAAGCTCCTTGAGGCATGGAGAAGGGCAATCACACGGTGAGTGGCTTCATCTTGCTGGGCTTCTCAACAGACCCGGTGATGCAGAAGATACTGTTTGTCATGTTCCTTGGAGTATATTCCCTGACATTGCTAGGAAACACCACCCTCATCATATTGATCTGCAATGACTCCAGGCTCCACACACCCATGTATTTCTTCATTGGAAATCTGTCTTTTTTGGATCTCTGGTATTCCTCTGTCTATACTCCAAAGATCCTAGTGACCTGCATCTCTGAAGACAAAAGCATCTCCTTTGCTGGATGCCTGTCTCAATTCTTCTTCTCTGCTGGATTGGCCTATAGTGAATGCTATCTACTGGCTGCCATGGCTTATGATCGCTACACTGCCATCTCTAATCCCCTGCTTTATGCTCAAGCTATGTCAAGAAGGTTGTGCATCTGTTTGGTTGCATATTCCTATACAGGAGGATTTGTCAATGCAATAATATTAACTAGCAACACATTCACATTGGACTTTTGTGGTGACAATGTCATTGATGATTTTTTCTGTGATGTCCCACCTCTAGTGAAGTTGGCATGTGATGTCAGGGAGAGTTACCAGTCTGTGCTGTACTTCCTCCTATCTTCCAATGTCATTTCTCCCACTCTGCTCATCTTGACTTCCTATCTCTTCATCATTGCTGCCATCCTGAGGATCCGATCCACCCAGGGCCGTCTCAAGGCCTTCTCCACATGCTCCTCACACCTCATCTCTGTGACCTTATACTATGGCTCTATTCTCTACATCTACTCTCGACCAAGTTCCAGTTACTCCTTAGAAAGGGATAAAATGGTATCTACCTTTTATACTGTGTTATTCCCCATGTTAAACCCCATGATCTACAGTCTAAGGAATAAAGATGTAAAGGAAGCTCTGAGAAAACTCTTTAAGTTAGCTCATTCTGAAGTCTAAGCTGACACACTTAGCAAGCCAGGACTAAATGACAACAAACTACTTGAGGGCAAGGTTAGAAACTGAGTATCAGAAATTAAATGTCCATCTTTCGAAATCCCATTGAATATTTTTGGATAGGGTACATGGGTTTTTACACATGGTATACACTCATTGATAAGCAGATATTAGCCCCAAAGCTATGAATACCCAAGATACAATTCACAGATCATATGAAGCTCAAGAAGAAGGAAGAGCAAAGTGTGGATCCTTAGGTCCTTCTTAGGAAAGGAAACAAAATACTCAAGGGAGCAAATATGAAGACAAAGTACAGAGCAGAGACTGAAAGAAAGGCCACCCAGATTTTGTCCCACCTGGGGATTCATCCCAGAAATAGTCACCAAATTCTGACACTATTGTGGATGCTAAGAAATGCTTGCTGAAAGGAGCCTTATATAGCTGTCTACTGAGAGGCTCTGCCAGAGTCTTACAAATACAGAGTCAGATGTTCACAGTCAACCTTATAATGAGTGTGGAGTCCCCAATGCAGGAGTTAGAGAAAGGACTGAAGGAGCTGAAGGGGTTTGCAACACCATAGGAAGAACAACAATATCAACAACCAGGCACCCCAGAGCTCCCTGGGACTAAGCCATCAACCAATGAGTACACAAGGCTCTGGCTGCATATGTAGCAGAGGAGAGCCTTGTCAGGCATTAATGGGAGGAGAGGTCCTTGGTCCTATGAAAGTTTGATAGATGTCCCAGTGCAGGGGAATTGAGGGCGAGGAGGGGGGATTAGGTGGGTGGAGGAACACCCTGACAGAAGCAGGGGGATGGGAAATAGGAGAGGAAGAAAGCAGATAAGGCGATAACACTTGAAATGTAAATAAATTAAAATAAAATAAAAATTGAAAAAAAATGAAAAAGTCTAATTTTTATTGTAATAATGAGTTACATTGTACTAGTTACATGTAAATATATAGTGAACTTTGTTCATATTCACTTCATGTTTATTTTTGTCTAATGATTGAACTATACTCTATAGTGTTGATTTCAGCCTCCTGTTAATATTAAAACTGTTTTGATTGGGTGTTTGAAATGAGTATGAAATAGGAAAGTATAGAATACTGAAGTTTACTTTATTCTTCTTCTCATTGTCCTTGCATAATGCCTATCATGGAGATGTGAAGAAAACACCATACAGAATTAAAACAGATGGGGAATATATCTTTTAATTTCTTCTGTCCAAATGTTAGCAAGGATTTTTAAATAACAATGAGTATGATTATGAGATGTCAATTTTTTTTAAAGAAAAAGAGGGGGTAGCATGTCTCTATGAGTCAACAAACATCATCGCAAAGGGAAGGAAAAACTGAAAGCTAACATATCCGATGTGGTGTCTATAATTACTTGCTAATTTTTTTTAATTTTAATAAACAAAATATATTTATTTTACTAATTGTTGCCAGCCAAAGCTCCAGCATGGACAGAGGATATAATCATGAAGTCTCACCATTAGCTGAGAAGTTGGTGACAATTATAACTTCTAGGGGAGAAAGAATATGTTATCTTCAGGGATACAGCCACTAAAAAGCCGCTATAGTTCAGCAGAAAGGCCTACATTCAAACACATACAAGCAATACTAAATAGATTCAGTAACTTTAAAACAAAAATAAGGAGGTTATGAATAGGATAGGGAAAAGTAGTATGGTTGGTTATATGTAGGGGAGGAATGAAAGAGGAGAAAATAGAGGTAGAGTTTAAAATGCAATGAGTGAATGTATGAAATTCCCAAATGCTTATATGCAAACCCTTACTTCTATTTATGCAAATGATATTGAAAATACTTGTTCCTAAGTCAGTACAAATATTATTTGTTTCTTAATTAAAGTTTTTATGCTTAAATATACTAATTTGGGGTCTATAGTGTTATTTAATTGATCCAAAAGTGTATTTAGAATAAGTCTAAATGTACTGCAGAGAAATTGCCCCAAGCAAGTTTCCCATACAACTCTAAGATAACACCTGAAGTGACTCCCCCCAAATCGCAGTAAATAACATATTTATTGAAATTAATGTAAGTTGAAAACAGAAAGGATCTCAGCAGGTCCTAGAAAAACATACCAGCATAGAGGTATTCTATCTGTTTTTGGCCACTAGAGAGTTGGGGTATTGAACTTATGAGGTTACAACAGGGGAATAATAATAATTAAAAGTCATTTGTTCAACATTTCATTATTCAGAGATCACTTGTTGAATTCAAGTGAAATTTATAATTATACAAGCATGCTTATGACTGAATGATTTAGAAAATATACTCAAAGCCCTAGCAGGAGGAATAATGTTCATGCTTATTGCTGTATTGTCTTTATTTCATTTCTGAGAGCATTTCATTTTTGCCACCATTGTTTCTCAGGCTATAGATCACAGTGTAGAATAGAAAGCCTGTGAGTTGTACCCTGGGTATTCTGAGGTTTTGGGCTAATATCCACTTATCAGTGAGTATATACTAGGTATGTTGTTTAGGGTCTGGTTTACTTCTCAGGAAGATATTTTCTAGTTCCATTCATTTGCCTGCAAAATTCATGGTGTATTCATTTTTAATAGCTAAGTAGTATTCCATTGTGTAAATGCACCACATTTTCTGTATCAATCCTTCCAGTGAGGAATATCTGGGTTCTTTCTAGCTTCTGGCTATTAAAAATAAGGTTGTTATGAGCATAGTGGAGTGTGTGTCCTTGTGATATAGTGGAGCCTTTTGGGGGAATAGGAGTTGTATAGCTAAGTCTTCAGGTAGAACTATTTCCAATTTTCTGAGGAACCACCAGATTGATTTCCAAAATGGTTGTACCAGCTTACAGTCTCACCAACAATGGAGGAGTATTCCTCTTTCTTCATATCCAGCATCTACTGAGTTTTTGATCTTAGCAATTCTGACTGGTGTAAGGTAGAATCTCAGGGTCATTTTGATTTGCATTTCCTTGATGATGACTAAGGATGTTGAATAGTTCTTTCTTTTTTAATTTTTTTAATTTATTGATATATTTATTTACATTTCAAATGATTTCCCCTTTTCTGGACCTCCACTCCCCGAAAGTCCCATCAGTCCCCTTCCCTCCCCCTGTTTTCCCACCCAACCCTTCCCACTTCCCTGTTCTGATTTTGCTCTATACTGCTTCACTTTCCTTAAGGGCTTATTGGGCATTTGAAATTCCTTAGTTGAGAATTCTCTGTTTAACTCTATTCCCCATTTTTTAATTGGGTTACTTGATTTTCTGGAGTCTAATGTCTTAAGTTCTTTGTATATTTTGTATATTAGCCCTCTATTGAGTATAGGGTTGGTAAAAAACTTTTCCCAATCTGTAGGTTGCCATTTTGTCCTATTGACAGTGTCCTTTGCCCTACAGAAGCTTTTAAGTTTCATGAGGTCCCATTTGTCAATCGTTTATCTTAGAGTATGAGCCATTGATGATCTGTTCAGGAAATTTTCCCCCATGCCAAGGTGTTGGAGGTTCTTTCCCACTCTCTCTTCTGTTAGATTCAGTGTTAAATTCTGTAAGATCTGGTTTTATGTGGAGGTCCTTGATTGACTTGGATTTGAGCTTTGTATATGGAGATGAAAATGGATCAATTTGCATTCTTCTACATGCAGACCACCAGGAGAACCAATGAAAGGTCCCAAATGCCAGAGATGTGAGAGGATCCCAGGATCCAATGAGGATGACTTTAGTTAAAGTGCCAAAAACGTGGAAATAGAACCTGAAGAGACCACCTCCAGTAGATAGGCATAACTGTCAGTTGAGGGATGGGGCACCTGGCTATCTCAAAAATTTTAAACAGGTATTGCTCCTGACTAAAGGAAATTCAGGGACAAAAATTGGAGCAAAGACTGACGGAAAGGCCATCCAGAGACCACCCAACCTTGGGGTTCAGGCCATGTGTAGACACCAAATCCCAACACCATTGCTGATGCCAAGATGTGCTTGCAGACAGGAGCCTGGTATGTCTGCTTTGTGAGAGGCTTTGTCAGCACCTGACTAAGAGAGATGTAGATACTTATAGGCAGTCAACGATTGGATTGAGGCAGGGGATCCCTATGGAAGAGTTAGTGGAAGGACTGAAGGGGCTGAAGGGGATTGTAACCCCAGAGGAAGAACAGTATCAATAACAACTCCCTCAGAGTTCCGAGGGACTAAACTACCAACCAAAAAGTGTACATGAGGTGGTTGTGGCTCCTGCTATATATGTAAGGGCTGCCTTATCTGGCACCAGTGGGAGAGAATACATATGGTCCTGTGGAGGCTTGGTACATGAGTGAAAGGGGATATGCTATGGAGTGAAGCAAGAGTGGGTGGGTGGATGAGAATGCACCCTCTTAGAAGCAACAGGGAAGGGGAGGGATTGGGGAGTTTGTGGAGGGGATGCTGGGAAGGGTGACAACATTTGAAATTGTAAATAAAATAATTAATAAAAAAGAAAAGAAAAAATGGGCCACTAAATATTATACAAAATTTTCTGCCTCATACTTGCAGCTTCTCATAAAGTTATAACTATTTTTTGGCCTCTACAAACCCATTGGATTTGATGCTATATTCTGTTCTTCATAGGCTCCTGTACATATGTGGCATGCATAATCATATATAGGCTGCATACATAGATGTAAAATGAATAAATAAATATATTTTAACATTATAAAAGAAAGAAATATCTTTGGAAAGACTATCTATCTGGTTCCAAATATGAGTTCAGGAGTTTGAAAGTAAATCACTCTACTAGTTAGAACTGCACAACATAGCAGAGACAATGAAGTCAAAAGCACCTCACTTATTCTGTCTTATTAAGATTTTGCTGTATAATTATAACACAAGATGACTTAATGCAAACATCAAATGAATTTCAAATTGTTATCAGGGCTAGATTTATTATTGTCTTTTATCAGCATGTTTATATCCATGTGTATAGGTGTGTATGTGTGTGTGTGTGTGTGTGTGCAAAAACCTTCTGTTTAGTTGTGAGGAAAAGTGGAATCTACAGAAAATTGGATGCATTAAGAAAGTATTATTCGATATGAAGTAATCTTACCTCAGAAAAATAAATATTACATGTTCTCTCATTTATGAATTCAAGCTTCCTGTGACAGTATTCATTCCTACACACACACACACACACACACACACACACACACACAAGCATGAGAATAGGCTTTGAAATCAGAAGGGAAGGACAAGATAGAGTAGAGGTATGGAGGAAGGAAAGAACGCACTAAGGATGACGGTGAACAAGAATCTTTAGGGAAGAACACAAGAGGTGTCAGAGGGGTGGGGAGAAGGGGAAAAAGAGAATCAAGGAAAAACAAATTTTGATAGAAAATGTCACAATAAAGCCTAATACTTAGTGTGATAATTAAATAATAAATAAGATTATCAAGAAAATTGGGTAAGTAAATAGGATCTGAAAGTAAATTCTCAAATCTCACATAAACCTAAATACATGTTGCATATATTTCTGTTCCTATGTTAAAGTCAGCTGCTGGGAATACTTAAACACTTACAGTCTGTTTTGCACAGCAATGAGCATCAGAGAAAACCTATTTCAAAAAAGATGGAAACAGAGTTTGTACCTTGACCTCCATCTGTACACCTTGGCATTTTTGTACCACTGAAACTTACACACACACACACACACACACATAGAGAATAAATAAACAAACACAAATATATTTTTGCCATTAAAGTGTTGAATATGATGACAATTTATTCCACACATGCATTTGAATAATTATTAAAATATGAAAAATAAAAATAATTGAAAGTGATAAGCTATTAGGTGTGGAAGAGAATTGTTTTAATTGTACAAAAATGTTAATAGTATCTCATTGTCTCAAGAAATACAGTTTAACATAAAGAAAACCCAGACCTCAGTATACACACTAAGAGATTACCTTTATATCCCTAGTATATTTATTTCTGATAACACCAGCTAAGAACTATTACATGAAGATAAACATTTTTAAATTACTTTGCCTGTTTTATTCTTCATGACAACTTGACTGTGTTTAACATTTTCCTGAAGGCATCCTTGACATCTTTATTTCGTACACTGTAGATTAAAGGGTTCAGCATTGGAATCACTACAGTATAGAACACTGACACCACTTTGTCCCTCTCCAGGGAATAACTTGTGCTTGGCCTGGAATAAATGAAAAGAATTGAACCATAGTACAAAGTGACAGCTGTCAGGTGGGAACCACATGTGGAGAAGGCCTTGAGGCGGCCCTGGGTGGAGCGGATCTTCAGGATGGCTGCAATGATGAAGAGGTAGGAGGCCAAAATAAGCACAGTGGGTGTGATGACATTAGAAGCCAATATGAAATAGAGCACAGCCTGGTAGCTCTCTTTCACATCACATGCCAACTTCACGAGAGGAGGCAGGTCACAGAAGAAGTCATCAATTATATTGTCTCGACAGAAGCTCAGGGTAAATGTCTCACTGGTGATAATGGTGGAGTTTGCAAAGCCGCCAAGGTAGGATGCTGCAACAAGACTGGCACATAACCTTGGGGACATAGCCTGGGAGTAAAGCAAGGGGTTGGAGATGGCCACATAACGATCATAAGCCATGGCAGCCAATAGGTAGCATTCACTGTAGGCCAGCCCAGCAGAGAAGAAGAACTGAGCCAGGCATCCAGCAAAGGAGATGCTTTTATCTTCAGTGATGCATGTTATGAGGATTTTGGGGGCATAGACAGAAGAATACCAGAGATCCAGGAATGACAGGTTTCCAATGAAGAAATACATGGGTGTATGGAGTCGTGAATCAGCACAGATGAGAGAAATCAGGGTAATATTTCCTAGCAGACTGATGATGTAAATGGTGAGGAAGATGACAAAGAGTATCTTCTGTAACACCACATCTCCTGTGAATCCTAAAAGGATAAACTCTGTCACTCGAGTAACATTTTCTTCATCCATTATTTTGGGTATTTATCGTGCTTTCTGTGAAAATATTAAATTACAGATAAAATTTTCACTAAATATTTTCTCCGTTATTTGTCATTCTACAAGCTGGAAAGTAAAAACACTGGTCTATAAACATCATTTATTTTGAAATGTACAAATACTGAATTAGTCTCACTGTTACAAATGCCAAATTATCCACATGTTACCCAGAGATGTCAGACACTAAATAGATAATAGTGCATATCACTTACATTTTCAACCTAATGTCTCTATCTTTATGAAACTGTGTATTCCCTTTTAATTTAAAATCTTTCATTCTTTACTTTGAATATCAAAGGTCATTGATCGTTTCAGAAACAAAAGCACTCTATAAATGACTTCAGAAATTAAAATAACTGATGGTGATATCTGGAAAAATGCCATTTATTTTTCTTTAGGTCTCCAAAAGCAAAAATAAAAGATATTTAAATGGTTATATTCACATTTCTACACAAAAATTAACTATTTTTCATGGATGCTGTAAGCTATACCAAAATACTAGCAGATACAATGTAATAAGACCTAACTCTACACTTAACAATACATAGTACTTTAGGCTTGGCTGTCCCATGAAAGTGAGATTGATTCTCAAAGAACAGGAGGACAGTTTATTTGAGAACCATTTATTAGACTATTAAGACAGGACAAAAATAAAGACTAATCTGATTAAAATAAGACTTATTGATAATAATTCTGATTTTTCTGGACTGTGATGTCTAACTTTTCTTTATCAAACTAGCTAGATTCATCTTGAGCCCTTTTGGCAAATCTTTTCTTTTTTTACTCTTTCATTTTGGTCTTATTAGCATTTATTAATTATGTATATTAATGAAATACCATATGATATTTCAATAATCACACATATTGTGAACTATTCAAATACAGGCTCCTTCTCTCCAACCCTCCTACATAAACTCAAATAGTCACTATTTTACATTCAAGATGAATTTTTTTATTATTTCCACTTATGACTATATACCTTCAGTATCTATTCTCTTTTGCTGGCTTATTTCAATTACTATAATGTTTTCCATTTCTGCTCTGTGAAAATGGTAGGACACCATCTTGTATAGGTGAGTAAAATTCCATATCTTTGTAACAGTGAATAGTACAACACTAAGTGTAGACATGCAAGTATCTTTTTGATATACAGATTTTGGTTTTTGTAGGTATGCACATGGGAGAGACAATATTGGTTCTTAAACATATTTTATTTATAGTTTTTCATTGATTTTCCATACTATTCTCTATACTATAAATACTCTTACATTCTTAACAATAGTGTATGACAGTAATTTTACTTCACATCTATACTGGCATTTGTTCCATATTAAGTCAACTAAAACATTTTATATTCGCCTTTTAACAAGAATAGAATTTTATATCATGAAGGCTTTTGTTTTTATTTTTGTATTTGCTAGTGGTATTGAGTACTGTCTGAAATAGAACAAAAAATATTCAAGGTTCCAGAGATAAATTCATACCTATATAGACAACTACTCTGCAGCACATTTACCAGAAACATCCACTGGAAGAATAGCCTCTTTAATTAGCCATGTGGAAAATGTCATGTGTATAGTATTAAATCTTGACCTTCAAAACTCACCCAGTACACAGATAAATTCTTAATGAAAAATATTTAAATGTAAAACCCTAAAACCATTAAATTATTTAAGAAAACTCAGGGAGAAGCCATCAAGGCGTTAGAAAGGGCAATTATTTTTATAATGACAAAATCACAGGAAACAAGAGAAAATAAACAAATGAGATTGCACATAACTAAGAAGCTTCTACACAGTTAAGGAGACAGTAAGAGGAAGAAAAGATAAACTTCAGAATGGGATAAAATGAGTAAATATGCAAGGTGAATGATCCAGTGCATACTCAATTTTATTAGTAAAGTATCTATAAAATGTAGCACATAAAAACTAGTGAATTATCTGAATTGTGCATCGTTCTTCTTCACCTAGGTGTTTGGGAATCCTGTGAACTACATGAGAACACTAGCGTGAATGAATGAGTCAATTTCTCTTTATGCCTTTAAACTATTTCATTTTCTATTACATTATTCTAACTGCATCTTAGAATATAATTTTAAGTTAAGTAGTGCATAGTGGCTCCAAACACTTGGAAGCCTGAGGTAGAAGTTTGAGGCCAACCTAAGTGCTAGGCCACATTGCCTGCAGAGTAAGAACCTATCTCAAACAAAACTCAATTCATTATACCCATAAAGTGGAATCATCCTAGATGCTCATTGAAGATTCATTGACAAGAAGCTGTAACATACAAATGGAATACTATGCAGCTGTAAAAAAATTTGTATCTGAAGCTTTTGGGTAAAATACTGTAAAAAAGAAGTATCTCAGGGTTATAAAGCCAATGTTTCATGTTCTTTTTTATGTGTGGAACCTAGTTTCAAAGAACTTGCTTTGTGTGTTTAACTTAAAGCAAAAGTGGAAGACAAGAAACTAAAAAGGAGACTTGGGGGTATGTTAAGGGAAGAGTGTTAGTAGGTATAGACAAAAAAAAAGTCATGAGATGGAATCCTGTGGGAAGAGAGGTTCAACAGGGAGGGTTTGAGAGTATAGGAAGAATCAGTTTAAGTAAGAAGGCTGACCCAAAGAAGGAAGTATAAAATTTCTCACACTCCCTCTTAAAGGAGATAAGTGTAGAATAACTAACTGCATGTAAACCAAAATGAGTGACAAGACCAAAGGTTAACAAATTAACTCCTGAATGGAAACAGAGAGGGAGTGGACCCATGGCAAAGGAGAGATGGGGGAGGAAATGATAGGAGTAGAGAGGGAAGAGAATCCATGGTCAGGTTGTATTGACAAGGATCAATTTTCGATAAAAATAGAATACAGTATTGAAAGAGAAAAAGAATTAAATAAGTGTGAGGATTGAAGAATGGGAAAGAAGAGGAGCTATGAGTGGTTTCAGCAGTACTCAGGACGCATGAAAGAGCCTTAGAAACTCACTAGCTAGTAGTTTACGGTACTTGTTATTAGTTAGTAATCTAATTTCAAAATATATCTTTTTTTTAAGTATTTGAGTTAAAATACCTTTCACAGATAGACAATGTCATTCCCAGGGACATGGATTATTAAATAAAAATCTCAATTCAAGTTATTCAATGTCTTTCTATATAAGTTACTATTCAGGGAGTCCCGAATGGTCCCGGAAACATCACTGGCTATCGTCATTGCCCTTTATTAGCTACCATAACCACATACTGAGAACCTATTCATGAAAACACTAAAACCATTTCAAACACAGTGAAAAGAATTTCAAACTGACCCAGAAGTTTCTTTCATAGTAAGTGGCTTTGATGGTACCAAAAGGTTCTATACATGCTGTTGAAGGAGAAAATACAACAATAGCCTTACACAGAGATTGACCCTGAAAGTTGTGATACCTACCAATATCATATAAATGTTGTTCTTTGGGGGATAAAAAAACACTTCTCTGATTGTATCTAAGTCCTGCATCACAGGATGGAATTACATGTCTCATACTGCATTCCAAGGCAGAAGTTCATCACTACAGAGGTCATAAGGACTAGTACAAACTTGCTATTGCTCTCTTGCTAAATGGTCATGCTTTCAAATTGTTATGTAAATATTTATGCTTATAGTTATTGATCTAGGGTGCTATTAAACATAGTCAGAGAAACTTGAATATGCTGTGGAGCACCAGACACTGGAGAGTTGTATAACTGCCCAAAGTACTAAGAATAAAATGCTGAATGCCCAGTCCTAAACAGACATCTACATCAACACAATACCAAGGCTCAGAGAACATTACAGAAACATAAAGAATGTAATAACCTATGGATGAGTAGTGGCATATAATTTCAATTTCTGGACATGGCATGAATGTTGCATTCATGAATTCACAGCAGGGGTCATTACCTGAATACAACCTACATAAAATAGAGCCATCAAAAATCATTGTGTAGATGGGATAGATGATATCCAGTTCCCACCCTGCACCAAAAAGCCACTGACAATGGATAATTTTAGAGAAGAAAGAAACATTTGATTTTTGAAGATGAGGGCACTAATAGGTCCTCATGCTCCAGCAGATGGCCCCAACCTATGCATTTATACAAGCATCACTGAACTTGTTTTCAAAACTGTGTGTATGTGTGTATGTGTGTGTATGTGTGTAGTTGTGTGTGTAAATATGCATATCTATGACATACTCTTGAGAAACAAACTTATTCATACGCTGCTTACCAGTAAAAAAAGAAATGCTTCCATAATCATGAAAATTTTAACTCATAATGTTCCTAATTAAACTGCACTAACAACAAAATGGTATTTACTGGTAATAGAAGACTGGCTATAACTACATAAGACCTATGATAACAAAAATATTCACCATGCACCAACCAAATCATCAATTTCACCAAAAAAAAAAGCCTAAATGGAAGCTATGTGAAGAGACTTCAGCTATCCATGATGTATAATCACAGCTAGAAGACCTCACTGTATTTTATGAAGTAGAATTCTACTGTGGATTGTTTACATTAAGAATCACTTTATCCCTTGACTGTATCATAATTTATGGCCTATTTTCTTTGTCTTATTAAATGTAATACTTACGTGCATGAAAATAAACTGTCACTTCATCTTTACTCAAATTGGAATTCAGAGTTCCTGCAATAACTCAAAATAAACAATCTTCTCAGAGAAACTCTCTTTCCAGGGTCAATGGTTCTAGGAGATCATATAAGCCTGAGTACCCCTTTGGGAAATGGTATTAAGAAAAGATCTCCATATGCTATTATAGTGTCAAGTGAGCAATTACAGGACTCAGTTATATTTCCAGAACAAAGTGAAGAAATAGAGATAAATCAAGTAATTAAAAGTACCAATTATTTTAAAAGGAAAGCTTTTAAACTATAAGTTAGTTGGTGAATTTAAAATGGACTGAAACAACCTAAAATCACTGTCTTCAGTGGTGTATCCACTGGTGAGTTTCTCATTTTTCAAAGGCAATATTTTCTTCCAGCTCATGTGGGAAGCTGTGGTTAAGTAGGCCAAAAACAAAATGACAAACAAAATTAAGTAAGCTAAAAAAAAATGACAGAACAAAGAGAACCTCTAGGAAAAAAGGGGTTGGTGTGGTTAGGAGGGAGGCAAAAGAGGATGGGACAGGTGGGTGACCAGTATAATTTGTATGTGTACAAAAATGCACATGTATAAAAATAAAAATATCAAAATATATTAATTTTAAAAAGAAACCACAGAAATCATATCTATATGTTATGCTAAAATAGTAGAAATGATTCTAATCTATATAAAAATGATATCAATGATGACAGGAACAATCATCTGTAAAATTAATATTGTGCATGATTTTGTGTGTGTGTGTGTGTGTGTGTGTGAGAGAGAGAGAGAGAGAGAGAGAGAGAGAGAGAGAGAGAGAGAGAGAGAGAGGAGAACTGTTCTGAATCATAATGAATCATAAGCCATAAGTACGAATAGATGCATTGGTGGAAGAAACCCTTAAAGTAAATTGTTTGCTTCTTTTTAAATTTTAATTTAATGCATTAAAGAATTCATACATAAGTACTATATTTATATTATTCCAACACCATCTCCCCATCAAACTCCTACTGTGTCAATAATGGGTAGAGCAGTTGACATCTGAACATAAATGGGTCCCATCCCAGACTGAGCTACAGGTAATCAATGTTTTCTGAGAGAGAAAAATTCAATTCTCCAGGTACTTGCTTCTTGCAGGTAATCCAATCCAAAGTGCTCAGCCCCAGATAAGTGTTTATATGAGCATCCTTTCCTTTAATTAAGAAGAAATAAAGGAAAAACTGATTAATGCACCTAATTTTTAAAAATTGGTTTCTATCTAATGATACTCACCAAGTCCAGGATGAAGTCTCCATTCTGAACATCTATGCTCCAAATGCAATGGCACCCACTTTCATGAAAGAAACTTTACTAAAGCTCAAAGCACACATTGTACCTCACACAGTGATAATGGGAGACTTCAAGACCCCACTCTCAGCAATGGACAGATCATGGAAACAGAAACTAAACAGACATGGTGAAACTAACAGAAGTTATGAACCAAATGAATTTAACAGATATTTATAGAACATTTCATCCTAAAACAAACATACCTTTTTCTCAGCACTTCATGATACCTTATCCAAAATTGACCATATACTCGGTCAGAAAACAGGCCTCAACAGATATAAGAAGCTTGAAATGATCCCATGTATCCTATCAGATCATAACAGAATAAGGCTGGTCTTTAATAACAATAAAACAATAGAAAGCCCCACATATGGGGAAACTGAACAATGCTAACAATGCTCTATTAAATGATAACTTAGTCAAGTAAGAAATAAGGAAAGAAATTAAAGACTCCCTAAAATTGAAAGAAAATGAAGCCACATCACACCAAAACTTATGGGACACAAGGAAAGTAATGCTAAGAGGAAAGCTCATAGCTCTGAATTGCCTCCAAAAAGAAAGAGACCACACACTAGCAGCTTGACAGCATACCTGAAGGCTCTAGAACAAAAAGAAGTACATACATCCAAGAGGAGTAGATAGCAGGAGATAATCAGACTCAGGGCTGAAACCAAACAATTACAAAGAAAAAGACCTATAAAAAGAATCAACAAAACCAGGAGCTAGTTCTTTGAGGGAAATTATCAAGATAGATAAACCCCTTAGCTAGGCTAACCAGAGGTCACAGAGACAGTATCCAAATTAATAAAATCATAACTGAAAACAGAGACATAACAATAAAACCAAGGAAATAAAGAAAATCATCAGATACTACTACCAAAAGCCTATATTCAACAAAACTGAAAAATCTGGATGAAATGGACAATTTTTAGACAGACATCAGATACCAAAGTTAAATCAGGATCAATAAATAATCTAAACAGTCCCATAACCCCTAAAGGAATTGAAGCAATCATTACAAATCTCCCAACTGAAAAAATCACAGGACCAGATGGTTTTAGTGCAGAATTCTATCGGATTTTCAAAGAAGACTGAATACCAATTCTCTCCAAACTATTCTACAAAATAGAAATAGAAGGAACACTACCAAATTTGTTCTATGAAGTCACAATTATGCTTATACCTAAACCACAAAAGACCCAACAAAGAAAGAGAACTTCAGACCAATTTTCCATATAAATATCAATGCAAAAATACTCAATAAAATTCTCACAAACTAAAGCAAAGAACACATCAAAGCAATCATCCACGATGATTAAGTAGGCTTTATCCTAGGAATGCAGGGAAGGTTTAATACACAGACATCCATTACACAGTAATCCACTACATAAACAAACTCAAAGAAACAAACCATATGAACATCTCATTAGATACTGAGAAAGCATTTGACAAAATTCAACAGCCCTTCATGGTTAAAGTATTGGAAAGATCATGAATTCAAGGCCTATACCTAAATATAGTAAAAGTAATATACAGCAAACTAGTAGCCAGCGTCAAACTAAATGGAGAAAAACTTGAAGCAATTCCACTAAAATCAGGGACTAGTCGAGGCTGCCCTCTCTCCCCCTATCCATTCAATATAGTACTTGAAATTTTAGACAGAGCAATAAGACAACAAAATGAAAGGGATACCAATTGAAAAGAAAGAAGTGAAAATATCATTATTTGCAGGTAATAATATTATAGTATACCTAAGTAGCACCCCAAATTCCACCAGAGAACTTGTAAACCTGATAAACCACTTCAGCAAAGTGGCTGGATATATATATATGTATATATATATATATATATATATATATATATATATATATATATATATATATATACCCAATATATATATATATTGGGGTTTTTTTTTTAGATTTGGTTTTTTTCAAGACAGGTTTTCTCTGTATAGCCCTAGCTGTCCTGGAACTCGCTCTGTAGACCAGGCTGGCTTCAAACTCAGAAATCCGCCTGCCTCTGCCTCCCAGAGTGCTGGGATTACAGGTGTGCACCACCACAGCCCGGCTGATATAAAATTAACTCAAACAAATCAGTAGCCTTCCTCTATACAAAGATAAACAGGTACAAAAAGAAATTAGGGAAATGACACTATTCACAATGGACACAAACAATATAAAATATCTCAGTGTTACTCTAACCAAGTAAGTGAAAGATCTATATGACAAGAACTTCAAGTCTCTGAAGAAAGAAATCGAAGATCGCAGAAGATGGATATGACTATATACTCCCATGTTCATGGATTAGCAGGATTAATATAGTAAAAGTGGCCCTCTTGCCAAAAGCAATCTACAGATTCAATGCAATCCCCATCAAAATTTCAACAAAATTCTTTATAGCATTAGAAAGAGCAATTTACAATTTTTTTTTTTGGAATAACAAAAATACAGGATAGTGAAAACTATTCTTAATAATAGAACCTCTGGTAGAATCACCATCTCTGAGCTCAAGCTCTACTACAGAGCATTAGTGAAAAGAAAAAAAAAAAACTTCATGGTATTGGTACAGAGACAGGGTATTGGTACCGAGACAGGCAGGAAGACCAATGCAATAGAATTGAAGATGAAGAAATGAACCCACACACATATGGTCACTTGATCCAAGGAGCTAAAAACATCCAGTGGAAAAAAGACAGCATTTTCAGTAAATGCTGCTTGTTCAATGCTGGTCAGCATGTAGAGGAATGCAAATGGATCCATTCTTATCTCCTAGTACAAAGCTCAAGTCTGAGTGGATCAAAGACATCCACATAAAAATCAGATACACTGAGACTAATAGAAGAGAAAGTGGAGAAGAACCTTGAATAAATGGGCACAGGGCAAAAGTTCCTGAACAGAACAGCAATGGCTTATGCTCTATGATCAAGAGTTGACAAATGTCACATAGGCGGTTCATCTGCCAGCCGATCGGGCATGGAGCCTCTGTCCTGTGTGGAGAACAGCAGAGGGAGAGACTCCCCACAGCCATATTTGCTGCCTGCCAGGGCAGAAAAGCATCACTAGGTACTGTATTACCCAGAGCTTAAGATCTCTGGGGGTGCAAACTGCCAGGGGTCTGCCTGTGCCCAGGACCTGAGCACATAGGCGGTTCATCTGCCAGCTGGTCTGTCATGGGGCCTGTGTCCTACGTGAGAGTCAATAGAGGGAGTGACACACACACACACACACACACACACACACATACCGCCACAATCTTCGCTCCATGACAGAGCAATCCGGGAACACCTGATTCACCGTGACAAACAAGTATAACATTGCTTGAGGCAAGACTGACTAGGGCTCCAAAGGCACAAAAAGGAAGGCAGCATATCAGTAATCTGTGCCAGAGGAAACCCAGTCATCCAGCGTTGCGGAAATAGCCTTAAAAGTCCACAGTAGGTTGAAGCACCAGCCTGTGACAATAAGACCATCTAACACCAGTGAGAACTAGATGGCTAAAGGCAAATGTAGGAACGTTGCTAAAAGAAACCAAGGCATTATGGCACCATCTGAACCCAACTCTCCATCAACAGCAAGTCCTGGATACCCCAACACACCAGAAAAACAAGAGTTGGATTTAAAAGCACTGGTAAGGATGCTGTTAGAGGAACACATGAAGGACATAAATAAATCTCTTAAAGAAATTCAGGAGAAAAATGATCAAAAGCTAGAAGCCCTTACAAGGGAAACACAAAAATCACTTAAAGAAATTCAGGAGAGGGTCAGAAGTTAGTAGCCAATAAGGAGGAAATGCAAAAATCACTTAAAGAAATACAGGAGAACTTTGATCAACTGGCAGAAGTCATGAAAGAGGAAACACAAAAATCTCTCAAAGAATTACAGGAAAACACAAACAAGCAAGTGAAGGAACTGAGCAAAAACTTCCAGGATCTAAAAACAGAAGTAGAAACAACTAAGAAAGCACAAAGGGAGACAACTTTGGAGATGGAAAACCTTGGGAAGAAATCAGGGGCCATAGATGCAAATATCAACAACAAAATACAAGAGATAGAAGAAAGAATCTCAGATGCCGAAGATACCATAGAAAGCATGGACTCAACAGTCAAAGAAAATGCAAAATGCAAAACGCTCGCAACCCAAAACATCCAGGAAATCCAGGACACAATGAGAAAGCCAAACCTAAGGATTATAGGCATTGATGAGAGTGAAGATTTACATCTTGAAGGGCCAGCAAATATCTTCAACAAAATTATGGAAGAAACTTTCCCAACTTAAAGAGAGAGAAATATACAAGAAGCCTACAGAACTCCAAACAGACTGGACCAGAACAGAAATACTTCCCGTCACATAATAATCAAAACCCCAAATGTACTAAACAAAGAAAGAATACTTAGGGCAGTAAGAGATAAATTTTCTAAGCATTTTCTAAGTATTCATAGTAACATATAAAGGAAGACCTATCAGAATCACAGCAGACTTTTCACCAGAGACCATGAAATCTAGAAGATCCTGCGTAGAGCTCATGCAGACTCTAAGAAAACACAAATGCCAGCCAAGACTACTATACCCAGTGAAACCTTCAATCACTATAGATGGAGAAACCAAGATATTCCATGACAAAACCAAATTTACACAATATCTTTCCACAAATCCAGCCCTGCAAAGGATAATATGGGGGAAAACACCATTACAACAAGGGAACTATACCCTGGAAAAAGCAGGATATTAAACTTTTTCATCAAACTCAAAAGAAGATAACCACACAAGTATAAAATCAACATCAAAAATGATAGGAAGCAATAACCACTACTCCTTAATATCTCTTAACATCAATGGACTCAATTCCCCAATAAAAAGACATAGACTAACAGACTGGTTACATAAACAGGACCCTACATTTTGCTGCATACAGGAAACACACCTAAGTGACAAAGACAAAAACTACCTTAGAGTAAAAGGCTGGAAGACAATTCTACAAGCAAATGGTCTCAGGAAACAAGCAGGAGTTGCCATTCTAATATCAGATAAAATTGACTTTCAACCTAATGTCATCAAAAGAGACATGGAAGGTCACTTCTTGCTGGTCAAAGGAAAAATCCAACAAGAAGAACTCTCGATCCTGAACATCTATGCTCCAAATACAAGGGCACCTTCATTCATTTATATTTTACTTTTTAATGTTTTAAATATTTAAAAAAAATTAAAAAAAAATAAAATAAAACAGAATTATATCACTTCCCTCCTTTTGTATCCTCCCTCAAATCCCTCCACGATGTTCTCCCCGCAAGTTCATAGCCTTTTTTGGTTGTGAGCCTAGCCTTTAACAGCTGAGCTATCTCTCTGGCCCTCATGTACTTTATTATTATTATTATTGTTGTTGTTGCTGTTGTTGTTGTTGTTATACTTGTACATATTGTGTGTGTGCATGCACACACTTGTACACATATGTGCCTAAGTGTGAATCATATATAAATTGCACCTTCTGAGTCTGTTTTGGGGTTTGTGTGTGTGTGTGTGTGTGTGTGTGTGTGTGTGTGTGAATATGGCTGCCCATTCTGCATTAGGGCAATCAATAACTGGGCTTGTCCTTGGGAGAATAAATTCTACTTCTCCTAGCATTTTCTAATTATTCATAGTATTTGTCTAGCAGTGGGACAAGATGAACTTTTTTCTCTCCCATCTTAACATATCTGCTGATACTGCCATTGTTCCAGTCTTGTTTATGAAAACATTTTTAGGCGAAACTGTTTCATGGCAGACTTCATTGTATTCTGGCTCTTACAACCGTTTTACAGTCTCCTTTAAAATGGTCCCTTAGCAAGATCTGTGATGGAGATGTATCCGTTGTATCTAGTTGTGGTTTTCTGTGACAGTCTTCATTTGTTGTAAAATGAAGCTTCTTTGATAGGGCTCATAACTATACTTATTTGTGGGTATAAGGACAAGATTCATAATATAGTAAACAATTATGGTCTTCTAGCAAAATGGTGATACTACATTCTATTCTAAGGTCCATGACCACAGTAGCCAGAGAAGCTGGTTAAGTCTCTAGTACTATACAAGATTTTTCTCTCCTATTGATTTTTCAACAGGATGTAAATGCCACTGTATGTGCCTTGATGCATAACTTGCCATGCTGGTATTTGTTAGTCATAGGTATTGTTCATAGGAATTGGAGCAGGTTAGGATTCCGTAATTGCTTACTTTCTACAGTAGCTTTCATGGTAATTTTTGGAACCATGAAAGATAGACCACACAAAAAGACGCTTTCAGGTCAGATCCAATTCTATATACAAGTATAAGTTGTGGGTAATAAGCATGTTGAGTCTTCAGCACTACAGACTGAACATCAGCCCTTAAAATGTAACCAAGGGATACATGGATAACATTGTTTTGAGAGTCATCTGTGCTTTGCTTACCAAGCCTTCAAAAGGAAGTTTCTCATGTCTGGTACTATGTGTTTATTTTTTCTTCTTCTTTTTTGGTTGTTTTTATTAGGTATTTTGTTAACATTTACATTTTACATTTATATTAGATATTTTGTTTTATTTACATTTCAAATGTTATCTCCTTTCCTAGTTTTCCCTCCAAAAACACCCTATCCCATCTCTCTCCCACTACTCACCAACCCATCCACTCCTTCTTCCATGTCCTGACATTCCCCTGACATCCAGCCTTCTCAGGGCCAAGGGAGTCTCCTCCCTTTGATGACCAACAAGGCCATCTTCTGCTTCAGCTTCATTTGCTCTGTTAATTGTACCTTGGGTATTCCAAGCTTCTGAGATAATAACCACTTATCAGTGAGTGCAAACCATGTGTATTCTTTTGTGGTTGGGTTACCTCACTCAGGATGATATTTTCTAGTTCCACCCATTAGCCTAATCTTAGCCACTCTGACTGGGGTCAAGTAGAATCTCAGGGTTGTTTTGATTTGCATTAATCTAAGGTTCTTGTGGGAAGTACTGTCAGCCCAAAAGGTATAATTTCTTTTAAGATTGTGTGTGTGTGTGTGTGTGTGTGTGTGTGTGTGTGTGTGTGTGTGTGTGTGCGTGTGTTGCTTAGGGTTTCTATTGCTATGATAAAGCACCATGACCAAAAAACAAGGCAGAGAAGAAAGAGTTTTTGACTTATACATTTTAGTCCATCATTGAAGGAAGTCAGAACAAGAACTTCAGAGCAAGAAAGCTGGAAACAGGAGCTGATGCAAAGGCCATGGAGAGTTGCTACTCACTGGTTTGCTTCCAATGGCTTGCTTAGCCTGATTTCTTATATAACCCAAGACCATCAGTCCAGATATGGCACAACCCAAAATGGGCTGAAACCTTCCCCATCAATCATTAAAGAAGAAGATGCCCTACTGGTTTGCCTGTAGCCTAATCGAATGGGTGCATTTTCTTGAGGTTCTTTCCTTTCAGATGACTTTGGCTTGGGTCAAGTTGACATCAATCTACCCAGCACAGTGTGTGAATATGATTTGCTGAGGCTTATTAAACAACTTTGGTGTTTTTGTCCCTCTCGTATTGACCTTTCTGCCCCATCCCCAGTTAGATCCCCCTCCCTCTTATCCTATTCCCCACGTAATATAATTTGCATCCTGCTATTTCCCTTCTAAGGAACTCCAAATCTATGGTTCCTTTATACTTTCTTCATGGCTGTTTGTACTCCATTTTGTATATTCATATACCACAGGGCCTGCAAGACAGCTCAGCATGTAGCAGCCCTTGTTCACAAGCTCAAGGACTTCATTCCATTTTAGGTCCGAGAGAAACCACCTGCTGAGTAGTCATCGGACCTCCTAATGTGTTCAATGACATTAGCATCATACACACACACACACACACACACACACACAAAGAAAAAACTCACAAGCACAGGCACACACAAATATACACACATACACACCCCAATATTAAATAAATGTAAAACCCTTCTGTGAAATAAAATGCAGTGACATTTTATTAAATTTATATAAAATAACAAAAATTTATTTCAAAAATTTTGTATGGTAGATTTTGCTTCCATAGTACATTTATCTTAGATTCTAGGACAGAAACGACAATTAAAGCATTTCAGACAGAGATTACATTTTCAGAATTCTACCCATTATTGGGAGAATGTTGGATATAAATTTATTCACTAACATACAATTTCATTTTCCATCTCAAATTGGTTTTTAAAAAAGTGTCATATTTTAAATTTTATATCAAGTCACCATGCCCACAGTTAAAAGTATCACCTTAAGCCTTTACTTTTACACTTTGAATATTAAGAAAATATTCTTAATTATTATTCTTAATAATTCCTAAAACCATGGAAATTCACTGAATTACTTAAGCAAAAAACAAGTATGACTCATATGGGCTCACAGAGACTGAAGCAGGAAGCACATGTCCTGCATAGTCTCTACCAGGTCCTCTGCATATATGTCTTCCCCACTCCATATAATTTCCCACTCACATCTGTTGCCCAAAGAACCATCCATGATGACAGGTATAAAAAATAAAAACAACTCAGTGAAATGGATCTTAATGGTATTCTGCTATATTCATATATTGAACATTTTTTCATATATTTGTTGGTCATCGTAGGCCTTGTTTTGAGAAATATATATGAGGTCTTTTGCTACCTTATTGGTATTTATTGTGCTTTTGGTTGGTTTCATTTTTATTGCATCAAATTCATTAATCAAGGCTACTGACTTGGACAAGTTCTAGTCCATGCAGTATTGTAAGTCAAAGCCAAAACAATTAAGTTAACAAATGAAACAAAATGTATGAAAACTGTAAAGCAGAAAGACAAGTTACTTCTATTTGCAGAAAACATGATCTGAAATAGAACCACTAAACCATGTAAGAAATAATTAACAAAGTCTGAGTGGGATATAAAAATCAATATTCAAAATCAGTAATATCTATGTACAGTGAATAGTAAGCCATTTGAAAGCAAAGAAACCATCCCCTCTTAAAAGTAGCTATCAAAATACCTATAAGAAAATGTAATCAATGAGGTGTGATATTCATAACTATGAAGTATTAACCAAAGAGATCTACATGGAAACAAATTTAAAAATATGCTCTGCTAATGCTGTAAATGATTAATATTGTTCCAATATTCATGTTACCCATAGAAGCCATTGGATTCAAAGTCGTCCCTGGGAAAATATGACATCATGCCTCATTAAAACATAAAATTAGCTAAAATTTACATGAAATTACAAAGACATCAAGGCTTGATGCAACTGAAATAATCAGGCAAGAGTAACCTAAAGAATATTGCTAGCACAAAAACAGACATATAAACAAACAGAAAAATATATACTATTAAAATTAAATATAGCAACAAATGTGCCATGACCACACATTGCAGAAATAAGTTATTTTTAATGAATAGTATAGGAAAAACTGTGTATTTACATGGATATAAATAAAATTAGACCATCTCCTTTACCTTATACAACATTCAGCTCTTGGTAGATTAAAAATATAACTGTAATAATCTATGGAACTACACAGTTTAGAAAAAAGCTCAATGGTTGACATGAGCAGGGATATTTTTAAGGAATATGGATAACAAAACCCAAATTTTAACAATGGGATATGCTTAACTAAGAGAGATAAACTACAGAATAGAAGAAAATATTTGCAAATTGCATAACTGACAAAAATTTCATAATCTCCTGCTTCCATCTCAGGCCTTAGAAGTGTATCCATATTTACACTCTTCATTACTGGACCTCCTATAGATTAATTTACATGTTTGCAGTGATAAATGTCTGTATAAACAAGGACTTTTCAAACACATGAAATAAAATGTTTGTGCACATATTTATGCATATAAAACTATAAGATATTTTGAAAACATATTATTCATTTTATCAAATGTTTCTCAAAATAAAGATCTAGATAAACTTACAGATAAGCATGTGGAGAAAAATGGAAAATTAGTAGAGGAAGGCAAGAAAGATTCTATTCCTCTGAGAGATCAAAGCTACATCCTTCACTTCCTGGCTTCATCAGGAAACAATGACTGTCATTTCAAATAATCTCCTCACTGCCATATCACAAGTTTCAAAGTTATCACAATATAATTTTTCATCATTAAAATGTTAATGCCTTTAGAAAAATGTTAATAATGAAATGTTTAATATTCTCTTTCCAGTTTGACATCTCTTTGAGCTTATTTTTCACTCTCCTTCCCCCACCTTCATTCCCTAATGTATTCACCATTTTTTTCCTCATGCCCTTCCTAACCTGCCTTTTTGAAAACCTATCACATTACTCTAAAACATCAGAATGATCAGGTTCTAAACCAGTTTACGACTGTAACTTATTCTGTGTAGAACAGATTAATTCTCCATTCATTAGTTTTACTTTTCTCTCTTAAAGAAAAGGATTAGCATAGATCAGAGTAATTTTCTCTTCAAGTATTTTCATGACTAGATAAAAATTTCCATGAAGTTGGAGCCTGGGCTACAGGACTTAATACTCCAGAGAAACCATTAACTTAATCTCATCCTGCCTGCGTAGGACTGGGTCTCCAAAGGTAAAACATTGCTACATATCTTTCTAACAAGATGCCTTGAGCATCATTAAGATTGATTGGGTGCTCAGAGGCAAATAATTACCAAACTTAAGAAATGATCTGTCACATTTCTAAACAAGTTTCAGAGGAACCAATTAATTAGGGCAATTTAAAGTTAGAAAACTTCCTAGATGTTAATTGCTGTTCAGCTCTGAAGACATCTCCAAGGATTTGGCAGATAGCACAGAGAGAGCATTTCTGACGACAAGCAGATTGATGAAAGGCAGAAAGGCCAGTCTGTAACATCATTGGTTCATTAACTTATGTACTAAATCTGAGCCTTAGATATTTCCTCATCCAACAGACAAATAAAACTGAACACAACACACTCAATTACACAATAACTAGCAGGTCTAATAATAAAAATTGAAAATTGTAGTAGAAAACTACAATTCAAATCTTCATTATGTGAAAAAGCAGAAGTCTTTGCAGATGATCATACTGAGAACAGCTTTTGATCTGGAGCAACTGATTCAAAGTCTAGTATTCTCATTTCTCAATGGAGATCATCAGTAAAAAATTGCACACAATAATGTATTTAGTAGGTGCCAGAGACAGAAAGATTCAATAAGTATATAAGGTCACTATTGTATAGTTTTCTTTGTCATTCTCAGCCCAAGGCTCTTTCTCAACCGCAAGCATGAGAATGTGTATTTGGATCATCAGCACACACTAAAGGCTAGGTCCTATAGCAGGTCTGTTATCCCAGGGTGGTGGGTTGAAAAAGCCAGATTCCTAGTGCTTGCTGATCATCCAGAATTAGCGAAATTAATGCCACAAACTCACTGAGAAACTGACTCAAAAAGTAAGGTGGAGGCTGATAGAGGAAAACACTCAACTTTGTTCTGTCTTATACACATATATGCACAATAGTACACACATATTCAAGGGCCCAATATTACTTATCTAGATTTTCTTTGCATGACACATGTGTCAAAGATATTTCATTGAACATAGTGGCAGGTAAAAAAACTAACAAAGTGAGTCCATTCCAAATCTGTATTCATCAGCATTTGAGAATGCCATTGTATTGTAGGTGACACATTTAGGATGAAAGTCCTATTCTTAATAATTAATTGATGCAAGGTTAGAACTACTTATGCAAGCAATAGTAGAGTCACCTTTTGCATGTAAATTAACTCATTGTTTGTTTTGTTAGCTAAAAGAATCAATCCTAAGGAACATCTACTAAAACAATAATAGGGTAAAATTGGCATTTACAAACAGAATCAAAAGATGACAGACAAGAAAAAGGCCAAGCCATACAGAGGCTCGGCCTTAAGTTTTGCTAAGACTGCACTCCACATCTTGCTATATGAACATAGCTCTCACTGTCCACCAGAGTAGTTCCTTTTTACAGCACACAAAAACTACTACAGAAATCCACAAGTAATCAAAATGTAGAGAACTACTGACTGTAGGGAACTCACCTTCATTGATAAATATAGCACAACCCACACACCTCAGTTTCAGGGATAATTTAGAAGTACTAAAGAGATAAGAAACAGAGGAATGTCTGCTGTGGTGTAGTGTCTTTTACAAATGACAAGGATGCTATATCCATGAAATTTCAGAAATATAGTCCCTGAGTATGACTTGTATAGTAAGAATATAACCAGTAGATATGCCAACTTGGATGGAAGAAATTTTTTTACTTTTTAATCTTTAATCTGTTCTTGACAGTGCCATCATTATCCCCCTCCTGTTCTGCCCCCTGAGAGTTCCTCATCCCATTCCTTCTCCCCTGTCTCCAAGAGGATGTTTCCATACCGCCACACTTTCACACCACACTAGGCCTCCCCATTCCTTGGGGCCTCAAGTTTCTCAAGTGTTAGGTGCCTCTTATCTCATTGAGGCCAGAGCAGGCAGTCCTCTGCTGTATATGTATCAAGGGCCAAGTATGCTGCTTGGTTGGTGGCTCAGTGTCTGAGAGATTCTGGGGGTCCAGTTTTGTTGAGACTGCTGGTCTTCTATGGGGTCGCCCTCCTCCTCAACTTCTTCCAGCCTTTCCCTAATTCAACCACAAGGGTCCCTGACTTCAGACTGTTAGTTGGGTGAAAGTATCTGTTTCTGTCTCAGTTAGCTGCTTGTTGGATTTCTAGGAGGGCAGTCATGCTAGGCTCCTGACTGTATGTATATCATAGCATCAGTATTAGTCTCACATCTTGGAGCATCTCCTTGAGATGAGTCCTAGTTTCCTTGAGATGGGTCCTAGTTTCAGCTGGTCACTGGATCTCCTTCCCCTCAATCTCTTCTATTTTTGACCCTGAAGTTCTTTTAGACAGGAACAACTCTGGGTCAGAATTTTTGACTGTGGAATGGCAACCCTATCCCTCCATTTGATGCCCTGACTTTCTACTGCAGGTAGATTCTACAGTTTCCTCTCCCAACTGTTGGGCATTTCATCTAAGATCCCTCCCCTTGAGTCAGGAGATTCTTTCATCTCCCAGGTCTTGGGAGATGCCCCACCTCCCACCTCCCACCTCCCACCTCCCACCTCCCACCTCCCACCTCCCACCCCCACCCCCCATCCCCCACTCCCCACCTCCCACCCCCCACCTCCCACCCCCCACCCCCCACCTCCCACCTCCCACCTCCCACCTCCCACCTCCCACCTCCCACCTCCCACCTCCCACCTCCCACCTCCCAAGGCTTTATATTTCCATTCATTCTGCTGGCCCTGGCCCACTGGAGCTTCACTCCTGGTTCCCTCCCAGCCCCACCCCACCCCTGCAATACCTGATTATGTTCCCCTTTCCCCTGCCCCTTCCCCCTCTCTTCTCCCATCCAGTTCCCTCCATCCCTCTGTCCTCTGCTTTCTTCTCCTTCCCAAGTGGGATTGAAGCATCATCACTTGGGCCCTTTGGCTTGTTCACCTTCTTGAGTTCTGTGGATTGTATCCTGGGTATTCTGTACTTCAAGGCCCCTTCCCCAGATGAATAGCTTTAGGCAATCAATGACTGTTGAAAGAAACCATCAGTGTTCTGAAGCAGGAGCCTGTAATACATTATTCAATCCCATGCACATAATGAGTAATATTGTATCCAATTATATTCTAATATACTGCATATAGTTATATAATATTACATACTTTATAATATATATTTTAATATATATTCTAATATACATACATCCTGGTGAGACTATATATATATATGAAGAGAGAGAGAGAGAGAGAGAGAGAGAGAGAGAGAGAGAGGTATGAATATAATAATAAATGCTGGGATTATAAGTGTATGTTACCACTGAGATTATGTGGTGCTAGGATTGAGCCCAGGGCTTCATGCATTGTTGGTAAACACTTTACCAAATGAGCTACATCCTCAGACAATATTTCATTTTTTAAGTGAGAAATTCAATCTAATACATATGAAAGATTTTATAAGGAAATTTTATGAGTTCCTTTTCTCCTGGCTGGGACAAACATCTATTTTTTTTTTTTTTTTTGATTTATCCCCTTTGTTTCTGTTCTGGTTTCTGGTTTTATGGTATAATCCATAATGGCACTAAAACAATTATCGTTCTTTCTCTCTCTCCTCTCCCCTCTCCCCTCTCCCCTCTCCTCCCTCCCCTCTCTCCTCTTCTCTCACCTTCCTTCTATATGATCACAGCCCATGAAATTATGCTGCCAACATTCAGGAAAGCTTTTCCTGAAAAAAAATTCACAGATGCATCCAAAAGTGTGTTTGCCAGATAGTTCTATTGTTAACAAAGTTAACAAAGATGAACTGACACTGACACACATAAGAAAAGAAACAAACCAAAGAATTCTCACCTGAAGAACTTCGGATGGCAGAGAAACATCTTAAAAAATGCTCAACTTCATTAGTCATTAGGGAAATGCAAATCAAAACAACCCTAAGATTTCATCTTACACCAGTCAGAATGGCTAAGATTAAAAATTCAGGAGACAGCAGGTGTTGGAGAGGGTGTGGAGAAAGAGGAACACTCCTCCACTGCTGGTGGGGTTGCAAATTGGTACAACCACTCTGGAAATCAGTCTGGCGGTTCCTCCGAAAAGTGGGCACCTCACTTCCAGAAGATCCTGCTATACCACTCCTGGGCATATACCCAGAAGACTCCCCACAATGTAATAAGGATACATGTTCTACTATGTTCATAGCAGCCCTATTTATAATTGCCAGATGCTGGAAAGAACCCAGGTATCCCTCAACAGAAAAGTGGATGCAAAAAATGTGGTATATCTACACAATGGAGTACTATTCAGCCATTAGAAACAATGAATTCATGAAATTCTTAGGCAAATGGATGGAGCTAGAGAATATCATACTAAGTGAGGTAACCCAGACTCAAAAGGTGAATCATAGTATGCACTCACTAATAAGTGGATATTAACCTAGAAAACTGGAATACCCAAAACATAATCCACACATCAAATGAGGTACAAGAAGAAAGGAGGAGTGGCCCCTGGTTCTGGAAAGACTCAGTGAAACAGTATTCAGCAAAACCAGAACAGGGAAGTGGGAAGGGGTGGGTGGGAGGACAGGGGAAGAGAAGGGGGCTTACGGGACTTTCGGGGAGTGGGGGGGGGGCTAGAAAAGGGGAAATCATTTGAAATGTAAATAAATTATATCAAATAAAAAAAAAAAGAAAAGAAACAAACAAAATAACAAGGCACCAAAGATCCAGTAGTAATAAGACTAACATTTAATAATTAAGATATAAATGCTACTAATAAAACATAACAGATGTTTTACCTAAATCAATGTTGGAATCAAATAAATGACACGGAAAAGAAGACTGAATAAAATCAGCATCAGTCTACAGTATCTTTTCTAGCCCAACACAAATGTAAAGGAGGTGTTTGAGGACAGGATAGTAGTGATTGAAAGTTAAGCAGAATCTCATTTGACAACTGCTGAGTTGTTTTGTCTTGTGTTCCAAGAAGCTTCATGAAGCCAGTGACACCTACAGACCTTGATCTCTGTCTCTCAGAAGAAGAGTTCTATTTGTCAGTGTTGTTTTGAAACAAAATTATTTTTACAGATATTTCAACACCACTTCATTTTTTTCTATTTTTTATGCTGGAATGTTTATTTTAAGAGTTTGACAAGTATCAGTATTTTCAATTTCTTTTGAAATTTCCATTATACATTTGGCAGAATGAACATAAGTGAGAAAGAACTGATGAGAACTGGAGTGCCTTCAAGGGGTGGAGGCAGACAGCCTCCATTATTATTACACATGCATTGTCCCCACAAAAATCAAGGCTATTTTAAACTAAGGCTATTTTAAAGTTCCTGAATGATGAAAACTTTTCAAAAAAATAGGAAAATAAAACAAAGATACTAATACTCAAGTTTAAAGCAATAAAAGCAGCAACAAATATTTTTGTGCACTTAGCAGTAGTAAAAAACAAAGTGGGAAATATATTTGCAGTTAAGTCAGCAGAGTTTTGGGTTTTTTTTGTTTTTTCTTGGGGGGGGGTTGTTGTTTTTTTGTTTTTGTGTTTTTTGTTTTTGGTTTTTTGTTTTTGTTTTTTTTTTGTTGTTGTTGTTGTTTTTGGTTTTTTCAAGACAGGGTTTCTCTGTGTAACTCCAGCTGTCCTGGAACTCACTCTGTAGACCAGGCTGGCCTCTAACTCAGAAATCCACCTGCCTCTGCCTCCCAAGTGCTGGGATTAAAGGTGTATGCCACCACAACCCAGCTCAGAGGTCTTTTTTTTTTTTTTGCTTGTTTGTTTGATTTTTATTATTATTTTTATGTTTATTTGCTTTTATTCTAATGCTAGCAGGGACTGTAAGAATATTTGATAAGTCAGATCTGGACTGTGTGTCTCTAGAATGTACATAATCATGTTCTGTTGTATGTCACAGGAAACTCTTTGTCTATAATTAGTTCTGCAATCAGAAGGTATGAATGTCAAAATCCATTAGTGAGGATTGAATGTTTCTGCGTCAATGAAAGCTTATAAGCCAACGAAAGTACTAGCCTTTTCCTGGGGAATAAATGCACAGAGGCACACTGTAAACTTTCCTGTAATCCCTCAGTCCTCACAAATCAGTTTTTAGTCTTTAGAAGATTTCTTCAACCCTGTCATCTTCCTTTTGCTATAAGAACAAACAGAAACATATCTGGGCCCTTTTATTGTGGTTTCTATGCTGATGCTGCCATCTAATGGCCAGCTGTAGTAATATCATAGGAGGAAAATTTAACTTTCATATTCTAAAATTCTAGTATCTAACACTAAGTTGGTAAAAAGCCAGAATATAAAGTTATCTTGAAAGAATATTTATTAACCTAAAGCTCAAGAAACATGACAAAGGGGGAATCAGGAAGTACCAGGATGCCATAATCCAAAGTGACCATGCCATGTCCTTTATGCCATGCAATTGTCCACACCCCAAATAATCAAAATATGTTAAGGATAGAAATATTACCACGAAAATCTAGCATTTCCCAGATGTATTCACAAATATCATTGGTTAGTGCTTGATCAGATGGCGTTAACCAAAGGAGACTCGAAAACAAAATCATTCACCTTCCAGTAAGTTTTGCCAGTTAGCATTAATTACATGGTAAGAAGACTAAAGTTAAAAGGCGATTAGAAAATGTAATAATGTATATTGGCTGCAGGTACTGAGATTTATAATTAAAAGGAAGGGTTTTTTAGTGAAAATTATAACAATGTAACTTGGGATTCTTTTGTAGACACTATAGAGTTAAATTTATTACAATTGGCTTATTTGTTTTTAGTCTTTGTGTAACCATATTATCATGATTGTGTATGGCATATCCCATAAAGAAGGCAATATCTCCTACACCCAGAAATTTGGAAAGAAACCAAAATTTATATATGTATATATGTATGTATGTATGTATGTATTTATTTATTTATTTACATCCCAAACTGCAGCCCTCCTCCTACAGGTCTCCTCCACACAGAGTTTCTTTCCCTATCCTTCCTCTCCTTCTCCTCTGAAATGGTACCCCACCCTGGTGCATCAAGTCTCTGCTGGATTAGACACATCTTCTCCTACTGAGGCCAGACAATGCAGCCCTATTGGGTAACAGGTACCACAGTCAGCCTACAGCTTTAAGGAGAACCTCCACTCTAGTTGTTGGGAGTCCCACATGGAGGCTGAGCTGCACATCTGCTGTATAAGTGCTAGGAGGCTAGGAGGCTTGTTCCAGCCTGTGTATATTTTTTGGTTGGTGGATCATTCTCTGAGAGCTCCCAGGGGTCCTGTTTGGTTGAACTTGTTGGTCTTCCTTTGAGGTTCCCATCCCCATTCAAGACCTTCAATCATTCCCTCAGCTCTTCCATAAGCGTCTCCAAACTCCATCCCCTCTTTGGGTCTCTGCATCTGTTTTAGTCAACTCCCAGGTAGAACCTCTCAGAGGACAGTTATGTTAGGTTCCTGTCTACAAGCATAACAGAGTATAATTAATAGTGTCAGGGATTGGGGCTTGCTGATGGGATGGGTTTCAAGTTGGGCTGGTTATCAGTTGGCCTTTCCTCCAATCTCTGCTCCATCTTTGTACTTGCATTTTTTTTTAAGACAGGACAAATTTGGGGTTAAAAGTCTTGTGGGTGGGTCAATGTCCTTATTGGAAATAGTTATACTTGAAGACCCAGCTATACTGCTCCTGGGCAAAAACCAAAAAGAGTCTCTACCATAAAACAAGGACCAAAGCGCCATTGTGTTCATAGTAGCTTTAGTAGCCAAAACCTGATAACAACCCAGATGTCCCTAAGACAAATAATGGATACAATTAATATGTGTTTCATTTACACAATGGAATACTATTCAGTTCCTTTTATTGTTCATAATTCTATATGGCAGATCAGATGACCTAAAAAATTCAAGTTCTCCTGCCTTCACCTCCTAAAAGTTTTTTCATTATGGATGAAAAATTCTGCATTAGTTTTATGAGGGATCTGGGGATTTAAACTCAGGTATTGTACCCACTGAGCCATCTTCCCAGATCTAGAAGCTGTTTTTATTTTATCTATTAGTGTCACGTATATGTAGGTTCTATCTTCCATAGGCATTCTATTGTTGATGGGAATTACTGTCAAAGACATCATAATATCTTTGGCTGTATCTTCAGTTCCTGGGAGAGCATGATCAACCAATCTAATCCCAAACCATTCTAGTCTCAGTCCTATAAAATGCTGTATTTATAATGATTGAAAACTCAAAGCATGCTCCCTTTCCATCTTACATCAAGCAGAATATCTAAGATCAAAAACTCAGGTGGCAGCACATGTTGGTGAGGATGTGGAGAAAGAAGGGCACTCCTACATCACTGATGAGATTGCAAACTGGTACAACCACTCTGCAAATCAATCAGTAGGTTCTTCAGAAAATTTGAAATAGATCCACATGAAGACCCAGCTGTACTACTCTTGGGCATATACCCAAAAGAAGCTGTACCATACCACAGGGGTATGTGTTCCACTATGTTAATAGTGGCCTTATCTGTAATAGTCAGAAGCTGGAAACAACCCAGAAGTCCCCCAAGCATAGAATGGATACAGAAAATGTCGTTCATTTACAAAATGGGATACTATTTAGCTATTAAGAAAGAGGACATGAAGTTTGCAGTCAAATGGATGGAACTAGAAAATATCCTGAGTAAGGTAACAGAGTCCCAGAAGGACATGCATGGTATGTATGTATGAACTCACTAAAAGTGGATATTAGCCAAAAAAGTGCAGAATGCCCAGCATACAATCTCCAGAACTCAAGAAGCTAAACAAGCAGAAGGGCCCAAGTGAGAGCGCTTCAATACACTTGGAAGGACGAAGAAAGCAATCACCAGAGGCAGAGGTACAAAGTGATCAGGGTGGAAGTGGGTAGGGGGAGGGAAAAGGAGAATGTGAGGCCCCAGAGAGTGGGGAGCGGGGACATCTTTTTGGAGACAGGTGGGAGGAGGAATAGGATGAGGAACTGTGGGAGAGTAGACCTGGAGAGGGAAAAGGGTGGACTATAAAAAATGTAAGTAATTAAAAAGTAAAGAAAACTCAAAGCATGTCCAGCTGCCCTGTGGAGAAGAAAGGACCAGAATGATTTTCCATCAGTCACTCCTGACGAGGGACACAGTGACCCAACAACCTCATTGTGAAACCCTGTGGGCAGGGCTTGAGATAAATTTGCTACCTAGTTTTGCCTTGTAGCACTACGGCAGGATTAACTTGTTTTTATTTACTCAACTATAGATATTGACATAATTGAGTGTTATACCATGTATAATTAGCAAAATTAAATATAATCATAGATTCTCAATTATACCAGAAAGTCATTCTCAAGCATAATTTTATCTTTTCAAAAATAACTATGTTTCTTTTATGCTTTGAAAATTTCATATATATGTCTCTGGCATTTTGATCAAATCCAGCCCCAATCCCATTTTTTAACTCTTCAGTGGTTTCAAGTTAGCAGAAAGTTGTTCAAACTGTCTATAAACTTCAACAACTTTTGTTTGTTTGTTTGGATGTTTTAATATGGAATAAAACCTAGCATGAAAATAAATTATACTGGTATAAAATTAAATAAATGAGGAAAAATTTTAATTAAAATTACTTTTATGCTAAGCAAATACTCTGCTTGTTATTTTCAATTTTACATATAAAATCTGGGGATATAGATGTATGACTCATATCTGGTCACTCTTGTATTTATTAGATTTCATCATACTTTCAAAAATAAATATATTTAAGGGAAAGAACCCTGTGGTTAAGTAGAAAGTTACATTCATAGTAACATGATGAAATAAAGATTTATTTACTAAAATAAAATGTATTTTATGTAGTAAAATAAAAGCCACACAGAAAGATAAAGAGATGTTAATTACAAATTCTGCAAACTGTTTATCATGTTGAGATGATGTCTAGGTGTATCAGATAATTCCTGGAAACTTTGCCATGAATCTATCTTGTACTCCAGATGACAATTTAATTTTTGAGGAAAACTTTGACCTTAGCAACTGTCCTGCCCATGGCTGCTTTCACTTCTTTATTCCTTAGGCTGTAGATGAGCGGGTTAAGCATGGGAATCACTGCTGTGTAGAACACAGACACCACCTTATTGAGGTCCAGTGAAGAAATGGCGCTTGGCCGCACGTAGATAAAGAAGAGAGTCCCATATAAAATGGAAACTGCTGTAACATGGGAAGAGCAGGTAGAGAAAGCTTTCCTCCTCCCTTCAGCAGAGCGGATCCTCAGAATGGCAATGAGGATGTGAAAGTAGGAGACAATGATGGTGGTGCTACTGACAATCAATACAGCTCCCGCCACGATGAAAACCAACAGTTTGTTGATCCGTATGTCAGCACATATGAGGGAAAGAATAGGAGACATGTCGCAGAAGAAATGATTGATAATATTGGAGCCACAAAAGGGAAGTCGGAAAGCAGCTGTGGTGTGAGTCATGGTGTTGAAGAAGCCAACTGCATAGGGTCCAACCACCAGCTGTATGCAGAGTCTCTGGGACATGGCTACTGAATACAACAGGGGGTTACAGATGGCTACATAGCGATCATAGGCCATGGATGCCAAGAGAAGACATTCAATGGCCACAAAAAACCCAAAGAACCATTGCTGTAGGACACAACCCAGAAAAGAGATAGCTTTTCTATCTTCAAAGAAGTCCATGAGCATCTTGGGGCCCACGACTGATGAGAAGCAAATGTCCACAAATGACAGGTGGCTGAGGAAAAAGTACATGGGTGTGTGAAGACGAGAATCTACCCGGATAAGAATGATCATACCTAAGTTTCCAGTCATAGTAACCAGGTAAAAAAGCAGAAAGAGCAAGAACAGGAAGACCTGCAGCTTAGGGTTGTATCTCAAGCCAATGAAAATGAATTCTGTGATCCTTGTATAGTTCTCACCCGCCATCAGTAAGGTTCGCCTCTAGGGCAAGAACAATGAAGAGCTATATGAGAGTTGTGTCTTAAAACTTCTTGGTAACGTACAAGAGAAGAAATTATAGTCTAAAGTCTGAAACTGGATTTTTTTAGATTTAAAAAACATGAGTAAATGTAATATATACTATCTGAAGAGTTTAAGTGTGATAAAAAGAAAACTCAGGTGTAAGTATGATTCGCTCCAATATCTTTACAGACTAAAGAGGGAAACATTATTGGTATTTTCATGAAATTTCTGTCAATTTTATAAGAGGTAGAACTCAAATGACCTTTCCGAAATAGAAATAAAAATAATCATTTGGTCTGTGGTGGAAGCTAAATAAAAAGTATACCTTGCTGAGTAATTGCCAGGCTCTAAGTTTGATCCTGTCTGTTAAAGTAATTAACTTAATAAAGAGAATCTCCCTGAAAATATGCAATGTACATTCTGACATAATCCTAAGTCTTATAAAGTTGCATAGAGCTTATGGATTGAACATGATAATAGAGAGCACAACATTCTGAAACCTATAAAGAAAACAAAATTTAAGAATAATAGAAAGTGCTGGGGCTGCAGAGATGGCTCTGTGACAGTTAAGAGCACTTACATACAGATACATAAACATATGTACAAACACAAAAATATTTTTAATTGAGATAAACTTTTTTAAAATAAATAATTACAGAAAGTAAGAACTAGGGAAGTGTCCCTGTTTGGCAAAATGACTCAGAAAACTTTGGAAAATCAACTAAGACACATGGACTTTTATATGGGTAAGTGCTAAGATAGTGTGGAGGAAAGTAATTAAAATATATTATACATCGTTTGATATTGATCAAATTGTCAAGCAACAAAATTAATAAAAATTAGAGTTGTTCAATGAATCATTGGAATATCAGTACAGTGTGAAAAATGAAAAAGGAGCAGCATACAAGTTTCAGCAGGAAAAAAATCACTTTAGATAGCAATTGTTAAAATAACCATCAATAAACCCAGAAAAGGATATTTGCATTTTTGGTGAAAATAGCTATGTGTGTGGTTCAGAGGTAAAGAATATATCAAGAATGTTCAAGGTCCTGGTTTCCATTCTCAACCTTGAAAAAAAGATTTTAAGATTTGTGTCTCTTAAAAACACAAATTATGGAACTTTCAATGAAGCAAAGAAATAACTAAATAAATGGAACAGAAATGTATGCATGAAATCTTAGTTGCAAAATACATTTTCTTCCAGAGGACAAAACCAAACAAATTGTCCATTGAAAAAGCAAACATTTGCTGGACTGCTCCTCAAGTTAGGTGGCAGACACAGATAAACTCGATGTGAAGTCAGAAGGAAGTAACATTTGTTTCATGGATAATTTTGCAATTGTTCAGTGTCCTAACATGATTTTCTTGTCAGTGACCATTGCTCTTTTTAATAGATCATTACCCTCTATTTTCTATTGTCAAAAATTACATCAGTAGATGGGAAGTCTTCATTCTTTGATGGAAGATCTATGTTGCTTTGATAAAATGGACAAACAAATAGGATGCTTATAGATGCATTGCTTTTAAATATGTGATTTAAAGACAGAACCAGTGTCTATCTGTTGTTACATATAAGTAGTGGTACCTTACCTATGATCCATGTTGCTTTCAAGCAATCAAACTTTTTCTTTATATCCACCTCATATAAACTCAATCTTTCTCACTGATGTGACTGTAACTTGATTTTCCTTCATGCCTCTGAACTTATTTTGTCAGAACTCCCAGAAAAATGCTGTCTGGGGCTGAAGTTTGGCTGCCCTATGTTGTTCACTGTTATCTTTGGCCTGATGTCATTCCCTAACATACATATAAATTCTACAGCCTAGAAACACTGTGCAGATGACACTGCACATGCAATGAGAGACCCAGAAACTTACCTTATCTATCCTGTGTAACCTAAAGGACTAAAGAGACCTAAAGAGACTAAAGGATTTTGTGTACTTGAAATGGATTTATTTTTATCTTAATTAATGTGGGAAAACTCTACTAATTAAGGTCACAGTCTACTGTTGACTGGACTGTCTTTTGAGCTCAGCACATAATGGAGACTTCCCTTAACTGGCAGGGCTTCCCTTTTCTGACCTTGTCTGAGGAGTTCAAAAACCCCCACGCAGAGCTACCTGCAGGATGTCACATATCCTTAGTTAAATTACAGGTCTTAGCACAGCTAAAAGAACACATCAAACACTTAAAAAATTTTAATCAAACCAGCACAAGTCTCTCTATCACCAAATACCCAATTAAATGTGACATTATGTGCACTACTGTAATAAATGTCTGTGCTACCCAAGATGAACTTCCCATTGTCTGTCACTGGAGTCAGCCAACACATATACTATTCATCCTGGTCAGGTGGAAGAACCCACCAGATAGGGGTTGGAGGGGGAATGACCCCCCCTTCTAACAATAGGAAGGGACTTTGCCTGTTTTTCTATTTTTTTCCCAGGAGACCAGCCTAGGCCACTTTTAGTCCCTGCCAGGAATGTCCGACCCCACTCTACCATCTTAAAAGATGACTCAACTCCCACTGACAGATCAAGAATGGAAAAAAATGGAAGATGCCACCCCTGACCAAACAACGAGATCTCCTGTAAGGATGTCCATGACCTAGCGGCAGCTTCCCAAGACATGTGCCCCCCACAAGATTCCCTTTTCTCTATTCCTATGGCTATCTTTGTTATCCTCCATCCTAACTCTGTTACAGCCCAGCTTCTTCCTAACCCTCCCAATACACACTACTGGAGAGTCCTTGATACAGCAAACATAATATAAATTATGAGAACCCAGGACTGCCTACTGGAAGGATGTTGGGGCAGGCTTAAGTAGTGGTGGCATCATGCTTGCCAACCTTAAATCTCATTTTCTGCTTTTCACCCACAATTCCTGGGTTGACTGATGGCAGATAGCAGTCACGGGTAAACTCTACCATAATGGATATGTTAAATACCCCATGGCTGACTTACATATCTCCAGCCACCTTGTCTCCATTGCCAAACCAGTCTTCACTCACATTAATATCCTTCAACAGGAAATCAAACTTGGACATGGATTCAAACACAGATTTCCTGGTTACCATACATCCAGTACACAGCCAACCACCTTCCTCTCACTACCTACCTTAACTCCCCCCAATGCTTCTTCTGTGCTCCCCTCTCCTGGCCATTGTTGGTAATTATTCCCATTAACATCTTGCTTCATGAACTCCGTGGGACCTGCCTTAGTCAGGGTTTCTGGGACAGGCCCTTACCTACAGAGAAGCTATAAAACATTCCTCTCTTCAACCTACCCCTCCCCTTTACCTTGAAGGGTCCTTATCAAGACCCTACCCCAACCCCTTACATGTTTCCATAATATCACTGTCACTAAGCTAATATATGCTAACAAACCTGCTCTTCTCCAGTGCCGGAACAGTACTGGTTCCTGCTTTAAACACCCATTTCAAGGTTACTCCACATCTGTGAGAATTGTTCCCCAGGTTTATCTCTATGATCCTGAGGAACTCACTTTACAAGTAGGAGGAGTTAAAAAAAAGGTTTTCATCCCATCCCTTTACTTCTCAGAGTAGTTGCTGCCATCTTGGAGGATGCAGCCAAAATTGCTGGAGCAGCCCTTATCTAAACTCATAATTTGGCCAGAGACTGCTAGGACAAACTTGACCTAGTGATGGCCTCCACTATAGACTGACTTGAGTCTCTTCAAAGAAAGATGACCTCACTAGCAGGGATTGGGCTCCAGAATCAGAGGGCCCAGGATTTAATTACTGCTGAATACAGAGGGACTTGTATTTTGTTGGGGAAGGAATATTGTTTTTAATTTAATGAACCTGGGCTGGTGAAATTAGTAGGCTGCTCAAAGATCTCCTACAGGATCTGAGGGCATGTTATTTGCCCAACCCCCTAACCCCTGGTACTCAAAGCCTTTTGTGGCTTGGCTTCTGCCCCTCCTTAACCATGTATTGGACATCAGAACCTTCTTCTACTTGGCACCCTGCCTGGTCTAATTTTTAAAATGGTAGATGTAAGTAGCATTGTAAAAGTCACTTCTAATCAGGTTCTGGTTCAATACCCTGCCATCCCCAGCATAGAGGCTGAGAGGTACAATGATTCCTTGATATTATAAAATAAATGAAGGGAAAATGTGGGGAAACTCTGCTAATTACGGTTAAAGTTAGCTATTGACTGGATAGACTTCTGAGCTCAGCACATAATGGAGGATTCCCTTTATTGACAGGAAGTCCTCCATTTGTTCCATTCTAGAGAAAATTGTTCTTCTCTGACCTTGTCTTGGGAGTTCAAAAGCCCATCCACACCTCTACCTGCAGAATATCATATAGCCTTAGTTAGATTACAGGTTCAACTTCCTTTCTTCAGCTAGCTCCTGAAATGCTTCCCTGTGCTAATGAGGCACTCAGTACCTCAAGCCTTCAGCCAATGACCTTTGCAAACCCTAGATATTCTGATGTCCATCCTCAAAATTTTATAAGCCCTGAATCAGCACAAGTTGAACAGCTGGTCCCAGTGCCATTATTCACTGTACATACTCATAAGACTTTTGAACCCCCTGTCTATCATCTCTGCTTCCTTTACCCTCATGGACCAATATTGACCAATTAGTTCCTAGGGCAGAGAGGGTCACATTACTCCAGATTAAGTTCTTGCTAAATTTTGATATTATTATGATCTGATAATTCATATCTCTCTATGTAACATTTTTAACTTGTTTCATTTTGGCATCCTATAAATCCATTTAATTCACCTCAAATTTCTATAAAGAGTAAAAAATAGAGTAATAGAGATACAAGAATGGATTTTGAAGGTGACCTTAACTTACATTTCAATAAATATCTTTCTTCTTTGGTGGTGATAAAAATAAATTTAAAATAGAGTATAAATTGGACACCCTCTCAAAATTCAGGCATCCCTGGTTCTGCCTGTGCCTCTGTACATGGAAGAGGCCAGGTTTTCCAGGAGTTAATTCTTACTCATTCTTATTCTTCCTTCTGAAGAACAAGCACAACTCCTCTCTGGAACAAATTATGCTTCACTCACATGAAATTCCCAGAAGCAATTATATCATTTTCCATATTGAGGGAGTTTATATCTCTAAAGTATACTGTATCTTGGGAATTTTATTGTTGAATGGGAAGTAAATTAAATGTACTTGCTATCATGAAATTCTGTAAGGAAAAGTACAGTGAGATCAACTTATTTGTGAATAAACTTGTTTTGTTGAGCTAATTCTTTAACAAAAATAAAAAGTTTCAAGATAAACCTATTTTAATAAATAAAATAAACAGTACATTTCTACATTAGTAGATAGCTTGATATCATGTCAGTTTTTGCAAACAACACTAGTAAGCTTCTACCTAGAACCTATGACTTCCATTAACTGTGAACTTGTAGACAGGTTTATATACCAGGTTTAAATTTGTTCTTGGGAAAAGGCCTCAAATAGTGTTATAGCTATGAAAATACACCATGACCAAGGAAACTCTTACAAAGGACAACATTTAATTGGGGCTGGCTTATAGGTTCAGAGAATCAGTCCCTTATCATCAAGACAGAAGCATGGTAGCATTCAGGCTGGTTCAACGTCTCTTCTGAGATTCATCCAATCACTTAACTATAATCCCCAAAGCAAGGCAGGAAACCAACTGAGCAAATTCCAAACTCTATATCTCCATGTCTGTTGTCAAAGCAGTCTTCAGATCTCCAATTATGTTTTAATCTTTGTGGACTGCAACAAGCTTCTTTCTCCTGGACTGGTTCTAGCACTTTTCCACAGCATATATCCCATGGCTCTTACATCTCAAACATCTTAGCATCCTCAAGGCAATGTTAATATTACAACTTCTTGTTCCAATGTCTGGGAGTCACACATCTTCTGGGTTCCCTCAAAGGGTTTGCCTCACTTCTCCAGTTCTGCTTTCTTTAAAACTCTAGGCTATAGTTGACTCTACTCCACTGTTGCTGCTGTTCTTGGGGATCATCCTATGGTACTAGTATCTCCAATATGCTGAAAATTTCAGCTACAACTAGACTTCATCGATAACCTCTCATAGGCTCTCTTCATTTTGCAAAGCCTCAACTCCTCTGCGTGCCCCTTCAGTCCTGAGTCATCACCTGAAATTGAGGCTCCACCTTCACCAATGGTCTTTCCTGGCCTCTCACCAGTGCCAAGTCTCAGTTACTCTCAATGACCCCTTCATACCTTCAAAAACAGCACCGCCTGGGTGAACCTTGGCTGGCTCTAGAACACAGTTTCTTTGTGATCTCAGTAAACACTTCCGAGGTTTTACTACAGAGATGCTAGTCTCTTCTTCATGGCTAATTTCTTAGCTGCAGCTGTCCAATATCAATAGTTCCAGTATGCCCTTCTGTTTTTCATTCTAAAGACAGAGCCACAATGCCAAAGCTGCCAAGTTCTGCTGCTTGCTAGAGCTAGAACATGCCCCCTTTGTTCTATTACATTATCACCAGCTTTCTTTTCCAACTCCTTCATTGCCTGAGTTAGCTGTCCTGAAACTTGCTCTGTAGATTGTCCTTGAACTCAGAGATCTGCATGTATCTTTCTCCCAAATGCTAGGATTAAAGGTCTGTACCACCAAACCTGGGTTTAAGCCTTTCTTTACCAGAAATTTGCTGTTCCAGGATGGCCTTAAACTCAAAAGATCTGCTTGCCTTTATCTCCTGGGGTTGGAGTTTTGTCTTATCCATCTGGTCCTGGACTGTTTGGTTGGGAGACTATTAATGACTTCTTTTTCTTTGAGGGTTATAGGATTGTTTAGATCATATCTGATTCTGATTTAACTTAGGTACCTGGTATCTCTCTAGAAAATTGTCCATTTCACCTAGATTTTCCTCTTTTGTTGAGTATAGGCTTTGTAGTAGGATCTGATGATTTTTTTAATTTCCTGTTGTTATATCTCCATTTTCATTTCTGCTTTTATTAATTTGGATACTGGAAAAAGATCTTTACCAATCCTACATCTGACAGACAGCTAATATACAATATATACAAAGAACTGACAAAGTTAGACTCCAAAGAACAAAATAACATTATTTAAAATGGGGAAAAAAGCTAAACAGAGAATTCTCAACTGAGGACACTCAAAAGGCTGAGAAGCACATAAAGAAATGTTCAACATCCTTAGTCATCAGGGAAATGCAAATCAAAACAACCCTGAGATTCCATGTCACACCAGTCAGACCAGCTTAGATCAAAACCTTAGGTGACAGCAGATGCTGCCAAGGATATGGAGAAAGAGAAACACTCCTCTATTGCTGGTGGGATTGTAACCTACTACACCCACTCTGGAAATCAGTTTGGTGGCTCCTCAGGATATCGGACATAGTAGTACATGAGAAGCCAGCTATACCACTCATGGGCATTTACCCAGAAAATGTTACAACATGTAATAAGGACACATTCTCCACTATGTTCATAGCCACTATATTTACAATAGCCAGAAGCTGGAAATAACCCAGATGTCCCTCAACAGAGGAAAGGGTAGGAAAAATGTGGTACAACTTCAGCAAAGAAGCTGCATATAAAATTAATTCAGGCAAATCAGTAGCCTTTCTATATTCAAAGGATAAACAGGCTGAGAAAGAAATTAGGAAAATGACACCCTTTACAATAGTCACAAACAGTAAGTTACCTTGGTGTGACTCTAACAAAACAAGAGAAAGATCTGTAAGACATGTCCCTGAAGACAGAAATTGAAGAAGACCTCACAAGGTGAAAAGATCTCCCAGGCTCATGGATCAGCAGTATTAACAAAGGAAAAATGGCCTTCCTTCCAAAAGCAATCTCCAGATTCAATGCAATCCCCATCAAAATTCCAACTCAGTTCTTTCCAGAGGTAGAAAGCAATTCTCAACTTTATCTGCAATAACAAAAAACCCAGGATAGCAAAAACTATTTTCAACAATAAGAGAACCAGGGAGGGGTGGTGATTGCCTTTTAATCCCAGCACTTGAGAGGCAGAGGCAGGGGGAATTCTGAGTTCAAGGCCAACCTGGTCTACAGAGTGAGTTCCATTGAAAGTTTAAAACCATAACTAAGTTATAAGTGAAGTTTTGTATAGATAAACCCAGTCAATATTTTATCTTCTGTCCTAGCAACTGTAATAAAGCCTAGTTCCCTTTTTATGAGCTTTGGTTAATTGTTTTACAACCTCTTGGAATGTGCTCTGAGTAGGAGAAAGTCTGGTTGCCATCTAAGAGCAATTAGACTTGAGAGACTGGCAGAGTTCTCATTGCAGTCTTGACTATCAGAAAAGTGCCTAGTAGCAGTCCCGTTATAAAAGAGCTTAATAATCACAGATATAATTTTAGGAATTCTTGTAGGATCATCTTTAAAACTTAAGTCATCTATTTGTCTACATAGCATCACTATAAGACAGAACATCTTCATGGATCTGCAGAGATCTGCTACAAAGGGGTGTGCTATTACTTATTGATATTATATATGTTTAATAATAGCAGTAAAGGCATATTAATAGCAGGGATCTTTCCTAAAATTACTCCCTCACAGCCTTGCTGAATGTGAGCTCACCTGTCACAGATTATGTAATAATCCAAAGCAGGACATTTCAGGATGATCACTTGCTAATATATCAGCTTGTCCCATTATGGCTCCCAACCAACCTGATAGAGGGCTAATATCTATAATATATAAAGTCTCATGAAAAACCAAGAAACCCTATTAAAAATGGGGAACAGAGTGAAACAGAGAATTCTCAACTGAGGAATCTAAAATGGCTGAGAAGCACCTAAAGAATGCTGAACATCTTTAGTCATCAGGGAAATGCAAATCAAAATGACCCTGAGATTCCTGAGCTCACACCAGTCAGAATGGCTAAGATCAAAATCTCAGGAGACAGCAGATGCTGGCAAGGATGTGGAGAAAAAGGAACACTTGTCCACTACTGGTGGGATTGTAAGCTGGTAAACCACTCTGGAAATCTGGAGGTTTCTCAGAAATATTGAAATATATATACATGAATACACAGCTATGCCATTCCTGAGCATATACTCAAAGTATGCTCCAACATTTAATGAGTATATATGCTCCACTATATTTGTAGCAACCTTATTTGTAATAGCCAGAAATGCTGGAATAAATCCATAAGTCCTTCAATCGAAGAATGAATACAGAAAAGTGGTACATTTACACAATGCAGTACTACTTATTAATTAAAAACAATGACTTCATGAATTTTGCAGGCAAATGAATGGAACTAGAAAATATCATCCTAAGTAATGTAACTCAGACCGAAAAGGAAACATATTATATGTACTCACTAATAAGTGGATATTAGCCCAAAAGCTCAGAGTATTCACAATACAACTCACAGACCATAGAAAGCTTAACAAGGAAGACCAAAGTGTGGATGTTTCAATCCTTCTTAGAAGGGGGAACAAAATAATCAAGGAAGGTAGAAGAAGGGAGGGATCTTGGAGAGAGGGAGAAAGGGGGAACAGGATCAGGTATGAGAAGGGATAAGCTAGATGTCCTATTGGCCAAGAGAATGAATAGAAATATGTAGCAGTGGGGAGTGAGGGACCGGGGGTGGGCGACCATAAGAATGTCACAAATGCCAGGAAAGCAAGAGGTTCCCAGGACCCAGTGGGGATTACATTAGCCAAAATGCCTAGCAAAGCAGAGATAGAACCTAAAGAGACTACCTCCAGTATATAGGCATGGCCACCAGTTAAGGGACGGGGCCACCCACCATTCTGAAAATTTTTAACCCAGAACTGTTCCTGTCTAAAGAAAAAAATAAATAAAAAATAAAATAGAATAAAAAGTGCAATGATAAAAAGTGGAGCAGACCTACCTGGGGATCTATCTCATCTGCAGACACCAAACCCACTATTGCTGATGCCAGAAACTACTCACAGACAGGAGCCTAGTATGACTGTCCTCTGAGAGGCTCTGCCAGCATCTCACTAAAACAGATGCACATACTCACAGCCAATGATTGGATTGAGCACAAGGGCCACAATGGAGGACTTAGAGAAAGGACTGAAGGAGCTGAAAGAGATTGCAACCCAATAGGAAAAACAGCAATATCGATTAACCAGAACCCCCAGAGCTCCGAGGGACTAAACCACCAACCAAAGAATACACATGGAGGGACCCCTGACTCCAGCTGCACATGTAGCAGAGAACTGCCTTATCTGGCATCAATATGAGGGGAGGTCCTTGGTCCTGTGAAGGCTTGTTGCCCCAGCACAGGGAGATACTAGAGGAGTGAAGCAGAAATGGGTTGGTGAGTGGGGGAGCACCCTCATAGAGGCAAAAGGGAGGAGGGTTGGGATGGGGGTTTGTGGAGGAGAGATTGGGAAGGAAGACAACATTTTAAATGTAAATAAGTAAAATAATGAATTAATAAATTTCTAAAAATTAAAAAATAATAATCAAATTACAAAAAAGGAAAGGAAAAGTGAAAAAGTATGCATTGCCAGGTGCAAAGTATTAAGTATAATGAGAATTCTAGACACCTAAGTTATAGCTTGAGTATTACAGACAATAGAATTGTATTAAATATTAAACTTTCAAAAAAGGAGATTTTATACACAATTATATAAGTAACTTTGCATGAAATGAATGGACTATATTAATGAGCATATGTGTATCTCTATATAATCTCTCTAACTCTATATCTATAGATAGATAAATCAATATCTATCTACACACACATATATATATACTTAGAGAGAAGAGAGAAAGAGAGAGAGATTTACATGCAATAATAATTATCTAAAAAGAGGAAGGACAGTGAGAATCAGTATATGGAGGATGTTGGATGAAAGAATCAGAATCTCAAGAAAAATTAAAAACTATCTAAATATAGATAGAAAAAGAAATACATGATAAAGTATGTTGGTGTGAAAGATAAAGAATGTGATATAAGAAAAGTCCAAGTTGCCTTAGTGACATTCAAAAACCAAAAGTTATAAAATAAAGTTTGTTTTGTTATAATGTATTATATGATATATAATACTGAATATTAAGTATTAATTTTAAATTGATTCTTTAGTACCCTGTAGAAGGCATATTTTACCTCTTTGTTTCTTAAACTGTATATCAAGGGGTTAATCATGGGGATCACTAAAGTATAAAATACAGAGACTATTTTTTCTTTCTGTAAGGAGTGAATGGATTTAGGTTGCAAATACATAAAGAGTAGAGTACCATAGAAAACCACAACCACTGTCAGATGAGACCCACATGTAGAGAAAGCTTTTCTCCTGCCTTCTGCAGAATGCATTCGACATATGGCTAACAGGATCAGAATATATGATCCAAGGACTACCAAAAGAGAGGAGATCAAATTCAGTGCTGAAAATAATATGATCAGCAATTGTATTTCTTCAGCATTTGAACACAAGGTAGGTAACAAGAAAACAGCATCACAGTAGAAATGGCTGATGATGTTAGAGCCACAGAAAGTTAGTGTGAAAATCTTACTGGTGAACAGCAGAGCCTGCAACGTGCTGTAGAGGTATGGAATGCCCACAAGCACATGGCAAAGTCTCTGAGACATGATCGCACTGTAGAGCAGAGGGTTGCAGATGGCCACATAGCGGTCATAGGCCATGGAGGACAAGATAAAGAGTTCACTGATAATGAACAAAGCAAAGAATGACATCTGTGTTGCACATGCATAGAAAGAAATGTTTTTTTCATCCATAACAAAATCCACCAGCATCTTGGGACAGATGACAGTAGAATTTCCAAGATCAATAAAAGCCAGGTGTCTGATGAAAAAGTACATAGGGGTTTGTAGGCGAGAGTCCAGCTTGGTCAAAATGATCATGCCCAGGTTGCCCATGACGGTAACTGCATAGATGATGAGGAAGACCCCAAACAAAGGAAGCTGAAGTTCAGGATTCTGTGTGATTCCCATCAAGATGAACGCAGGCAGTGAAGTTGTGTTCTTTTGCCCCATTTCATCCAATTATATCCTACAAAAGAAGCAAACATTGTTTTCAACTTTATTAAGTTATATTTGTAGAATAAACAGACATTTTTAAAAATAAATGGTTACAAACAAAATAATTTTCTAAATGAATGTACAGAGTATTCTACTTTGTAAATGATTCTTTCCAAAAGATATGTAATAAATGTGTATATCATTATATTACAATCATACATTTATGTTTAATATTAAAAAGTTACTTTACATAAAGAGCTTGGTTTTTTATAATGCATCTTCATTTCACCTAAACTATGGTGGCTCACAAACATCCATAGTGAGATCTGATGCTCTCTTCTGGGTACCTGAAGACAGCTACAGTGTACTTACATATAATAAATAAATAAATCTTAAAAGAAAAGAAAAGAATAGTCACCTATTTTAAGCTTCCAGAAACAATGATTGGATGCATTCCCACTAATGGATTAATATTTAGAAATTTTCTTTGTATACTTTTGCATAATTATTCTATAATACCATATGAGCCAGTGATAGAGCCAGTAAGACATTTACTTTGCATTTTTACATCAGATATTATGATTTATTAATCATTCAACTGAACAAAAACGTATTTATAAATCTCAACATTATGACTATATTTCAGTGGTATTTCCTCTTCCTGTAATAAATTTGTACATGCTGAGAAGCAAAGCAGTTTTTCATTGAAATAAGACAGTGAAGGTGCACTAGCTAATTCGACGTGATTACTTCCTTGTAGGCCCTCAGTAGGTCAGTGGAAATCTTCACCACTGTCACCATATTTTCCAGTTGTAGGACTAATCAGAGTTCAGTTCTTAATCAAGAAAAGTTCAGGATAAGCTTGTCAGCATATGCAGCACTAATGTTAACCTCCTAACTATTATACATACAGTATTGCTAAATACTCAACAAAAAATATTTAGTGTATGAGATATTTTATGGAAATTTTCATTCTAAAAGATTCTTTTGTGAATATATCATTTTCAGTAGAAAATTTTATCATGTAGATATTTTGGTACTATTTGTATTGTGAATTTATATTTTCTATTAAATAAAGTCAATGTACTTTAAATATAAATTATGATATTTTGTGGTCTAACATTGAATTCACAACAAAGCTTATTTTTTATTTTATGTAAAGCAAATAATGTGCCATCCTGTTTTGCTTCTGAAAAAAATTACCCTGTTATTTTTTAATGTGTGAGACCAGTAATGAATTGTTGGTGTAGCATCTACTTCTCACTAGAAACCCTCATAAATATGGTGGATTCAGGATATCTGTTCAAATACAAACTGTAATGTCTTGAGACAACTGTACAGCTCCAAGAAGCAGAAATAAATGCACTATTTTTGTCCCACATCTCAAGGAATCAAAGAGTGCCAGTAGGCAGAGGCCAGGCACAATATGAAAATACTTACATGCTGGTGTGTATCTGTATCAAATAAATGAAACCGCTTATCTTTAGGAAAAAAATCAAATTCTCATACTCTACATCACTTGTAGTTTCGCTTTAAAGTAGCAAGAATTTATGGCTTTCTTTGCTCTTTCTGATATTCCCCGGGGAAGCATCATACAATTTTTTTAAATGATCACATCTAGATCATCTTAGAGCTGAAGACTTTGTCGTGTCTTCTAATTATCTGGGACACTATCTATTCCCCAAGAGGAAATATAAAGTTAACTATCAAAAGAAAATTAACAACCTGTGATTTCCATTGAGACATAACTTATTCATTTATTTTATAATTATTCATTATAATAATTTATTATAATAAATTATAATTTATTCATTCATTTAAAGATCATTAGTGTTACCATAGAAACTAGCTTGACATGTGCTTTACCCTGTAAAAGTGCAAGACTTTCAAAATCCTGATAGAATTCTATATGTGTTATTGCCATTGCGTAAGGTATTTTTCTTCTATTACTCAGGAAAAAATATAGGAAACATTAAATTTACCCATCAAGCCATATTTGTGAGTTAGCTATTCCAATTCCTGAAAACACCCAGCCATGTCCTTCTCAAAACCATATTATAATAGCTAAAAACATTTGAAGTAGATATATCCACTTGAGTTTGAGAAGCATATGTCTGTTCTGTCATAGGAAAAACCTTTCAATCTATTGCCATCCAAATTGCTATTACACTGCGGACCCAACTATTGTATATTCTGAATAAAGACCCGTGTCCTTTTGGATAATAGGTCCTGACATAATATCAGTATTAAAATCTGACATACCTTCCATATGCATAAGAATTAAGTTATATTTACATATAATGGAACATAAATCATACAAATTGATAATTTTAAAACTGCATGCTATTTGAGATTTTAGTGCAAAACTTAAGTCAATATACAAAATATTTTCAACATTAAAGAAACATTTCTCCATATTCTAGGTCACATTGTTTATTACAAACTTATTTCATCTTTTAATTTCTAAATATTTTCCCAGGTTCAAGCACTGATTGGCTTTTAATACATAGCTATCATATTTCATATTAGAAAACTTAAAAGATCTACTTAGCACTTTAATAATTTGTTTACTTTGAAAATAATCCTTTTAAAATTTTGCTATATCACACTATTACATAACTTTGCTGTATTTTTATTTCCCCCATTCAATGATACTAGATTTCTCTCCCTTTACTCATCCTATAACTCCTCACTACACTTCTCATCCAAATCAACTCATTTCTATCTCACATTAAAAATAGGCTTCTAAGAGAAAACAACAAAAGATAACAATAAAAAATATAAGATAAAAATTGTCACGCCGAAATTGGACAAGGCAAATCAACAAAAGGAAAACAGCCAGACAGATGAGTGCCCAAGAATCATGGAACCACTTGTTCATACATTCAGGAGTACTATTAAAAAATACTAAACTGAAAGCCATAACATATCCCTAGAGGAATTGGTACAGTCCTGTGCTTGTTGCTACAGTCCCTGCATTCCTATGAGCTTGGCTCAGTTGATTTAGAGGTCCGTGTTCTTGTGTTCTCCATTCTCTCTGGCTATTGCATTCTTTGTTTCCTCTTCTTCGGGGTTCTATTTGTTTTGAAAAAGAAATTTAGAGTTGAGCATTCTAAGCACTGTCTCCTCCCCTTCCCTCCCCCTCCGTCTCTCTCTCTCTCTCTCTCTCTCTCTCTCTCTCTCTCTCTCTCTCTCTCTCTCTCTCTCATTCACAGTAGGAAGCTTTTCTGATGAGTGAGAGAAGTCCATCAGTGAGATCGAATAGATGATGAGAAACGATCTGAAGAAGATCCTGAAGCTCAGGCTGGTCAGTGATGCCCATCAGGATAAATTGAGTCACCACTGTGAGGTTTTATTTCACCATCTGGACTTATAGCAAACTCTGTCCTGGACTGATACATCAGCATACCAAATATTTTTTCTGCATTATCACCTGGGAGAATTTGTAATAAGCAAAACAATTGTATATTAGATACATCTGAGAAAGCTCCTTCCTGCCTTTAGATCTTGTGGTACTGCCTATGTTTCCTTCTGCAGTTACAGTACTTTAGGTTTCATATTGAGGTCTTTCACATATTTGGAGTTGTGCTGGGTATTTATATAAGAATCTAGTTTCATCTGTCTACATCCAGTTTTCCTGGTATCATTTTATTTAGAGAAACTGTCTTTATCCCATATATATCTTTGGCATCTTTGTTGAATAGCAATGGTTGTAGTTACAAAGCACTCCAATTTGAGTCTTTAATTTGGTTACATGGAATTACATGTATCATCTGCGCCAGTACCATACTCGGGCGTTATTGATGTAGCTCAGTAATACATGTTGAAATCTGGGATGATAATCTCTCTAACAATTTTCTTTTTGCTCAGGATTGCTTTGCCTCTCTAGGTACTTTGTGGTTCCACACAAATTTTAGTATTGTCCGTTCTATTTCTGCAATATATGGATTTCTAATGAGATTGCATTAAATCAATACAATCCTTTTGATAAATGCTTGCTTTTATAATATCGGTTCTACAAGTCCATGAGAAATACTGTCTATCCATCCTGGGTAATTTCATTCAAATACCTTTCTTAAAGTTGATGTTGAAATAGCGTATTAGCTAGTGTGTTTATATAGGGCCCTTTCAGAAATCCTTAGTTACTCTTCCCCTTTCCATTCTGATTTCTCTGATATTCATGCACCTTTGTGAGTATGCCTCTCTGCCACAAGTCTTCCATTACACTATTTCTCTTCTGTCTATAACCCTCTATCACTTCTCTTAACATACCCAATCAAAGCCCTTTCTAGTTTTCCAATTTCCATTTTTTGTTCTAGATTAAACATACAAAAGATTTAAGTCCAGATTCTACACATAGAAGAGATGGCTTTTGTTTTGGGGGAGACTTCAGTTACCTTATCCAACATAGCACTTGGCAGTGCAATTCATTCATCTTTAGATTTAATGAGTTTTTATTGTTTCTTTTATTCTTTTTCATATTATAATATAATTACACCACTTTACTATTTCTTTTCCTTTCTTTAAACTTTTCCATATACCACTCATTACTTTTTTCCAAATTCATGGCCACATTTTTCATTAATTCCTCATAGATAAATAAATGGGGAGATGATAGATAGATAGATAGATAGATAGATAGATAGATAGATAGAGTTGTGATTTTTTGTAATGATTTCTGTCTGCAGCAAAATACATATTTCCTTCTCACTCCTCAGATGATGGATAATAATTGCATTTATCTGTGATTTAAGGTTGAGAATTTAAAACATAATTATAGTATATCCTAGAATAATAAAATGGTGGTTAAAGCTTCTCCTTCAAGAATCAAGCCTTCACTAGCCCCAGATAGCTAGCAACTTTTCCAGTACCAGGCATGATTTCACTCTTGTTCAGATAGCTTTAAATTTCATTGGAGGGCCGTTGGTTACCACAAAAGGACGTGTGTCTCAGTAGCATACATCTGGTTATTGTGCCATGCTATTTGTTTTTTTGTTTGTTTGTTTGTTTGTTTTTCTTTTTTAACTTCTATAAGGTTTTATTTTAAAGGGCATTTGCCTCCTTGCTTAAGTTTACTCCAAAGTCATTTATTCTGTCTTCCCTCCCCCTCCCCTGCCGCCTCCCTCTCCCCTCCCTCTCCCTTTTCTCTCCCCTCCCTCTCCCTCTTTTTTTTATTCAATATACTTATTATTTACATTTCAAATGATTTCCCCTTTTCTAGCCCCCCACTCCCCGAAAGACCCGTAAGCCCCCTTCTCTCCCCCTGTCTGCCCATTCACCCCTTCCCACTTCCCCGTTCTGTTTTTGCCTAATACTGCTTCACTGAGTCTTTCCAGAACAAGGGGCCACTCCTCCTTTCTTCTTGTACCTCATTTGATGTGTGGATTATGTTTTGGGTATTCCAGTTTTCTAGGTTAATATCCACTTATTAGTGAGTGCATACCGTGATTAACCTTTTGAGTCTGGGTTACCTCACTTAGTATGATGTTCTCTAGCTCCATCCATTTGCCTAAGAATTTCATGAATTCATTGTTTCTAATGGCTGAATAGTATTCCATTGTGTAGATACACCACATTTTTTGCATCCACTCTTCTGTTGAGGGATACCTGGGTTCTTTCCAGCATCTGGCAATTATAAATAGGGCTGCTATGAACATAGTAGAGCATGTATCCTTATTACATGGTGGGGAATCCTCTGGGTATATGCCCAGGAGTGGTATAGCAGGATCTTCTGGAAGTGAGGTGCCCAGTTTTCTGAAGAACTGCCAGACTGATTTACAGAGTGGTTGTACCAGTTTGCAACCCCACCAGCAGTGGAGGAGTGTTCCTCTTTCTCCACACCCTCTCCAACACCTGCTGTCTCCTGAATTTTTAATCTTAGCCATTATGACTGGTGTAAGGTGAAATCTCAGGGTTGTTTTGATTTGCATTTCCCTAATGACTAATGAAGTTGAGCATTTTTTAAGATGCTTCTCTGCCATCCGAAGTTCTTCAGGTGAGAATTCTTTGTTTAACTCTGTACCCCATTTTTAATAGGGTTGTTTGGTTTTCTAGAGTCTAACTTCTTGAGTTCTTTATATATATTGGATATTAGCCCTCTATCTGATGTAGGATTGGTGAAGATCTTTTCCCAATTTGTTGGTTGCCGATTTGTCCTTTTGATGGTGTCCTTTGCCTACAGAAACTTTGTAATTTTATGAGGTACCATTTGTCAATTCTTGCTCTTAGAGCATATGCTATTGGTGTTCTGTTCAGAAACTTTCTCCCTGTAACAATGTCCTCAAGGGTCTTCCCCAGTTTCTTTTCTATTAGCTTCAGAGTGTCTGGCTTTATGTGGAGGTCCTTGATCAATTTGGATTTGAGCTTAGTACAAGGAGACAAGGATGGATCAATTCGCATTCTTCTGCATGCTGACCTCCAGTTGAACCAGCACCATTTGTTGAAAAGGCTATCTTTTTTCCATGGGATGTATTCAGCCTCTTTGTGGAGGATCAAGTGGCCATAGGTGTGTGGGTTCATTTCTGAATCTTCAATCCTGTTCCATTGATCCGCCTGCCTGTCACTATACCCATACCATGCAGTTTTTAACACTATTGCTCTGTAGTATTGCTTGAGGTCAGGGATACTGATTCCCCCAGATTTTCTTTTGTTGCTGAGAATAGTTTTAGCTATCCTGGGTTTTTTGTTGTTCCAGATGAATTTGATAATTGCTCTTTCTAACTCTGTGAAGAATTGAGTTGGGATTTTGATGGGTATTGCATTGAATCTGTATATTGCTTTTTGCAAAATGGTCATTTTAACTATATTGATTCTACCAATCCATGAGCATGGGAGGTTTTTCCATTTTTTGAGGTCTTCTTCCATTTCCTTCTTCAGAGTCTTGAAGTTCTTGTCATACAGATCTTTCACATGTTTGGTAAGCGTCACCCCAAGATACTTTATACTGTTTATGGCTACTGTGAAGGGGGACATTTCCCTAATTTCTTTCTCAGCCTGCTTATCCTTTGAGTATAGGAAGGCCACTGATTTGCTTGAGTTGATTTTATAACCTGCCACTTTGCTGAAGTTATTTAACAGCTGTAGGAGTTCTCTAGTGGAGTTTTTTGGGTCACTTAGGTAGACTATCATGTCATCTGCAAATAATGATAGTTTGACTTCTTACTTTCCAATTTGTATCCCTTTGACCTCCTTATGTTGTCGAATTGCCCGAGCTAGTACCTCAAGTACAATATTGAAAAGATAAGGAGAAAGGGGGCAGCCCTGTCTAGTCCCTGATTTTAGTGGGATTGCTTCAAGTTTCTCTCCATTTAGTCTGATGCTGGCTACCGGTTTGCTGTATATTGCTTTTACTATGTTTAGGTATGGGCCTTGAATTCCTCTTCTCTCCAAGACTTTAAGCATGAAAGGATGCTGAATTTTGTCAAATGCTTTTTCAGCATCCAATGAAATGACCATGTGGTTTTTTTCTTTGAGTTTATTTATGTAGTGGATTGCATTGATGGATTTCCGTATATTGAAACAACCCTGCATTCCTGGGATAAAGCCTACTTGATCATGGTGGATGATCGTTTTGATGTGTTCTTGGATTCGGTTGGCAAGAATTTTATTGAGTATTTTTGCATCGATGTTCATAAGGGAAATTGGTCTGAAGTTCTCTTTCTTTGTTGGATCTTTGTGTGCTTTTGATATCAGCGTAATTGTGGCTTCATAGAAGGAATTGGGTAGTGTTTCTTCTGTTTCTATTTTGTGGAATAGTTTGAAGAGTATTGGTGTTAACTCTTCTTTGAAGGTCTGATAGAATTCTGCACTGAAACCATCTGGTCCTGTGCTTTTTTTGGTTGGAAGACTTTCTATGACTCCTTCTATTTCTTTAGGCGTTATGGGACTGTTTAGATGATCTATGTGGTCCTGATTTAATTTTGGTATTTGGTATCTGTCAAGGAAATTGTCCATTTCCTCCAGATTCTCCAGTTGTGTTGAGTACAGGCTCTTGTAGTAGGATCTGATGATTTTTTGGATTTCCTCAGTTTCCGTTGTTATATCTCCCTTTTCATTTCTAAGTTTGTTAATTTGGATACTTTCTCTGTGCCCTTTGGTCAGTCTGGCTAAGGGTTTATCTATCTTGTTGATTTTCTCAAAGAACCAGCTCCTGGTTTTGTTGATTCTTTGTATGGTTCTCTTTGTTTCTACTTGATTGATTTCGGCCCTGAGTTTGATGATTTCCTGCCTTCTACTCCTCCTGGGTGAAATAACTTCTTTTCGGTCCAGGGCTTTCAGGTGTGTCATTAAGCTGGTAATGTATGCTCTCTCCATTTTCTTTTTGGAGGCACTCAGGGCTATGAGTTTTCCTCTTAGCACTGCTTTCATTGTGACCCATACATGTGGGTATGTTGTGTCTTCATTTTCATTGTATTCTAAAAAGTCTTTAATTTCTTTCTTTATTTCTTCCTTGACCAAGGTATCATTGAGTAGAATATTGATCAGTTTCCACGTGTATGTGGGTTTTCTCTTGTTTTTCTTGCTATTGAAGACCACTTTTACTCCATAGTGGTCTGATAGGAGGCATGGTATTAGTTCGATCTTCTTATATTTGTTGAGGTCTGCCTTGTGTCGATTTTGGAGAAGGTATCATGAGGTGCTGAGAAAAAGTTACATTCTTTTGCTTTATGATAGAATGTTCTATATATATCTGTTAAATCTAATTGGTCCAAAGCTTCAATTAGTTTCATTGTGTCCCTGTTTAGTTTCTGTTTTCCTGATCGGTCTATTGAGGAAAGTGCAGTGTTGATGTCACCCACAATTATTGTGTTAGGTGCAATGTGTGCTTTTAGCTTTAATAAAGTTTCTTTTACAAAAGAGGGTGCCCTTGCATTTGGAGCATAGATGTTCAGGATTGAGAGTTCTTCTTGTTGTATTTTTCCTTTGACCAACAAGAAGTGTCCCTCTGAGTCTCTTTTGATGACTTTGGGTTGAAAGTCAATTTTATCTGATATTAAAATGGCTATTCCAGCTTGTTTCCTGAGACCATTTGCTTGTAAAATTGTCTTCCAGCCTTTTACTCTAAGGTAGTGTTTGTCTTTGACCCTGAGGTGTGTTTCCTGTAAGCAGCAAAATGTAGGGTCCTGTTTACGCATCCAGTTAGTTAATCTATGTCTTTTTATTGGGGCATTGAGTCCATTGATGTTAAGAGATATTAAGGAATAGTGATTGTTACTTCCTATCATTTTTGACGTTATTTTTTAAATTTGATTGGTTAACTTCTTTAGGGTTTGATAAAAGGTTACTATCTTCCTTTTTCCAGGGTGAAGTTTCCCTCCTTGTATTGGTGTTTTCCTCCTATTATCCTTTGTAGGGCTGGGTTTGTGGATAGATATTCGGTAAACTTGGTTTTGTCATGGAATATCTTAGTTTCTCCATCTATGGTGATTGAGAGTTTTGCTGGATATAGTAGTTTTGGCTGGCATTTGTGTTCTCTTAGAGTCTGCATGAGATCTGCCCAGGATCTTCTAGCCTTCATAGTCTCAGGTGAAAAGTCTGCTGTGATTCTGATAGGTCTTCCTTTATATGTTATTTGGCCTTTTTCTCTTACTGCCTTTAATATTCTTTCTTTGTTTAGTACATTTGGTGTTTTGATTATTATGTGACGGGAAGTATTTCTGTTCTGGTCCAGTCTGTTTGGAGTTCTGTAGGCTTCTTGTATATTCATGGGCATCTCTCTCTTTAGGTTAGGGAAGTTTTCTTCCATAATTTTATTGAAGATATTTGCTGGCCCTTTAAGTTGTAAATCTTCACTCTCATCTATGCCTATAATCCTTAGGTTTGATCTTCTCATTGTGTCCTGGATTTCCTGGATATTTTGGGTTACAAGCTTTTTGCATTTTGCATTTTCTTTAACTGTTGAGTCCATGGTTTCTATGGTATCTTCAGCATCTGAGATTCTTTCTTCTATCTCCTGTATTCTGTTGTTGATATTTGCATCTATGTCACCTGATTTCTTCCCAAGGCTTTCTATCTCCAAAGTTGTCTCCCTTTGAGTTTTCTTAGTTGTTTCTACTTCTGATTTTAGATCCTGGATGATTTTGCTTAGCTCCTTCACTTGCTTGTTTGTGCTTTCCTGTAATTCTTTAAGAGCTTTTTGTGTTTCCTCTTTCATGACCTCAGCCTGTTGACCAAAGTTCTCCTGTATTTCGTTAAGTGTTTTTTACGTTTCCTCATTATTGGCTTTGGTATTCTCCTGGATTTCTTTCAATGATTTTTGTGTTTCCCTTGCAAGGGCTTCTAACTTTTGATCCATTTTCTCCTGAATTTCTTTAAGTATGTCCTTCATGTGTTCCTGTACCAGCATCATGACCAGTGATTTTAAATCCAAATCTTGTTTTACTGGTGTGATGGGGTATCCAGGACATGCTGGTAAAGGAGAATTGGGTTCAGATGTTGCCATATTGCCTTGATTTCTGTTAGTGATGTTCCTGCGTTTGCCTTTTGCCATCTAGTTCTCACTGGTGTTAGTTGGTCTTGTCAATGCTGGACTTACCAGTACAAGCTGCCCCTTCCCAGGTGGCCTCTGTTGCACGGCTTACCTCCTGCACTGCCTGGAGACAGGGTGCTGTTGCCCAGGCTGTTCAGATCTGGAAGCAGACACCTGAAGGCTCCAGCTGGGGTCTGCTGGATTCACAGGAGCACACCGACTTCTCCCTGCTGGCTGCCCGGAAGCCCATCTTGCCTCTTGCAGGACCTGGAGATGTGGTGTTGCCACCTAGGCTGATCTAGATCAGGAAGCGGAGAGATCTGAGGGCTCCCGCCAGAGGCATCAGGACTGGAACCTAAGCTCCATGCCACAAGAGCAAGCTGTGCTGTGAACTCCCAGACTGCCTCTGGGTGCACACCAGGTCTCCCGCACTTCCTGGAGACCAAGTGCTGTGGCCTAGGCTGTTCAGATCCCAAAGCAGGTACCTGAAGGCTCCTGCTGGGGCCAGCTGGATTCACCGGAGCACACCGACTTCTCCCCACTGGCTGCCCGGAAGCCCCTCTTCGCTATTTGTTTTCATGGTTCACATTTTTCTCAGTAGGATAGGACTATTGGTTGATTCCCACCTTTAGATGTTTATATGGCATCTTCTGGTAGTAGGAAAGCTAGCCCTCAGAGAAGAAATTTCCAGGTCAAATACAGCTTGGTCCCTCTGCATCCTGTCTCTGAAGTCCATGATGTCTTCAGCAATAGGGGTGTTTTTTTTTTTTTTTACCTCTGTGCAATAACACAAGCAATGGTAAGAGCCTATAATGTATTGGGAGTCTCTGTGACAACCCTTATTAACAACATGAAAAAAATTTTTTTCATGCTTGCCATTGGGGCTTTTGTTAGACACTATATGGCTCTTGGAGGAAGCACTGTCAGCTCAGATAGGACAATTTATTTTAAACTACGCATAAGTATCTATACACTGCCCTAAGTGTGTTATAGGTATTTGGGGAGAGATATTCAAGAGTAGGATTCCTTGTAACTTTTTCAAACATCCCTAACTGTTTTTCCCTTCTCCTTCCTTCTGTTTTATCTCTCTCTAGTTTCACCACCTTTTTTCAGTTTCTTTCTTCAGATTGATCATTTGTGCCCTGCTGTTCCCTGATCTATAGCTCCCCAACCCTGCAGCAATACCTCTTCACTTTCCAGTTTCTTCAGTTACTCCAGGGTATATAATGAATTCTGAGAACCACATTTTGTTTGTTTTTGCTGTTCTCTCTCTCTCTCTCTCTCTCTCTCTCTCTCTCTCTCTCTCTCTCTCTCTCTCTCTCTTTCTCTCTCAACATAAACTACTATAATATGCTTGTTTATTCTGTTTTTGTATAAAGTAATTAAAATCTAGAGAAAATTTACTGTGGGATATAACGTTTGAGAGAATTTTTGCATATAAAGCATGACATTTACCACCATAAAAATTTTTTGTATGTATAATTGTACATATTTATATGCTTGGAACACCATAAGGAAACATGAAACACTAGGCAAACTAAGCAATCATTTTTCTTTCAGAATTTTTCTCAGAATACAGTTCAAGTTGAAGATCTTGGAAGAACTGGTTTCTTCTGAGGTCTTTTGCCATCTAGTTCTCACTGGTGTTAGTTTATCTTGTCAGTGCTGGACTCACCAGTGCAAACTGCCCCTTCCCAGTTGGCCTCTGGTGCACAGCTTACCTCGTGCCCACCTTGAAGTTGGCTCCTCTATTCTATGTTCACAAGTGATCTCTGTATTTACTCATGTCTCTGGTGTCTTTTTGTATTTTAAATCTTAGGCTGAGGGTCCATTTACTACATTCTTTGATCTTAACCATCATCCTAAAGAAAAGGCCCTATCTCATAATACACTGCATTGTGGAGCACTGGAAGTCATAGATTCAACATATTAATTGTAGAAGACATTAGGCAGTTTCAAGGACTACAGAGGGATAGTAGTCTGTACATAGAGAATAGGATATGGTAACAAGAAATGAGAATAAGCATAATTTGGGAATTTTCTATTATCATTCTATTGTGGCTTCCTTACATACATTCAACTTTTAATATAGCACGACTCATTTGTTTATACCCTAAATGATACATCATCCCCCAAACTCCAAGTGAACTCTAATTGTGTCTTTGGAGAATGAAGTATATATTTCTGATTGCTACGTAGAAGTCTCAATGGACAAGTGAAGAAATAATATATATTGGGTCAAACAATGACACACCAAAATACCAAAAGAAAGTAAATTGTGTCACTTCCAAGAACTGGCTTTGTGGACAAAAAGTAAGTAGCTGGAATGAGGGAAACCTAAGCACTATAATCTATCAGGAACCTCAGTTACAATAAACAAGAAAATATTATATAGATTTAGGCTTGACCACCAGAATAGCACTGCTATGCTAGACATGAATATAAATGTACACACACACACACACACACACACAGAGAGAGAGAGAGAGAGAGAGAAGATATATAAGCATATACATTTCACTAAATATTCTATTATGTTTGTTCTTATTATACAATTTGACTACATTTCCGATATTTGTACTGAAGCATCATGTATTTGATTATACAGTTAAATATTAGATTGTATGAGTAGCTTTCAGGTCCATTGTGGTACTCTGTGCAGTTTGACAAGTGGTATATGTTTCTTCCTGTTCTTAGAACTGACTTTTGGAGGCCAGAGAAATATAATTAAGCAGTTTGTTTTCTAGCTTCATTGAAACAATGTGGAACAGAGCAGATACACAGGCAATGCATTTTATAAAGCCATTCTATCTGTGTGCCATATCATGTTTGGTTCTACCATTTTATGTGAATTGTATTTTAATGATCATATATAATCAGCAACATTTTTCCAGATTCAGAATGGATTTGAGATTCTGGGAAAGAATTTTCGTTTACTCAGTTGTCCTTATTGCTGTGATAGAGTATGCCACCCTTGAGGAAAATATTTGCCGTCAGACATTTAATGATAATACTGCTCTGAATTTTAAATCTAAATAGTTTAAGTTCTTTTGGAAGTATGCAATTATTCAGGAAATAAAAGTTTAAAAAATATGATCATGTATGTATTTATTTATCACACAAAAATTCTCAATGCCACTATATAGCAGAAACTAGCAGAGAAATATTTTACCCAATGAAATTGAATTTTAGTGAGGATAAATGTGCAATTAATATATTAAAAACAGATAAGGTTTGGTACATGAGATTATTTCAACATAGTGATCAACACAGGAGCTCAGTGGAGTTATAAGGATGTTATTGGTGTGAAGTAAGGAATGTTGTTTTTAAGGGAGTAGTGATTGGTCATAACCAGATAAAGGCATTTTTGAATGACCATAAAGAAACTAGTATACTAACCATGAAGTTGTCCATCAACTAGTGTTGCAGGAACAGGAAACACACTGCTAAAAATCCTTTGATACTGCACATAGGTGTTATATTTGAGAAATAAAACTTAAAAAAAAAAAAGAAAGGGGTGAAGTAGAATGGAGGTTTTAGAAAGTGTTCAAAGATAAAGCCATATAATTAGGGAATGTCCAGAACAACAAATCCATAGAATGGGAGCAAAACAAAGAAAACCGGGCCCTCTGGAACATCTATACCATGATAAACATTATGGACAAATCACATGTGAATATCTAGAATGCTGAGTTACAAAATAAGATAGGAGATATAAAATAAGAGAGTGATATTATCAAGGTAAGTTACAGCCCACTTACAGAACCTCAAGGGTAGGATTAAAGTGCTTGCATCCTATATGCTAATGAAATCAATGTATGGTATAGCAGAAGTGAGAGAAGTTGACTGCTTTATATTGTTAAACTGCACTGACCACAATACATCTGTTAAATTCTGTGCTTAGTGAAAAATAGCAAGTTCCTTGCCTCATGAATGTGAAGAGGAAAAAAAGTGTTGAGTGCACACTTCTAGTGGTAATATATAAGTGCGTGTTTTGAAAATTGAAATGCATCAACAACTTCTGTTTGTTTCTGGATTGTCCCTCTACATGGAGAGCTAGAGATAAAAATCTCCTCTTGTTGTTCTGATTATGGTTGTGTTTTAAAGAATTCTTAGCATTTTGGGGACAACAGCATTCTAATTTCATGCTTCATTGTTCCTCAGTGTCTTATAAGCTAAACAAAAGAAAAGTTCTTCGAGGTATTTAGTATCTACTACATAAGAAGATACTGACAGATGCTTATCTGTCTCATATCTTGTAATAAAGTGAACAGTACATGGTTTTGATTTTTAAAATAATTCTGACTTGATATTATCTGCAGAAATATGGCTGAATTATATAATCACTACAAGACACATGGGATCTTTGAGAACATGAGTTTCATCCCTCTCTCTTTGTTTCTCCCTGGATCACTTTTGCCCATCCTTCCTTCCTTCCTTCTTTCCTTGTTTCCTTCTTTCCTTCCTTCCCTCTTCCCTTCCTTCCTTCCTTCCTTTCTCCCTCCCTCCCATTGTTCCTTCAAGCTTGCCAGACCTTCTGTCACCCTCTGTTACTTCCATTTCTCACTATTTGAAATTTAAATTACTTTTTACAGACACTCCAAAACATTAAAATATGTGTAAATTCATGTAGTACTATTTGACATTTAAATACAATATAAAATTGGGTTGAATGCAACAATATCCTCAAACAATCATATTTTCTTTGATTTTCATCTCAGTTAGTTGTTACTACAGTTTGTGTGTGTGTGTGTGTGTGTGTGTGTGTGTGAAATTTCCAAGTCAGAGGACAATTTGAATATGTTTCCCCTCCTACCATGTGGTAAGAGGAGCCTACCTGTGGTCCTGAGAATCAAACTTGGATTGTTGATCTTGGCTGCCAGAGTATTCACCTGATGAGTTACCTCACTAGCCCCATTAATTACTCTTTGATGAAGAATTGTGAAATATTTTTCTGTGTTTGAAATAAATATTAGAGTTATCTGTAGTCTATGGTACAATAGCATACATATATATATATATATATATATATATATATATATATATATATATATAAACACATTCTTACTTGGCTATGTGACTGACTAAATACATTCTACACACTTGAGCTTCATCAATTATATCATGAAATAGGCAATGCCACTTGGGCAATGCAAAAATGATGTGAATTCTGAAAATTAAATTAATCATAGAGTTCCATATAGTACCTGCTATGTGATCTATAATGAGTGTGTTATTTTCAGTGTTACATGAGCAGAAGGAATAATGTATATGAAGTTTAGTTCTTAACACACAGGAAATTCTCCATTAATTATTAAAAGATATTAAATGTGTGTGTGTGTGTGTGTGTGTGTGTGTGTGTGAATTTTCTGTTAGGAATACTATATGAAAGCGTAAGATAAATGTGAATTGATGATCGTCTTGTCTCAATTTCCTGTGTATAGGCATGTGATACTATGTTCAACTCATAGTACTTCAGTTTTATGTGTGATGACAACTGACCAAATTTTATTCTGTGCAATTTTGTGGATATATTGTTTACATAATTGTGGGAAATGCCAGTTGTTTATTGAACAATTCTATAAACTATTTCTCTTGTCTATTTCATGCCCTGAATTGAAGCTACTATCTAAATTCTCCAATTTTAAAGTCATTTATACCACAATTGTCATGATCTTTCAAAATCACATACTAAAGTTTTATAATTCAGAGTAATAAATAAAATATTATAGACTTTCTGGTAATTTCTGCATTCAAAATCACATACTAAAGTTTTATAATTCAGAGTAATAAATAAAATATTATAGACTTTCTGGTAATTTCTGCATTACCTGAAATGTTTGCTATCATTACTCAATGTTTATTGATAACCAGGTTTTTTTTTTCCTCTGTGGACATGGAGTTGGAAAATCGCACCATTCTGACTGAATTCATCCTCATGGGCTTCTCAGCAGATCCCCGCTGGCAGCTGGTTCTATTTGGAATATTTCTAACCATCTATTTGTTGACACTGTCAGGGAACATGATGCTGGTTGTCTTAATCCGTATTGATTCTAGACTGCATACACCTATGTACTTTTTCATCAGCAATCTGTCGTTTTTGGATTTCTGGTATACTTCTGTATATACCCCCAAAATATTGGCCACTTGTATATCAGAAGACAAACGCATTTCCTTGGCTGGATGTGGGGCTCAGCTGTTCTTCTCCTGTGTTGTAGCCTACACTGAATGCTACCTGCTGGCAGCTATGGCTTATGACCGACATTCTGCAATTTGTAGCCCATTGATCTATTCAAGCATCATGTCATCTTCTCTCTGTACTGGGCTAGTAGCTGGGTGTTACATAGGGGGCTTTTTGAATGCTATAGCCCATACTGCAAATACCTTTCGACTAACTTTCTGTGGTAAAAATATTATTGATCACTTTTTCTGTGATGCACCACCCTTGGTAAAAATGTCCTGTACTGACACCCGTGTCTATGAAAAAGTCCTCCTGGGTGTGGTGGGCTTCACCGTCCTCTCCAGCATTCTTGCCATCCTTATTTCCTATTTCAACATCCTGCTGGCTATCCTGAGGATCCGCTCAGCCTCAGGAAGACGGAAGGCATTCTCTACCTGTGCCTCTCACCTGGTTTCTGTCATGCTCTTCTATGGTTCCTTGCTGTTCATGTATTCAAGGCCTAGTTCAACCTACTCTCTAGAAAAGGACAAAGTGGCTGCCCTCTTCTACACTGTAGTCAATCCATTGCTCAACCCTCTCATCTATAGCCTAAGAAACAAAGATGTCAAAGACGCCTTCAGGAAAGCAACACAGACAATACGACCTCACATGTGAAGATTATCATTTTTGGCTAAGTGCTGTTAACATATTCTCCCAATAACTCAGTCTTACATGTGCTCTCACATTTATGCATTTCACTTAAATTGAACAACTGATACTCTAAATGATGAAATGATGAGCAAATGTCTTTTATTTATTATTATTTTTTATTGTATGTGTAATATATTTCATTTAACTCCTATAGTTTACATGCTTGAAGATTTAATGCACTTACATATTATATTTTGTCTCTTAATTTTTCATGAAGTTAATCTTGTTGGTTATTTTTTAAAGAAATTGAAAGAAAATAAAATTACCGTTTCAAATAACATAGTTTTAATTTAAGTTGATCAAGCCATTGTTGCTCTCTTAAAAGTAGTTTTGGACTGCTAAGATTCTTGAGTGTGTAGGTAAGATCTTTGGGATTTTCCTTTAATATAGTCATCCCTCCAATAAATTTCTTAATAAAGCATAAATGTAGTATGTAAAAGCACTCTTTGTAAATCATATATCTTTTATACCAATGTAGAAATCAGACAATGAATTTGGGAATTGTTAATATTATGAGATGCAGCTAAAATATCAAGAAAACATTTTGTAATCTATGAAAAATATAGTCCTTTTGGTTGTTTATTACCCTAAGTATTGCGTAGTTTCCTAGGGAGAGTAAATACTTTGCAGGACCCTCAGTCAGGTTACATATTAAAATGGCTTAATTAAGTGGAAAAACAATTTTAAGATAAAATGAGCTATCAAGATTCTTTACCCTGTATCTGTCCAGATACAGCAGGTGACTGTTTGTCTCTTAGGACTGGCAAAATGCAGGGGAATTATCAACATATTTCCAGCCCTAACAAAACTGTTTATGATACTGCCAGAAACCCTGGAGGATCAAATAGTCAGTGCCCCTGGCTATGAGCCAACTTCCTTAAACCTTCACATGAACTCAATGCCTTAACCCTCTGGTGAATTCCATCAGGAATAAAAGCTCTACCTCCTGTCCTTTAAGGACATGTTGTAATTCCCTTCATATCTACATTCGATTAACAAATTCAGTAGATCAATTAACAGGTTATTTAGTTAATTTTTTTCTTTTGGAATTCTAACAGATGGTGATTTTGGACAGTGTATAGCAATACTTAGAAGCAAATCTTCTGTTACCTCTCCAGGCAATGTACACTTGTATATTCAGATCAGTAAAGTAACACTATACTCAAGACATGTGTTATTGTTACAGGCACTTTGATATTTAGGACATGTACATATACTTTGATATTTAGTACATGGTAGGTTTAGTTATTAAATTTTTAAGTCAGAGATTAAATTTTATTATTACAATTGATAAAATGAGGACCTTTATAAATTCTGTAAAATTTAAATGTGGTCAGTTGTGGCAGACATTACTCTAGGTGAGTTAGCTCCAAGTTTCTGATTTTTCGATTTGTATGTAGTTGTTCTCTCATATATAATTATCTTCTTCCTTCCCTAAAACCAGTTTTAACATTACACATCTTTTGTTCAATGAGGAATCCCTTCCAGTACATTTTAGAAATGACAGGTTGTCATGGATATATTAATAATTCATAATGAGTTTCTGACACATATTCCCAATACTTCTAGTGCAAGGACAAGAATTTGGTCAGAATTAGGAGAGAGAATAAGCTAAGCATCCTTCCGCTAAGAAAATGTGATAGGCTTTCCTCTTTTACATCCAATTAAAGATTTGTGTTTTAAAATGTTATTAATAATATAAATTAATAGTCAATAGTAGACTACAGATTACTTACTCAACTAACACAAACTGAATGAGAGAAAAGTACATTGTGCCCATACATGAAAGCATATCAAGAAAACCTATAACTTATATTAAAAACATAAAACTTTCACACTAATACATAAAACATGTAAACTAATGAAACAGTTTCTGTTGAGTTTCAAATAATAAAATTTTTACCTATAAATTCTCAGCACCTTTACCTTGACCCAAATAGTTTTTAATCACTTGGTGATTTTCTTGCTAAGTGTATTTCAACCTAGACTTCAGAATGAGCTAACCTGAAGAGTTTTCTCAGAGCTTCCCACACATCTTTATTCCTTAGACTATAGTCCATGGTATTCAACATGGGAAATAAAACAGTATAAAAGGTAGACACCAGTCTGTCTGTCTTCAGGGACTAGCTAGAACTTGGGCAACAGTATATATGGAAAATGGAGTCATAGTACAAGATCGCAGATATAAGGTGTGAGAAGCAGGTGGAAAAAGCCTGGAAGTAGCTCTTGATGAATTAGATCCTCAAAGTGGCAACAATAAGGAAGAGATAAGAAACCAAGATGAACAGGGTAAGAGAAATGACATTAGGCACTAGGAGGAAGAACAGCACAAACTGGTGATTCTCCTTGACATCACATGCCAAAATCACCAGACATGACAGAAAAAAGTCATCAAAGACACTGTCACCATAAAAGTTCAACATGAATGTGTTGCTTGTTAATATTATTTATTATTGCATTGACAAATCCTCCTTCTAGGGAGGATATGCAAGTAAAAAGATGCACAACCTCTTTGACGGAGCTTGAGCATAAAGCAGGGGATTAGAGAGGATGGCATAGCAATCATAAGCCATGACAGCCAGCAGGTAGCATTGACTATCAGCCAATCCAGTAGAAAGAACTGAAGCAGACATTTAGCAAGAAGATGCATTCATCTTCAGAGAGTCAGGTTACTAGAATATAGACAGAAGAATACTTAAGTCTCAGAAAGACAGATGTGATAGGATCCAGAGACTCCCCACCATGGCCTGGGGAATAGCGTGGGTGACTTGGATTTGCCCTGAGAATTGAGAAAGGTAAAGGTGGCCTAGGGACTTGGGAGCTCAGCAGACTGAACAGGTTCAAATTTCATTCTGATCATAAGATCTAAGGATTTTGAGTAAGAAAATTTCTCATCTTATTTCTGATTTAAAATAACTTTGAAGGTCATGAGGAGAGATCACGTCACAGGGCTACGCCAGGCAGTGCTATCAGTTAAATGAAGAGGTGATGGTTGATCTCCCTTCAAGGTTCCCTGAAGAGATCACTAGTGCTCTCACTCTCCAAACATGAAAAGAAGCTTCCTTGTAGGTGTAAATCACATAACTACACACAAAATATCATCTTCCTTGCTCTTCCAAGAGTCTCTCAATTGACTGCCCACATTCAAATGAGTACTAGTTATTCTAAGATACTCAATTATCCTACTTTACAGAGACTTGATTTCTCTCAGTAAAATAAATCCTTTACACAAAGAAAGACTACAGCAAGTTATATAAACAATAAATTCACCAATTTGTAAGTTATTACAAAGCTAAAGAAAATTAGAACATATTATTTCTCTCCATCTGTGTTCAGAGTGGTTTCATCCAGCAACTGATGGAAACAGAAGCAAAGACCCAAGCCAAATTTTAGATAGAGTTTAGAGACTCATGCTGAAGATGTGGAGGAAGAATTGTAGGAGGCAGAGGAGTCAAAGACACTACAAGAAAACCCAAAGAATCAAATAGTCTAGACTCATGGGTGATCACTGAGATTCAAATGTACAACCAGGGAGCATGAATGGGTCTTACCTAGGCCCTCTATAAATACATTATATTTGTATGGCTTGTTGTTTGGTTGGATGCCAAACATAGTGAGCAGGGCCTATTTCTGATGCTTTTTTTCTGCTTAAGGGACCCTTGAACTTTTACTGGGTTACCTCATTCAACATTAATATAAGGGGATGTCATTAATCTTATTGCAACATGATATGCCATGTTTTATTGATATCCCTGGGGTGTCTGCATTTCTGAAGGGAGGAGATGGGAGGAGTGGAGGAGGTATGATGAGATAGAGAGGAGAAACTGTGATCCAGATATAATATATGAGAAAATAAATTAATTTTAAGAATTAAAAAAGAAACAATGTCTTAAAAAACAAAAATAAATAAATAATAAATTACTATCTTTTTTACATGAAATTGTCTAAAGAGAATAGATCTCATGTGTTATTAGTACAAACGGTAAATGCTTTAACTAGCTTGATTGAATATTTTCATAATCTGCATTATGAAAATATATTGCATATAAATATTGCCATTTTGTATGAGGCTGGAACTACACACGTATTCTAGCCATGAGCTATCCCCATCTCTTTATCCCTCTATTTATCTTCTATAGCCTAATAAATCTAGTAATAAAAATTTGGTAACAATTTCCTTATAGACCTTATCTCTTGGGCTGTTGATTCCTTGAGGGAGTTGACACTAATTTATTTCTTGTCTTTAGAAAACACTCTGCTGCATCGCATGCAGGATTAAATGAGTGGGTGTCTTAATAAGGTTCAGTTTCAAGATCCTATTACATAGTCTTTAACCTTCTGGATAACCAGGACAGATGAAGAGTATTGGTATATATTTTCGAGGTAAATTTATTTTCATATAAAGAATTATAAATTTGATAATTATATATTTTATATTATTTGATATTTACATGGGCAGGTAGTTTGTGGTGAATTTCTTCTGAAATAGGGACTATTTAATATGTAAATACTTTCAGGGGCCAGGTAACTAAAATGAATTCAGTGACCTGAAAAAGTGCCATTTATGAGCTAACCATGAAAAATAAATTAGGCAATGGTTGGCTATTTTACCCATGGCTTTTGCTTTAAATGGCTTAATTAGAATGTATATTATAGCAGATTTCTATTGAGGTAGCTGATATGGATTTAGTATAGGGCTAGTGTACTATGAAGAAAGATTTATTGGCTAACCAAATGTTAGTACTAAGAAGTCTTGTTTTCAGAGGGATCTAATTTAGTCACTCATCCTTAGTTTCTTCAATTTTAATTAGGAAACAAGCCCACATCTGAATCAGCTCAGTTAAATTTTCAATCTACTAGTGCCAAAGATGAAAGTGGAAAACATAAAGTCTAATGGGCTTTTATATAGCCAGAATATCACTTCACACAGCATTTCCTGTTAAACACAGAGTTTAAAAGTGTAATAATTTTAGACTTTAAAAGTCATAAAAAATTTTGCATTTAACACTCTTAATGAAGGCAATTATATGAGACGTAGTTTGGGGTGTTCTCATTTGCCTTACATTTTTTTCTATAACTTTAATAGTGGTCCTTAAAATGACTTGTTTCTATCTTTTTATCTAATAGTGAAAAAACTAACTAGAAATGAGTTGCTATGCCTAAAAAGTATAAAAATTTTGAAACACTTTTAACATAAGATAGTTTTCTGATCAACCTCTATCATACCCCTCCAGATGTTTTCTCTTCTCCTCTCCCATTGCCTTTGAAACTGGAAGTATTAGAAATTTTTCTGTTTACTAGCTTTCAGTAAATCAATTCCATTTCTACTTTTCCTACCAGAGACAAAGTAGACACCTACTGGTAGTTTCTGGCAATACAATCCAAGGTTGTGGTACACCCTGAAGCATGTTGCACCTTCAGGTTATTTTTGTGCTAGTTTTGAAATAGCTATGATTCTACCAGAAGTTCTTTTATTGTTGAGAATAGTTTTAGCTATCCTGGGTTTTTTGTTATTCCAGATAAATTTGGAAATTGTTCTTTCTAACTCTAGGAAGAATTGAGTTGGAATTCTGATGAGGATGGCATTGAATCTGTAAATGGCTTTAGGCAAGATGGCCATTTTTACTATATTAACCCTGCCAATCCATGAGCATGGGAGATCTTTCCATCTTCTGAAATCTTCTTCAATTTCTTTTTTCAAAGTCTTGAAGTTCTTGTCATATAGATCTTTCACTTCCTCGTTTAGAGTCATACTAAGGTATTTTTCATTATTTGTGACTATTGCGAAGGATGTCATTTTCTTAATTTTTTTCTCAGCCTCTTTATCCTTTGAGAATAGGAAGATGACTGATTTGTTTGAGTTAATTTTATATCCAGCCACTTTGCTGAAGTTGTTTATCAGGTTTAGGAGTTCTCTCGTGGAATTTTTGGAGTCACTTCAGTAGTCATATCATCTACAAATAATAACACTTTGACTTCTTCCTTTCCAATTTGTATCCGTTTGACCTCCTTTTGCTGTCTAATTGCTCTGGCTAGGACGTCGAGTACTGTATTGAACAGGTAGGGAGAGAATGAGCATAGGGTTCCCTATGGAGCAGCTAGAGAAAGGACCCAAATAGCTGAAGAAGTTTGCAGCCCTGCAGGAGGAAAACTAATGTGTACCAACCAGTACCCCCAGAGCTCCCAGGGACTAAATCACAAACCAAAGAGTACACATGGAGGAACCCATAGCTCCAGCTACAAATGTAGCAGAAGATGGCCATTTCAGACATCAATGAGAGGAGAGGCCACTGGTCCTATGAAGGCTGGATTGCTCAGAATAGGGGAATGCAAATCAGGAAATTGGAGGGGGGAATCACGGGAAGGGGGATAGGATAGGAGGTTTTTGGAGCGTAACAAGGAAAGGGGATACCATTTGAAATGTAAATAAAGCAAATATCTTAAAAATCGCTTTGACTGTTTCAACTGCGTGCCCCTTCTGCCAAGTTTTACTGCACTGTTCCTTCTTCAGCACTCCTCTTCCATGTGATTTCATTCTTGCGAAAATTTAAAAAAAAAATAGACACTCAGAAAGCAAAAAGGATGTAGCTATGTCCTTGGAAGTGCTTCTGTAATTTTTATCAGTGGTAATATATTTTATCACTGGTCCAGCATCATGATCAGTAATGATGTTGGAAACAGCATGCTTGTATTATTTTTGATAATTCTATCACAAGGATGTGTGTGTTCAAAAACCCCACAGCCAGACATGTTCCATCCCCATGCAGATAATACATCCAACACTTGCCTGTGGTTAAGCCAGTTAAAATAAACTAAATTCACTGAGTCACACAATTACTTTTTTCATGGTTTCAATGTTTCTTAAAATATCCTTAGTTCATAAACAGGTGTTTTGAGACAGATATGCTAAACTTGAAGTTAGAAAATTTATGACATAATCTCCAAAGTTCATACTGTATAGGTCTAAAATTCTCACTTAAAAAAAAATAAGAGGAAACCAAAGAACTCAGTGAGTTCTTTTTTTAATTAGATATACTCTATATTTAAATTTCAAATGATTTCCCCTTTCCTGGTCCCGCCCCCTAGAGTCCCATAAGCCATCTCCCCTCCCCCGTTTCCCAATCAACCCTCTCCTGCTCCCCTATACTGGTATTCCCCTACACTGCAGCATCAAGCCTTTCCAGGACCAGGGGCCTCTCCTCCCTTTTATGTCCAACACGGTCATCCTCTGCTGCCTATGCATCTTGAGCCATGGGTAACACCATGTGCACTATCTGATGTTTTTATCCCTGGGAGCTCTGGGATTACTGGCTAGCTCATATCATTGTTCCTCCTATGGCGCTGCAAATGCCTTCAGGTCCCTGGGTCCTTTCTCTATCTTCCCCACTAGATAGCACGGATCCTGTGCTCAGTTCAATGGCTGGCTGAGAGTGCCCCCCTCTGTATTTGTCATGCACTAGCAGAGCCGCTCAGGTGGCAGCTATATCCAACTTCAGTCCGCAAATGACAGAGAAATGTCAGGAAGACATTGTGGGTGTCTGCGTTCTTTAACTGTATATGGGATGGATCACTAGGTGGGGTAGTCTCTACTCCACACTTTGTCTCTGTATCTCGGTACCCAAGATCTGAAGACAGCATCCCTAATGACTAACACAAAAGAATAAAACTTAAGTTAACAAAGCTTAAATGAACTAAGAAGATTTTACTTGTGAAAATAGTGCATTGAAAAATTCTATTTTTGTCATAACAGGTTGATCCACAGGAATGAAGCACAGAAATCAAACTGTTGTGACTGAGTTCTTCTTCACTGGATTAACCTCCTCCTTCCAGCTCCAAATTGTCCTCTTCCTGATATTTCTCTGTGTTTATCTGGCAACTCTCCTGGGGAACCTGGGAATGATCACTCTTATTCACCTGGACACGCGACTCCACATCCCCATGTACTTTTTTCTCAGCCACTTGTCCTTTGTGGATGCCTTCTCCTCTTCTGCCATCAGTCCTAAGATGCTGTCTGACATCTTTGTGGATAAAAAGGTGATCTCCTTCTTAGGTTGTGCTATCCAGCTTTGTTTATTCAGCCAGTTTGTAGTGACAGAATGTTTCCTCCTGGCCTCCATGGCTTATGATAGGTATGTCGCCATCTGTAAGCCTCTGCTGTATACTCTCATCATGTCCCAACGGGTCTGTGTACAGCTAGTGATAGGCCCTTACAGCATAGGCCTTATAAGCACTGTGGTCCATATTACTTTTGCATTTATCCTGCCATACTGTGGTCCAAATCTCATCAATCACTTTTTCTGTGACCTTCTTCCTGTTCTCTCACTGGCATGTGCAGATACTCAGATGAATAAACGTTTGCTATTCATCATGGCTGGGATTCTAGGTGTTTTCAGTGGTATGATCATCTTGGTGTCCTACGTTTACATTGCCATAACCATCCTAAAGATTGGCTCTGCTGATGGGAGGCGCAAAGCCTTCTCCACCTGCTCTTCACACCTGACAGCTGTCTCTGTTCTTTATGGGACTCTCTTCTTCATCTATGTACGTCCAAGCTCTAGCTTCTCTCTGGATATTAATAAAGTTGTGTCACTATTTTACACCACCGTGATCCCAATGTTGAACCCATTCATTTATAGCCTGAGAAATAAGGAAGTCAAAGATGCATTCATCAGAACATTTGAAAAGCAGTTTTGCTACAGTTTGCAAGATAAAATAGTATAGATATAAGCACTATTAGATACCAGTTAACCTACTTTAATCTTTTGCAGTTTAATAAAAAAAAAGACTTTAGAACCTTAATCTCAGATGTTTGGGTTATAGGGTGTATAACTTTAGCAAAATTATGACATCTTATAATTAGAAATAAAAGATTATGCTATTCTGAAAAAATAAAACTTAGTAAGCAATGAACTTAATAATATCTCAGCTATGGTTTACAGAAGGCCAAGACCCTAAATTATATTCTATAATAGGATAATTCATAATACCTAATGTTGAATCTGTTTAGTGACAAACTATATTCCCTTTTATAAGTATTTTCATATTTGAAGTAGATATTTTGCAAAGAAGTGGTACATGCACTGAATTATCTGGTTATATTATCCTAGTGGTTTTTGGGATTATGCCAAGATACCTTTGTTTTCTATACCTAAGGAAAAAATACATTGAATTTTACCACAGTTATAACTATTTTTTTGTCCTTCAACATAATGGCAAATATCATTTCACTTTTGGATACATTCTAATTTGTTTTTAATAATTATTTTTACTTCTATGAAGCAATAATGATTTACTGAACCATTTAGGAGAATTTTTTATATTTTGAGATTATAATACAATGCCATCATTTCTCCCTTCTCTTTCTTCCCTTTAAAACATCCATGTATCCCCCTTCTTGCTCTCTCCCTCAGATTTATGATCTATTTCTTTAATTATTGTTACATACATAAATACATGCTCAGTCTTTATAATGTTGCTTGTATATGCATATATATATACTGACCATTTGGTATTCAGTAACCAGTTTACTGCTTTGGAAAACTTACATCCTTATTGTATTTGATATATATGTTGCCTGATAGAACTCTCTAAAACATCTGTTCACCTTAATGGAAATTTAGACCGATCTATCATGAAATGAATGGACCTTGCATGTTTTTATAGGGAATTTATTTCAGTGAACCCAAAACTGTTCGTTCTTTCTTGATTCTTTTAACATGTCAATAACCACATCTATCATTTAATAGGTTTAACACTCTCAAATCCTTAGGAGTTAGATCAGAAAGAGAATGCGTTTTTTTCTGGCAGTCTCTGGAAGAATATAAGAGCAATATGCAATCTTCAACAATCATATTACAGAGATGGATAAGAACATTAAATAAACTACTGATTCGAACTTTATCCGGTTCTTTTTCTTAGATCTTTGCTTATTTTTGAGGTTGCTTTTAATAAGAAGACTTTCCCCTTTCCTTTCTTCCATCTAAACTTCCCATATACCCTTTCAAATTCTCCTTCAAATTCATGGGCTCTGATCACCAATTGTTTTTTAGTGCACATGTGTATTTGTTTGTGTGTGTGTGTGTGTGTGTGTGTGTGTGTGTGTGTGTGTGTGTTCCCAAATATATTCTGTTGAGTTCATGCAATGTAATTTGTGTGCATGTTCTCAGACTAACCATTTGTTACTAGACAACCAATCAGTGTGCTCTTTCCTTGGGAAAGCCACCTCTCCTGCTCCTGCTTTCCATAGTTTCCTGTAATACTTTATGGAGTGTTGAGTCTCTCTGGGCTTCCACCTGTCTACTTCAGCATATCCATTGGTATAATCCTTGTTCAGGTCACAATTGGGCAGTCATGTTGGTGACAATTTATGAGTGTAGCTTCTGATATTACTAGGAGATACAATCTCACAGAAACTGCCTGATCTTTGGGTTCTTACAATTTTCCTGCCCCTCTTCTGAAAAGGTTCCTGAGCCTTAGGTGTGGGAACATTTGTAGATGAGGTCATTGAGACTAAGAGCCACAACTCTGCATTTTGATTGGTTGGATGTTTGGGTAGTGGTCTCTGTGTGTTGAAAAGAGAAATGCCCTTGATGAAAGTGAAGATCTGTGGGTTTAACAACAAATGTTTATAGATTATTGTTAGGGGTAACATTGATTTAGTAAATTAGTGGTTGTAGATTCTCCTCCAATAACCATGATTTTACTAGCATTTTACTGATTTTAGTGCTATTACTGGAAGGTGGGCTTCCAGTACCAAGTATCATTTCTTCTTATTGAGCATGTCTTAAGTCTGATTAGAGAGCCATTGGTTACCACAAAGGTATGTGTGCCAGTACTATACTTTGTGTTATTTGCCATGCTGCCTGTTGATGGGTTTCATAGGTGTCATTGACGGGTGTAAGTGTTGGTTGCTTCACTTCTTCGAAAACTTGTATTGTACCTTCTGTTACCATGTGAGCTAGTCCACAGGGAAAAAATTCAAGCAAGTTCTAGCTAAGAGCTCTGGAACCTATTTCTGGCATGTAGCGATAGGGACTTACCTTGGACCTCTAGGAAGTGAGTCAAGGCTACAGCCATTTGGTTTGGGTAGCCCTAACCAAACTCAAGAGAGCGGTTCTCGTGTCCAGTGTTGGTGTTTTTACTAGGTCTTTGGCTTTTGGAGAGTGTACTGTCAAGCAAGATGTGAAAAGTTTATTAAACTATTTATGTAAGTCTATACACTGAATTACATGTATGATTAATTCCTGATTTTGGTAAAGAGTAGTATGATTTCTATTTGCTATTTTAACTCATTCCTTCCTTTTTTCTGTATTTACTTCCTTCCCCTTCTCAAAGGAGCCCTTTGTTGCTGTTTCTCCTACCAGAACATTTGAATCCTGAAACTCCTCCTCTAATCTCCTTCCATCTTCTTCTGTATTTACCTCATTCTACCTTCTTAAAGACCGGGCTAGAAAAGGGGAAATCATTTGAAATGTAAATAAAAAATATATCGAATAAAAAAAAAAAGACCAGCCTTTTCTTCCTATGGGGTGGCAAACCCCTTTAGCTCATTCAGTCCTTCACCTAACTCCTCCATTGGGGTCCCCATGCTCAGTCTCATGGTTGGCTGCAAGCATCTGCATTTGTATTAGTCAGGCTCTGGCAGAGCCTTTCAGGGGACAGCAATATCAGGATCCTGACAGCAAGTGCTTCTTGGCATCAGAAATAGTGTCTGGGTTTGGTGTCTAAGAATCCATGGAATGGATTCTTAGGTGAGACAGTCTCTGGATGGCCTTTCCTTCAGTCTCTGCTCTATATTTTTCCCCTGAATTTCCATATGACAGGAGTAATTCTGTATTAATGTTTTTGAGATGGGGAGGGATGTCCCCATCCCTCAACCAGGGACTGTGCCTATCTACTGGATATGGTCTCTACAGGTTCTACTTTCCCTTTGTTGGGTATTTTGGCTAATGTCATCCCTGTTAGGTCCTGGGAGCCTCTTCTGTTCCTGTCATCTGGGAATTTCTAGTGGCTTGGCTGCTCCAAATTCCCAGTCCCCCACTGCTACACACCTCCATTCAAATTCCTAACCCACTGTACTTTTCTGCATCTCCTGCTGGTTCTTATCCTGCCCCGTTTTTCCCTCTCCTTCCTCTCTCCCTCCCAGATCATTCCCTACCTCTACCTCCCAAGATTATTTTCTACCCCCTTCTGAACAGGATTGAAGCATCCACACTTTAGTCTCTCTTCTTCTTGGAATTTATATAGTCTATGAGTTGTATCATGGGTATTCCGAGCATTTGGGCTAATATCCACTTGTCAGTGAATACATGCTATGAGTGTTCTTTTGTAACTGGATTAACTCACTCAGGATGATATTTTTCTAATTCCATCCATCTGTCTAAGAATTAAATGAAGACATTTTTTAATAGCTGAGTAGTATTCCATTGTGTAAATGTAGTACGTTTTACATATCCATTCCTCTGTTGAGGGACATCTGGATTGTTTCCAACTTCAGGATATTATCAATATCCAGGCTATGGATATTTATAAATAATTATAATTTATAATAATTATAAAAATATAAATAATTTATAAATATGAATATTTATAAACATTATAAATAAGGCTGCTATGAACACAGTGGAGCATGTGTCCTTGTTATATATTGGAGCATCATTTAGGTATATGCCCAGGAGTGATATAGCTGGGTCCTCAGGTAGTACTATGTCCAATTTTCTGAGGGAACCACCAGACTGATTTCCAGAGTAGTTGTACCAGCTTGCAATCCCACCAGCAATGTAGGAGTGTTTCTCTTTCTTCACATCCTTGATAGCATCTACTTTTACCTGAGTTTTTGATCTTAGCCCTTCTAAGTGGTGTGAGGTGGAATCTCAAGGTTGTTTTGATTTGCATTTCCCTGATGACTAAGGATGTTGAACATTACTTTAAGTGCTTCTCGGCCATTAGGTATTCCTCAGTTGAGAATTCTTTCTTTAGTTCTGTACCCTATTTAAAAGGGATTCTCTGGAGTCTAACTTAGTATACATTGGATACTAATGGATTGGATACAATGTATCTTAGTATACATTGGATATTAGCACTCTATCAAATGTAGGGTTGGTATAAATCTTTTCCCAATCTGTGGATTGCTGTTTTGTCCTACTGACCATGTTTTTTTGCCTTACTTTTCAATTTTATGAGATCCTATTTGTCAATTGTTGATCATAAAGCATTGATGTTCTGTTCAGGAAAATTTCCCCTGTGCCCGTGTGTTCAAGATTCTTTTCCACTTTCTCTTCTATTAGTTTCAGTGTATCTGCTTTTATCTGTAGGTCCTTGATCCACTGGGATTTGAACTTTGTACAAGGATATAAGAATGGATCAATTTGCATTCTTCTACATGCTGACCAGCAGTTGAACCAGCCCCATTTGTTGAAAATGCTGGATCCCATCAGAGCTCCCAGGGACTAATCCATCAACCAAAGAGTATACATGGAGGGACCCATGGCTCCAACCGCATATGTAGCAGATGATTGCCTTATCTGGCATCAATGGGAAGTGAGCCCCTTAGTCCTGTGGAAGCTCAGTGACACAGAGAAAAGGAATGCTAGGGTGCTGAGGCAGGAGTGAGTGCATGGATGTCTGAGCACCCATAGAGGCAGGGGGAGGGAAACTGGGAAGGGAGATAACATTTGAAATGTAAATAAATAACCAATATAATTAATTAATTAATTAATTAATTAAAAACAAACAAGGATCACATGCTCCTTGCTGTTGTCCTTTCTTTTGCTCACCACCCCCATTCCAACTGAGGTCAGGACTGAGGTAAAGATATTCATCCACTTCTTGGCTCTTTCATGTACAAAAGCTTGGGAGGATGTAAAATGTCTCTGATTTTCATCTAGTTAGGTTGAGCTCAGTATTACTTCCATATTTCAAAATTTTGACTACGGTGTTTCTTGGTCTTTAAACTCAAGTGGACACTGTTAGAGTTTGACAGTCTAAGCAAGTCATAGGACTGGCAGGGGCATTCCCAAGAGACATGTATTCTTAACTTAGACAAGACATGCACAACAATGCTCATTAGAAAAAGAATCACTAACACTGAAAAATGGAAACAACCTATATTCTCAGTGAAACAGGAGTAAATCATGTGTGAGATATCCATGATCACATATCACTGCCCACTATAATCAGTTATAAGCTAAAGAATTAGCTTATAATTTCACATACAAAATGTAGACGATGATAGTCTATTTTCTGGTATTGGTTGTGGTTAAATGCATATGCTGGCTTTGTAATAACTTACCAATAAGTGCATTTAGGATTTGTGCATTTCCTTGTTGCTTCTTTTTGTGCAAAGAATTTATTTTACAGAGGGAAATCTTCCTCTGTAAGCAAATATATTAGGGCATGTTAGAATCACTCACACCTTTCAATGTGGGAAACAAATTTAGAGGCTCTGGTAAGAGCAGAGAGGATGATATTTTGTCTGTAATTCCATGATTTACACAAAGAAGGAAGCTCACTTTCATGTTTGGAGAGTAAGCATACTGTTGTCACCTGCGGCAAGATCTTTCTAGCCAAGGAGAGAAATAATCAATTGTGTCTCCTGCAGCATGATGTAACTCCCATCTGCCATTAACATAAACATTGCTTATGAGACTTAGGTTAGAATTAACAGAAACATGTTGTGTTAAGACTACTAGGTGAAGAATTCCAGCACTTGAGAGGTAGGTTGCTATTACATCATACATGATCACAGGTTACTTGTTTATATACTTTTGGCTTTATGTTTGTTAATTCTTAGCTAATAATTTTAGATCCCTATGTATCCCTGTCTGTGATACCTGTCTATGTTCACAGATACCTGTTCGTCTCTGCCTGCTGAATAATTTTCTCTCCCCACACCCATTCTGATCTTTTCAGACAGAATTCAATATATCTCAAGACTGACTTATAATGCACTACATAACCAAGGATGAACTTGTATGACTAATTCTCCTGGTAGAAGTGTCTCAGACTGCAGCCCTGTCTGTCTGGAACTCGTTGAGACTCACCATATGCCTCTGCTTCCCAAGTGCTGGAATTAATATTCTGTGCCACAAGGCCTAGCTTTTGTCTGATTTGTTTGTTGTTTTGTATGTATTTATAACAGGACTTTATCTTTTTTTTTTGAGTATCTTCTTCATTTACATTGCCAATGGTAAAATCTTTCCCAACTTCCCTCCTCCCAAAACACTCCCTACCCCCAAAGATTCCCAACCCCTCCTCCCATCCCTGCCTCCATGTATATGCCCCTCTACCCAACACACTCTCACCTCCATCCACCCCCACCCCTCCCCACCCACCCACCCCTCACCCACCCCACCCACCCCCACTAACTAGCATCCTCTTATTAGTGAGCACATACCATGTGCGTCTTTTGTGACTGGGTTACCTCACTCAGGATGACATTTTCTAGTTCCATCCATTTGCCTAAGAATTTCATGAATCCATTGTTTTTCATAGCTGAATAGTACTCCATTGTGTATATATACCACAGTTTCTGTATCCATTCCACTGTTGAGGGACATCTGGGTTCTTTCCAGCTTCTGGCTATTATAAATAAGGCAGTTATGAACATAGTGGAGTATGTGTCCTTATTACATGTAGGAGCACCTTCTGGGTATATGCCCAGGAGAGGTATAGCTGGCTCCACAGGTAGTAGTACTGTGCTTAATTTTCTGAGGAATCGCCAAACTGATTTTCAGAGTGGCACCAGCTTGCAATCCCACCAACAATGGAGAAGTGTTCCTCTTTCCCCACATCCTCTCCAGCATCTGCTGTTCCCTGAGTTTTTCATCTAAGCCATTCTGACTGGTGTAAGGTGGAATCTCAGTGTTGTTTTGATTTGCATTTCCCTGATAACTAAGGATGCTAAACATTTCTTTTCATTTTTTATTGAGTATCTTCATTTACATTGCCAATAGTAAGACCTTTCCTAATTTCCCCCTCCCAAAGCCCCCCTTTCCAATGATTCCTTACCTCTCCTCCCACCCCCTGCCTCCATGTATATGCCCTTCTACCCTACACAGTCCCACCTCCCCCCAACTTCCTCTCCCACCCCATCTGTTTCCCTTTGTTGTGGCCTCTATTGTGCCTTTACCTGACCAAAGACCACTCCTCCCACTGATGACCAACAAGGCATTCCTCTGCCACATTTTTGGCTGGAACCATGTATACCCCTTGGTTGATGGTTCAGTCCCTGGGAGTCTTGGGGTGTCTGGGTGCCTGAAGTCATTGTTCTTCCCATGGGGCTATATACCCCTTCAGCTCCTCCAGACCACCCTCCAAATCCTCCATTGGGGACCCCAAGCTCAGTCCAATAGTTGATTGCTAATTTCTGCCTCTGTATTTGTAAGGCTCTGGCAGGGCCCCTCTGGAGACAGCGATGGCATACTCCTTTTGGTACACTTTTCTCAGCGTAGTTTAGGGGTTTGGTGACTGTTTATAGGATGAATCCCCAGGTAGGGCACTCGCTGGGTGGCCTTTACTTCAGACTCTGCTCCACACATTGCCTCCCTTGTTGCTCCTGTGAGTATTTCATTCCCTTTCTCAGAGGAACCATAGCACCCTAAATTAAGCCCTCCTTCTTCTTGAACTTCCTGCGCTGGGTGAATTGTAGCTTGTTTATTTTGAGTTTTTGGACTAGCATCTGTTTATTAGTGAGTACATACATTGTGCGTTCTTTTGTGACTGGGTTACCTTGCTCAGGATGACACTTTCTAGTTCCATCCATTTGCATAAGAATTTCATGAATTCATTGTTTTTAATAGCTGAATAGTACTCCATTGTGTATATATACCACAGTTTCTGTATCCATTTCTTGGTTGATGGACATCTGGGTTCTTTCCAGCTTCTGGCTATTATAAATAAGGCAGCTATGAACATGTGTCCTTATCACATACAGGAGCACTTTCTCGGTATATGCCCAGGAGTGGTATAGCTGGGTCTTTAGGTGCTTCAGAGCCATTTGAGTTTCCTCAGTTGAGAATTCCCTGTTTAGCTCTGTACCCCATTTTTAATAGGGTTATTTGATTCTCTGGGGACTAACTTCTTGAGTTCTTTGTATACGTTGGATATTAGCCCTCTATCGATGTAGTGTTAGTAAAGATCTTTTCCCAATTTGTTGGTTGCCATTTTGTCCTATTGACTATGTCCTTTGCCTTTCAGAAGCTTTGCAGTTTGTTCTTAGAGCATAAGCCATTGGTGTTCTGTTCAGAAACTTTTCCCCTGTACCTATGTATTCAAAGTTTGTCCCCACTCTCTCCTCTATAAGCTTCACTGTGTCTGGTTTTATGTGTAGATCCTGGATCCACTTGGTCTTGAGATTTGTACAAGGAGATAAGAATGAATTGATTTGCATTTTTCTACATGCAGACCTCCAGTTGATCCAGCACCATTTGTTAAAAATGCTCTTTTTTTCCACTGGATGCTTTTAGTTCCTTTGTCAAATATCAAGTGACCGTACTTGTGTGGGTTCTTTTCTGGGTCTTCAATTCTATTCCATTGATCTTCCTGCCTCTCTGCATACCAATACCAAACAGTTTTTGTCACTATCACTCTGCAGTAGAGCTTGATGTCAGGGATGGTGATTCCCCCAGAATATCTTTTGCTGTGGAGAATAGTTTTTGCTATCCTGGGTTTTTTGTTATTCTGGATGAATTTGAGAATTGCTCTTTCTAGATCTATGAAGAATTGATTTGGAATTTTGATGGTGATTGCATTGAATCTGTAGATTGCTTTCAGCAAGAAGGCCATTTTTATTATATTGATCCATGATAAAAGTCTTGGAGAGATCGGGAATCCAAGGCCCATACCTAAACATAGTGAAAGCAATATACTGCAAACCGGTAGCCAACATCAAACTAAATGGAGAGAAACTTGAGGCAATCCCACTAAAATCAGGGACCAGACAAGGCTGCCCATTCTCCCCCTATCTATTCAATATAGTACTTGAAGTCCTAGCCAGAGCAATCAGGCAGCAAAAAGAGGTCAAAGGTATACAAATTGGAAAGGAAGAAGTCAAACTATCACTATTTGCAGATGATATGATAGTGTACTTAAGCAACCCCAAGACCTCCACCATAGAACTCTTAAAGCTGATAAAAAAAACTTCAGCAAAGTAGTTGGATATAAAATTAACTCAAGAAAATCAGTAGCTTTCCTCTACTCAAAGGATAAACAAGATGAGAAAGAAATTAGGGAAATTACACCCTTCACAAATAATATTTCATTCCTAAGTGTGACCCTGACGAAGCAAGTGAAGGGTCTATGTGAGAAGAACTTTAAGCCTCTGAAGAAAAAATTCAGAGAAAGTCTCAGAATATGGAAAGATCTCCCAGGATCTTATCTTGTAAGCCTGGCTGGCCTTGAAAGCATTGTTTAGATCAGGCTGGCCTGGAACTCACAGTCATGTCTGCTTCTAACCTAGATGTGCTGGTCTTAAAGTCATTTGCCATCAATCCTGGCACAATATTTTTAAAGTATAGTTTTAGATTTATGGAAATTGTTCAGATAATAGTTATCTTGCCCTCACACTCTGCAATTTGAAAGACTTGCCACTCCAAGTCATAGTGTATAATATTGAAGCCCTAGTAATGAAGGAAAAGATGTACATTTGGTTTCATATGTATTAGTATTTTGCTTGCATATATGTTTGTTCATCATATGCATTTCTGGTATCTGTTGAAAACAGAAAAGGTCATCTGGATCCTCTGCAACTGAAGTTATGGACACTTGTAAGCTGCTATGTGGGTACTGGAAATAAACCCAGGTCCTTTACAAAAGAAACAATACTCTGATTATGGAGCTATCTATCCAGCCCCACATAGTTACTCTTATTATTGTTCTTGTCTTCATGTGGGGCCTTTCTAGAAGTTAGAGTTGGATAAAGTCATTAGGTGGAGTCCCATGGATACATTTATAAGGGAGAAGAGACCTTACATACCTTATATATGGGCTACTTGTATCTGTATCTCAACACTTAATTTATTAGCAAGAATAAATTGATGGAATTCAAACTGCAATACCACTATGGTGAAGAAACCATTTATAGAAATAGGAGAGCTATCATGGGTTATGTGGAGGCAATTTATGTTTGAACCATTTCAGAAGGTCATTCAAAGTTGCTCTGAAAAAAATCAAAAATGGCAGCAGAGAAGACCCAACCTTGCATGAACATAATCCATGGGGTCATTATGTTCTGTGCTTATGTTGAACAGCATAAGAAAATAATCTCCTTTTTTAAATCAGGAAATCTTTAAGTCTCCCTGTTATACTAAAGCAGATGAATGAATATTAAAAGCAAGGAGCTTCAAATTTATTACAGGAGTCAAATTGCTCATAGAGCATGTAAAACAATTCTAGAGAGAGTAAAAGATAAAGAAATTTAATGTCAAATTGTGTATGTCCAAATTCATACACTAAAGTGATTCGTAAGTGTCAGTAATGGATGATTGCATACTGCTTTTGCTTCTTACACAAAGAATGTCATAATACCATTTAGCAGGCTGTGAACAATGACATGGCAAACTTGACACCTTACTCACTGTCCTATCCACTGTCTCATATGATAAAATTCAGGCATATCCACCATGAAGGTCTTAGAGCAACCAATAACATTACCCTCAAATTTACACCGATATTATTAGTGAAATCAGTTCTGGAAGTGGTACATTTGTGCGACTCACCTTTAAAATTGTCCCTGACTACTCTATTCTTCAAATCTAGTATCTCTGTCCCAACCAAATTTTCGTACCTCAATGTCACCACTCATCATTTTTTATTAGATATTTTCTTTATTTAAATTTCAAATGCTATCTCCTATCCTTGTTTCCCCATGGAAATCCTCTATCCCATTCCCCCCCCCCTCCCTGCTCACTAACCCACCCACTCCTGCTTTCGTGACCTGGCATTTCCCTTCCCTGGGGCAATGAGCCTTCATGGGTCCAAGGGCCTCTCATCCCATTGATGTTCAATGAGGCCATCCTCTGCTACCCATGTGGCTAGAGCCATGGATCCTCCATGTATACACTTTGGTTGGTGGTTAAATCCCTGGGAGCTCTGGGAGTAGTGGTTGGTTTATATTGTTGTTCCTCCTATGGGGGTAGAAACCCATCAGCTCCTTGAATCCTTTCTCTAGCTCCTCAATTGTTGACCCTGTGCTCAGTTCAATGGTTGGCTGAGAGCATCCTGCTCTGCATTTGTCAGGCACTGGCAGAGCCTCTCTGGAAACAGGTATATCATTCTACTGTCAGCAAGAACTTGTTTGCATCGACAATAGTGTCTGGGTTTGGTAACTGTATATGGGATGGATCTCCAGTTAGGGCTATTTCTGAATGGTTTTTCCTTCAGTCTCTGCTCCACACTTGTCTCTGTATTTCCTCCCATTTTGTACTCTATCTAAGAAGGACCAAAGTATCCACACTTGGGCCTTTCTTCTTAAGCTTCATGTGGATTGAATTATATCTCAGGTAGTCCAAGCTTCTGGGCTAATATCCACTTATCAGGGAGTATATACCATATGTGTTCTTTTGTGATTGGTTACCTCACTAAGGATGATATTTTCTAGTTCCATCCACTTGCATAAGAATTTCATGAATTCATTGTTTTTAATAGCTGGGTAGTACTCCATTGTGAAAATGAACCACATTTTCTGTAACTATTCCTCTGTTGAGAGACATCTGGGTTATTTCCAACTTCTGACTATTATAAATAAGGCTGCTATGAACTTAGTGAAACATGTGTCATTACTACATGTTGGAGCATCTTCTGGGTATATGTCCAGGAGTGGTAGAGTTGGGTCCTCCACTAGTACAATGTCCAATATTCTGAGGAACCCCAAAACTGATTTTCAGAGTAGTCTTACCAGCTTGTAATACCACCAGCAGTGGAGAAGTGTTCCTCTTTCTCCAAATCCTCATCAGCACCTGCTATCACCTGAGCTTTTGATCTTAGCCACTCTGACCTGTGTGAGGTGGAATCTTAGGGTTGTTTTGATTTGCATTTCCTTGATGACTAAGGTTGTTGAACATTTCTTTAGGTGCTTCTCAGCCATTTGGTATTCTTCAGTTGAGAATTCCTTGATAAGCTCTGTACCCCATTTTTAATAGGGTTATTTGGTTCTCTGGAATCTATTTTCTCGAGTTCTTTGTACATATTGGATATTAATCCTCTATCGGATGTAGGGTTGGTAAAGATCTTTTCCCAATCTGTTGGTTGCCATTTTGTCCTATTGACAGTGTCCTTTGCCTTACAGAAGATTTGAAATTTTATGAGCTCCCATTTGTCAATTTTTAATCTTAGTGCATAAGCTATTGGTGTTCTGTTCAGGAACTTTTGCCCTGTGCCCATGTGCTCCAGGGTCTTCCACACTTTTTTCTATTGTGTTCAGTGTATCTAGTTTTATGTGAAGGTCCTTGATCCACTTGGACTTGAGCTTTATAAATGGATAAGAATGGATCAATTTGCATTCTTCTACGTGCTAACCACCAGTTGAACCAGCACCATTTGTTGAAAAAGCTATCTTTTTGCCAGTGGATGGTTTTAGCTTCTTTGTCAAAGATCAAATGACCATAGGTATGTGGGTTCAATTCTGCATCTTCATTTATATTCAATCTACCTGCACTGTACCAATACCATGCAGTTTTTATCACAATTTCTCTGTAGTACAGCTTGAAGTCAGGTATGGCAATTCGACCAAAAGCTCTTTTATTGTTGAGAACAGTTTTCACTATCATGGGTTTTTTGTTGTTCCAGATGAATTTGCAAATTGCTCGTTCTAGCTCTATAAAGAATAGAGTTGGAATTTTGATGAGGATTGCATTGAATCTGTAAACTGTTTTCAGAAAGTGGCCATTTTTACTATATTAATCCTTCCAATCCATGAGCATGGCATCTTCTGAGATCTTTGATTTCTTACTTGAAGTCTCTGAAGAAAGACTTCAGAGTGGGCAGCCTTATCTAGTCTCTGATTTTATTGGCATTGCTTCAAGTTTCTCTCCATTTAGTTTGATGCTGACTACTGGTTTGCTATTCATTGCTTTTACTATGATTAGGTATGGGCCTTGAATTCATGATCTTTCAAAGACTTCTGTCATGAAGGGATGTTGAATTTTGTCAAATGCTTTCTCAACATCTAATGAGATGATCACGTGCTTTTTTCTCTGAGTTTTTTTACATAGTAGATTAAGTTGATAGATTTCTATATATTGAAACATCCTTGCATCTCTGGGATGAAGCCTACTTGATCATCTTGGATGATCGTTTTGATGTATTCTTAGATTCTGTTTGCAAGAATGTATTTATTTTTGCATCAATATTCATAAGGAAAAATCTGAATTGCTCTTTCTTGGTTGGGTCTTTGTGTGTTTTATGTATAAGAGTAATTGTGGCTTCATAGAACAAATTTATCAGTGTTCCTTCTTTTTTTATTCTGTGCAATAGTTTGAAGAGTGTTGGTATTAGGTCTTCTTTGAAGGTGTGAAAGAACTCTTCACTAAACCCATCTGGCTCTGGGCTTTTTTGGTTGGGAGACTTAATGACTACTTCTCTCTCTTTAGGGGTTATGGGACCATTTAGATGGTTTATCTGATCTTAATTTAGCTTTGGTATATGTCTAGAAAATGGTATCTCCATTTCAATCAGATTTTCCAGTTTTGTTGCATATAGGCTTTTGTAGTAGGATCTGATGATTTTTTTTGGATTTCCTCAACTTCTGTTGTTATGTCTCCCTTTTGATTTCTGATTTGTGAGTGCAATGTGTACTTGGAGCATTGGTAAAGTTTCTTTTATAAATGTGCATACTCTTACATTTGTAGCATAGATATTCAGAATTGAGAGTTCATCTTGGTAGATTTTTCCTTTAATGAGTATGAAATGTCCTTCCTTATTTTTTGATAAACTTTTGGTTGAAAGTTGATTTTATCTGTTATTAGAATGGCTACTCCAGCTAATTTTTTAGGACCATGTGCTTGGAAAATTGTTTTCTAGCCTTTTATTCTGAGGTAGTGTCTGTTTTTGTCACTGAGATAGGTTTTCTGTATGCAGCAAAATGCTGGGATATATTTATATATCCAGTCTGTTAGTCTATGTCTTTTTTTTTTTTACATGAAAGGGTTTTTGTATTATTTTCCTATATACCATCTTAATGAATACCATGCACATTTTCTCAGATGGCAAATAAGACACAAAGCAAAATTTCCTTGATGCTCAGAGAATTGACTAGTCATCTGTCTTTGGGAATATTCAGTTTCTTACAATGACTGTGATACTATCCATGCAGGTACAAGGATGCTTTGTAGTGAAGAACATCTTGCTCAGTTGTTCTATCATGGGCCCTTCCTACAGCTGCTTGTGATTTCCTTCTAACTTGGTTTTCAGTATCTGCTTATGTGTTTCCTCATTATTATGCAGAAGATCTGGTAGAGATGGGTTTGGTGGGTTCGTAAGGGATGTTGAGAGAACTGTGGTAGCACACTGGATGTCAAAGTCAGGTCTACGTTGCAATTATAGTCATCCAGAAGAGAAGAATATGTAGATATGTGACAAGCACTAAATAAAACTCCATTTGAATTGGAAATAAATGCTTCCAGAGAGTTCTGTTTGATATCACCCATTTTTCTACCACCACAATGATCCTTAGCAAGTTATTTGAAAAATGATATTGTGAAGAGACTCTGCTTTTAAAACCTGTTTGAGGCACACATATTTTCATTCTGTACTTTCCATCTTCCTTCCAGTCTATGTCTTTTTATTGGGGGACAGAGGTCAGTTAAGAGATCTTAAGGAACAGAGATTGTTATTTCCTGTTATTTTTGTTGTTATAGATGGAATTATGATTTGTGGCTATCTTCTTTTGAGCTTGTTGAAAGAAGATTACTTTTATGCTTTTTCTAGGATGTAGTTTCCCTCCTTGTATTGGAGCTTTCCCTCTGTTATTCTTTGAAGGGCTCTATTTGTGGAAAATGTGTAAATTTGTTTTTTTCATGGAATATCTTGGTTTCTCCATCTATGGTAATTGAGAGTTTTGCTGGGTACAGTAGCCTGAGCTGGCATTTTTGTTCTTTTAGGGTCTGTATGAGACCTATTCAGGATCTTCTGGCTTTTATAGTATCTGGTAAGAAGTCTGGTGTGATTCTGATAGCTCTGCCTTTATATGTTTACTTGACTTTTTTCCTTACTGCTTTTAATATTCTTTCTTTTTTTGTGCATTTGGTGTTTTGATTATTTTATGACAGGAGGAATTTTTTCTGGTCCAATCTATTTGTAGATATGTAGGCTTCGTGTATGTTCATAGGTATCTCTATTTTTAGGTTAGGGTAGTTTTCTTCTATAATTTATATTTATATATTTACTGGCCTTTTAAGTTGGGAATCTTTTTTTTTTTTGTCATTCTCTTTTTTTTTATTATTCGATATAATTTATTTACATTTCAAATGATTTCCCCTTTTCTAGCCCCCCCACTCCCCGAAAGTCCCGCAAGCCCCCTTCTCTTCCCCTGTCCTCCCACCCACCCCTTCCCACTTCCCCGTTCTGGTTTTGCTGAATACTGTTTCACTGAGTCTTTCCAGAACCAGGGGCCACTCCTCCTTTCTTCTTGTACCTCATTTGATGTGTGGATTATGTTTTGGGTATTCCAGTTTTCTAGGTTAATATCCACTTATTAGTGAGTGCATACCATGATTCACCTTTTGAGTCTGGGTTACCTCACTTAGTATGATATTCTCTAGCTCCATCCATTTGCCTAAAAATTTCATGAATTCATTGTTTCTAATGGCTGAATAGTACTCCATTGTGTAGATATACCACATTTTTTGCATCCACTCTTCTGTTGAGGGATACCTGGGTTCTTTCCAGCATCTGGCAATTACAAATAGGGCTGCTATGAACATAGTAGAACATGTATCCTTATTACATGGTGGGGAGTCTTCTGGGTATATGCCCAGGAGTGGTATAGCAGGATCTTCTGGAAGTAAGGTGCCCAGTTTTCGGAGGAACCGCCAGACTGATTTCCAGAGTGGTTGTACCAATTTGCAACCCCACCAGCAGTGGAGGAGTGTTCCTCTTTCTCCACACCCTCTCCAACACCTGCTGTCTCCTGAATTTTTAATCTTAGCCATTCTGACTGGTGTAAGATGAAATCTTAGGGTTGTTTTGATTTGCATTTCCCTAATGACTAATGAAGTTGAGCATTTTTTAAGATGCTTCTCCGCCATCCGAAGTTCTTCAGGTGAGAATTCTTTGTTTAACTCTGTACCCCATTTTTTAATAGGGTTGTTTGGTTTTCTGGAGTCTAACTTCTTGAGTTCTTTATATATATTGGATATTAGCCCTCTGTCTGATGTAGGATTGGTGAAGATATTTTCCCAATTTGTTGGTTGCCGATTTGTCCTCTTGATGGTGTCCTTTGCCTTACAGAAACTTTGTAATTTTATGAGTTCCCATTTGTCAATTCTTGCTCTTAGAGCATACGCTATTGGTGTTCTGTTCAGAAACTTTCTCCCTGTACCGATGTCCTCAAGGGTCTTCCCCAGTTTTTTTTTCTATTAGCTTCAGAGTGTCTGGCTTTATGTGGAGGTCCTTGATCCATTTGGATTTGAGCTTAGTACAAGGAGACAAGGATGGATCAATTCGCATTCTTCTGCATGCTGACCTCCAGTTGAACCAGCACCATTTGTTGAAAAGGCTATCTTTTTTCCATTGGATGTTTTCAGCCTCTTTGTCGAGGATCAAGTGGCCATAGGTGTGTGGGTTCATTTCTGGATCTTCAATCCTGTTCCATTGATCCTCCTGCCTGTCACTGTACCAATACCATGCAGTTTTTAACACTATTGCTCTGTAGTATTGCTTGAGGTCAGGGATACTGATTCCCCCAGATTTCCTTTTGTTGCTGAGAATAGTTTTAGCTATCCTGGGTTTTTTGTTGTTCCAGATGAATTTGATAATTGCTCTTTCTAACTCTGTGAAGAATTGAGTTGGGATTTTGATGGGTATTGCATTGAATCTGTATAGTGCTTTAGGCAAAATGGCCATTTTAACTATATTGATTCTACCGATCCATGAGCATGGGAGGTTTTCCCATTTTTTGAGGTCTTCTTCCATTTCCTTCTTCAGAGTCTTGAAGTTCTTGTCATACAGATCTTTCACATGTTTGGTAAGAGTCACCCCAAGATACTTTATACTGTTTGTGGCTATTGTGAAGGGGGTCATTTCCCTAATTTCTTTCTCAGCCTGCTTATCCTTTGAGTATAGGAAGGCCACTGATTTGCTTGAGTTGACTTTATAACCTGCCACTTTGCTGAAGTTGTTTATCAGCTGTAGGAGCTCTCTAGTGGAGTTCTTTGGGTCACTTAGGTAGACGATCATGTCGTCTGCAAATAATGATAGTTTGACTTCTTCCTTTCCAATTTGTATCCATTTGACCTCCTTATGTTGTCGAATTGCCCGAGCTAGTACCTCAAGCACAATATTGAAAAGATAAGGAGAAAGGGGGCAGCCTTGTCTGGTCCCTGATTTCAGTGGGATTGCTTCAAGTTTCTCTCCATTTAGTTTGATGCTGGCTACCGGTTTGCTGTATATTGCTTTTACTATGTTTAGGTATGGGCCTTGAATTCCTGTTCTCTCCAAGACTTTAAGCATGAAGGGATGCTGAATTTTGTCAAATGCTTTTTCAGCATCCAATGAAATGACCATGTGGTTTTGTTCTTTGAGTTTGTTTATGTAGTGGATTGTATTGATGGATTTCCGTATATTGAACCAACCCTGCATTCCCGGGATAAAGCCTACTTGATCATGGTGGATGATCGTTTTGATGTGTTCTTGGATTCGGTTGGCAAGAATTTTATTGAGTATTTTTGCATCGATGTTCATAAGGGAAATTGGTCTGAAGTTCTCTTTCTTTGTTGGATCTTTGTGTGGCTTTGGTATCAGCGTAATTGTGGCTTCGTAGAAGGAATTGGGTAGTGTTCCTTCTGTTTCTATTTTGTGGAATAGTTTGAAGAGTATTGGTGTTAACTCTTCTTTGAAGGTCTGGTAGAATTCTGCACTGAAGCCATCTGGTCCTGTGCTTTTTTTGGTTGGAAGACTTTCTATGACTCCTTCTATTTCTTTAGGCATTATGGGACTGTTTAGATGGTCTAGTTGGTCCTGATTTAATTTTGGTATTTGGTATCTGTCAAGGAAATTGTCCATTTCCTCCAGATTCTCCAGTTGTGTTGAGTATAGGCTCTTGTAGTAGGATCTGATGATTTTTTGGATTTCCTCAGTTTCCGTTGTTATATCTCCCTTTTCATTTCTAAGTTTGTTAATTTGGATACTTTCTCTGTGCCCTTTGGTCATTCTGGCTAAGGGTTTATCTATCTTGTTGATTTTCTCAAAGAACCAGCTCCTGGTATTGTTGATTTTTTGTATGGTTCTCTTTGTTTCTACTTGATTGATTTCGGCCCTGAGTTGGATGATTTCCTGCCTTCTACTCCTCCTGGGCGAAATAGCTTCTTTTTGTTCCAGGGCTTTCAGGTGTGTCATTAAGCTGGTAATGTATGCTCTCTCCATTTTCTTTTTGGAGGCACTCAGGGCTATGAGTTTTCCTCTTAGCACTGCTTTCATTGTGTCCCATAGATTTGGGTATGTTGTGTTTTCATTTTCATTGTGTTCTAAAAAGTCTTTAATTTCTTTCTTTATTTCTTCCTTGACCAAGGTATCATTGAGTAGAGTATTGTTCAGTTTCCACGTGTATGTGGGCTTTCTGTTGTTTCTGTTGCTATTGAAGACCACTTTTACTCCATAGTGATCAGATAGGAGGCATGGGATTAGTTCGATCTTCTTATATTTGTTGAGGTCTGTCTTGTGACCAATTATATGGTCGATTTTGGAGAAGGTACCATGAGGTGCTGAGAAAAAGGTATATTCTTTTGTTTTAGGATAGAATGTTCTATATATATCTGTTAAATCTAATTGGTCCAAAGCTTCAATTAGTTTCATTGTGTCCCTGTTTAGTTTCTGTTTTCCTGATTGGTCCATTGAGGAAAGTGCAGTGTTGAAGTCACCCACAATTATTGTGTTAGGTGCAATGTGTGCTTTTAGTTTTAATAAAGTTTCTTTTACGAAAGAGGGTGCCCTTGCATTTGGGGCATAGATGTTCAGGATTGACAGTTCTTCTTTTTGTATTTTTCCTTTGACCAGCAAGAAGTGTCCCTCAGGGTCTCTTTTGATGACTTTGGGTTGAAAGTCAATTTTATCTGATATTAAAATGGCTACTCCAGCTTGTTTCCTGAGACCATTTGCTTGTAAAATTGTCTTCCAGCCTTTTACTCTAAGGTAGTGTTTGTCTTTGACCCTGAGGTGTGTTTCCTGTAAGCAGCAAAATGTAGGTCCTGTTTACGTATCCATTCAGTTAATCTGTGTCTTTTTATTGGGGCATTAAGTCCATTGATGTTAAGAGATATTAAGGAATAGTGATTGTTACTTCCTATCATTTTTGACGTTATTTTTTAAATTTGAATGCTTAACTTCTTTTGGGTTTGATGAAAGGTTACTATCTTGCTTTTTCCAGGGTGAAGTTTCCCTCCTTGTATTGGTGTTGTCCTCCTATTATCCTTTTAAGGGCCGGGTTTGTGGATAGATATTGGGTAAACTTGGTTTTGTCATGAAATATCTTAGTTTCTCCATCTATGGTGATTGAGAGTTTTGCTGGATATAGTAGTTTTGGTTGGCATTTGTGTTCTCTTAGAGTCTGCATGAGATCTGCCCAGGACCTTCTAGCCTTCATAGTCTCAGGTGAAAAGTCTGCTGTGATTCTGATAGGTCTTCCTTTATATGTTACTTGGCCTTTTTCTCTTACTGCCTTTAGTATTCTTTTTTATTTAGAACATTTGGTGTTTTGATTATTATGTGACGGGAAGTATTTCTGTTCTGGTCCAGTCTGTTTGGAGTTCTGTAGGCTTCTTGTATATTCATGGGCATCTCTCTCTTTAGGTTAGGGAAGTTTTCTTCCATAATTTTATTGAAGATATTTGCTGGCCCTTTAAGTTGTAAATCTTCACTCTCATCTATGCCTATAATCCTTAGGTTTGGTCTTCTCATTGTGTCCTGGATTTCCTGGATATTTTGGGTTACAAGCTTTTTGCATTTTGCATTTTCTTTAACTGTTGAGTCCATGGTTTCTATGGAATCTTCAGCATCTGAGATTCTTTCTTCTATCTCTTGTATTCTGTTGTTGATATTTGTATCTCTGTCCCCTGATTTCTTCCCAAGGCTTTCTATCTCCAAAGTTGTCTCCCTTTGAGTTTTCTTAGTTGTTTCTACTTCTGATTTTAGATCCTGGATGGTTTTGCTTAGCTCCTTCACTTGCATGTTTGTGTTTTCCTGTAATTCTTTAAGAGATTTTTGTGTTTCGTCTTTCATGACCTCAGCCTGTTGAGCAAAGTTCTCCTGTATTTCTTTAAGTGTTTTTTGCATTTCCTCCTTGTTGGGTTTTGTATTCTCCTGGATTTCTTTCAATGATTTTTGTGTTTCCCTTGCAAGGGCTTCTAACTTTTGATCCATTTTCTCCTGAATTTCTTTATGTATGACCTTCATGTGTTCCTGTACCAGCATCATGACCAGTGATTTTAAATCCAAATCTTGTTTTACTGGTGTGATGGGGTATCCAGGACATGTTGGTAGAGGAGAATTGGGTTCAGATGTTGCCATATTGCCTTGATTTCTGTTAGTGACGTTCCTGCATTTGCCTTTTGCCATCTAGATCTCACTGGTGTTAGTTTATCTTGTCAGTGCTGGACTCACCAGTGCAAACTGCCCCTTCCCAGTTGGCCTCTGGTGCACAGCTTACCTCGTGCACTGCTTGTAGACAGTGTGCTGCTGCCCAGGCTGTTCAGATCCCAAAGCAGGCACCCGAAGGCTCCCGCTGGGGCCCGCTGGATTCACTGGAGCACACTGACTTCTCCCAGCTGGCCGCCAGGAAGCCCAGCTAGCCACTTGCAGGACTTGGAGATGTAATGCTGCCGCCCAGACTGATCTGGATCCGGAAGCGGAGAGAGTAGAGCTAAGGGCTTCTGCCTGAGGCCTTGCCCCAGATTGTGTCTGTGGAGCAGATGGAGCCCGTGTGCACTCCCAGGGAGTGCCGACGGTGTATGCTACTGTGACCTCCCCTGTGTTCCGCTCACTCCGCTGGGCAGCCGATCTGCCAACCGGGCTGTCGCACACAAGGTTAGCCTGGCCGCCCAGTCCCTGAGTCCAGGCAAAAGCCTGGGAGGCCAAGGTCCGAGCAAAGTTCCCCTAGGGCTATGACTGTTAATTGGGTTTGCCAGGTGACTAGGATGGCGGGCGTGCGCGCCCGAGCTCCCTGAAAGGGCCGGGAGAGTCTGCTTTGCTAACAATCACCTGGGCGGGTTGACTCTCAGATGGCCCACCAAGCCGCCCAGTTCTTGGGGTCAGTCCTGTGCCTTTTGGGGCCTGGACCCCCGCTTTGTTAGCCTTAGGCTATGCCTGTTACAGGTCTGCCCGCCTGAGCTCTCTGTCGTCCTGCAGGCAAAATGGCAGCGGCGTGCTCGCAGGCCTGGGCAAAAAACCTCCTGGTTGGGTTGGCACCCCGATGGCCCCCCGACCCACCCAGGGCCTGGGTGCAGGCCAACGCCCATCGGGCTCAGACCACCGCGGTGTTGGCCTCGGATTATGTTTGTGTACCTCAGTCTGTCCGATTCCTGGAGTACGGAACCAAGATGGATGCTCCTCTCCTGACTGGTGGGAGGCCGAGTTCTTAAGTTGGGAATCTTGACACTCTTCTAAACCTATTATCCTTAGGTTTGGTCTTCTCATTGTGTCCTGGATTTCCTGCATGTTTTGGGTCACAAGCTTTTTGTGCATTTTGCATTGTCTTTGAATGCTGTCATTGTTTTCTATGGCATCTTCTGTACCTGAGATTCTCTCTTATCTCTTGAATTCTGTTGGTGATGTATGACTCCTAACCTGTTTCCTAGGTTTTCTGTCTCCAGTGTTGTCTCCCTTTGTGATTTCTCTATTGTTTCCATTTCCATTTTTAGATCCTGAATGGTTTTGTTCAATTCTTTTATGGTTGTGTTCTCCTGTAATTCTTTAAGGGATTTTTGTTTTTCCTCTTTAAGGAAAGTCTACCTGTTTACCTGTGCTCTCCTGTATTTCTTTAAGGTAGTTATTTATGTCCTTCTTAAAGTCCTCTATCATCACATGAGATGTGATTTTAAATCTGAATCTTGCTTTTCCAGTGTGTTGGGATATACAGAATTGTCTTTTTGGGAAAACTGAGTTATGATTATGCCAAATAGCCTTAGTTTCTGTTGCTTAGGTTCTTGTGCTTGCCTCTCACCAACTAGCTATCTCTGGTATTAGTTGGTCTTACTGTCTCTGATTGGAGTTTGTCCCTCCTGTGGGCCTGTGAGCTGGTGATCTTAGGTGTGTCAACACTCCTCTAGAGACAAGATCTCTCCTTGGTGGGATTTGGGTGCAGGGGGAGTGGGGAGCTGTGAGACAACTTTAGTTCCTGTCCCCAGCTGCCCAGCTGCTCCACTGTTTCTGTTCCCTGTGAGTTCCTGGGGTGTCTCTCTTTAGACAGTTATTGGACCAGAAATGAAGATATAACCTCTGGCCTTAGGAGTGAAAGCACTCCTGGGAGACCAGCTCTCTTCAGGTGGTATTTTAAGCTTTCTTGCTTAGAAGTTATCATGAAATTTCTGAAAATGACCCCACCTTTCTTGATTGATGGATTATCTAGATCTCCACAAGAGAACATCCTTGGATTCACAGTGAAAACACACACACACACACACACACACACACACACAGAAAAACCACCCAAACATTTATGGTGTATGTCATCTAATAATAGAGACCAGTGAGGCATAGCAGTAACTTCATGTTGAAGGTTAATCACTTCAACATTGTTTTTTGTGTTCAGCATCGTTTAGACTACATGTAATTTTTAGTGGTCCTATGTGTGTTTAGGATAAGATTTTTGTTGTTGTTTTATTTCTGTAAATAATGAAGATATTTTGGGGTTGCAATGAATCTGTAAATAGCTTTCAGGAAAATGGTCATTTTTCACAATATTACTTCTTTAAATCCATGAGCATAGGATGTCTTTCAATTTTCTATCATCTTTCTCTGTCTCTTTCTTCAGAGATTTAAAGTTTTCATTATAAAGATTCTTCACAAAACTTGACTTGGATAATTTGTATATATACAGTATTTTTTTTACCTTTCATAATTTATTTTTTATTCACTTTATGTCCCAATCACAGAGATAACTTCTTCCTCTCCTCCCAGTCCTCCCTTACAAATCCCTCCCCTCATTACCCCTCTCCTTCTCTTAAGAGAAGGAGAAGCTACCCCTTGAGTATCACACCATCCTAGGATATCTATTCCTAGCACAACTTATCATATCCTCTGTTACTGTGGCCAAACTATATAGTCCAGGTAGGGGAAGACTATCCAATGGCAGGCAGCAGATTAGACAGCCTTAAACCCACATGCTATACGAAGACCAAGCTATATGTCTGCTAAAAGTGTAGGAGATCTAGATTGAGTCCCTGTATACTCTTTTACTGGTGGTTTAGTCTCTTTGGGCTGCCATGGGCCTAAGTTAGTCTTCTTGCATTCTTGTACTCTCCAGCTCAATCTATTCTGTTCCCTACCTCTTCTAAAAAACTCCCTAAGCTCTGCCTGATGTTTGGCTGTGGGTCTCTGCTCATATTTCCATCTGCTGCTGAATGAAGCCTCTCAGGAGACAGTTATGCTAGGCTCCTGTTTGCAAGCATAGCAGAGTATCATGAATCATGTCAGGGTTTATCTCTCTTCTTTTACATAGACAGTATGATTCTAACAATAATAACACCAAAACCTAGCAGAGAAACGACCGCCACAACCAAAAGCACAAGAGTGAAAACTATAGAATAACATTCTTGATGACATAGACTCAAAAACTGTTCAGTAAAATGCTTGTGAACAGAATGCAGATACACATCAAAAAGATTATCCATAATGACCAAGTGATTTTATCCCTGAAATGCAGGAATGTTTCAATATACACAAGTCAATAAATGTATTAATCTATATCAGTGGCCTTAAAGACCCAAATCACATAAACATCTAAATATACAGAACAAGCCTTTGAAAAAATCCATCTTCTGAGGTCTTCTTTGAGTACTTTCTTCAAAGACTTGAAGTTCCTATCATACAGATATTTTACTTGTTTCGTTAGTCACACCAAGATACTTTATTTTGTTTGTGGCTATTGTGAAGGGTGTCATTTCCCTAATTATTTTTTCTTTGCCTGTTTATTCTTTGAGAATTGAAGGCTACTGATTTGCTTGAGTTAAATTTATATCTGGCTACTTTGCTGAAGTTGTTTATCAGCTGTAGGAATTCTCTGGTGGAGTTTTGTGAGTCACTTTAGTATGCTATCATATCATCTGCAAATAGTGATAATTTGACTTCTCTCTTTGCAATTTTTATGGCTTTGACCTCCTTTTGTTGTGTAATTGCTCGAGATAGAACCTCAAGCACTGTATTAAAAAAATATAAAGATAGAGAGAAAGAGCAGCCTTGTCTAGTCCCTGATTTTAGTGGGATTGCTTCAAGTTTCTCTCCATTTAGTTTGATGTTGGCTAGTGGTTTCCTGTATATCGCTTTTACTATGTTTAGGTATGGGCCTTGAATGTCTGTTCTTTCTAAGACCTTTAACATGAAAGGATGCTGAATTTTGTCAAATGTGTTTTCAGCATCTAATGAAATGATCATATGGCTTTTTTCCTTGAGTTTTTTATGTAGTGTATTGCATTGATGGATTTCCTTATATTGAACCATCCCTGCATCCCTGGGATGAAGCCCACTTGATTGTGGTGGATGATCGTTTTTATGTGTTCTTGGATTCAGTTGACAAGAATTTTATTGAGTATTTTTGCATCGATATTCATAAGGGAAATTGGCCTGCAGTTCTCTTACTTTGTTGGATCTTTATGTGGTTTTGGTATCAATGTAATTGTGGCTTCATAAAATGAGTTGGGTAGTGTTCCTTCTGTTTCTATTTTGTGGAATAGTTTGAAGAGTATTGGTGTTAGGTCTTCTTTGAAGGTCTGATAGAATTCTGCACTAAAGCAAAAAATAAAAGTCCCATGCTTTTTTTGGTTGGGAGACTTTCTACGACCCCTTTTATTTCTTTAGGGGTTATGGGACTGTTTAGATGATCTATTTGATCCTGATTTAATTTTGGTGTTTGGTATCTGTCTAGGAAATTGTTCATTTCCTCCAGATTCTCCAGTTGTGTTGAGTATAGACTTTGGTAGTAAGATCTGATGATTTTTTGAATTTCCTCATTTTCTGTTGTTATATCTCCCTTTTCAGTTCTAATTTTGTTTATCTGGATACTGTCTCTGTGCCCTTTAGTTAGTCTGGCTAAGGGTTTATCTATCTTCTTGATTTTCGCAAAGAACCAGCTTCTGGTTTTGTTGATTCTTTGTATGGTTCTCTTAGTTTCTGCTTAATTGATTTCAGCCCTGAGTTTGATGATTTCCTGCCTTCTACTCCTCCTGGGTGATCAAGGGCTTTCAGGTGTGTCATTAAGCTGCTAGTGTATGCTCTCTCCATTTTCTTTTTGGAGGCACTCAGGCCTATGAGCTTTCCTCTTAGCACTGCTTTCATTGTGTCCCATAGATTTGGGTATGTTGTGTCTTCATTTTCATTAAATTCTAAAAAGTCTTTGATTTCTTTCTTTATTTCTTTCTTGACCAAGGTATCATTGAGTAGAGTATTGTTCAGTTTCCATGTGTATGTGGGCTTTCTGTTGTTTTTGTTGCTGTTGAAGACCACTTTTACTCCATAGTGATCTGATAGGAGGCATGGGATTATTTCAATCTTCTTATATTTGTTGACCTTATATATTGTTGTCTTGTGACCAATTACATGGTCGATTTTGGAGAAGGTACCATGAGGTGCTGAGGAAAAGGTATATTCTTTTGCTTTAGGGTGAAATGTTTTATATTTATATACAAACATATATATATATATATATATATATATGTATGTATGTATAAAACATATATATAACAGATATATATATAATAGATAACTATTATATATATAATATATAAAGTTAATATATATATATATATATATATATATATATATATATATATATATATATATATATATATGTTAACTCTAATTGGTACAAAGCTTGCATTAGTTTCACTGTGTCCCTGTTTAGTTTCTGTTTTCCTGATCAGTCCATTGAGGAAAGTGCAGTGTTGAAGTCACCCACAATTATTGTGTTAGGTCCAATGTATACTTTGAGCTTTAGTAAAGTTTCTTTTATGAATGATGGTGCCTTTGCATTTGGAGCATAGATGTTCAGGATTGAGAGTGCTTCTTGGTGCGTTTTTCCTTTGACCAGCAAGAAGTGTCCCTCAGTGTCTCTTTTGATGACTTTAGGTTGAAAGTCAATTTTATCTGATATTACAATGGCTACTCCAGCTTGTTGCCTGAGACCATTTGCTTGTAAAATTGTCTTCCAGCTTTTTACTCTAAGGTAGTATTTGTCTTTGACACTGAGGTGTGTTTCCTGTATGCAGCAATATGTAGGATCCTGTTTACGTATCCAGTTTGTTAGTCTATGTCTTTTTTATTGGGGAATTGAGTCCATTGATGTTAAGACATATTAAGGAATAGTGATTATTACTTCCTATCATTTTTGATGTTATCTTTTATATTTGATTGGTTATCTTTTTGGGGGGGTTGATGAAAGAAGGTTACTATCTTGCATTTTCCAGGGTGAAGTTTCCCTCCTTGTATTGGTGTTTTCCTCCTATTAGCCTTTGTAGGGCTGGGTTTGTGGTAAGATATTGGGTGAACTTGGTTTTGTCATGGAATATCTTGGTTTCTCCATCTATGGTGATTGAGAGTTTTGCTGGGTATAGTAGTTTTGTCTGGCATTTGTATTCTCTTAGAGTCTGCATGAGATCTACCCAGGATCTTCTAGCTTTCATAGTCTCTGGTGAGAAGTCTGGTGTGATTCTGATAGGTCTTCCATTATATGTTACTTGGCCTCTTACTCTTACTGTCTTTAATGTTCTTTCTTTTTTTTAATACATTTGGGGTTTTGATTATTATGTGACAGGAGGTATTTCTGTTCTGGTCCAGTCTGTGTGGAGTTCTGTAGACTTCTTGTATATTCATGGGCATCTCTCTCTTTAGATTAGGGAAGTTTTCTTCCATAATTTTATTGAAGATATTTGCTGGCCCTTTAAGTTGTAAATCTTTGCTCTCATCTATGCCTATAATCCTTAGGTTTGGCCTTCTCATTGTGTCCTGGATTTCCTGGATATTTTGGGTTACAAGCTTTTTGCATTTTGCATTTTCTTTGACCGTTGAGTCCGTGGTTTCTATGGTATCTTCAGCGTCTGAGATTCTTTCTTCTATCTCTTGTATTCTGTTGTTGATATTTTGCATCTATGGTCCCTGATTTCTTCCCAAGGCTTTCTACCTCCAAAGTTGTCTCCCTTTGCGATTTATTAGTTGTTTCTGCTTCTGTTTTTAGATCCTGGATGTTTTTGCTCAGTTCCTTCACTAGCTTGTTTGTGTTTTCCTGTAATTCTTTGAGATATTTTTGTGTTTCTTCTTTCATAACTTCTGCCTGTTGATCAAAGTTCTTCTGTATTTTTTAAGTGATTTTTGCATTTCCTCCTTATTGGCTACTATCGTTTGACCCATATTCTCCTGAATTTCTTTAAGTGATTTTTGTGTTTCCCTTGTAAGGCCTTCTAGCTTTTGATCATTTTTCTCCTGAATTTCTCTAAGACATTTATTTATGTCCTTCATGTGTTCTTGTAACTGGTCGTCCTTCATCACGACCAGTGATTTTACAAAACAAAGACCAAACAAACATATAGAACTTCAGACCAATTTCCTTTATGAACATTGGTACAAAAATATTCAACAAAATTCTGGCCACCGGAATCAAAGAATGCATCAAAGCAAAAATTCAACATGATCAAGTAGCCTTCATCCCAGTGATGCCAGGTAGGTTCAATATATGGAAATCTATCAATGTAATCCACTACATAAACAAACTCAAAGAAAAAAAAAACACATCTATTAGATGCTGAAAAGCTTTTGACAAAATTCAGCATCCCTTCATAATAAAAGTCGTGGAGAGATCAGGAATTCAAGACCCATACCTAAACATAGTGAAAGCAATATATAGCAAACAAGAAGCCAACATCAACCTAAATGGAGAGAAAATTGAAGCAATCCCACTAAAATTGGGGATAAGGTCCCCACTCTCTCCCTATCTATTCAATAGAGTACTTGAAATCCTAACCAGAGCAATTAGACAGCAAAAGGTCAAAGATATGCAAATTGTAAAGGAAGAAGTCAAAATATCACTATTTGCAGATGATATGGTCTTATACTTAAGTGACCCCAAAAATTCCACCAGAGAACTCCTATAGCTGATAAACAACTTCAGCAAAGTGGCTGGATATAAAATTAACTCAAAAAAAAAAAATCAGTAGCCTTCCTCTCCTCAAAGAATAAACAAGCTGAGAAAGAAATTAGGGAAATGACACCCTTCACTATAGTCACAAATAATATTACATACCTTTGTGTGACTCTAAACAAGCAAGTGAAAGATATGTTTGACAAGAACTTCAAGCCTCTGCAGAAAAAAATTGAATATCTCAGAAGGTAGAATGATCTCCAAGACTCATGGACTGGAGGGATTAATATAATAAAAATGGTCATCTTACTGAAAGAAATCTACAGATTCAAAGCAATCCTCATTTAAATTCTAAATCAATTCTTCATAGAACTAGAAAGAGAAATCTGCAAATTCATTTTGGTATAACCCAGGATAGGGAAAACTATTCTCCACAATAAAAAATCTTCTGGGGGAATCACCATCCCTGACCTCAATCTCTACTACAGAGCAATAGTGATAAAAACTGTATGGTATTGCTACAGAGACAGGCAGGAAGATAAATAGTATAGAATTGAAGACCCAGAAATGAACCCACACATCTACAATCACTTGAACTTCTACAAAGGAGCTAAAAAAAAATCTAGTGGAAAAAAAGCAGCATTTTTAGCAAATGGTGATTGATCAACTGGAGGTCAGCATGTAGAAAAATGCAAATTGACCCATGCTTGTACAAAGCTCAAGTCCAAATGGATAAAGGACCTCCACATAAAACCAGATACACTGAAGCTTATAAAGGAGAAAGTGGGGAAGAACCTTGAACACATGGGCACAGGGGAAAATTTCCTGAATAGAACACCAATGGCTTATGCTCTAAGAACAAGAATCAACAAATGAGACCCCATAAAACTGCAAAGCTTCTGTAAAGCAAAGGACATGGTCAATAGGACAAAACGGCAACCAACAGATTGGGAAAAGATCTTTACCAAGCCTACATCCAATAGAGGGCTAATATCTAATGTATACAAAAAACTCAAGAAGTTAGACTCCAGAGAGTCAAATAACCCTATTAAAAATGGGGTACAGAGCTAAACAGAGTATTCTCAACTGAGGAAACTTGAATGGCTCTGAAGCACCTAAAGAAATGTTCAGCATCCTTAGTTATCAGGGAAATATAAATCAAAAACAACCTTGAGATTCCACCTCATACCAGACAGAATGGCTAAGATGAAACACTTAGGGGAAAGCAGATGCTGGAGAGGATGTTGAGAATGAGGGACACTTCTCCATTGCTAGTGGGATTGCAAGCTGGTAAATCACTCTGGAAATCAGTTTGGAGATTCCTCAGAAAATTAGACATAGTACTGCCATAGTACTACCAGCTATACCACTCCTGCATATACCCAGAAGATGCTCCAACATGTAATAAGGATACATGCTCCACTATGTTCATAGCAGCCTTATGTAGCCAGAAGCTGGAAAGAACCTAGATGTCCTTCAACAGAGGAATGGATACAGAAAATGTGGTATATCTACACAATGGTGTACTATTCTGCTATTAAAAACAATGAATTCACAAAGTTCTTAGGAAAATGGACAGAACTAGAAAGTGTCATCCTGAGTGAAGTATCCCAGTCACAAAAAAACAATCACACATGATATACACTCATTGATAGTAGCCCAAAAGCTGAAAATAAACAAGTTACAATTCACAGTCAACAGGAAGCTCAAGAAGAAGGAACTCTAAAGTGGGGGTGCTTTGGTTTTTCTGAGAAAGGGAACAAAATACTCACAGGAGCAATTATGGAGACAAAGTGTGGAGCAGAGACTGAAGGAAAGACCACCCAGAGACTGTCCTACATGGGGATTCATCCCATAAACACTCACCAAACCCCAACATTATTATGGATGACAAGAAATGCATGCTGAAAGGAGCCTGTTACAGTTGTCAGTAGAGAGGCCCTGTCAGAGCCTTACAAATACAGAGGCAAATATGAGTAGCCAACCATTGGATTAAGTATGGGGTCCCCAATGGAGGAGTTGGAGGGAGGACTGGGGGAGCTGAAGGAATTTGCAGCCCCATGGAAGGAATGACAATGTAGGCCAACCTTTCACCCCAGGGCTCACAGGGACTAAGCCATCAACCAAGGGGTACATATGGTTCCAGCCAAAACTGTGTCAGAGGAATGCCTTGCATGGCATCAGTGAGAGGAGAAGTCCTTGGTCCTATGAAGGCTCAATAAATGGCCCAGTGTGGAGAAATTGAGGGGGGAATTAGGTAGGAGTGGGTTGGTTCTTTGAGGCAGCAGGTGGGAGGATGGGTTGGGGGTTTTCTGGGAGAGGACTTGGAAAAGGTATAACATTTGAAATGTAAATGAAGAATATATTCAATAAAAATGTGTGAAAAAAAAGAAAGAAAAAATTAAAGGGTAATGTCTTAGGGTTTACATTGCTTGAAGACATACCATGACCAAGACAACTCTTATAAAGGCAAACATTTACTTGGTGCCAGCTTACAGTTACAGAGGTTGAGTCCATTATCATCAAGGCAGGAAGTATGCCAACATTCAGTCAGACATGGTGCTAGGGGAGCCAAGAGTTCATTGTCTTGATCTGAAGGCAGCTGGAAGAATATCTTCTTCAGCCAGCCAAAAGGAGGGACTCTCTCCCATGCTGGGAAGAACTTGAGCATAGGAGCACTCCAAAGCCTGATGATACAGTGACATACCTCTTCCAACAAAACCACACCTAATCCTAAAAAGTCACACCTCCTAATAGTGCCATTTCCCCTAGGCCAAGCATATTCAAACCTTCAAAGGTAAAATGGTGTATTTGGGTGGTGGTGGTAGGGGCTTTTACAGGTACAGAACCAAGGACCATATTCAAACACCACACTAAAGTGTGGTGAAACAGAAATAGTATGATGCTAAGGTTACAAGATGAGAAGGGAACACAGCCCATCCCAAATACGAAATTATACAGAAGACAATCGGTATCCTCAGCAGATGCAGTTCTCTCATTCTCCACATAAAGATACAGGAGATTTTGTGAAATTCAAAATATGGTGAGAAAAGAAGCACAGTAGAACTCATTTAAGCCAAAGCTGAGCAAGTCCATGTCATTTGCCACCAAGAATTGCACATATTTTGAGAAGCTGTATCTGGTTGGTTTCTACTTCCTATTAAAAACTACTTTTTTGTGTAAGGTATCTAGTTGCTGTATATCCAAGCCAGACCCCAGGGAGCAAAAACTGGTGATACCCTCCAATAAATAAAGCTAGAAAAGCATAAAAGCAATCCTTCATAAGGTGAAATGATATATCTGAGTTGACCCTAGTAGAAGCAGATGGTGAAAGAACCGGCACTCATGTAGTAAATCAACATTCTGATTTACTGTCAATCTCCTCTTGACAAAGTATATACACAGAGTAGCATATTTCCTCTTTACATTTTCATAGAGTTCTCTAAAAAAGTATATGTTTTCAGGTTGTAGTCAAATATAATTTTATTCTTTTTAATATGTAATAAGTACAGAAAATTTACAATTTGTTTTGTTTTTTTACAAAACAAAATATAAATCTGAATATAAATATAAATATCTGTAAAATATATCTGTAAAATATCTGTAAAATATAAATATTTTACAGAATATAAAATCTGTAAATGTTATTTCTTTTGTAAACTTTACCATATTCATTTTTTAAAATGAATTTTCTTAATCAACAATCTGAAGTACCTACTCAGATGCTAAGAATTTGAGTTATTTCTGCCTTTTTTATTCTTCTTCAAATACTACTGCACTTCTGTAACTTTAGGCTCTGATACTTATATATATGGGACACAGATATCTGAAAGAACAGTTTCTGAAGAAAGACTCATGTAAATTTAAGATTCTAAGTAGAAACTACCAAAAATCTTTATGGATTTGGATGGGACCATTGTCAAGAAACCCTTAATTATATGGTTACTGGATAGTAAGTTTACAAACCATCATTAAAGTAAATTAACAAATAATAAATAAATAAATAAATAAATAAATAAATAAATAAATAAATAACATTTAATATTTTGTGTAAAATGGAACCTATTATATGGCCAACTAATCATTTCCATTATTTGATTTAAAATAAATTAAAATAAAATTGCTTCCAGTCTGCACATTTAGTGCAGATTAGTGCACCTCACCCCACCACTCAGCCCTGCCTATCTTCAAAGATGCTTGCTCCAACCTGACCCACACAGCTAAATTCCCTCCCAATACCCCTACTTGCTAGGACCCAAGCAACCCTAACAGCCTTCTTCTCTTCTTGCCCCTGTCAGAGCTCAGTCTTCCTTCTGGTCTGCACCTATACTTGTAATAGTCCTGGATCAACATATGATGCACTACAACCCCCCCAATAACATCCCTGACTGCTTCCCAGGGGTCTGCAGAAACCCAAGTCACACAGTCCTCCCGAGAGGCCTGGTACAACCCAGAATATTAAGGCCAGCCAATACTAGAGGTAAATGGCAAAATGGCTAAGCACAAGTACAAGAACACAATGAACAGAAGCCATTACCATATGGCAACATTGGAACCTAGCTCTCCTGCTACAGGAAGCCCTGGATAACCAAACACACTTGAAAAGCAAGACTGTGACCTTTAATTCCATCTCATGAAGAAGATAGAATTCCTTAAAGAAGATATAATAATCACACAGGTGCAAGCCCTTAAAGAGGAAATAAATAAATCTCTTACAGAAATATAGGAAAATACAAACAGATGAATTCTGTGGATGGGCCTGGTGCTGTTCTCATGAATCAATCCCCTAATGAATAAATGAGTCAATCACTGGGTAAGTAGGCAGGACTTCTGGGTTGGACAGAGGAAGAGAGGAAGTCAGAGAGAGCTAGTTCTTCTTGGAGCTGGGACAGCAGAGGGGTAAGATGCAGCTGCTAGAGTTTGCTGGTATCATGGCAGATTGCGAGGATTTACCACCAGAGGAACCAGGTTTTTTTTTAATTCTATTTATTTTATTTAATAATTTATACATATATTGCATGGTGTATCCAAATAAGCATAATTAGAACAAAATAATAAAGTAATGAACAAAGAAAAATACACAATATTCTTAATTTTAATTATATCTATTGACTTTTTAACCGCAGTAGATCCTCTACAGGTTTATAGAGACAGATATCATACAAGGATAAGAAAGGTTAGTCAGGGGGGCTGGAGAGATGGGTCAGTGTGTAAGAGCACCGACTGATCTTCCAAAGGTCATAAATTCAAGTCCCAGTACCCACATGGTGGCACACAATCATCTGACACCCTCTTCTGGTGTCTGAAGACAGTTACAGTGTACTTACATACAATAATAAATAAATCTTTTTTTAAAAATAGGTTATTCAGACTTAGACTTGTTTGAAGAAAACTGTACTGATGATTGTGAGGAATCAAATTTTAATAAGGCATACAAGATTAGGTTTTAGATGTTATTCCCTGAGACTGAGTTACCATTGTTTCTGAATTAAGTTTGTCTTATGTTTTCTTTCACATAGCTCATCTGCATTCGAGAGAGAAAAAGGTATAGTGACCAAGAATGGGTTTGCCAGATGTGCACCACAAAGTCTTTGAAGTTGGTGTGGTAGTGCCTCAACACTGGGAACCTAGCAAGCTGGGTGGAGACATTTTGGAAACTCAGGACCAGTGAATCTCAATGCTTAACTGGCCAGGCTTCCAAGGCAGAGGGTTAGAGGCACAGTTGTGGGCATGTGGCAGTTATTTTTTAGTATTCACTCAACAGATGAAGAAAATGAATAAAGACACAAAAATGGAAATAGAAGCAGTAAAGAAAACACAAATGGAAGCAAACCTACAGATGGAAAACCTTGGAAAGAGAACAGGAACTATAGATGCAAGCATCACCAGAAGAATATAAGAGATAGAAGACAGAATCTGCCATGTGTATGATACCATAGAATGAATGGATACATAGATCAAATGAAATACCAAATGTAGAAGGTCCTTAATTCAAAACATTCAAGAAATCTTGGAGATAATGAAAAGGCCAAATCTAAGAATAATAGGAATAGAAGAAGGTGAAGATTCCCAGTTCAAATGTACAGAAAATATCTTCAATAAAATTATAGAACAGTTCCCTAACCTAAAGAGATACTTATGAACATACAAGAAGCTTGAAAAAAAAACAAATAGATTGGACAAGAAAATGAAATCATCCCACCACATAATAATCAAAACAATAAAGAAACAGAACAAAGAAAAATATTAAAAGTTGTAATGGGAAAAGGCCAATATATAAAAGCAGACCTATCAGAATTACACCTGACTTCTCAACAGAGCCTTTGAAAGCCAGAAGATCCTGGATAGATGTTTTATAGACCCTAAGAGACTACAGATGCCATGCCAAACTACTATACCCAGCAAAACTCTCAATCACCATAGATAGAGGAATTAGCATATTGTGTAAAAAAAACAAATTTAAACGAAAGAATTTTTCTAATCCAGCCCTACATAAGATATAGAAAGAAAACTCCAACACAAAGAGGGTAACTACACCCAAGAAAACACAAAAAATTATACATCTCATAGCAAAACCAAAAGAAGAGAATTATATAAACACAGTAACACCTCCAACATCAAAATAACAGGAACTAAAAATCATTGGTCATTAACATCTCTCAACATCAACAGACTCAACTCACCAATAAAAAGACACGGCTAACAGAGTAGTTACATAAACAGGATCCATCATTCTGCTGAGTACAAGAAACATAGATCAGCAACAAAGATAGACGCTACCTCAGAGTTAAGGGCTGGATTTTCCAAGCAAATGGATCAGAGAAACAAGCTGTAGTAGTCATTCTAATATCTAATACCTAATAAAATAGACTTTCAACCAAAAGTTAACAAAAGAAAAATCCACCAATGACATCTCAATTTTGAACATTTATGCCCCAACTTTAAGTGCACCCACATTCCTGAAAGAAACTTTACTAAAGCTCAAATAACACATTAAATCTCATACAATAATAATGGGGGAATTCAACACCTCACTCTTACCAATGAGGGATGGGATGGTGGGGTAAAAAGGGGAGACATAGAAAGGGGACAACATTTGAAATGTAAGTAAATAAAATAACCAATACTAATAATGAAGGCACAATGTAACCAAACATGGGACATGAAAATACTGCTAAGAGGAAAATTCAGAGTACTTAGTCTTTTCATAAAGAAATTAGATATATCTCACTCTAGGAACTTAACAACACATCTAGATGCACTAGAACACAAAGAGGCAAACACACCCAAAATGAGACAACAGGAAATAGTCCAGCTTAGAACTGAAATCAACTAGTTAGAAACAAAAATAATAATACAAAGAATCAACAAAACTAAGAGCTGGTTCTTTGACAAAATTAACATGATAGCGAAACCCTTAGCTAAACTAAGTAAAAGGCACAGAGACAGTATCCAAATTAACAAATTTCAAATGAAAAAGAAGACATGACAACAGAAACTGAGCAAATTCAAAACACCATTAGGTCTTACTTCAAAAGCCTCTACTCAAAACTGGACAACCTAAACGAAATGGCTGCATTTCTAGACAGATACTAGGTATCAAAGAAAATTCAAGATCAGGTAAACTAGTTAAACAGTCTCATAATACCTAAGGAACTAGATGCAGCTTTTAAAAGCTTACCAACCAAAAATAAAAGGCCAGGGCTAGATGGTTTAATGCAGAACTCTACCAGACTTTCAAAGAAGAGATAATATCAATACTCCTCAAACTATTTCACAACATAGAAACAGGAGAACCACTACCTAATTCATTCTGTGAGCCTACAGTTACCCTGATAACTAAACCACACAAAGGCTCAAAAAAGAACTTCAGACCCATTTTGCTTATACACAGCAATGCAAAAATACTCAATAAATTCTCATAAAAAAATCCAATAACACAGTAAAAACATCATTCATCATGATCAAATAGGCTTCATCCAAGAAATGCAGGGATGTTTCAATATATGAAAATCCTTTAATGTGATCTACTATGTAAAGAAGTTGACAAAATTCAACTCCCCTTCATATTAAAAGTCTTGGAAAGATCAGGAATACAAGAAAATGCCTAAATACAACAAAAGTAATAATCAGCAAAGCAAAAACAATCAAATTAAATGTAGAGAAACTTGAAGCAATTCCACTAAAATCAGGGACAAGACAGGCTACCCACTCTCTCACAATCCATTAAATATAGTACTTGAAGTTCTAGCTAGAACAACAAAGCCACAAAAATAAATGATCAAGGGGATAGAAAGTGGAAAGAAAGAATCCAAGGTATCACTATTTGAGAATGATATGACAGCATATATCAGCCATCTCCAAAATTCTACCAGAGAACTCCTATAACTGATAAACAACTCCAGCCAACTGGCTGAATAAACCCCTTAAATAATCAGTAGCCCTTCTTTATTTTTTTAATTTTTTAATTAGGTATTTTCTTTATTTCCAATCAATGTTACCCCCTTTCCTGTTTTCTTTCCAAAAACCCCCTATTCCACCCCCTCCCTCTGCTCACTAAGTCACCCACTCCAGCTTCTCTGACATGGCATTCCCCTACAACTAGGGCAATGAGCACTCACAGATCCAAGGATGTCTCCTCTCTTTCATGACCAAACAGGCTATCCTCTGCTACCCATGCTGTTGGAGCCATGGGTCCCACTATGTATACTCTTTGTTTGGTGGTTTAGTCCTTTGGATCTCTGGGGTTACTGCTTGGTTCATATTGTTGTTCCTCCTATGGGGCTGCAAATTCCTTCAGCTCCTTTGGGCCTTTCTATAGCTCCTCTATTGAGAACCCTGTGCTCAGGTTAATGGTTGGATGACAGCATCCCCTCTGTATTTGTCAGGCACTGTCAGGGCCTCTCTGGAAACAGCTATATCAGGCTTCTGTTGGCTAGCATTTGCTGTCATCCAAAATAGTGTTTGGGATTGGTAACTGTATTATATGGGATGGATTCCCAGATGGACCAGTTTCTGGATGGTCTTTCCTTTAGTCTCTGTTTCACACGTTGTCTCTGTATTTCCTCCCATGAGTATTTTATACCCCATCTAAGAAGGACCAAAGTATCCACACTTTGGTCTTCCTTCTTAAGCTTCATGTAGTCTGTGAATTATATCTTGTGTAAGTAGCCCTCCTTTAAACAAATGACAAATGACAAAGGTTAGGAAAAGAGCATCCTTCACAATAGCATCATAACATAAAATATCTTGAAGTAACAATATGAAGCATGTAAAAGATCTGATCCGTACGAAAAGATTTTTCAAGTCTCCAAAGAAAGAAATCAGGAATACAAGGCACATGCATAAGTATAGAAAAATAAATAAACAGCACGGCAAAAAAAAAATCAAATTAAATGTACAGAAACTTGAAGCAATCCTGCTAAAATCAGGGACAAGATAAGGCTGCTCATTCTCAAAGATAGAAAGATTTTTCATACCCATGGATTGTTTAATTCTACTGATAAATAATTCTCCATAGTCCATATTACCAAAAGTAATCTACAGATTTAATCCAATCCTCATCAAAATACCAACAGAATTTTTTATAGACTTTAAAAATCCAATTCTCAAGTTCATAGGGAAAAATAGAAATCAAAGGATAACCAAAACAATTCTGAACAATAAAAGAACCTCTGAAGGAATAACCATCCCTGAACTTAAGCTGTAGTATAGAACAATAGTGATAATACCTGCATGGTGTTGATACAGAATCAGACAGGTTGATCAATGAAATAAAATCAAAGATCAAGAAATAAACACACACAAAAAATGGACACTTGATTTTTTACAAAGAAGACAAAAACATACAATGGGGAAAAAAGAAAGCATCTTCAACAAATGGTATTGGTCTAACTGGATGTCCGTATAAAGAAGAATGAAAATAAATCCATATTTATCACCTGGCAGAAAATACCAGTCCAAATGGATCAAGGTTCTCAACATAAATCAATACAAAATAAATCTAATAATAGAGAAAGTGAGAAATCATTTTGAACACAGCATTACAGGAGACAAATTCCTGAAAAGAACAACAAAAGCTCAGGCCGTAAGATCAACAATTGATAAATGGGACCTCATGTAACTGAAAAGCTTCTGTAAGGCAAAGGACACTGCCAACAGGACAAAATGACAGCCTACAGATTGGGAAAAGACTTTTACTACCCCTATATCTGACAGAGAGCTAATATCCAAAATATATAAAGAACTCAAGAAGTTAAACTCAAACAAACTAAATAAATTTAAAAAGGGCAATAAAACTAAACAGAATTTTCAACAGAGGAATCTTGAATGGCCAAGAAACACTTAAATTCTCAACATCCTTAGTCATCAGGGAAAGGCAAATCAAAACAACCCTGAAATTCTACCTTACTACGATCAGAAAGGCCAAGATCAAAAACTCATTTGACAACACATGCTGTCAAGGATGTGGAGCAAGAAGAACACTTCTCCATCCAATGGGCAAGCTCCAACTCCTGACCTCATTATAAATACTCTGTTATCCTTGCAGAAAGGTGCTTAGCATAACTGTCCTCTGAGAGGCTTTATCCAGCAGGGGACTGAAACAGATGCATATACCCACAACCAAACATTGGACAAAGTTTGAGATTCTTTTTTTTTCTTTTTTATTATATAAATTTCTAATACAAATTGCAAAATCAATTTAATATATGGAAGATGCTAAATGTATGTTTTGCAATTATGATTGACAATAAAATTTTTGTGCATAGTTCATATATAATATGATTTTTAGGTGACTGTATATTTTATTTTTTATTAGATATATTCTTTATTTATATTTCAAATGATTTACCCTTTCCTGGTCCCTCCCCCAAAGTCCCATAAGCCGTCTCCCCTCCCCCTCTTCCCCAGTCAACCCCCTCCCACTTCCCTGTCCTGATATTCCTCTACTCTGCCGCATCAAGCCTTTACAGGATCAGGGGCCTCTCCTCCCTTTGATGTCCAACAAGGCCATTCTCTGATGCCGATGCGTCTGGAGTCATGTGAAACACTATGTGTACTATCTGGTTGATGTTTTTGTCCCTGGGAGCTCTGAGAGTACTGGGTGTCTCATATTGTTGTTCTTCCTATGGCACTGCAAACCCCTTCAGTTCCTTAGGTCCTTTCTCTATCTCCCCCACTGGGGACCCTGTGTTCAGTTCAATGGCTGGCTGAGATTGTCCCCCTCTGTATTTGCCATGCACTAGCAGAGCCTTCCAGGTGACAGCTATATCCGGCTCCAGTCAGCAAGTACTTGTGGGCATCAATAATAGAGTCTTGGTTTTTTAACTGTATATGGGATGTATCACTAGGTGGAGTAGTCTCTGGATTGTCTTTCCCTCAGTCTCTGCTTCACACTTAGTCTCTGTATCCCCTTCTAAGGACCAGAGTATCCATACTTGGTTCTTCCTTGTTGGGCATCATTTGATATGTGTATTGTGTCTTGGGTATTCTGGGCTTCTGGGAAAGTTTGAGACTCTTAAAGAAGAGTTGGGTAAGGATTCAAGGCCCTGAACGGGATGAAAACCCCACAGGGAGACCAACAGAGTCAACTAATAAGGACCCATGAGAGCTCGCAAAGACTGAGCTACCAACCAAAGAACATATTCAGACTAGAAGGAGGCCCCCAGCACATATGTAGCAGGCATGTAGCTCTATCTCCATGGCTTCCTTGTCTAGCCTCAGTGAAAACGGATGTGCCTAATCTAGCAGAAAATTGATGAGTCAGGGTCAGAGAAGACCTGGGGGTAGGGGGAACCTCTGTGTAGGAGGAAAAGGGTGGGAGGGGGAGCAGCATAAATAAATAAATAAATAAATAAATAAATAAATAAATAAATAAATAAATAAATAATAAAGGAGTGAGTGAGTGAGTGAGTGAGTGAGTGAAAATATATAAAAAAGAACCAAAAACCGGAAGGGGATAGATGGATGTATGGATGAATTGATGAATGGATAGACAGACTGAAAGTTGGATGGGCGGGCAGGTATGCGGTGGGTGGGCAGGTGTGCACGCAGGTGGGCTCGCAGGCAGTCAGGCAGACAGACTGATGGACAGACAGACAAAAAATATAAAAAATAAAAAAGAACCAAAACCAGAAAAAAAAATTAAATAAAATGAACAAGACTAACTTTCTCTCATATATTGGGTAATTTTTTTACTCATTTCTGTTCATCTTTTACACATTTATTTTATTTAATCTTTTTTTTATTTCTAAAGATCCTTTATAAATGTTATTAGTGATAGAACATGTATGAAAATGACTTTTTTAATTTTATTTGATGTGCTTTGCCCTATCATTTGTAACTTTTAGTTTTCTTTCTACATTAATAATTATTCAATATTAATCAACCAGAACCCCCAGAGCTCCCAAAAACTAAAGCACTAACCAAAGAGTACACATGGAGGGACCCATGGTTCCAGCTGCATATGTAGTAGAGCAGGACTTTTTCTAGCATCAATAGGAGAGAAGGCCCTTGGTCCTGTGAAGACTCGATGCCCCAGTGTAGGTGAATACTAGGGTGGTGAGGTTAGAATGGGTGGGTGGTTAGGTGGGGGAGCACACTCATAGAAGCAGGGTAAAAGGGGAATGGGAGAAGGGGTTGTGGAGTGGAACCCAGAAATAGGGATAACATTTGGAATGTAAATAAATAAAATAACCAATAAAAAAAAGAATTATCCATAGCCAATCTCTAAAGATGGCAGCAACTGCCAGCAATACAGAAATAGAGAGGAGTCTAAGAGACCAATAGAAGTTCCAAAGGACAGTGGGGTGGTTGGGGGATGCGGTGAACAGTCTTCAGGGCCCACAGTAGCTCCAGAACAACTAAGGAAATTAAAAGGCAAGTAATACAGGAAGATACTTTTAAAAATTGGGCAAAAGTAATCTGGAGGGACAGGGCCATGCACTGAGAACCTATATTCTTCACAACCCTATCTCACCCAATGTGCTGCAAGAACAAAGATAGAGCACAATGAGCCATGTGGGTCTTTGTGTTGGCTTCTAGAACCAACAACCAGGGATGTTCAGGGTTCTGCAGCTCCCACCAGAGCATGTCAAAACTGAATTGGTCCACATTAAACTTGCCTGCCACTCCCACATGGAACTACTCTGGCTGCAGCATGTGCTGCTTGCCCTGCTAGGAGACAGAAAACACAGGGTCACCACCTGCAGCCCACTAGCACAAAGATTAAACCCTCTGCAGTGCAAGGCAACTAATATGCAGAGCAGGGAATTGTGGTGCAGCTCCCCAGATGCCCTGTCTAGCCCCAACATCACCCTCACTCTGGGTCACAGCAGTCTCTACAATGGTCCAGTATTTATGGTGCCTCAGAAACCAGAAACAAGAACTTGCACCAGACCAGTGACTTGTTGAAATGAATATTTGCATGCAAAGATGTCTGTGTCAAAAATATACTATGTGACATACATTCAATGCTGCAATGACAAACTGATGGAGAATTGGGAAATACAGAAAAATGGAGCTGTGTTGAATTGAAGCCAGAGGTTCATGCAGTTATTCTTGGTCCTACAGCAGCAAGGCATGATGTCTGAGTTTGCTGTTCTACTACAAACAGGGGTCGTGTTGATGTCCGTGGCCCATGTTACCACCAAAGGCCATGTGGATGTCTGGGATCTGTGCTGCTTCCTCAGACCATATTGATGTGAGTGGCCTGCCATCTGAGGCCATGTTGATGTCCCTGGACTGTGGTGATTCTAAAGGGCTATGATGGTATCTGTGGCCCATGCAGAAATTGAGGGCTGTGTTGATGTCTGTATTCTGTGCTATATTTCCACTGGAGACCATACTGAGGTCCTTAGTCTCATGTTAATGCTGGACATGTGGATGTCCATGATCTATGCTCCCACTAATGGGAAAGAGAAAGAAAACTTTGGCCATGGTATTAATGACTATAGACTCACAGTTGAGGACACAGAAGGTCTACATAACAAATCCTAACCTTATGACTCCCCAAAAGTAAGTCTAGAAAGAAATCGTGAAGAGAACTCTTAAAAATTGTGGAAAAATGCTAAAGTGTAGCTCCCTATAATTGATGGCTTCTGGAATGGATGAGGGTGGGAAAGGACTCTCTTTTTTAAGGGGCTGACCAGTGGAAATTTGACCACGCTATAGGGAGTATATGGGCAGCACAAATTATACTTTCTTCTTCTTCTTCTTCTTCTTCTTCTTCTTCTTCTTCTTCTTCTTCTTCTTCTTCTTCTTCTTCTTCTTCTTCTTCTTCTTCTTCTTCTTCTTCCTTCTTCTTCTTCTTCTTCTTCTTCTTCTTCTTCTTCTTCTTCTTCTTCTTCTTCTTCTTCTTCTCCTTCTTCTCCTTCTCCTTCCTTCTCCTTCTCCTTCTCCTTCTCCTTCTCCTTCTCCTTCTCCTTCTCCTTCTCCTTCTCCTTCTCCTTCTCCTTCTCCTTCTCCTTCTCCTTCTTCTTCTCCTTCTTCTTCTTCTTCTTCTTCTTCTTCTTCTTCTTCTTCTTCTTCTTCTTCTTCTTCTTCTTCTTCTTCTTCCCTTCTCCTTCTCCTTCTCCTTCTCCTTCTCCTTCTCCTTCTCCTTCTCCTTCTCCTTCTCCTTCTCCTTCTCCTTCTCCTTCTCCTTCTCCTTCTCCTTCTCCTTCTCCTTCTCCTTCTCCTTCTCCTTCTCCTTCTCCTTCTCCTTCCTTCTCCTTCTCCTCCTTCTCCTTCTCCTTCTCCTTCTCCTTCTCCTTCTCCTTCTCCTTCTCCTTCTCCTTCTCCTTCTCCTTCTCCTTCTCCTTCTCCTTCTTCTTCTTCTTCTTCTTCTTCTTCTTCTTCTTCTTCTTCTTCTTCTTCTTCTTCTCCTTCCACTTCTTTTTCTTCTTCTCCTTCTCCTCCTCCTCCTTCTTCTTCTCCTTCTTCTTCTTTCCCTTCCCCTCCCCTTACCCTTCTGCTCATTCTCCTCTTCCAGATCTTCCTCCTCTTCCTGTTCCTCCTTCTCTTCCTCGTCTTCTTCCTCCTCCTTTTATTCTTTTTTTTTGGGGGGGGAAGGTCACAAGGTAGAGGGGTAGATCGAGGAGGACTGGGAATTGAGTATTATTTCACACACAATGTGAAATTTTAAAAGGCTCCATACAAATATTATGAAAAATAATCAAACATTCGTATAAATAATCATCTAGGTTATCTTCTAGTATATATTAGCATTTCTTATCAGTCTACACCTATATTTTACTAGAACTACCGCATCACAAAAAGAGACAGTGTATAAAAACATTTAGGAATGTCTTGACTTTTCAAACAGCATAAAATCTTCATTACCAGTTTTATCATGTGGCCTCTGATTCCTACTACTGTAGTCTTTAACATAAAGTTTACAGCCACACTTTAGGTCGAACACAAAGAGAATTCTCTTAAGGATCTGCTAAGAATTGCTTCCTCTTCAATATTCTCTTAAATGCATCTTTCACCTCTTTGTTCCTCAAGCTATAAATGAGTGGATTCAACATGGGGATCACCACTGTATAAAATAAAGAGATCACTTTATTAATATCCAGGGAAGAGCTTGCATTAGGTCGAACATATATGAAGAAGAGAGTGCCATAGAGAATTGAGACAGCTGCCAGGTGAGAAGAACATGTGGAGAAGGCTTTCTGTCTCCCATCAGCAGACTTGATCTTCAAGATAGCCACCAGGATGCACACGTAGGAGATCACGATTATCAAGCCACTGGGAACTCCAATCACTCCAGCCAGGACAAAAAGTACCACCTTGTTAATCCATGTGTCAGCACATGCTAATGAAAGCACTGGGGAAACATCACAGAAGAAATGGTTGATGGTATTTGAACCACAGAACGGTAAGCAAAATGTCAATGTTGTATGAGTCGTGATGTTTATAGCAGATAGAAGATAAGGTCCTATGACAAACTGAACACAGACCTTCTTGGACATTATGAGACTATACAGTAAGGGTTTACAGATGGCCGTATACCGATCATATGCCATGGCAGCTAGGAGGAAACAATCAGTTGTCACAAAAAGACCAAAGAACCACATCTGTGCTGCACAGCCTATAAAAGAGATGGCTTTCTTCTCCGCAAAAATGTCACACAGCATCTTGGGAGCTACACAGGAAGAGGAGCACACATCTACAAAGGACAGCTGGCTGAGGAAAAAGTACATAGGCGTGTGCAGCCTTGGGTCCACCCATATGAGATTAATCATACCCACGTTACCTGCCAGGGTGACAAGATAAACAAAGAAAAACATGATGAAGAGGACAATCTTCTGATGGAGGTAATCTGTAAGGCCCAGGAAGAGAAACTCAAGCACTATGGTCTGATTCCTTTCTTCCATTGGTCAGTTAAGATCTGTCAAAAGAATAAGAATTACCAAGAACTACCAAATTCAGTCAAGTCATATTTTAAATTAATGGCAGATTGTCCTCAATAGGTCTATTGCAGGCAACTTGGAAACATTGTTGAAGCAATGTTCCCAGCACAAGATCTAGGCAGCTACGCAAAAATACTATGGAAACCTCAGTAACTTACTCTTAATTCTTTGGATTCTGTGCCTCCCCTCTCACCAAGTGCTATCTACCATGTGAGGTAAAGTTCTCTCACATTTTATAATTATATTTGAGATTATAAACTATTCAGAATAGTTGAAACTATTTTGTGTTAACTTACTATGTGAAAGGTAGTATTTAATTATAATCACTACAAGCTACAGGTGGCTTTTTTAATTCAATAGCCTTGTCTTAGATGTTCTGTGACATAATATTGGAAATATTGAACTGAGAAATAATATTCTTAAATTTTGTGTCTGGGCACTTGGGCAAATATCCTTCAAAACCTTTGAGATACCTTACTCTGGATCTCTTTAGATTTTGCAACTGTTGTCACCAAATTGTGTTTGCCTATGTCATTAACAATCTATGTTATATCTGTTATATATATATATATATATATATATATATATATATATGTGTGTGTGTGTGTGTGTGTGTGTGTGTGTGTGTTATATGTTATACATATATATTTAAATATGTTATATACATGCATATGTTATACGTATACATATTATTCACACATATATATATATACATAAAATCCTTCAGATTATGAAATAGTATTTTAAATGCTATTTTAGTTAGTATGTTTAGTAGTAAAGTTAGAATTGATCATGGTCATAAAGTTCTGCCCTTAGAAATATAAAATGTAATTCTTGGCAAATATATTAAAAACAGTATTGTAAAATGGATGAAGTTGAATGAGGAGTTGGATTGTAAAAATGTCTCCAACTGCTTAATTAGAGCTAAAGAATGTGCTGTCAGCAAATGGCATTACTTTATATTGCATTATATCTTATTTAAATTCCTAGATACAAATTGCAAAATCAATTTAATATATGGAAGATACCAAATGTATGTTTTGCAATTATGATTGACAATAAAAGTTTGGTGCATATTCCATATATAATGTGATATTTTGAATCATGTATATTGTGGGATAGTCATGCTAATCACTATGAGAATGTGGGAATACATGCTAATTAACTTTTTATATTTTATATACAAATATATTGTTTTGTCATATTTTGTTCATAATTGTGAAGGATACAAAAAAGGTTTTAAGAACATTTAACCCCCTCTAGAATTATTCAAGACTATATATATTCTTACTAAAAATTGAGGCAAATAAGTCCAGAAATTGTGGCTCAGTCCAGTGATTTAGTAAATGTGAACAAAATGCAGGACCTACAGAGGTACTTGTGTTTTCAAAGTTCAAACTGAACCAGTTATTCCTCCTCAACCTGTGTTTCAAGCACTTTCTATAGTCCAAAATGCAATGTACTCACATCCTGAAGGATATCCTTTCTGCATCTTCTTTATTTACTTCATAGCAATGATCATTTTCTAGAAGATAGAAGAAATTTAAACAGCTTTCGTGGCAGTGAACCTTCAGAGATGTATGACTTTCCAGGAAATTGATATAAAACCTGAACTTCCTTTCCTGGTGGGCCTAGATACAAAGAGAGAAAACTTGGTCTGAACGATGGCTCACTTACTTCACAAAATAAAAAACACTTGATCCTGGGATCTTACAAATATTCCGAAGCAGCTCCCCAAAGAAATTAAACCTCAGGGGCTTACATCTGAAGGGACAAAATCAACTAGATATCAACATTATGACTAAGTACAATCTGTTAAAGTGTATCTTTTCTCAAAGTAAATATTTTTGATAAAATTGTGTATGAGTAGGATATGAGTGTGTGTGTGTGTGTGTGTGTGTGAGTATGTGTGTGTGTGTGTGTGTATGTGTGTGTGTGTGTGTGTGTGTGTGTGTGTGTGTACATACACATTTCTTCAGATGCTCACTGGCAAAACATCCCTCGTCCTTTTTATTTCTAATCATTCTTGAATAGATTATGTTAATTATAATGATACTACACAATACTTCACTCATGCCTTTGAGTTTCTTTGATCACATTCACATTGAGACTAGTATTGCTAAATGCTAAAAGATTAAAATAACAAATTCAAGTCACCTGATTTTTAAATCAAACCATGACATTAAAATAGGAATACTAGTAACTTTAGATTGGGAAAGTATATTTATATTGCACATGTGTGTAATATGAGGTTAGGGTATAATGCATCAATTCATTTGTATATTGAGAATTAATCTCTGAGTACAATCATCTTCATTTAATATCAAGATTTTATATGATTGCATTAAATTCCTATCTTCTAGCTGATTTTATTGAAAATAATGTTTTCATGAAGTATATTCTGATCACAATCTTCCCTACTCATTTCCTGCTAGCTGCTCCTCACTCCCAGCCATCCAACATCAATATTCTTTCTTTGTCTTTAGAAAACAAGCAGGCAAATAAAAAACTAAAATCATAATAAAACAAAGCAAACAAAGGAAAAGCATTATAAATACATGAGCACTAATACACACACACACACATATATATATATATAACCTATAAAAACACAAAAGAGAAGACCATAGTATACAAGCAAAACAAAACAAACAAACAAAAGCAGTAAGAAACTGAGCAGTGGTGAGTGTTGGCACATGCCTTTCATCCTACCACTCAGGAGACAGAAGAACGTGCATCTCTAAATTCAAGGCCAGGCTCATCTACAGAGTAAGTTCCTGGACAGCCAAGAGGTTTTGCAGAGAAACCTTGTCTCAAAACTCTAGTCCTTCTTAGAACGAGAAACAAAATACCCACAGAAGGAGACACAGATACAAAGTGCAGAGCAGAGTCTGAAGGAAAGACCATCCAGATACTACCCCACCTAGGAATCCATCCCATAGACAATTACAAAACCCAGACACTATCATGGATGCCCATTTGTTCTTGCTGACAGGAGCTGGATATAGCTGTCACCTGGGAGGCTCTGCTAGTGCATGACAAATACAGAGGGGGAAACTCAGCCAGTCATTGAACTAAGCATAGGGTCCCCAAAGGATGAGATAGAGAAAAGACCAAAGGAGCTGAAGGAGTTTGCAGCACCATAGGAGGAACATCAATTTGAGTCACCCAGTACTCCCAGAGCTCCCAGGGACAAAACCATCAACCAAGGAGTACACTTGGACTTACCCATGACCCCAGACACATCAGCAACAGAGGATGATCTTGATGGACACCAAATGGGGAAAAGGCCATTGGTCCTGGAAAGACTTGATACCATAGTGTAGAGGAATACCAGGACAGGAAAGCAGCGAGGGTGGGTTGATCTCCTCCAGTTGCATGCAGAGGTGGCTTACAGGATTTTTGGGGGAGGGGGAAACCAGGAAAGGGGACAACATTTGAAATGTAAATAAAGAATACACCTAATTTTAGAAAGTCAAAACAGAAAAAAATAAAGAAAAATGATTAAAAATGAGCAAACAAAGTAATATGAGATTTTTTAAAATGCTCCCTGAAATAACCACTGATGTTTGGTATTGGCCATATACTGCTTGTCTGGGGACCTCCTTTAAGTGTGGTTTATATATCCAATGATACAACATTGAAAGAAACTATTTTTCTGTTGTAAGCACTTGTCAATATGAAAAAGCTTATTGATTATGAAAAGGAGTTATCAATCTACATCTTCCTTTAGGTTTGAGACACCATCTGGCTATGACTTCTGCATGCCCCATGCATGATAACATAGTCTCTGTGAGCTCATATATGCATCAGTAGTGTTCTGTCTAGAAGATGCTGCATGATAAGAGAGGGCAGGGAGACAGCAGGGGGTGGGTGGGTGGTTAAGCACCCTCATAGAGGCAGGAGTAGGGAGGATGGCTTAGGGAGGATAGGAGAAGGGAAACTAGGAAAGGGGATAACTTTTGAAATGTAAATAAATAGAATATCCAATAAAAAAAGAATAGGAAAAAAGTCTAAAAAAAAATCTAAAAAAAAAATGCTGTATCTTTAATGTTATAGAGCAATAGTGTTAAAAACTGCATGGTATTGGTACAGTGACAGGCAGGAGGATCAATGGAACAGGATTGAAGATCCGGAAATGAACACACACACCTATGGCCACTTGATCCTTGACAAAGAGGCTGAAAACATCCAATGGAAAAAAGATAGCCTTTTCAACAAATGGTGCTGGTTCAACTGGAGGTCAGCATGCATAAGAATGCGAATTGATCCATCCTTGTCTCCTTGTACTAAGCTCAAATCCAAATGGATCAAGGACTTCCACATAAAGCCAGACACTCTGAAGCTAATAGAAAAGAAACTGGGGAAGACCCTTAAGGACATCGGTACAGGGAGAAAGTTTCTGAACAGAACACCAATAGCATATGCTCTAAGATCAAGAATTAACAAATGGGACCTCATAAAATTACAAAGTTTCTGTAAGGCAAAGGACACCATCAAGAAGACAAATCGGCAACCAACAAATTGGGAAAAGATCTTCACCAATCCTACATCAGATAGAGGGCTAATATCCAATATATATAAAGAACTCAAGAAGAGAACCAAACAGAAAACCAAACAACCCTATTAAAAATGGGGTACAGGGTTAAACAAAGAATTCTCACCTGAAGAACTTTGGATGGCGGAGAAGCATCTTAAAAAATGCTCAACTTCATTAGTCATTAGGGAAATGCAAATCAAAACAACCCTGAGATTTCACCTTATACCATTCAGAATGGCTAAAATTAAAAATTCCAGGAGACAGCAGCTGTTGGCGAGGGTGTGGAGAAAGAGGAACACTCCTCCACTGCTGGTGGGGTTGCAAATTGGTACAACCACTCTGGAAATCAGTCTGGCAGCTCCTCTGAAAACTGGGCACCTCACTTCCAGAAGATCCTGCTATACCACTCCTGGGCATATACCCAGAGGATTCCCCACCATGTACTAAGGATACATGCTCTACTATGTTCATAGCAGCCCTATTTGTAATTGCCAGATGCTGGAAATAACCCAGGTATCCCTCAACAGAAGAGTGGATGCAAAAAATGTGGTATATCTACACAATGGAGTACTATTCAGCCATTAGAAACAATGAATTCATGAAATTCTTAAGCAAATGGATGGAGCTAGAGAACATCATACTAAGTGAGGTAACTCAGACTCAAAAGGTGAATCATGGTATGCACTCACTAATAAGTGGATATTAACCTAGAAAACTGGAATACCCAAAACATAATCCACACATCAAATGAGGTACAAGAAGAAAGGAGGAGTGGCCTCTTGTTCTGGAAAGACTCAGTGAAGCAGTATAGGGCAAAACCAGAACGGGGAAGTGGGAAGGGGTGGGTGGGAGGACAGGGGAAGAGAAAGGGGCTTATGGGACTTTCAGGGAGTGGGGGGCTAGAAAAGGGGAAATCATTTGAAATGTAAATAAAAAATTATATCGAATAAAAAAAAAAAAAGAACTACCTGACTTCATTGTGTCCCCTAGGTTTGGGTTTGTTGTATTATAATTTTTGTCTTGCTCCAATTTTCACTCAGTAGTGAGTTTCAGTATCCATCAGCTTATAACTTTCTGTTTTTGATGCTTTGTTGATACGCAGTGTTAACCCATGGTGTTCAGTCGTGTATTTCTCTGTCACTTATTATTTGTTAGGATGCAGAGTCTTATTTCAATTGTCTTGTATCTGTTGAGACTTTCTTTATGTCAAAGTATTTGGTCAATTTTGAAGGACATTCTATGAATGGTTAAGAAGGCATATTGTTTTATGTTTAGGTAAAATGTTCTGTAAATATCTGTTAGGTCCATTTGGTTTATGATGCTATATAGCTCCAGCATTTCTTATTAGTTTTTTGTATAGATGAACTGTCTGTTGGGTAGAGTTGAGTAATGAATCACACTAAGTGTGATGTAACTCAGTTATGAATGTAACTAATTGTGTTTTTTTATAAACATGGGTACTTTTGTGTTTGGTACATAGATGTCTAAAATTGTAATAACTTCTTGGTAAATTTTTCCTTTGATGAGTATATATTTTCCTTCTCTGTCACGTATGATTTGTTTTGGTTTGAGGTCCTTTTGTCCAAAATTAAAAATGTCTATGCATGCTTTCTTCTTTGTTCCATTTGCTTGTTGTATCTTTTTGTCCTTTTACCATGTTGCTTACATTTTATTTTATCATGGAATGTTTTCTTTTTCATTTCTTTGAGGTTAATAGCTATCCTGAGTAGAGTAAACTGGCATCAGTGGTCGCTTAAGACTTTCTAGATCATCCAGGACCTTCTGGAGTCCCCATTGAAAACTTAGTTTCACTTTATATGTTACTTTGACTTTTTCTATTATGTCTTCTAAAGTTAATGATTTGATAAGTTTGTGAAATGGAGAATTTCTATTCTTGTTCTATTTGGTGTTTTGTGTGTTTTTTGTGTCTTGAGAGGCATCTTTCAGGTTAGAGAATTTTTTTTTCTCTAATTTTGTTGAAAGTTATTCTGTGCCTTCTACCTAGATTTATTTTCCTTCAATTGTTCCTATTGTTCACAGATTTGATCATGTCACAGTGTTATAGATTTTAGAGATGTTATGTGCCTGATTTTTTCAATTAATCATTCTCTTTAACTAAAGTATTCATTTCTTCTATGAATTTGTCTTTAATACCTGAGAGTCTCTCACTCATATCTTTTACTCTGCTCTGTTTCTGAGGTTTTGTTTAGCTTCCTAAGTGTTTTACTTTTAGTTTCATCTCAGTTTGGGTTTTACTTAGAGAATCTATTGCTATTTTTTATGTCTTGAACTGTTTTGATCATTTCATTTCATTATATGTATATGTTTTCACAGATTTCATTAAAAGATTTATTTATACCCACTTTAAAATCCTTGAAAACATTAATAATTGATCTTTTATGCTTCTTTTTCTTATTCTTTATACTGCATTTCTTAGGGCTGTTGCAGTGTGTTACTGGGTTCTGGTGGATGTATGTTGTCTTCACTGTTAATGATTATATTTTTGTACTGGTGTCTAGGTATCTGGGCTTTAGATTATTGTGATGATTGTAAGTGTTGATATCTGGGCTTGACTTTTTGGGGTGAATGTTCTGTTCCTTGATGACTTTTGCCATCTCTGGATGTTCAGAAAGTATGGGGCTTTGCATTGCCTAGTGGGGCGTGCTTCTGCAGGGCAGTAGGGGATGACATATAAAAATAAAGATGGTCCAGAAGAAAGGGATGAAGAGGGGATTAATGAAAGAGGTAAAATGATCCTGTCTATATCAAAATATGGGTCCTCAGGAAGTTGGATGTGTGGTAGGTAAAGAGTCTCCTCCAAGTAAGTTGCAGTAGGGAAAAATAAGCAAGAGAAGCAGGTATGTTGGCCTAGGGGGACTCAAGTTCTGAACTTGAACTCCAAGACGAAGAGTGTTCAGTGATGAATTTGAGGAGGTAGGAGAGACACATATTAGCAAATTATTACCAGGCTGAGAGTAAAAATATAGAGATCATAATAGAGGACAAAAAAAGATAGTTTGATTCTTCTGCATGAATCTCTGTCAGATATGTCCTCTGGGGGTCACCTGTAGGTAGAAAGTGTTTCTAGGTATTAAGGGTTGACAGGAAGGAATGAGGAAGGATGAGAAAGGAGATCTAAAAGGGTTTACAAGAAGGAGGAAAGCTATGTCTACAACTAAGTTTGGTGGACTTCCCGGGGAATAGAGGTACAGTGTGCGGACTATCCCCTACAATAAGTCAGCTACAGAACTAAAGATAAGATTGGAGAGGTTGTAATGAATGACAGGATGAATGGTAAAGATCACCTACCTAACACTCAACCTGGTGTGGCTACTGCCTTCCAAGTCAGACAGTGTTTCTTAGTATTCATGGCTGACAAAAAGGTATGAAGAAGGATAGAAAACTTGATCGATTGCAAGTGGAGTCCCCAGGTAATGAAGTTATAGTGTGAAAACAAATCTCTGAGAGCAGTCTGTCTTCTATCTGTTTTGAGATGTGTTATGCTTTGTTGTTAATAATGTTCCATAACCTGTGCAATGAAACATTAGAAAGTATTCCTCCTATTAATTACCCCCTTGGGATCCTCCCCTTTCTCCAGACTCTATTATTCTCTCCAGACCTTGGTCCTACTTTTTGTGAGTTTTCTATTAATAACATTATATTTTCTGCATTAGGATGCTCTATCTGCATGTATGTATGTCATCTGCATGCCTAATACTCAAAGAGGCCCAGAGAGAGCAATCAGTCTGCTGAGATTGAAGTTCAGGTGGTTGTGAATCACAATATCAGTTCTATGAATAGAATCCTGGTTCTCTAAAAGAGAGGGCAGTGTTCTTAACCTCTGATCCATCTCTTTCTCTAAGGAAAATCTTAATACAGTGGTTGAATGGGTCTTTGGATCCCAGAAAAATGGAAATGTATAGAAAGTAAGGTAGAGATTGCATGATTTTTACATATGAGTTTAGAGTAAAATTTTCCAAAGCTTAAAATACCCTATCAGAATGCTAAGAGAATTTTTACTTTGGAACATCAAATAGTATGGAACAACTAAGATATAATTCACAGACCACATGAAGCTCTGCTTCAGTCCTTCTTAGAAGAGGGAACAAAATACTCATGGGAGAAAATATGTGGACAAAGTGTGGAGCAGAGATTGAAGGAAAGGCCATTCAGAGACTGCCCCACCTGGGGATCCATCCCATATACAGACAGCAAACCCAGACACTATTGCAGATGCCAAGAAGTGCTTGCTGACTGGGGCCTGATATAGCTCTCTCTTTGAGAGGCTCTGCCAGATCCTGGCAAATTCAGAGGAGGAAGCCCACAGCCAACCATTGGACTGAGCATGGGATCCCAATGGAGGAGTTAGAGAAAGGACTGAAGGATCTGAAATGGTTTGCAACCCCATAGAAAGAACAATTTCAACCAACCAGAGCTCCCAGGGACTAAACCACCATCCAAAGAGTACACATGGAGGGACCCATGGCTACAACTGCTTTTGTAGTAGAGGATGGCCTTGTCAGACATCAATGGGAGGAGAGTCCCTTGGTCCTGTGAAGGCTCGATGCCCCAGAGTAGGGGAATGCCAGGTCAGAGAGGCAAGCTCAGTCAGGACAGGGTGGGTAAGCACCGTCATAGAAGCCGGTATAGAGAGGATGGGATAGAGGGTTTGGGGAGGGGAACGAGGAAAGGGGGTAAGATTTGAAATATAAATAAATAAAATACCCAATACAATTTTTTAGAATGTCATCTGATTGCTGCTGTCCTTTAAAAGACACGAGCAACACTCTAGTAATGATTCATGTCATTACTGGAATTAAGGAGTACACTAATGATACAAAATCAAGGTTGGTGAGAAGCTGTGGATATAGACTTCCTATAGTCAATATGGTGTATCAAAGAGTTAATGCCACTACAAAAGATAACATTTGGAGCAGAAATTATCACTCCTCCCTATGTATTTGAATCTGTTTTCTAAACATTAAGCACTTCATTTAGGTCCTGTCCAGTGATTACAAACCTTCAATTTCAGTCAATCACCTGTGCCAGTAGTATTGGTATGCCATGTGTGCAGCATTTATAAGATCTCAGAAACACGACATGTGAACAGGAATTTAAGAATGTATAATTATGTCTCAGAATTATATCATCAGTTACAGACTTCTTTATAATATGATCTAAAGATAACTGACCAATCATCATTCAATATGCCATAATCTCTACTACGTGTGTCACAGTCTTCTTAAAGAGTAAGTTACATGAATAGTTGGTAGAATATTGTAGATGTTGGAGATGATTTATTCTCTGTGACCCACAGAGTGAAAAATAAAGCCCACCAAAATTTAAGAAGTTAGGGTGGATTAGATGGCCTAGAATATTAGCTACCAATTCCAATAATCTACCAATTCACCTGAGCTCAGCTTCAGAAGGCATGTGGTGGAAGGAGAGAAAGGACTCTGGCATATTTTCTTCTGGCCATGTACATGCCCACACCTGAGCATGTACACGTGTGTGAACACATATACACAAAAAATCAACAAATATATAAAACAAGAACTGTGACACTTTTGAAGTCTTTTACAGAACCCGAGCTAAGAATCAAACTAAAGAAATCCTTCAACTTGGTATTTCTTCTCCCCTAAAAGGTTCTGCAATGATCTTTTAATCTGACCATACTATCAAAAAACATGCTTAACAGTTTTTTTTCTTTTTTTAGCTTTTAATTTTTTATTTTCTATATTCTATGTTTACATTCCAATTGATTCCCTTTTTTTGATTCAATATATTCTTTATTTAAATTTCAAGTGATTTTCCCTTTCCTGGTTCCCCCTCCCCAAAAGTCCCATAAGCCCACTTCCCACCACTTGTTCCCCAATCCACCCCTTCCCACTTCCCTGTCCTGGTATTCCCCTACACTGCTGCACTGAGCTTTTCCAGGACCAAGGGTCACTCCTTTCTTCTTCTTGGGCACCATTTGATATGTGAATTGTGTCTTGGGTATTCCAAGCTTCTAGGCTAATATCCATTTATCAGTGAGTGCATACCATGAGTGTTCTTTTGAGACTGGGTTACCTCACTTAGGATGATGTTCTTCAGTTCCATCCATTTGTCTAAGAATTTCATGAATTCATTGTTTCTAATGGCTAAATAGTACTCCACTGTGTAGATATACCACATTTTCTGTATCCATTCCTCCAATGAGGGACATCTTTCCAGCTTCTGGCTATTATAAATGGGGTTGGTCTGAACATAGTGGAGCATGTATCCTTATTACATGCTGGGGAATCCTCTGGGTATATGCCCAGGAGTGGTATAGCAGGGTCCTCTGGAAGTATCATTCCCAGTTTTCTGAGGAACCGCCAGACTGACTTACAGAGTGGTAGTACCAGCTTGCAACCCCACCAGCAGTGGAGAGTGTTCCTCTTTCTGCACATCCTTGCCAGTACCTGTTGTCTCCTGACTTTTTGGTCTTAGCCATTCTGACTGATGTGAGGTGAAATCTCAAGGTTGTTTTGATTTACATTTCCCTGGTGACTAAGGATGTTGAACATTTCTTTAGGTGCTTCTCAACCATTCGATATTCCTCAGGTGAAAATTCTTTATTTAGCTCTGTACAGGTGGATCAAGAACCTCAACATAAGACCAGACACACTAAAACTAATAGAAAAGAAACTGGGGAAGACCCCTGAGAACATGGGAACAGGGGAAATTTTCCTGAACAGAATACCAATAGCTTATGCACTAAGATCAAGAATTGACAAATGGGACCTCATAAAACTAAAAAGTTTCTGTAAGGCCAAGGACATTGTCAAAAGGACAAAACAGCAACCAACAAATTGGGAACAGATCTTTACCAACACTACATTTTACAGAGGACTTATATCCAAGATATACAAAGAACTCAAGAAGGTAGACTCCAGAGAGCCAAATATCCCCCTTAAAAATGGGGTACAGTTTTTTAATGTATTTTAATGTATTTTTAATGTATTTAATGTTTTTTAATGTATTTGTACTTTTAAAAAAATATTTATTATCCTCATCACTGTGAGTTGCCTATTTTTTCATTGCTTAGTTAACTAACTAATTTTTCTATTGTTTTTGTTTGAATAATTTCAATAATTTGAAAATATTCTTTATATATCATAGATGTGGCTTAACTGACAATGCATGTATAACAATATTTTCTTCCACTTTTAATTTTCTTTTGAATTTATTTGTAATATCATGCAGTTTTGATAACTGAATTAAAAATATCAGAATATTGGATATCACACAAATATTGATTTCCAGTAATCTTCTAATATACCCTAATATTTATGTTCCCATCATGTCACAGAAAATATGACAGAGGCAGATAAATAATGGCAATTCCCCCAGTTTCAGATAAACTGTACAGAGACAGAACCAGGCTCCTTCTTCAGTCTCTCAGCCACCCCAGTGTCCTTTTAAAAATATACTTTTTCATTGACATATAAGGCACGCCACTACCAAATTCAACCTTACCTACCTGTTGAAAAATGTTTCTTTTGCACCTTTCTCTTGAATGCACCTTTCACTTCCTTGTTCCTCAAGCTATAGATGAGGGGGTTCAGCATAGGGATCACCACAGTATAAAACAGGGAAATCATTTTGTTGATGTTCAAGGAAAAACTTGCACTGGGTCGAACATAAATAAAGAAAAGTGTCCCATATAGGATGGAGACGGCTGCCAAGTGAGAGGAACAAGTAGAGAAAGCTTTTCGCTTCCCATCAGCAGTTTGAATCTTCAGAATTGTCATCAAGATGCTGGCATAGGAGACTATGATGATCATACCACTGAATACTCCTATGGCTCCAGAAAATACAAAAAGTACAACCCTATTAATCCAGGAGTCAGCACATGCCAATGAAAAAAGTGGAGAAACATCACAGAAGAAATGGTTGATGGTATTTGAACCACAGAATGGTAAGCAAAAAGTCAAGGTTGTATGAGTTGTGATGTTTATAATAGCAAAAGCATATGGCCCTACAACCAGGTGCACACATACCCTCTGAGACATAAGGAGAGTATATAGTAAGGGCTTGCAAATCGCTGTATATCGATCATATGCCATAGAAGCAAGCAAGAAACACTCAGTTCCTACAAAAAAACCAAAGAACCACATCTGTGCTGCACAGCCCATGAAAGATATCTTTTTTTCCTCTGCAAAGATATCACACAGCATCTTGGGAGCTATGGAAGAAGAGGAGCACATATCAACAAATGATAGGTGGCTGAGAAAAAAGTACATAGGTGTGTGCAGCCTGGAGTCCACCCATATGAGAGTGATCATGCCCAAGTTGCCTCCCAGTGTGACAAGATAAACAACGAGAATTGTAACAAAAAGCGCAATCTTCTGATGGAGATGATCTGTTAGGCCCAGGAAGAAAAACTCTGTTACAATAGTCTGATTCTTTTCTTCCATTGTAAGTTGGGTTCTGTTATGAAACAAAAGTGTATTCTTTATTACAATCACTAACAACTACAAATGTATAAATTCAATGACAGGTTTTCTGAAGGAGGTTTTAACAGATTATTGGACAATATTATTGAAAAGGAAAAGATTGTTTGTAGCTTCTATGGCCGGTTAGCTATGAAAATATCATGTAAAATCTTTGGTACAGGGTCTTGATTTCTCTTGATTTGGTAACTCTTCCAATAAAGATTGTAGAGTTATATGTTCTAAGTTTTCTTCAAAAAAATCCATTTTAAAAAATAATTGCTATGTTTTGGGGTAATTATAATTGTTCATGCTTGTAAATAACTCTCCATAAAAAGAAAAAAATGTACAAAGTCTTTGACAGATATGATTTTAAAAGCAGCTGATGTCATTAAAGAACATGAAGCTTACCTAGCAGATGGAAAAACCTGATGCAACAGCCATTTGCCATTGAAATTGTACAGAAAAATTAATCATATAATAAGCCAAAATAATACTAAATTCTATCTCAATGTTTCTGATATTATGTAAGTTTCTTGGGTATACATACTTAAATCAAACAATAACATTTCTGAGATGCTGACTATGCCTTTTATTCATGATAAATTTATCCCTTATTATCCAAGGAAGAACAACATTTTCAAACTCCTAGAGGAGGATTATGTATGATTATTTATTAAAATAAAATTGCAACATAATCAAATTATGTTCCTTCAATAAAAAAATACAGTACATAAAATATTGATAATTTCTGCAGGTCAATATATGACACTGAAATAGCTGATAGTGATTACATTATTCAAATAGTTTCAAAAGTATAAAATGATTGAAATTATTTGAATAATGCTAACTACATATTTTTCAGCAGTCAAAAGCATTAAGCTAAGATTTAGGGGAAGGGGACTATTACCCATTGCAGCAATGATTTTGTTCATGATCATCCGAGTATGCCAATTCAAGTGACTGTGGAGCAAAGGCAAGTACATGCAGCAACTAGATTTGGAGCAATGACTATTCACTTGATTGATTTGTTTTTATTTATTTATTGCAAGTAATTCACCTTCCACAAAATATATCATGGAATCTTTATGCTCTTCCTGTGCCTTGATGTTAGGATCTAGAATGCCTTTTGTATGATATATACTGCAAAATTATTCATTTAAAACTGACAAAACTATACAAATTTTAATATGCAATGTATTGTTTTTAAATGTATATGGATATATATTTAATATATAAATATATAATATGTATCATTTTTAAGTATGTATGTATTATGGAAAGTCACATTAATCAATTGTCATGCATTAGTCTTCTCACATGTTTTTCATTTTATATATATATATACATACACATGCAGGAAAAGCCAAGAACACATAAAATATTTTAGTAATACATTGCTATGAAAATGGCTCTATATTATTTAAAATCAGGCAATATCCTTCAGGAGAAAATGCATGAACCAGCTGTTCAGTCTCATGGAACTTTGTGTTTCTAATGTTCAGACTGATGCTGGGCTTTATTCATCCATATTTCATAAGTTTCATATAGGTCAACCTGAAATGAACTCACTTCTTTAGGAATATCCTTTCTGCAACTTCTTTTACCACTTCAAAGGCAATAAACATTTTTTTCAATAAGGAAGGTAGATTCATCCCCCTGCATGGTGACAGCCTTTCTGAAAAGCATGACTTTCCAAGTACTTGATGAAGAAAATTATCTGCCCCTGGTGATGGACCTGATCATAAAGGAAGAATTCCTGGATGAACGTTCGCGCACTTACTGCACAAAACAAAGAATCTCATCTGGAGCTACATGTAACTCAAAGCCAGGTCCCTAAAGAGCTTACTTAGCCTCAGGAGCTCATACCTAAAGGGACAAAATTAACATGATTTTAACAGCATCAGGGCCAAATATTACTTTCTAAAAATGTTTTATTCTTAATGAAACTCTGTGTTTTGTATGTGTGTGTCTGTGTGTGTTACTTGCTAAGAAGACCCTCTTTTTCACCTTGAATCTTTTTTTCATCAATTTTTTATTCAATATATTTTTATTTATATTTCAAATGATTTTCCTTTTTCTAGACCCCCACTTCCCGAAAGTCCCATCAGCCTCCTTCCCTCCCCCTGTTTTCCCACCCAACCCTTCCCACTTCCCTGTTCTGGTTTTGCCCTATACTGCTTCACTGAATCTTTCCAGAACATTGAATCTTTTTTTTTATTTTATTTATTTACATTTCAAATGTTGTCCCCTTCCCAGTTTCCCCTCAACAAAACCACCATCCCATCCCCACTCCCCTTTGCATCTATGAGGGTGCTCCCCCACCTACCCACCCATTCTCACTTCATAGTTTTAGCATCCCCTTATGCTGGGATATCAAGCCTCCACAGAAACAAGGGCCTCCCCTACTACTGATGCTAGATAAGGCCATCCTCTGCTACATATGTAGCTGGAGCTATGGATCTCTCTATGTGTACCAGAGGAAATGCAGGGACAAAACTGAAGCAGAGACTGAAGGAAAGACCATCCAGAGACTGCCCCACTTAGGGGCACCAAACCCAGAAACTATTGCTGATGCTAAGAAGCACTTGCTGACAGGAGCCTGGTATAGCTGTTCCCTGAGAGATTCTGCCAGAACCTGACCAATACAGATCCAGATACTCACAACCAACCATCAGCCTGAGACCAAGGACCTCAATGGAAGAGTTGGAAGAATGACAGAAGGAGATGAGGGGGATTGCAACCCCATGGGAAGATCAACAATATCAACTAACCGGACCTCTGAGAGCTCCCAAGAACTAAACGACCAACCAGAGTTCACCTTGAATTTTAAAATCAGCCTGTACAAATTTATTTCAGAGCAGTAGTTATCCTCAAAATGTGCTTACCTGTGAATACGATGTATATGCATCTTCATCTCCTCTATTACCTTTTTAATGTCCTCCCTGCTTTCCTCTTACACATCTATAATAGTGCCCTCTCTACTTTTGTATCCTATCTTCCTCCCACAGAGTCAATGAGTTCATAAGTGAATCCTATATTCTATCATCAGAGACTAATGCAATGAATGGTAATTTGCCTTGCTTAAAGTAATTTTCTCTCTTCAAGAACATTGACACAATTTACACTTTGTCACTTTCAATGGGATTCTCATATTGTCTGACTTTTCTTCCAGTGATTTGTTGCTCACTTAGATGGCAGGATGCTCACAGTGGCATAAACTCAGAGTGTCCAACACAGGGTAACACAACTCTCCCTGCTGTACTTACTTTCATAAGGTCATCTAGATAAAAACTGAAGATATTCACATGAGAAGCACATATCAGTGCCAAACATCATTTGTTTACTTCCAAGTGGGAAAGTTTAAATAAAAATAAACAATAGCAAACATTTGACTCCTAAGGAATGTCACATCACAAAGGCTAAGTGGGTGAGAATACTTCCAAACAGAATCATCTAGAAAAAAAAAAAAAAAAAACAATGAAATTTAGCTGAACTGGAGGTAAAAGTAAAGCTGAGAAGTGTGAGGTAAGTTCAGAGCTGGAAATAATAAACTGCTCATGACAGAAGGGTCCGTGAGAGAGAAGACTGTGTAGAGCCAGATGACATGGGTTGTACTATGTTAATTCATCCCCATTAGGAAGAGAGGGTATATAATTCTTTTATCTCACCCAGTATTTCATTGGTAGCTTACTTATAACTTCTATGAACACCCATTTCTAAAATGAAATGTCTCCATGAAGCTATATTAAAATCAAACCAAGTAAGTACTAGAGTAAATAAACTGTTCAAGGATAGAGACAAACATATGATAACAAATGGACCAAGTTATCAAGAACACTTAATAATTCTAAAATCAAGCATCTAAAAACAAAACTTGAAAATAATGGGAAGCTGAAGAACTGACGAGGCAGAAAATATAAACAGTCCCACAACTGGAATTGACAATTTCAAACATTCTTCTTCTAATAACCATAAAAAAAAATATTAAAACAGTCACTACGTCACTAATTGAATGAGGAGAGCAGCTCCATAGATAAGCGCATCTCCCACGAACATGAAGACCTGAGTTAAATCCCTAGAACGTATAGTTTGGAAGGTGAAAAACAACTCTGAACTCTACACATGAACAAAGTACATACATGCCCACATAGATAGATAGATAGATAGATAGATAGATAGATAGATAGGAAATGTTGAAATTTTAAGTTGAGAATGATATTAAAGACCTACACTATTTGTTTCAAATCAGTTTCCTGTTGCTTTAGGTTCATGAAGGTTTTAATCTTTATGTCTAATTAAAAAGTAGGGCTTATGGGACTTTCGGGTAGTGGGGAGCCAGAAAGGGGGAAATCATTTGAAATGTAAATAAAAATATATCTAATAAATAAAAATGAAATAAAAAAGATGAATTGATAAAGAATTTAAGTATATAATAAAATTCAAAATAAAAAAGTACTGACAGTTAACATTATGTATATATTTACCTTTTGTTTCACGTGTGTTTTTGTTAGTATATAAATATGTTATCAGATAAGTATGCTAGGTTATTATACAAATATATAGATATATGTTCTCAGCTTATCTTCATAAAATTTTGTAACATTGATTGTGTCAGAAAGACTCAGTAGGCAGTGAGAGATACTTGAAATTCTTCATTTTCTTCAAATCTATTAATTGGAAGAACTTCTGTATGTCTTTTAAAGTATATATTCGGCTCTGACACTTAAGGCATAGAATAATAGAGCTTGGCCTTACCAATCTCTTGGAAAATGTTTCACTTGTACTTTTCTTCTGAATGCATCTTTTACTTCCTTGTTCCTCAAGCTATAGATAAGGGGGTTCAGCATGGGAATCATGACAGTATAAAATAGAGAAATAACTTTATTGGTATTTAGTGAAGAATCAGTACTAGGTCGAACATAGATGAAGAACAAAGTTCCATATAGGATGGAAACAGCTGCCAAGTGTGAGGAACAAGTAGAGAAGGCTTTCATCCTCCCATCAGTGGTCTGGATCTTCAAGATGGCCATCAAAATACAGATGTAGGAAACTATGATTATCAGACCACTAAGCACTCCTATTGTTCCATCCAAGACAAAAAGCACTATCTTATTGACAGAGGAGTCAGCACATGCTAAGGAAAGCATTGGGGAAATATCACAGAAGAAATGGTTTATGGTATTGGGGCCACAGAATGGTAAGCAAAAGGTCAAGGTTGTATGAGTTGTGATATTTATAGCAGCCAGAAGATAAGGTCCTATAACAAACTGTACACAGACCCTCTTGGACATGATTAGGGTATACAGTAAGGGCTTACAGATGGCTATATACCGATCATATGCCATGGCTGCAAGGAGGAAACATTCGGTTCCCACAAAAAGACCAGCAAACCATAACTGTACAGCACAACCCACAAAAGAGATAGCTTTTTTCTCTGTAAATATGTCATACAGCATCCTAGGAGCTATGGAAGAAGAGGAACACATATCTACAAAAGACAAATGGCTAAGAAAAAAGTACATAGGTGTATACAGTCTGGAGTCCACCCATATTAGAGTGACCATACCCAAGTTGCCTCCCAGTGTAACAAGATAAACAAAGAGGAGCATGATGAAAAGTACAATCTTCTGATAGAGACGATTCGTGAGACCCAGAAATAGAAACTCGCTCACTGTGGTCTCATTCTTTTCTTCCATTGTCAGTTCAGTTCTGTTATGAGACAAAATGTGTTCTTTTATTACAAACTATCACCAAAAATTACAAATAATGTTTAATTCAGTGACAAGTTACCTAGGGCAGGTTTGTAATGGATAATAAGGCAATACTCTTGCACGTGGCAATATCTCTAAATTCTGTTTCTGGGCCATTCTACAAATACTGTGTACATTTTTTTGGCAATTTAGCCTTTGTATGCTTAGATTCTGTAACCCTAAAAACTGTCTAGGCATATGATCTAAATTCCATCACATTAATTATACAATTTCATTTGAAATGTGTTTTGAGATGAAGTTATTCACATTCCTAAAGGACTTTCTTTAAAAAGAAAAAAATATATGTGTATACACACACACACACATGACATATATATATATATATATATATGTCATGTGATAGATACCATTTAAAAGTGGACATGAAAAATCAATAATCTTAGATGCAAAATAGAGAAGAAAGAAAGGGAAGATGCATAACTTCAACAAAACAATATGATAAACACGAGAGTTTCATCCTCTGAGATTAAGAGATCTGACACTCAATATTATAGTAGAAATTAAAATTTACTGAATTATTTCCTATTTTTACATAAACTCTCATCATTCTTGATAAATAAACTATAGTGATAACATATATAAAATAATAACTGTAAAATACATGTATTCAAGAAAAATTTTATAAATGATTTAGTTAAGAAAGTCTAAGCCATTTCAGATTTATAGAACAATATCATTACATAGAATGATTTACCTTAAAATTATTTATGAAAATCAAGAATATCCCTCTTGAATAAATAAAAATGTAGCAATATATGACCTACAATTTACCAACTTACTATATAATTTTAAATACTTAATAGTGACATAAACTAATTGTGATTTTCTTATAAAATCAAGGCAACAGGTAAATTTTATAGAACAGTGACAGACTAATCTAAATTTTCATTGTAATCATTATATGTTGCTGAATGTTTGAGTCATCCATTTACAGTTATGCATTTTGTGAGCATAAAAGATAATATATTATCCTCTTATATTTTGTTGCTAATCCCTAGTTATCGATTTAAGTTTTATTTATGTGTTCATTTAAATATGTTTCTTTAAATCTTCTGTGGAGTGAAAATCTTTACATCCATCATGTCTAATGTGGCCTTAGCTTTCCTCTAGACCATGTTTAATACAATTACTACAATAGAGAATTTTATTGTAAATGGTAATGAAAGCTTTACACTCTCATTTTCTAGGTGGTGTTTTGAGACATAAATAAATTGTAGAATGATTGGTTCTGTTTAATTATTATATAAGATTCCAAATTCACCTAACCACATTTTGTTGTCGTTTATGAAGGAAAGATGAGACACTTAAAATCTCCTAGAAATTTTCAGTACAGAACATTTGTATTCAAAATATCTTCTATAATTTTTCAAAATATTTTCAATAATTCAGAAAATGCAACACATGGCATGATTTAGTCTTACCACAATATGGACAAAATACCTAAGCCTGATTGCTTCAGAGACTCCACAATGGGGAGTTTCAAGGTTCAGATGTATCCTGATGTTTCTTTTCCATATTTCAAACACATATCATAGGCCGAACTGTAATACACTCACTTTGTTCTGTATCACCTTTAACAGCTTCAAGAGCTATGAGCATTTTCTGAAAGAAATAATGATTAAACACTTGCATGGTAGTAACCCTCTCTTGAGAGATTCTAGGCAGTTAGTTAAGAAAATAACTTCCCATCAAGGACATGAAGAGACAATCCCTGATTCACTTACTGCATACAATCAGAACACTTATTCTGGAAGCAAACAATAATTCAGAGCCAGGTCTCCAAAGAATTAAAACCTCAAAGGCTTATGTACACCTGAAGAGGCAAAATTAACATGATTTCAGTAGCATTTGGTTATTTTTCCGTAAATGTGACTTAACCCAGAAAAACTATTTTATAAGTATATGTTGTGCACATGTGTGTGTGTCTTTCTCCATGAAATCCCTTTATCACAATTTTTTTTACTTTTAATTAAATTAAATTTTTAATTAAAATTCTTTAGGACACATTGATTATTATTTGGCTCTACAGAAGTTGTCATGAATGGAAGGATTTAATGGTTTCAATGGCTGACTACTATTATATTGTGTACAAACAATATTTTCTTGTTTGTTTATTGATAGACACAGTTATTTTCTATCTGGGTAATTGTTAGTAGCATTGTAATAAAAATGATGTGCACATTTTATATGTGAGTTTCATCATTACCTTTAGATATGTACCCACTAGTGATATGGCTAGATTTTATGGCATTTCTATTTCCACTTTGAACCACTTCCACAGTGTTTTCCATAGTGATTTTAATAATTTACCTTCCAGCTGTTTCATTCATCAAAGTTGTTGTGTTGGCATTCAATGAGACTTTTTCTTTCTTTTATTTAATAGTCAATGTCAATTAGTGAGGTGGTTTCTTATTGTGGTTTCAATCTGACTTTTTTTCTAATGTTTAATGATTGTGAGACTTTTTCATAGAAAGTTGTCCAAGAGTACAGCATTTAAGAAATATCTTACCTATTTTAAAATCAGATAAGGAAGAATTCTATGAATGACCAGGCAACTTCAAAGAAATGCCTGAGAAAAAACTGTAAGAAGAATGATAACAAAGAAGCTGAATTCACAACATCTGCAAATATCATATCAAAGCTTGGGAAGAAAAAAACTAGGCTTGTTGGCACTAGCACTAGGGAAGCAGAGGCAGGTAGATCTCTGTGAGTTAGAGGCCAGCCTGGTCTACTTAGTGAGTTTGAGGACAGACAGAGCTACACAGTGAGAGATTTTTAAAAATACCTTCTTTCCACCTTCTGGCTGTTATAAATAGGGCTGCTATGGGCATAGTGGAACATGTGTCCTTATTACATGCTGGAGAATCCTCTGGGTATATGCCCAGGAGTTGGATACAGAAAGTGTTGCATATTTATACAATGGAATGCTACTCAGCTATTAAAAACAAAGAATTCATGACATTCTTAGGCAAATGGGTAGAACTGGAGAATATCATCCTAAGTGAGGTAACCCAATCACAAAACAGCACACATGGTATGCATGCACTGATAAGTGGATATTAGCCCAGAAGCTTGGAATACCCAAGACACGATTCACATATCAAATGATGCCCAAGAAGGAGGAAGAACAAAGTATAGATACTTTGGTCCTTCTTAGAAGGGGGAATAGAATACACACAGAAGGAAATACAGAAACAAAGTGTGGAGCAGAGTCTGAGGGAAAAAATATCCAGAGACTACCCCACCTAGTGATCCATCCCATATACACTTACAAAGCCCACTAAAAAACTATTAATGATACCCACAAGTGCTTGCTGACCGGCAGATATAGCTGTCCCCTGGGAGGCTCTGCTAGTGTATGACAAATACAGAGGGGGACACTCTCAACCAGCCATTGAACTGAGCACAGGATCCCCAGTGGGGGAGCTAGAGAAAGGACACAAGGATCTCAACTGGTTTGCAGAGCCATAGGAAGAAGAATGATATGAGCTACCCAGTACTCCCAGAGCTCTCAAGGACAAAACCATCAACCAGATAGTACACATGGTGTTACCCATGGCTCCAGACATATAGGCAACAGAAGATGTCCTTGTTGGACATGAAAGGGAGGAGAGGCCCTTGGTTCTGCAAAGGCTCTATGCTGCAGTGTAGGAGAATACCAGCACAGGGAAGAGGGAAAGGGTTGATTGGGGAACAGGGGGAGGGGAGATGGCTTATGGGATTTTCAGGGGGTGGAACCAGGAAAGGGGAAATCATTTGAAATGTAAATAAAGAATATATCTAATTAAAATATACCTTATAATCGAAAGACTTGAACACTCAGCAATGTTATTAAGGCATCTATGGAAGAGTTAAAGAGATTTGATGTCTCTCCTGAGCAGTCTTGCTTTACAAAAAGCAAACAAACAACAAAAAACAAGCAAGCAAACAAACAAACAAATAACCTCCTCCTTCACTGATAAACTGCAGTCTGCCTTTACCTACAGAGAATAAAATGGTCTTACTGAGGAGCAGGTATCCAACTTCTAGCTTCTTTCAGATACACTGGACAGAGGAGATCTCTTGGGACACACATTTAATATGCAAGCACTAGCAAAAGTAGATGAAGAAAAAGCCATCTGCATATGATTTTCATGACATCTGCCACCACAGATAAGCAAAAACACTGTAAGATATTAATTTTTTGTTCCCTCCTTCAGAAAGTCACTTAAAACTATCAAGATCTCAAGTTTCTGATCACTAATAAATGAGCATAGCTAAATAATAAAACAGCCTTCATTTTTCTATTTTGTTTTAAAAAGTAAAAGAAAATAGGCCAGCATAAAACTGGCAGCATATTTGTACTCATGAAACTAACTTGTTAGCATCTGGTTCAATGATAGTATTGAAGATGCAAGTCTCAATGAATTTATAAGGTGCTTATAGATACTTTTGCTCCAATTTTACATTTAGTGTGATACATTCTTAAAGGGCTTGGTCATAAATGTAGGTGCTGCCAAAAAGTGATACCATAAATAAGACTTGATAGTGAACTTAAGGATATTTGTTTCTGTGAAGAAAAGACCTGTAAAAGCCTATTAAAGAGATGTCCTCAGAGGTAGAAATATCTCAAACATCAATGCTCTTGCTATGCACTTAAGATCCGGAAGTCAGATCCCTAGGACCCATCTAAAGACTGTATAGTTCACATCTATAACCTCAGTGCCCCGCCCCCAAAAAAGATGTGGGGTAGAACCAGAATTTTTTCTAGAACTGGTAGGCTAGCCAGCCTTGTGTGTGGAGGGATTAACAAGAAAGCCTGTCTCTATAAAAGTAAAATATGATGACTGAAATGTCTTCTGAACTCCGCATGTATACCATGGTATACATATGCCAGCATACACACACACACACACACACACACACACACACACACACACACATACACACACACACACACACACACACATGCAAACACACACACACAAACACACATATGAAAGAGAGAGAGAGAGAGAGAAGCAGAAAGACAGAGACAGAGACAGACAGTGACAGGTAGAGACAGAGAGGAGAGGCAGATACAGAGACAAAGAACAGAAAGAAAGGAAGACTAAGAGGCAGACATAGTCAAATTATTCTTTAAGGTAAGTGATATATTGCAACTAATTACATTCCATTTGAAAATTTTAGCAGGTAATGTAGTGTTTATGACACTTAAAAGAGAAGTAGCAAATTTTACACAATCTTATTTTCCAGATATTTTGAAAGCCACTTTCAAATTCTACCATGAAAATAACACTATAGGGGACTGGAGAGATGGCCAGGAGTTCAGAACACTCGCTGCTCTTCCAGGGAGCCTGGGTTCAATTCCCAGCACACAAGTGGTAGCTCACAACTGTCTGTAATTCAAGGGAGCCTACACCCCAGGTTGGACTCTTCAAACAATTTATATACATGTTACATTTACATACATGAGGTGAAGTATCCATACACATAGAAGTAGGTCTTAAAATCAAGCAAGACTGCGTGTATTTTCTGTTCCTAGGATTGTGTTTAGCTGACATATTGAAATGTATAAATTTTTGTCAGGATTTAAACTTTCCACTATTTCACTTTCATTTGCATCAGCCATTATTTAAAATACTGTGTTCAAAATATGGTTCTTAACGTGAAGATGTACATTTAACTAAAATCTTTCAATGTACAGTTAAATTGACTAAAAGTGATAAATCTATAAGGTAGTATGTCAAGTTCTGCCACAAGGTTGTGAAAGAGTTTGTGATCAGTCAGAGCAAGCACTCACTTGCAGCCTCTGGTTCTCACTCCAGCCGTCTTTGCCTTATATTTTGCGCTCACAACATAGGTATGCCACAAAAAGAATTCTATCTTTTTTTGTTTGTTTATTTCAAACATGGTTTCTCAGTGTAGCCCTGGCTGTCCTGGAACTCACTCTGTAGGCCAAGCTGGCCTCGAACTCAGAAGTCTGCTTGCCTCTGCCTCTCAAGTGCTGGAATTAAAGGCATGCACCACCACTGCTCAGTGAGAAAATTCTATCTTAAGCACCTATTAGGAAGTGCTTCTTTTCCAAAGTTCTCCTGAATCCATCTTTTACCTCTTTGTTCCTCAAGCTGTAAATGAGGGGATTCAACATGGGGATCACCACCGTGTAAAATAAAGAGATTACTTTATTAATATTCAAGGAGGAACTGGCATTGGGTCGAACATAGATGAAGAAAAGAGTCCCATACAGGATAGAGACAGTTGCCAAGTGAGAGGAACAAGTTGAGAAGGCTTTTTGCCTCCCATTTGCAGTCTGGATCTTCAAAATTGCCTTCAAGATACAGACATAGGACACCAGGATGATCAGACCACTGAGCATACCTACTGCTCCAGCCAAGACAAAAAGTACCAACTTATTGATCTGTGTGTCAGTACATGCTAGAGACAGCAATGGGGAAATGTCACAGAAAAAGTGGTTGATAATATATGGACCACAGAATGGTAAGCAAAAGGTCAAAGTTGTATGTGTCATTGTACTTATAAGAGCAATGACATAAGGCCCGATAACCAACAACACACAGAGATGTGGAGACATAATAAGTGTATACAGCAAGGGCTTGCAGATGGCTACATACCGATCATATGCCATGGCAGCCAGGAGAAAGCATTCGGTTGCCACAAAGAGACCAAAGAACCACATCTGTGCTGCACAGCCCACAAAAGAGATGGCTTTTTTCCCTGCAAAAATGTCACACAGCATCTTGGGAGCTATGGAAGAAGAGGAGCACACGTCTACAAAGGACAGGTGGCTGAGAAAAAAGTACATAGGTGTGTGCAGCCTGGAGTCCACCCATATGAGAGTGATCATGCCCACATTACCCCCAAGGGTGACAAGATAAACAAAGAAAAAGACGATGAAGATGACAATCTTCTGATGGAGATTATCTGTAATGCCAAGGAAAAGAAACTCAGGCATGACCGTCTGATTCTTTTCTTCCATTCGTCAGTTGGGATCTATCAAAAGATTAAGACTTATGACTTACAAAACTCATTCAAGTGATTTTGAAATCAGTGGCAGATTGTCCTCAATGGGTCTATTATAGACACCTCTCAGCAGTGTTGAAGATAGATATTCCTTTCTATTAAATCTGGACACTTGTACAAAAATCTTATGTAGATTTCAGCAACGTATACCTTGAGATCTGGAATCTGAACTCTCTTCCATCAAATGTTATCTTACTCTTCTTTGTCTTCCTATAATCCTTTCTCCTATTCTTCCATAATAGTCACCAAGCTCCATCCATAGTTTGGCTGTAGGAATCTGTATCTGTCTGAGTCAACTTCTGTGTGTAGCCTCTCAGAGAATAACATGATTCTGTCTGAAAGCATAACAGAATATCATTAATAGTGTTAGGGATTGGTGCTTGCCCATGGGATGGGTCTCAAATTTGGTCACTTATTGGTTTGCCATTCCCTCAATCTCTGCTCTATCCCCCATACCTGCATTACTTGTACACAGGATAATGGGGCTCTCAGAGTCTTAACCACCAACCAAAGAACATACACAGGCTGGACCTAGGCCTTACCGCTCATATGTAGCAGATGTGCATGTAGTTTGGCCTTCATGTGGGTCCCAAACAACTGGAACGGTGACTATCCCTAAATCTGTTGCCTGTAGGTATTATATGTTCTACTAGCTGGGATGCCTTGTCAGGCTCAGTATGAGAGGAAGCAACTAGCTTCACAGACATGAAATACCATGGTAGGATTACCCAGGGGGACCGTGTCTGCTCAGAAGAAAACAGAGGGTCAAGGGGGGAAGGAATATAGAAAGGAGTGAATGGAAGGGGGCAGTGAATAGAATGTAAAGTGAATAAATAAAATAAATATAAATTTAAAGAGTTATGTTACTACATTGATCTAATACATTCCTGGATTTTAAAATTGTACTAAAAATTATATTTTTTATCTTACTCTGTGGTAGAATAATGAAACCATCTTAAATGGTTTTAAAAATAAGTCAGTTTTTGAAGTTCTTGGCCTACAAATGTGAGTACTGAAATTTGTTTCCTAGAATTCATATTTTAAAAGTTATATTTGATGATCTTATTATCCCATGTCAGGAGTGACAGAGATGATGGGATTCCCTTGGGATAACTCATCAATTGGTCTTTCCCACTTGGCAATCTGCACCATTGGGAGATGCAGTCTGCAAAATCAAAGTGGACTGTACAGAATAGCAGTCAGAGTTTGTTTTTCTCTGACATACATGTGCACATACATAACATGCACATGCATAAACACACACACAAATGCAGACACACACATGAACACACGTGCATGCAAACACACAAATTAAAAAATCCTACTTGGGTATGCTTTTATTAGAAACACTGTAAATTCAACTGAAAGTTTAGCATTCTATATCATATATTAGGGAACTGTTAAATATGTCACCTAATTCTTACTAAATAATGACCATTATGAAATAATACAAAGGTGTAGTTCGTTGGTGTGTGTTTCAGCCGGTTTCATCTTCTCAGTATAAAGAGATATGGGAAGGGCAGCTATATATTTGGCAAAAATGAGGACCATTCTGAAGAATAGTAAAACATGATTTTCATTTAATAATGATCATCCAATGAAAAGAGAAAATAAATTTGTGTATGACTGTTGTGAAGTCAAAGATAGATCAAGAAATAGAATGTAAGATGATACATTGAGGAGAAAGTGAAGGGGATAAATGTTTCCCACAAACACATTCTTCTAATAAATGATGCGCTGTCATGGAAGAGCAGGAGAGACGCTAACTTAGAGATCATGGGCCTGACAAATGTTGGGGGCAATATATCATGGAATTCACACAGAAACTATGCATCCACAAAATTAAAGTAACATAAAATTATTTTATAGGGTTTCCCATATGTTCATTAATTTCTGTAAAATCAATCATTGTAACATATTACTGCTAGTAAATTTATAATAGTTTAATATGGGTAAAACATTTAAGACTATATTTTTATGTAACTCATGATTTGATAAATAATGGCAACTATTCCATTCACCTAGATAATTATGCATAGTAAGCTATTCAAAAATACGAGGCTCAAACAGCAAAGTACTCTTTCAAAGAAAAAGGAGCTTGTTACTTTGACTATTAATATATGTGAATATTAAATGATAGTTTAAATGACTATCTGTATGATTTATTACTATTTAATGCCATTATTATGTTACATGGGTGTGTTTTAAGCAGTTAAACAGACAGCTCCAGATTGTTCTTGAGTATTGACGACTGTAGAAATGACTTACATTCTCTTCATCCACTCTAATTGCACTAACTATGTAGGTGTATTAAGACAAAGTGTAATATATATTTCTACAAGTTAATAAACAGATTATCATTTAATTATTAATAATTTCATTGTAAGCTATTTTAGTCATTCCTAAAGTGAAGAAAAGGATTATCATGGAATTTTCATATCTAATATCTTGTTATTTTAAATTTTTTGCAGACAACCTGCTCTCTCTCTTTTTTGAAATATTTATATTTCCAAATGAAAACTAAAGTTATGCTGGGTGGTGGTGGCACATACCTTTAATCCCAGCACTTGGGAGGCAGAGGCAGGCAGATTTCTGAGATTGAGGCCAGCCTGCTCTACAGAGTGAGTTCCAGGACAGCCAGGGCTACAGAGAAACCCTGTCTCGAAAAAAACCAAAAAAAGGAAAAAAAAGAAAAAAAGAAGAAAAATTTTTATATATAAAGTTTTATATATTTTTAATGTTATAAAATTATGCTTCAAAGATGCTTACATTTTATGAACATGAAGCTGAGATAATTAACATGCATTATTTCTCATACATGTTGTGGATTACATCATGGGTGTTTAAAAATCACTCAATGATTTTAAAAAATGGAGTACATTATTGCTCCCATAATCTCCATGTCATGTCATGTTTATGATCTAATACCAGGAAAGTTAGTATAAAAGTTGCATAGAACAATTGTGGACTCTGATAATTCTGTGAGTAAAATACTAAAATCTTAGAGGTGGGAAACTAAGTTCCACATTTCACACCGTTATTGTTTCTCCATCATGTTTCAAAACCTCCTATTGTCCAAAATGCAGGTACTTACTTCTTTATGGATATCCTTTCTGCATCTCTGTCAGTTACTTTAAGGGGAATGGCCGCATTCTAGACAATCTGACTATCTTCATGAAGATAATCATTCTGAGACAATAAATACTTGGACTTTATAAATACTTGGGGAAGAAGAAACTTCTACCCTGACAGATCTAGTCATGAAGAATGAAACCCTGAACTTAACATTGGTTCATATACTGCACATACTAAGAGATCTTCTCCTAGGAGCACACAATCATTCAGAGACAGGTCCCCAAGGAACTTAACCCTCAAGGGTTTACACCTGAAGGGATAAACTTGAAGTGATCTGATTAGCATTTTGGCCAAGTATTATTTTCTAACTGTATCTCATTTCAACTTGTGTGTGTGTGTGTGTGTGTGTGTGTGTGTGTGTGTGTGTGTGTCCCTAATCTATTCTCTTTATCATCATCTTTTCTTCCATCAGCCAAATGATGTCCCAGCAGAATCTGGGAAGAAGACAGTTCTGCCTCCATTCTGAAACCATATCATTTAAGCATAAATTCCCAATCCCACATTTCTTCATTGTCATGTTAAGTCAAGACTGTCTGTGTCATATTCCGTTGTTCTCCAAAATAAGAGAAACAATCTCTAGTTGACGTAGATGCTAGCTAGACATGTGTGCTGAGTTGAATACTTCTTAATTTGTAGGTACTTCTTTTTAATATTTCTTATCATTATTATGGATCTGGAACATTCTGAAACAGATTATAATCAGACATAAATATAAAAAACGAAAAGTTTTATCTCTAGGTTAAAATTTAAAACAGCTCTTGAGCTGCAAAAGAATCTAGAGCAGTTGATTTTTTTTCAAAAATGAAATTGTCAAGAAAAGTAAGAAGGTTTTGATAAACTGAAGAAGAAATAAAGCCCAGGAATAGAGTAGCAGCAACAGAAAAACAGTAACAGAACAACCCCATAAAAAAAAAAGGAATGTATAAGGATGGCTGACAGAGATTACCTATCTTAGTCACCATTGTGTCTGAAATTTTTATTGTTTGTCCCAACAGGAGATCTAATACAAAGTCCCAAAATATTTCATTAGCAGATTATTTTGTATATCAATATTGAATTCTTATTTGTATTGTGTTTATTCATAGCATTTATAGTATTATTGGAAACAGTAAATTTGAACACAGCTATATTAACTTCAGACTAAGCATATTTTGAGCCAAAGAAAATCATCACAAAAGAAGATATTTCTACATTTATAATAAGAGTAAATTGTCATGAAAATGTTACACACCTAAATATTTAAGAAATTGAGGAAAATAGATCCTCAAAATATTATAATAGAACTTTAATGAGAAACAAATGTAGTCCCAATTGAAATGGGAGATAATTCTCTTAATAATTAACATAACAATTTGACTTAAATGTCAATGAGTATAAAGAAAGTATGCAATAATAGGTACATAAACATTGACAAAACAGTTTGGCCAACAGTACTAGTGTGACCAGTTATTAAATATGCTTCATGTAATTATCAAGAAAGACTATACTTTTGACTTATTATCCCCCTTTGTTGGAAATATACTCTTTTCTCATACAATATATCCTGATTACAGTTTTTCTCTTCCTCTATACTTCCAAGTTCTACACCACCTCCCCTGCGATCTGGATCCACTTCCAGTTTGTATCTCTTTAGAAAATAACAGGTTTCTAAGAGATAACAACAAAAAATAAAATAAGATAAACCAAAATCATCACAATAAAGTTGGATAAGGCAAACAAATACTAGGGAAAGAGTACCAAGAGCAGACACAAGAATGAGACACCCACTAGCTCACACATTCAGGAGTCCCATAAAAATATGACACTGAAAACTAATAAATGTGTAGAAGACCTGACACAGGGTTGTGTAGGTCCTGTGCTTGTGTTTTCAGTCTCTGAGAGTTCATATGAGCTTTGTTCAGTTGATTTAGAGGAGCTTGGGGGGATATTTGGTTTTGTTTTGATTCAAGCATCTTTACTTGGGCTTTCCTTATTTAGTTTATTTGGGTCTGTGAAGTGTAATATAGTACCTGAATTCTGTGGCTAATATCCACTTATAAGTGAGTGCATACCATGAAGGTCCTTTTGGAACTGGGTTACCACACTCCAGATGATATTCCCAAGCTCCATCTGTTTGCCTGCAAATTTCATGATGTCTTGGTTTTTAATATCTGAATAGTATTCCATTGTGTAGATCCACTTCTTTATCCATTCTTCAGCTGAGGAACACCTAGATTGTTTTCAGTTTCTAGCTATCATGAATAAAACTATTATCAGTATAATTGAGCAACTATTTTTAAGTGTTTCTCAGCCATTTGAATTTCCACTATTGAAAATTCTTTGTGTAGATCTGTACCTTATTTTTAATTGTATTATTTGGGCATTTGTAACATATGTTTTTGAATTCTTTATATTCTAGATATTAGTCCTCTATAAGATGGGGACTTATATAACACCTTAATATGTAAGTTAATAAAAAAAACTTTTTTCAGTCTATAATTGGCTGCCTTGCCCAAGTAAGAGTGTTCTTTGTCATACATAGTCTTTTCAGCTTCATCAGGTCCCATTTATTAATTGTTAATCTTAGTACTTGAACTCTTATTCTATGCAGAAAGTCATCTCCTCTGCCAATAAATTTGAGTATCATCCCCATATTCTCTTCTATCCAGTTTAGTGTGTCTTGTTTTATACTGAGATCTTTGATACACTTGAGTTTTGCACAGGGTAATAAATATTTATCTATTTGAATTCTTCTTCATGCAGATGTCCACTTTGGCAAAACCATTTGCTAAAGATGCTGCGTTTTTTCCAATGTGTATTTCTGGTTTGTTTATCAGAAATCAGGTTCCTAAAGTTATGGAGATTTATTTCTGAGTCTTCAATTTGATTTTCTGAGTTACATTGATCAACATGTCTGTTTTTATGCCAATACCATGCAATTTTTATTAATTTAACTCCGTAGAATTTGAAATAAAAAAAGAATCAAACTTCTAGCAACTCTTTTATTGTTCAGGATTGTTTTAGCTCTACTAGGTTTTTTTGATTTTTCATATGAAGCTGCAAATTGTTTATTCAAAGTCTGTGAAGAATTATGTTGGAATTTTGGTGAGGATTGCATGGACTCTGTATATTGATTTTGGTAGAATTTTGGTAGATTTTGGTATATTTACTGTTAACCCCACAAATCTATAAGCATAGGAGATCTTTCCACCTTCTGATATCTTCTTCCATTTGTTTCGACAAAGACTTGAATTTTTTAATCATACATGCCATTTGTTTGCTTGGTTAGAGTTACCCCAAGATATTTTATATTATTTGAGGCTATCATGAAAGATGCTGTGTGTCTGATTTATTTCCTAGACCACATAGGAGGATGACTTATTTCATGAAGCAATTTTGTATCTAGGCACTGAAATGTTTACCACCTATAGAAGTTTCCTGTTGGAATTTATAGGATTACATATGTTTACTATCATATGATATGTAAACAAGACCCAGCATTTTGCTGAATACAAAAAAACACACCTCAGTGACAAAAACAGACACTAACTCAGAGGAAAAAGTTGCAAAACAGTTTTCCAAGCAAATGGTCCCAAGAAACAAGCTGGAGCGGCCATTCTAATATGGAATAAAATGGACTTTCATCCTAAAGTTATCAAAAAAAGAAGGATAAGGAAGGACACTTCATACCAAGAAAAAAATTTCCTTGGTTTTACCAAGGAAAAATCTACCAAGATGAACTCTCAATTCTGACCATCTGTGCTCCAAATGAAAAATCACCCACATTCATAAAAGAAATTTTAATAAAGCTCAAAGCATACATTGCACTCCACAAAATAATAGTGGGTGACTTCAACACCCCACTCGTAGCAATGGACAGATCATGGAAACAAACTAAACAGAAACATGGTGAAACTAATATAAATTAGGAATCAAATGGATCTAACAGATATTTATAGAACATTCCATCCTAAAGCAAAAGAATATACCTTTTTCTCAGCACATCATGGTACCTTCTCCAAAATTGACCATATAATTACTCACAAAGCATAAGAAGACTGAAATAATTGCATTCACCCTATCAGATCACAACAGACTAAGGCTGATCTTAAATTCTAACAAAACAATGGAAAACACACATACACATGAAAGCTGAGCAATGCTCTGCTCAATGATAACTCAGTCAAGGAAGAAATAAAGAAAGAAATTAAAGACTTTTTATAATTTAGTGAAATGAAAGACACATCATACCAAAATTTATGGGGCATGATGAAAGCATTGATAAGAGAAAAACTCAGTTCTAAGTGCCTCCAAAAAGAAACCGGAGAGAGCTTACACTAGCCACTTGACAGCTCACCTGAAAGCTCTAGAACAAAAAGAAGTAAATAGATCCAAGAGGAGTAGATGGCAGAAAATAATCAAACTCAGGGTTGAAATCAGCTAATTAGAAACAAGGAGAGCAATAAAAAAGTCAACAAAACCAAGAGCTATTTCTTTGAGAAAATCATGAAAATCATGAGAAAATCTACAAAGGGTATACTCAGAAAAAATGGAAAAACTAGAGAAAATGTATGATTCTTCTAGACAAATATCATGTACCAAAGTTAAATAAAAAAACAGGTAAACTATCTAAATAATCCCATATCCCTAAAAAAATAGAAGCAGTTATTAAAAATGTCCCAACCAAAAACAGCCAAGAGTTGGGGCTTCCTGGCAGCTAGCGGGAGAAGTCAGTGTGCTCCGGTGAATCCAGCGGGCCCCAGCGGGAGCCTTCCGGTGTCTGCTTTGGGATCTGAACAGCCAGGGCCACAGGGCTCAGTCTCCAGGAAGTGCGGGAGACCCAGTGTGCACCCAGAGGCAGTCAACAACAGAAAACAAGAGCACGGCTTCCTCCTGTGGCCCAGAGCTTGGGTCCCAGTCCTGAGGCCTCTGGCAGGAGCCCTCAGCTCTCTCCCCTTCCGGATCCAGATTAGCCTGGGCATCAACACTACATCTCCAGGTCCTGCAAGAGGCAGAAGGGGCTTCCGGGAGGCCAGCTGGGAGAGGTCGGTGTACTCTGGTGAACCCAGCAGGCCCCAGCAGGAGCCTTCGGGTGTCTGCTTCAGGATCTGAACAGCCTGGGCAACAGCACCCTGTCTCCAGGCAGTGCAGGAGGTAAGCTGTGTACCAGAGGCCACAAGGGAAGGGGCAGCTTGCACTGGTGAGTCCAGCACTGACAAGACCAACTAACACCAGTGAGAACTAGATGGCAAAAGGCAGACACAGGAACGTCACTAACAGAAATCAAGGCAATATGGCAACATCTGAACCCAATTCTCCTCTACCAGCATGTCCTGGATACCCCATCACACCAGTAAAACAAGATTTGGATTTAAAATCACTGGTCATGATGCTAGTACAGGAACACATGAAGGACATAAAGAAATTCAGGAGAAAACAGATCAAAAGTTAGAAGCCCTTGCAAGGGAAACACAAAAATCATTGAAAGAAATACAGGAGAATACAAAACCAAATAATGAGGAAACGCAAAAAACACTTAAAGAAATACAGGAGAGGGCGGCGGCGGCAGCAGCGGCAGCAGTGGCTGCTCCAGCTGAAGGGCCATCAGCAGTGGAACCAAGGCGTCACAGGGACCAGTTAGGCCCTGCGCCCACGACCACTGACCTTCGCTGACCAGCCGGACAGCAAGCAGCTGCAGTTGTGCGGCGCCTTTCCTGCACGGAGGCCACTTCAGAACTCGGCCTCCCACCAGTCAGGAGAGGAGGATCCATCTTGGTTCCGTACTCCAGGAATCGGACAGACTGAGGTACACAAACATAATCCGAGGCCAACACCGCGGTGGTCTGAGCCCGACTGGCGTTGGCCTGCACCCAGGCCCTGGGCGGGTCGGGGGGCCATCGGGGTGCCAACCCAACCAGGAGGTTTTTTGCCCAGGCCTGCAAGCGCGCTGCCGCCATTTTGCCTGCAGGACGACAGAGAGCTCAGGCGGGCAGACCTGTAACAGGCATAGCCTAAGGCTAACAAAGCGGGGGTCCAGGCCCCAAAAGGCACAGGACTGACCCCAAGAACTGGGCGGCTTGGTGGGCCATCTGTGAGTCAACCCGCCCAGGTGATTGTTAGCAAAGCAGACTCTCCCGGCGCTTTCAGGGAGCGCGGGCGCACACGCCCGCCATCCTAGTCACCTGGCAAACCCAATTAACAGTCAAAGCCGTAGGGGAACTTTGCTCGGACCTTGGCCTCCCAGGCTTTTGCCTGGACTCAGGGACTGGGCGGCCAGGCTAACCTTGTGTGCGACAGCCCGGTTGGCAGATCGGCTGCCCAGCGGAGTGAGCGGAACACAGGGGAGGTCACAGTAGCATACACCGTCGGCACTCCCTGGGAGTGCACACGGGCTCCATCTGCTCCACAGACACAATCTGGGGCAAGGCCTCAGGCAGAAGCCCTTAGCTCTACTCTCTCCGCTTCCGGATCCAGATCAGTCTGGGCGGCAGCATTACATCTCCAAGTCCTGCAAGTGGCTAGCTGGGCTTCCGGGCGGCCAGCTGGGAGAAGTCAGTGTGCTCCAGTGAATCCAGCGGAACCCAGCGGGAGCCTTCGGGTGCCTGCTTTGGGATCTGAACAGCCTGGGCAGCAGCACACTGTCTACAAGCAGTGCAGGAGGTAAGCTGTGCACCAGAGGCCAACTGGGAAGGGGCAGCTTGCACTGGTGAGTCCAGCACTGACAAGATAAACTAACACCAGTGAGATCTAGATGGCAAAAGGCAAACGCAGGAACGTCACTAACAGAAATCAAGGCAATATGGCAACATCTGAACCCAATTCTCCTCTACCAACATGTCCTGGATACCCCATCACACCAGTAAAACAAGATTTGGATTTAAAATCACTGGTCATGATGCTGGTACAGGAACACATGAAGGTCATACATAAAGAAATTCAGGAGACAATGGATCAAAAGTTAGAAGCCCTTGCAAGGGAAACACAAAAATCATTGAAAGAAATCCAGGAGAATACAAAAGCCAACAAGGAGGAAATGCAAAAAACACTTAAAGAAATACAGGAGAACTTTGGTCAACAGGCTGAGGTCATGAAAGACGAAACACAAAAATCTCTTAAAGAAATACAGGAGAACTTTGGTCAACAGGCTGAGCTCATGAAAGAGAAAACACAAAAATCTCTTAAAGAATTACAGGAAAACACTAACATGCAAGTGAAGGAGCTAAGCAAAACCATCCAGGATCTAAAATCAGAAGTAGAAACAACTAAGAAAACTCAAAGGGAGACAACTTTGGAGATAGAAAGCCTTGGGAAGAAATCAGGGGACAGAGATACAAATATCAACAACAGAATACAAGAGATAGAAGAAAGAATCTCAGATGCTGAAGATTCCATAGAAACCATGGACTCAACAGTTAAAGAAAATGCAAAATGCAAAAAGCTTGTAACCCAAAATATCCAGGAAATCCAGGACACAATGAGAAGACCAAACCTAAGGATTATAGGCATAGATGAGAGTGAAGATTTACAACTTAAAGGGCCAGCAAATATCTTCAATAAAATTATGGAAGAAAACTTCCCTAACCTAAAGAGAGAGATGCCCATGAATATACAAGAAGCCTACAGAACTCCAAACAGACTGGACCAGAACAGAAATACTTCCCGTCACATAATAATCAAAACACCAAATGTTCTAAACAAAGAAAGAATACTAAAGGCAGTAAGAGAAAAAGGCCAAGTAACATATAAAGGAAGACCTATCAGAATCACAGCAGACTTTTCACCTGAGACTATGAAGGCTAGAAGGTCCTGGGCAGATCTCATGCAGACTCTAAGAGAACACAAATGCCAACCAAAACTACTATATCCAGCAAAACTCTCAATCACCATAGATGGAGAAACTAAGATATTTCATGACAAAACCAAGTTTACCCAATATCTATCCACAAACCCGGCCCTAAAAAGGATAATAGGAGGACAACACCAATACAAGGAGGGAAACTTCACCCTGGAAAAAGCAAGATAGTAACCTTTCATCAAACCCAAAAGAAGTTAAGCATTCAAATTTAAAAAATAACGTCAAAAATGATAGGAAGTAACAATCACTATTCCTTAATATCTCAACATCAATGGACTTAATGCCCCAATAAAAAGACACAGACTAACTGAATGGATACGTAAACAGGACCCTACATTTTGCTGCTTACAGGAAACACACCTCAGGGTCAAAGACAAACACTACCTTAGAGTAAAAGGCTGGAAGACAATTTTACAAGCAAATGGTCTCAGGAAACAAGCTGGAGTAGCCATTTTAATATCAGATAAAATTGACTTTCAACCCAAAGTCATCAAAAGAGACCCTGAGGGACACTTCTTGCTGGTCAAAGGAAAAATACAAAAAGAAGAACTGACAATCCTGAACATCTATGCCCCAAATGTAAGGGCACCCTCTTTTGTAAAAGAAACTTTATTAAAACTAAAAGCACACATTGCACCTAACACAATAATTGTGGGTGACTTCAACACTGCACTTTCCTCAATGGACCGATCAGGAAAACAGAAACTAAACAGGGACACAATGAAACTAATTGAAGCTTTGGACCAATTAGATTTAACAGATATATATAGAACATTCTATCCTAAAACAAAAGAATATACCTTTTTCTCAGCACCTCATGGTACCTTCTCCAAAATCGACCATATAATTGGTCACAAGACAGACCTCAACAAATATAAGAAGATCGAACTAATCCCATGCCTCCTATCTGATCACTATGGAGTAAAAGTGGTCTTCAATAGCAACAGAAACAACAGAAAGCCCACATACACGTGGAAACTGAACAATACTCTACTCAATGATACCTTGGTCAAGGAAGAAATAAAGAAAGAAATTAAAGACTTTTTAGAACACAATGAAAATGAAAACACAACATACCCAAATCTATGGGACACAATGAAAGCAGTGCTAAGAGGAAAACTCATAGCCCTGAGTGCCTCCAAAAAGAAAATGGAGAGAGCATACATTACCAGCTTAATGACACACCTGAAAGCCCTGGAACAAAAAGAAGCTATTTCGCCCAGGAGGAGTAGAAGGCAGGAAATCATCAAACTCAGGGCCGAAATCAATCAAGTAGAAACAAAGAGAACCATACAAAAAATCAACAATACCAGGAGCTGGTTCTTTGAGAAAATCAACAAGATAGATAAACCCTTAGCCAGAATGACCAAAGGGCACAGAGAAAGTATCCAAATTAACAAACTTAGAAATGAAAAGGGAGATATAACAACGGAAACTGAGGAAATCCAAAAAATCATCAGATCCTACTACAAGAGCCTATACTCAACACAACTGGAGAATCTGGAGGAAATGGACAATTTCCTTGACAGATACCAAATACCAAAATTAAATCAGGACCAACTAGACCATCTAAACAGTCCCATAATGCCTAAAGAAATAGAAGGAGTCATAGAAAGTCTTCCAACCAAAAAAAGCACAGGACCAGATGGCTTCAGTGCAGAATTCTACCAGACCTTCAAAGAAGAGTTAACACCAATACTCTTCAAACTATTCCACAAAATAGAAACAGAAGGAACACTACCCAATTCCTTCTACGAAGCCACAATTACGCTGATACCAAAGCCACACAAAGATCCAACAAAGAAAGAGAACTTCAGACCAATTTCCCTTATGAACATCGATGCAAAAATACTCAATAAAATTCTTGCCAACCGAATCCAAGAACACATCAAACCGATCATCCACCATGATCAAGTAGGCTTTATCCCAGGAATGCAGGGTTGGTTCAATATACGGAAATCCATCAATACAATCCACTACATAAACAAACTCAAAGAACAAAACCACATGGTCATTTCATTGGATGCTGAAAAAGCATTTGACAAAATTCAGCATCCCTTCATGCTTAAAGTCTTGGAGAGAACAGGAATTCAAGGCCCATACCTAAACATAGTAAAAGCAATATACAGCAAACCGGTAGCCAGCATCAAACTAAATGGAGAGAAACTTGAAGCAATCCCACTGAAATCAGGGACCAGACAAGGCTGCCCCCTTTCTCCTTATCTTTTCAATATTGTACTTGAGGTACTAGCTCGGGCAATTCGACAACATAAGGAGGTCAAAGGGATACAAATTGGAAAGGAAGAAGTCAAACTATCATTATTTGCAGACGACATGATCGTCTACCTAAGTGACCCAAAGAACTCCACTAGAGAGCTCCTACAGCTGATAAACAACTTCAGCAAAGTGGCAGGTTATAAAGTCAACTCAAGCAAATCAGTGGCCTTCCTATACTCAAAGGATAAGCAGGCTGAGAAAGAAATTAGGGAAATGACCCCCTTCACAATAGCCACAAACAGTATAAAGTATCTTGGGGTGACTCTTACCAAACATGTGAAAGATCTGTATGACAAGAACTTCAAGACTCTGAAGAAGGAAATGGAAGAAGACCTCAAAAAATGGGAAAACCTCCCATGCTCATGGATCGGCAGAATCAATATAGTTAAAATGGCCATTTTGCCTAAAGCACTATACAGATTCAATGCAATACCCATCAAAATCCCAATTCAATTCTTCACAGAGCTAGAAAGAGCAATTATCAAATTCATCTGGAACAACAAAAAACCCAGGATAGCTAAAACTATTCTCAGCAACAAAAGGAAATCTGGGGGAATCAGTATCCCTGACCTCAAGCAATACTACAGAGCAATAGTGTTAAAAACTGCATGGTATTGGTACAGTGACAGGCAGGAGGATCAATGGAACAGGATTGAAGATCCAGAAATGAACCCACACACCTATGGCCACTTGATCCTCGACAAAGAGGCTGAAAACATCCAATGGAAAAAAGATAGCCTTTTCAACAAATGGTGCTGGTTCAACTGGAGGTCAGCATGCAGAAGAATGCGAACTGATACATCCTTGTCTCCTTGTACTAAGCTCAAATCCAAATGGATCAAGGACCTCCACATAAAGCCAGACACTCTGAAGCTAATAGAAAAAAAACTGGGGAAGACCCTTGAGGACATCGGTACAGGGAGAAAGTTTCTGAACAGAACACCAATAGCGTATGCTCTAAGAGCAAGAATTGACAAATGGGACCTCATAAAATTACAAAGTTTCTGTAAGGCAAAGGACACCATCAAGAGGACAGATCGGCAACCAACAAATTGGGAAAAGATCTTCACCAATCCTACATCAGATAGAGGGCTAATATCCAATATATATAAAGAACTCAAGAAGTTAGACTCCAGAAAACCAAACAACCCTATTAAAAAATGGGGTACAGAGTTAAACAAAGAATTCTCACCTGAAGAACTTCGGATGGCGGAGAAGCATCTTAAAAAATGCTCAACTTCATTAGTCATTAGGGAAATGCAAATCAAAACAACCCTAAGATTTCATCTTACACCAGTCAGAATGGCTAAGATTAAAAATTCAGGAGACAGCAGGTGTTGGAGAGGGTGTGGAGAAAGAGGAACACTCCTCCACTGCTGGTGGGGTTGCAAATTGGTACAACCACTCTGGAAATCAGTCTGGCGGTTCCTCCGAAAACTGGGCACCTTACTTCCAGAAGATCCTGCTATACCACTCCTGGGCATATACCCAGAAGACTCCCCACCATGTAATAAGGATACATGTTCTACTATGTTCATAGCAGCCCTATTTGTAATTGCCAGATGCTGGAAAGAACCCAGGTATCCCTCAACAGAAGAGTGGATGCAAAAAATGTGGTATATCTACACAATGGAGTACTATTCAGCCATTAGAAACAATGAATTCATGAAATTCTTAGGCAAATGGATGGAGCTAGAGAATATCATACTAAGTGAGGTAACCCAGACTCAAAAGGTGAATCATGGTATGCACTCACTAATAAGTGGATATTAACCTAGAAAACTGGAATACCCAAAACATAATCCACACATCAAATGAGATACAAGAAGAAAGGAGGAGTGGCCCCTGGTTCTGGAAAGACTCAGTGAAACAGTATTCAGCAAAACCAGAACGGGGAAGTGGGAAGGGGTGGGTGGGAGGACAGGGGAAGAGAAGGGGGCTTGCGGGACTTTCGGGGAGTGGGGGGGCTAGAAAAGGGGAAATCATTTGAAATGTAAATAAATTATATCGAATAATAAAAAAAAAAAGTAATTGTCCTTACACTGTGCAGTTTAGAGGAGGATATCGGGAGTACTGGGAGCTGGAGAATTGACTCAGTAGTTAAGAGCACTCCCTGCTCTTGCAGAGGACCTTAGTCTCGTTCCCAGCACTTACGTCAGGTAGTTCACAACTGCCTCCAATTCCAGCTCCAGGGAATCTGAGGCTGGAGAGTTGGCTTAGGTGTTAATGCTGTTCTTCCAGAGGACATAGTTCAGGTCCCAGCACCCACGACTGTCTATAACTCAGGCTCAATTGATCCAACACTCTCTCTTGGCCTCCATAGGTACCAGGCATACATATAGGTTAAAGACATACAGACAAAACACCCATACACATAAAAGCTCTTTAAATTTCCTATTTGGTATATATAGTTCATGTTAGAACTCCTCATACCCTGTTTTGTTTTGTTTTTTAAATCAGCAAATAAAATTAATGGGTTGTTGTTGTTAAAAAAAAAAAAAAAAAAAAAAAAAAAAAGAAATACAGGAGAACTTTGGTCAACAGGTTGAGGTCATGAAAGAGGAAACACAAAAATCTCTTAAAGAATTACAGGAAAGCACAAACAAGCAAGTGAAGGAGCTAAGCAAAACCATCCAGGATCTAAAATCAGAAGTAGAAACAACTAAGAAAACTCAAAGGGAGAAAACTTTGGAGATAGAAAGCCTTGGGAAGAAATCAGGGGACAGAGATGCAAATATCAACAACAGAATACAAGAGACAGAAGAAAGAATCTCAGATGCTGAAGATTCCATAGAAACCATGGATTCAACAGTTAAAGAAAATGCAAAATGCAAAAAAACTTGTAACACAAAATATCCAGGAAATCCAGGACACAATGAGAAGACCAAACCTAAGGATTATAGGCATAGATGAGAGTGAAGATTTACAACTTAAAGGGCCAGCAAATATCTTCAATAAAATTATGGAAGAAAACTTCCATAACCTAAAGAGAGAGATGCCCATGAATATACAAGAAGCCTTCAGAACTCCAAACAGACTGGACCAGAACAGAAATACTTCCCATCACATAAAAATCAAAACAACAAATGTTCTAAACAAAGAAAGAATATTAAAGGCAGTAAGAGAAAAAGGCCAAGTAACATATAAAGGAAGACCTATCAGAATCACAGAAAACTTTTCAGCTGAGACTGTGAAGGCTAGAAGGTCCTGGGCAGATCTCATGCAGACTCTAAGAGAACACAAATGCCAGCCAAAACTACTATATCCAGCAAAACACTCAATCACCATAGATGGAGAAACTAAGATATTTCATGACAAAACCAAGTTTACCCAATATCTATCCACAAATCCAGCCCTACAAAGGATAATAGGAGGAAAACATCAATACAAGGAGGGAAACTTCACCCTGGAAAAAGCAAGATAGTAACCTTTCACCAAACCCAAAAGAAGTTAAGCAATCAAATTTAAAAAATAATGTCAAAAATGATAGGAAGTAACAATCACTATTCCTTAATATCTCTTAACATCAATGGCCTTAATGCCCCAATAAAAAGACACAGACTAACTGACTGGATATGTAAACAGAACCCTACATTTTGCTGCTTACAGGAAACACACCTCAGGGTCAAAGACAAACACTACCTTAGAGTAAAAGGCTAGAAGACAATTTTACAAGCAAATGGTCTCAGGAAACAAGCTGGAGTAGCCATTTTAATATCAGATAAAATTGACTTTCAACCCAAAGTCATCAAAAGAGACTCTGAGGGACATTTCTTGCTGGTCAAAGGAAAAATACAACAAGAAGAACTCTCAATCCTGAACATCTATGCTCCAAATGCAAGGGCACCCTCTTTCGTAAAAGAACCTTTATTAAAACTCAAAGCACACATTGCACCTAACACAATAATTGTGGGTGACTTCAACACTGCACTTTCCTCAATGGACCGATCAGGAAAAGAGAAACTAAACAGGGACACAATGAAACTAATTGAAGCTTTGGACCAATTAGATTTAACAGATATATATAGAACATTCTATCCTAAAGCAAAAGAATATACCTTTTTCTCAGCACTTCATGGTACCTTCTCCAAAATCAACCATATAATTGGTCACAAGACAGACCTCAACAAATATAAGAAGATCGAACTAATCCCATGCCTCCTATCTGATCACTATGGAGTAAAAGTGGTCTTCAATAGCAACAAAAACAACAGAAAACCCACATACACGTGGAAACTGAACAATATTCTACTCAATGATACCTTGGTCAAGGAAGAAATAAAGAAAGAAATTAAAGACTTTTTAGAACACAATAAAAATAAAGACACAACATACCCAAATCTATGGGACACAATGAAAGCAGTGCTAAATGGAAAACTCACAATCCTGAGTGCCTCCAAAAAGAAAATGGAGAGAGCATACATTACCAGCTTAATGACACACCTGAAAGCCCTGGAACAAAAAGAACCTATTTCACCCAGGTGGAGTAGAAGGCAGGAAATCATCAACCTCAGGGCTGAAATCAATCAAGTAGAAACAAAGAGAACCATACAAAGAATCAACAAAACCAGGAGCTGGTTCTTTGAGAAAATCAACAAGATAGATAAACCCTTAGCCAGACTCACCAAAGGGCACAGAGAAAGTATCCAAATTAACAAACTTAGAAATGAAAAGGGAGATATAACAACGGAAACTGAGGAAATCCAAAAAATCATCAGATCCTACTACAAGAGCCTGTACTCAACACAACTGGAGAATCTGGAGGAAATGGACAATTTCCTTGACAGATACTAAATACCAAAATTAAATCAGGACCAACTAGACCATCTAAACAGTCCCATCATGCCTAAAGAAATAGAAGGAGTCATAGAAAGTCTTCCAACCAAAAAAAGCACAGGACCAGATGGCTTCAGTGCAGAATTCTATCAGACCCTCAAAGAAGAGTTAACACCGATACTCTTCAGACTATTCCACAAAATAGAAACAGAAGGAACACTACCCAATTCCTTCTACGAAGCCACAATTACGCTGATACCAAAACCACACAAAGATCCAACAAAGAAATGGAACTTCACACCAATTTCCCTTATGAACATCGATGCAAAAATACTCAATAAAATTCTTGCCAACCGAATCCAAGAACACATCAAAACGATCATCCACCATGTTCAAGTAGGCTTTATCCCGGGAATGCAGGGTTGGTTCAATATATGGAAATCCATCAATGCAATCCACTACATAAACAAAGTCAAAGAACAAAACCACATGGTCATTTCATTGGATGCTGAAAAAGCATTTGACAAAATTCAGCATCCTTTCATGCTTAAAGTCTTGGAGAGAACAGGAATTCAAGGCCCATACCTAAACATAGTAAAAGCAATATACAGCAAACAGGTAGCCAGCATCAAACTAAATGGAGAGAAGCTTGAAGTAATCCCACTGAAATCAGGGACCAGACAAGGCTGCCCCCTTTCTCCTTATCTTTTCAATATTGTACTTGAGGTACTAGCACAGATAATTCGACAACATAAGGAGGTCAAAGGAATACAAGTTGGAAAGGAAGAAGTCAAACTATCATTATTTGCAGACGACATGATAGTCTACCTAAGTGACCCAAAAAACTCCACTAGAGAGATCCTACAGCTGATAAACAACTTCAGCAAGTGGCAGGTTATAAAATCAACTCAAGCAAATCAGTGGCCTTCCTATACTCAAAGGATAACCAGGCTGAGAAAGAAATTAGGGAAATGACCCCCTTCACAAAAGCCACAAACAGTATAAAGTGTCTTGGGGTGACTCTTACCAAACATGTGAAAGATCTGTATGACAAGAACTTCAAGACTCTGAAGAAGGAAATGGAAGAAGACCTCAAAAAATGGGAAAACCTCCCATGCTCATAGATCGGTAGAATCAATATAGTTAAAATGGCCATTTTGCCAAAAGCAATATACAGATTCAATGCAATACCCATCAAAATCCCAACTCAATTCTTCACAGAGTTAGAAAGAGCAATTATCAAATTCATCTGGAACAACAAAAAACCCAGGATAGCTAAAACTATTCTCAGCAACAAAAGAAAGTCTGGGGGAATCAGTATCCCTGACCTCAAGCAATACTACAGAGCAATAGTGTTAAAAAACTGCATGGTATTGGTACAGTGACAGACAGGAGGATCAATGGATCAGGATTGAAGATCCAGAAATGAACCCACACACCTATGGCCACTTGATCCTCGACAAAGAGGCTGAAAACATCCAATGGAAAAAAGATAGCCTTTTCAACAAATGGTGCTGGTTCAACTGGAGGTCAGCATGCAGAAAAATGCGAATTGATCCATCCTTGTCTCTTTGTACTAAGCTCAAATCCAAATGGATCAAGGACCTCCACATAAAGCCAGACACTCTGAAGCTAATAGAAAAGAAACTGGGGAAGACCCTTGAGGACATCGGTACAGGGAGAAAGTTTCTGAACAGAACACCAATAGCGTATACTCTAAGAGCAAGAATTGACAAATGGGACCTCATAAAATTACAAAGTTTCTGTAAGGCAAAGGACACCATCAAGAGGACAAATCGGCAACCAACAAATTGGGGAAAGATCTTCACCAATCCTACATCAGATAGAGGCCTAATATCCAATATATATAAAGAACTCAAGCAGTTAGACTCCAGAAAACCAAACAACCCTATTGAAAAATGGGGTACAGAGTTAAACAAAGAATTTTCACCTGAAGAACTTCAGATGGCGGAGAAGCATCTTAAAAAATGCTCAACTTCATTGGTCATTAGGGAAATGCAAATCAAAACAACCCTGAGATTTCACCTTACACCAGTCAGAATGGCTAAGATTAAAAATTCAGGAGACAGCAGGTGTTGGAGAGGGTGTGGAGAAAGAGGAACACTCCTCCACTGCTGGTGGGGTTGCAAATTGGTACAACCACTCTGGAAATCAGTCTGGCGGTTCCTCAGACAACTGGGCACCTCACTTCCAGAAGATCCTGCTATACCACTCCTGGGCATATGCCCAGAGGATTCCCTACCATGTAATAAGGATACATGCTCTACTATGTTCATAGCAGCCCTATTTATAATTGCCAGATGCTGGAAAGAACCCAGGTATCCCTCAACAGAAGAGTGGATGCAAAAAATGTGGTATATCTACACAATGGAGTACTATTCAGCCATTAGAAACAATGAATTCATGAAATTCTTAGGCAAATGGATGGAGCTAGAGAACATCATACTAATTGAGGTAACCCAGACTCAAAAGGTGAATTATGGTATGCACTCTAGTGAGTGAATGAAGAACACATCATTCACCACAATCAAGTAGGCATTATCCCAGCAGGGTTTGTTCAATATAAGAAAATCCTCCAATGTAATACACTATATAAACAAACTCAGGGGAAAAAAATCACATGGCCATCTCACTATATGCTAAAAAAGGCCTTTGATGAAATGTAATAGCCCTTCATATTAAAAGTCTTAGGGAGATCAGAAATTCAATCTAAGTGGATATTAACCTAGAAAACTGGAATACCCAAAACATAATCCACACATCAAATGAGGTACAAGAAGAAAGGAGGAGTGGCCCCTGGTTCTGGAAAGACTCAGTGAAGCAGTATTCGGCAAAACCAGAACGGGGAAGTGGGAAGGGGTGGGTGGGAGGACAGGGGAAGAGAAGGGGGCTTACGGGACTTTCGGGGAGTGGGGGGCTAGAAAAGGGGAAATCATTTGAAATGTAAATAAATTATATCGAATAAAAAAAAAGACACAGGAGTAATAAAAAAAAAAAAAAAAAAAAAAAAAAAAAACAGCCAAGAGCCAGATCGTTTTAGTGTAGAATTCTACTAGATGTTCAAAGAAGACCTACTACCAACACTCCTCAAACTATTCCACAAAATAAAAACAGAAAGAACACTATCTAGTTCATTCTATGAAGCTACGGTTACTCCAATACCAAAACCGTAAAAGACCCCCTCCCCCCAAAAAAAGAACTTCAGGCCAATTTCTCTTATGAATATCAATGCAAAAATGTTATTTAGTAATTTTCACAAGCTGACTTGAAGAACACATCATTCACCACAATCAAGTAGGCATTATCCCAGCAGGGTTTGTTCAATATAAGAAAATCCTCCAATGTAATACACTATATAAACAAACTCAGGGGAAAAAAATCACATGACCATCTCACTATATGCTAAAAAAGGCCTTTGATGAAATGTAATAGCCCTTCATATTAAAAGTCTTAGGGAGATCAGAAATTCAATGCACATACCTAAACATAATAAAAGCAGTATATAGCACACCAACAGCAAACATCAAATTAAATGGAGAGAAACTAGAAGTAATCCCACTGAAGTCAGGGACAAGACAAGGTTGCCAACTCTCTCCCTATCTATTCAACATAGTATTTGAAGTTCTAACTAAAGCAATTAGACAACAAAGGGAGGTCAAGTGGATATAAATTGGAAAGGAAGATGTCCAAATATACCTATTGCAGATGAGATTATAGTATACATAAGAAACCGCAAAAATTCCACCAGAGAACTCTTACAGCTGATAAACAACTTCAGCAAAGTGGCTGGATATAAAATTAATTCTAACAGATCAGTAGCCTTCCTTTATACAAAGCAGGCCAAAAGAGAAATTAGAGAAACAATACTCTTCAAAATAACCACAAATAGTCTAAAATATCTTAGGGTAACTCTAACCAAGCAAGTGAAAGATTTGTATAACAAGAAGTTCAAATCCCTGAAAGAGAGAAATGGAAGACCTCAGAAGATGGAAAGATCTCCCATGCTAAAGGATAAGTAGGATTACCATAGTGAAAATAGCCATCTTACCAAAAGCAATCTACAGATTCAATACAATTCCCATCAAATTTCCAACACAATTTTTTATAGACCTGGAAAGAGAAATTCCCAGCTTCATATAGAAAAACAAAAATCCCAGGATATCCAAAACAATCCTCAACAATAAAAGAACTTTGAGAGGAATCATCATCACTGACCTCAAGCTATACTAAAAAGCAATAGTGATTAAAAATGCATGGTAATGGTACAGAAACAGACACATTTGTCAATAGAATCTATTGGAGATCAAGAAATATACCCACAAGCTTAGGCTTCAGTCCTGAGGCCTCTGGCGGTAGCCCTCGGACCTCTCCGCTTCTGGATCCAGATCAGCCTGAGCAGCAGCCCCACATCTCCAGGTCCTGAAAGAGGCAGGTGGGGCTCCCTGGCGGCCAGCGGGAGAGGTCAGTGTGCTCCAGTGAATCCAATGGGCCCCAGCAGGAGCCTTCAGGCGCCTGCTTTGGGATCTGAACAGCCTGGGCCACAGCACTTGGTCTCCAGGAAGTGCTGGGGACCTGGTGTGCGCCCAGAGGCAGTCTGGGAGCTCACAGCCCAGCTCGTTCCAGCTTAGGCTTCAGTCCTGAGGCCTCTGGCAGTAGCCCTCGGACCTCTCCGCTTCCTGATCCAGTTCGGCCTGAGCAGCAGCCGCACATCTCCAGGTCCTGAAAGAGGCAGAGCTTAGGCTTCAGTCCTGAGGCCTCTGGCAGTAGCCCTCAGATCTCTGCACTTCCAGATCCAGATCAGCCTGAGCGGCAACACCACATCTCCAAGTCCTGAAAGAGGCAAGTGGGACTTCCAGGCGGCCAGCAAGGAGAAGACAGTGTGCTCCAGTGAATCCAGCGGGCCCCAGCAGGAGCCTTCAGGTGTCTGCTTCAGGGTCTGAACAGCTTGGACAACAACACCCTGTCCCCAGGCAGTGCAGGAGGTAAGCTGTGCACCAGAGGCCACCTGGGAAGGGGCAGCTTGCACTGGTGAGTCCAGCATTGACAACACCAACTAACACCAGTTAGATCTACATGGCAAAAGGCAGACACAGGAACGTCACTAACAGAAATCAAGGCAATATGGCAACATCTGAACCCAATTCTCCTCTACCAGCATGTCCTGGATACCCCATCACACCAGTAAAACAAGATTTGGATTTAAAATCACTGGTCATGATGCTGGTACAGGAACACATGAAGGACATACTTAAAGAAATTCAGGAGAAAATGGATCAAAAGTTAGAAGCCCTTGCAAGGGAAACACAAAAATTATTGAAAGAAATACAGGAGAATACAAAAGCCAATAATGAGGAAATGCAAAAAACACTTAAAGAAATACAGGAGAACTTTGGTCAACAGGTTGAGGTCATGAAAGAGGAAACACAAAAATCTCTTAAAGAATTACAGGAAAGCACAAACAAGTAAGTGAAGGAGCTAAGCAAAACAATCCAGTATCTAAAATCAGAAGTAGAAACAACTAAGAAAACTCAAAGGGAGACAACTTTGGAGATAGAAAGCCTTGGGAAGAAATCAGTGGACATAGATGCAAATATCAACAACAGAATACAAGAGATAGAAGAAAGAATCTCAGACGCTGAAGATACCATAGAAACCATGGGCTCAACAGTTAAAGAAAATGCAAAATGCAAAAAGCTTGTAACCCAAAATATCCAGGAAATCCAGGACACAATGAGAAGACCAAACCTAAGGATTATAGGCATAGATGAGAGTGAAGATTTACAACTTAAAGGGCCAGCAAATATCTTCAATAAAATTATGGAAGAAAACTTCCCTAACCTAAAGAGAGAGATGCCCATGAATATACAAGAAGCCTACAGAACTCCAAACAGACTGGACCAGAACAGAAATACTTCCTGTCACATAATAATCAAAACACCAAATGTACTAAACAAAGAAAGAATATTAAAGGCAGTAAGAGAAAAAGGCCAAGTAACATATAAAGGAAGACCTATCAGAATCACAGCAGACTTTTCACCTGAGACTATGAAGGCTAGAAGATCCTGGGCTGATCTCATGCAGACTCTAAGAGAACACAAATGCCAGCCAAAACTACTATATCCAGCAAAACTCTCAACCACCGTAGATGGAGAAACTAAGATATTCCATGACAAAACCAAGTTTACCCAATATCTATCCCAAACCCAGCCCTACAAAGGATAATAGGAGGAAAACACCAATACAGGGAGGGAAACTTCACCCTGGAAAAAGCAAGATAGTAACCTTTCATCAAACCCAAAAGAAGTTAACCAATCAAATTTAAAAAATAACGTCAAAAATGACAGGAAGTAACAATCACTATTCCTTAATATCACTTAACATCAATGGACTCAATGCCACAATAAAAAGACATAGACTAACTGACTGGATACGTAAACAGGACCCTACATTTTACTGTTTACAGGAAACATACCTAAGGGTCAAAGACAAACACTACCTTAGAGTAAAAGGCTGAAAGACAATTTTACAAGCAAATGGTCTCAGGAAACAAGCTGGAGTAGCCATTTTAATATCAGATAAAATTGACTTTCAACCCAAAGTCATCAAAAGAGACCCTGAGGGACACTTCTTGCTGGTCAAAGGAAAAATACAACAAGAAGAACTCTCAATCCTGAACATCTATGCTCCAAATGCAAGGGCACCCTCATTCGTAAAAGAAACTTTATTAAAGCTCAAAGCACACATTGCACCTAACACAATAATTGTGGGTGACTTCAACACTGCACTTTCCTCAATGGACCGATCAGGAAAACAGAAACTAAACAGGGACATAATGAAATTAATTGAAGCTTTGGACCAATTAGATTTAACAGATATATATAGAACATTCTATCCTAAAGCAAAAGAATATATCTTTTTCTCAGCACCTCATGGTACCTTCTCCAAAATCAACCATATAATTGGTCACAAGACAGACCTCAACAAATATAAGAAGATCGAACTAATCCCATGCCTCCTATCAGATCAGTATGGAGTAAAAGTGGTCTTCAATAGCAACAAAAACAACAGAAAACCCACATACATGTGGAAATTGAACAATATTCTACTCAATGATACCTTGGTCAAGGAAGAAATAAAGAAAGAAACTAAAGACTTTTTAGAACACAATGAAAATGAAGACACAACATACCCAAATCTATGGGACACAATGAAAGCAGTGCTAAGAGGAAAACTCATAGCCCTGAGTGCCTCCAAAAAGAAAATGGAGAGAGCATACATTACCAGCTTAATGACACGCCTGAAAGCCCTGGAACAAAAAGAAGCTATTTCACCCAGGTGGAGTAGAAGGCAGGAAATCATCAACCTCAGGGCTGAAATCAATCAAGTAGAAACAAAGAGAACCATACAAAGAATCAACAAAACCAGGAGCTGGTTCTTCGAGAAAATCAACAAGATAGATAAACCCTTAGCCAGACTGACCAAAGGGCACAGAGAAAGTATCCAAATTAACAAACTTAGAAATGAAAAGGGAGATATAACAACAGAAACTGAGGAAATCCAAAAAATCATCAGATCCTACTACAAGAGCCTATACTCAACACAACTGGAGAACCTGGAGGAAATGGACAATTTCCTTGACAAATACCAAATACCAAAATTAAATCAGGACCAAATAGATCATCTAAACAGTCCCATAATGCCGAAAGAAATTGAAGGAGTCATAGAAAGTCTTCCAACCAAAAAAAGCACAGGACCAGATAGATGGTTTCAGTGCAGAATTCTATCAGACCTTCAAAGATGAGTTAACACCAATACTCTTCAAATTATTCCACAAAATAGAAACAGAAGGAACACTACCCAATTCCTTCTATGAAGCCACAATTACGCTGATACCAAAACCACACAAAGATCCAACAAAGAAAGAGAACTTCAGACCAATTTTCCTTATGAACATCTATGCAAAAATACTCAATAAAATTGTTGCCAACTGAATCCAAGAACACATCAAAACGATCATCCACCATGTTCAAGTAGGCTTTATCCCGGGAATGCAGGGTTGGTTCAATATGCGGAAATCCATCAATGCAATCCACTACATAAACAAAGTCAAAGAACAAAACCACATGGTCATTTCATTGGATGCTGAAAAAGCATTTAACAAAATTCAGCATCCTTTCATGCTTAAAGTCTTGGAAAGAACAGGAATTCAAGGCCCATACCTAAGCATAGTAAAAGCAATATACAGCAAACTGGTAGCCAGCATCAAACTAAATGGAGAGAAACTTGAAGCAATCCCTCTAAAATCAGGGACTAGACAGGGCTGCCCCCTTTCTCCTTATCTTTTCAACATTGTACTTGAGGTACTAGCTCAGGCAATTCGACAACATAAGGAGGTCAAAGGGATACAAATTGGAAAGGAAGAAGTCAAACTATCATTATTTGCAGATGACATGATAGTCTACCTAAGTGACCCAAAAAACTCCACTAGAGAACTCCTACAGCTGATAAACAACTTCAGCAAAGTGGCAGGTTATAAAATCAACTAAAGCAAATCAGTGGCCTTCCTATACTCAAAGGATAAGCAGGCTGAGAAAGAAATTAGGGAAATGACCCCCTTCACAATAGCCACAAATAGTATAAAGTATCTTGGGGTGACTCTTACCAAACATGTGAAAGATCTGTATGACAAGAACTTCAAGACTCTGAAGAAGGAAATGGAAGAAGACCTCAAAAAATGGGAAAACCTCCCATGCTCATGGATCGGTAGAATCAATATAGTTAAAGTGGCCATTTTGCCAAAAGTAATCTACAGATTCAATGCAATACCCATCAAAATCCCAACTCAATTCTTCACAGAGTTAGAAAGAGCAATTATCAAATTCATCTGGAATAACAAAAAACCCAGGATAGCTAAAACTATTCTCAGCAACAAAAGAAAGTCTGGGGGAATCAGTATCCCTGACCTCAAGCAATACTACAGAGCAATAGTGTTGAAAACTGCATGGTACTGGTACAGTGACAGGCAGGAGGATCAATGGAACAGGATTGAAGATCCAGAAATGAACCCACACACCTATGGCCACTTGATCCTCGACAAAGAGGCTGAAAACATCCAATGGAAAAAAGATAGCCTTTTCAACAAATGGTGCTGGTTCAACTGGAGGTCAGCATGCAGAAAAATGCGAATTGATCCATCCTTGTCTCCTTGTACTAAGCTCAAATCCAAATGGATCAAGGACCTCCACATAAAGCCAGACACTCTGAAGCTAATAGAAAAGAAACTGGGGAAGACCCTTGAGGACATCGGTACAGGGAGAAAGTTTCTGAACAGAACACCAATAGCGTATGCTCTAAGAGCAAGAATTGACAAATGGGACCTCATAAAATTACAAAGTTTCTGTAAGGCAAAGGACACCATCAAGAGGACAAATCAGCAACCAACAAATTGGGAAAAGATCTTCACCAATCCTACATCAGATAGAGGCCTAATATCCAATATATATAAAGAACTCAAGAAGTTAGACTCCAGAAAACCAAACAACCCTATTAAAAAATGGGGTACAGAGTTAAACAAAGAATTCTCACCTGAAGAACTTTGGATGGCGGAGAAGTATCTTAAAAAATGCTCAACTTCATTGGTCATTAGGGAAATGCAAATCAAAACAACCCTGAGATTTCACCTTACACCAGTCAGAATGAGTAAGATTAAAAATTCCGGAGATAGCAGTTGTTGGAGAGGGTGTGGAGAAAGAGGAACACTCCTCCACTGCTGGTGGGGTTGCAAATTGGTACAACCACTCTGGAAATCATTCTGGTGAACCCCGAAAACTGGGCACCTCACTTCCAGAAGATTCTGCTATACCACTCCTGGGCATATACCCAGAGGATTCCCCACAATGTAATAAGGATACATGCTCTACTATGTTCATAGCAGTCCTATTTATAATTGCCAGATGCTGGAAAGAACCCAGGCATCCCTCAACAGAAGAGTGGATGCAAAAAATGTGGTATATCTACACAATGGAGTACTATTCAGCCATTAGAAACAATGAATTCATGAAATTCTTAGGCAAATGGATGGAGCTAGAGAACATCATACTAAGTGATGCAACACAGACTCAAAAGGTGAATCATGGTATGCACTCACTAATAAGTGGATATTAACCTAGAAAACTGGGATACCCAAAACATAATCCACACATCAAATGAGGTACAAGAAGAAAGGAGGAGTGGCCCCTGGTTCTGGAAAGACTCAGTGAAGCAGTATCCGGCAAAACCAGAACGGGGAAGTGGGAAGGGGTGGGTGGGAGGACAGGGGGAGAGAAGGGGGCTTACGGGACTTTGTGGGAGTGGGGGGGCTAGGAAAGGGGAAATCATTTGAAATGTAAATAAAAAATATACCGAATAAAAAAAAAATTAAAAAAAAAAATCTAGTTACCTGTCCTGACTCTGCTCAGGAACAACTACAAATAATACTGTAATTAATTGAGGTTGGCTATGAATGGAAATTGTGTAGATGAATTTTATTATGAAAGAATAAAAGCAAGCTTACTAACCTGAAAAAAAAAAAAAGAAATATACCCACACACCTATGGGCACTTGATCTTTGATCCAAAAAAAAAAAAAAGGCAAAACAACACAGTGGGAAAAGGAAAGCATCTTTAACTAATGATGCTGCTATCACTCATGATCTGCATGAATGAAAATGATCCACCGTTATCACCTTGTTCAAGTCCAAGTGGATCAAGGACCTCAACAGAAAACCAGATACACTGAATCTAGTAGAAAAGAAAATTTGGAAGAGCCTCGATCACATTGACACAGGGGAAATTTTCCTGAACAGAACACCAATGGCTCAGGCTATAATATCAACAATTGATGAATAGGACCTTACTAAACTAAAAATCTTCTGTAATCAGAGGACACTGCCAATAGGACCAAATGGCACTCTAGATTGAGAAAAGTTCTTCACTAACCCTACATCTCACAAGGCTAATATGCAAAATATAAAAGAACTCAAAATTTAGACTCAAAAAAAACAAAACAAAACAAAACCAAGTAACCCAATTTTAAAAATGCAGTACAGAGCTAAACAAAAAATTCTCAATAGAGACATTTCAACTGGCTGAGAAGCACTTAAAGAAATGTTTAACGTCCTTGTCATCAGGGAAAGGCAAATCAAACAACTGACATTGCACCTTTCACCAATCAGAATGGCCAAGATAAAAACTCAGGAAGAACACATTCTGGTGAGGATGTGAAGAAACGAGAATACTCCCGCAGTGCTCAGATTGAAAACTGGTACTATCACTCTAGAAATCAATCTTGCAGCTCATCAGAAAATTAAAAACAGTTCTACCTGAAGACTCAGCTAGATATATTGCTTCTTGACATATACCCAAAAGATGTTCCACAATATCAAAACTACATGTGCTACACTTGATCAGAACAGCCTTATTCTCCTGAGTTTTTAATCTTAGCCATTCTGACTAGTGTGAATAAGCCCATGGTTGTTTTGATGTGCATTTCCCTAATGACTAATGATGTTGAACATTTCTAAAGGTGCTTCTCAGCCATCAAAAGTTCTTCAGACGAAAATTCTTTGTTTAGCTCTGTACCCCATTTTTAATAGGGTTATTTGGTTTTCTGGGGTCTAACTTCTTTGTATATATTGGATATTAGCCCTCTGTTGGATGTAGGATTGGTGAAGATCTTTTCCCAATTTGTTGCTTGCCATTTTGTGCTTTTGATGGTGTTCTTTGCCTTACAGAAACTTTGTAATTTTATGAGGTCCCATTTGTCAATTCTTGATCTTAGAGCATAAGCTATTGGTGTTCTGTTCAGGAACTTTCCCTCTGTGCCCATGTCCTCAAGGGTCTTCCCCAGTTTCTTTTCTATTAGATTCAATGTGTCTGGTTTTTTGTTGTTGTTGTTGTTGAGGTCCTTGATCCACTTGGAGTTTAGCTTAGTACAAGGAGATAAGGATGGATCAATTCCCATTCTTCTGCATGCTGACCTCCAATTAAACCAGCACCATTTGTTGAAAAGGCTATCTTTTTTCCACTGGATTTTTTCAGCTCCTTTGTCAAAGATCAAGTGACCATAGGTGTTTGGGTTCATTTCTGGGTCTTCGGGTTCATTTCTGGGTCTTCAGTCCTATTCCATTGATCCACCTGCCTGTCACTGTACCAATACCATGTAGTTTTTAACACTATTGCTCTGTAGTACTGCTTAAGGTCCAGGATACTGATTCCCCCAGAAGTTCTTTTACTGTTGAGAATAGTTTTAGCTATCCTGGGTTTTTTGTTATTCCAGATGAATTTGAGAATTGCTCTTTCTAACTCTATGAAGAACTGAGTTGGGATTTTGATGGGGATTGTGTTGAATCTGTACATTGCTTTAGGCAAGATGGCCATTTTAACTATGGTGTTGGCAAGGATGTGGAGAAAGAAGAACACTCCTCCACTGCTGGTGGGATTGCAAGACGGTGCAACCACTCTGGAAATCAGTCTGGTGCCTCAGAAAACTGGGCACAACACTTCCGGAGGACCCTGCTATGCCACTCCTGGGCATACACCCAGAGAATTCCCCGGCATGCAATAAGGACACATGGTCCACTATGTTCATAGCAGCCTTATTTATAATAGCCAGAAGCTGGAAAGAACCCAGATGTCCCTCAATGGAGGAATGGATACAGAAAATGTGGTATATTTACACAATGGAATACTACTCAGCCATTAAATCAATAAATTCATGAAATTCTTAGGCAAATGGTTGGAACTCGAAAATATCATCATAAGTGAGGTAACTCATTCACAAAAGAACACACATGGAATGCATCACTAATAAGTGGATATTAGCCCAGAAGCTCTGAATACCCAAGACATAACTCACATATCATATCATTCCCAAGAAGAAGGAAGGAAAGGGTCCTAGTCCTGGAAAGGCTTGATGCAGCATTGTAAGTGATTGCTAGGACAGAGAAGTGGGAGGGGGCTGATTGGGGAATGGGTGGAGGGAAGAGGGCTTATGAGACTTATGGGGAGGGGAGAACCGGGAAGGGGAAAATCATTTGGAATGTAAACAAAGAATATAGAAAATAATAATAAAACAGCCTTATTCTCAGATGTCCCTAAACCAATGAATTGATACAGAAAATGGATATTAACATAGTGGAATACTAGTCAGCTATTATAAACAAGACCATTATGAATTTTGCAGGCAAATGGATGGAACTAGAAAATATCACCTTGAGTGAGGTAACCCAAATCCAAAAGGACATTGCTGATAAAAAAAGGACTCTCTGATAAATGGATATTAGCCAAGAAGTACAGAATACCTATATATACCCCACAGACCTTAAGAAGTTAAACAAGAAAGAAAGCCCAAGTGAGGTTGTTTCAATTCTACTAGAAGGGGGAAAAATAGGTATGGGAGGCAGAGGGTAGGAGGGGTGAGAGATGTGAGGAGCAGGTAGAAAGGAGGGCAGGATCAGGTATGGGGAAGACAATAGAGAAGTCCAGAGGGACAGGAGAATGTCTTTTAATTTGAATATTCTCTCCTGCCTTTTAGTTAATTTGGATAAGAGTTTGTTAATCTTATTGAATTTTTTTCAAAGAACCATCTCTTTCTTTCATTGATTCATTGTATTGTTCTTTGTTTCTATTTTGTTGAGTTCAGTCCTGAGTTTGATTATTTCTTGCCATCTAATCATTTTTGGAGGAATTTTTTCTTCTAGAGCTTTCTGGCATGTTATCAGGTTGTTAGTATGTGATCTCCCTGGTTTGGGGGTTTGTTTTTTTGTTTTGTTTTGCTTTCTTTGTTTTGTTTTGTTTTTTAGGTAGGCAATACGTGTTATGAACCTGTGAGGGTTTGTATTTGCTTGGCCTAGGGAGTGGTACTATTAGAGGGTGTGGCCATGTTAGAGTAAGTGTGGCCTGTTGGAGTAGATGTGTAATTGTGGGTATAGGCTTTAAGACTCTCATCCTAGCTGCCTGGAAGTCAACCTTCAAAGGAAGATGTAGAACTCTTAGCACTACCTGCACCATGCCTGCCTAGATGCTGACATGCCCCCACCTTGATGATAATGGACTTGACCTCTGAACCTGCAAATTTTGTCCTTTATAAGACTTGCCTTGGTCATGGTGTCCATTCACAGTAAATTTCTGACTAAGGCAGAACCACTTTCCCGTGTCCCATAATGTGGGGTATGTTGTGTTTTCATTTGCGTTGAATTCTAGAACATCTTTAATTTCTTTCTTTCTACATTGACCCATTTTCATTAAGTAGCAAGTTATTCAGTTTCTTTGAGTTTGTAAGCTTTCTTTTTTTTTTCCTGTTAATGTTGATATTCACCTTTAACTCGTTGTGGTCTGATAGGATACAGGAATGTGAGGCCATGCCAGGAAACCTAGTAAGGCTGAGCTGACTTGGAAGCCCCAGAACCAAAAAACGTTCAGTAGGAGCTTCACCTGCTCCAGACTAGACCCCCATCAAGGAGCCACCGCCCTGTAGAGAGGATCATGACCATCAGTCAGAAGGGGCAGAGTCCCAAGCCCGTCCAGATGCAGATGATTCCCTAACATCTCAGACCAAGTCAACAGAAAACATCTGCTGTCAGACCCCAACCCACCCCCAAAGTGAATATCAGATCCTATCTAAAAGGAATAAAGGTGTGTGAGACTTACTCGATCGTCTGAAAGCATCTGTTGTATAAGAGATATAACACCACTCTTAAAAGTTTTCACCTCTAGAAGCTCCCCTGCACCTTGCTTGTTAGCCTAGAGCCCTCTGCCATCTCTGCTGGGTTCTGCTTGGCTCTGCACGGTGCTGTGACTCAGAGCAACAGCAGCAGCTCTGGCAGCAGCTGGCACCAGAGCATCAGTGGCAGTTGCACTTCCCATTCCCTGCACTTGCCCTTTCCCCTGCGCTTGAACACTCATGCTGGGTGGGGCCAGAGGTCTCCATGGCTAGCACAGGAAGCCATTTTAATATTCTTTTATCAGTTGTAACTTGCTTTTTATTTGGGTATGTGGCCAATTTGAGACAAAGTTAAATTAGCTGCAAAAAAGAACATATATTCTTTTGTGTTGAGGTGAAATATTCTCCAGATATCTCTTATTTCCATTTGGTTTATATTTGTTAGTACCAGAACTTCTCTGTTTAGTTTTTGTCTGGAACTAAACTAGATCTATAACTGTGGGTGTAGGCTTTAAGACCCTCATCCTAGCTGCCTGGAAGTCAACCTTCAAATGAAAACGTAAAACTCTTAGCACTACCTGCACCATGCCTGCCTAGATGCTGGCATGCTCCCACAGTATTGAGAGTGCAGTATTGAAGTCCCATGCTATCGGATGTGTGAGGATCAATATGTGATTTAAACTGTAGTGTAGGACCGTGAAAGGCAGCCTGGTTCCTAGCTGAGCTAAGGCTAGAAACCCTTGTGGCCCTGAAGGGACAGCAGGCATTTTTGCCTGGTTCCCAAACATCAGACTACTAACAGGAGGCCAGAGCCCTCCATAGATTTGTGACCATAAGCAGTTACATAAGGGCAGCACCCCAATCCCCTCCAGAGATAGAGGATGTGACCTAAGGTCATGAACCCTCAAGACAGATCTACATTTTTATGAAGTACCTAAAGGCCTAGATGAGACTTAGTCAATTCAACTTTCCTTCCCAACAAAAGGACCTGCACCTCAGGCCTGCCCTGAAAAGTGGGATACAGTTTTACTCATCCTCTTTCCTCCATGACAATAAATGCCTTAAAAGCATGGACTGACTCTTCTCATTCGGATCCGCTGGGGGGAGCCATAGAGCCTTCGCTATAGAGCCACTTTCCAATCCCTCGTACAAGGCCTCTCTGTGCTGCCAGCCACGACCACCAGGCCAAGCCAAATGCCCACCGACAAGCCAAGAATTCCTTCCTGTGGGACCCAGCCAGATCTTTCCCCTCTCTTTTCCCCCTGGTCCCCGGCTAGATCCATCCTGAAGGCCCCTACTCCATTCTTAGCTTTTTCTGCAGTTGCCAACGGCACCTGGGTACCCAAGAGCCTGAAAACCAGACAGCCCTGGCCTCATTGTAGTGATCCCCCAAGCCAGCTCCGGCTGTCCCTGTGACCTCAGACTCTGCTCCTCTACCCCTGGAGCGGTGTCCCACAGCTTCCCGTAGCCAGACACCCAGGAACCAGCATGGGGTATGCTCAGTCAAATTTCACTGGTCCTGCCTCTCCGAGCAGCCTGAGCCCTGTGGTGGAGCAGATCCAGGACCCTACTTAACCCTACACTACAGTAGTGTTTCTTTTACAAACTTGGGTGCCCGTGTGTTTGAGGCACAGATGTTCAGAATTGCAGCATTATCTCTGTGGATATTTCCTTTAATGAGTATGTATGGTCCTTCCCCATCTTTTCTGGTTAGTTTTGGTGTGAAGTTTATTTTTTTTTAGAAATTAAAATGGCTACATGAACTTGCTTCTTAAGAACGTTAGCTTGGAATACAGTTTTCCAACCACTTACAATGTTGCAGTGACTATCGTTAATGTTGATATGGGTGTTCTTGGATGAATCCTGCTTTCACATGCATGCTGTTAGTCTGTATCTTTTTTTTTTATTGACAACTTGAGTTTATTTATATTGAAAGATATCAATGGCAAGTCATTGTTGATTCCTAGTATTTTATTGTTGATGATGATGATGGTCGTGGTGGTGGTGGTATGATATATGTGTTTTTTCCTTCTTTTTATTTTGCTGGTCTGAGATTATTTATTCTCTGTGTTTTCATGATTGTAATTAACATCCTTATGTTGGAATTTTCCTTCTAGCACCTTCTATATGGCTCAATTTGTAGATAAGTATTGCTTAAATTTGGCTCTGTGTTGAAATGACTTATTTTCTCCATCTATGGTTATTGAAAACATTGCAGAGTATAGTAGTCTGGGCTATTGTGTACGGTCTCTCAGAGTCTTTAGCACATGAGTCCAGATTCTTCTTTTAGAGTTTAGGAAACTTTTAGAGTTTCCATTGAGAACTCAAATCAATCCTAATAAGTCTGCCTTTATATGTTACATGGTCTTTTTCCCTTATAGCTTTTATTGTTCTTTCTTTGTTCAGTATGTTTAGAGTTTTAATAATTATGGGCCAAGAAGACTGGTTTCTAGTCCAGTCTATTTGGTGTTCTGTATGACTCACATACCTCTATAGAAACTTTCTTTAGGTTTAGGTTAGGGTTTTTTTTTCTGTAATTTTGTTGAAAATATTTTCTGGGCCTTTGAGCTGAAATTTTTCTCTTTCTTTAGTTTCTGGTTATTCTTTTCAGGGAGTCCCAGAATCCTTGGATGTTATATGTCAAGATTTTGGGGTTTTTTTAGATTTAATATTTTCTTTGACCAATGTATCCATTTCTTTTATCACATCTTTAATGTCTCAGATTTTCTGTTACTCTCATTCTGTTGGTGAACCTTACCTCTGCAGTTCCTGTTCAAATTCCTAAATTTTTCATTTCCAGATTCCCTCAGTTTGGGGTTATTTTTAACAGATTCTATTTCCATTTTCAGGTTGTGAAAATTTTTCATTTCCTTCCTCTGTGTTTGTTCATTTGGATGTATTTAAGGAATTTATTAATTTCCTCTTGAATTATCCTTATCATTTCACATATGATCTTCATATTAAGTTCTTTTTCTTGTACTTCAGACTATTTTGGAATATTTAAAGCCTGCTGTAGTAGGGTTGCTGGCTGTAATAGACACATAATGTACTGATTGTTATTGATTGTGTTTTAACACTGATGTTGAATTGGAGTTGGAAAGATTATAGTTCCAGGTGCTGATATCTAGTTTTGTCATTGCTGGGTGTGTGTTTTGTTTCTTGGTTTCTGTTTCCTCTCTGAATTTTAGGAACATGTGATGTCTGTGTATTGTCTGGTAGAAATTTTGGAGAGTTTAATCAGTTTCTTATGCAAGCACAGTATGGATGTTATTTACTGGAGCAGGGGCAAGTCATCAAGGCAACATCTCTGAAGAAAATATCATCCCCTCCTCTAAGAAGTGTTATTTGCTAACAATCTTTTAGATAGAGCTGGTTCCTCCATTTATGATTAAATGTTGACAATCCACATCTTGTACATGTTGTCAGATAACTATAGATACAGTGAGTTCATTGATGCAATGGCTGCGTCATATACAACAGATGTCTTTTTGCTGCACATTTTCCATTATCTGGTTCTTATTCTTTCTACCCCTTCTTCCTTGATTTTTCTTGAGTTTTTTTCTCTATATTCTTTGTTTACATTCCAAATGATTTCCCCTTTCCCGGATCCCCCCTCCCCATATGTTCCATAAAACTTCTTCTCTCCATCCATTCTCCAATCACCTCCCTCCTTTTTTTCTCTGTCCTTATATTCCCCTCCAATGCTAGATCAATCCTTTCCAGGATCAGGACCTTCTCCATACTTCTTCATGGGAGTCATTTGTTATGCGATTTGTGCCTTGGGTATTCAGGGTTTCTGGGCTAATTAATATCCACTTATCAGAGATTGCATTCCATGTGTATTCTTTTGTGACTGGGTTACATCACTTAGGATGATATTTTCCAGATCAAACCATTTGCCTAAAAATTTTGTGAATTCATTGTTTCTAATTGCTGAGTAGTATTCCATTGTGTAAATATACCACATTTTCTGTATCCATTCCTCCTTTGAGGGGTATCTGGGTTCTTTCCAGCTTCTGGCTATTATAAATAAAGCTGCTATGAATATAATGGAGCATGTGTCTTTATTGCATGCCGGGGAATCCTTTGGGTATATGCCCAGAAGAGGTATAGCGGGGTCCTCCGGAAGTGTCATGTCCAGTTTTCTGGGGAACTGCCAGATTGATTCCCAAAGTGGTTGTACCATCTTACAGCCCCACCAACAGTGGAGGAGTGTTCCTCTTTCTCCACATCCTTGCCAACACCTGCTGTCTCCTGAGTTTTTAATCTTAGCCATTCTGACTGGTGTAAGGTGAAATCTCAGGGTTGTTTTGATCTGCATTTCCCTAATGACTAATGATGTTGAGCACTTCTTAAGGTGCCTCTCCACCATCCGAATTTCTTAAGGTGAAAATTCTTTGTTTAGATCTGTGCCCCATTTTTAATAGGGTTATTTGGTTCCCTGGGGTCTAACTTCTTGAGTTCCTTGTATATATTGGATATTAGCCCTCTATCAGATGTAGGGTTGGTGAATATCCTTTCCCAGTGTGATGGTTGCCATTTTGTCCTTTTAACAGTGTCCTTTACCTTACAGAAACTTTGTAATTTTATGAGGTCCCATTTGTCAATTCTTGATCTTAGAGCATGAGCTATTGGTGATCTGTTCAGGAACTTTTCCCCTGTGCCCATGTCCTCTAGGGTCTTCCCCAGTTTCTTTTCTATTAGTTTCAGTGTGTCTGGCTTTACATGGAGGTCCTTGATCCACTTGGAGTGAAGTTTAGTACATGGAGATAAGAATGGATCAATTCAAATTCTTCTGCATGCTGACCTCCAATTGATCCAGCACCATTTAATGAAAAGGCTATCTTTTTTCCACTGGATGTTTTTGGCTCCTTTGTCGAAAATCAAGTGACCATAGGTGTGTGGGTTCATTTCTGGATCTTCAATTCTATTCCATTGGTCCACTTGTCTGTCACTGTGCCAATACCATGCAGTTTTTATTACTATTGCTCTGTAGTATTGCTTGAAGTCAGGGATACTGATTCCCCCAGAATTTCTTTTGTTGTTGAGAATAGTTTTAGCTATCCTGGGTTTCTTGTTATTCCAGATGAATTTGAGAATTGCTTTTTCTAACTCTGTGAAGAACTGAGTTGGGATTTTGATGGGGATTGCATTGAATCTGTAGATTGCTTTTGGCAAGATGCCCATTTTAACTATATTAATCCTGCCAATCCACCAACATGGCAGATTTTTCCATTTTCTGAGGTCTTCTTCCATTTCCTTCTTCAGAAACCTGAAGTTCTTGTCATATAGATCCTTCACTTGTTTGGTTAGAGTCACACCAAGATACTTTATGTTGTTTGTGGCTATTGTGAAGGGTGTCACTTCCCTAACTTCTTTCTCAGCCTGCTTATCCTTTGAGTATAGGAAGGCAACTGATTTGCTTGAGTTGATTTTATAACCAGCCACTTTGCTGAAGTTGTTTATCAGCTGTAGGAGTTCTCTGGTGGAGTATTTCGGGTCACTTAAGTAGACTATCATGTCATCTGCAAATAGTGATAATTTGACTTCTTCCTTTCCAATTTGTATCCCCTTGACCTCCTTATGTTGTCTAATTGCTCTAGCTAGAATTTCAAGTACTATATTGAAAAGATATGGAGAGAGAGGACAGCCTTGTCTAGTTCCTGATTTTAGTGGGATTGCTTCAAGTTTCTCTCCATTTAGTTTGATGTTGGCTACTGGTTTGCTGTATATTGCTTTAATGATGTTTAGGTATGGGCCTTGAATTCCGTTTCTTTCCAAGACTTTTAGCATGAAAGGATGCTGAATTTTGTCAAATGCTTTTTCTGTATCTAATGAGATGACCATATGGTTTTTTCTTTGAGTTTGTTTATGTAGTGGATAGCATTGATGGATTTCCTTATATTGAACCATCCCTGCATCCCTGGGATGAAGCCTACTTGATCATGGTGGATGATTGTTTTGATGTGTTCTTGGATTTGGTTGGCAAGAATTTTATTAAGTATTTTTTCATCAATATTCATAAGAGAAATTGGCCTGAAGTTCTCTTTCTTTGTTGGATCTTTGTGTGGTTTTTGTATCAGCATAATTGTGGCTTCATAGAACGAGTTGGGTAGAGTTCCTTCTGTTTCTATTTTGTGGAATAGTTTGAAGAGTATTGGTGTTAGGTCTTCTATGAAGGTCTGATAGAATTCTGCACTGAAGCCACCTGGTCCTGTGCTTTTTTTTGGTTGGGAGACTTTCTATGAATCTTTTTATTTCTTCTGGTGTTATGGGACTGTTTAGTTGATCTATTTGACCCTGATTTAATTTTGGTATCTAATATCTGTCTAGGAAACTGTCCATTTCCTCCATATTCTCCAGTTGTGTTGAACTCCAGGCTTTTGTAGTAGGATTTAATAATTTTTTTGAATTTCCTCAGTTTCTGTTGTTATATCTCCCTTTTCATTTCTAAATTTGTTAATCTGGATACTGTCTCTGTGCCCTTTGGTTAGTCTGGCTAAGGGTTTATCTATCTTGTTGATTTTCTCAAAGAACCAGCTCCTGGTTTTGTTGATTCTTTGTATGGTTCTCTTTGTTTCTACTTGATTGTTTTCGGCCCTGAGTTTGATGATTTTCTGCCTTCTACTCCTCCTGGGTGAAATAGCTTCTTTTTGTTCCAGGGCTTTCAGGTGTGTCATTAAGCTGTTAGTGTATGCTCTCTCCATTTTCTTTTTGGAGGCACTCAGGGCTATGAGTTTTCCTCTTAGCACTGCTTTCATTGTATCCCATAGATTTGGGTATGTTGTGTCTTCATTGTCATTAAGTTCTAAAAAGTCTTTAATTTCTTTCTTTATTTCTTCCTTGACTAAGGTATTATTGAGTAGACTATTGTTCAGTTTCCACATGTATGTGGATTGTCTGTTGTTTTTGTTGCTATTGAAGACCACTTTTACTCCATAGTGATCTGATAGGAGGCATGGGATTAGTTTGATCTTCCTATATTTATTGAGGTCTGTCTTGTGACCAATTATATGGTCGATTTTGGAGAAGGTACCATGAGGTGCTGAGAAAAAGGTATATTCTTTTGCTTTAGGATAGAATATATATATATATTAAATCTAATTCGTCCAAAGCTTCAATTACTTTCATTGTGTCCCTGTTCAGTTTCTGTTTTCCTGATCGGTCCATTGAGGAAAGTGCAGTGTTGAAGTCACCCACAATTATTATGTTAGGTGCAATGTGTGCTTTAAGCTTTAGTAAAGTTTCTTTTATGAATGAGGGTGCCCTTGGATTTGGAGCATATATGTTCAGGATTGAGAGTTCTTCTTGTTGTATTTTTCCTTTGACCAGCAAGAAGTGTCCCTCAGACTCTCTTTTGATGACTTTGGGTTGAAAGTCAATTTTAATCTGATATTAGAATGGCTACCCCAGCTTGTTTCCTGAGACCACTTGCTTGTAAAATTGTCTTCTAGCCTTTTACTCTAAGGTAGTGTTTGTCTTTGACACTCTGGTGTGTTTCCTGTATGCAGCAAAATGTAGGGTCCTTTTTACGTATCCAGTCGGTTAGTCTATGTCTTTTTATTGGGGCATTGAGTCCATTGATGTTAAGAGATATTAAGGAATAGTGATTGTTACTTCCTGTCATTTTTGATGTTATTTTTTAAATTTGATTTGTTAACTTCTTTTGGGTTTGATGAGAGAAGGTTACTATCTTGCTTTTTCCAGGGTGAAGTTTCCCTCCTTGTATTGGTGTTTTCCTCCTATTATCCTTTGTAGGGCTGGGTTTGTGGATAGATATTGGGTAAACTTGGTTTTGTCATGGAATATCTTAGTTTCTCCATCTATGGTGATTGAGAGTTTTGCTGGGTATAGTAGTTTTGGCTGGCATTTGTGTTCTCTTAGAGTCTGCATGAGATCTGCCCAGGATCTTCTAGCTTTCATATTCTCAGGTGAAAAGTCTGCTGTGATTCTGATAGGTCTTCCTTTATATGTTACTTGGCCTTTTCCCCTTACTGCCTTTAATATTCTTCCTTTGTTTAGTACATTTGGTGTTTTGATTATTATGTGATGGGAGGTATTTCTGCTCTGGTTCAGTCTGTTTGGAGTTCTGTACGCTTCTTGTATATTCATGGGCATCTCTCTCTTTAGGTTAGGAAAGTTTTCTTCCATAATTTTATTGAAGATATTTGCTGGCCCTTTAAGTTGTAAATCTTCACTCTCATCTATGCCTATAATCCTTATGTTTGGTCTTCTCATTGTGTCCTGGATTTCCTGGATATTTTGGGTTACAAGCTTTTTGCTTTTTGCATTTTCTTTAACTGTTGAGTCCATGGTTTCTATGGTATCTTCAGCATCTGAGATTCTTTCTTCTATCTCTTGTATTCTGTTGTTGATATTTGCATCTATGTCCACTGATTTCTTCCCAAGGTTTTCTATCTCCAAAGTTGTCTCCCTTTGAGTTTTCTTAGTTGTTTCTACTTCTGATTTTAGATCCTGGATGGTTTTGCTTAGCTCCTTCACTGGCTTGTTTGTGCTTTCCTGTAATTCTTTAAAAGCTTTTTGTGTTTCCTCTTTCATGACATCAGCCTGTTGATCAAAGTTCTCCTGTGTTTCTTTAAGTGATTTTTTCCGTTTCCTCCTTATTGGCTTTTGTATTCTCCTGGATTTCTTTCAATGATTTTTGTGTTTCCCTTGTAAGGGCTTCTAACTTTTGATCCATTTTCTCCTGAATTTCTTTAAGTATGTCCTTCATGTGTTCCTGTACCAGCGTCATGACCAGTAATTTTAAATCCAAGTCTTGTTTTACTGGTGTGATGGGGTATCCAGGACATGCTGATAAAGGAGAATTGGGTTCAGATGCTGCCATATTGCCTTGATTTCTGTTAGTGACGTTCCTGCATTTGCCTTTTGCCATCTAGTTCTCACTGGTGTTAGTTGGTCTTGTCAATGCTGGACTCACCAGTGCAAGCTGCCTCTTCCCAGGTGGCCTCTGGGGCACAGCTGACCTCCTGCACTGCCTGGAGACAGGATGCTGTTCTGTGGCCTAGGCTGTTCAGATCCCGAAGCAGACACCTGAAGGCTCCCGCAGGGGCCTGCTGGACTCACCGGAGCACACTGACTCCTCCCCGCCAGCCTCCCGGATGCCCCTCTTGCATCTTGCAGGACCAGGAGATGTGGCGTTGCAGCCCAGGCTGTTCTGGATCCCAAAGCGGAGATCTGAAGGCTCCTGCCAGAGGCCTTAGGACTCTTGAGTTTTGAAAGGAAATACAAAGCTCCTGAGGATAGGAAAAATTTCAACATGGGGACAAGTAAAGATTGAAATAATGTATTCACAAGCTGATGATTGGTGGCAAAGGTAAGAAAAAAAAATTTAAGGAATAAATTATCTTTTAGAACTTCTAGAGTCAATGTGGCCTAGCAAACATCTTAATTTGGGATCAATTGTGGTGATGTGCTACATATATGGGAAACTAACAAACAAGAGATCATAGGAAATCATAAAATTTAAAATTAAAAGTTATTAAACAGAATACAGAAAAAGAATAAAATCAGAAGTTGGTTCTGTAAGGGTATAAACAAAAATTAAAACTTTAAAAATTAAACTTTTCACAACTTTAACAAGGAAAGAAGAGAAAACAGATATTCCCAAATATGAGCCATTTAACAGATGATCATGCTGTAAATGATTCAGACATAGGAAGGATGAAGACATGTTATCAACACCACTGTACTAATAATTTAACCACACAGGACAAAAAGAAAAATTTCCAAAGACTCATGAAGAAATAAAAAATTGGAATCACTTCATATCTTTAAAATAAATTTACTTATATACAAAACTCTTATAATGTGAATGTTATTAGATTCATGGGCTAAATGTTTAGGAAATAAAACAAATATTAAATATACTCTCTGATATAATTGATGAGGAGGAAATATTTCTCAAATTGTTTCACACCAAAATTAGTATGATAGATACTAAAACCACAAAAAGGATCCTTTAGGATATCTACACACCAGTATCCTTCATAGTGGTAACCAAAAAGAGCCTTTACTAAATTTTAGCAAACTAGGGTCATGACTGAATGGTTAAGAGAGATTTTGGCTTTTGCAGAAGACCTAAATTAGGCTCCCAGCAGTGATGTGGAGCTCACAACCTTCTGTAGCTCCAGTTCCAGAAAATCCGATGCCTTCTTCTGGCCTTTATGGACACTGCACACATATGATACGCATACAAACATGCAGGCAAGTACTCACACATACAATAAAAATAAATAAACTATTCAAAAGCTTTTGCAAACTGAATCCAAGGATATAATCATCCAGTGTATGTATGTTCTAGGAAGGTGATTTTTATATACTATTTAAATTTTCATTGTAAGTCACTATTAATTAAAAAGAATATGATGATTTCTGAAGATCCAATAAGAAAACATTTCAAAGTTTCAAACATCAATCTCTAATAAAAATTTTAAAATAAGAATAGACAGAAAATCTCTTCACCTGATACATATACAGGCAATTTAGAAAAACAAAAACATTACAACTAACACTCTCCCCTACAGTGAAGACTGATTCAGTAGATTTAAATCAGAATAGTCACTGTATTCATTTCTATTTAGTATTTGCAGTAGGCTACAAAAATAAACTAGAGGTGTGAAGGACAAATTCTTTTTAGTCACAGATAATGATAATTTATGTTAAACATCTTCTAGGATCTACAAACTTCTAGAAATGACACAGAAATGATACTTAAAATATACCAAGGGCATAGTATACATAAATAATTTTGTAAAATCAGCTGTTTCTCAAAACACTAGCAACTAAAATCAAAACTTAAATCTATTAAAAATAATATCACTTGCAATAAAACTGAATTTTTGTTATTTATGAAGAAGGATGAGACAGTTGAGTATGCCCACACTGAATATCACAAATTATTTATGGTAGAAAAATTTAAATATATTAAATTAAAAAGCATAGATTCAATAACCATAGATTCAGTATGGTTATTGGGAAGATTCACTATTGTTGAAGCATCAAAGTTATCTTTAGGTTCAGCAAAACATAAAACAAAATATTTTAAGTAATTTTTGGAAATATTTATAGGTTGATTCTAAACAGTGTGAAAATTAAATGTCCTAGAGTCACCAAAACAATTTAGAAAAAAAGTCAATTAAATATCTTCTGTCATTTTTATAATTCTTTATTCTTGAATATTTCATACATGAATATAATGAAATATGTTTATACTAACCCCAACTGTCTCCTCTAATTTCCCTTTTATCTTCTTGCCATGGCTACCTCCTAACTTCATGCCTTTCTTTTTTATTCTTAAGTGGCATGTAAAAATTATGTAGATTTATTTTGTACAGTTTAATTTATCTGTAGCTATACATTAAACAAACCAAATTGGAACATTTTGATTATTCATTATTTCCAACATTTTTCATTTCTTTGTACTACTGACATTCAAATAATCCTCAAAAATATTTTGAAGCATGAATTATATACTGCAATATAATTTCCCAACATTTTTATTTTTATTAATATTTTATTGATTATTTGGGAATTTTGCATAATGCACCCTAATTACACTCACTTTCCAGTTCTACCAGATCTTCCTCCAGCCCTTGTAACCCTCCCAACCTTGTAACTCTCCCAACCATCCCCAAATAAGTTTAATACTCATATACTCATTGGATCATGGTCACATTCCCAATGGCCTACCCCTTAAAGAAAACTGAGTTGCCCTCCCCCAACCTTTGGTTGCAAGCCATTAGTTGTGGAAAGCTATATTTCAGCATCCTTATCAGATTTGTTTCAACTATATTCACTTTACATCCTGCTCACTGCTTCCTCCCAGTCACCCTCTCCCACAATTCTTGTCCCCATCTGCAGACACCAATAGCCAAACAGTGGGAGGAGCTGAGAGTTCTACCTCTTTTGCTGAAGGTAGCTAGGAGAAGACTGCCTTCCAGCTAGGATGAGGATCTTAAAAAACATCCATAGTGATGCACTTCCTCCAACAAGATCACACCTACTTCAATGGGACCATACTTTCAAATAGTTCTTCTCCCTGAGCAATGCATATTCAAACCACCACATTCCATTCTCTGCCTCCCTTAGGCTTATTCAAACACAGGAGCCTATGGGGGCCACACCTAGCCATAGCACAATGCAAAAATACTTTGAGTTATATGTCAAAAGTCCCTATAGTCTACCACAGTTTCAACAATGTTAAAAGTCCAAAGTTCAAAGTTTCTTCTGAGATCCATCCAATCACTTAACTGTAATGCCCAAAGCAAGAAACTAGCTGGGCAAATTCCAAACTGTATCTCCATGTCTGACATCAAAGTGGTCTTATCTTCAACTCCTTTTTAAGTCCTGACCATCAACTGCAACTGGGGTTGCACCTTCTTCAGTGGACTTTCCTGGCCTCCCACAGTGCCAAGCGTCAGCTGCTCTCTATAATCAGCTGCTCTCTATAACCCCCTTGTACCTTCAAACCCAGTACCACATAGCTGATTCTTACACGTTACCAAGTCCAGCTGAAGAATGAGGTACAACCTTGGCTATCTCTGGAACACAGCTTCTTTGTGCCCTTAGAAAACACTACCCAGAAGATTTCACCTCAATGATGTTCTCTTAATTACTGCTAATTTCTTAGTTCCAGCTAAATAGTATCAATTCTCCCAGTTAAGTAGTCTCTTCTATTTTTGACTCTAAAATATGAGTTACATGGCTGAAGATGTTGAGTTCTGCAGCTTGCTGAGGTTGGAACATGGCCCCTTATTCTATTATATTATCATGAGGTTTCTGTTTTCCAACTCCTTCACTGACTATGGTTGGCTTTCTTGGAACCTGCTCTGTAGATAGATCTTGAACTGAGAGATCTGCATGACTGTCTCCTAAGTGCTGGCATTACAGGTGTGGTCCATCACACATGTATTTAAGCTTTTCTCTACTTAGAACTTGCTCTGTACCAGGTTGGCCTTAGTCTCGGAGATCAGCTGAGATTAAGTCAGCTGATCTTCTGAGCTGAGTAGCCTCTGTCTCCTGGAATTAGAGGCCTGTGCCACCTTGCCTGGGACTAAACTTTTCATGGCTACCATGCCTCAAGATCCAAATCAAAGCCTATGTCTTTCATTTCTGGACTGCAGTTAAATCCAGATTAAAAGTGAAGTTAAAACAATAATCAAGCAACAATAACATCTAAAGTTTTATAACTATTCCTTGTTCAATGGCAACGGCATAAACAATAAGCTTAGGTGGGTAGGATCTTGCCACCCCCATTACAACTCCGTTAATCTGTTTATCTCCTTAAATGCAGAACTCAGCTCCATTTCACTTCCTGGTTCCTCCCTTTTTTTGAACAATACATTTTATGTTTTTGATTTCTAAGCTTGCTATGCTTATTCATGAGTTCATGAGAGTTAACCAGACAAAGTCTCTGTTGGGCTTTTTGAAGACTTCCTTTATCAACTCAATTAATATAAATCTCTTTACCTTCACCTCAGATAGACTCTTCAGATATTCATCACCAAAATGTCCTAAGAGCAGTTTCTCAGACACATACTAAAATTCTTCCCCTCTGAAATCTCTATAGGCAGGCTACCACAGTTCAAATGACCCTCAGCAACAGTCTTCCATATTCACAATAGGATAGTCCATTAAGCCCCACTTAAGCATCTCACTGCAGTCCAAATCAAAAGTCCCCAAATCCACATTCTTCCAAACAAAAGCATGGTCAGGCCTATGACAGCAATGCCCCCCCACCCTTGATACCAACTTTCTGTCTTAGGGTTTTACTGCCATGAAAACACAGACATGGCAACTGTTCCTAAGAACATCATTTAATTGGAGCTTGCTTACAAGTTCAAAGGTTTGGTCCTTTATCATTATGCCAGGAAGTACGGCAGCATTCAGGCAGACACTGTGCTAGAGGAGATGAGAGTTTTGCCTCTTGTTCTGAAGGGAACTAGAAGACTGTCTTCTAGGCAGCTAGGATGAGGACCTTAAAGCTCCCCCTCCCCCAACACTGACATACCTACTCCAATTAGGCCTCATATTCAAAGAGTGCCAAACCCTGAGCGAAGCATATTCAAAGCACCACAATGTGTGTGCACACATATACACGCACATTATGTTGTCTTGGTGGAAATGAGCCAACAGGAGAGGTTCTGGGAGGTGGGATGGACCCCCGGCCAGGTCTTTAAAAGTTGATGAAATGTTTTCAGCTTTTCACCAGTGACTATGAAACTGAGAGTTTGTCATACATGGCCTCTATTATTCTGATACTTAACTCTTTCCACGCTGGACCAGTTGAAAATTTTAAATTATGAAGCAATATTGGGTTTCCTCAGATGTCTTTTCTGTTTTTGTTATATGCAGTTTTGGCATTTGCTTCATTGTTGTGGGAAATCATGTTTACTTATTTATTTGGTAGTATTTTTGGATCTTATGTCAAAATCTCACTTGACCAAGTGAGTGATTCTTTATGTTTTCTGTGGGGTTTGGTTTTCTAGTATTTTGTTGGCAGTTTTTGCCTGTTTTCACTAGTAATATTGGTGAACATTTGAAATTTTGAAATTTGAATTTTTGCAGAATTTTGGGCAGCATTGCTGCTATATTTGCCTCATAAAATGAGATTAAAATTAATCTTTTTCTTTCTTCTTTTCCTTAGTTCCTTGTATGTGTAGAGTAAAATAATTTTTATACTCATTTGAAAATAATATCAGCCCAAATTTATGGTCTTGCCCTAGAATATTTTAAACACCCTGCTTTTACAAAGGATACTTTGAACTGAGCCTTATTATGTGAATTTTCTAAAAGAACTCATCATGCTTATAGGTAATGAAGTAAACTTTGCTAAAACAAATTATCAGACTTCTAGATATTATAAATGCCCTTAATTTTTGGTCAGAAACTTGAAGAAGCTATTATGAATAATCATAGATGAATAAATCTGTATGAGAAATATGTGCCTTGAACTGTAGGCACATATACTTTTCCATCTCAAATCAATATCAATCGATATCACTCTTAGCAGAAATCATGGGTCGGGTTGACAGGAAGAGTTAACCAGGTGATAGCAATTGGCTTCTGCCCTCAGCCTCCTCAATGCTATCACAGTGAACCTAAAGTTGCAGGATAAGGCTATGTATAAACATATGCTCAGGGGCTCATTCTCTTCAAGGCAAAGCAATAAAAGAGTGATTTTGGCACATTGGTAAAGCCTTATCCTATGAGAAATCTAACATGCACATGGTGTTAGGTTGATTTTTTTTTTATTTGCCACCATACATAATAGAGGAACCAACCATTTTATTTGATTGGCATTAAGACAAATGCCAGGCCTGGTTCATGTTCTCCGAGCCTCCAATACCTTCATTAAGGTATTTAACTGACATTAAATCTGAACTCTCACATATGTAAAGTATCCTCATAGTATTCCACCTAAAAACATCTCAGACCAGAGATAAGAAGACAACAATGAGGGGATTAGAGAGTGAAATGCCTACACCACAAACATAAAGACCTGAGTTCAGATCCCCAATATCCAGGTAAAAAGACACTCAGAATCGCATGCAACTATAAGCCTAACACTATGGAGGGGAAGACATGTATATCTTTGCAGCTTGCTAACCAGGAGTCTAGCTTTGGTGTTAGTAAAAGACATTGTCTCAAAATACAGTGAAGCAAGACTGGGGACACCCAGGGGAGTCACACGCATCCATGAGTACACACACACACACACACACACACACTTCAAGAGAACTGTGAACCTAATACACTCTGCTTCAGGACACACGCACAGAAGCCACTGGCAAACTAATTGCTAAAATGGCTCGTAAATATCATTAGAGTAGTTATTTCACATAACAGAATTATTAGGACAGTTTCCCAAGGTGAAACTATCATTATGTTGGTGTGAAATCCAGAGAGATGGAAATAGAAGTAACCTGTCTCACAATTACTTGACATGTCTAAGATGGGATAGTTCAGGTCTCCTGGACTTTAGATAAATGAATCTTGCATTTTCTGCTTGACATTTATCACTAACACCTCTGTGGAAGCCCTAGAGTATCCAGGAATTAACAATCCCCAAGTGCTTCCATGAGTGGATGACTGAGGAAAACTGGTGTACATTTATCCCACCCCTCCTTTTTCAACAGGTTTGTTCTGAGATAAGTGTTTCAAACTGTCAGCCGACACTAAACTGCAGACACGTAACTGTCAGCAGTTACATGGTAGTAGTTACTTTTATTAATCACCTTTCCCATTTGTCATTTCCTCAAGACTGTGCCTCCATTTACCTCCTAAATTCATTATTCAAAGGAATCATCACCTCAGGCTCCGAGGAATCCCACCTTTGAAAGCTAGCTAATGTAATTACAACTAGTAACCAGCAGATGGCGCTACATCCACACACAAAGAGATGTCCATGGCCTTCCTGCCTGCTTCAAATCACAGCAGAAACATGAAATTCAATCACCAGTTTTCAGACTATGACACAGATCTCCTTTGCCTATGTAACTATAAATACCCTGATTATGAATTTTACTAATATCTTTAAAATAAGAAATTTCTAAAACGTTGGAATTTTATATCTATAACAACAAAATAACAAAAATCATTTTTAGTTGGTTTACAGGGGTATCATTATCTCATGATAATATTTGCACATCTCAGCACCCATAAATCCAATTACTCACAAGAATCGAGAATATGTATTTGAAAATCTAGTTAGGCCTTAGATTGTAGTTCTCCAAACTAAATAATTTTGTGAGATCTTTTAATAACCATTTAACTTTCTTTTATATTACCTGCAGGTCATGAGACTTTCCATTGCAGCATCAAGCTCTTGCCTCAGAGAACACTAAGCTGATTTGCATAAGATATTTTATTTATTTCCTCTGCAGAAATGCAAATACAAAATTACCCGCCTACTTCACAGACTGCATGAAGCTATTAACTTGCAATTTTGTGTAGTCTCTTTCCAGCTCCTAGGGACAGTCAGATGATATCAAAATGAATACCAAGGTCAGTCTGTGAAGTATCATCCAAAAGGAAGCAAACTTGCTCTAATATTGCTTTGTGCCAAATATAATGTCAACTAAAAATGTCATACCTTTTTCCCCAATCAAATATGACTTACGAATCCTTATGCCATAACTCTTTCCATTTGACAAGCCAAGGAAAAGTGATTTAATGGAAACAAATTCATAGAAATCCTGCTCCTTCCTAGACAGGTATCTTTGGATGATTGACTTATTCACAGTCATAGAAGAACTTAATAAGAGAACAGTCCACTGTTAATAGAATCTAACTTCTCACTTTTACAAACAAGGAAGTAAACTTTTCATACACTTATCCCAACCCATGGTCACACAGCTGATTGGTAGCAGAGTTCCAGGTTGTCACAGTGAACAATGGTAAAGGAGTATCAGTACCCTAAATATAAATCATATAAGAATTACTTGCTCATAAAATGGATCCCAACATATATTAGATAAGTGTGCACCCATCTTAACAGATTCTAACATCAGCTAATAGTCACAATTATCCATAGATACCATTTGAAGTTTCTGTGAGTCTCCAGGCCTCCTACTTTAATATCTGATCAAAGTGACTCACCTGTCATCTGTCAGTTTCTGACATTGTGTTTAAAATGGCATTGCTTTCCATGGGATTTTATCCACCTGTTACATTCGGAATGCAAATATGTCTGTGAAATATTTTACCAATCACTCAATTTTTAAGTAACTCTTCAAAGCAAAAATATGTTTTATGTCAAAGATATTCATAATCAGTTTTCTGATTTCTTTTATGATGTGTTTAATGAATGGCTGATCTTGTAGGAGAATTTCTAGAAGGGGGACAAGTCTAGCTGTCTCTACATGTTTCATAAAATATCAAACAACAGGATGTGATGTATCATAGTACATTTGTAAATGGTAGGATGGGTAAATAGTTCTGTGGCTAAAGGTAAGGAGCTGAATTCAGTGATCCAATATCTTTGTAATAAAAACAACAACAAAACAAAACAAAATGCCTGCAGTCCCAGGTTTGAGAAGACAGAGCCCAGATGATCCCTGGAGTCATTAGCTGGGCAGTCTAGGCAAAACGGAGAGCTCTAGGTTCAGTGAGAGACATTGGGTCAAAAAAAAGAAAAAAGAAACCAAACAAAAAGCCCAAAAAGATAGAAAGTAACAGTGCAGGACATCCAACTGTGACCTTAGGCCTCTACATGAACCTGCACATATGGGCACCAGCATCATGCACACAAACATACACATACACACACACACACACCCGTGTAAACACTTACACACATTGACACTCACTCCCAAGCATACACACACAGGCATATACATGTGCATTTTCTATAAAGAAATTGAAAACTAATTTGTTACAATGGAAATGTGTATGTTTGACTTGGGTGTTTAAAAATACTTTATACAAGGTGATAGTGGGATATTCTAGGGAAATCATGAGGCTCTTCTCTGCCTAAGATATAGAAAGAGAGAGGGGGGAGATGTTTCAGGTACACAAAGATAACTTTGTTTCAGAAAAGGCACAGCCTTATCCAAAGAGGGATGCTTTGTGCCCCTCTACTCGTGCAGCTACCTGTCAGCTGAGACTGTGATAAAACACAGTAGAATGAGACAAGAAAACAAAGCTGAAGCCAGGCACAAGCCATAACTCTTTTTGTAAATACAGCTAATGAACTGTGAGTTACTGGGTTCTTCTGTCACAGGCCTAGCACAGAAATCACTAAAGTAATTCATTTCATTCTAGTTCAGCCAATAAGAATTTCTTGGGTATAGGGGAAGAACTGAAATAATCATGGTGATGCCCAGGGCCTACCCAGGTCTACACCAGATGGGATCCTAGAGCAGAAAGGAGAGGTGGACACTCACCCCCATCCCTAACCCAGAAGCTATCTCCAATGGACAACCACTTGAAAATTAAAATTTGGTTTTCTCCAAGGCAGTCTCAGTGAGGAAACAAACTCTTCTTAAGGGCAGGCTACATGCCCAGCACAAGATGGCTAACAGAAGAGCAATTCATCAGCATCACCAGAGGTTCCTTGTCTCCTAATGTCATGTCTGGGATTTTTTAATCTTACTTTTTATTTTTATTTTATATGTGTTTTTCTCTTTTTACCCTAAAGGTCCTTTGTGTATACATTATGACTTCCAATTTAGTGTTTTCATGGGAGTCCTGTGTGTGAAATGAGTAAGTCTCTGCATCTGTATCTCTTCAGGAGCCTCTTCTTGGGCTTTCCTTCTTCGGTGTGCTTGTTTGGTCCTGTTCTACTGTTAGTTCTTTCTTTATATTATTATTTTATATTTTATTATTATCCCCTAGAAGCCTGCTAAAAAGAGACAGGAAGGTCTCTTATTAGACACTAGGTCTGGATGGGAAGGGAGGTGGAGAGGAATGGGGAGAAGTAGAGGGGGGAACCATAATCAGGATATATTATGTGAGGAAAAACATTATTTTCAATAAAAGGACAAAGAGAGAGAAAATTAAGCTTGCTGTGAGTATTTGTGTATTTATACATCCAACCAGTCCTCCCCCAAGTTGGAAGAGGACAGTTAAAGAGTAAGCAATTAAAGGAATCATGGGGAAAATATGCTTATCTCCTACCCTTCCCCTATTCCAATGTCTCTCTTTTAGCCCTTTGGAGGGATCAGGATTCTGAGTTCTTCTTGGCTACACTTGTCCTTAGCTGATATTAATACCCACCCCTACCATCGATGTTGGACCTAGGAGTGATGACCACTGGCACATCACACTGAAACTGACCACTCTTCTGTCTACATTGGGTCCTGACGGATCCTCAGAGTTCTGTGTTTTTAATGCTCTAGGGCACTAGAACTGTCTCCCAGTCCATCACCAATAGCCTACTTTGATTCTTTACCATAGTTAAGGCTGGATACTATGGCCCTTGTCTACTAAGGTAGCCTGTAAAGCTTTCAGGACAGTACTATAATTTATTTCCTCATGGAATTATTGTTCCTCTGAAATAATTTATTTCCTCCACTCTTCATGTGGTGAACCCTTCACTGGGACACAGATGTTTCTGTGACCCCCTTCAAAGACCTTTCCTAGAGACTCAGGGCCATGAAAAAATATTGTTTCTCTGAAATACTGAATCACTCACCTGGAAATGAGGTTAACTAGGGAGGAGTATAGCTACATTTGGTATGACAAGTTAGCAAATCAAGTACTGACTTGAAAAGTCACTGTAACATGCCCTTCTCCAACCACAAAAGAAGAGCACTCAGAGGCTCATAAGCAAGTAACTTGAGAGGGTGATTGAGCAACCTATGTTCCACACTTACTAAACAGTGTTGGAATTATTCCATATGAAAGAGTCAACTATTAGCTGGATACAAACATGACTGTGGAACACACAAAGCAAATTGCATATACAAGATGCTGACCTGGGGAATGGCACTCAAGGAAGGCTCCTGCAAGGTAAGATGAATAAATGGCAGTCCCCACCCCACAGCCGGGCTGAGGACACGTTAGAGACTGCACGTCCCCGTCCTTCCAGAACAGCATCAAAAGCCATGAAGGAAATGAAAGACTCGCCCAGCAACGTGAACTCACACTCTGACTAACTGGGAAACCCAGAGAGCATGCAATACATCCCTGTACTCTGAAATGAAAATCTGTTGGCTAAGATCCCTTTTATTCCCACCAAAGTATCTGATAATTAAAAATAAAATAGAGGTTAAATTCTTGTTCTAATTACTTACGTTTTGAAATACTCAAACTCAAGTTTAAGGCTTTCTTGGAGAAAGTAGTGCATTAACCTTGTTATGGCTAGCTGCAATTCTACACACTTCAATCAAGTGCAAGTGCTACAGAAGCAAACTAGATATGAATACTTCGCTATAGCATTATCAAATGGAAATACTAAGAGTATCATAGAGAAAGAAAGCCACAGTAACTAGATTTACACCCTTCTTTCTTCAACTCCCCAGCTCAGGCAAGGCACTAGCTGTTGCCAAGGTAGAACCAATTTCTCTTTTATTCTTTCCAAAGAGAATGGTCAGTAATGATATAAACAGATAGACCCTTATGAGAAAAGTATTTAGAACATAAGATTCACTCTCTTCTCCAGGAAGATGGAGCAGAGCAGACAGTGAATAGGATATCTTACCAATTTGTCATGCAGAAGGCAAGAGCTGATAGCGAGCAGGAGAGGACATCAAAAGAGACTGGGATTGAGATGTCAATAGAGGACGGAAATTCTCAAAACAGAAAGTGAAAGATCATCTGTTAGTTACAGACAATAAAAATTACAGAGAAGAGGTGGAGAATAAGCACTGCCACTTTACATTTAAGAAGCCTCTGGGAAAAGCAAAAGATTTCTCCAGTCTGTAGAGAAACAAGACTATATGGTCAAAGGAGTCTGTATCCTTCCCAAATAAACTTGCACAACCATTTGTGCTGCTCTCCTAGATGTGCATCAGCAGTTGTATGGGTAATGAAAATATGGCACACATGCACAATGGAATTTTTTATTGAATGATATAGTAAAATGAGATTGTAAAATATGCAAAACCTGGATGGACCTGAAATAAGTATGTTAGGATTTTTCTAAATCATTATGTCCAAACCATAGGTTAGATTCTGAACCAATTTTCTTTCTTTACTTTCACTCTCTGTCCACACACACATACACACTCTGTGTGTGTACACACACACACACACACACACAGAGAGAGAGAGAGAGAGAGAAGAAAGGAGGAGGAAGATGAAGATAAACTAGGGGAAAGAGAGAGAAGAAAAGAATCTGGCCAAAGGCCCTAATATTTTTCTCATTGAGAATATTACTACTCACCAAGTATATGTTATTATCTGGATTTTCTGAATCTACCTTTTGCTGTAAGTAAAAGAGTCTTAGTTCATAATTAAAATAATAATACTTTAAGAAATCAAACTGGGCCACTATTGTGCTCAGGACCCTAATGCCAGGCAAGAAAGGTAGGATGACTAGGAAGATGATGGTGCAGGATGGGGGAAAGGACTAGCAGAGATAAATAGAGTATAGAGAAGCCATATGAATCCTGTGAAGAAGGAAGAAGAGGGCCCTAATCCTGGAAAGGCTTGATCCAGCATTGTAAGGGAGTACCAGGACAGAGAAAAGGGAGAGAGAAAGATAGGAAAATGGATGGAGAGAAGAGGACTTATGGGACATATGGGGAGGGGGGAACAGGGAAAGGGGAAAGCTTTTGGAATGTAAACAGAGAATATAGAAATATATATACATATATATATATATATATATATATATATATATATACATATATATATATATATAAAGAGAAGCCAATGAAAATCACAGTATACCTGCCTGTATAAGTGCAGTAGCTTCACTGTTAGAGAGATAACTAATTGCTCTCTGTTTGGATTTAAGACCAATTCCATGGTAGGAGGTTAGACAAAAATGCCTTGTTAACAACTCCAATCAGAAAAGGTAGTAGTCCCATGTAGGAAGCATATTTCAGATCCTGAACACTGTGACATAGCAGTAAACTCCCTTCTAAATACCAGTGCTTATATCATAGACAAAAGCAGCACTTAGCTTTAATCTGAGAAGCATCCATAGAATAACAATGGTGAATGCAGAAACTCATTGCTGCCCAAGTTACAGAAAAGTGACAGATGAGGTATCATCCCTAAACAAGTCACTTATACCATCATGCCCACCACTCCCAAAGCTTAGGGAACATTTCAGAAGATGAGGCAGGAAGTATGTGAATTCCAGAAGACAGGGAGATATCTGCAAAATGTCATTCTCAAGACTTCATACAACCATTGTCATAACTACCTCACAAAAGTACTTACCTGAACTGAGCCCTAGAAATAATCAGTCAAGGATGGGGGATGGATTCATAGGACCCTTATTCTTATACACTGAACTGTTGGTTATTGACATATTTTGAGAGAAGGGAAAGTAGGATCTCACAGTTCCAAATCTATGGTCACACATATGGCCCTGTTTAATCACAGTGAGACACAAAAGAAAATCTTCAGGTTTCTCTATGCACCCTGGATCTGACCTAGTACCACAGCTCACCATACAAAAATTCCTCCTGGAAAGAACTGGTATCCCAAAAGTACTGACAGACAGGCTTGCAGGACAGACTGGCCACAGTCAGAAACAGCAAGACCAGCTAACACCAGAGATAATCAGCTGGCAAGAGGCAAGAGCAAAAACATTAGTAACAGTTATGATTTGGCATCATCAGAACCCAGTTCTCCTACCACAGCAAGCCCTAGATACCCCAACACACTAAAAAAAATAAAAAAGCAAGATTCTAATTTAAAATCACATCTCATGATGATGATAGAGCACTTTAAGAAAGACATAAACAACTACCTTAAAGAAATACAGGAGAACACAGGTAAACAGTTAGAAGCCCTTAAAGAAGAACCATAAAAATCCCTTAAATAATTGCAGGAAAGCACAAGCAAACAGGTGAAGGAATTGAACAAAACCATCCAGGATCTAAAAATGGAAATAAAAACAATAAAGAAATTACAAAGAAAGACAACCCTAGAGATAGAAAACCTAGGAAAGAGATCAGAAGACATAGATGCAAGCATCACTAACAGAATACAAGGAGATACAAGAGAAATATCTCAGGTGCAGAAGATAACATAGAAAACATTAACACGATGGTCAAAGAAAATGCAAAACACAAAAAGTTCCTAACCCAAAACATACAGGAAATCCAGGACAAAATGAGAAGACCAAACCTAAGGCTTATAGGTATAGAAGAGAGTGAAGATTTCCAACTTAAAGGGCCAGTAAATGACTTCAACAAAGTTATAGAAGAAAACTTCCCTAACCTAAAGAAAGAGATGCCCATGAGCATACAAGAAGCCTACAAAACTCCAAAAGATTAAACCAGAACAGAAATTCCTCCCATCGTATAATAGTCAAAACACTAGATGCACTAAACAAAGAAAGAATATTAAAAGCAGTAAAGGAAAAAGGTCAAGTAAAATATAAAGGCAGACCTATGAGAATTATACCAGACTTCTCACCAGAGCCTATGAAAGCTAGAAGATCCTGGGCAGATGTCTTAAAAACTCTAAGAGAACACAAATGCCAGCCCAGGCTACTATACCAAGCAAAACTCTCAATTACCATAGATGAAGCAAACAAGATATTCCATGACAAAATCAACAATATCTTTCCATAAATCCAGTCCTACAAAGGACAATAGATGGAAAATGCCAACACAAGGAGGGGAACTACACCCAAGAAAAAGCAAGAAAGCAATCTTCTTACAACCAACCCAATAGAAGATACCCACACAAACATAATTACACCTCTAACAACAAAAATAACAGGAAGCAACAATCACTGTCCCTAAATATCTCTTAATATCAATTAGGACTCAATTGCCCAATAAAAAGGCACAGAATAACTGGATATGTAAACAAGTCTCCCCACTTTGCTATATACAGGAAACACACCTCAGTGTCAAAAAATACACTACCTCAGAGTAAAGGGCTGGAAAAGATTTTTCCAAGCAAAAGATCCTAAGAAACAAGCTCGAGTAGCCATTCTTATATCGAATAAAATCAACTTTCAACCAAAAGTTATCAAAAATGATAAAGAAGGACACTTTATACTCATCAAAGGAAAAACCTACCAAGAACTCTCAATTCTGAAGATCTATGCTCCAAATGCAAGGGCACCCACATTCACAAAAGAAACTTTACTATGCTCAAAGTACAGATTGTACCTCACACAATAATTGTGGGAGACTTCAACATCCCACTCATATCAATGGACAGATTATGGAAACATGAACTAAACAAAGACACATTGAAACTAACAAGTTATGAACCAAACAGATTTAACAGATATCTATAAAACATTTTATCTAAAATAAAATAATATACCTTCTTCTCTGCACCTCATGGTACCTTTTCCAAAATTGATGATATAATCAGTCACAAAAGAGGCCTCAACAAATAAAAGAAGACTGAAATAATCTCATGCATCTCAGATCACCGGGAACTAAGGTTGGTCTTCAATAGCAACAAAAACAACAGAAAGACCACATACACAAGGAAGCTGAAAGATAACCTGGTGAAGAAAGAAATAGTGAAAGAAATTAAAGACTTTTTAGAATTTAATGAAAAGTTTATGGGCACAACATATCCAAACTTACGGGACAAAATGAAAGTAGTGCTAAGAGGAAAACATACAGCTCTTGAATGCCTCCAAAATGAAACTGGAGAGATCATACACTAACGGCTTAACAGCACACCTGAAAGTTCTAGAACAAAAGAAACAAAAGCACCCAAGAGGAGTAGACAGCTGAAATCAACCAAGTAGAAACAAAAACTATACTGAGAATCAACAAAACCAGGAGCTGGTTCTTTGAGAAAATCAACATGATAGAAAAGCCCTTAGCTAGACTAACCAGAGGGCACAGAGACTATGTCAAATTAACAAGACCAAAAATGAAAAGGGACACATAAATACAGAAAAATGGAGAAATTCAAAAATCATCAGATCCTACTACAAAAGCCTATAGTCAACACAACTGGAAAATCAGGATGAAATGGACAATTTTCTAGACAGATACAAGATATTGAAGTTAAATGAGGGTCAGATAAACCATTTAAACAGTCTCATAACCCCTAAAGAAATAGAAGCACTCATTGGATGTTTTCAGCCTCTTTGTCGAGGATCAAGTGGCCATAGGTGTGTGGGTTCATTTCTGGATCTTCAATCCTGTTCCATTGATCCTCCTGCCTGTCACTGTACCAATACCATGCAGTTTTTAACACTATTGCTCTGTAGTATTGCTTGAGGTCAGGGATACTGATTCCCCCAGATTTTCTTTTGTTGCTGAGAATAGTTTTAGCTATCCTGGGTTTTTTGTTGTTCCAGATGAATTTGATAATTGCTCTTTCTAACTCTGTGAAGAATTGAGTTGGGATTTTGATGGGTATTGCATTGAATCTGTATAGTGCTTTAGGCAAAATGGCCATTTTAACTATATTGATTCTACCGATCCATGAGCATGGGAGGTTTTCCCATTTTTTGAGGTCTTCTTCCATTTCCTTCTTCAGAGTCTTGAAGTTCTTGTCATACAGATCTTTCACATGTTTGGTAAGAGTCACCCCAAGATACTTTATACTGTTTGTGGCTATTGTGAAGGGGGTCATTTCCCTAATTTCTTTCTCAGCCTGCTTATCCTTTGAGTATAGGAAGGCCACTGATTTGCTTGAGTTGATTTTGTAACCTGCCACTTTGCTGAAGTTGTTTATCAGCTGTAGGAGCTCTCTAGTGGAGTTCTTTGGGTCACTTAGGTAGACGATCATGTCGTCTGCAAATAATGATAGTTTGACTTCCTCCTTTCCAATTTGTATCCCTTTGACCTCCTTATGTTGTCGAATTGCCCGAGCTAGTACCTCAAGTACAATATTGAAAAGATAAGGAGAAAGGGGGCAGCCTTGTCTGGTCCCTGATTTCAGTGGGATTGCTTCAAGTTTCTCTCCGTTTAGTTTGATGCTGGCTACCGGTTTGCTGTATATTGCTTTTACTATGTTTAGGTATGGGCCTTGAATTCCTGTTCTCTCCAAGACTTTAAGCATGAAAGGATGCTGAATTTTGTCAAATGCTTTTTCAGCATCCAATGAAATGACCATGTGGTTTTGTTCTTTGAGTTTGTTTATGTAGTGGATTGTATTGATGGATTTCCGTATATTGAACCAACCCTGCATTCCCGGGATAAAGCCTACTTGATCATGGTGGATGATCGTTTTGATGTGTTCTTGGATTCGGTTGGCAAGAATTTTATTGAGTATTTTTGCATCGATGTTCATAAGGGAAATTGGTCTGAAGTTCTCTTTCTTTGTTGGATCTTTGTGTGGCTTTGGTATCAGCGTAATTGTGGCTTCGTAGAAGGAATTGGGTAGTGTTCCTTCTGTTTCTATTTTGTGGAATAGTTTGAAGCTGGTTCAACTGGAGGTCAGCATGCAGAAGAATGCGAATTGATCCATCCTTGTCTCCTTGTACTAAGCTCAAATCCAAATGGATCAAGGACCTCCACATAAAGCCAGACACTCTGAAGCTAATAGAAAAGAAACTGGGGAAGACCCTTGAGGACATCGGTACAGGGAGAAAGTTTCTGAACAGAACACCAATAGCGTATGCTCTAAGAGCAAGAATTGACAAATGGGACCTCATAAGGTTACAGAGTTTCTGTAAGGCAAAGGACACCATCAAGAGGACAGATCGGCAACCAACAAATTGGGAAAAGATCTTCACCAATCCTACATCAGATAGAGGGCTAATATCCAATATATATAAAGAACTCAAGAAGTTAGACTCCAGAAAACCGAACAACCCTATTAAAAAATGGGGTACAGAGTTAAACAAAGAATTCTCACCTGAAGAACTTCGGATGGCGGAGAAGCATCTTAAAAAATGCTCAACTTCATTAGTCATTAGGGAAATGCAAATCAAAACAACCCTAAGATTTCATCTTACACCAGTCAGAATGGCTAAGATTAAAAATTCAGGAGATTTACAACTTAAAGGGCCAGCAAATATCTTCAATAAAATTATGGAAGAAAACTTCCCTAACCTAAAGAGAGAGATGCCCATGAATATACAAGAAGCCTACAGAACTCCAAACAGACTGGACCAGAACAGAAATACTTCCCGTCACATAATAATCAAAACACCAAATGTTCTAAACAAAGAAAGAATACTAAAGGCAGTAAGAGAAAAAGGCCAAGTAACATATAAAGGAAGACCTATCAGAATCACAGCAGACTTTTCACCTGAGACTATGAAGGCTAGAAGGTCCTGGGCAGATCTCATGCAGACTCTAAGAGAACACAAATGCCAACCAAAACTACTATATCCAGCAAAACTCTCAATCACCATAGATGGAGAAACTAAGATATTTCACGACAAAACCAAGTTCACCCAATATCTATCCACAAACCCAGCCCTAAAAAGGATAATAGGAGGACAACACCAATACAAGGAGGGAAACTCCACCCTGAAAAAAGCAAGATAGTAACCTTTCATCAAACCCAAAAGAAGTTAAGCAATCAAATTTAAAAAATAACGTCAAAAATGATAGGAAGTAACAATCACTATTCCTTAATATCTCTTAACATCAATGGACTCAATGCCCCAATAAAAAGACACAGACTAACTGACTGGATACGTAAACAGGACCCTACATTTTGCTGCTTACAGGAAACACACCTCAGGGTCAAAGACAAACACTACCTTAGAGTAAAAGGCTGGAAGACAATTTTACAAGCAAATGGTCTCAGGAAACAAGCTGGAGTAGCCATTTTAATATCAGATAAAATTGACTTTCAACCCAAAGTCATCAAAAGAGACTCTGAGGGACACTTCTTGCTGGTCAAAGGAAAAATACAACAAGAAGAACTCTCAATCCTGAACATCTATGCTCCAAATGCAAGGGCACCCTCTTTCATAAAAGAAACTTTATTAAAACTCAAAGCACACATTACACCTAACACAATAATTGTGGGTGACTTCAACACTGCACTTTCCTCAATGGACCGATCAGGAAAACAGAAACTAAACAAGGACACAATGAAACTAATTGAAGCTTTGGACCAATTAGACTTAACTGATATATATAGAACATTCTATCCTAAAACAAAAGAATATACCTTTTTTTCAGCACCTCATGGTACCTTCTCCAAAATCGACCATATAATTGGTCACAAGACAGACCTCAACAAATATAAAAAGATAGAACTAATCCCATGCCTCCTATCTGATCACTATGGAATAAAAGTGGTCTTCAATAGCAACAGAAACAACAGAAAACCCACATACACGTGGAAATTGAACAATACTCTACTCAACGACACCTTGGTCAAGGAAGAAATAAAGAAAGAAATTAAAGACTTTTTAGAACACAATGAAAATGAAAACACAACATACCCAAATCTATGGGACACAATGAAAGCAGTGCTAAGAGGAAAACTCATAGCCCTGAGTGCCTCCAAAAAGAAAATGGAGAGAGCATACACTACCAACTTAATGACACACCTGAAAGCCCTAGAACAAAAAGAAGCTATTTCACCCAGGAGGAGTAGAAGGCAGGAAATCATCAAACTCAGGGCCGAAATCAATCAAGTAGAAACAAAGAGAACCATACAAAAAATCAACAAAACTAGGAGCTGGTTCTTTGAGAAAATCAACAAGATAGATAAACCCTTAGCCAGACTGACCAAAGGGCACAGAGAAAGTATCCAAATTAACAAACTTAGAAATGAAAAGGGAGACATAACAACGGAAACTGAGGAAATCCAAAAAATCATCAGATCCTACTACAAGAGCCTGTACTCAACACAACTGGAGAATCTGGAGGAAATGGACAATTTCCTTGACAGATACCAAATACCAAAATTAAATCAGGACCAACTAGACCATCTAAACAGTCCCATAAAGCCTAAAGAAATAGAAGGAGTCATAGAAAGTCTTCCAACCAAAAAAAGCACAGGACCAGATGGTTTCAGTGCAGAATTCTACCAGACCTTCAAAGAAGAGTTAACACCAATACTCTTCAAACTATTCCACAAAATAGAAACAGAAGGAACACTACCCAATTCCTTCTACGAAGCCACAATTATGCTGATACCAAAGCCACACAAAGATCCAACAAAGAAAGAGAACTTCAGACCAATTTCCCTTATGAACATCGATGCAAAAATACTCAACAAAATTCTTGCCAACCGAATCCAAGAACACATCAAAACGATCATCCACCATGATCAAGTAGGCTTTATCCCGGGAATGCAGGGTTGGTTCAATATACGGAAATCCATCAATACAATCCACTACATAAACAAACTCAAAGAACAAAACCACATGGTCATTTCATTGGATGCTGAAAAAGCATTTGACAAAATTCAGCATCCTTTCATGCTTAAAGTCTTGGAGAGAACAGGAATTCAAGGCCCATACCTAAACATAGTAAAAGCAATATACAGCAAACCGGTAGCCAGCATCAAACTAAACGGAGAGAAACTTGAAGCAATCCCACTGAAATCAGGGACCAGACAAGGCTGCCCCCTTTCTCCTTATCTTTTCAATATTGTACTTGAGGTACTAGCTCGGGCAATTCGACAACATAAGGAGGTCAAAGGGATACAAATTGGAAAGGAGGAAGTCAAACTATCATTATTTGCAGACGACATGATCGTCTACCTAAGTGACCCAAAGAACTCCACTAGAGAGCTCCTACAGCTGATAAACAACTTCAGCAAAGTGGCAGGTTACAAAATCAACTCAAGCAAATCAGTGGCCTTCCTATACTCAAAGGATAAGCAGGCTGAGAAAGAAATTAGGGAAATGACCCCCTTCACAATAGCCACAAACAGTATAAAGTATCTTGGGGTGACTCTTACCAAACATGCGAAAGATCTGTATGGCAAGAACTTCAAGACTCTGAAGAAGGAAATGGAAGAAGACCTCAAAAAATGGGAAAACCTCCCATGCTCATGGATCGGTAGAATCAATATAGTTAAAATGGCCATTCTGCCTAAAGCACTATACAGATTCAATGCAATACCCATCAAAATCCCAACTCAATTCTTCACAGAGTTAGAAAGAGCAATTATCAAATTCATCTGGAACAACAAAAAACCCAGGATAGCTAAAACTATTCTCAGCAACAAAAGAAAATCTGGGGGAATCAGTATCCCTGACCTCAAGCAATACTACAGAGCAATAGTGTTAAAAACTGCATGGTATTGGTACAGTGACAGGCAGGAGGATCAATGGAACAGGATTGAAGATCCAGAAATGAACCCACACACCTATGGCCACTTGATCCTCGACAAAGAGGCTGAAAACATCCAATGGAAAAAAGATAGCCTTTTCAACAAATGGTGCTGGTTCAACTGGAGGTCAGCATGCAGAAGAATGCGAATTGATCCATCCTTGTCTCCTTGTACTAAGCTCAAATCCAAATGGATCAAGGACCTCCACATAAAGCCAGACACTCTGAAGCTAATAGAAAAGAAACTGGGGAAGACCCTTGAGGACATCGGTACAGGGAGAAAGTTTCTGAACAGAACACCAATAGCGTATGCTCTAAGAGCAAGAATTGACAAATGGGACCTCATAAGGTTACAGAGTTTCTGTAAGGCAAAGGACACCATCAAGAGGACAGATCGGCAACCAACAAATTGGGAAAAGATCTTCACCAATCCTACATCAGATAGAGGGCTAATATCCAATATATATAAAGAACTCAAGAAGTTAGACTCCAGAAAACCGAACAACCCTATTAAAAAATGGGGTACAGAGTTAAACAAGGAATTCTCACCTGAAGAACTTCGGATGGCGGAGAAGCATCTTAAAAAATGCTCCACTTCATTAGTCATTAGGGAAATGCAAATCAAAACAACCCTAAGATTTCATCTTACACCAGTCAGAATGGCTAAGATTAAAAATTCAGGAGACAGCAGGTGTTGGAGAGGGTGCGGAGAAAGAGGAACACTCCTCCACTGCTGGTGGGGTTGCAAATTGGTACAACCACTCTGGAAAGCAGTCTGGCGGTTCCTCCGAAAACTGGGCACCTCACTTCCAGAAGATCCTGCTATACCACTCCTGGGCATATACCCAGAGGATTCCCCACCATGTAATAAGGATACATGCTCTACTATGTTCATAGCAGCCCTATTTATAATTGCCAGATGCTGGAAAGAACCCAGGTATCCCTCAACAGAAGAGTGGATACAAAAAATGTGGTATATCTACACAATGGAGTACTATTCAGCCATTAGAAACAATGAATTCATGAAATTCTTAGGCAAATGGATGGAGCTAGAGAACATCATACTAAGTGAGGTAACCCAGACTCAAAAGGTGAATCATGGTATGCACTCACTAATAAGTGGTTATTAACCTAGAAAACTGGAATACCCAAAACATAATCCACACATCAAATGAGATACAAGAAGAAAGCAGGAGTGGTCCCTGGTTCTGGAAAGACTCAGTGAAACAGTATTTGGCAAAACCAGAACGGGGAACTGGGAAGGGGTGGGAGGGAGGACAGGGGAAGAGAAGGGGGCTTACGGGACTTTCGGGGAGTGGGGGGGGGGCTAGAAAAGGGGAAATCATTTGAAATGTAAATAAATTATATCAAATAAAAAAAAAGACAAAAAAAAAAAATTCAGGAGACAGCAGGTGTTGGAGAGGGTGCGGAGAAAGAGGAACACTCCTCCACTGCTGGTGGGGTTGCAAATTGGTACAACCACTCTGGAAATCAGTCTGGCGGTTCCTCCGAAAACTGGGCACCTCACTTCCAGAAGATCCTGCTATACCACTCCTGGGCATATACCCAGAGGATTCCCCACCATGTAATAAGGATACATGCTCTACTATGTTCATAGCAGCCCTATTTATAATTGCCAGATGCTGGAAAGAACCCAGGTATCCCTCAACAGAAGAGTGGATACAAAAAATGTGGTATATCTACACAATGGAGTACTATTCAGCCATTAGAAACAATGAATTCATGAAATTCTTAGGCAAATGGATGGAGCTAGAGAACATCATACTAAGTGAGGTAACCCAGACTCAAAAGGTGAATCATGGTATGCACTCACTAATAAGTGGTTATTAACCTAGAAAGCTGGAATACCCAAAACATAATCCACACATCAAATGAGATACAAGAAGAAAGCAGGAGTGGTCCCTGGTTCTGGAAAGACTCAGTGAAACAGTATTTGGCAAAACCAGAACGGGGAACTGGGAAGGGGTGGGAGGGAGGACAGGGGAAGAGAAGGGGGCTTACGGGACTTTCGGGGAGTGGGGGGGGGCTAGAAAAGGGGAAATCATTTGAAATGTAAATAAATTATATCGAATTAAAAAAAAAAAAAAAGAAATAGAAGCACTCATTAAAAGTCTCACAACCAAAAAGAGCCCAGGACCAGATAGGTTTAATGCAGAGTTCTATCAGACATTCAAAGAAGACCTAATACCAACAGTCTTCAAATTGTGCCACAATATATAGCCATATATATAAATTCACAGTTACACTGATACCAAAACCATACAAAGACACAACAAAAAAAGAGAACTTCAGACCAATTTACCTTATGAATATTGAAGCAAAATTACTCAATAACATTCTTATAAACTGAGTCCTAGAATATATCAAAATGATCATTCACCATGATCAAGTTGGCCTTATTCCAGGAATGCGTGGATGGCTCAATATACAGAAATCCATCAATTTAATCCACTATGTAAAAAAACTAAAAAAAAAAAAAAAAAAAAACACACACAAAAAAAACATTAGATGCTGAAAAAACATTTGACAGAATTCAACATCCCTTCATGTTAAAAGTCTTGGAAAGATCAGGAACTCAAGGTCCATTCATAAACATAGTAAAAGCAATATACAGCAAATCAGCAGCCATCATCCTAAATGGAGAGAAACCTGAAACAATCCCATTAAAATTAGGGACTAGACAAAGCTGCCCACTATCTCCCTATCTATTCAATATAGTACTTGAAGTTCTAGCTAGAGCAATTAGACACCAAAAGGAGGTCAAAAGAATACAAATTGGAAAGAAAGAGGTCAAACTATCACTATTTGCAAATCATATGATAATATACTTAAGTGACCCAAAAATTCCACCAGAGAACTCCTAAAGCTGAAAAACAACTTCAGCAAAGTGACCAGATATAAAATTAACTGAAACAAATCAGTAGCCTTCTTATACTCGGGCTGAGAAAGAAATTAGGGAAATGACACCCTTCACAATGGTCACAAATAATATAAAATACCTTGGTGTGACCCTAACCAAACAAGTGAAAGATCTATAAGACAAGAACTGAAAGTCTCTGAAGGAAGAAATCAAAGACCTCAGAAGATAGAAAGATATCCCATGATTGTGAATTGGCAAGAATAATATAGGAAAAATGGTCAACTTGCCAAAAGCAATCTACAGATTGAATGCAATGCCCATCAAAATTCCAAAATAATTCTTCATAGACATAGAAAGAGCATTTCAAAAAATTCATTTGAAATAACAAAAAACCCAGGATAGTGAACACTATTCTCAACAATAAAAGAACTTCTGGGGTAATCAAAATCCCTGACCTCAAGTTCTATTACAGAGCAATAGTGATAAAAATTGCATGATATTGGTACAGTTACAGACAGGTTGATCAATGGAATAGAATTAAAGACCCAGAAATGAACTCACATACCTATGATCACTTGATATTCGACAAAGGAGCTAAATCTATCCAGTGGGAAAAAGACAGCATTTTCAACAAATGGTGCTGGTTCAACCGGCAGTCAGCATGCAGAAGAATACAAATTGATCCATTCTTATCTCCCTGTACAAAGCTCAAGTCCAAGTGGATCCAGGACCTCCACATAAAACCAGATACACTGATCCTAACAGAAGATAAAGTAGGGAAAAGCCTCAAACACATGGGCACAGGGGAGATTTTTCTGAACAGAACACCAATGGCTTATTCTCTAAGATCACAAATCGAGAAATAGGACCTCATAAAATTGCAAAGTTGCTGTAAGGCAAAAAACACTGTCAATAGGACAAAATGGCAACCAACAGATTGGAAAAAAAAATCTTTACCAAACCTACATCTGACAGAGGACCAATATCCAATATATACAAAAAAACTCAAGCAGTTAGACTCCAAAGAACAAAATAATCCTATTAAAAAATGGGGAACAGAGCTAAACAGAGAATTCTCATCTGAGGAATACTGAATGGCTGAGTAGACCCTAAAGAAATGTTTGACATCCTTAATCATTAGGGAAATGTAAATCTAAATGACTCTGAGATTCCACCTCACACCAGTCAGAATGGCTAAGATCAAAAACTCAGGGGACAGCAGATGCTGGCGAGGATGTGGAGAAAGAGAAACACTACTCCATTGCTGGTGAGATTGCAAGCTGCACAACCACTCTGGAAATCAATCGGGCAGTTTCTCAGAAAATTGGGTATAGTACTCAGGGCGTAGTGCCTGAGGTCCCAGCTCTACCATTCCTGAACATATACCCAGAGATTTTCAATATGTAATAAGGACTATGCTCTACTATGTTTTTAGCAATCATATTTATAACAGCCAGAAGCTGGAAACATCCCAGATATCCCTGGACAGAGGAATGGATACAGAAAATGTGGTACATTTACACAATGGTGTACTACTCAGATATTAAAAGCAATGAATTCGTGAAATTCTTAGACAAATGGATGGAACTAGAAAATATCATCCTGAGTGAGTAACCTAATCACGAAACCAAACACATGGTATGTACTCACCAACCAAAGAGTACCCAAAAGCAAACTCCAGATTGAATGCAATGCCCATAGATACTTGTTACATACCCATGGCTCCAACTTTGTATGTAAAGATGGCCTTTTCAGACATCAATGAGAGGAGAGGCCATTCGTCCTGTGAAGGCTAGATGCTGCAGTGTAGGGGAATGCCAGATCAGTAAAGTGGGAAGGGGTTGGTAAGCAGAGGAAGGGGGTATGGGATAAGGGGTTTTGGGAGGGGTAATGAGGAAAGAGGATACCATTTGAAATGTAAGTAAAGCAAATATCTAATTAAAAAAAGAACACCCACAGATAAGTTGATAATGGTGCAAAATTTCAGAATACCCAAGATAGAATTTAGAGACTATATGAGGCCCAAGAAGAAGGAAGATCATAGTGTAGATGTTTTAGTTCTTCATAGAAGGGGGAGCAAACTACAGGGCGAAATATGGAGACAAAATGTGGAGCAGAAACTGAAGGAAAGGCTATCCAGAGACTGCCCCACCTGGGGATCTATCCCATATACAGTCACCAAACCCAGACACTATTGTGGATAAGAGGAAGTGCTTGCTGACAGGAGCCTGATATGGCTGTCTCCTGAGAGGCTCTACCAGAACCTGACAAATACAGAGGGGGATATTTACACTGAACCATTGGACTGAGCAAGGGTTCCCTGATGGAAGAGTTGTAGAAGGGACTGAAGGACCTGAGGGGGTTTGCAGCCCCATGAGGGAAGAAACAGTGTAAACTGGCCTGGAGCTCGCGGAGACTGGACCACCAACCAAAGAGTATGCATGGAGGGACCCTTGGCTCTGACCGAATATGTGGCAGAGGATGGCCTTATTGGATATCAGTAGGAGGAGGAGCCCTTGGGCCTGAGGGTGTTCTATGCCCCAGTCTAGGGGAATGCCAGGGCAGGAAGACTGTAGTTGGTGGGTGGTTGGGGAGCACCCTCATAGAGGCAGAGGAGGGGTGGATGGATACGTGGTTTTCAAAGGTGAGATTTGGAAAGGGGAAAACATTTAAAACGTAAATAAAGAAAATATTCAAAAAAAAAAAGAATCTGAGAAACATTTGTGTGGGAATAGAGAATGGACAGGAGTGGTGAAGGAAAGGTGGCAGTGAGAGAGACCAGTATGTAATGTATACATGCAAAATATTGTAAAATAAATAAACCTGCCATTAGAAGAAGACAGTATTAGCAGGGCAGTGGTTATACTTGCCTTTAATCTCAGCCCTCAGGAGGCACAGGCAGCAGGCCTCTGGTCTACAGAGTAAGTTCCAGGGTAACAAGGGTTATACAGAAAAACCTTGTCTCAAAAAGAAAAATGGAAGAAAAACTTGAAATTTTATTAACATTAGTCAAGCATTTATGAGAAAACAAAACAAAAAATAATGCTGTTATAAAAAAATACATGATTTAAAAATATTATTGTTAAATTTGTGGGTATGACATCTTACATATGAATTTGAAGCCAGTCATCATTCAAAGATTAACATTCCAGGGTTCATCTCTAGATGATGGCTGGCTTCAAGTTCATGAAATCCACTTGCAAAAGGATATTAGTTTTTCCAATAGAGTCTGACTGAGTGTATTAACCACATTTAAGGGCAGATCCTATGCCCAGCAGTTGATAGCCAATGCAAATAAACTCCTATTTATTTTGTAGACTTTCTGTTTCATATTGCTTGAGCATTTTTTAAATCTTACTGGTCTTTTGATTGTACACTATGGTTTCTGATTTTGTATTTTATTAGATTGTGTGTGTGTGTTGTGTTTTCTATTATTATTATTAACATTATTATTGATTGGTTGGTTGATTTTGTTTTGTTTCACTTCTTTGCTAAAATGAGAAAGAAAGAGTGTGGAATTGGGTGGGTAAAGAGCTGGGGAGGATCTGGGAGGCGTCGGAGGAGGAAAACTCATGATCAATATATTGTATGAGAAGAAATTTTCATTAAAAAATAATATTCATTGTCTAAGATTTGCTTCAAAATACTAATAAATACCAATTTTCTTTTCCCCACTATCCAGGTGGCTACTTCATCTCTTTCAAGCTTTTGTTCAGATGATGGTTTCTTTGTAGGATGCTTCATGATCACTCTGAAATGGCATATCACATAAATGTTCTAGTTTCCTTTCTTGCTTTGTTTTGTTCTATATCATCAGTTACAATAATATTTATCTTACTTATTACTTACATTTTTTATACCCCTATCATGTTAATTTCAGCTCCTAATTCCCTTCACTAAGCTATTGCTTCTGCCCAAGTTCCTGGGATATCAGCAGACATATTGGTGCTTAATATTCATTTATGTTTTAAATGTTCAAATATGTTCTTATAATGTACCCACTCTACTTATGACTTTACAAATGAGTTTCCTTGAGGTATGTCAAGATACCTTTGAGATTAATAATTTGGAGTGAAAGTTCATCCTAATTCATAATGACCTGATAGCAGGAGCTTTGGCCATGGGTCCATGGTAGAATACTGACCTAGCTTATGTAGGGCTCTAGATTCTATCCCATCCCAGCAAAAAAAAAAAATAGCAAAAGAAAGAAAACAGAAAAAAGGAAGGAAGAAAGGAAGGAAGGAGGGAAGGAAAAAGAAAGAAAGAAAACTACATATTTATTCACTTTTTTAAAAAAAAATGTAACCATACTCCAAGAGCCAGCATCCTTGCGATTCATTTAACACAATGACCTTACCTGGGAAGGGCACACCATGAAAAGGTCAGTGGTAAAGTGTTGTCCTTCTTCTTTGGACATTAATGAAAGAGGAACATCTGGCCAATCCTTCATTACACCAATTCTCTTCATCTCAACTTTGTATTCTTAGTGTAAATTGCTTTGGAGAAAGAGGGTATCAGGCATGGCAGTGGGTGAAGGTGTCCACCTTCTTGACTATACAACTAGACTACAATTTAGTCTGCATTAACACTGATGGCATGGACAGAATTCACATATCTCTGGGTCTTCCTAGATTCTATGTGCTTCTTCGTGTTGTACCTACTACTACTGTATATAAACCTTGACATCAAGAACCTTGACTACATAGGGGATCCTTAGCATCCCACCTTCTTAAGATCAAATCATTAGCTGGGGAATCCAGTAGTGTGAAAAACAATAATTTAAACAATGTGGTCATCATAGAAACCAGTGAAACCAGAGGATTCATAAGAATCCAAGAGGCTGCTCCCATCCCATTCTCAAAAACCAAACCAAAACAAACAAAAAAACCCCTTCCAACTCTTCTTCTTAATGTGTCTAGGGACTCACCTTGTTTGGGAATAGAAAAAAAGTTCCTGAAGCCCAGGCCTGTGACAGATGACCAGTTCAATTGCATTCAACAGTCTCTAGTGGTCCCTACTATTCAGCAGCATATAGGATCATGATGAATAAAATTATAAACATCAAAAGAGTTAAATATAAACTACTTCTACCTCTGAATAAAATATGGAAGGATCTGTCCCTTTGCTCATGTGGAATTCATCATCTAACAATCAAAGTCTGTATTCATCAGGGAGATCTTTATGGATCTTCCGTCTGGGTCTACTTTGCCAGGACGGCTTTGCTCACTGTGAGGTATGGCACATTTCCCTGGCCTTCCGGCCTTTCTTCATTCATTCATGCATGCATGCAGTTTTTCTTTCAGCCATACAATAAATGAAGGCATGTAAAGCACTGAAAGAAAAATCTATTTAGAGATAGAAGAGCTGCCACCAAACCTCAGAGCCATTAACAGCTACCTGCTTTGTTGCTTTGAGCTATTCCCTAACCTCTTTAAACTTGATTCTTTCTCAGTGAAGCAAGGATAATAACAATTATATAACAAGGATAATGACAAGAAGAAATACTTGCATTTGGATTATATAAGAAAATGAGTATGAAAGACCTTGCTCATATTTTACAATTTAGAGGGATTGAAACCAAGACTTCATGGTCATTGGGTGACGACTTAAGCATTGAACTACACGTACATCCCAAACTTCAGAAAGTCATTTACTTCATGGTGGGAAAGAATGTCTTCACTGAGGAAAATAGTCTCCAATGTCCTATCTTGAAATGAGCCACTGCATCATTGAGAATTCCCTGATTCTTAGCAGAAGCTCCTACTTACATACAGAGACATTGCTTTGCCCACCAAGGAGGCAGGTGCTACAACCAAGGAAGAAATGGACATTTTCAGGCACAGTTAGGGGCTCACATGAATGCTCAAAAAGCATGTTTCTCCCCAGACTCTCATCTGGGAGATCTCAGTCATGCTTCAGTGTGTAAGGAAGAAATGTTAAAAGATTCCCTTGAAGGATATCTGCAATGTTCTACATACATTTTCCGGCTTGTTTACTTCATCAGTTTAATCTGTATATATATTTAGTGAGAAATGGAAGTAATCAACCAGAAAGTGAACACCTAATGTTTGTTATTGAGAGACCTGAAATTAGCCAGAAAGCTACTGGCATAGAGGGAAGAAAATGATTGGAAAATAGCTCATCTCTACACCTCATTTTGCTAAAATTACACACTGGTGAATATATAATTTTACCTTATTATAAGATGGCAGTATACTTCATAAATTAAGCTTGAGGATCAAGATTCCAGTGAGTTCAAAGAAGTGATATGGAAATTGAGAGACTTTTCTTTACATACACCTCAGTGTACATAAGAAGTGTCAACCTCCAGTGTGCCAATCTATATATTTATCTGTAAAATCAGAAAATCAGAGTTTAAAATTTCAGTTGCATAAAAGTTGAATGTATATATACAAATTAGCATAGTTGGTTTCCTCCAAGGTAAAATTGAGTTCAAAAATATTGCTCTTCTTAGGAAATGAGAAGAAAAACAGGCCTGAAACTTTCTCTCCAGAGGCTTTGCCAGGGAGATGATTAGACTCTTCTATCTGATCAGATATGCAAATGATCAGAGCAATTATCCAATTCCAAGGCAGTGCAGCTGTAGGGCTCCTTTTACTCTGAGCCTCCACTATGGGGAGGGTATGGGCCTTGACTGACTGTGCTAGAATAGGTTAAGGTGGAGATGCAATGAATCTGGGACAGCATCAGAGGTCAAATTAAATACAAACTGTTGACAATCTCTATGGAAGCTGAAGGTCTTTTTAGATGTCATTTTCTCAATTTTGTAGATGGAAAACTTGAAGCTCAAGGTGTCTTTGAAAGACCATGGTATTTACAGGAACTTATTTAACTTCATTTTGACTTTTTGACTAGGTACTATTAAATCAGAACAGAATAATAAGGCATTTATTGAGTAGCTTTCCACTACCTGATACAGCCCATTCTACTGTTAACATCCCATCTCTGGAGTTGATTTTAAATGGTTTACAGGACTGGAAAAATGCCTCAGTAGGTAAAGGTGCTTACCACACAGTCCTGGTGACCTGAGTTGGAGCCTAGAACCCATTTAAACATGAAATGAAGAAAGATGAAAAGCAACTCTATAAATGATGTCCTGTGACCTCTACAGGTCTGTAAGCACATCCAAACACACACACACACACACACACACACACACACACTGATTAATTAAAATTTTACATGGTACCCTACATATTTCTCAAGTGTTTATTACAGGAAAACAGAATTTTATATTCTTTTTTTTTCAAGACAGGATTTCTCTTGTGTAGCCCTGGATGTCCTGGAACTCGCTCTGTAGACCAGGCTGGCCTCAAACTTAGAAATCTGCCTGCTTCTACCTCCCAAGTGCTGGGATGACAGGTCTGGGCCACCACACCTGGCCGAGAATTTTATATTCTTGACTACCTTCATATCCAGATCTAACAAGCAATTTAAAATTTTTCTTGTTTCATTGACAAATATGTGCTGGATATCTCAATTTGCTATTGGTCAGACTTCTATAGTAGTGAACTAGAGTTCTTGTATTCAAGTCTCCATTGAAGAAAATATACATTGTTTATAGATCTTTGCTATTACAATGGGCATCCTCATTGATAAATGAAGAGTGGTATCGCTAGGTGGATCTTAGGTTGTGGCAGCTCTCTTTATGTTTACAGAAGTCAGTATTTTGCCTAGGACAGGAGTTGCAACATTTTCCTTACTTTGACTTTAGTCATGTCATACATGAGTTTTAAGCTGCTTTGTAGATAGGTATATGTAACTGTAACAGAGTCTGGAATCATTCAAAATTACAAAAACCAAATAATAGTTTGGCTTTATGTTTTATAAATGCTTTATTCTATCTTCTGGAGTTTATCATTGTGTCTTATAATGACATATGTAACTAGCATCTAAAACCTGGGATATGAATAAGCATCTGCTTATGTACTCTGTTGGTGCCCCCCAATGTCATGCAGTAACCTCAAAATAAAATTCATCAGAATTCTCAAATACATACCTAACCATTTCAACATCATTTTGGTTTCTCTGTTACAGAGTTATTGGAAGGATGTTTTGGTAAAGGCTCACTGTTCTGTGCACGAGCTTAAGGAATCAAAGTCTATATGAAGCATTTTGTAAAAGTCAGTAAAAAGAGAAAAGGAGAAAGGAGGAAGAGGAGGAAAAAGAGGAGGAGGAGGAGGAAGAAATGGAGGAGGCATCACAGAGATGCCTACACATTCTTATTTGATGTAGCACTTTCCAAAATCAATATCTTACATATTCAGTCTATATGCACAATAACAGATGAATGAATTAAGATAATATGCTTCACTATTTAAGTAGTTAAAAGAATATAAGTGTGCCATTTCAGAAAAAAAATGGGTATAATTAGAGATCATGTTGTTAAGAAGAAAAAAAGAAAATGGAAAAAGAAAAAATATTTTATGTTGTCATTCATAAGTGGAATCTAACGTATTTTAAAAGATGTACATACATAGAAACAAACATTTGGGGCTCAGAAGGGAGCAGAGGAAAGGCGAGTGAGGAGCAGAAGGCTGAGTAATATTGAAATACATGAGGAAGTCCTAATGAAATCCATCACGTTCACAATGAATGTCTCCTAGTGAAAGGGGTGGTAGAATGAAAGGAATTGGACACTCCAAGGAACCTTGTTCCCTGTGAAGCACTGCGTATCAAAGAGTACTTCAAATACACATTTTCTATAGAAGACCTAGAATTCATTTTGACCCTGAATCCTTCACAGTTAGGAAATGTGGAAAAGCAACTAAATTGCCCTGGGCCTTAGTTACGTCAATTTCAGAAGAAGAAGATTAACTTTTCCTTGTTTTCATGATCTTTGTGTTAGTTATGTTACTTATAATCTCCAGTAGTCCAACCATCTGTGAATCTAATGTAATGATCTATTGTTTTGATTTCTAGGGCTGATGAAAAAGAAAAAACAGTAAGAATTTACTGTGCATGATACAACATGAAAGTGTATCTCTTACAACACTGAGAGGTAGATGGGATTTACTTTCTCATTTTTTGTGGATGAAGAATGTGAGACACAAAGAGAACATGACAAAGCCAGAAGTGAGAGAAAGTAATCACCATACCTGATGTGCCTTTCAGTTTGACAAAAGCACAGAATGATGTGAGTATATTGCTGGAGTCCCTCCCGGGTCCTTGGAAGAGAAAATTACAAAGGAAAGACTTATAAGGGAGTCTTTTCTGAAGGAAGGACTTCTGAGTTGTGTTTCTCTTTGAAGATATCAATAATGAAAAAAATAGTGTATCTTGCAAAATTGGGGGAAAAAGGAACATTTAGAAGAGTGAACCGCTAATGGGGCGGAAAGCAAGAACAAATATGAGTTGCTCAATTCATTGAAGGACAAGCTCATAAAGAATGATGCGTCTCCATTTTACTGCCAATGGTGTTAAGGAAACTGGTATATGACTTCTGTTTGAAGACTCATGATAGTTATAAAGACTTTAAAGAAGCATCTGATATCTCACAGCTCACAATGTTCTCTGAACATCCCATTAAAACTCTAAAGCCAACACAGGCTGGACAAGACTCAATTTCTATGTCAGCCACATCACTGAATTTCCTATGTACTGATTTGCATTATAGATTCCCCTAATAATCAACGTAATTCTGACATTGAGAAATAAAAATTCTGACATTGAGAAGTGTTGAAAACCACTGAACCTCCATTGCACCATTTGATAGCAAAGGACACTGAAGGTTTGGGGGGAATAAATGGCTTCCTCAGAGCCATGGTTGGATGCAAACAGAATCACTGTAAGAACTGTATGAGATACTTCTATGTCATGGAACTCTCTTTCATGTATTCACCATTCTTTGGGGTTTGCAACCCCATAGGAAGAACAACAATATCAACCAACCAGACCCCCCAGATCCTCCAGGGACTAAGCCACTAACAAAGGAGTACACACAGCTCTGGCTGCATATGTAGCAGAGGACAGCCATGCCAGGCATCAATGGGAGGTGGGATCCTCAGTCCTATGAAGGCCTGATAGATACCCCAGCGTAGGGGATTTGAGGACAGGGAGGTGGGAGTGGGTGGGTGGGTGGGTGGAGGAACACCCTCATTGAAGCAGGGAGAGAGGGGATACGAGAGGGCATTTCGAGGGGAGGGGTAAACTGGATAAGGGGATAACAATTGAACTGTAAATAAATTAAAAATAATAAAAAATAGTCAAGTAAAGTTAAAATGGAAAAATATCTCTAAATTTTAGGAATTAATCACATGAACTTGACATTTAAAGCCCTTCACAGTCCATTGCTCACATTTTAATTCTCATTTTATCACTAAATGTTATAATTCATACTGTGATCCAGAAAAAAATGTATTTGTTTCTCATTCCTGCTAGAAGCTGTCTTCTCACTAACGTATACCCTTGCTCATTCTTAAAATGCTCACTCAAAATGGTCAGAAGACTATTTTCATCTATGAATATTTTCTTCCTCTCAAGGGACAAGGAAGGATGCACATAAGACCTGCTCCACATTTAAAAAGAAAAAAAAAGTGTCTCAACAGAAGCTGGATTGGGGAAAGAATGTGATTCACATCTGTATTTCCATCCATTTCAGCTTCTGCAGGAAATACTATTACTTGATATCTGAAGAAAAGGATTATAGAATAATAACCGTGCTTGGGATGGAAAGGCTAGGAACTGTTCTGACCTTTCCTCTCCATTCTCACCACCTCCTACATTCTTCAAGTCATATTGCCTCTCACCTTTAGCCATTGCACAAGCCTCCTGATTGTTCTTTGATCCTTCTAGAGTCTTGTGCAATGTATCAGCTTTTATATCTTACAGAAATACCCTCTTTTAAACACCCTAAGACTCTCCTATCAGTTTAAATTATAGCAATAGAAACAATCTCAAAGAACATTAGGATTTAATCATTTGAATTTGGCATTTAAAGCCTTTTGCAATCAGTTGCTAATACTAGAATTCTTGTTTGGTCAGTAAATGTTATAATTCACATGATGATCCAGAAAAAATGTATTTGCTTATGATTCCTGCTGGGAGTTCTGTCCTCACTGATGTTTGCCTTTGCTTATCTTTTCCTTCTTCTGCCCATGTGTTTTCCCTTGACCTTTCCTCTTAGGAAGTTTGATGATCCAACTTAGTGTCCTCTCCTTTATAGATCTCTTCCTTTATCCTGCCAAGCAAGTGAGAAGGCTTCCGAATTTGACTCCACACTGGGTTGTTTGTACTCATTGGTATATTCTTAAGGTGATACTTTGTGTTGTCATTATTTTGCTCCCATTATAGACTGAACTCTCTGAGGGCAGAAGTAGAGAGATCTTTACATCTCTTAAAGTGCCAAAGAGCATGCTGAAGTACAATGAGTACTCAATATCATCAATGATGAAGAAACAGGGCTGATATGTCCTTAGTATTCAGTCCTCTGGTGCCTAGAGAAAAGTTCAAGATTTAAGGAGACATTTTTTAAATAAAATATTCATTTTTTCTGCCCAAGTAGAGGAATGGGAGATGGGAGCTAATTGGGATGCAATTAGATAATAAATAGAGTCAATAAAACTCACCATAGCTAAATGACATTGTTAAAACAGAAAGTGTATTTCCCAGTGCTGTGGATCACAGCTAAAGTCATTTCCCTGATTCTTGGCCATCTCCCTTATCTCAAGTCTTTGTCACATCCTTGAGATACCCTCCACCTCTCCACCACCATCAGTTGCAGATTTCTATTCATTCTCATGGCCATCTAGCCATCTCTCCTGTTCCTCCCTATGTCTGATCCTAAATCTCCCATTCCCCTCCCCATGCCCTCTTCCACCCAGTTCCCTCCCTCCATCTGCCTCTTAATGACTATTCCCCACTTCTAAGTGAGATTCAGCATCCTTGCTTGTGCCCTCCTCTGTGTTTAACTTCTTTGAGTCTGTGGTGTATATCATGGGTATCCCATAGTTTGTGGCTAATATCCACTTATAAGTGAGTACATACCATGAATGTCCTTTGGGGACATAGCTACCTCGCTCAGGATGATATTCTCAAGTTCCATCCATTTGCCTGCCAAATTCATGATGTCTTTGTTTTTAAAAGCTGAATAGTACCCCATTGTGTAGATGTACTATGTTTGGTCCTATGCCTCTACACACATAGCAGATGTGCAACTTGGTCTTCATGTGGGTCCAGAACAATTGGATTGAGGACTAGCCAAAAACTGTTCCCTATTCATGGATTATGTTCTTCTAGCAAGGCTAGTGAGAGATGTGCCTAGCCCTGAAGAGACTTGATGTGTCAGGGTTGGAGGATATCTGGAGCCCCCACCCTCTCAGAGAAGAAGGGGAAGGATTGTGAGAAGGGGTGACTGAGAGGAGGTCAGTGAGTGGGATATAAATTGAAAAAAGATGAGTAATATGCTAAAATTCTTTAGTAAATGTGGAAGACTTTTTTGTTTTTGTTTTGTTTTGTTTTGTTTATTGTTTGATTTTGTTTTAAAATGTGCTTCTGTCTCTACAGTCCCACAGAGACTTGATGTGCCAGGGTGAAGGGTGTGCATTGGTCAAGATGTAAAGTGAATAAATAACAATAAAATAAAAGGAAATACTATACCATTAAAAAAACAAAAAAACAAAAACAAAAAAAACAGAAAGAGCAGCAGTCATAAAGCCAACCAGAAATATGTCAGAGTAATAGTCATTTGTAGTTGGATGGTTTTAAGGTCCCAATTGTTCTGAGTCATTCCTGTAAAACAAGATTGCAAACCCTTTGTAGAGTTTACAACATTTCTGCTGAAACTTGGAACACTGTAGTTAGGCAGTACAATATAAAGGAGCAAGACAGGAGTGGTGGTACACATCTATTATCCCAGCATCAGGAAGGCAAAGGCAGGTGAATCTCTGAGTTTGAGGCTACCCTTATCTACAGAGCAAGTAAGTTCGAGAACAGTTGGGACTACACAGAAAAAAAATATTGTAACAAGCAAACAAATAAAAAGTAAAAGAATTACACAAATAGAAAGCTAACTTTAGAGTCAACTATGTGCTGAATATCACCTTGTAGACACAGAAAATTCATATCCAATGCCTCTTAGAAAACAGAATTTGAGGAGCTAAGGAGTGGACTCTGTGCTTGTAAATTGCTTGCTGCACAAGCATGAGAATCTATGTTCAGATCCCCAGAACCTACATAGAAAAGCTAGGCACAGAGGAGCACACCTGCAAGCTTAGCCTGGGAATGCAGGGATAGGTGGAGCCTAAGAGGCCTAGCACCAAGCTCATCTAGCTGGCGTGGCAAGCTTCAAGTTCAGGGAAAGACCCTGTCTCAAAAAATAAAATGGAGAACAACTGAAGAAGACACCTTGATGTCTGGCTTCCACACATGCCTACATGAGTGAACTTATATAAATGTACACACACACAAACACACACACACACACACACACCATCCCCACATATGCATGAGCACACACTTGTGTTTGAGTCTTTATCTAGTCACTTGAAGAATTTATTAAGCCTTTTCACCTCTGTAAGAATTCATTTTTGTAGACTCTGCAATTATCAGATCTGAAGATCACATATAAAGGGCAGGAACATGTAAATACCCTTTCCAGAAGATGGGGAGACAAGCACTTTTGGAATGACAGACTTAAGGAGAGTGCTCATTAGGAAAGGAACTGAATAATCAGAGAGGAGTCTGGAAGGAGATCTGTCATTACTCTGGTGAGAAGGATGAGAGGGGCTGAGGGCTTGTAATATTTTTACACTCTTTCATCCAAGACCATCTTTGTCAAAGGAGGAAGAGTATTCAGGATCTTAATCAGCCACTAACTTAAGGCCCTTTGTAAACAAGTCCTGAGAGTTACTTAACATCAGTTTGAGAAATACAGAAGCAAAGAAGGCATGACCCCTGCTCTCTCATAATTCATATTCCAATTCTAATATGCAACAAAACACAAATGAATGGGGTGCATAATCTCACCAGGCTCAGGAGCAATAAGAACAGAAAAGTGCTCTAGTCTTATCAGGAAGGATCAAGAATGACCTCACCTGTATCTCATTGACCTCACCTGTATCTCATTGACCTCACCCATACCTGCAATCCAAAAGCTGAATTCATAGAAGTTGGAGGTAGATGGTGGTTACTGGAGGCTCGACAAAGAAGGTAAGAAGGGAGGATGTGTGAGTCTAATCACTGAGTGTAAGCTACAAATAAACGTGCATTCTAGCCTATAACTGCACAATGGAGTAGTTATAAAAATTGGGGTAACAAAAATAGAGTGTATGCTTTCACATTGTAAGAATTTTGAATATTCTTACTATAAAGAATGATAAATGTCTGAAGACACATATGTTTAAACTGACTTAAACTTAAACATTCAAATACCAAATACCAGGTGGCTGTGAAGGTGGTTCTTGCTCTTCCAGAAGACCTGAGTTCAGTTCCCAGCACCCACATGGGCAGGCTCATAACTGCCTTGAAACTCTACCTTTAGGTCTCATGCCTTCTGGATTCATAGGCATACATACATACTTCGAACAGACACACACAGACATACACACACACACACACACACACACACACACACACAGAGAGACATGCACACACACATATACACACACACACACAAAATAGTAATTAAGAACACTATATAATGCCTCATTAGAATGTACAATTTAAGTTTTTAATGAATGAATAAAACAATTTCATTTAAATTTTTAAAAATGAGTGGCAAAATTCATGACAATTCAAAATAATGTTCATTGTAAAATAAAAGCATTGCTTTAACTGAGTTTGGAATATTGAGCAAGGAGTTTCCTAGGAGATTGATAATATGGAGAGGAACACTTCGGGTGGAAGGGTCCACTGAAGAAACACATGGTGAGCTCTCTGTTCACTGAAGGACAAACATCACACTATCTCATTCTCATTTTCTCCCAGTGTCTTCCAAGAATTCCTAGTCCACGCATTTAGCATATAATACTTTTCAAGAGCGTAATTTGTAGACTTTTCTTATAGGAAAAATTCAGAAGTAGACTTTGTCTACAGCTAAAACTAGAAGACAGATTTGCATGTCTTCAAAGTTTTGTTATATCAATGAAATACTTCCCTTTTTAATTAGTTATTTTATTCATTTACATTCCAGACATTGCCCTCTCTCCCAGTCCCTACTCTCACAATTCTTCTCATTTGCCCTCCCCTTTGCCTCTGAGAGGGTACTCCTACTCTCCCCGCCTCCCAGGCATCTACAGGATTAGGCTGATCCTTTCCAACTGAGGCCACACAAGGCAGTCCTCTGCTACATATGTGCCAGGGGCCTTGGGCCAGCCCATGTATGCTCTTTGGTTGGTGGCTTAATCTCTGGGAAATCCCAGGGGTCTCGGTTGGTTGAAGCTGTTGGTCTTCCTCTGGGGTTGCCCTCCCCTTCAGCTCCATCAGTCCTTCCCCTAACCCTTCCATAGGGGTCCCTGAACTCAGTCTAATCATTGGCTGTATCTGCATCTGTCTCAGTCAGCTGCTGGTAGAGCCTCTCAGAGGAGAACTGTGCTAGGCTCATGTCTATAAGCCCAACATAGCATCTGTAATAGTGTCAGGCTTTGTTGCCCATCCATGAGATGGATCCCAAGTTGGGCCAGTTGCTGGACAGCCTTTCCTTCAGTCTTTCCTCCATTTTTGTCCCTGCATTTATTTTAGACAGTAGAAATTCTGAGTCAGAAATTTTGAATTGTTAACCCCTTCCCTCCATTTGGATCCCTGTTTATCTACTGGAGGTGGTCTGTTCAGGTTCCCTCTCCCCACTGTTGGACATTTTGGCCAAGGTTGCCCCTCATTGAAACCTGTGGATTCTCATATCCCAGGTGTCTGGGACTCTCTAGAGAGTCCCCCTTACCCCTACTCCCCACTCCCACCCCCAGAAGCTACATATTTCCCTTCATTCTCCTGGCCCTCTGGACTTCTATCCTGTTTTCTCCCAAATTTGTTCCTCTTCCCCTTTTCCCTCCCCCTCCCCTCTCTCACCCTGGTCTCTCCCTCCCTCTGTCTCCCATGATTCTTTTGTTCCAATAATGTATTTCTTAGTATAATATCTTCAGCTACTTATAAAAATTATTTTCATTCAAATTACAGAAACAGTATACATGTTAGGGTATCCACCTAATTATCAACACTCACTACAGAATCTGAATAATTTTAACACTCAAGTTTTGTCTCTGTGGTTTTGCAAGTCTTGACACCAAATGATAGAGTAAATTGACTGGCTTGGGTTAGTCAATAGTCTATGAGATGTCTACAAAACAAAAAAAAAATGTTATAAAGATCCAGGAAGCAACTCTGTTCATGTACTTAGAAATATGAACAAGAAGACAAGCTTCTCACATCGATGCTTTATGCACCACAGTTCAATACCCACTATTCTGAATAGGGAGCTATCCACTCTCCAATCTCTAAACACAGACCTAAACTTGGAGTTCATCTAGCACCTAACAATGGTGCAATTAGCTTTGTGGTCAGAGTTTCAGTTTCTGGTTTATCTTGGATTAGTTTTGTGCCCCACCCATCAGAGAACAGGCAGAACAAGTCAGAATAATTTACTACAATTTAGGATAATAAAAATAGATTTCTTTTTCTGCCACACTCATGGCAAGACCTTGGGATTCCATATTTACAGAAGAGGCTTTTAGTAATTCCGTAAGGAGATGGGAATTAAAACTTCTCACCCTAAACAAAATATCACTTTTTCCAATTAACTGAAAGGAGATAGAAAATCTTAAGGGTGGAACAAGCAGGTATTCTGAGCTATGCTATACACACGTGTTAGTAATATTCATTGAATGACAAACATATTGATGTTGCCAGAATATGAAGGTAATGCAATAAATGATTTAGAGACACCGGAGGAGTGAACTATGGGGTGTGGAGATTTATGGAACCCTTCAAGCCTGACAGCAGAATTACTTAAGGACCTTCTGGACAGTGCAAGACTCTTAAACCCTATCCCAAACTGATTGAATCAGAATTCCCAGAGGCTTCAGCACAGAATGTACCACTTACAAATGTTCTCAGGCAACACCAACACTTATCTAGTCTATCCAAATAAACTCAGTTGGTCCTCAAAGCAAAAACTTCTTAGTTCAAATAATAAGCTTGAATATGACAGTCAACAACAACAAATGAACCTATATGAAATTCAAAATGTTCAAAAGTCAAGACAATTGGAGCCTTTCCCTCAACCATGCTTAAGAAACCACATCTGTATTCACTGGACAAAACAATGATTAAGTTTGAAATGTAACAGGGAACACTATATAAGTGGTCTTTTTCTTATGGACACTGTAGATCTCCATCACTACAGTACTAAAGAGCTCCATCCATGACAATCTCCTGAACTTGTAAGCTTTTGTCTCCTAACATCCTCTCACTTTTTACACTTACAATCAATAAGTGTCCTTGACCTGTGGATCAAAAGAGCAGAAAGTAACTTCTACCAACAACTCTTGGATTCATATACCTTCTAATCAAAATATCGATCACTTTCAAACTAAATTTCATTTGTAGTGAGAATTGTTCTGGACTGATCCCTGTGGCCAGTAAGAGAGACATCATAAGGACATAACTTTTCCAATGGGACCATAACCTTGGAAAGAAGTTGAAGCAATACAAACTGAAGATGATAAAGAGAGATAATTTGACACATTTAGCCTATGTTAGGTTAATGTTTCTGAAGTACTTCAGAGTATGGTGCTGCATAACACATCCCAACTGCTCAAATTTTTTCTGCTGTCTGATTTCACTCTCTTCAGACAACTTAATCTCACTATTCATGTATAAACATTTATTGGACATTAAACTGGGCCATAAAGAAACAAAGTTTAATGAGAAAGGCCACCATATGAGTATACATTGATAATTTAATATGATAGTTATGTGACAACTACCACGGAAAGATATGAGAATTTATATAAACTTACAGAATTCTATAGTGGGTCTAAATAGATTTTAAAAAGTTTTACATTTGATACAGTGAGAATGATGTCATATAATATATATTACAAAATTAAAGTCAAGAGGATGGACAGATGGCTCAGTGGCTATTAAGAGCTTTGGCTACTTTTCCAAAGAACCCGGGTTCAATTCTCAACATTCACCTGGGAATTCACAATTGTCTCTTACTCCAGTTCCAGGGGATTTAGTGCCCTCTTATGACCTGCATAGGTACTGTACACACATGTATATGAAACAGGCAAAAACACTTTACACATAAAATAAAAATAAATAAGCCTACAAAAAAGTAAACTCAAGGAATGCAAAGCATAAAGGAGTTTCATTGTCAAGAGGTAAAGAAATAATTGGATAGAGAAGGGGAAGTAGTTTTTCCAGTCCTACCGCTCTTGGCTGTATAAACATGGGCAAGTCCCTAAAATATTCTCTCCTCAACTCATGGGATTATTGTGAAGATTAACATTCCTGATGCATTTCGAGTGTCTAAGAGTCATTCTGGCACATGTGAAACACTAGAAAATGAAGTGTTAATGCGACTTTGTTCTGTATCATTATCATCACTATGTCATGTACATGTACGATAGCTAAAAGTATTTAGACAATCTTCCTTTTGAGAGGACAGCCTGCTCTTTTCCCTCTTATGCTAAGGTGATCATGATTTGGATTTAGCCCAGAGTACATAAGGTGTGTTTAGAGATCACATGCTCCAGGTGGCTGTGAGGTTATAGAGGATCTCACAGGATTAGTAAAGAAAATTCCTTTGTGATCTCACTTCCAATGAAGCTGTATCCCACGGAGCAGCAGGCCCAGGTGAAAATCACAAGGTAGCCAGCCATTCACTGTTCTTTGCAAAACATTCTTGCCAAGTCGACAAGGATCCCTGGGATCCTACCATGAAGGCTGTTGACCAGAATCTAACCAGTCTCCTCCAGAACAACATTTCAAAGCATGGACAATCTTGAAAAACAGAAATTTCTACTCCTTCTTCTCTAACTCCACAAGTGGTGACAGTAAGGAATGATTGTGATCTCTGATTTGAGACATCCTCAGTATGACATCAAAGCCAGACAGAGAGACACTTGCAAGTTATTTGAAGTATCCAAGCACAAGACATTTATGGCAGGCATATAGCAAGTACCTGTTCAGCTGGCTTATGTTTATTTGCTGCACTGAACCAAATGGTTTCATACATATACCAAGAAGCTGACTACTCAAAACACTTTTCTTCTCATTAAACACACACACACACATACACACACACACACACACACACACACACACACACACACACACGCAAAATATCTCAACACAGAATCCAGAATGATTAATTTAAATGAATAATCTACCATTTATATGGCCAGTCCTTTTAATGTTTCTAGCTCCTCTTGCCTCACCCATCACTTATGTTTTCAAACTGTTTACTCAATTCCAATTCCTCTCAGAGATCTTTCTGCACAGCACTGACTATAAATGATACTTGAACATTTTCTAACCAAATACTACCCTTTAAACATACAACCTCTCAAAAATGAGAAGTTCAATGTTAAATGCAATCTAATCTCTATTAAGGTACTGGCATTATTTTTCATCTTGGCTTTTCTCATTCTTTTCATCTACTTCCCACTCTTCTTCAAAGACTTTGTTTTCAGTTCTTCTGACCAAGCTTTTCTCTCTCTTTTCTTTTTTAAGTTTCAGTATCTCTGGCTTGAGGCACAGATGTTTTTCTTCCTTTGAAAAGTAATAGAAAGGTTATGTAAATTTCAATTCCATGTTGAAGCGTCATTGCTTGCTATTACTTATCTTGTAGCAATGCGAAACAGCATTTTCATTAGTATTATGGTAAAAGTTCATTTCTCTTGTTGGAAGTATCATCATTATCCTGAGTATTCTGCTCTTTCACTCACTGTCTTGCATTGTTTTATTTGCCCAGAGTCCATATATCAGATTAAACCCAGCACTCATGAGTGTCTACCCTACCTTATCTCCCTGGTTTTGCTCCATTTAAGCTTCTGTTTCTGATGCCTCCAAAGTTCCTTGGATAATAAGACTCTTAAGCATCACTGTTTCTATCACATTTCCCTTGACTACTACAACATCTCTATGTAAATAAATACATATGTAAAACAAGTATTAGTTCAGCTTCAAGTCATTTGTGTATGATCTATTAGATTTCCTGAGTAAAAAAGGTTTTCACAATTGGATTTTTTAAACTTAATTTTCTATTAAGGAAATTAGATAAAGCCACAAGACACACAGAAGACTTCTTGACTTTTTGTCTTGACTTCTAAAAAATGTTTATTCAACATGTATTCTATGCAAAACCATGGACTAGCAATGAAGAAAAAAGGTCTTAACTGAGAGCAAGAAAAGCTAGGGGTAGATTCACAAATCTACATTTTTGAAAACCTGTGTTTGCCATGTTAAAAGGATATGTAGGTTTAGACAAATGTCTTTACTTCTTTGAAACTGTTACCTCATCTATCAAATGCCAGGAGCACCTGCTTCAAAAAGCCATCTGTGGGTTGAGAAGATTAAATGTGCATAAAAGAATTTTCCAAACTCCAAAACCCTTGATGTGGTGATAAGGAAGTAATGAAGATGGTCATAAGTTTGGGATGGGGCAAGCACTGTCCTAAACATTTCAAGTACAGTGTCTCAACAGACCTCACCAATATGTGTAACATCCTGTCATCATGTCCAGTGTGTAAACAAAGATCAGGGATGGGGAAATTTCAACAGGGAATGAACATTTAAACTTGAATCTGGATGCATAGTTAATAGACATGTCTACAATATTGTATGACCAATAAAGCACCACTTGATTAAGAGGATGTCTAAGTCAACAATTTATTTCCCCAAAGCTTGCTCTCTGAAGTCTCTTGAACCCATTCTGCTTGGTTTCAGTTGGCCTTCTCCACATTCTTGTTTCTTGTTGTGTATTCAATAGCCATGAATTACTGAGTAAGTACAGAAATCAGATCCTAGAGGGTGTTGAGGAACAAAGATATCACAGAGAAGTGGCAGATGACCACCGTTTTTGGAAAAAATAGACTTGATAATTTACCATTCAGATTACCCTTTATTATTTTTCTCCTCAATTACTATATTTACAAATATTTTAATTTTTCTAACATAACATGGTGGTGTGGCATTGCCAGAAAAAAAAATGGTCTATTTCTATGTCTTCAGTAAAGATAGTAATTTCTATCCCTTCAGTAAAGAAGAATCCTATAGTGTCTTTTGGAGTGGCCCCGCCAAGGGACTTTTAAAGGCAAAAAGCACATCCTGGTATCTTGCTCTGGAGCTGCAGGGGTAAGGGATGCACAAACAGGCAGATCAACAGAAGCTAAGATTTGCAGATAGCTGGCAGGAGTTTTGAACAAGAAGTGAAGCTAGCTAGGGCACCTTGACCTTGGGTTCCTAGAATAGCATTGAGTAATTTTTCAGGATATTTTTTCAGTGTATAGTCAAACCGGAAATGATCTCAACAAAAAATATAAGATGGAGGAACCTGCACTTTCTGGCCCAGTCACAAAAGAGTAAAGCAGATAAGACATCCTCTCCATGCTGAGTAAAAGAAGTCTTTTGATGAATTGGCTTATGCCAGTCCCTCTCCTAATTTCTCAGAAAGACAGAGAAATAGCTTAGTAATTGCTTGTTATCTGAAGTTTGCAGTGTGAGTGATTCCTCTTTGGTTTGGTCTATTGGGCCTCATACACATGCTCAGTAGAACCAATGGCTTCCTATACAATTTCTGTATCACATGTAATACATGTGATTTGGCTGGATGGAGAAGGCAGACATATCTAGGGAGTAGGGATCAAGAACAAGAATGCTACTAAATAGACTCTAGGAACATATGCTTGCCCTCCATGCCTAAGCAGGAAGAAATGACCTTGTTCAAAACGTAAATCATGCTCAAACTGAGAAACCCCAATGTACAAAATGGCAATTACAACAAAGAAAATGGCAGTCACTGCACTAAGAGCAATTAAGTATAAAAACAAACATCATAATCTTATACTCTCTCTCCTCTCAGGTCCAAAAACCACTAGGACAGAAATCTCAGGGGCTAATGTTGGATGTGAAGGGGAAACGTGAAACTAAAGGATGAATTTTGAGCATTGTCTTTTGTTTAAAATAGTTTAAGACTTGAAAATAAGCAATCCCCATTTACTTGTCCCCAAGATTCTCCATATTAATAACTGAATGTAATCATAATAGATGTTTAAAAATCAAACCAGTCAGTGTGACACAATAGTATTAATTCATGTGCCAATGGTATTTGGATTTTATCAGTGTCGACATGCACAATCTTTCTATATAATGTGCCTGCTTTTGATGTACAATTTAATGACAACTTATCATATGTTAGCTGTAGCTGCTTGTAGACTAATACTAATGGGATCCCCCAAAAGTGTTTGTACAGGAGGGTCTGCACATATCTTCTGGGTTAATGCTGATTGGTAAATAAAGATGCAAGCAGTCAATCGCGGGAGAGGTGAGACATAGACAGGATTTAGGGTTCCTGGGATTTAGAGTTCCTGGGCTTGAGACCACAAGGAAGAGGACAGAGGCCACCACGCCTGAGAAGGTGTGCAGGAGGGAGAACCAGAGCACCTTGTAAAAGGCCAGTAGAACACAGCCCCAAGGGAAGTTCAGTTGGGTTAAGAACAGCCAAGATGGAACTTAAAACTTAGTAAGTAGTAAATCAGAATTATCGGTGAGAGGTAGATTCTAACAACATGGAGGTTAGGCAGTTGCCCAGCTATTGTTCTGCTTAAGGCGTATTAGAATATAAGATTTCATGTGTATCTTTCATCCAAGAACATAAATAGTCTAAGGAGGGAAGGAACTATGTACCAGGATTTATTAAAATATTATTACTACAGATATCCAATTAATCACCATAATGAAGAAGCAGAGTAGCTTCTGATCACAAAGAAACTCTCATTAATCCTTACTGATTACACCCTTCCTCATCCTTCATCTGTTATCACTGATGTGTTTGTTCTGCTATGATAGTGTCATTTCAGTAATATTAAGTAAATCAAAATAAAGAGTAGACTTTTTTGTTTTTTTGTTTTTTCTTTTTGTTTTGTTTTGTTTTGTTTAGCGTAATGTGCTTTAGAGTAATCTAAGGTTAGACACAGTGGAGAATGCTTTGAAAAAGTCATTTAGATTTCTTGCTGTATATGTTGATACTTATTACATCTGAACAATAAGTATCCTTTATATAAGTATTCTAAATTTACTGAATCATTTTCTTCTTGGAAGATTTCTGGGTGGTTTCCAATTTCAGGCTGTTATAAATAAACTTCTTATAAGCTTTTGTGTAGTTTTGTGTGAACATAACTTTAATTTTTTCTGGGATAAATATGTAGGATTGCAGTCGTTGGGTCATTCTTGTAGTGAGTACATATTTACATTAGTAAGAAACACCCCAAATCTCCAATGAGTCTAGAAATGGAATGCTCTAGAGAGCTATGTTGGAATGGAGAGAGCTCAGTGGTTAAGAATAAAACCTTCCTCCCTTAAGTTGCTTTTTGCCAAGATATTTTACTAGCACAACAAAAATGAAGCCAGGACAAGCACTCTTTACTTCATTTCTGAGAAAGTCTTTCACCAAACTTAATGTTCTTCAACTAGCTAGACTGAATAGAATCAAGCTGTTACTAACACTCTCCATCCTAGTGCTAAACCTACTATAGCACTGGGATTTATGTGAGTGCTGGGTTAATTTATGTGAGTGCTGGGACTCAAATCCACCTGTTTATTTATGCACCAATGTGTACAAAGCCATCTCCCCAGTCCTCTAATCTTAGTTCTTTTAATCATCTTGACTAGTGCGTTGTTAGAAATACTTACTACTCAGAGGTAACTTCCTAGCCAACAAATAATGAGACCTTGTGGATTTATTCCATTCACTCTAATCTGGCAATTTACAAAGCATCACTAGACACAAACCCACCAGGTTCTCATGAGAACATTTATGAAATGTGGGGGAAGTATAGCAATAAGACAGAAGATTCTAGAAAGCAGAATAGTGGCAGGTGAGTCAAGACACTTAGAAGGTTGCCTCCTTTGAGTCTGTAACTATTAAGCTTTACTGGAAGGATGAAAGATAGTGCAATTTCTGAAAAATATACATGTCAATAACTGTGACAGTTAAACTCTGGAAATTAACACCCCATTCAAGGCATGTTTCCTACAGGAGCAATATGAATAGGTTTCAAATGATGTTATTGCTGCATTTTGAAGAATGGAAACAAATTATCCATGTATGAGAATATGAGTCTGTGGTGTGTGTGTGTGTGTGTGTGTGTGTGTGTGTGTGTGCACCCATGCCAGGCAAGCATTCTCCCACTCTATCCTCAACCCTATATTATAGATAGTAACTCTGCTCAAGATAAGATTTAAGAAAATACTGGAAGTTAAAATAATCCAATAAATACAAACCTACTACTCTTAAACCAAAGGAATCATCACAGTGGATTCTTTTTTTCCACCCACAAATATTTGTCTAGAATTTACCAGAAAAGCAGCTTATTGGGCCAGTTTACCATTCCCTCACCAGCTTCTATGCAAGAACACACAAAAACAGAAACACTCTTGAACACTAGTTAAGGAGAAGTGGAATCGATATCTTGAAAAATATATATTCTCATGCATCTGAAGAAACACAAGGATAAAGCAAAATGTATCTTCTCCAAAACTCACAAAAAGGCAAAGAATAAAAATAACTAGAAAGAGGAAAAAGGTGAAGCTAAGGAGAAGTGAGGAACAAGGAGAGAAGGCAGATCAAGACACCAGTTGTGGGGTTGGGCTTTGTCTCAATAAATCACACTGCAGCTATATCAACTTACAAACCTGTCCTTATGTGCTCACAGCAGATGGGAGCGGATGCTGTGTAAATACTTTCAAATGTGACCCTGCATCATGGGGGACAAATTGTATCATACAAAGTCAATTAAACCTGAGCTTCTGAATCAAGATTTTCTTAAAATAAGGAAGAGTGTAGATGGGGATAATGACAGGTTTAAACATTTTTTAAATATTAATCATAGTTGTGGGTGTTCCCATGATGAAGCCTCCATTGCTGCTTCTGAGTAAGATAAGGAAGGAAAGGATATTGTTACCTCATTTGATTCTTGCCTTCATGGTAGCAGGGCTCAGCAGTCCACTGAAAGGTTCAGGGAGACCAGCTAAAGTGGTCCATCCTGAATGTCAGCCTCAAAACAATGAGGTTAGTTTCACCCTAGGCACTAACAGCTAATTGCAGTGTTTTTCAAACAAATTTTGTTGGAATAATAAAGTAGTGCTTCAGAAAAATTGCTCAGGGAAAAATGGGTGTGCCCTTTGCACAGTGGCTTATTCACAGATTCAGGGTGTGCCCCAATGAAAGGAAGCCATGTGGAAAGTAGATTCGCCAGTTATAATGACAGTTGCACTCACACATACAAGTCAGACCTCAGAGTACTAAAAGCACAGTACTGAACAGGAAAATAGGTAGACCATAAGTCAACAGAAAAACGGATTCCCCTTATAATGGGTCCAACTTTCTTTATGGTTCTGTAGTTAAGAAGAATAGTTATATTTTTCTGTGTGACACCGTGTGCCCTACTGAAATAATTCTCACTGAGAACCAGGAAATTGTGCATTCATTATTATAAGATTATGATTACCATGTAATGTCTATATTTATACCTCTATTATCTTTTGTGGGCATCAGAATAACCCTTTAGGGATTGACTTTATGGATGTCCTGCACCATCAAACAGGGAGATAACTGAGCTTCTGAAACTGTACATGGTAGCTTTTCAAAAGAAGTAGCATAAAAGAGCTGAAAGATCTTTCCCTGTTATATTCAATTTGAGTCTTATATCTACAGGCAGCATTTGCTGGTATCTGAATCTGAGATAGGATATTATTACTTTCATATTCACCCCAAAAGAAGGATAATCTCACTTGTAAAGCACTACTACAAGACTGTCACACATGTCACCTCTTTGGTTGGTTTAGGACGTTGCAGAACTAGGGAGCAGTCCTATTGATGAGATCTAGATTTAAACATCAGAAGTGAAATGAAAGAAAGAGTAGGACTCATGGGGGAAAGGAAGAAGCCAAGAAAGGTGTAAATAAAACTAAAACAGTAATGGAGCCATGATTAGAACCCAAATGCATTTTATATATGTTTGAAAATGTCACAATGAGGGGACGAGGGAGATAGATGGCTCATCTTGTGCTTGACACACAAGCACGCAGACCTGAGTTTAAGCCACAGAACCTACCAAAAGAAAGTTGGGTGTAGCAATATACACCTATAATTACACTTCTGGCTTGGGGCAGAGAGCTACCTACAGCTTGCTTGCCAGTTTTCCTAAAGTAATAGGTAAACTTCAAGTTAGAATGGTTCTTCCTTAAAAAGAAAGGTAAGCTGTATCTGAGGAATAATATTTGATTTTGTCCTTTGGTCTCCACACACCAATACACACAGAAATGTCATGGTATAGTCCATTATCTTTTACAACTAATATATGCTGAAGAAGAAAGAAAAGAGAACAAGGAGAGGGAAGCTGAGAAAGAAGTTCAGAGTGATGCTGTGGAGGCTCAGAAAACCGCCCCTGTGTTGATGATTTAAAAAAAAAACAAAAACAAAAAACAAAAAACGAGAGCCATCAGCCTACCTCCAGTCTATAACTTATACTTGATGTTTTTCCCATCAATTTATTCACTAAACTCGTCCATGCTTTTCTTTTGTCCTGCCCATTTGGCTGTCTATCCTCACATATCCTGTAGGAAAATCAAATTACCATAATGCTTCACTATCTGACAGGAGTAATTGTTCTTTGAGTATGTGCTATTGTTGGATACCATGCTAACTCAGAGATATACACAGCAGAAGACTTGGAGAATTAATCTGCAGCAGGTAGGAATGCAAATTAGCATAGTCACTATAGAAAGGAACATAGATGTCCCTCAGAGAAAGAGAAAGAAATAGAACTACCTTATAATCTAGACATTCCTACAACTCTTTTTATATCCAAAGGAAGGTGTATGAATAGGTCAAAGAGACAGCTGTATTTTCATGTTCATTGGAACTCTATTCACCATAGCACAGAAGTGGAAGCCAACAAAATGTACATGAGGTTAGTACACACGGCAAGTGTGGTTCAGTGTGTTGCACATGCGTGCAGGCACGAGGCAGAATTCCTCAGCCATGAAAGTGAAATGCTGCTGCAGTAATGAAGCTGGAAGATGTTTTATGAAACACAAAAGAAAGGCACACATGGTGCTTACCAGAGACTGGAAGGAGTGAGGAGCATTAAACAAAAAGGGTGTGTAATAGGTAAACACATCAGGTAGATTAGAATAACCACCTTAGAGTAACTACAGCAGACTAAAGCTAATTATATACTTCAGAATAGTCAGTAGGGAGAACTTGAAACTTTCTCAACAAATGAAGTACAAGTATGCAATGATGACCAGAACAACTCCCTTGATCTAACCATTGTATGTCATACAATGTCTCTACTATAGGTTCTACAATAGCTACATCACTTTAAATTTTTATTACCATTTATTTAATTAAATTTCTTCTTCGGCAATTACATGCACATATGCATTCTGTTTACTATTACCGCCCTACACACACACAGCATTTCCTCTTCCTTCCATCCCTGTCCATGACCCTCCCTTCCCTACAAATCCCTTTTCTATGTTGATACCTTTGGTTTTGGAGGGCCCGCTGAGTTTAGCTAGCACAATCTCTGTGTCTATGAGCTTGGAACTATCCAGTGAAACCTGGCAGTTTTACTGGTGGCTTACACAACTGAAAAAGACTCTCTTCCCCTGAATCCATGAGTATCCAATACATCAGCAGAATACCCTCCCCTAGTCACTTCTGGCTATTAGCTGCCCCAAGTGTTTTTAACTATTTTATTATTCTAAGTGCATCTGCTGGTGTGTATGTTTGGGGGTCAGAAGAAGGCATCTCCTGGAACTGGAATTACAGACAGTTGTAAGCCAACAAGTGAATGTTCAGAATCTAAACCTTGGTCCTCTGCAAGAGTGACAAGGGCTTTTACCTGCTGAGTGAACCTTCTAGATGCCGGTCCTGGTTTTCTTTCTTTTCTTTTTCTTTTTTTCAGATCTAGTGCCATCAACCACAGTTGTCAGGTCATGATTTTATTGACATGAGATAACCAGAAGACAGCATTTCTTGTCCTTCTGTGCTCTTCTAGGTACTGCATTATTCTCATTCTCCTTTCATGTTGTATTCTGGGCCTTAAGGAAGGTGGTGTACATGTCCTGGATAGGGCTGAGCAATCAGCGTTTCCTTATTCTCAGGACCTCAGGCAGTCATGAGTCTTTGTGTCCAGCATCATTCTCTGTAGAAGGAAGCTTCTCTTAACACTGAGAGAAGCCTTTGTCTGTGGCCATAATAAATAATAATAATAATAATTTGAAGCCAATGTCATACTCACCAAGTCAATTTAGCTAAATAATAATAAACTCTATCCTATGACCTATGACCTCTCCTACCATGGTTTTTGTTTCATTGGTTTTACAATATTGAGTATGAATTCTCGAAATCCAAGAGCAGTTGGCCACCCCTGTAACACTGATACCACTATTGTACCAAAGGGTACATCTTTCCAGAAGGTTAGTATTATACTTCATAAGGCTCAGAACTGGCTGAGACTATTGATGTTTTCTCATTCCCAGCTGCTTAAATAGTGCTTTCTCACACCATGAAATCTAGGAGGAAGTTTTGAGCTTAGTTTCTGCTTGATTTCTCTATGTATTTCAAAAAAAATATGCACAATGTCATCAACAATGGAGTCCTGTCAACTAGTTTTGTTAGGCAACCAAAAGGAATTCTAATAGTTTGAATGCAGTAGTCCTACTGGGGCTTTCCTATCCAACTAAGCATAAGTAGGTATCTCACTCCTGGCACTTAGATTGTTTATTGTTACTGTTGCTGCTGTTGTAGTTGTTGTTTAATGCATGTTTTGTAGGACCAGCATTATCCAGTCATGCAGTATCTTTCCCTTCAGACACCTTTAAGGAAAAGGAAAATTTAAAAGTAATGCCAGGGGCTGGGAAGATTAGAAGGTGGTTGATGAAGTTGCCACACAAAAGTGAAAGGGACAGATGCTCTAACATGTAATAAGGACACATGCTCCACTATGTTCATAGCAGCCTTATTTATAATAGCCCAAAGCTGGAAAGAACCCAGATGTCCTTCAACAGAGGAATGGATACAGAAATTGTGGTATATCTACACAATGGAGTATACTATTCATCTATTAAAGAATAATGAATTCATGAAATTCTTAGGCAAATGGATGGAACTAGAAAGTGTCATCCTGAGCAAGGTAACCCAATCAAGAACACACATGGCATACACTCACTGATTAGTGGATATTAGCCCAAAAACTTAAAATAAACAATTTACAATTCACAGACCATAAGAAGCTCAAGAAGAAGGAGGACTGAAGCAGGGGTGTTCCCCTGAGAAAGGAAACAAAATACTCACAGGAACAATAAAGGAGACAATGTGTGGAACAGAGACTGAAGGAAAAGCCACCCAGAGACTGCCCTACCTGGGGATTCATCCCATAAACAGTCAACAAACCCTGACACTATTATGGACAACAAGAAGTGCATACCAAAAGGACCATGCCATGGCTGTCTCCAGAGGGGCCCTGCCAGAGCCTTCCACTTACAGAGGCAGATACTAGCAGCCAAACATTGGACTGGGCATGGGGTCCCCAGTGGAAGAGTTAGAGGGCTGTCTGGAGGAGCTGAAGGGGCTTACAGCCCCATGGGAAGAACAACGATGTAGGCTACCCAGACACCCCATGACTTCCAGGGACTAAACCAACAACCAAGGGGTACACACGGTTCTAGCCAAAAATGTGGCAGAGGAATGTGTTGTTGGGCAATAGTGAGAGGAGTGGTCCTTAGTCTAGTGAAGGCTCAATAGATGCCCCAACAAAGGAAAATCGAGGGGAGGAGGAGGTGGGAGTGTGTCTGGTGGAGAGGCATACACTTGGAGGCAGGGGATGGGAGGAGGGGTTGGGGGTTTTCTGAGAAGGGGGAAACCGGGAAAGGTTTTAGCATTTGAAATGTAAATAAAGATTATATTCAATAAAAAATACATAAAAATATGAAAGGAACAATACTTGGGAGGTACTAGAGAGGTTGAGACATGGGATCCCCCAAGAGAGCTGGCCAGCTAAGCTAGCCAAATAGGTGAGACCTGGGCCTATCAAGAGACCTGCCTCCCTAAATAAAGTGAAAGCAATTGACAAAAGCACACAGAGTCAATCTCTGGCCTTCACGTGCGCGCACACACACACACACACACACACACACACATACACACACATACACACACACACACACAGACCTGAACATGTGTGTACCTTCACATACATCAACAGGCACATGCATATATACACATGCACATAATAACCAGCATTTCTAGGCTTACCCTAATCACCACATAAATTCACACATTTAACTGTCACAAAGGAAAAAAACATGAAACATTATTACTAATAGTTTTGCCCATGTTTCTTTTTAAATTATTTTTCTTTTGAAGTGTGCGTGTGTGTGTGTGTGTGTGTGTGTGTGTGTGTGTGTGTGTGTATACACATGAGTACCTTTGCCTAAAGAAGATGGAGGCATTGGATCTCCTGAAGGTGAAGTTAAGGCAGTTGAGCCACTCAAGGTGGGTTCTAGGAGGCTATATTGGGGTCATCTGCAATAGCTGTATATGCTCTTAAGCACTGTGCAATGACTCCAGCCCCATCATCTAGGTTCTAATGTGGTGAAATTAAGGTGGACACAGTGACTCACCTGTCATCCCACTACTTGGTGTCTGATGCACTAAAACTTGAGTTCATGACCAGCTGGCCTTCATAGTGTCTTCCACAGCTGTATCATGGGATACAGAGCCAGAGACTATCTCAGAGTTAATTAGTTAACTTGTGACACAGTGAAGTTAAAGAATTTTTCCACATTTATGACATCAGGAGTTCTTGATTTTGACCCTGTTGCTCTATAAAGAAGTTGAAGTTCAGGAAATGAAGTTTTATTTCCATTTGTTTTGTTCATTTTTGAATTGCTTTCTGTAAAATGAAATGAGAGTGCTACTCATGTCTCAAGTCTAAGATGGCAAGTAGAAAACTCTAAAGTTCTCAGAGAATCATCAGTAAATTAGAGAATTTTCTTACAGGCAGGAAAATACTTTCTGATGCCTCTAAAGAGTTCTGGGCTGAAGGATGAGGATGTGGCTCATTTTGTAGATTGATTGTATCACATGCATGCACAAGGCCCCGAACTCAATCCTTATCATCACATATACTAGGAGACTGCAGCATACACAGGCCTATAACTTCAGCTCTCAGGAGATAGAAGCATGATCAGAATTAAAGGCCATTCTTGGCTAAACAGGGAGTCTAAGGTCAGCTAGAGATGCAGTCAACCCTGTCTCCAAATAAAACAAAAAATAAAAATAAGAACAAAGTCTACAGAGCAGAGCTGAGAGAGGCACCGGTATTATGAAGGGTGAACCCAAATAGCTCAGAGATAATGCTTGAGCCTTTTCTGCAGCTGGCATTGCTCATGCGTGTTCTGTTGAGTGATGGTGTCAGAGTCAGTTGATTGTCAAGATTAGAACAATGCTAATCACAGAAGCTGCTCAATACATGCCCGCTTGCTGGATGAATTTGAAAATAAACAAATCACCTTCTCCTGACAACTGATGTTAGCCTTCAAAAATAATCTCTTTGTAGGATTAATATCTCATGATCTTATCCTTACAAGAAACTGTGAGCTGTACCCACCTTTTTATAATCATAATCAGCTTGAGGATTACCTTTATAATGAAGCTTTTATTTAATTGTTCCCCAGGGAAGGGTCATATTATGATAATGCCAAGAACAGTAATGAAAAGGGGGCGAGCTCTCTGTACCTCTGGGACAGGACCCCCAGTTTTCAGAAGGAATCAAGTAGCTCAAATATCCCCATACATATACTGACAGACCTACATCCACTCTGAAAAACAACCATTTATTTGAAGACAATCGTACTGAGGCCTGTTGCTGCCAAACCTCTAATACCAGTTCCTTCTGAATCTCCCAGACAGGTGAGAAGCATATGAAGGATGGATATGATGTTTATATAGGCCTTGAGGTACCTTCCTCAGTGCTGTGTCTGCCTTGCATGATATGGTAAGGACAATACTCTCTCCAGCATATAAAATTTGCCAGCCTATTCCCACACTTAACTAGCCTCAAGTAAAGTGCTTGGCTGACAGTTTTTTTCCAGACATCCCTATTGCCAAAATTCTTGACTTTTCCTAAATTTATACTTATGATCTGCAAATAGTCCACACAGGCACATTTGTTGGGTTTTTGAAACCATCACTTAGAATCATGGAAACGATGAGTTCATGTGATTTCACGGCATGAAGGTTGGTTTAATGAAGTCATGGGAAATGTGCTTCTCCTTTCATTTATCAGTGGAAAACTAAAATGCAAAGACATAATTTACAGGATGTGCCTTAATAAATGATAGAGATGAGATATGAGACTCAGTTCAGTCTCACAAATGTGTTTTCTTGCTGTTATTTTGTGCAACCTCTATTCTCAAATTCAGAGTCTTCTCATCACTCAAGAATCTCTTTTGTTTTCTTACAGACAATCTCATTTAGTTGCTGCAAATCTAGAATCCAGATGTGGGCAGAGAAACAGAGACCTGGAGTCAGAGGTGAACACACCTGGGTTGCTCAGGGTTACAGCTCACTCACCCACGGGGTGGCTATGGTAGAGTGATAATGCTTCCTGGACTGTCAGTCTTTGTTTTCTATCTAGCGTCCAAACCTATGCCTTATTTTCTTTGGTTCTTTTAAATTTTTCATTTCAAAATCATAAAAATTTCATTCATTAATTTGTCAAACCTTGGGAAATGCCACAAGCCTCCAAAGATAGTGAGGCCAACAACTGAACCTACCTGTTTCTTACCATATATTCAGCAAATACAACTTGGATTTTTTTTAGTAGAAATTACTTTAAACTACAATTTGTCTAATACTTTTTCCTTTGCATTAATAATATTGTAGTTATGAGTACCTACCAATAAAAATTCTGTGAACTTTGATTTTAAAATGCTTATATTCATAGACTTGATGCCCTGGGAGGGGAAATGCCTGAGAGGGGTGCTCTCTCAGAAGGGAGGGGAGGGGAGCAGAGCCGACAGGGAGGGAGCAACACTTGGGATGTAAATAAATAAAATAATTAATTAATGAAAAATAAAAATAAAATACTTACAACCTAGTCAATATTCCAAACAGATACATTCTTCTTTCTTAGAGCAGAGCACTGAGACCAATTTTAGCAGCTGCAAATATGAGTAAAATAAATCCCTTTTTATGACAATTTTTAATTGTGTTGAAGACTCAGTTCAGTCTCACAAATGTGTTTTCTTGCTGTTATTTTGTGCAACCTCTATTCTCAAATTCAGAGTCTTCTCATCACTCAAGAATCTCTTTTGTTTTCTTACAGACAATCTCATTTAGTTGCTGCAAATCTAGAATCCAGATGTGGGCAGAGAAACAGAGACCTGGAGTTAGAGATGAACACACCTGGGTTGCTCAGGGTTACATTTCACTCACCCACAGGGTGGCTATGGTAGAGTGATATGCTTCCTGGACTGTCAGTCCTTTGTTTTCTAAGCTGGAAAATGGGGCACTAAGAAGCCTTTCTGAAAAGAGAGATGACAGGATTAAGAGATAAAACATGTGACAAGGACTCTAAGTCATCATGTTTCACTCAGGTGGCCTTTAGAAGTGTTTGCAGATTCAGAAAGATTTTAACTGAGGTGTAGTGGGTTGGGAAGTCATCTGTATCCTGTACTTAGGCTCCCCCACCCCCACTTTTGAAAGTAGCCCTTAAAAATTTTAAACCTATTTGCAAGCTTTTGGGTGAAATGACAGCTGTACAAAGAACATTTCTCTAATCCAAGCAACAGAGTCCAGTCATCCAGGAAATTCTGAAAGCTTTTGTTCACATGTTGAATTTGCAAATCTAAAGGTTGTCATTTGGATGCCTCTCAGAGCAGGTAAACCCAACCCACTATGAAGTCACTGGAAAAACCAGAGAGCAGATCTTAGCCCCTCCTCCCATGGCGTGGTGGGGAGTGGGGGCGGGGAAGGAGAGAGGGAGGTGGCTTTAATCCATCCAGACTGTGATTGGCTCAGGCTCTATACTGGGACATTTAATACTGAAGGAAGATGCTGCTAAGGCAACAGCCAGCAAGGAGAGAGGTGAAGAAAGAAATGTAGTCTAGTCGTCCTCAGTGCAGAAGATTAACTACAAACCAAAACAGGGTCAGGCTGGGCAGGTGCTCCCTGTCAGTCTCTTTAGAGTCAATTTAGCCAAAGGCTGTGTGGGCACCAGGACTTATGTAGAATGAAATAGGAGGAAAGGAGTCATTTTATGGCCTAATTGGAGAACTAGAAAATTTAGGAATCAACCTAGATTATCTCAGGGATCCAAGAACAATGAAGTTGGAGGAAAAGCTTGAGCATAATGAGAGCCTGGCTGGAAAAAGTCGGCCCTGTCTCCAAGACACGCATCAGGCAAACGGGAGGAAACGGATTGCTGATGGGAATCCGAGAACAAATGGGAAAGTGGAGGTCTATGAAAAGCAGGAGGCTAACGGCAAAGGCGACAGGCTCAGGAAATGTCTCAACCTGTACACCTGGCAGGAGATCCAGAGACACAATCAGGAAACCGACCAGTGGCTGGTGATCGACCGCAAGGTTTACAATGTGACTGACTGGGCTGGCAAACATCCCGGTGGGCATCGGGTTCTCAACCACTATGCTGGCCAAGATGCAACGGTAAGGACATCCAGGTGCTAGCTCCTATTCTCGCCCCTCTCTCTCTCTCAATCTCTCTCTCTCTCTCTCTCTTTCTCTCTCTCTCTTCCTCTCTCCTTTTTCTCTCTTCCTGTCTCCCCTCCCTCTCTTTCCTCCTTTTCTCCCGCCCCCTCACCCTTTCATTTCCTCTCGTGACCTCCCTTCCCTCTTTCCCTTTCCACAGTGCTGCTGAGTGCCTGAGACCTTAGCTTGCGTCACCAAAGCACTGATGTACATGAGGTACATGCCTGGGCCCCACTATCACTAACTCCTCCCAGACCAAGTTTTCAGGATTCCTAACTAGGAAGAAACTGGAAGCAGATGGGGCTTCAAGTTCTAGCTGTCCAATATGGGATAAATTCAAACGTCAATGGTGAAGATTGTGGTTTTGCATTTCGGATTTTGTCTTATTTGCTTGTTTAGTTTTTTTTTTATTTATTTATCCTTCTTAAAGAGAATAACTGTCCTATAAACGGCAAGTTAAAATTAGGAAAGTAATACTTGGAAAAGGCATGTTGTTGCTTAAAACAGGAATTTACAGAAAGCTATTCATTTCATGGACATCAAATGTTTGTTAATAATAGTGAAAGCCTAGAACTTCCAGAACTTGGAGAATTCAGTTTTTGTCTGCACAGTGTAGCTCAAGTAGTTTGACAAGGGTGATGCAATTCTCACAGATGTTCAAAGACACCACATTGCCAGGGGTGTACAAGTTATCCCCACATCACAGCTGAGGTACCGGATGCTCAAAGACGTAAGCCATGTGCACAGCAGGATTGATCATGATAATGCTGGGCTGCAGGTGGCTTTGTTTTAACCACAAAGTCCTGTATATCTGGTTCCTTTTAAAAAAAAAAAAACCCAAAATCAAACTTAGAGACAGAAAATAGCTCAGCAGGTAAAGGCATGTGCCACCAAGCCTGACAACTGAGTTCAGCCTCAAGGAACTACCTGGTAGAAGATGAACCAACTCCTGCAAGTTATCCTCTGATATCCATGTGCATTAGTACACACACACACACACACACACACACACACACATTAAATACATAAGTAATGCAAATAAAAATATTTTAAACTCCATTAAGTGTTTGATAAGTAGGTTTGCCAGAATCTTTGAGTGCATTCAAGGATCTTTTTAATCTGGATGTGGTGATGCACACATTTAGCTCAAGAGGTAGAGACAGACAAATCTCTGGGAGTTCAAGGTCAGTCTGGTCTAAACAAAGAGTCCTAGGTCAGCCAAAGCTACGTAGTATGATCCTAGTTTTTTGATCTCTCTTTAAATATTCTGTTCACCATGTGTACTTCCATTCACTATGCAAGTGTTATTTTCTGTCACAGTACAGATAAACAAAGAACTAGAGCCCATAAACAAACTTAAGTCAGGGACTCAGTATATGGCAAAACAGGCATTTAAGCTGCAACTTGACATTTTACCTTTATTTCACACACTGAGATGGATGAGATAAAGAAAGGACCAAAGGAGCTGAAGGGGTTTGCAGCACCATAGGAAGAACAATACGAGTCACCAATACTCCCAGACCTCCCAGGGACAAAACCATCAACCAAAGAGTACACTTGGAGTTACCCATGGCCCCAGACCCATCAGCAGTAAAGGATGATCTTGTTGGACACCAAATGGGGGAGAGGCCCTTGGTCCTGGAAAGACTTGATACTGTAGAGTAGATGAATACCAGGACAGGGAAGGAGGGTGGGTTGACTGGGGAAGGGGAGATGGCTTATGGGATTTTCGGGGGAGGGGGAATAGGAAAGGGGACAACATTTGAAGTGTAAATAAAGAATATACCTAATTAAAAAAAATGTATAGTAGCTGGAAACCCTGAAAACAGTAAATATTTCTTTGAAAAAAAAAGTTCTCCAACTGCCTTCTCATAGGACACCTGTATGCAGATGGTATGTTCTAGAAATAGGATTTGGTAGATGCGTGATGTATTTTAAAGTTTAAATTTGATGTCCTCAACATCTTTCCCATAACTCCCAGTTTTTCCCTGATTTTTCACCTCTCTTCACTGTCTAGCTCTTGATCTTCTGTCATCTTCCTGGTTTGTTGTTTCTTTCAACCAAATGAATGTCTTTACAGTCAAGACTGGTCATATCCATACTACTTCAGTTCTGATATAGTTAAGGACACACACACACACACACACACTGTAGCTGTCTTCAGACACACCAGAAGAGGATGTCACATCCCATTACAGATGGTTGTGAGCCACTGTGTGGTTGGTGGGAATTGAACTCAGGACCTCTGGAAGAGCAGCCAGTGCCCTTAACTGCTGATATGGTTTTTAAACCATCCCCTGATATGGTTTTTAAACTATGTCCAATATTTCTTTAGTTGCAAAGGAGGAAGTCTCATAGGTTCAGAAAAGCACACTCAGAGCAAAGCAGAATATTTATGAGAATAAGAGAAGAACAATGAACAAATGTCAAATGAAAATAAAAACCCAGCATAAAAATAAAATAGCCACTACTCTCTAGCTAGTACATCCCCTTGTTCCTAAAGCATACAAGAAATGTACAACTTTATTTGTTTGTCTGAAACAAGATCTCCAGAATGCCAAGCTGGCCTTGGACTCTTAACCCCCACCTCCAGAATGCTGGACTCATAGGCATACATCACCACACTTGGCCTAGATCAGAGTTATCTATGTTAAATCACAGAATTGCCTCAACGATGTGTTGGCCAGGACTTGAGCTTTCAATCACACTGAAAATTGCTGACTGGCTCACTCAGTTTGAAGTAGCCCAGGTAGTAGATCTGAAGTTTGCAAATGTTTTTTAATACCCCAGATGTCAGGAAGTGGTTATTTCCAACCTAGCCATTGAGGAGGAAATGTTTAGTATTGTCGAAACCACCAGCCTTGATGAGGCCACCTATTTGTATTGGGACATATTAGAAAGAAAATCATATGCTTGGACAACCACATAGTTTAGAAAAATAAATCCAAAAGCATTCAGATAGAAAGTTCTCTAGAGGAAGGTGGCTCAAGAATGGTAGGAGAGAGACATAGGAAACAAGGAAAGTCTAATTTTCCCTGGCTATTCAGAGGATGGAGAACACATGTACTGGGATTTGTTGTGTGAATTTAGGGAAACTATTGAAATGCTCAGAGTTTCAATTCCATGATCTATAAAAGAATAGCATTCTCCACCTGCCTGAACTATGATAAATGGAATGAATGCATGCATAGTACAGTGTATAATTGAAGACATTAAAGTTCAGCAAATTATAGCATCCATATCCTCCAAAATATGATTATTACTCTTGGAAAGTTTATTATCAGCATAGAAATTCTGATTATAGTTTGTACCATTTAATTGGGATCAAAACACCAAGCCCAAAGGCCCAAGGCCAAATGCTCGATTTACAGCTTAGGAGGTATTAGCACAATTTTTCCTAACTGACAACTGAAGACCACAGGATAATCTCTGCATGATAGGTGCTAGACTCATGGCTGCACTTGCCCATATAGGGTACTTTTCTTAGTTACACAGAAGCTATTTTTTCTTTTTTCTTTCTTTTTTTTATTTAGTCATCTCTCAGGAGACCCTTAACAGTCACCCAAAGCACATACAACTTAAAAGCTGATTTTGATAAAAAGTACTGAGCTCTTAATTGTTCCAGACAGGTACCTCATGATGAGACAATATAACAACTGGGAATGGCCCTCAAGCAGAAACAGTCATCTGGTGGTCCCCTCATGTTCTGGAGCCATTTTTTTCTCACCCATTTTTTTTTAAACTTTATTAGATATTTTCTTTATTTACATTTCAAATGTTATCCCCTTTCCTCCTTTTCCATCCAAAAACTCCCTATCCCATCCCCTGCCCCCCCACTAACCCACCCACTCCCGCTTCTCTGTCCAGGCAGTCCCCTACACTGGGGCAATGAGACTTCACAAGATGAGGGGCCTCTCCTCTCATTGATGTCTGACAAGGCCCTCCTCTGCTATGTATCCGGCTGGAGCCATGGGTCCCTCAATGTGTACTCTTTGGTTGGTTGTTTAGTCCCTGGGAGCTCTGGGACTACTGGTTGGGTCATATTGTTGTTCCTTCTATGAGGCTGCAAACTCTTTCAGTTCCTTGGCTCCTTTCTGTAGCTCTTCCACTGGGGGCCCTGTTCTCAGTCCAATGGTTGGCCAAGAGCATCCCCCTCTGTATTTGTCAGACACTAACAGAGTCTCCCAGGAGACAGCTATATCAGGCTCCTATCAGCAAGCACTTGAGGCCTCCTAAAAGGTGGGTAGTGGTACCTAAGTTTTGGATGCAGTACCACAGGGTCAACTCTAAGTGACTCAGAGTTCAGTCACTCGCTTTTTAAAAGCTTTGTTAGGAATCTGGCCTAATGTTTAAAACTATGTGTTTCAGAATGGAATGGGCTCAGTGAACATCTGGTATCCACACTTATTAGGGAAATCCTAAGGAGACTGTTTAAGCTCTTAGAGTCTCCATTTCTTATTTATTAAAGGAGATAATAATACTTGAACCTTGGTTTTTATTATAAAAATCAGTGGAAGTCAAAGAAAATGCACTCTTACATTAGCTCACAATTATATAGCCCAGCTGAGATTAAATATTCAACCATGACAGTTGTATGGTCTGTCATCTCTTCATTCTTCTGTGATGGATTTTAATGCTCTCCACAGCAGTTTAACAAACCTATAAAACAAAATCAACACATAAGCTCCTACTACTGCATGCATGTGTTATTTGGTTGCTTACAAGCTATATAATTGTGAGCTAATGTAAGAGTGCCAATAAACAGAGCTTAGAGCCTAGGCCTTTTCATGTATTTGAGTTTACTGAGGAAAAGCCAGTAAGTAGTAAGTTCAGTATGATTGTAAGGATTATCATTTAATTTCACAATGATAGGATATTTTGCAGTCTCTAGACTGAAGATTGCTAAGCATTGTGATGATAAGACACACATATAAATAAATACTTGTCCATACATTTTATACTAGACATTGGTATGTTCCAAGGAATTAAGTACAATTATGATGGTAGATGCACAGAGGCTATAATGTTGGAAATAATGAAAGCAAGCACAGGTCAATCTCTCAACATCACACATTAGAAAAAGCAATGACAGAGCTGAAGTCTGTGAAGTGCTTGCCATTCAAGCATAATGGCTTGAATGTGGATCCTCAGCACTTAAAGTGCTGGGCACTGCAGCTTGGATATGGTCCCAGTGCTGGAGATCTTTGAATTAAATGATAATCTTTCCTATCAGTGCAGACACATGGAGATTCCTGAGCATTGCCTCTGGCCGGCCAGCCTAGAAGAATTAATGAGCCCCAAGGCAGGGAGAGGCACTATCCAGGGATAAACACTATCTCTAAGACTAAGGGAGAGAGTGACTGAGGAAGATGCCTGGCTACAACCTCCAGTCTCCATATACATGTACACACGCACTCACATGAGCACATACACACACACACACACACACACACACACACAAATAGAACACATTCAGTCAAGCCTTTTCTTATATTGACTGTGGAAAAGATGTGGAAGAGATGACAAATGCAAACATAAAATGAGTCTTCCTCAACTCTTTGGAGGGCTTCTGGGGAGAAAATGCACCATGTACAACTGTGAAAGAAAGCAACCCTGTGGACTGGAATGAGTTCAGCTGCCAGAAGCAAGGAAGGCTAGGGCAAAGAGAAGAAAGTGTGAGAAAACAGGGTGAACACATGTGACCAGTCATGACTAAGTATCCAAGCACCATGGGCATCCACTTCCTCTGCTTAGCGTAACACTGGCCAAAGTGCACACTTGATTCATGGCTGAGAAAAACAGACAAAAGACATTCCAGGTTCTAGGAGATGAAAATAGACCATGACAGATAAGAGAAAGGAACACAGGAAGTCTCACCCTTCCTCAGTAGCCATAGGACGTTAATAGTCCTAGAGGCAGAGAGAAATCTTTTCTTCAGTAGGATAGCCATAATTGAGGAAACCATGCTCCTGTAAATAATATCTCACTCAGGATCATATAAGCAAGCCTAATGAAATTCATTAGGTCATCAAATGAAAGAAGAGGGAAATGGAAGAAAAAGAGACAGACAGACAAACAGACAGGCAGGAGGGAAAAGGAAAGGAATCTTCTGTAGTGGAAGAAGAACAGAGGATAACTGTAATTAAAATTATATATTCATAATAACATATTCAGAAATTGTATGGATATGAAAACACCATAATGAAACTGATTGTTATGTATAATTACCACCCACTAGTAAAAAACTTAACTACAAAAACATAAAGAAGAGAGAATGGAATGTAAAAAGGTAAATGGTGCCACTCTGAGAGCTCAGCCTAGCAATTAAGTAAGGAACTAAGAAAAGACAATCAACAGGAAGGAAACCAAGATGGAGTTCCAGGAAGATGTCGAAAGTCCAAATGGAGCATGAACAACAAAGCTAGAAGGAGAAGATGAGTGGGAGTAACTCTGTGGAGACATGATTTAATGTTTAATGGGTAACCGGATAAGCAAGGAGGATGCAAGTCTTAATTGACATGGGCACCTCAGTAAGCCACCCAGGTGCCCATTATTAGAACATCAGATGAAGGTTTGTGAGGTAGGAGAATGAAAGGATAGAAGGAGGGTGAAGAGGGGAGAGAAGAAGGGATGGAGATAGAGGGAAAAGACTGGAGTTCAGCTGAAAGCATCAAATGAAGGCCTTCCAGTGAGGATAGGGACTCGTGGAGATACAGCCACCTGACAGCTCATGTGGGCACCTTCCCAAGCAGCTGCACTCTCCCATGGCAAGGACAAAGATGAATTTGCCCCATAACTCTGTCTATTTACAACTCACCCTCCATTTGGATCTCAGAATTCTTGTGCTAGCCACAACCTAGAAACATACAAGTTCTGAAAAAGAACCAAAAAGAAGGGGGATTACTCAAGGGAATGTAAGAAAAAAAATGGTCTTATGCATTCCAGGCTACCTGGAATTCACTATATAGCCAACAATAACTTCCTGGCTCCACTTCCCAGTACTGACTTTCTTTATAAATGTGTGAGCTCTTGTGTGGGAAAAACCACATTCTACATGTCTTCTTTCATGATCTTGATCCTACTGGTGTCTCATGAGATTATATTTGTCTGTTAATCAACACCTTTGGGAAAATTTCAACCATATCAGACTAACTGCTAGGTCCCAGGTTTGTTTGATACCTAGCACATAATAATAATAATAATGATGATGATGATGATGATGATGATGATGATGATGGTGATGATGATGATGTATTGCTCTCTGATAGCAAAGGCTAGGCTCTGAGTCACTACATTAGGTTCTATGTAGATTGTATAGCACCTGAGTAAATTAGTGATATAAGCTGTCCTGTGACTTCCACATATGTCCCATCATGCACATTTCATTCACACAGGCATGTGTGTTCATGCCCACACTAACATATACACACCCACATACACATATTAAATAACAACAAATAATTTGTATTGTAGCTTTCCCAACATGCAGCAGCCCAACCCTCTGATGCTCTGTACTGCCCATAGTGGAGGTTAAAAAAGAAACTGACTGAGTGGTTGCAGTACCCTAGACACCAGGTTTGTCACACAGTACTTACTCCATTTCAAGCCTGCTTTCCCTCTTAGCCTGGTGGCTTTGTGCAGGATATGATCTAGACAATAGTATCTAACCTACAAAATCAGAATTTTGTCTGAGATATTCTGATTTTGTATACTTTTACTGTTCTCTTTCAGTGGGGGAAATCTATTGCTTTTATAATGAAATAGAAAACCACTACAGCCTCTAGTAAAGAATAGCTATGGATTAGTAGTTCCCAAAGTACTTTTAAATGTAAAATAATCTTCAATATTCATGCCTTGTTGATATGATTTTGGAAAGAATCAGTTTCAAGAGGCACTGCAATATTATGCAATTGATGGTTTTTAAAGAGCAGAGATGATTGAAGAGGGAGTCAAAAAGAGTTTAAGAAAAATGGGAGCAGCATATTATTCATGCTTCAATCATCTTGACTTCTCATGCAGAACTGCTCTGCCCACCCGTTTTTCATCTTTCCCTTACTCATCAGGGGTGTATTCACTATACATTGTGTTCTAGACATGATGGTAGATGTTAGGTCTGCATTAATTGATAACTAGTACACAGTCTTAGTTTTAGAAACTCACTAAAGAAGGAGCAAGGTGCAGTACAATGCAAAAAATGCTTTATAGTTAATAAGATGACTCAAGAGATAAAGACGAATTGCTGCCGGCCATGATGACCTGAGTTTGAGCCTTGTGATGAACCATGTGGTACAAGAAGAGAACTGGTTCCACATCTATACATGTGTACCAATACTCAATAAACAAACAAATGTGTGTGTGTGTGTGTGTGTGTGTGTGTGTGTGTGTGTGTCATGAGCTTGCAGGGGGTACTCGCAAACAACTTTACTGCATGTGCAAAGGGTGGCAAATATCTAATATTGGTATCAAATTCTAAGAAAGACCTTTGTGTACAGAAAAATGGAAGGGGGAACTGAAGGGAAGACTATAAAATCTGGAACCATTCAGTTATATAAAGGTGTAGAATTTTACTCAAAACAAGGTTCCACTAGAGAATTCCATGGAGGGTCAGTCAAAGGAGGCAAATTGAAGTCAGAGGCAAAGTGCTTCAAGAGACTAAAGCCTACAGTAGGGAATTCGTCACCATTTGTCCAGAAGACACAGATTTTAATATTATCTCAAGATGATCTAGCAGCATGTCTCCCAGAAAAAGGATTATAGATACTGAAGGCTGGGGTAGATATTTAGGGTGTGATTGTGTGTTTAGGCCCAAGGTCAAACATAAGCTCTGCAGCTCCATGTAGAATGTAGGAAAAAGATTTCCATCTCATATTCCTAAAAACGTGATGCCTCTCTGTACAATAGAAGCAATAAGTGTTCACAGGAATAAGCTGGTAGCTGTGAGTCTTTGTAAATAGAGTGAATTCTGTAACCACTGGCATTCCCAGGTTTCTTCCTTCTCTTTACTCCACACCCTTCTGCAAGAGCATGCTTGCCCAAGAATGTGGGCAACAGAACCTGTTTTTGCTAGCTTCTGAGCTGGAATTTCAGTTTAATATATGGATTCTATTAGAAGAGCATTGAGTACTTAAAGATTAAATGAACTCCTTTGTTGTACTTCCTCAATATTATCATGAGAAGAGCTCCCGAAATTGTCATGGTTACTGCTCTGCAAACCTCTGTGGCCTCCTCAGTGCCACTTCCCAGAGCACAGACTTCAGATCATTTCTCAGCTTCAAAAGTGACAAGGAACACAGGAGAGTAACTTATCAACACAATTTGAAATCATGCTAGATTCCATTATTGTAATGTCTGCTCTGTATCTTGAAATCGATTATGTTCATCTGTACACTGACACTTGATCCACCAGTTTGCTTTCCCATTCTAATCTGCTGAGAAACAGCAGGTGGATGATTTAATCAATATAGATCATCATGAGATACATAAATCACCCCCTTAACCAATGAATAATTATTTGCCTGGTTAAGAGAGCTAAGCTTTAGTATCACCAACTATAAAACATGTAAAACATCTTTGATAAAATGTAGCCCATTGTTGTTCAAAGATATTGTGAGAAGTATTTACAGTAGAATGAATATAAAGTCCAGGATGATTCTAGCATTCTGTTTATGGATCTTTTGGTGAAGTCAATCTACAAACTTGATATTGTATGCTTCTAATCACCATATCCATCATATATGCACCTTCTCACATGAAGGCTTATGCAAATTTCCATGGCACTAAAAATCCAAGGTTCAATATATTCACTTGTATAATTAGAGTCTACTGATGGTTAGAATATGTAAATGAAAGCCTAACTTGCTACATTAAAGAGAAGGTGTGAGTTCTTACCATGGGAGGAACATAAAAAGACGCTTAACAAGTACTATATAATGAAGCCTGAGAAAATGGTTCAGTGGTTACAAGTACCTGTCATTTTTATAGAACCCAGTTCCTAGCACCCATGACCAGAAGCTTACAACAGCCTGTAACTCCAGCTCCAGGAGACCTCATGCTCCATTCACCTTTGCAGGCTCTCAGACTATAAGCACATAGCCATACAAATCCATAAACATAGTGATAAAATAAATCTCCTTTTAAAAGCACTGTATAGCTAGTATATGTGAATAAGCATCCTAATTAATGCATCTATATTTTATTCTGACTTGGGAATTGAATGGCACCTGTCACTTTATTTAGAGAAGAAAATACAAGATGCATGTAAGGCAAGAATATGAAAGGCTCATAGTTGCACAGCCAATAATCAGCAAAGCCAGATCTGAAGTGTAGGAAAAATGGCTCCAGAGTCCTCATTTTACAACCAGTACTGTGAAAAAGCCACTCCTCCACATTCGTACCCCGTCCTTGAATATGTATTCAAGGTAAAACTTTTGTTTACTTCTTCACTTTTAATCACTCCAACCTCATTGTCATAAAAGCAAGAAGCTAATAATCCCCATCTTATAAAATTCCCTCCCAAAAATGAACTATAAATATACTTGGGAGGAAAGAATCTTTTACTTGCAAGCATACACAGGATATAAGAACTCCACCATCCTGCCGTGATGTGGAATTTCTACTTAGCAACATCATTTTTATGGAGTGATGAGAGTCCTTCAATGATGAATACAGCTGAGAGTATATTGCTTTAGGCAGCCCATGGCTCGAGGACTGTACACCCCTGATCATTCATAGCTTTATTTTAAGATGTTGCTATCAAATTTAATCTACTGTTCTAAGGAATAACTAACTGAAGAGGCCTCAGTCTTCTGAGACTTAGTCAAGAGCCTAAAGGAAGCCCTCAATAGAAAATGTCATTTGTGTAGAGAGTCTTGTTTACTGCATGCCTTAGATAGTTTAAGAAACTTTCACAAGAAACTTGATACTGGACTTTAAAAAGACTCACCATGGCTAATTAACTCCAAGAACTCTTCTTTTCAATGCTTAATAAAAAGAAACAATGATGTAATCAATGTTTTAGGAATTGCCTGTCCCTAGACAATGTCTGCCCTAGACCATTGTAGAAGGGTCTCAAGGGTAAAGTTGATGCCTCACCTTAAAGCATCAACATGGTATTATAAGCAAATGCTCGGTGGGAGGGTCTGTGCTGTTGCCAGTTTAGGCCCAGGATGGGAAAGAAAGGAGCGTAGGTGGGAATAAACATATCTTTTACAAGCTTCTAACAAGTATCCATGCTTTACAGGATGCCTTCAGGGCCATGCACCTGGATCTGAGCATTGTACAGCTGTATCTTAAGCCACTACTCATTGGAGAACTTTCACCAGAAGAACCCAGCCAGGAGAAAAACAAAAATGTAAGTACAGCATCAAGATCTAAGGACATAGAAGGATTGGGGATAAGGCTGTTCCCCAAGAACACTGTTTTCTGTGAGAATATTAGTTCATAGTAAAATAAAGTGTGTCCTTACTGTCTTCAAGGTATCTACCCTAAGACTCTTCCACAAGTAGAGGCCTAAAATACTGGATAATATGAGTAGTATCTACAGAAATGTGAACTTAGAAGAGTAGTTATGACTATCAGAATGGTGGCTAACTAACTGGACAGAATGTAGTGTATCCACGATTTATACCACAGACGAAGGGGCAATTCAGGTTAAAGAAAGGGTGGAGCAGAGTGGCAGGATATTCCATCATTATGCTCCAAACAATGCACAAATTATAAATTTCTTATATTTTAATTAAGGATAACTAAAAGTAAGTAAAACTACATGAAGTGCAGGGGACACTATTCTTTTTTCTTTTTCTCCATTTATTGAGGATAGATTCTTTCACAAAATATCTCCTGATTATAGTTTCCCCTCCCTCCCTATCCTTACCATTCCTCCCCTCTCTCATCATGATATGATCCCTTTCTGTCTCTGTAAGGCTTCTCAGAGATTATAATAAAATATAACAGAGTAAATACAATAAGATAGAATGAAAACCATCACATGAAATTGGACAAGACAAAGTAACAGAAGGAAAAGAGCCCAAGAGAAGGCACATAGATCAGAGACCCATTCATTGTCACACTTAGAAGTCCCATAAAATTACTAAATTAGAAACCATAATGTATATGCGTAGGACCTGGTGCAGACCTGGTGCAGACCCCTCTTCATTCTCTGTGAGTTCATATGAACTCACTTATATTGATTTACAGGGCCTTGTTTTCTTGATATCCTCAATCTCCTCTGGCTCTCAAATACTTTCTGACTTCTCTTCCTCATGTAAACATCCAATTTAGAGCTAAGTGTTCAAAGACCTTTCTCATTCTCTCTTGTAATATCCAGCTGTAGGTCTCTATATTTGTTCCCATCTCAAGGAGGAAGAAGATTGATGATGGCTGAACAAGGCCTTAACCTGAGTACAGCAGAATATCATTAGGAGTCATTTCATCACTAATTTTTACACTTTTGTTTTTGTTTTAGAGCAGTATTATTTGGTTTTAGTCTAGGTCTCTGGGCTATATTGCCTATGGTTCTTGGCCACTGAGGCAGTATTGGATATGGGTTCCATCTTGTGAAGGGGAGCCTCAAGTCAAATCAGATTTGCTTGGGTGCTCACAATGTTTTTGCCACCACTACTCTAGCATATTTTTCAGGCAGGACAGTATTATAGATCAAAATATTTTTGACTAGCTTAATGTTTACATTTCTCTTTTGGTAGTGTTCCAAGCACCTTCCTGAACCAAAGATGGCAATATGTAGAGAACAAGGCTATAAAATAAGCAACAGCTCAGCCTCTCCTTGTTCAATTAGTTATGGAGGTATTGTCTTCATCACTGAGACCTTGCTGTCAGTTTATAGAGAGCAACCTATTGTCTTGGCAACAGCTTGGGTTATTTGGGCATTGCATTGGACCCCATTGCCCAGTAACCCAATCCTGGTATTAGAAACTTTAATTGATGACAAGAGATGGTCAATTGGGAACTTTTCCTCCATTATTTGACAATTTCATTTAGATTATCTTCATTTATTGATATCCATACTACCCCTAAAATGCCCCTTAATTTTACCTGTATCTTCCCATATTCCCTCCTACAACCCCCTTTCCTCTCCTCTCCTGATCCAGCTCCATCCCAATTAAACCATAATTATCTATTCTATTTCACTTTCCTGATAATATCTATATGTCCTCCCTTAAATTTTTACTCTATACCTACCTTCTGTGATTTTATAGATTGTAGCTTGGTTATCACTGACCAATATAAGTAAACACTTTGATATTTATTTTTCTGGATTTGGGTTATATCACTCAGTATTTTTTTTCTAGTTTCATCCATTTGTCTGCAAATTTCTTGATGTTATTTTTTTAACAGCACAATAATGCTTCATTGTGTAAATGTACCACACTTTCTTTAACCACTCTTCTGTTGAAGAGCATCTAGAATGTTTCCAGGATCTGGTTATTATAAATATGGCTAATCCAGAGTGTCTATGATAGAATGAAGCATCCTTTGGACATATACCCAAAAGTGTTATAACTGGATCATGAGGCAAATCAACTCCCATCATCCTGAGGAAATGCCACACTGATTTCTCTACTGGGTGCAAAGGTTTACACTCCAACCAGCAATGAAGGAGTTTTCCCCTTACTCCATATCCTTGCCAGCATGAGCTTTTACTTGTTTATTCATCTCTGAATAAGCAGATTCTGCATATTTCAAAACTCATATTTACTCGGCAAGATATTTTCTTTACTTTTTACAGTAAATTTATAAGTTTTATATGCATTAGTGAAATATGATTATTTTTATTCTGAGAATAAAGCAATGCAATTCATAGCATTTAATCCAAGCCCTATGTCTCTAAGCATTTATTTCATGCCAGACAACTTAGACATGGATTTATTTCTGTGGCTGCTTTAAATTACATGTTTGAAGCCTTGCTTCAAAGCCCAAGTTCCATGGAAACAAAGACTACTTAATTTATTCATGTGTCTTTCTATCTGCCTACATAGGATCAGATGTGCAGGAAAAACTCCACAATTAGCTGTTGGATGAAGGATGCAAATAAACCTTAACCATTGCCCTTTTATGTTTGGGGAAATTATCATTCATGAAGAATAAATTACTTTCTATACACAGCTACTTTATCAAAGAAATGGGACTTAAAATCACTTCTCTCTAGCTCCAGTTTCTTAACTATTCTCCAAAATAAGTATTATTTTTTAATAGTTTTGCTGTTTTATATACAGTCTTCTAATATTTTTACATGACTAAAACTTTGCTGGAATGTGTTTGCATAAAAATTAAAGGGCTTTTATTTAATAACAAATTGTTCACTTGTTTGAAATTTATATTTGTAGACACTTAAAAGTGTCTGATATGCAATAAGAAATTTATACAAAGCACTAAGTCATATGGTACTATGAAGTAGATGAAGAGCTTTATTCACTCTTTAAGTACTGAGGAGTTGACTCAGAAAAGAAGACTATTTTAAGAAAATAATGTTGTATTCATATCTGGGAGTAATACTCGGCTTCACTCTGAACACATGCATCCTACACAGTTGTGTACCCAGTGACACTGCTTTGTCTTTAAGACTGGACTCTGAGTGTGGATGGCCTGAGTCACACTAACCCCTCCTCATTTCAAACTCGTTTAGTCAAGTTCTCAAAATTCATTATAGTCCAGTATCTTTTCATGTAAAACAGTAACACCATCATCACATCTTTAAATTATTGGGACTGTAATAGAAAACAAAACACACATTTTTTTGAAATAATGTTTGAAACACAGTAAATTCTTTACGATAAAAATGTTAACATTATTATGAACATAGTGGTTGTGGAACCAAAACTTACAAACTTCCACACATGTCCCCATCACTTTCAGCTGGTGACTCTAGGTTTAAAAGTAATGGCAAAGGTTATTTGTTATTCTTAAATAGTTTCCAAAAGACAAAGCAAATTCAAATGACTTCTGAGAGCTGAAAGACTATCATTATCTAAACTATTGTTCTTCTATGAGAGTTAAAGTTCACTGTGAGTTGATAGCTGTATAACTACTAGAGCTACTACTATAGAAAGCTGGTAAAACTGAGTGACAGAAGGTAGGGGCTTATTCCAGCATCTGTCACTGGCTTGCTAATAATTTTGAGACAGTTGCTCTTCTGAATTTCAGTGATCTTCTACTCTGTCTAATTGTAAAGGAAAAGGCCAGGAGAAATCCTAGAGACAAATTAATAACAGAGGCTAATTAAAACTGTCAATGGCAGCCAGAATTCCAAGTTTGATGGAAGTTGGATATGGGTTGATGAGCATTGGGGGCTAATAGTGGGTCCTTCCAAAGTTCCATCAATCACAGGTACACGCACCTAACATAGTGTGATAGCCATTAGCAATTAGGAAATACATTTAAGCAAATATGGCCAACATAAAGCTCCATAATTTCTGTAATTTCACAGTCTGGTAATTATGTAACCCAGAACCTAGTTTCTATGATACTTTTATTCCTCTACCCATCTCCCGCAAGAAGAGGTTTTTCATACCTAGATGAAAAACACCAGTGAAATGGATATATACTGTATGTCGCTGAAAACAGCACACAGTGTCTCCCTTTTACCCAAGATTCACTTTCTATTATTTAAATAACTTATCATGAATCAAAGTCCAAAAACACTCCCTAAAAATTCTAGAAAAAAAGCCCAAATGCATTTGTCTTCAATTATTCTGAGCAGTATGTAAAGAATCATCTCTTTATTTGGTTTATTCAAACTGTGTGATCACCTACTTATTTACCTTCGCAGTCCTCTTTGTTCTGAGATGGGACTTTTATCTCAGATATTCATTGATAATTTCTGAGTATTTTCTCTGTGAATAAAGGAGTCAATTATGTAGTCATTTACACATTTCAGATTCCTTCAAAAACTCCTTCCATGTTCTTCCAACTTCCTTCTCCCCCTCATTTCATCTTATTCTTTCTCCATATATAAGAAAAAAGAATTTTGAATGTAAAGTTTCTTGGCATGATAGTACATTCTGTATGAATGAATGTATTGATCTCTAAATTTTAGTAGGAGATGACCATGCAGGTCTGAACAGTGGCTCACAAAAGAAAACTAAAGCCAACCTTGAACCATCCTAAGAAGAATTAGGAATAGGAATAGAATTTAAGAGTAAGATGTTGTTAGCAAAATTCCACATCCTAAACCCCACACTTATCAGAAGTATAAATCTATTAATTGGAAAGTTTTCCATGAGAAAAAAAGATATGATGCAAATGAAATATTAGGCAAACACCATTTCTTTTCATTTTGACTCTTTCCTTCAAAGTGAATTTCATGGAATTTTCCATAAATAAATGTAAATGATAGCAAGTTTATTTCTAGTCCTCTTCATTTTCCAATAATAAATCTATGGTTTTAGGCACCAGTTACTCATACATAAGTAGATATTGTGGTTGTTGAAACATCTCTGGTGGCCTTCAAGATGGGACAGCAGGTAAGGGAGTTTGCTGAGCAAGCCTAACATCATGAGTTTGATCCTCAGAACCAGCATAAATGTGCAAGGAAAAACACAGTTCTGCAATGACTGTCCTCTGCCCTCCACAAGCATAGGATATATGCGCCCACCCCCACATGTACCATAATGATAAATACAAGTTACACCTATGAATTTTAAAATGAAACTCTGGTATTTGGAATTTCCTTTACAGATCTCTCATTTCTATTTCCACATTCCATTTATGCAGCTCTAAAACACTGCTCCTTTTCTCCTGCCCCACTCACATTTTGAACTGTTCTGATTTTCAAGCTACTATCCTCATTAACCCTAAGGATGTTTCTGCTTAACCTCCAGAACGATATGGCAAGCTTGCAAACTAATGCTGGTCTCTTACTCATGCACATATACATGATACCCAGGTGCTGGGACCATGCTAACCAGCAAACACACTGAGGCTGATAGTCTTGTTCAGGGGGATTCATTAAGAAGGTCTTTGAAAGTTTATTCCACAAGCTAATCTACCCAGAACTCATTGTTCTGGCTTTACCTCAATCTGTAAGTGATTTGCTTGTATGCATTAAATCACTGATGACGGGAAAATCACTTGCACACTGTAATAGCAATTGTGGTAATACATATTCTCATGAACAGTATGAGAAATATAAACAGAGTTCAACTCAGTCATCAGTTGAAATAATAGTGATGGTTTTAAAAGCAACTGTGGGACTTACACATATCACAACCGTCCCCACTTTGCCATCCACAAGCTCAGAAAACATTTGCTTTTTCCTGCTCTTTCTAGCATCTGGGGAAAGATTTTCACATTGCACTTCATTCTTTCTTGCTCATAAAACATATCATCTCCACCTTTTCAACATTTCATTTGTATTTCATGGTTGTTGATTTTAAATTTTAATCAAATATAGTCATATTAATAAAGTATTTTATTACTAACTTGCTAAGTTGCTACTTGCATTCATTTATTTTCCCAGTCCCCTGAATGAACTAATTCCAACCTTAAATATTCACTTCACAGCCACAGTTGGTGGAAGATTTCCGTGAATTGCGCAAGACATTAGAGGCCATGAATATGTTCAGTGCCAACCTGTGGTTCTTCTTTCTCCACCTTGCCCAGATCTTGATTTTGGAAGTCTTAGCATGGCTAATACTATGTCATTTTGGCAGTGGCTGGATTGTTACAATACTCATTTCCTTTCTCCTTACAGTTTCTCAGGTAAGCAGCTTGAGGTTTTTTGATCCTTTTGTTTTTTAACTTGAAAACTTCACACATGCACTCAACTTATCTTGGTCATATTCACTCCTCAGTGTCCCCTCCTAACACACTCGGGATGTCACTCATCTTCCTGCCAACTTCGTGTCCTCCTTTTGAAATGGCAATTTTAACATATGAAGTCCGTTTAGCACTGCCCATATGCACAGGGGTGTGGAATCAGCCACTGGAATACTTGAAAACTACCGGTGGCCACACCCACAAATTAAAATTATTTTCCCTTTCCCAGGGAGAATGGGCCAAGTGGCCTCTCAGCTAGGGTGGTGCTGTAATTTTTAACTGGCTTGATCTTGTACTGGTTGTAACCAGAGCTGCTGTACATTCATGTGTGTAAACATGTATTTCATATCAAACAACAACAGCTCCCAGATCTCCTCTTCCTCCATTTCCTACATCCTTTCTGTACTCTCTACTGTAATATTCTCTGATTCTCCTTAAATGAGCTGGTGCACATCTTGGCATACTACTCATGTGCTTTAATAGCTTTCCAAAGACTTGGACTCCTGTTCTCTCATCAGTTAGGTGAGGACAACAGTGAATATGGAATTATTATGACGAAAACTAAGCAGGTTAATCTATAAACAAGCCAGCGCAGCGTCTAGCACATGGTAATGATTAAATAAATGGCAAGTGATATTTTTCACCCTGTTTTATCCTGACTTTAATAACTAAAATTCAGTCCTCAGCCATATAACATCCATCTCTAATTTTCATTAATCAATCCACTAGCAATTATAAATATATCAACCCATGAATTCTTTAAGGGGAAAATTACATCTTAATTTATAAGAATAAAATAACAGGTACTTCAGCATAAATAACATTAACAAATGGCACTTAGCAGAGCATTTGATAAATCTTTGTTAAGTTCTATATGCATGCCCAAATACATGTGCCCTCATATGAGCCAAGAATGTGTACAGATATAAAGGGAGAGTCACATGCCCCTTGTCCTGAATTAAGGAGTCCTCCAGGACTGAAGAGAACCACTCAACTGACTACATTACATTGTAAAGGGAGGGAAGCGCCAACAGCAAAAGGAAGCATGTGCTCCTGAAACTGGAAGGAACAGTCATTCTCAGTGGAACAACTCAGGCTGGTATCTAAAGATGGAAGAGTAATGTTTCCAGATTCCAGAATTTTTACATCAGTATATTTCTTGAGAAGTCAAATTTCTTTACTCTTTAGGAAGTAACTTTTAGAAACAAATATCCATTTAATATTTAGCATTAACTTGATACTTTGCAATAAATAAATTACTTAACAGTCTTGTTTTTTTTTTATTTTATTCGATAAATTTTTTGTTTACATTTCAAATGATTTCCCCTTTTCTGGTCCCCCACTCCCCGAAAGTCACATAAGCCCCCTTCCCTCCCCCTATTCTCCCACCCACCGTTTCCCACTTCCCTGTTCTAGTTTTGCCTTATACTGCTACACTGAGGCTTTCCAGAACCAGGGGCCACTCCTCCATTCTTCTTGTACCTCATTTGATATGTGGATTATGTTTTGGGTATTCCAGTTTTCCAGGCTAATATCCACTTACTAGTGAGTGCATAACATGACTGATCTTTTGAGACTGGGTTACCTCACTTAGTATGATGTTCTCCAGCTCCTTCCATTTGCCTAAGAATTTCATGAATTCATTGTTTCTAATGGCTGAATAGTACTCCATTGTGTATATATACCGCATTTTTTGCATCCATTCTTCTGTTGAGGGATACCTGGGTTCTTTCCAGCTTCTGGCTATTATAAATAGGGCTGCTATGAACATAGTGGAGCATGTATCCTTATTACATGCTGGGGAATCCTCTGGGTATATGCCCAGGAGTGGTATAGCAGGATCTTTCGGAAGTGACATGCCCAGTTTTCTGAGGAACCACCAGACTGATTTCCATAGTGGTTGTACCAATCTGCAACCCCACCAGCAGTGTTCCTCTTTCTCCACATCCCGTGACAGTCTTATAAGTTTGGCATTATACACAGGGGGAATCAGACAGATTGCTGAGAATCAAAACTACTGTTGACCAGATAACTTGACCAGAGTTATCAGCTCTTAAGTATTGAAGATCACAAACTTATTAGATGTCTATTAATATCTTTTCATGGTCTTTCTACTCCAACACAGAAGATATCAAAGAGTAATAATGAAGGAGTTTAAGTCAGGAAGAACCACTTGCATATATAGATGGAGGTTAGAGAGATGGTGATGTATGAAGGAAATTGAAACCCAACCTAAGTGAGATCAAAGGAGGTTTCCGAATATTCTGTTAGGCTTGCAATCTACTTGTGGGATTGACATTCCTTTGTAACTTCTCTAACCTCCTTTTCTTTCTTAGGCTCAAAGTTCATTTTTACAACATGACATAGGACACCTTTCCATGTTTAAGAAGTCCAAGTGGAACCATCTGATGCACAAATTTGTAATGTGTCATCTCAAGGTAAAAGATGTGGGGAAGTGTGGAGAAGATTGATAGTAACTCCCTAAAACAGAGGTTGCCTTGTCTTGCTTATGTACTCAAAGCAGCAAAACTTGTTATAACATATGTTTATAAGATAGATAGATAGATAGATAGATAGATAGATAGATAGATAGATAGATAGATAGAGATAGATAGATATACAGATATACATATAGATATATAACATCAAATTGTTGAAGAAGAAAATGTTTAGTGTTTTTTATTGTTGTTACTACTCTGATCAACTATTTTACTCAGTTCGCATTGCTATAAGGAATGTACACAAATTCTTCAAATCTAGATATGCACTATAAAACCATGAATAGGAATCTTCTTAGAATGTATGTGAAGATTTTCCTTGGAAGAACTCAGCAGACCTAACCTAATAAATCATGAAATGTTGAGACTGAAAATATTTGACAAATAGCAAATAAGATAAAAAAATTCTTGAGAAAGGCTAGGTGATTCCATTGAAAAGGAGAATTACAAAACTCAGACTTGTACAAAAAGCAAGAATTGATAACAGAAACTGACATTATTTTCTGAAAAGGGAATGTGTCATATTACTCAGCAGCAAGTGAGTTCCTGGACATAGTTCTTCACTGTCCCTTCCCCCACAGCATTGAGTAGCAGCCATGGGCACCAAGTGATAGTGGAAGGTGAGCAGGAACCTAACGGTAAAAGTCTCCAGATGCCAAGTGCAGAGCCATCTCCCTTGAGGCCCTTGTAAGAATTCTGTAAGACTCGTGAGATGAATATTACCTGACACCTATTTTTTTTTCAGATAAAATGAGTCTTCAAAGGTGTTGACTATTTAAGCCAGTGTCTAGAAAATGGTTAATTAGAGAAACTAATATCACAGTATTGAATAATGCATGCCAGAGTGGAGCTTCTCAATTTGAACTATCATTTGAAGGACACTGAGAATCTTGATAAAAGTAGATAGACATGCCTAGACTATTAAAAAATGATTTGATTTATTTTCCTTTCAGTGGGGTTTGGGTGTCAGTAAGGGTGATGTTCTCTGGAAGCTTCTCAGAGGATTCTGACCTAGAGCCATTACTGAGAACTACTGCTCCAACAACAAACTTTCTTGCATTGAAACTTGGCCTCTTGTGAACTGGGTCACTTTGAACACGTTATTTAATGTGTTTGAACTTTAGTTTCTTCACTGAAAAGAAAATGAAGATGGATGGATAAAAGTTTCAACCTGTGGGATTCTTATCAGTTATATGTGATACTTGTGTGTCATATGTAATACAATGCCCAGAAATAATCATGTCAGCTGCCACTAATGTTAGGAACATTATTTTCACAACCAAAATAAGGATCCAGACCCAATAAGAAAAAATGTTTGATCATGACAGTAATACTAGGTAGACTCTAAGTCAGACGATGATTAGTTTGCATAAGCCATGTATTCTTAGCCACGGTCTCCATCACTCACCAGATGGAGCCAAAAGTAAACCAAGCCATGGAGTTGCTAAGTTCCTCCTTTGACTTCCTACTAGAAGCATGTCTACCCATCAAAACAAACAAGTTATTGTCACATTGTATGAAAAGATTAACTTAATCAGAAAATTTCTAGATGTATTTTCTTCCTCACCTATAGACACCATTGCTAAGGAGATGAGTTTTCTGAATTCACTTTGAAATAGCACAAAATAAAAACAAAGGCATTTTTCCCTGTCACTATGAGTTTCAGGTAGTGAAGTGTATGTCTTTCCTCACCTATGCTCAGGAGACAGAATTAAAAGTCATTTGTCCTCAAGGTAATTGGCACCAGTTATGAACGTTTGGTACCAATTAATTCCAGTGAGTTACACCCTTGCTGGCTGCTTGTAAAGCCAATGTTTTCACAGCCAAATTTACACATGTCTTTCTATACTATGTCTCTAAAAGATATTTTTGTGATTCAAAGTGTATATCTTTGGTGACTCCTGACTTGAATGAATGGGGAATAGTTCTATAAGCAGATCCAGAATGCTTTGCCTTTTTGCTAGCAAAGCCAGTGAGTGATTCATGAACAAGGTAAATGTAGGCTTCAACATGTACAGAAGAGAAAATTACTTGTGGGGTGGAAAAGTGGGCGGAAAGGAGATGACAAAGAAAATTATGAGCAGCAATATCCCTGCCTCTTACTATCATTACAATTCTGAATTTCAAAACTAGGCTTAACCTTGGTTTCCCTTACAACTCAGAAAAACATGGGTAGCATGGAAGTTATTATTCAGCATCTCTCCAGTGTGTGTGTGTGTGTGTGTGTGTGTGTGTCTGTGTTTGTGTCTGTGTCTGTGTCTGTGTGTGTCTGTGTGTGTGTGTGCATACACAGGCGCAGGCACACGTGGGCACATATGTGCATGCATGTGTGTATGTATGTGTGCCTTTGTGTATATACATATGTATGTGTGTGCATATACATGTTCTAACATACACAGTATACATACATTCAAATAACCTGTCTAAAAATGAACCATAGAATCTCTACATATATTTTGAATTCTCATTTATTACACATTGAGTATTCTTAATTTAAAGATCCAATACCAAATATGAGGTGTTTCAAAATCTAAATATTTTTAACACCAAGATGATGTCAGTAATAGAAAATTCCATACCATAAAATTTTCTTTCATTTCTCTTAAAATTATTTAAAATGCTGAATAAATTTACCTCCAGGATTAGGGTTATATGAAACAAATGAGTTTTATGTTTACACTTAATTCTTATGTTTATATCCCACTGTATTTGTAGAAATTCTGCAAAGAGGTTTTTTAAAATGAAATTACAGGCACTATCAGCACTAACATTTGAGATGGACATGTAACTTTTTTCAAGTTCTTCCTATATGGACATTTCCAAATAGTAAGAATAGTGTATGAAAATAGAGATAATGAAGCAGGAAAACTGGGATTACAACCTGGCCTGACTATAGCCCATGACTATATATACTAAAACATTTGGTGGGAGGGAAGAGGACATGTCAGACAGTTACTTCCTGTAATCTTGCAGAACTACATCCATTTCCTGATTGAGTAAACTTCCAAATTCACACACCTAGTAGATGACCAAGAATTTAAATTCCAATTGACTTCAATCAAAACGATTTTTTTCTGCACTGAACTAAGGGCATAATTTAGGAATAAGGACTGGCCTAGGGAGGACCTGTGTAGAACTATCTCAGGGTAGCCACACATAATAGCCACACACACACATAAAAATCCTCCCCTGCTCATGAAGAACTCTCCTTCATCTCTGATAGGAGTGTTTTCTGGACACAGGGATTCAGGTAGAACTGGTTGTTTAGATCACACCCATAATTATGTTAGCCACCATTCTAACCTCTAGGGCTTTGTGGTATTAAGATCTGCTCCCTGATCTACTGTGCATTAAAACCTGTCTACCATGTTACCAGTTACCACAGGTAGTCATTGCCTGAAATTGTGCAGTCAGCTGGTAGAAGAGGCCAAAATGTCAGCTGTGGGAAGAGATAATTTAAAAAGAGAATCATTTCTTATCATGTTGAGTTTGGCTGTCAGCTGTTCCCATTAGATTGTATAAAGTTAGTGTGGGAATCTTCTCACATCATGTCTTACTTAGCATCACAGGTACCTACCTAGATCAGAATCTTATATGCTTCAAAATAAATAAGCAATGAGTGAATAAGAGAGTGGATGTGCAACCTGAAAAGTATAACTTGACAGGAGTAGGAAAGATTGTAATGAGACACAAGTCTTAGTAACCATAAGCTATCTTAGAGTGAAGTATCTGGGAAGTGACTGCTGAGGCAGTCAGAAAACAGATATGAATTAGAGTTAGAACTCCCACTGTAAAAGTGTTAGGGAGTGTTGGAGAGAAATGGAATACCACACCCCACTCTTTATGTTTGTGAGTGGTAGATAATTTCCATGTCTCATAGCAGTAGAGCCTCCAGAAAGACTATGGAAAGGCAGGACTGATGCTTACAAGTTTTTCAAATTATTCTTATCCTCTTTGAGGTATATAGTGTATAGACCATCATGCCCAGCAGAAATACTATATAAGCTACATTAAGATGACATAAAAAGACCAAGGAACCTACTACTAGATAGTGTCCTTTAGGCATAACAAAAAAAATGAATTCACAGACTCTCACCAATAAGGTTACCTAAACAAGACCAGCATAATGATAACACCAATGAATAGGACAACATGGACATGGGAAATTCTACAAAGTCCTACCTCAAGATAAAAACCTATATGTGATCAAGGGAGGGATGGAAGGGAGAGAGAGAGAGAGAGAGAGAGAGAGAGAGAGAGAGAGTCAGTTTCCTCCAGGAACAAGCTCCCTCATAGGTTATTCAGATCCAAGTAGTCAGCACTCAACACATGTACATATGAATAATTCTAAATAGACTCATTAGGCTGTGTATGTATGCATATGAGTATTTATGTGTATAGGTGTGCACATATATACATGTGTATATATGTAACAATAATAATTTTAAGAGAGGTCATAAATTTGGGAAGGAGAGTAAGGAACACTAGAGTAGTTGGGAGGTTAGTATGGTATAGATAGTTACAATGTTGATGTATGAAATTCCCAAAATAAAAAAAATTAAAATGACATCATTCATCTTAAATTTTATATAGTCCTACTTAAACTGCCTACTTATAGCTATAATCTGATCATTGAAATATTATGACTCAAATCTGTAACCAACATAAAAATTAGTGAAATATTTTGTTTTTACATTTTATACTGATCCTTCAAAGTAAATCTTGAGACTTAATTTGTCTAGCCACATACAGTTAGTAGCTCCTATATTGGACAGAGCTGATGTACAATATGTGTACATTAATTATTAAGATATGGTAAATATACAATAAAATATTACTGCTATTCATTTTTCCATAAGCAATTAATACAAATGAGAAGAAATCAGGTTTCTGAAAGAGAGCTATCCATTGAACTAAATGTCACCATGTTCAGTTGGAATTTAGCTTCAACAAGGATGAGTGGTTTGCCAAACCTACACATCAACATTTAAAAGCTAGTATATGAAAGCAGATTGAGAGACCTTCAAATCTTTTGCTTTATTAAAACACTCAAACTTAGAATAAGAGAGAAAACATCACTAACAGCTTAATCAAAGATGATGCTAGCTTGGAACCAGCTAAAATGATTTTTCCTCATTTATTTTTATTCGAGAGCATTGAGCTGGGACTTACAATGATCTGAGCAGAGTTCTCCAGGGAGAACACTTCAGAGTCATGCTTCTTTGAAATATTCATTGAAGTCTCATACATAGGGCCACTTTTCCCTCAGAACTAATTAAAATCTTGGCTGTGAGGCTCATTTATGTGTCAGATAGGAATAAAACTTGCTGCTCCATCTACCTTCAGAATCATTTCTTAACTTAGACTCTTATACAGGAAGGATAGAAAACCATTCCAGATGAGTAGATCATTTCCATTCTCATGAGTTCCTTTTAGCTTCTAGTATGTTCTTGAATTAGAAAAGTATTTCTTCCTAAACTCAGATTGCCTTTTTTCTAATAAGTCATCCTGTGGCCCAGCAGCAGCATCAACTAGAGAAGCCAAATCTTTTTTTTCACTTTGAAGATACAGAACACTTCAACAATGAGGGTTGCTTGGGGGATAATTTTCTATTAGTTAATGAGTTCTGTCTTCTCCTCAGGGTCTGTCAGCTGACTGGTGGAATTATCGACACTTCCAGCACCATGTGAAACCAAATATCTACCCCAAAGATCCAGACATTGATGTGGGCCCACTTTTTCTGCTTGGAGACACTCAGCCTATCAAGGTACATTTAACTACCATCAATATTAAGAAAATATTCCCAGAAGTGGCCCCTTTATCATAGAAAGATAATCACAAAGATCTCAAAGTCTCTCTCCCTTTTAATGTCCGTATATATAGACCTGAAGTTTTAAGTATAGAAGTGTTGTAAGAGTGATGACTCTCTGACCATAAATATCACCTAGTGCAGACTCCCAGAGCATCAGACATAATAACCTGTGTCACCCTGCTTGAGCAATCCCAATGACAGGTTCACTTCTAGTGCTTATCACTACCTCTGAGGCAACATAAACCATTCTCAAGCATTAGAATCAGATGACAAGGACCAGCATTAGTTTTCAAAGCAAGATGTAGAGATGATCATGGGGGGGGGCAATAATTACTTGCATTTGGTTAATTCTAGGCTGCAAACATCTAAACACTGGTTAACTCAACTCATTCTAGTCTAGTTAAAAGAAATGATGTTATCTTTGTTCATGTTCATTTTGGTGTATTTGATTTATATGAGCCAATGATGCCTGTAATCTCATGCACAACTTGGACACTCAAACAAAACCTAGAGGGTTTAAGTGATATGCTGAATTTTTCAGTCGTTGATTTTTCTTTAAAGTCTCAACTTGAGTCTGTCATCTAAAACACTACTTAAATTTCTAAATTTTTATACAAAATAGTGCTTCTTAAACAAAAGAGGCATACTGATTAAAGCAAACCTTTATTCCTCCTCTAGGAGAATGGTAGCTCCTGAGAATCACATAATTTCAAAAAGGTCTCTGTCTCTGTCTTCTAGAAGAACTTTGGCATATCAGAAAATATGATTCTATCCTTGTTGTTTGTTGTCTAGGCCTGTCTTACACAGAACCCAAAGATTGTGTAACTTTTAGTAAATTTTCTTTTCTCAGCATTTAGGGATTTATTTCTACCCCAAGTAAACTAGAAACCAAAGGTTCTTGCTAATATATGTGTTAGTGATGTCACCTATTATCACAAGCTGATTGCTTTTGACAATACCTCTAAAAAGCCTTTGATTCTCTTGATGCTTGTGGACATTTGTGCCCATCACTAGAATAGTGTTACATTGGTGTCTCTAATATCCCATCCCATCTTGAGCATAGGAGGATTGTCCATGAAGCAGACTGACTCTGTCTAAAGCACCTTCTAGAGACCTTTGCTTAGTATACATGCTGACACTTCACAAATACATAGGCCACCTCTATAAATTCTAAAAGCTGCCTGTGGGCCCATTCAGAGGAACTATAGTTTAAAGTATGACTTACAGTTATTCCACCTCTGAAGCTAAGTGGTGTAGTTGCACAGCAGTGGTGTTTTATCTGAGCAATGATCTTTTCCTTTCATATCTCTTTCCTAAAACATTTTCTGAACCTTTTCCAAACAAAATATTCTTAACCCACAGTGAATGAATCCTCTATATCTTCTGTCTATGTCCAGAGAGACTTACTATCCTTCAATGTATTGCTCAGCCAGTCTATCTATGTTTACCAAGTCCCAAGCATCTTCCATATTATCCCTTTTTCTCGTTTCTCACTAGTTTCTGGAGACTTCATAGCAATTACAAATAGATATCATATTTCACCATAATTTTTCATTTTTATGGTAACAAAGTAAACTGCATTATCTAGATAAATGAAGATATCTGTATATAAAAGAGGGAGGAACAACTAAATAAAATGAGTAGAACATATTCTATGGTAGCTCAGTCAGAGGGAAAACCAAGTGTGTGTGAATTATCATCTCTCAAATAATCTTTCAATAATATCAACTACATACTAGAGATATACAAATATCAATGCTATATCTCCTGACAAAGTAATTACTACCATTGTCTCCTGAGCACAGATCAAATTGACCAAGGAGAAGCCCCGTAAGTGAATCAAATACTAGTTTATGAATAGAATCTTATAGTTACACATAATGAGTAATTATATATGAGATTTGTAAAAATATTATATATGCTCTCATGATGACTTAGAAATAGTAAGGAAAAATATAAATCCATGAATAGAATATAAAAGAAAAAAAGATAGAGAGATAGGATGGAGCATATATGTGTTTTTTATCAGAAAAAGAAAAACATTTAACAAGCATCCATTGGCTAAAGGAGGAGAGATAGTGGGTGATGTTCAAACCAGAGTCTAAGAAGAGCTTAAGAAGAGCTTAAAGGCTCCACAAAAAAAAAAAAATAGATTTTTAAATTAACATTGCATGTAAATAGAATACATTTCAATGTTTTAAAAAAATCACACAAGTAAAACTAATTTTATAATTTATAAGAAAACAATTTTTAAATGATAATAAACTTCACATAGTAAAAGTGAAATAATCCCTCTAGGCAAGAACTACCAGAGTTGAAGCACACTATTTATTCCCAAGACTGTTCTAGTTCTTCTAGTGTCTCAAGTTTGGCAGGCAGAGTCCTAAAATCATACCTCTTCTTCCTCCTTCCTCTCCCCCCATTCGGGTCTCTCTCCCTCTCTCTCTCTCGCTCTCTCTCTCTCTCTCTCTCTCTCTCTCTCTCTCTCTCACACACACACACACACATACACACACACACACACACACACACACACAAATGCTACAGAATAATGGCTCTTTTATTCTCTGTCCTTTTAGTATGGCAAGAAGAAAATAAAGTACATTGACTATGAGAAGCAGCACCTGTACTTCTACATGGGTGAGTCTCCTGCAGCCACTCTTCCTGTAATCAGTAGTCAAGCTGAAGGCATGACTAGAACTGTCTCACAGAAACCAACCCATATCTGATTTGTTAATGAGAAAATAAGCAGATCTTATTTCAGGCTTGCTGGTGGGAAACTATGAAATGAAAGAGGCAAAGTAAATAGGCTTTAGTAACAGATGTCCATCATACTAGGTATTGGGCAAGGAAAGATGAAAGAGAGTCAGAAGGCAGACTTCTAATCATATTATCAAACATTCATGTCTTTGAAAATCTTTACAATGTTAAGATAAAAGAATAATAACATTTTTGTAAACAGAAGAGGTGTGGGGAAACATTTGCAGTGTGATACCAGAGAAAATAGACCCCAAAATCAGGAGCATTGAGAAAATTTATACATAGAAGAAAGCGTGTAGCTGCTATGATCAGCAAACAGCTCTAACATATTCACACAAATCAGATGCTTAGATGATAAGTAAGAGGGTAGATATGGTAGGTGGATACACAGATGTTAGATGATTGGTATATTGATATATATACATGATTGATAGATACGTATATGCATACACACATAAATAGAAGACAGATTGCATTAAAGAGAGAGAGAGAGATGATAGATGATAGATAGATAGATAGATAGATAGATAGATAGATAGATAGATAGATAGATAAACATAGATAGATGAAAGAGAGATAGGTAGACAGAACAGTATATTGCCAAGCTACTAAGAAAAACTATTTAGTTCAATAATTCTAACACCATTATTTATTTACTTATTTATTATTATTTTATTATTATTATTAAAATCAAACTCCCAGTTACTTATAAACAAGTGTTCAAGTAACTCCAGAGTCTACTCATCTGAAACAGACTTGTACATCTGATAAACAAACCAACATCAGAGAAGGAAGCAAACACCTCCTGTATACCAGAGGTTGTCAACTGAGGATATTATTTTTTTTCATTCAATATATTTTTTATTTACATTTCAAATGATTTCCCCTTTCCTAGCTCCCCACTCCCTGAAGTCCCATAAGCCCTCTTCCTTTCCCCTGTTCCCCCATCCACCCTTTCCCACTTCCCTGTTCTGGTACTGCCCTACACTGCTGCACTGGGCCTTTCCAGAACCAGGGGCCACTCCTCCATTCTTCTTGGACATCATTTGATATGTGGATTATGTCTTGGGTATTCCAAGTTTCTAAGCTAATATCTGCTTATTGGTGAGTGCATGCCATGATTGATCTTTTTTTAATTTTTTTTATTTTCTATATTCTTTGTTTACATTCCGAATGCTTTCCCCTTTCCCTGTTCCCCCCTCCCCATCGGTCTCATACACCCTCTTCCCTCCATCCATTTCCCAATCATTCCCCTCCCATTTCTCTGTCCTGGTACTCCCCTGCAATGCTGGATCAAGTCTTTTCAGAACCAGGGCCCTCTCTTTCCCTTTTCTTGGGTATCATTTGATATGCTAATTGTGTCTTGAGAATTCAGAGCTTCTGGACTAATTAATATCCACTTATCAGTGACTGCATTCCATGCTTATTCTTTTGTGATTGGGTTACCTCACTTAGGATGATATTTTCCAGTTCCAACCATTTGCCTAAGAATTTCATGAATTCATGGTTTTTTGTTGCTAAGTAAGATTCCATTGTGTATATATACCACATTTTCTGTATCCATTCCTCCATTGAGGTACATCTGGGTTCTTTCCAGCTTCTGGCTATTATATATAAGGCTGCTATGAACATGGTGGAGCATGTGTCCTTATTGCATGCCGGATAATCCTCTGGGTATATGCCCAGGAGTGGTATAGCAGGGTCCTCCGAAGTGACTCCCCAGTTTTCTGAGGAACCGCCAGACTGATTTCCAGAGTGGTTGTACCAGCTTGCAACCCCACCATCAGTGGAGGAGTGTTCCTCTTTTTCCACATCCTCACCAACACCTGCTGTCTCCTAAGTTTTTAATCTTAGCCATTGTGACTGGTATGAAGTGAAATCTCAGGGTTGTTTTGATTTGCATTTCCCTAATGACTAATGATGTTGAACATTTTTTAAGATGTTTCTCAGCCATCCAAAGTTCTTCAGGAGAAAATTCTATGTTTAGCTCTGTAACCCATTTTTAAATAGGGTTATTTGGTTTTCTGGGGTCTAACTTCTTGAGTTCTTTGTATATATTGGATATTAGCCCTCCATCAGATGTAGGGTTGGTGAAGATCTTTTCCCAATTTGTTGGTTGCTGATTTGTCCTTTTGATAGTGTCCTTTGCCTTACAAAAACTTTGTAATTTTATGAGGTCCCATTTGCCAATTCTTGATCTTAGAGCCTAAGCTATTGGTGTTCTGTTCAGGAACTTTTCCCCTGTGCCCATGTCCTCAAGGGTCTTCCCCAGTTTCTTTTCTATTAGCTTCAGTGTGTCTGGGTTTATGTGGACATCCTTGATCCACTTGGAGTTGAGCTTAGTACAAGGAGATAAGGATGGATCAATTCACATTCTTCTGCATGCTAACCTCCAATTGAACCAGCCCCATTTGTTGAAAAGGCTATCTTTTTTCCACTGGATGGTTTCAGCTCCTTTGTTGAAGATCAAGTGGCCATAGGTGTGTGGGTTAATTTCTGGATCTTCAATGTTATTCCATTGATCCACCTGCCTGTCACTGTTCCAATACCATGCAGTTTTTAACACTATTGCTCTGTAGTATTGCTTGAGGTCTGGGATACTGATTCCCTTCAGAAGATCTTTTACTGTTCAGAGTAGTTTTAGCTATCCTGGATTTTTTGTTATTCCAGATGAATTTGAGAATTGTTCTTTCTAAATCTATGAAGAACTGAGTTGGGATTTCGATGGGGATTGCGTTGAATCTGTAGATTGCTTTTGGCAAGATGGCCATTTTAACTGTATTAATCCTGCCAATCCATGAACATGGAAGATTTTTCCATTTTCTGAGGTCTTCTTCCATTTCCTTCTTCAGAGACTTGAAGTTCTTGTCATACAGATCTTTCACTTGTTTGGTCAGAGTAACACCAAGATACTTTGTATTGTTTGTGAAAATTGTGAAGGGTGTCATTTCCCTAATTTCTTTCTCATCCTGCTTATCCTTTGAGTATAAGAAGGCTACTGATTTGCTTGAGTTGATTTTATACGCAGCCACTTTGCTGAAGTTGTTTATCAGCTGTAGGAGTTCTCTAGTGGAGTTTTTTGGGTCACTTAAGTATACTATCATATCATCTGCAAATAGTGATAGTTTGACTTCTTCCTTTCCAATTTGCATCCCTTTGACCTCCTCATGTTGTCTAATTGCTCTAGCTAGTACCTCAAGTAAAATATTGAAAAGATATGGAGAGAGGGGACAGCCTTGTTTAGTCCCTGATTTTAGTGGGATTTCTTCAAGTTTCTCTCCATTTAGTTTGAGGATATTATTTTTAGTGAAGGAACATTTGAATACGATCTAGAGACATTTTTGTTTTTCAGTATGGAAGGGGATGATGATCATTTTTTTTTAAATCCTATAATGCACAATAATAGCCCATCATAATAAATAATTGCATAGCCATATAATTTAGTACTTCTGAGACTGAGAAGCCAACACAGGCTCTCATTTTACCATAAGGCAGCTAGTGGTTATTCATAACATACCTGTTGAAGACAGCCACTGAATGAATTATTTGTGAAGTAGAGCCACTCATTTCAGCTCTCAACTCCACACTGGGATTCAGTCTCTACACCCTGTACCCATCATTAGACCCTTTCTGTGGTACATTCCAAATGGTAGCTGACACCAGCTTAAATCATATGTATTTTCACAGAAACACAAAAATTGTTTTTATTACTGAACTTGACTAAGTAATATGCCTAATATGTCTCTGTAGTAAGTAAGTATCCCTTTGCTTATGCGGAACGAGTATTGGTTATAAGTTCACTCCAGGATACCTGTGTCACAAATCCTCAACTGTTTCTTTGTGTCCCTTTCTTTGGAATGTTATCTGAGAGCCTCTCAGGTTCAAATAACTCAGGCTTATATTGTTGAAGAAAAACAGTGTCAAACATGGCTAGAAAATTTTTATTTGGACTAATGCGAAATGAGAGAAATTTCAGCAGGAACTGAGCTTAACTCAGCTTAAACAAATGGTGAAAGGGAGACTTTCAAAATACTAAAGAAGTAAATTTAAAAGTATTGAATAGGAGAGAGAGAAAGTAGTGTGATGAAGTTGGAGCATCTGTGTTTACAGACATGTGTTTATTGGTGGAAGCTCTGGTACCACTAGGAAACATGGACTTTCTCGTTATTGTTCTTCTTGTTCTTGTTCTTCTTGTTCTTTCTATTCTTCTTACTCTTATTCTTCTTCTTCTTCTTCTTTCTTCTTTTTCCTCTTCTTCCTCTTCCTCTTCTTTCTTCTTCTTCCTCTTCTTCCTCTCCCTCTTTCTCTTCTTCTTGCTCTTCTTTCTTCTCCTTCTTCCTCTTCTTCCTTTTTCTTCTACTTTCTTCCTCCTCTTCTTCTAGTTCTTGTTGTTGTTGTTGTTCTCCTCCTCCTCCTCCTCCTCCTCCTCCTCCTCCTCCTCCTCCTCCTCCTCCTCCTCCTCCTCCTCCTTCTTCTTCTTCTTCTTCTTCTTCTTCTTCTTCTTCTTCTTCTTCTTCTTCTTCTTGTACTTGTTCTTCCACCTCCTCTTCTCCTTCTTCTTCCTCCTCTTCTCCATTCTTCTTTATAATATTTCAAAGAAAGGCTCTCTGGCCAAGTTATAGCAGATAAATCTCAAAGGAAGAGAGGAAAAATTTGCAGTCATATGTAGTCTAAGGTAATTCTCTAAGAAAAATGATGCCGGGTTTTTCTAGTCAGAAAACATCATTAAGTTTTCCCAAGCAGAAACTTTAATGAGACTGGTGTGCTCTGGCCTTGAGCTGCTACAGTGGGTATAGGTGAAATCATTTGTCGTGACAATTAGCAATCCTCATTGGTCAAGCTTGACATCTAGTTGAAAACAATGTTCAAAATAACAAAACTAAAGTTTGTCCAGGGAAAAGGTATTTGTTAAAAGCATAAGGGTTCCTCTGAGATTGTATATGTTATTGGAGTTCTTGTTGATGTTGTAAGAAAATTGAGCATATTGCTTAGAAATAAGTATACAGAGATAATTTTTGTCATACTGATGTATCATGAAAGAACCCACTCTGAGAAATTCAATTTTTCATTTGCTACCTCAGGAAACTTGAACCTGGAGCTCTTGTCCAAATTCTTTCCCAACATCCAAGGTGTTAAAGCCCAGAATGTCATTCTGGATGCCCCCCTTGCATCCTTTCTCAAGGCCAACACTCTGGGAAGGGCATGCAAAAGAATCAAACACTCGCTGACTTGCACTGGGTCCACATTGTTCACTTGTCTTTTTCCTTTTATCTTTTTCAGTTGCACTCCCCCTCCTCATGCCTGTCTACTTTAATTTTCAATCTATGCAAGTGATGTACCTTCGAAAGTACTGGACGGTGAGTCACTCATCCCATTTTCTAAACCTAGACCAGATAGAAAATGAGTTGAAAATGCTTTGTGTCCTCCAGTGTAGCTTCTGTGACAGGACATTGGATTGAGACAGTGCTCAAAGAACAGGATATGAAAATGTGTTCAAGACTTCTCACTGAAATGCTTATCTCTGCAGGACATTGCATGGGTCAGCAGCTTTTACATTCGTTATTTCATCACATTTGGCCCTTTCTATGGAATTTTCGGAACAGTGTTGCTCATATATTTGGTCAAGTAAGAATATTCTCTTATTTCTATAACCTGTTTTAACCAGAGCTACTTGTAATTAGCAAAATTTCATGGTAATGTGGTCCATTCCCATGAAAGGCAACAGTACAAGGATTGAATAACACAAATTCCAACTAAGAAGAATTTATCCAGGTTAAGTTGTCCCCATGTTTTAGATTCCCAACTAAGCTATATCAGTTGTTCTTTAAGGCCAGTATAACTTAAGCTGCTTTGCCATCATAAACTCTTCTAAGAATCACGATAGGACAAGACAAATTTTAAGCTTCTTCGTGACAAGAAATTTTTCACCAAACCAAAATGGCTTCAAAGCAATATTTTGCATAAATAGCCCTTCTCAAACTTCTAATTTGTTTATATTTCATTCAGTTGCATTGCTATACTAAACACCTATTCGTTGTAAGGATAATGAGAGCAGCTGTGGATCAGACAATATGTTAAATGTTGACAGTCATCTTTTTGTTTGATGTAATCCCCACACAGCATTACAATGTAGATACTATCATCTTCTTTCTTTCTGCTCAGGGAACTGAAGCTTGGGAGATTAAATTGCTTGCCTAAGGTGATAGAACAAGTAAGGGCGAAGACTGTTGCCAATATAGAACTTGAACCCAGCTCTATCTGATGACAAACTGTCAGTTACTTTGCAAATGCCCTTAAAGAACCTAGCTTGGTTTTTTTGTTTGTTTTTTGTTTTTCCTGGTGCTGGGCATTGAACTGAACTTCCTGCATACCAGGCAAGCACTCAGCCCCTAATATCTTTTATGCTTTTAAATATATAAAGAGTATAGTAGAGTCTTTGCAGGTGGTGCTCCTTTGAGTTAAGAAATGGGACAAAGCATATCATTAAATGCTTTTGTGCCAATGGCACTCAATGCTAGAAGCCAACCATCAGACTGAGCTTGTAGACCCCAGTGGGGGAGCTGGAGGAAGGACTGAACAAGCAGAGGGGTATTACAACCACATAAGAAAAACAATGTTTGCTGGCCCGACCACTCAGTGCTCCCAGCCTCCACCCAGGGGGTGTACAGGGAGGGATCCATAGCTACAGATACATATGTAGAAGAGGATGGCCTTGTCTGATATCAGTGGGAGGGGAGGCCCTTGGTCCTGTGGGGGTTTGGTGCCCCAGTGTAGGGGGATGCTGGAGCAGTGGGGTGAAAGTGTGTTGGTGGGTGGGTGAGGCAATACCCTCATAGAGGCAAAGGGGAAGGGGAGAGGGCAGATGAGGTGAGTGGTTGTGGAGGAACCACAAAGGGGGGTATCATTTGTAATGTAAATGAATGAAATGATTAATTTAAAAAATAATAATAAAAAGATTTTTTATAAAAGAAGAAATGACACTCAAAAAGGAAATAGACTAGAATCTTAGAGACATCTTCATTTCCTCCTGGGTTTGGTCAGATCAGACAGAGGTCATGCAAGCTAAGTTATTACACCTAAAACATACTAAATGCGTTGCCACTCCCACATTTTCTTCCTCCATAGGTTTATTGAGAGCCCCTGGATTGCTTATGTTACCCAGATGAGCCACATACCAATGAAAATGAGCAGGGAAGAGAACCACGACTGGCTCAGCACTCAGGTGATGATGGCATTCCTGAGGGACAGTCCTTCTAACCAGAATGGCTTACGACTGATAACTTCAAATCATAATAATCACTCACCTTCATAAAACAATTTCCTGAGGACAGGCACTATGAGATGTTTTGCATGCAACTGAACAAGGTGGACACAATAATTATTTTCACTTTACATGACTTTTGAAACCTACTTGTGAGAAGGTTGGGTAACTTGTATATAGTCTCGAAACTAATAAGTGATAGCAACAACCTTTAAACCAAGCATTTTGGTTATAGAGTCTTGTCTGCAGAGTAAAATCAGTCAGCTAAAATCTAGAAGCCAAACGTGAACAACAAATTGTTTGTATATATGAAGGTTTACTGGGCCATGGTCATGTTTCTTTGTTTATATATTATCCATGGCCACTTTGATGCTATAACAAAATTTAATGTTGATGAAAAAAATTTAAAAAATTTATTATTAAATCTATAACCCACTCCTTTATTGAATACCAAGTGATCATGCCAGAACATATATACATGCAAACAATAAAAAAATGTAAGTGGGTTATATTTATATATTTGTTCCTACATGGACATATACATGTATCAATAGTAATCAAAGAAAAAGTCTATCATTTTAAGGACAGAGTGGTGCATGGGAGGAGTCTGAGGGAGGGTGCTTGGGGAGGACTCTGGGGAGAAGAGGAAAGGGGAAAAGTGATATAATTCTATGTATTTAAAAACAGTAGTCGAAAGACAATGTTTATTATCTGGGAATTTATAGAAAATGTGTTTTGATTTTCCATTCTAATCACTAAATATAACAAAGCCTTTCAAGTGAATCTAAAACATAAAATTATAGGATGATATGCACCCTAGCAATCAGAGGACCCTCATCCTTAAGAGTCAAGAAGAAGGGTTCTTGTGTGTTTGGCCTGAGAGTTACATCCATATCTTTTAGTTTTCATTCACCAATTCTTTAGTCATTGATTAGATTCCATGCTTTCCTCATATCCTTCACCTATTTATGTTAATATTAATATATTTGGATAACATCTTGTAAAGTAAGACTTTTAAAACATTGCCCATAATATAAACATTTTCCTGCTTGGTTCATAACCCTGTAATTTTACTGTAGAAGGACTTCAGTAGTACTTTATTATTTCATGTCACACAGAAGCCTTCACATTCCAACCTAAACATACATATTCTACCACAATCCTAAAAACTCATCTGCATCAGTCAAAATCCTCATTCATGACAGCATAGCCTTCTGTGTCTGTGGAGTGGTTGTGGCATTTTTTCCTTCAGTCCTAATACCCCTGACATCTATTCCTTTATATGTACTTCTTAGCAAAATACACTAGTATGCTCTAAATGGTGAACTTCTTGAAGGCTAGGTCTATGTCTATATAACTTTAGTTACATAGTTACTAACAAATAAAAAGTAAACAATAATAAGCATGTGTTGATAGATTTATATTAAAAAATTAGCATTTTCTTTGACACTTAGGCTCACTTATAGCTAATACGAGCTTTGTCTTTGCAGATTGTGGCCACCTGCAATATTGAACAGTCCTTTTTCAATGACTGGTTCACTGGACATTTGAACTTCCAAATTGAACACCAGTGAGTGATGCTAATGGCTGACCCTTAATATCATGCAATATAGCACAACCATTTGATTAAGAGTCTCAGGGAGTTAAAAAGTTTAACCAGGGTTCTCTAAAGGCTGCTGCTCATCATGCCAGTGGTTGGGATAGTAGGGTGAGAAGGAGCATCTAACTGTTGTTGGAAGTGAAATAGAATCATAGAAATGAACCAGTAACTTGGTTACCATATATTCTGAGTTTTAAGAATCGATGATATCTGTGGTGGGGTGCAGGAGGTATGAAGAATGTGAGTTCATGTGTACACTCATATTTCATTTGTTAAGGAAACATAAGAAAAATTATAGCACTTGAGTAACCAAATTTTGTTGGAACTTAAGTGCAGTTTACTGTAACTATAAGGCTAGAGCCAAAGATATAAAATAATCAAGAATGAAATCTATTCGCTTCTGAAATTCACCAGTGAATCTAAAGATAACCTTCCAATTAATCAATGAATTGGACATACACTAACGAAATGGAAAATGGTAACATTTGGACGTCTGATCTCCCCAAAATGCTTAAAAGATGCTTCTCATGGTTCCCTCTGTGAAGCTACATCTAGGAGTCAGAGAACAAAAGAGCTCTTATGGACCTAATGCAGGTTGTTCAGGCTTTATTCTTTGTAAATGCTTGGACTCCCCAGCAAAGAAGAATCATAAGTTATAAATTATTAAAGAAAACATTCAGGTCAAGAAAAATTACTGGGATGTTATATGCAAAACCTCGAATAAAAAACTTCTTCCCTTAAATTCCAATCTGAGGACTTCAATTTAAATGTCGCAGCTGGACCTGAGTGAATACTTCGCTGTTCAACAGAACTTTTTAGACGGGAAGAAGATAAGAGAGTTGAGACTGAAGAAGGCAGGATCTGCTCCAATTCAAAATGCTAGCTAATCCATATTTTCATTTGACCTGACCAAAAAATGCACATATTAATTGGCTAGTATTTATTCTCATAGCATTTCCCAAACACTTGCCATCCACATGGCTTGTAGAGATGTTAAAAGAGAAGAATTTGGGGGTAAGAGATTTGGCTTACTAGATGGCTTATACAAGGTCAAGTTTGGGTCTGCATTCCTGGTACTATTTTATTTAAAAATAAAAGAAATAAAGCTCCTTCTGGGTTTCTCTTTAGGTTTAAGACTCACATCTGCTGTTTGTTTTTTTAGCCTCTTTCCCACAATGCCACGCCATAACTACCACAAAGTGGCACCTCTGGTGAAATCACTGTGCACCAAACACGGATTGCAGTATATAAATAAGCCCATATTGAAGGCATTTGGAGATATTGTCAGGTAATAACGCAACTTACCTTTGTTCATAGCTCTCATTTTCCTTTCTTCCCAGTTTCTAAACTTTTCAGCAGTTTTTGAATCTTTCATCTAACAACCATTTGTTAAGAAACACAAGTACTGATAATAATAAAGGCACACAAATATTTCCCATTTACCTACTTTACTCTGTGGTATTTTTTTGACACAGGGTTTCTCTGTGTAGCTCTGGCTCTCCTGGAACTTACTCTGTAGATCAGGCTGGCCTCAAACTCAGAAATCTGCCTGCTTCTGCCTCCCAAGTGCTGGGATTAAAGGCATATGCCATATCTCATTCTTAGTAGAAATACTCTAATGTCCTCCATAGCTCAAATTTCCTGAAATCATAACTATGTAAGATTTGTCTTTGTTTTTATTCCCCATAGACCTCTGGACATGTTTTAGAATTTAACATGGTAGGAAAGACCATCAAATCTTCTGATCCACTGGAGAAATAATTTATATGTAGAGGGTTGTAATGCAAGAATCAGTCAGGACAATTAGCCATGCGTAGTTAATCTAACAACAAATACCTATGCATGCGTATGCATTTTCCTGCAGGACAAGCTACTGGACAAATTTAAAACCACTGGTCTAAGTTTAATAATGTTCTCTTTTTAAAAAGAAAATCGGGGGAATATTTTGAAGGCCACCATGGCCATATCTGATCTCATCTGATTCCTTCAGATTCTCCAAATTCTGCTTCCTTTCTGTCATGTACACATCTGGTCTATAGCCACTTGCTGCAAATTCCCTGTACCTGAGCATCTTATCCCTTTGCTACTTCTTCTCATGCCTGCAACATCCTTCAAAAGACAGCTCCTCATTTCACCTTCTCAGTGCCCAATCATTCTCTAAAGCTCATTGCATGTGTCCCCTTGTGTCAGCCTTCCATCTCAAGACTAAATCTACCCTTATCACAGTCCTTATCACAACCTCGATTAAACAGCTTGCTGAGTAAACAATTATTTAATGCTTATCTTTCAAGACAAAGAGTCTGTGTGGCCAGAATTCATTTTTGTCTCTTTTGATGTTATATTCCTAAATCCTAGAAATACATCTTCAACATTATAAAATAGGGTAAGTAGGTGAATATGGTATGAGTTTACATTTAAGTATATGGTAAAGAAGAGAATCAAATGAAAACTAAACTCTAACCTTCTCTCTGAAAGAAAGGCAAATTTATCTGCTAAAAGCAATTCAGTGCACTTGATCCCCTTCCCTGGCTTACATACAATGACATTTATCAAATATGACGAGAAACTATATTGTCTTAAACAAGCCATGAATCTGATAAGTGTTTCCTGGAGAATCCCTTGCCACTGAATTTCACTTTCTGACAATTTTGTTTTCTTCTCCAGGTCCTTGAAGAAGTCTGCTGCCCTCTGGATGGATGCTTACTATGAATGATGCAGAGGCTTGCATTTATTGGTATCTCTGAAGAGGGTGGTGGCTGCGCATGTGCTTTTCTCTGATTAACTGAGAATTAACTGGCAAAAACAGCATACATGAGTGTCCCAGGAATGTGAATCCCAAGAAAATGTATTTAACTTCTCCCTGAAGGTCTTCTCTGTAACTGAGAGGAAGAAGAAACATAAAAGTGACTTCTGTTAGAATAACAAAGGGATGACACTAGCTCACTCTTTCTACTTTTGCATCAGGTTCTTGGACGTAGTTCTAATAGACCTTAGTGAAATCATTTCTGTGAGGGGTGTAATATGATGTGGACAGAAGCGGAAGTAAGAAGAGTTAAGATATCTGACAGAGTCCATTGGAAGTCAGTGTAGTTGTTCTTAGAAAAAATTGTTTATTTAAGACATTCCTGCTGAATGAATAAATTTTTGCTCCTTTGAAAGAGGTGATCTTCAAATTTTGATTATAATTAGCATTAAAATACTTTTAAATGCTTGTCTTCACTTTACACTGGTAGTATTTTAAATAGAATGTGTGTTATTAGTGTACATATGCATGTGTTTCTATATGGAGAAATTAGAATTTCTATAGTCTCCTAAAAGAATTCTCCAAATCCAATTCCAATAGCAAATGATGAAGATTTGTTTAACAGTGCTTCTATTTGACTGAAGAATAGTATCCTTTGAATATAGAATTGGGTTTCCTACTCCTCACATAGCAGAGCAAATGTCCCCAGATATTCTTACTGACTTCTACCTGAATGAAGGAAAGAGCTCCATTTTCTATAATGAGAACCATAGACTATATCAAGTCCTTTTTTCAAGTTTAGTAGCAAATTAAGCTGGTCTTAGCCATTTTTTCTCTCATGAGTGAATTCTCAATTGATATCTATTTCTATTCTTTTTGTTCAGTCTTTGTTCTACTCCATATTTCTAGGAATGTATCCTCATTTTATAGATTCTCTAATTCATCTCTTAGGATCATCTGACTGTGGGTTACTTAAAAACACATACTAATGAATGAATATTTCAGTACCACACTAATTTCTTTTGTTAAGCTATTTCCTGAAAGACATAATAAAGTACAACCTTACTTAATTATCCTTACTTTATTATTATACTTTATTAAGGAAAACATGTGTAAGAGCAAGGCTTTCTTCCATAGCATTCAGGAAAACAATGTTGTTGACTTATCTGTTGTCTAAAGTCTTCAGCAAAAATTCATTCATTCTCCCAAAGCTCTTAACAATTACTATAGGTTTGTTTGCATTCCAATTGAATTGCTGAAAAGAACCAAACATTTAATCACTCACTCTTCCAAATATTTCACCAACACAGACCAAAGTTAAGAAAATAACAACAAACTCTGGAGAAAAGATGGTAAATGGTCATAATGCCCAATGGGAAAAAAGAAAGATAGATCCTGCATAAATACAGAATATCATGATAGTGAAACTTACCTAAGAATTTGTAATGAGAAAAATGCATCAACCCAGGAAAAATCCATTCTTCCTGTGCTACTATGTGGCTGGCTTTCCTACATATCCTATCTCCTTGTTCCTTTTTTGGTTAAAAAAACAAGAATGATAATTTACTAGGTTTTTAATGAGATAAATGAAGTAGTGCCAGAAAGCTATATTCTAACTCTAAGTCATTAACTTTATATTTTATACTATACAGTAAAATTAGAAAATTAGCCAGATCACTTACCCCAATCATACCTAAATCTCCACATCTTTAAAATAAGTATGGTGCATATCATGTGCTTATATGCACTACTAGCAAGAGTGTAATCAAAATAATTTAGATGAATGCAATGATTACATTAGTGAGAACATCTTAGATTCTTATTATAATTATTATAATGAAAGGTTTCCCTATCATGGAACTACTAATATCCAAAAATATATAGAAAGTTACACAAACCAACAAGATAGAAAGCCACTAACTCTACAATGATGAGCGTAGTAGCTGGTTTTGTGTGTCAACTTGGCACAGGCTAGAGTTATCACAGAGAAAGAAACTTCAGTTGGGGAAATGCCTCCGTGAGATACAGCTGTAAGGCATTTTCTCAATTAGTGATCAAGGGAGGAGGGCCCCTTGTGGGTGGTACCATCTCTTGGCTGGTAATCTTGGGTTCTATAAGAGAGCAGGCTGGGCAAGTCAGGGGAAGCAAGCCAGTAAGAAACATCCCTCATGGCCTCTGCATCAGCTCCTGCTTCCTGACCTGCTTGAGTTCCAGTCCTGACTTCCCTTAGTGGTGAACAGCAGCATGGAAGTGTAAGCTCAATAAACCCTTTCCTCCCCAACTTGCCTCTTGGTCATGATGTTTGTGTGGGAATAGAAACCCGACTAGGACAATGAGGATGCTTTCGTAAAATGAGGGAATTATGAGTCACAAATAAGAGCATGAATTTTCCTTTTGTAACAAATACCAATTATGAGTCACCTGCAACTTCTGACTGTCCCAATTTTTTGGAATTAGTTTGCAAAACATAGATTGAAAGGGAAAAGAGATCCAAGTTACCCAACCATTGATTAACCATATGAATGTCTCATTGTTATTATAGCAAATCTTACGAAACATAAGAATACTGTTTGATGGTTAATATATAATAAAGAAATTTCTTGGGTGCGTCCTTGATAGTGAACTGCTTTCTGTGTTCAGATTTAAAATTAAAGAAATTACAAAATCTTGAAATTAAATTCTATTGAAAATGTGAATATAGTTAAATATTTTCTCTTTTCCAGAGTTGCTTTTCAAAGTTTAAAAACAGAAACTTTGGAAAAATTTTGCAGCGAACACCTCTATCACTATCATATGATTTCAACATCAATATTTTAGTAAAATACTTTATCCTGTATCTCTCCACCTAACCACTCCTCGGTGTACTCACTCACCCATCCATGTATTTCAAAGTAAATTTCCAGTGGCTACTTTAAAAAAATCAGTTTCAGGTAATTCATAGAGTATAATATATTTTATCCCCTTTACTAAATAGTTATTAAAAATGTTGTGGCAGATTTACTTCTTAAAAAGTATAATGTCACATTCTCTGCAGGATCAGTTAACCCAGTGCAGCACAGATTTTTATATTGATTTGTGTGTGTGTCTGTGTGTCTGTGTGTCTGTGTGTGTGTTTAAGTTTTCATATCAATATATACATTAATCATTCTTTCATTTGGCAACATTTCTTGAACATCTATCTGCATGATCAGGTAATGACTCTGGTGGAAAAATAAAGCAAATTCTAGGAACTTGCACTCTGATGGAGAAAGCTATTAATCAGCATGTTGGTAGAAGAAAATCAAGATAGACACCTGTAAAGAAAATAGTGATGTCAGAATGATCAAAATCAGGAAGCTGACCAAACCTGATGGTAAAGGCCATTAATCCTAGAACTTGCAAGGCAGAGGAAAATGTGTCTCTATGAGTTGAAACAAGTGTTGTTGGCATAGTATATTCCAGGCCATCCAAGGGCTGCATAGAATAAGAGTGTCTCCAAAAAAAAAATCCAGTAAACACAAGGTGAATCTCCAGTCATCAGAGATGAGTGCAAAGACCCTGAGATAGAAACAAACTTTAGTTCAAATAATTGAGAAGGTGTAAGTGACCATGTGTGCTAGTTAGTTCTTTGTCAATTTGACACAAGCTAAAGTCAACTGGAAAGAGAGAGGAATATAAGAACTGAATTATTATTTCAGTCAAGGCAGGGAGGGTTTGAAAGGAGAAAAGAGAAGTGAGAAATACCATAATTATATTACAACTTCTTTAAATAAAAAGTGAAATAAGAGCTTGTGTTTCTCTCAGACATGAAGTTTCTAGTATTAAAGGAAAACCCAAGTGGAGATTCCTACTAAGCATGGGTGTACTTAGCATGAATGAACCCAGAGCAGTTTACATTAGTTCCAGAATAAGTGTGCAATACACTTAGATTTAAAATTTAAATTAAACCACAGTAAGAGAAAGACCAAGAACCACAACTAACAATAAATAGTAAACATTCCTTTAGCGTAAAATATGAGTCAAGGTCTCTGCAACACAAAATTTCTTGAAGAAGTATTTTCTTCACATCAATTAATAAGAATTTTCATGGCATCTCCATTTTATTTACAAATGTTACCAACACAAATATAAAAACAAAGATTTTTTTTTTAAAAAAAGAGACAAGAGACTCGGCTGGTCCAGAGGAAGGGCCATCAGCAGTAGAACCAAGCGGACAGGGTCCAGGCAGACCCGGCGCCCACGACCACTGGCCATCACTGGCCAGCCAGGCTGCAAGCAGCGGCGGATTTACAGTGCCTTTCACCACACAGAAGCCACATCAGAACTCTGCCTCCCGCCAGTCAGTTACGAGGGCTCCATATTGGTTCTCGGTCGCCAGAGAAATCAGACTGAGGTACGCAAATATAACCCGAGACCAACATCGCGGGGGTCTAAGCCCGACGGGCGTTGGCCTGCACCCAGGCCCTGGGCTGATCGGGGGTCCACCAGGGTGCAAACCCAGCCAGGAGGTTTTTTTCCTCCCGGGCCGGTGCGCGCACCACCACCATTTTGCCTAAGGGAAGCCAGGGAGACCTAGCAGGCAAAACCAAACCGGCTAACAGGCATAGCCCGAGGCGGACATAGCAGGGGTCTCAGACGGTCAGGCCCTGGACTGCCCCCAGGTCCTGGGCTGCTCGGCGGGCCATCTGTGTGCCGACCCAGCCAGGAGCTTGTTTGCCTGGGCCGGGGCGCACCGCCTGCCATTTTGCCTACGGCAAGCCGGAGAGACCTAGCAGGCAAAACCAAACCAGCTAACAGGCATAGCCCAAGGCGGACATAGCAGGGGTCTCAGACGGTCAGGCCCTGGACTGCCCCCAGGCCCTGGAATGCCCCCAGGCCCAGGACTGCTCGGTGGGCCATCTGTGTGCCGACCTGGCCAGGAGGTTGTTTATCGGGGCCGTTTGCGTACCACCACCATTTTGCCTACGGGAAGCCAGAGAGACCTAGCAGGCAAAACCAAACCAGCTAACAGGCATAGCCCGAGGTGGACATAGCAGGGGTCTCAGACGGTCAGGCCCTGGACTGCCCCCAGGCCCTGGGCTGCTCGTTGGACCTTCTGTGTGCTGACCCAGCCAGGAGGTTGTTAGCCCAGCACACTCTCCCAGCACTCTCAGGGAACTCGCGCACGCCACCATCCTAGCCACCTGACACACCCAATTAACACCCACAGCTGAGGGGAACTTTGCACCGACATTGGCCTGCCAGGCTTTTGCCTAGACTCAGGGCCTGAGCAGCTAGGCTAGCCTTGTGTGCACCAACCCGGTTGGGAGTTCTGCTGCCCAGATCAGCCTGGGCGGCAGCACCACATCTCCAAGTCCTGCAAGTGGCTAGCTGGGCTTCCGGGCGGCCAGCTGGGAGAAGTCAGTGTGCTCCAGTGAATCCAGCGGGCCCCAGCGGGAGCCTTCGGGTGCCTGCTTTGGGATCTGAACAGCCTGGGCAGCAGCACCCTGTCTACAAGCAGTGCAGGAGGTAAGCTGTGCACCAGAGGCCAACTGGGAAGGGGCAGCTTGCACGGGTGAGTCCAGCACTGACAAGACAAACTAACACCAGTAAGAACTAGATGGCAAAAGGCAAACGCAGGAATGTCACTAACAGAAATCAAGGCAATATGGCAACATCTGAACCCAATTCTCCTCTACCAACATGTCCTGGATACCCCATCACACCAGTAAAACAAGATTTGGATTTAAAATCACTGGTCATGATGCTGGTACAGGAACACATGAAGGACATACTTAAAGAAATTCAGGAGAAAATGGATCAAAAGTTAGAAGCCCTTGCAAGGGAAACACAAAAATCATTGAAAGAAATCCAGGAGAATACAAAAGCCAACAAGGAGGAAATGCAAAAAACACTTAAAGAAATACAGGAGAACTTTGATCAACAGGCTGAGGTCATGAAAGACGAAACACAAAAATCTCTTAAAGAAATACAGGAGAACTTTGGTCAACAGGCTGAGCTCATGAAAGAGGAAACACAAAAATCTCTTAAAGAATTACAGGAAAACACAAACATGCAAGTGAAGGAGCTAAGCAAAACCATCCATGATCTAAAATCAGAAGTAGAAACAACTAAGAAAACTCAAAGGGAGACAACTTTGGAGATAGAAAGCCTTGGGAAGAAATCAGGGGACAGAGATGCAAATATCAACAACAGAATACAAGAGATAGAAGAAAGAATCTCAGATGCTGAAGATTCCATAGAAACCATGGACTCAACAGTTAAAGAAAATGCAAAATGCAAAAAGCTTATAACCCAAAATATCCAAGAAATCCAGGACACAATGAGAAGACCAAACCTAAGGATTATAGGCATAGATGAGAGTGAAGATTTACAACTTAAAGGGCCAGCAAATATCTTCAATAAAATTATGGAAGAAAACTTCCCTAACCTAAAGAGAGAGATGCCCATGAATATACAAGAAGCCTACAGAACTCCAAACAGACTGGACCAGAACAGAAATACTTCCCGTCACATAATAATCAAAACACCAAATGTTCTAAACAAAGAAAGAATACTAAAGGCAGTAAGAGAAAAAGGCCAAGTAACATATAAAGGAAGACCTATCAGAATCACAGCAGACTTTTCACCTGAGACTATGAAGGCTAGAAGGTCCTGGGCAGATCTCATGCAGACTCTAAGAGAACACAAATGCCAACCAAAACTACTATATCCAGCAAAACTCTCAATCACCATAGATGGAGAAACTAAGATATTTCATGACAAAACCAAGTTTACCCAATATCTATCCACAAACCCGGCCCTAAAAAGGATAATAGGAGGACAACACCAATACAAGGAGGGAAACTTCACCCTGGAAAAAGCAAGATAGTAACCTTTCATCAAACCCAAAAGAGGTTAAGCATTCAAATTTAAAAAATAACGTCAAAAATGATAGGAAGTAACAATCACTATTCCTTAATATCTCTTAACATCAATGGACTTAATGCCCCAATAAAAAGACACAGACTAACTGAATGGATACGTAAACAGGACCCTACATTTTGCTGCTTACAGGAAACACACCTCAGGGTCAAAGACAAACACTACCTTAGAGTAAAAGGCTGGAAGACAATTTTACAAGCAAATGGTCTCAGGAAACAAGCTGGAGTAGCCATTTTAATATCAGATAAAATTGACTTTCAACCCAAAGTCATCAAAAGAGACCCTGAGGGACACTTCTTGCTGGTCAAAGGAAAAATACAAAAAGAAGAACTGTCAATCCTGAACATCTATGCCCCAAATGCAAGGGCACCCTCTTTCGTAAAAGAAACTTTATTAAAACTAAAAGCACACATTGCACCTAACACAATAATTGTGGGTGACTTCAACACTGCACTTTCCTCAATGGACCGATCAGAAAAACAGAAACTAAACAGGGACACAATGAAACTAATTGAAGCTTTGGACCAATTAGATTTAACAGATATATATAGAACATTCTATCCTAAAACAAAAGAATATACCTTTTTCTCAGCACCTCATGGTACCTTCTCCAAAATCGACCATATAATTGGTCACAAGACAGACCTCAACAAATATAAGAAGATAGAACTAATCCCATGCCTCCTATCTGATCACTATGGAGTAAAAGTGGTCTTCAATAGCAACAGAAACAACAGAAAACCCACATACAAGTGGAAACTGAACAATACTCTACTCAATGATAGCTTGGTCAAGGAAGAAATAAAGAAAGAAATTAAAGACTTTTTAGAACACAATGAAAATGAAAACACAACATACCCAAATCTATGGGACACAATGAAAGCAGTGCTAAGAGGAAAACTCATAGCCCTGAGTGCCTCCAAAAAGAAAATGGAGAGAGCATACATTACCAGCTTAATGACACACCTGAAAGCCCTAGAACAAAAAGAAGCTATTTTACCCAGGATGAGTAGAAGGCAGGAAATCATCAAACACAGGGCCGAAATCAATCAAGTAGAAACAAAGAGAACCATACAAAAAATCAACAAAACCAGGAGCTGGTTCTTTGAGAAAATCAACAAGATAGATAAACCCTTAGCCAGACTGACCAAAGGGCACAGAGAAAGTATCCAAATTAACAAACTTAGAAATGAAAAGGGAGATATAACAATGGAAACTGAGGAAATCCAAAAAATCATCAGATCCTACTACAAGAGCCTGTACTCAACACAACTGGAGAATCTGGGGGAAATGGACAATTTCCTTGACAGATACCAAATACCAAAATTAAATCAGGACCAACTAGACCATCTAAACAGTCCCATAATGCCTAAAGAAATAGAAGGAGTCATAGAAAGTCTTCCAACCAAAAAAAGCACAGGACCAGATGGCTTCAGTGCAGAATTCTACCAGACGTTCAAAGAAGAGTTAACACCAATACTCTTCAAACTATTCCACAAAATAGAAACAGAAGGAACACTACCCAATTCCTTCTACGAAGCCACAATTACGCTGATACCAAAGCCACAAAAAGATCCAACAAAGAAAGAGAACTTCAGACCAATTTCCCTTATGAACATCAATGCAAAAATACTCAATAAAATTCTTGCCAACCACCTCACTTCCAGAAGATCCTGCTATACCACTCCTGGGCATATACCCAGAGGATTCCCCACCATGTAATAAGGATACATGCTCTACTATGTTCATAGCAGCCCTATTTATAATTGCCAGATGCTGGAAAGAACCCAGGTATACCTCAACAGAAGAGTGGATGCAAAAAATGTGGTATATCTACACAATGGAGTACTATTCAGCCATTAGAAACAATGAATTCATGAAATTCTTAGGCAAATGGATGGAGCTAGAGAACATCATACTAAGTGAGGTAACCCAGACTCAAAAGGTGAATCATGGTATACACTCACTAATAAGTGGTTATTAACCTAGAAAACTGGAATAGCCAAAACATAATCCACACATCAAAGGAGATACAAGAAGAAAGCAGGAGTGGTCCCTGGTTCTGGAAAGACTCAGTGAAACAGTATTTGGCAAAACCAGAACGGGGAACTGGGAAGGGGTGGGAGGGAGGACAGGGGAAGAGAAGGGGGCTTACGGGACTTTCAGGGAGTGGGGGGGGGGCTAGAAAAGGGGAAATCATTTGAAATGTAAATAAATTATATCGAAAAAAAAAAGAAATAAAAAAAAAATTCTTGCCAACCGAATCCAAGAACACATCAAAACGATCATCCACCATGATCAAGTAGGCTTTATCCCGGGAATGCAGGGTTGGTTCAATATACGGAAATCCATCAATACAATCCACTACATAAACAAACTCAAAGAACAAAACCACATGGTCATTTCATTGGATGCTGAAAAAGCATTTGACAAAATTCAGTATCCCTTCATGCTTAAAGTCTTGGAGAGAACAGGAATTCAAGGCCCATACCTAAACATAGTAAAAGCAATATACAGCAAACCGGTAGCCAGCATCAAACTAAATGGAGAGAAACTTGAAGCAATCCCACTGAAATCAGGGACCAGACAAGGCTGCCCCCTTTCTCCTTATCTTTTCAATATTGTACTTGAGGTACTAGCTCGGGCAATTCAACAACATAAGGAGGTCAAAGGGATACAAATTGGAAAGGAAGAAGTCAAACTATCATTATTTGCAGACGACATGATCGTCTACCTAAGTGACCCAAAGAACTCCACTAGAGAGCTCCTACAGCTGATAAACAACTTCAGCAAAGTGGCAGGTTATAAAATCAACTCAAGCAAATCAGTGGCCTTCCTATACTCCAAAGATAAGCAGGCTGAGAAAGAAATTAGGGAAATGACCCCCTTCACAATAGCCTCAAACAGTATAAAGTATCTTGGGGTGACTCTTACCAAACATGTGAAAGATCTGTATGACAAGAACTTCAAGACTCTGAAGAAGGAAATGGAAGAAGACCTCAAAAAATGGGAAAACCTCCCATGCTCATGGATCGGTAGAATCAATATAGTTAAAATGGCCATTTTGCCTAAAGCACTATACAGATTCAATGCAATACCCATCAAAATCCCAACTCAATTCTTCACAGAGTTAGAAAGAGCAATTATCAAATTCATCTGGAACAACAAAAAACCCAGGATAGCTAAAACTATTCTCAGCAACAAAAGAAAATCTGGGGGAATCAGTATCCCTGACCTCAAGCAATACTACAGAGCAATAGTGTTAAAAACTGCATGGTATTGGTACAGTGACAGACAGGAGGATCAATGGAACAGGATTGAAGATCCAGAAATGAACCCACACACCTATGGCCACTTGATCCTCGACAAAGAGGCTGAAAACATCCAATGGAAAAAAGATAGCCTTTTCAACAAATGGTGCTGGTTCAACTGGAGGTCAGCATGTAGAAGAATGTGAATTGATCCATCCTTGTCTCCTTGTACTAAGCTCAAATCCAAATGGATCAAGGACCTCCACATAAAGCCAGACACTCTGAAGCTAATAGAAAAGAAACTGGGGAAGACCCTTGAGTACATCGGTACAGGGAGAACGTTTCTGAACAGAACACCAATAGCATATGCTCTAAGAGCAAGAATTGACAAATGGGACCTCATAAAATTACAAAGTTTCTGTAAGGCAAAGGACACCATCAAGAGGACAAATCGGCAACCAACAAATTGGGAAAAGATCTTCACCAATCCTACATCAGATAGAGGGCTAATATCCAATATATATAAAGAACTCAAGAAGTTAGACTCCAGAAAACCAAACAACCCTATTAAAAAATGGGGTGCAGAGTTAAACAAAGAATTCTCACCTGAAGAACTTCGGATGGCGGAGAAGCATCTTAAAAAATGCTCAACTTCATTAGTCATTAGGGAAATGCAAATCAAAACAACCCTAAGATTTCATCTTACACCAGTCAGAATGGCTAAGATTAAAAATTCAGGAGACAGCAGGTGTTGGAGAGGGTGTGGAGAAAGAGGAACACTCCTCCACTGCTGGTGGGGTTGCAAATTGGTACAACCACTCTGGAAATGAGTCTGGCGGTTCCTCCGAAAACTGGGCACCTCACTTCCAGAAGATCCTGCTATACCACTCCTGGGCATATACCCAGAAGACTCCCCACCATGTAATAAGGATACATGTTCTACTATGTTCATAGCAGCCGTATTTATAATTGCCAGATGCTGGAAAGAACCCAGGTATCCCTCAACAGAAGAGTGGATGCAAAAAATGTGGTATATCTACACAATGGAGTACTATTCAGCCATTAGAAACAATGAATTCATGAAATTCTTAGGCAAATGGATGGAGCTAGAGAATATCATACTCAGTGAGGTAACCCAGACTCAAAAGGTGAATCATGGTATGCACTCACTAATAAGTGGATATTAACCTAGAAACCTGGAATACCCAAAACATAATGCACACATCAAATGAGGTACAAGAAGAAAGGAGGAGTGGCCCCTGGTTCTGGAAAGACTCAGTGAATCAGTATTCAGCAAAACCAGAACGGGGAAGTGGGAAGGGGTGGATGGGAGGACAGGGGAAGAGAAGGGGGCTTACGGGACTTTCGGGGAGTGGGGGAGCTAGAAAAGGGGAAATCATTTGAAATGTAAATAAATTATATCGAATAAAAAAATTAAAAAAATAAAAATAAAAAATAAAAAAAAAAGAATACTGTAAAAAAAAAAGAGAGAGACAAGTAGCAGGTAGAGTGGTATGTACCTGTAATACAGCATAACGGTTAGTAGTACCCATAGTCCTTCAGAATGGGGTGGCAGATATATTCGTACATACCTGCAGTCCCACTGAATAGGGTGGCACACATAGTGATATGTACCTGTATGGCAAGGCCCAGCCTCTTCTTGGAGAGAGGTCCCTGAGAGAGGGGGTGTTTGAGAGTGGAAGAAAAAATAACAACTCCAAGGCAATCATGGGGTACAAGCTGATGGCCTTTCTCCTGCTTCAGAGAGATTTCTCTGGAGATCTTCAGAACCAGACCACTCATCCAGACACCTCAGTTCTAAAAGAACCAAGGCCATGTCCTTTATTTACATATCAATCCAGTCATTTACTCCAGGTTCCTGTTTGATTGTCACATCCTCAACCCTAGTCCACTGATTCTTAAAAAAAGAGAGCAGATTTTGTTTTTGTTTTTTTGTTGTTTGCTTTCTTCTATATTCTTTGTTTACATTTTAAATGATCTTCCCCTTCTCAGTTCCCCCTCCCCATAAGTCCCATATGCCCCCTTCCCTCTGCCTGTTCTCCAGGACCTGGGACCTCTCCTTCCTTCTTCTTGAGAATCATTTGATATGCGAATTGTGTACAATTCGCAAGCAGATTTTTTTAACTTTGAAAATTAATTCAGAGCTCTGCCTGCCTTTGTAAGCACATGGATGGGATATATCCTAAGATTACCATAGTGACCATGCCTGGACCTAACTTTGATCTGTTCCAATCTGTTCCAGGCTGACCTTGAACTCAGGAATCTGCCTGCCAGGTGAAAATTCTTTGTTTTGGTCTCTACCCCATTTTTTAATAGGGTTATTTGGTTCCCTGGGGTCTAACTTCTTGAGTTCTTTGTATATATTGGATATTAGCCCTCTATCTGATGTAGGGTTGGTGAAGATCTTTTCCCAATTTGTTGGTTGCCGATTTGTCCTCTTGATGGTGTCCTTTGCCTTACAGAAACTTTGTAATTTTATGAGGTCCCATTTGTCAATTCTTGATCTTAGAGCACATGCTATTGGTGTTCTGTTCAGAAACTTTCTCCCTGTACCGATGTCCTCAAGTGTCTTCCCCAGTTTCTTTTCTATTAGATTCAGAGTGTCTGGCTTTATGTGGAGGTTCTTGATCAAGTTGGAGTTGAGCTTAGTACAAGGAGAAAAGGATGGATCAATTCGCATTCTTCTGCATGCTGACCTCCAGTTGAACCAGGCCCATTTGTTGAAAAGGCTATTTTTTTTTCCACTGAATGTTTTCAGCTCCTTTGTCAAGGATCAAGTGGCCATAGGTGTGTGGGATCATTTCTGGATCTTCAGTCCTATTCCTTTGATCTGCCTGCCTGTCACTGTACCAATACCATGCAGTTTTTAACACTATTGTTCTGTAATATTGCTTGAGGACAGGGATACTGATTCCTCCAGAATTTCTTTTGTTGTTGAGAATAGTTTTAGCTATCCTGGGTTTTTTGTTATTCCAGATGAATTTGAGAATTGCTTTTTCTAACTCTATGAAGAACTGACTTGGGAGGTGTCATTTCCCTAATTTCTTTCTCAGCCTGCTTATCCTTTGAGTATAGAAAGGCTACTGATTTGCTTGAGTTGATTTTTATAACCTGCCACTTTGCTGAAGCTGTTTATCAGCTGTAGGAGTTCTCTAGTGGAATTTTTTGGGTCACTTAGGTAGACTATAATATCATCTGCAAATCGTGATAGTTTCACTTCTTCCTTTCCAATTTGTATCCCTTTCACCTCCTTATGTTGTCTAATTGCCTGAGCTAGTACCTCAAGTACAATATTGAAAAGATATGGAGAGAGGGGACAGCCTTCTCTAGTCCCTGATTTTAGTGGGATTGCTTCAAGTTTCTCTCCATTTAGTTGATGCTGGCTACTGGTTTGCTGTATATTGCTTTTACTATGTTTAGGTATGGGCCTTGAATTCCTGTTCTTTCCAAGACTTTAAGCATGAAAGGATGCTGAATTTTATCAAATGCTTTTTCATCATCCAATGAAATGACCATGTGGTTTTTTTCTTTGAGTTTGTTTATGTAGTGGATTGCATTGATGGATTTTGGTATATTGAACCATCCCTGCATCCCTGGGATAGAGCCTACTTGATCATGATAGATGATCGGTTTTATGTGTTCTTGGATTCAGTTGGCAAGAATTTTATTGAGTATTTTTGCATCGATGTTCATAAGGGAAATTGGTCTGAAATTCTCTTTCTTTGTTGGATCTTTGTGTGGTTTTGGTATCAGCATAATTGTGGCTTCGTAGAATGAGTTTGGTAGTGTTCCTTCCATTTAGTCATTAGGGAAATGCAAATCAAAACAACCCTGAGATTTCACCTTACAACAGTCAGAATGGCTAAGATTAAAAATTCAGGAGATAGCAGGTGTTGGCAAGGATGTGGAGAAAGAGGAACACTCCTCCACTGCTGGTGGGGTTGCAAATTGGTACAACCACTCTGGAAATCAGTCTGGCGGTTCCTCAGAAAACTGGACACATCACTTCCGGAGGATCCTGCTATACCACTCCTGGGCATATACCCAGAGGATTCCCCAGCAGGTAATAAGGACACGTGCTCCACTATGTTCATAGAAGCCCTATTTATAAAAGCCAGAACCTGGAAAGAACCCAGGTATCCCTCAACGGAAGAATGGTTGCAAAAAATGTGGTATATATACACAATGGAGTATTATTCAGCCATTAGAAACAATGAATTCATGAAATTCTTAGATATGGATCTAGAGAACATCATACTAAGTGAGGTAACCCTGTCTCAAAAGATTAATCATGGTATGCACTCACTGATAAGTGGATATTAGCCTAGAAAATTAGAATACCCAAAACATAATCCACACATCAAATGATGTACAAGAAGAGAGGAGTGGCCTAGTTCTGGAAAGACTCAGTGTAGCTGTATAGGGCAAAACTAGAACAGGGACGTAGGAAGGGGTGGATGGGAGAACAGGGGGAGGGAAGAGGGCTTATGGAACTTTCGGGGAGTGGGGGGCCAGAAAACAGGAAATCATTTGAAATGTAAATAAAAAATATATAGAATAAAAAAAAAAGGATCTGCCTGCCTTTGTATCTTTCTGATAAGTTGGTGTATAGTGCACTGCCTCTGTTCTTGTCCATGAATCCTTCATATAATTCATATTGCCATCCATGTGTTTTACTTAGTTGAGAAACTATATGTTTCAGACCTAGTGTTTTCAGAGTTCTTTCCCACAGCCTCAAGAGCTGTCCTGAAGGTCACAGTAGTTTATCATTTTTGCTAAGGATGGGGAAACACATTGCCTCCCAGAATGTTGTTTCTGATTTTCATGGAGTCATTAACCTTGGCAGAGAGGACATTCCCCAATTACCTTGGCAGAGAAAATATTTCCTGATAACCTTGGCAGGGAGAATATTTCTCAAAGGAGGAACTTGAAGTAAAGAATATATATTATACAAACAAACCTTACACCCAGCAACTGTCAACACTCATGGAGGCCCATGACCTGCTGGCTCAGCTCCCAGAGCAGGAAAACATGGCACACCATCCCTTCCACTGACATGCAGGACTTGGCACCTATAGTCCTGCAGAATGGAAGTAGCAGACATAATTGGTATACAACTATAAAGGCTGCAAAATGGATGTAGATTGTAATTTTCTGTACCTTTTATCCCTGTCCTCAAGAAACAGTTTATTTACAAACTGGTGCCCTGTCCAAAATTAAATTTCACCTCTACGTTTCGGAGAGTCTTAGCTTGAACATTTCAACCTGGCTCAAAACCTCATAATTAAGACCATCAACATGACTGCAAAATGTCCAAACTCAGGAAAGAAGCAGTAAATAATCTTTATTCTCATTACAATTGTTTTCTAAAGTTCCTGGTAACTGCTTCCCAGAATCCAACTCTGCAAATCAAAACAAAATTTCTGAGTAAATGGACTTTTTTTTAATTTTGTTCTTTTATTGTTATTAATTATTCCATTCATTTACATCTTAAATGATATCCCACTTCCGGGTTACTCTCTGCCACACCCCCATCCCACATCTGCTCTATCCCCTCCCTTTTGTCTGTATGAGAGTGCTCTTCCACCCACCCACTCTCTCCCACTCTATCGCTCCAACATCTCCCTACTCAGGGGCATGAAATTTCCCTGGAACCAAGGGCCTCCCCACCAGTTGCTGTCAATCAAGATCATTCTCTGCTACAAATGTATCTGGAGCCAAAGATCCTTTTAAGTACACTCTTTTGTTGGTGGTCTAGACCCCGGGAGAACTAGGTAGTCAAGACAGCCTATGTTGTTCTTCCAATGAGATTGCAATCCCCCTCTGTTCCTTCAGTCCTTTTGCCAGCTCCCCACCAGGTTCCCTGAGTTTAATCTGATGGTTGACTCCAAGTATCCATCTCTACTTTGGTCAGTGGTTGGCCAGACCTCCCCACGAACTGCCATACTTGTTTCCTGTCCGCAAGTGCCTCTTGGCCACAGAAATCGTGTGTCTGAGAGTTTGGTGTCTGCAGACATGATGAATCCCCGGGTGAGGCCGTTCCTAGTTGGCCCTTCCTTTAGTCTCGGCTCCATTTTTTTTTTTTTTTTTTTTTTTTTGGTACCTGTTCTTCCTTTGGACAGGAACATTTCTGAGTAGGTGGCTCCATCCTTCAACCAGGGGGTGTGTCTATCTCCTGGAGGTGGTCTACACAGGTTCTATCTCCCTCTTCTCTGCGCGTAAGGTAAAGTCTCTGAGTAAAGTCAATCCCATTGGGTCCTGGGAGCCTCACGTTACTCTAGTGTCTGGGACCCTCCGGTGGCTATCCCCAGGTCCTCATCCCCTCTGCTAGCTATTTTTATTCGATTTCCTGACCCTCTGTACCTCTCTCACATCTCCAGTTTCTGATACTGCCCCTCTTATTTCCTCCTCCTCCTCCTTTCTCCCTCCCTTCCCCCCCTCCTTCCATCTCCCACAATCATCCTGTTCCACGCTCAATGAAGGGCTGAAGCATCCACCACCTGATCTTCCTTCCTCTATGCTCCACATGGTCTATAGATTGTATCATAAGCATTGTGAGCTTTTTGGTTAGTATCCACTTATTTAGTGAGAACATATCATATGTGTTCTTTTGTGTCTGGGTTACCTCACTTAGGATGCTATTTTCTCATTCCATCCATTTGCCTTCGAGTTTCATGAAGTCATCATTTTTAATCATGGAAAAGTACTCCAATGGTATATAAGTACCACATTTTCTATATTCATTCTGGAGGACATCTGGGTTGTTTCCAGCTTCTAGCTATTATAAATAAGGCTGCTATAAATATAGTGGGGCATGTATCCTTGTTATATGTTGGAGCATCTTTTGGGTATATGCCCAAGAGTGATATGGCTGGGTCCTCAGGTAATACTATGTCCAATTTTCTGAGGAACAGCCAAACTGATTTCCAGCTTGCAATCCCACCAACAATAGAGGAGTGTTCCTCTTTCTCCACATCTCCACCAACATCTGCTGTTACCTGTGTTTTTGATCTTAGCCATTCTGACTGCTGTGAAGTAGAATCTCAGTGTTGCTTTGATTTGCATTTCCCTGATGACTAAAGATATTGAACATTTAAGTGTTTCTTATCTATTTGAGATTAGTTAAGAATTCTCTATTTAACTCTGTATAACACTTTTTAATAGGGTTATTTGGTTATTTGCAGTCTGCTTTCTTGAGTTATTTGTACATTTTGTATATTAGCTCTCTATCAGATATAGGGTTGATAAATATTTTTTCACATGTGGGTTGCCGTTTTGTCCTATTGATAGTGTCCCTTGCTTTACAGAAGCCTTTCAATTTTATGAGGTCCCATTTCTTGATTGTTGTTCTTAAAGCATACCCATTGGTATTCTATTCAGGAAGTTTCCCCCTATGCACAAGTATTCGGGGTTCTTTTCCACTTTCTCTTCTCTTAGATTCAGTGTTTCTCGTTTTATGTGGAGGTCCTTGATCCATTTGGACTTGAGCTTTGTACAGGGAGATAAGAAAGAGTCCATTTGCATTATTTTACATGTTGACTGCCAGGTGAACCCCTTTCCCTTCCCCCTCCCCTCTCCTGTGTAGACCCCTCCTAGTCTCATATTTAATTTCTTTCTTATTTCTTCCCTGACCAAGTTATCATTGAACAGAGAGTTGTTCTGTTTCCGTGGGTAGGTGGGTTTTCTGTTATTTTTTTGTTCTTATTGAAGTCTAGCCTTAGTCCATGATCTGATAGAATGCATGAGATTATTTCAATCTTCTTATATCTGTTAAGGCTTGTTTTATGACCAATGATGTGGTCAGTTTTGGAGAAGGTGTAATGAGGTACTGAGAAGAAGGTATATTCTTCTGTTTTAAGGTGATATGTTCTGTATATAAGTTAGATCCACTAGGTTCATAACCTCTATTATTTTTACTGTGTCTCTGTTTAGTTTCTGTTTCAATGACCTGTGTATTGGTGAGAGTGGGGTGTTGAAATCTCCTACTATTATTTTGTGAGGTTCAATGTGTGTTTTGAGCTTTAGTAAAGTTTCTTTTATAAATGTTGGTGCCCTTGCATTTGGGGCATAGATGTTTAGAATTGAGACTTTCTCTTGGTGAATTTTTTCTTTGATGAGTGTGTAGTGTCCTTCCCCATCTCTTTTGATAACTTTTGGTTTAGTCTACTTTATTGGATATTAGAACAGCAACTCCCACTTGTTTCTTGGTAACATTTACTTGGAAGAATTTTTCCGAGGTTTTACTCTGAGGTAGTGTCTGTCCTTGTTGTTGATGTGTGTTTCTTCTGTGCAGCCCAAAATGCTGGATCCTGCTCGCATATCCAGTCTGTTAGCTTGTGTCATTTTTATTGGGGAATTGAGTTGGTTGATAGTGAGAGATACTAAAGACAGATGATTGTTAGTTCCTGATATGTTTGTTCCTGTAGGTAGCAATATGAGTATGCGATTCACTCCTTTTGGTTTTGTTGTAAGATGATTAATTTCTTTTTTTTCCCCCTTTGGTGTAGGTACCCTACACAGTCTGAAGGCCTCAAAGAAGATCTCCTGCATCCAGGGTAACAGACCCCACTGTCTAAAGGACTCCCAGGAGATCTGCAGCAGCCAGGACCACAGGTCTATTATCCTCTGTAGGGCTGGATTAGTAGAGAGATATTGTTTAAATTTATTTTTGTCCTGGAATATTTTGGTTTCTCCATCAATGATGATTGAGAGTTTTGTAGGTTATAGTAGCCTGGGCTAGCATTTGTGTTCTCTTAGGATCTTCATGACATCTGTCTAAGGTCTTCTGGCTTTTAAGGTCTTTTTTGAGAAGTCTGGTGTAATTCTGATAGGTCTGCCTTTTTATGTTAATTGGCTTTTTCCCTTATGGATTTTAATATGCTTTCTTTGTTCTGTGCATTTAGTGTTTGATTATTATGTGACAAGAGGATTTTCTTTTCTGGTCCAATTATTTGGTGTTCTGTAGGCTTCTTGTACATTTATGACCATTTCTTCTATGATTTAGAAGTTTTCTTTTATAATTTTGTTGAATATATTTTCTGGTTCTTTGATTTGGGAATCTTTGTTCTCTTCTATTCCTATTACTCTTAGGTTTCATCTTTTCATTGCATACTGGATTTCCTGGATGTTTTGGGTTAGGAGTTTTTGTGTTTTGTATTTTCTTTGACTGTTGTGTCAATATCTTCTAAGGTATCTTCTACACCTGAGATTCTCTTTTCTATCTTTTGAATTCTGTTGTTGATGCTTACATCTGTAGCTCCTGACATCTTTCTTAGGTTTTCCATTTTCAGAGTTGTCTCTATTTGTGATTTCTTTATAGTTGCTACTTCCATTTTTAGTCTTGGACTACTTTGTTCAATTCCTTCAGCTTCAAATATTTAATTGTGTATTCCTGTATTTTTTAAAGGGATTTTTCCTTTTTAATGCTTTCTACCTGTTTACCTGTGTTTATCTCTATTTCTTTTGGTGAGTTATTTATATCCTTTGTTAAGAACTCTATTATTTTCGTGAGATAGTATTTTAGGTAAGCATCATGTTTTTCAGGTGTTTTGGGGTATCCAGGACTTGTTGTGGTGGGAGAAGTAGTTTCTGATGGTGCCAAAGTATGTTGGCTTTTGTTGCTTAGGGTCTTGGTCTGGTTTCTCCACATCTGGTTATCTCTGGTATTAACTGGCCTGGGTGTCTCTGTCTAGAGGCTGCCTCCTGTGTCCCTGGGTTGCTGCAGGTCTCCTAAGAGACCTGAGGTCCTGGATGCTGCAGATCTCTTGGGAGTCCTTCAGACAGTGGGGTCTGTCACCCTCGATGCAGGAGATCTTCTGTGAGGCCTTCAGACTGTGTAGTCTTCAGAGGGGCAGACAAACTGATGATCTGTCCTGGCAGAAGGCACAGACCAGTAGGGAGGTGGAGTTCCAGAGGAAGGGATGGGTACCCAGTCCACTGGGCTCTTGGGTTTGGAGGGCAAGGGTCCCAGCTGCTGTTATTATTTGGGAGACTACCTTATATATTGCCCTGGGTGCAGCAGATCTTCTGGGAGAACTTCGGACTGTGGAGTCCTCAGAAAAGCAGATAAGCTCTTGATTTGCCTTGTCAGAAGGCCTGTATACAACATCTTAATTATTTTCTTTTCCTTCCTTTCCAGTTCACAAAGAGTAAACTAGCTTAGCCAGAGAGGCTTCTGATTGACTTACCAAAGAAAGGAGCACTAGCAATAAATCCTTTCACTTGGTCCCCTGCTGCTTTATGATGAGGTGTTAAAGTTTCTAGCCTCAGGGGAATGCAGAAAGCAGGTCAGCTAGACAGCAAAGTGACTTAGACTTAAGACAGGTAAATGTTTATTATTATACAGCAGCCCTAAATACTTTCTTACACTCTCTGGTGCTCTTCCCCCTCCACTGCCTGGAAAAGAACCAAAAACAAGAAAGAAGACTTTCAGGGGCTGTCCCCAGGCACCCAACTTCTATTTCTATTGCACATATAACTACCTCCTTTAAAGAGTAGAATATGTAAATCAAATTTAGACCTTTCATGGAGGAGACCATCATTTTGTCACTAATATTATATAACCATCTATCTGAGCCTTTTTTTTCATTTTTATTGGTTATGTTATTTATTGACATTTCAAATGTTATCCCCCTTCCCAGTTTCCCCTCCACAACCTTTCCCTGCCTCTATGAGGGGTGCTCCCCCACCTGCCTACCCACTCCTGCCTCCGTGCCCTAGCATTCTCTTACCCTGGGAACCTCCACAGGACCAAGGGACTCCCCTCCCAGTGATGCCCAATATGGCTACCCTCCTCTACATATCCAGCTGAAGCCATGAATCCCCTGTGTGAACTCTTTGGTTGGTGTTTTAGCCCCTGGAAGCTTTGGGGTCTGGTTGGTTGATATTGTTGTTCTTCTTAGGGGGTTGCAAACCCCTTCAGTTCCTTCAATCCGTGCCCTAATTTCTCCATTGGGGATCCTGCATTCAGTCTGTTTGGCTGTGTGCATCTACATCTCATCTTTATTGGTCCGGCTCTAGCACACCTTCTCTGGGGACAGCTTTACCAGGCTCCTGTAAGCAAGTGCTTCTTCTCATCAGCAACAGTGTCTGGTTTTGGTTTCTGCAAATAGGATGGATTCCTAGGTGGCACAGTCTCTGAATGGCCTTTCCTTCAGTCTCTCCTCCACTCTTTGACCCTGCATTTCCTTTTGACAGGGGGGATTCTGAATTAATATTTTCAAGATGGGTGGGTAGCCCCATCTCTCAAACGAAGGGTGTACCTATCCACTGGATATGGTCTCTACCAGTTCTATCTCCCCTTTGTTAGGTATTTTGGCTAATTTCCTCCCTGTTGGGTTCTGGGACCTCTTGGGTTCCTGGCATCTAGGACCTTCTAGTGACTACCCCTAGGGATAGTTCTCCTATCCCTACTGCTACACACATCCTTTCAAATTCCTGACCCTCTGTACTTCTCTCCCATTTCCTCCCATATCAGAACTGGCCCCACTTTTCCCCTCCTTCTCTCCCTTCCAGATCCACTGAACATTATAGAAAAGAAAATAGGGAATAGCCTTGAACTCATTGGCCCAGGAGAAGACTTCCTGAACAGAACACCAATAATGCAGGCACTAAGATCAATAATTAATAAATGAGACCTCATAAAACTGAAAAGCCTCTGTAAGACAACAGATATTATGATTCATTCAGACATAGTGACAACCTATAGAATGGGGAAAGATTTTTACCAACTCCATATCCAATAGAAATAAATAAAACTATTGGTCTTAGTATGGGGTTATATTGCTGCAATTAAACACCGTGACCAAAAAGCAAGTTGGAGAGGAAAGGGTTCATTGGGCTTATACTTACACATTGTTATCCATTACTGAAAGAAGTCAGGACTTGAACTCAAACAGAGTAGGATCCTGAAGGCCAGAGCTGATACAAAAGACATGAGGGGAGGGGGGCTATTTACTTATTTGCTTCCACTGGCTTGCTCACCCTTCTTCTTATAGAGCCTATAACCTTCGGACTAGGGATATTACCAACCACAATGTGCCCTTGCATATTGATCACTAATGGAAGAAATGACTTATAGCTGGATCTCATGGAGACATTTCCTCAACTGAGGCTTTCTCTCTGATGACTCTAGTGTATGTCAACTTGACACAAAAACAGCCAATAGAAAAACTCAAAAAACTAGATAAAAAAATAACCTAATAAAAAATGGGGTACCGATCCAAACAGAATTCTCAATAGAGGAACTCGAATGGCTGAGAAACACTGAAATAAATGGTCAACATCTTTAACAAGTGAAGTGAAAATCAAAACTACATTTTAGATTCCACCTTACACCTATCAGAATGGCTAAGATCAATAACACAAGTGACAGACAGCTCACACTGGCAAGGATGTGGAAATAAGGGGAATACTCATCCATTTTTGGTGGGAATGCAAACTTGTACAACCAGTATGGAAATCAATATGGTGGTTTCTCAGTTAGTTGAGAATCAATCTGCCTTGAGATCCAGCTATAACATGAAGTATTTAACATGGGGTAATTGTATTTACATTCTTGCTCAAATAAATTGAAAATATTTTCACACTTTTCATTTAAATGATTATTTTTAATTATGCTTTTAATTGAAATATAATTACATCAATTTCTCCAACTCTTTCTTCCCTTTAGCCCCTCCCAATTATCTTCTTTAGAATCCTTCCCATATCCCCCCACTCTCAATCTGATAGCCTCTTCTTTGTCTGATTACTTTTGTTTCAAACACCTGTAAAATTCAGAGATTAGAAGTACTAATGGCACATAATGGTTAATATATTAAAGAAGGCAATTGTAATTCAATCCTTTCTAACAAGTGCCTCAAAATATCTCTGAAACTTATATCTCTTATCTGTAAAATTCAGATACTAATGGTCCTTATGGACACAATATGATTTAATATATATATGCAATTGGCTGAGTCTGGTTTTATTGCTTATATGTATATTGTTTCAAGGCTGACCACTCTGCATCAGATTACCAGTAAGGAGCTTCATCCTTGAGAAAGGCTAATTCTCCTCCCAGAAATCATGAGTTGGTTTTAGTATTTTGTCTGGGTTATCAAATTAGAGTATTGTTTAGCTTGCTAAGTTCCTAAATTCTAGCTTTGATATGTGCTATCAGTGTGAACATAGACAAGTTACTTCATGTCAGAGTTTCAGCTCTCTTATCTGTAAAGTGCAGATATAAACAATACGTATGACAGTGATTAACATATTAAAGCAAACTTGTCAAACGAATCAATCCTTTTAACTGGTGCCTTCAAAGGTCTCAGAGATTCAGATCTATTATATGTAAAATGCCGATACTGACAGTCCTTACAACACAGTATCGCTTATATACTAAACAAAACATTGCATATAAATATTTCAGATTATAAGCCCTTGAAATGTTAAGCTCTCATTAAAGTTTACTGTTATTACTATTGGTATTGGTTTTTAGTTTACAGCTGTTATAATTAAAAAGTACAAATCAGTTTGTATTTCTCTATCACAAACCATGTATTTTCATTTTCATTCATTCTATGAAGACACTAGCTGCAGAAACACTACAAAACAGGGCAGGGACAAATTACACAAAACTTCACTTGCCTTAAAGGTGCATAATAATATCCAATTCCAACAAATTCTGTTACCAATCATTACATAGGGGCCATGGATGGATATGCTTATAATCTATAGGAAGTAAATGAAGAGTGAGGGATGTATATCTCCAATAATGAAGAATGAAAGGATAAGTATTGATTAATCAGAAAGTGAGTGGTGAAAAAGAAAATGAAACCAAGAAGGGGGTTGCAGAGTGCATTAAAAGAAATGCTTTAGTTTGAGAAACAGCAATGCAATCAGTAATGGAGAAATTGTGAAAGATCTGCATACTAAGCTAAGTGTTTATGCTTTATGGTAAAAGACCTGAGGGAAGTTGGTTGAGTCAGGAGAGAGATTATCAACTGTGCACTTAAGAGTTGATATTTGTGAGAAGAGAGTCTGGTAAGAAAGGTTGATTGAGAAGCAGAAACAAGAAAGACATGAACTGACCTGTTGGTTAGATGGTGGAAAATAGGAAGCACATGAAACAGGGGTTCCAGAACCACTTCAGGAAGTCCAGTATGGAGACTTAGAAAGAACCATCAAGCTCAGTCATAGGACTGAAAACTCTAATTTCTTCTAAAGCATGCCCAAGTAAAAGAGAATTTGTGAATAGACCCTACATCTTTCAAATCCATGTGAATAGTTCACTATTGTGTGACTTTGTCCTTTGGGATACTGTGGGTAAATCTATAGAATATCATGCTAAATGAAATATTGCAGGTACAGAAACACAGGTGCCATATAATCTCCTTTATATATAAAATCCAAGTTAAATCTACAGGAATAGAAAGAAGACTGGTGATGAATAGATGCTACAGGGAAATGGTAAATAGGGAAAATGGAGATGATGATTGAAGGGACAATGTTTAAGGTCAATATGAAGGATAAATTTATCGGCCAATTGAACAGAGTACTAAAAATATTCACCATTAAAATAGTCATACATCATTTAAGTGCTAAAACAATACATTTAAAATATTTTTGTTGCAAAGAATTAAATATAGAACATGAGGTAAAGACATGTTGAAGATACTAATATAAATTTATTATAAGATCTCATTACATCCCAAAATAATTATTTTAGTAGCTTTAAATAATAAATAATGATAATAATAATAAGTACAGAGAAGAGAAGAATTTTGTAAAGAGCTGTGAGTCAAGTATGGTGGGACAGTTGAAAGCAGTAAGACAGTATGAAAAATGGCTCAGATTGGCTCTGCAGGAAATAATTAGTAAAATCAGCATTCAATCAAGAGAACAAATAAAAATTCTCAACTACTTGATTAATATTCAAAAAATGGATTCATATATGTGTGTGCATATTCATATATGTGTGTTTATAATGAACATGACAATAAACATATAAAAATAAAAATAAATGAATGCATGAGCTAGTCCTTAAATGCACAAGATCCAATAGAGGAATAATACAGTTAATGAAATGAAAATGACAGTGGATAAGTAATTTGAAGTTTTCTTTTGTTTTAATTAATTATTTACATATCAAATGTTATCCCACATCCCTATCCTCCCTCCCAGAGTTCTTCACTACATCCCCCCTCCCCTTCACCTTTGAGAGGGTTCTTCCCTTCCCCCTTTCCCTCTTTCAGATACCCCCTTCCCTGGGGTATCAAGTGGGGGATTAGGTACATTTTCTCTGTCTGAAGCCAAACAAGGCAGTCCATGGCTACATATGTGTCAAGGGCCTCAGACCAGCCCATGTATGCTCTTTGGTTAGTGTCTTAATCACTGGGAGATCTCAGGGGTCAAGGGTAGTTGATATTGTTGGTCTTCCTAAGAGTTTGCCATTCCCTTCAGCTCCTTCAATCCTTCCCCTAACTCTTCCATAGGGGTTCTGACCTCAATCCAAGGTTTGTCTGTAAGTATCTGCATCTGTCTCAGTCAGCTGCTGGTAGATCCTCTCAGAGGACATGCTAGGCTCCTGTCTGCCTACACATCAGGAAGAGTGTCAGGGTTTGGTGACCTATTAATGGAGAGAATAGAATGGCTGTGAAGGAGTGAAAGCCGAAAACATTTGTGGGATGCCATCCAAAGAATTAATGTGTGGATTACTGAAGGATGAGAAGAAAATAAGGTAAACAAAATTGCTTACTTAAGGAAAAGATTGGAAGCATCCCAAATCTAGGGAGATATATAGGTATGAAGATATGTGAATGTCCATGAAGCTTCAGTTTCCCTCAAGACACTCCACTCAAATACAAATTCACCAATATTCTATAATTTGTCAGAAATCATAGACAAAGATTTTTAACAGCAGCAAGACAAAAAAAGCCATCATGTATATGGGGAACCCCCACATCAGATTCTCAGCAAAAGCAGAAGAGAATGGAGAGTGAAATTCAAAGTACTATAAGGGGAAATGCAAATTAAGGATATTTTACCTAGGAAATCTGCTCTTTTGAAATGCAAGAAAAGAAAAAGACTTTCCAAGATCACCAGTAGGCTTTTTTATAAAAAATTTTAAAAAGGATCATTCAGATTGGAATTAAATAATGTCAATTAGTGACACAAAAAAATGTGTGAAATATCAAACAGATCTGGTAAAGGCAGTGTATGCCTGAATACAGAATTTTCCATTACTATAATGGGAATCCATGAATAACTCTTGACATTAGGAGAAAAGTTAAAATAACTACAGCCACAAAAATATCTGTGGGTGGTTAGTTTTGTTACCTTGACTTATTCTAGAATCAATTGGGAAGGGAATCTCAGTGAGGCATTGTTCAGATCAGGTTGACCTGTGGGCATATCTGGGAAGATACTGTCTCGATTGTGTTACTGAGGTAGGAAGTCCCACGATTGTAGAGGACACCATTCACCAGGGTGGGTCCTTGGTTACATACATATAGAGAGGAAACTAAGCACAAATAGAATCCCATATATTGTCTCTGCCTCTCTCTCTCTCTCTCTCTCTCTCTCTCTCTCTCTCTCTCTCTCTCTCTCTCTTTCTCTCTCTGTCTCTCTGTCTCTGTCTCTCTCTGGTCTTGAGTGTGGAAATGGTATGAATAACTCCTTTGACTTTCTTTTGCTTTGGTTCCTGCAATGGTTGACTATAAGAAGGAATTGTGAGCTGAAATAAACTCCCATTAGTTGCTTGTTGTCATGGCATCTAATCACAGCAACAAAGCTGGGACTAGGACAATGTGCTAATGGATATACAGTTAAAATGTAAATTATCACAGAAAAATTGTAAAGAATTATCCTAATAACCAAGACACTAGAAAACTATAGAAAAGCCTCCATAAAAAGAAAAACATGAAGATTTGCAATAAAATACTTGTAAGCTGAATTCAGCAGCATATTCAAAATTATATATTTATCATATCCAAGTAGGCTTTATTCTGGAATCCAAGTGTGATTCATTGTGCCTAAATCAATAAATAAAGAAAAGTATACAAATAGATTCACAAAATAAAATCACATGGTGATCTCAATAGACACAGAACTTTGACAGCACTTTACTTTAAAGCCCTGAAGAAATTAGCAGTAGAATGAACGCATTTCAACATAATAAAGTCAATGGGAAGAAATTTTAAGCACTTCCTTAAAATCGAGACTTTGAGTTTGCAGTTTTCCATTTAAGTTCATTTTATTTCCTTCGCTCTAGCTAAGATTCCAAGCACTATATTGAATAGAATAAAGAGAGCTGAAATGCTTGTCTAAGGCCTTTCTCTTCCCTTCCTCCCTCCAAACCTTCCCACGTAACATTCCCTAGGTTCCACATCCCACATCCCCACTTTGCCCTCTTTAAAATTCATGGCTACTTTTTTCAGTTTTTCACATACATGCATGCATGAGAACACAGACAGACAGACAGACACACACACACACCATACATACATACATACATACATACATACATACATACATACATACATATAAAATCTGCTTGATTCCTATAATGCCTCTAACCTGGAATGCAGAGACCACAAGGCCTCAGTGGTGGACAAAGTACTATAGGCAAGTAAAGTATGCTGAGAAATAGTCTTTCTACAAAGATCAGCTACAAAGATGCCAAAAGCCTATTCTGGAGAGAAGATGACCATCAAATGGTGACGGGAATACTGAATGTCCACATATCGAATTGTGATATCAAATCCCATCTCTTATCCTGTAGAGAAATTAGTTACAAATTGCTCAAATCCTTAATGTAACACCTGAAACTGGTAGAAAAAAAAATATACTGAAGAAACATCTGGAAATACAGGCATGGACAAGGACTTTCTGTAATGAACAACAACCACCATCAGAGTATACTTTATATATGCAAGAAAAAACAAATTCAATAAAAGGTTTAAGAAAAGACTATAGTGGGAAATGATGACATATACACATGACGTCAACCTCTGATTACCATACATACATGTACATACACATGCACACATACACAAACATACACACACACATACACACATATACATACACATACACACACATACACAAGCACACATACACACCCATACACATATATGTATACACACTTACACATACATACAAATACATAGACACATACACATATATACATGCTCTCACATACATACATAAACACATACACACATATACACATGCACACATGCACACACATGCACACATAGATACACAAATACACACAAATACACATGCATGCTGATTTGCAATATTGCATTTTTATTTTTAAATACTTTTATCTTTACAGAATTTCAAGGATAAAACTCATTTAAAACAATTTAAAGCAGATGTGAGTGGACATGTAATACACATGTATGTTGTGGAAAGACCTGGTGCTGTTTGTATTTTGATGCTAATTCTGTTTCCCCAAGAGGGGCTGCCTGGAATGAGGAGTGACTCACTTTCTCAAGTGACATATGAACCTTCCCCTAATGACTAAAGATTTCAAGGAACCAATCGCTGAATGAGTAGGCGGGACTTCTGGTTCAGAGAAGAGATCCAGTTGGGATCCGCCATCACAGATTTAACTTAGAGTGGCTTATAGATTAGGATGCTAGTTGCTATGCCTAACAATTGATTTACCTGTTGATTCTTAAGTAAGTTTGTGTGATATTTTCCTTCACGCAGCGACTCAACTGGGTTCCAGAGAGAAAGGTACCACGGCAAAGTGTGGGTTTGCAAGAAATGGAACCCCAAAAGCCTTGGGTCTAGCGTGGCAGCAACCTACCGTGGGAACCTAGCGAGCCAGGTGGAGAGATCTCAGAGCTCAGTGTCAGTCTGCGGAGATGAGAACAGGCCAGTCTGCCTGCAGGTGTCTGGCTGGCCTACCCACTGGAGCATTGCTGGCAGTAGCGTCGGTGCCTTTTTTAATATTTCACACTACACATGTATGCAATAGGTGACCATAGCAATGCGAAAGAGAGCATGCCTTATTTTTCTTTACTTTCTGGAAGAAGTAGCAAGTACAAGCCTTTGGAGAACCACAATATTGAACATTTTTAATATGCCCACACTTCCCAAAGTAACCTACAAATTTCACATTGTCACCATAAAAACCCCAAACCATTTCTCACTGAAAAGGAAATAAAACCACTGATAAAATGTACACAGACCCACAAAAGTGATAAGATACTTTAAGTTTATGTTATTATATTTTATTTTGCTATTTTTGTTTTTATCTCTTAGAAGCCTGTGTTTTTCTACTGAGAGACAGAAAGGGGGTGGATCTGAAGTGAGGAGGAATTGGGTGGATCAGAGGGAGGGGAAACTTTAATCAGGATATAGCATATGAGGAAATATATCTTCGGTAAAAGGGAAAAATATTTTTAGAACAAAGTGATAGATGCTTTTGAAGGTTCTACTTGGTTGGAGGCAAAATCTAGCCAATTTTTCAGAAAGGCTGGTATCAAATACAAAAAAAACAAATAAAAAAAATAAAAAAAATAAATAAACTTGTAAAGAGCTGATTTGAAAACAGCCACGCGCATGTATCTCCTTCAGCACCGCAGTGGTCACAGCCATAGCCACACTCTGTGATGTTGGAAAAGGCTGCATCAGTCCACAGCATTGAATTTACTGCCTAGTTATAAATGCTTTCAATGGGTCAATAATTATTGTACATTGCCCAATGTGTAGGTAAGGGGTATGGCTGGAAATGCTACTGGAAAGCAGCGTTAGTGAATGGGAAATTGTTTAGCAGAGGAAAACTTCAGTGTGCTGAAACCTCCATATGCTAAAATGACTGTCTCGCAGGACCATCATCTATGAGGAGACCAAGTCAATACCAAGATTCAAGCCTTTAAGAAGAAGATGGTACTTATATTGCTGACTATTGTTACAGACTGCAAAGTGGTATTCTGGAATCTTGAACAAAGAAAGCTCTCAGTCTTTTTCCCATGTCCACAAATAGTCACATGAGCAGTAACACAGTACTGATGACCAAGATCCTCTCCCACAATGCTCCCTCAAATTACTATGCCAACAAAACTGAGAAATGTTGTTTGAAAAATAATATTCCTTTCCAATTTTTACTTAAACTCATGTTTCTATACATCTTTCATTTTATTGATTTTTATGCCATTATCAAAGTAGTATTTAATTCCTTCAAATTTCACTACTTATAAATGGGCTAATGTGCCAAAGAGATATAGCAGCATTTAAACCTACTATTTGAAATGTGTTTGCCCTGGGCCATTGCTGAAAGTGAATGTTACAGAAAGCACTGAGCTGCAAGGACTATAGCATCAGTGACTGCAACAAGAACCTTGCTTGGGCTCCTGCTAATGTTACCAAAGAGCATGTGAATGGTACCCAAAGAAGCACTGAAATGTTTGTTCATAACTTCAAGGAATTTCTTAGCAAGGAGTTTCCAAACTCATCAAGGCTGTAGTTCAGCTGACAAAAACTTTTAGCCAGAACCTGTATAAAGACAGTGCTGAGGAGTTCCTAGGTATGTTTCTTGTGGAATTGATTAATGAGGCGCTGCTGGCACTGAAACAAGAACATGCAGTTGAAGAAGAGGCAAGAATAAAGGACACAGGAGAATAAAATAACCGTAAGACTCACACTGAAGGCTCATCAGATGTTTCTTGTAGATTTCAGCAAGCTCCTTAAGGTGGAAACAATGAATCCCAACAGCAAAATGTTTTCATCAGAAAGAAATCCCCAGAATGCAAGTATGTGATGAAGGAGAAAAGGAAACCTATGACAGATATATTTGTGAAGAGTCACACCTCCCCGTGAAGATTCTTGGGGAGGTCTCTCAGGAGGTATTCCAGAACAGAGTGTTGTTATCACATTAGGTAACAGTTGTGTTCCACCTATGTTTTGCCCATTAAGCTCTTTCAGAAAAAAAATAAGTTGTGGAGATATAAGACAGCTACACTAATGATCTCCATCTTGTGTAGATTTAGGTGTATGTGAATGTGTGTGAACATGTATGTGTTCAATTTTAGAACACTTTTTAAGTTTTAGTTTTTGTGGAGAACACATAGTGATCATCATAATAATTCCCCATACATCTCTATCTCTATCTCTGTCTCTCTCCCTTATGCTGACTCCCCTCTCCCTCCTAACTGCCCCCGCCCTTCATGTCTTAGTTTTTCATGCAGGTCTTCTGCAGGTAAACACATATGTGCCATGTTCATGATTGCAATGGACATAGCATATATAGAAAACAGTTTTATAGCACTCCTTCCCATCCTCTTAGTCAGGTGATATCTTCGATTTTCTTACCTCTTCTGCAGCCTCCGTGAACACTGGAAGCAAACATTTATATATTTATTTTTAATTTAAAGTTTTGAAAGGATAAAAACATACACAAAAAGGCTTATAAAATAAAAATCTATAAAGAAAACATTTTGTGGCTATAACATATTTGTGAGATTACTAGAGTCAAAAGGCTTAAAGTTTATAAAATAAAAATTACAGTAAGCTAACTTATAATTAATTATTAGTGTTTTTAATAAAATTTATGTGACCCAAGTATGCAGTATTTAGAGTCTGAATTAGTGGAAGTAACATTTAGGACTTTCAAAGACATCCACCTATTATTCAACAACTCATTTAAAACAACCTCATGGTAATTATCCTAGTCAGATTTTTAAGTTTGGATTCTTCTGTTATAATAAATATGACAACCAAACCAACTTGAGTGAGAAGGGGTTTATTTCAGCTGACACTGCCAGCTGACATTCTACCACTGGCATCAACCAAAGAAAGAACTTCAAGAAAGAACTGAATCATAGACCACAGAGAAGCAATGTTTACTGGACAATTCACCATAAGTCACACTCAGCAACCATTTGATATAACCAGGCCCACCCACACATACTTGAGGGCTGTACAGTTATACAAACATTAGCAATCAAGAGAATACCTGCAGACCAATCTGATGGCAGCATTGTTTCAAGTGGGACTCCATCCTCCTACTTATATCTAGTTAAAAATGAATATTAGGACTTGGTCTCCAGGAAGTATAAGAGGCCCACTGTGCACCCAGAGGCAGGCTGGGAGGACAGAGCATGCTTCGATGGGTCCAGCCCCACAGAGCTTAGGTTCCAGTCCTGAGGCCTCTGGCAGGAGCCTTCAGATCTCCCTTCGGGATCCAGAACAGCCTGGGCTACAACACCACATCTCCAGGACCTGCAAGAGGCCAGAGGGGCACCCAGAGGCCGGCTGGGAGGAGTCAGTGTGCTCTGGTGAGTCCAGCAGGACATGGGCAGGAGCCTTCAGGGGTCTGCTTTGGATCTGAACAGCCTGGGTCACAGCACTCGGTTTCCAGGAAGTTCAAGAGCCTGGTGTGCACCTGGAGGCAGACTGGGAGCACACAGCTTGCTCCGGTGGGTCAGCACCACAGAGCTTAGGTTCCAGTCCTGAGGCCTCTGGCAGGAGCCTTCAGATCTTCTTCGGGATCCAGAACAGCCTGGGCTACAACACCACATCTCCAGGCCCTGCAAGAGGCCAGAGGGGCACCCAGGAGGCCAGCTGGGAGCAGTCAGTGTGCTCTGGTGAGTCCAGCAGACCCTGGGCAGGAGCCTTCAGGTCTCTGCTTCTGGATCTGAACAGTCTGGGCCACAGAAGCCTGTCTCCAGGCAGTGCAGAAGGTCAGCTGTGCACCAGAGGCCAGCTGGGAAGAGGCAGCTTGCACTGGTGAGTCCAAGCATTGACAGCAAGACCAGCTAACACCAGTGAGAACTAGATGACAAAAGGCAAACACAGGAATGTCACTAACAAAAATCAAGGCAATATGGCAGCATCTGAACCCAACTGTCCTTTAACAGCATGTCCTGGATACCCCATCACACCAGAAAAACAAGATTTGCATTTAAAATCACTGGTCATGATGCTGGAACAGGAACGCATGAAGGACATACTTAAAGAAATTCAGGAGAAAATGAATCAAAAGTTAGAAGCCCTTACAAGAGAAACACAAAAATCACTGAAAGAAATTCAAGAGAATACAAAAGCCAATAAGGAGGAAATGCAAAAAAATCACTTAAAGAAATACAGGAGAACTTTGGTCACCAGGCTGAGGTCATGAAAGAGGAAACACAAAAATCTCTTAAAGAATTACAGGAAAACACAAACAAGCAAGTGAAGGAGCTAAGCAAAACCATCCAGGATCTAAAATCAGAAGTAGAAACAACTAAGAAAACTCAAAGGGAGACAACTTTGGAGATAGAAAACCTTGGGAAGAAATCAGGGGACAGAGATGCAAATATCAACAACAGAATACAAGAGATAGAAGAAAGAATCTCAGATGCTGAAGATACCATAGAAACCATGGACTCAACAATTAAAGAAAATGTAAAATGCAAAAAGCTTGTAACCCAAAATATCCAAGAAATCCAGGACACAATGAGAAGACCAAACCTAAGGATTATAGGCATAGATGAGAGTGAAGATTTACAACTTAAAGGGCCAGCAAATATCTTCAATAAAATTATGGAAGAAAACTTCCCTAACCTAAAGAGAGAGATGCCCATGAATATACAAGAAGCCTACAGAACTCCAAACAGACTGGACCAGAACAGAAATACCTCCCGTCATATAATAATCAAAACTTCAAATGTACTAAACAAAGAAAGAATATTAAAGGCAGAAAGAGAAAAAGGCCAAGTAACATATAAAGGAAGACCTATCAGAATCACACCAGAATTCTCACCTGAGACTATGAAAGCTAGAAGATCCTGGGAAGATTTCATGAAGACTCTAAGGGAACACAAATGCCAGCCAAAACTACTATACCCAGCAAAACTCTCAATCACCATAGATGGAGAAACTAAGATATTCCATGACAAAACCAAGTTTACCAAATATCTATCCACAAACCCAGCCCTACAAAGGATAATATGAGGAAAACACCAACACAAGGAGGGAAACTTCACCCTGAAAAAGCAAGATAGTAACCTTCTTTCATCAAACCCAAAAGAAAATAACTAATCAAATTTAAAAAATAACATCAAAAATGACAGGAATTAATAATCACTATTCCTTAATATCTCTTAACATCAATGGACTCAATGCCCCAATAAAAAGACATAGACTAACCGACTGGAGACATAAACAAGACTCTACATTTTGCTGCATACATGAAACACACCTGAGGGTCAAAGACAAACACTACCTTAGAGTAAAAGGCTGAAAGACAATTTTAGAACCAAATGGTCTCAGGAAACAAGCTGGAGTAGCCATTCTAATATCAGATAAAATTGACTTTCAACCCAATGTCATCAAAAGAGACTCTGAGGGACACTTCTTGCTGGTCAAAGGAAAAATACAACAAGAAGAACTCTCAATCCTGAACATCTATGCTCCAAATGCAAGGGCACACTCATTCATAAAAGAAACTTTACTAAAGTTCAAAGTACACATTGCACCTAACACAATAATTGTGGGTAACTTCAACACTGCACTTTCCTCAATGGACCGATCAGGAAAACAGAAAATGAACAGGGACACAGTAAACTAATTGAAGCTTTGGACCAACTAGATTTTTTTCTTTTTTTTTTTATTGATATATTTTTTATTTACATTTCAAATGATTTCCCCTTTTCTGGGTCCCCACTCCCCGCAAGTCCCATAAGCCCTCTTCACTCCCCCTGTTCCTCCATCTACCCCTTTCTGCTTCCCTGTTCTGGAATTCCCTAATACTCTTGAACTGAGTCTTTCCAGAACCAGGGGCCACTCCTCCATTCTTTTTGGACATTATTTAATATGTGGATTATGTCTTGGGTATTCAAAGTTTCTAGGCTAATATCCACTTAACAGTGAGTGCATACCATGATTGATCTTTTGAGACTGTGTTACCTCACTTAGTATGATGTTCTCCAGCTCCACCCATTTGTCTAAGAATTTCATGAATTCATTGTTTCTAATGGCTGAATAGTATTCCATTGTGTAAATATACCACATTTTTTGTATCCATTCCTCTGTTGAAGAACACCTGGGTTCTTTCCAGCTTCTGGCTACTACAAATAGGGCTGCTATGAACATAGTGGAGCATGTGTCCTTATTGCAGGCTGAAGAATCCTCTCGGTATATGCTCAGGAATGGTATAACAGGGTCCTCAGGAAGTATCATGCCCAGTTTTCTGAGGAACCTCCAGACTGATTTCCAAAGTGGTTGCACCATCTTGCAATCCCACCAGCAGTGGAGGAGTGTTCCTCTTTCTCCACATTCTCGCCAACACCTGCTGTCTCCTGAGTTTTTGACCTTAGCCATTCTGACTGGTGTGAGGTGAAATCTCAGGGTTGTTTTGATTTGCATTTCCCTAATGACTAATGATGTTGAGCACTTCTTAAGGTGCCTCTCGGCCATCCAAATTTCTTCAGGTGAAAATTCTTTGTTTAGATCTGTACCCCATTTTTAATAGGGTTATTTTGTTCCCTGGGGTCTAACTTCTTGAGTTCTTTGTATATTTTGGATATTAGCCCTCTATCAGATGTAGGGTTGGTGAATATCCTTTCCCAATTTGTTGGTTGCTGTTTTGTCCTTTTAACAGTGTCCTTTGCCTTACAGAAACTTTGCAATATTATGAGGTCTCTTTTGTCAATTCTTGATCTTAGAGCATAAGCTATTGGTGTTCTGTTCAGGAACTTTCCCCCTGTGCCCATGTCCTCAAGGGTTTTCCCCAGTTTCTTTTCTATTAGTTTCAGTGTGTCTGGTTTTACATGGAGGTCCTTGATCCACTTGGTGTGGAGTTTAGTACATGAAGATAAGAATGGATCAATTCTCATTCTTCTGCATGCTGACCTCCAATTGAACCAGCACCATTTGTTGAAAAGGCTATCTTTTTTCCACTGGATGTTTTCAGCTACTTTGTTGAAGATCAAATGACCATAGGTGTATGGATTCATTTCTGGGTTTTCAATTCTATTCCATTGGTCCACTTGTCTGTCACTGTGCCAATACCATGCAATTTTTAGCACTATTGCTCTGTAGTATTGCTTGAAGTCAGGGATACTGATTCCCCCAGAATTTCTTTTGTTGTTGAGAATAGTTTTAGCTATCCTGGATTTTTTGTTATTCCAGATGAATTTGAATTTGAGAATTGATTTTTCTAACTCTGTGAAGAACTGGGTTGGGGTTTTGATGGGGATTGCGTTGAATCTGTAGATTGCTTCTGGCATGATGGCCATTTTAACTATATTAATCCTGCCAATCCACGAGCATGGTAGATTTTTCCATTTTCTGAGGTCTTCTTAGATTTCCTTCTTCAGAGACCTGAAGTTCTTGTCATATAGATCTTTCACTTGTTGGTTAGAGTCACACCAAGATACTTTGTATTGTTTGTGGCTATTGTGAAGGGTGTCATTTCCCTAACTTCTTTCTCAGCCTGCTTACCCTTTGAGAATAGGAAGGCTACTGATTTGCTTGAGTTGATTTTATAACCAGCCACTTTGCTGAAGTTGTTTATCAGCTGTAGGAGTTTTCTGGTGGAGGTTTTCTGGTCACTTAAGTAGACTATCATGTCATCTACAAATAGTGATAATTTGACTTCTTCCTTTCTAATATATTAAGTATTTTTGCATCAATATTCATAAGAGAAATTGGCCTGAAGTTCTCTTTGTTGGATCTTTGTGTGGTTTTGGTATCAGCGTAATTGTGGCTTCATAAAATGAGTTGGTTAGAGTTCCTTCTGTTTCTATTTTGTGGAATAGTTTGAAGAGTATTGGTGTTAGGTCTTCTATGAAGGTCTGATAGAATTCTGCACTGAAGTCATTTGGTCCCATGCTGTTTTTGGTTGGGAGACTTTCTATGACCCTTTTTATTTCTTCAGGTGTTATAGGACTGTTTAGATGATCTATTTGATCCTGATTTAGTTTTGGTGTCTGATATCTGTCTAGGAAACTGTCCATTTCCTCCAGATTCTCCAGTTGTTTTGAGTATAGGCTTTTGTAGTAGGATCTAATGATTTTTTTGAATTTCCTCAGTTTCTGTTGTTATATCTCCCTTTTCATTTCTAAGTTTGTTAATCTGTATACTGTCTCTGTGCCCTTTGGTTAGTCTCTCTAAGGGTTTATCTATCTTGTTAATTTTTCTCAAAGAACCAGCTCCTGGTTTTGTTGATTCTTTGTATGGTTCTCTTTGTTTCCTACTTGATTGATTTCGGCACTCAGTTTGATGATTTCCTGCCTTCTACTCCTCCTGGGTAAAATAGCTTCTTTTTGTTCCAGGGCTTTCAGGTGTGTCATTAAGCTGGTAATGTATGCTCTCTCCATTTTCTTCTTGGAGGCACTCAGGGCTATGAGTTTTCCTCTTAGCACTGCTTTCATTGTGTCCCATAGATTTGGGTATGTTGTGTCTTCATTTTCATTAAATTCTAAAAAGTCTTTAATTTCTTTCTTTATTTCTTCCTTGACCAAGGTATCATTGAGTAGAATATTGTTCAGTTTCCATGTGTATGTGGGTTTTCTGTTGTTTTTGTTGCTATTGAAGACCACTTTTACTCCATAGTGATCTGATAGGAGGCATGGGATTAGTTCGATCTTCTTACATTTGTTGAGGTCTGTCTTGTGACCAATTATATGGTCGATTTTGGAGAAGGTACCATGAGGTGCTGAGAAAAAGGTATATTATTTTGCTTTAGGATAAAATGTTCTATATATATCTGTTAAATCTAGTTGGTCTGCTTATCCTTTGAGTATATAAAGGTTACTGATTTGCTTGCGTTGATTTTGTAGCTAGCCACTTTGCTGAAGTTGTTTATCAGCTGTAGGAGTTCTCTAGTAGAGTTTTTGGGGTCACTTGAGAATACTATCATATTATCTGCAAATAGTGATAGTTTGACTTTTTCCTTTCCAATTTGTATCCCTTTGACCTCCTTATATTGTCTAATTGCTCTAGCTAGGACTTCAAGAACTATATTGAACAGATATGGAGAGAGGGGGCAGCCTTGTCTAGTCCCTGATTTTAGTGGGATTGCTTCAAGTTTCTCTCCATTTAGTTTGATGTTGGCTACCGGTTTGCTGTATATTGCTTTTATGATGTTTAGATATGGGCCTTGAATTCCTGTCCTTTCCAATACTTTTAGCATGAAAGGATGCTGAATTTTGTCAAATGCTTTTTCAGCATCTAATGAAATGATCATGTGGTTTTTTTCTTTGAGTTTGTTTATGTAGTAGACGGCATTTATGGATTTCCTTATATTGAACCATCCCTGCATACCTGGGATGAAGCCTACTTGATCATGGTGGATGTTCATTTTGATGTGTTCTTGGATTCGGTGGGCAAGAATTTTATTGACTATTTTTGCATCAATATTCATAAGGGAAATTGGCATGAAATTCTATTTCTTAGTTGGATCTTTGTGTAGTTTTGGCTTCAGTGTAATAGTGGCTTCGTAGAAGGAGTTGGGTAGTGTTCCTTCTGTTTCTATTTGGTGGAATAATTTGAAGTGTATTGGTGTTAAGTCTTCTTTGAAGGTCTGATAGAATTCGGCACTGAAACCATCTGGTCCTGTGTTTTTTTTAGTTGGAAGGCTATCTATGACCCAATAGCTTATGCTCTAAGATCAAGAATTGACAAATGGGACCTCATAAAACTACAAAGTTTCTGTAAGGCAAAGGACACTGTCAAAAGTCCTTATTCTTATAAAGTATTATAATTCTTAATAAAGTATTATAAATTCTTGTCAAATTCTTATAAAGTATTATAGTTTACAAAAGTTCAGTATTTAGTTCAGTAATATACCAGCAGCAGGCTAGGCCATGTAGCTCTAGTATGTGGCAAACTACCAGCCATGGGAGTATAGCTATACTCTGGTGTTTGTCTGAGGGTGAAATTACCTGATGATACATTGTTTCTTTTAATGATGTGGTATCATACTCACATAAACTTCAACCAACAGATTGGGAAAGGATCTTCACTAACCCTAAATCTGACAGAGGGCTAATATCTAATATATACAAAGAACTCAAGAAGGTAGAACCCAGAGAACCCCATTAAAAAGTGGGGTATGGAGCTAAACAAAGAATTTTCACAAGAAGAACTTCGGAGGGCTGAGAAACGCCTTAAGAAATGTTCAACATCATTAATCATTAGGGAAATGCAAATCAAAACAACCCTGAGATTTCACCTCACACTTTGGGAATCAGTCTAGTGGTCCCTCAGAAAACTGGACATGACACTTCTGGAGGACCCTGCTATACCTCTCCTGGGCATATACCCAAAGGATTCCCCGGCATGCAATAAAGACACATGCTCCATTATGTTCATAGCAGCCTTATTTATAATAGCCAGAAGGTGGAAAGAACCCAGATGTCCCTCAAAGGAGGAATGGATACAGAAAATGTGGTATATTTACACAATGGAATACTACTCAGCAATTAGAAACAATGAATTCACAAAATTTTTAGGCAAAGGGTTTGATCTATAAAATATCATCCTAAGTGAGGTAAAAAAAAGAATACACATGGAATGCAATCTCTGATAAGTGGATATTAATTTGCTCATAAGCTCTGAATACCAAAGGCACAAATCGCATAACAAATGACTCCCATGAAGAAGTATGGAGAGGGTCCTGATCCTGGAAATGATTGATCTAGTGTTGGAGGGGAATATAAGGACAGAGAAAAAGGAGGAAGATGATTGGAGAATGGATGGAGAGAAGAAGGTTTATGGGACATATGGGGAGGGGGGATCTGGGAAAGGGGAAATCATTTGGAATGTAAACAAAGAATATAGAAAATAAAAATATTAAAATGAAAAAAGATATATTAAAAATAAAAAAACAAATATTAGCCATCACAGCAAATTATCATGTTTGATTTTTATATTGTATTTTTATTAGATATATTCTTTATTTACATTTCAAATGATTTCCCTTTTCCTGATTCTCCCTTCCCTGAAAGTCCCATAATCCCTCTTCCCTCCCCCTGTTCTCCAATCAACCCCCTCCCGCTGCCCTATCCTGGTATCCCCCTATACAGCTGCATTGAGCCTTTCCAGGACCAGGGCCATCGCCTTCCTTCTTCTTGGACATCATTTGATATGTGAATTGTGTCTTGGGTATCCTGAGCTTCTGCGCTAATAATATCCACTTATCAGTGAGTGCATACCATGTGTGTTCTTTTGTGATTGGGTTACCTTCCAGTTCCATCCATTTGCCTAATAATTTCATGAATTCGTTTTTTTTAATAGCTGAGTAGTATTCCATAGTGTAAATATACCACATTTTCTATATCTATTCCTCTGTTGACGGACACCTAGGTTCTTTCCAGCTCCTGGTTATTATAAATAGGGCTCCTATGACCATAGTGGAGCATATGTCCTTATTATATGCTGCGTAACCCTCTGGATATGTGCCCAAGAGTGGTATAGCGGGGTCCTCCAGTAGTATCATGCCCAGTTTTCTGAGGAACTACCAGACTGATTTCCAGAGTGGTTGTATCAGCTTGCAATCCCACCAGCAGTGGAGAAGTGTATTTAAATGTACTTTTCCTGTGTATATATAAGTTTATATCCACAAATTCTTATAAAGAATTCTCAGGGTTGTTTTGATTTGCATTTCCCTAATGACTAATGAAATTGAGCATTTTTTAAGATGCTTCTCCGCCATCCGAAGTTCTTCAGGTGAGAATTCTTTGTTTAACTCTGTACCCCATTTTTTAATAGGGTTGTTTGGTTTTCTGGAGTCTAACTTCTTGAGTTCTTTATATATATTGGATATTAGCCCTCTATCTGATGTAGGATTGGTGATACACCAGTCAGAATGGCTAAGATTAAAAATTCAGGAGACAGCAGGTGTTGGAGAGGGTGTGGAGAAAGAGGAACACTCCTCCACTGCTGGTGGGGTTGCAAATTGGTACAACTACTCTGGAAAGCAATCTGGCGGTTCCTCTGAAAACTGGGCACCTCACTTCCAGAAGATCCTGCTATACCACTCCTGGGCATATACCCAGAGGATTCCCCACCATGTAATAAGGATACATGCTCTACTATGTTCATAGCAGCCCTATTTATAATTGCCAGATGCTGGAAAGAACCCAGGTATCCCTCAACAGAAGAGTGGATGCAAAAAATGTGGTATATCTACACAATGGAGTACTATTCAGCCATTAGAAACAATGAATTCATGAAATTCTTAGGCAAATGGATGGAGCTAGAGAACATCATACTAAGTGAGGTAACCCAGACTCAAAAGGTGAATCATGGTATGCACTCACTAATAAGTGGATATTAACCTAGAAAACTGGAATACCCAAAACATAATCCACACATCAAATGAGATACAAGAAGAAAGGAGGAGTGGCCCCTGGTTCTGGAAAGACTCAGTGAAGCAGTATTCGACAAAACCAGAACGGGGAAGTGGGAAGGGGTGGGTGGGAGGACAGGGGAAGAGAAGGGGGCTTACGGGACTTTCGGGGAGTGGGGGGCTAGAAAAGGGGAAATCATTTGAAATGTAAATAAATTATATCGAATAAAAAAATTAAAAAAAAAGAATTATAGTTTACAAAAGTTCAGTATTTAGTTCAGTAATATACCAGCAGCAGGCTAGGCCATGTAGCTCAAGTATGTGGCAAACTACCAGCCATGGGAGTGTAGCTATACTCTGGTGTTTGTCTGAGGGTGAAATTACCTGATGATACATTGTTTCTCTTAATGATGTGGTATCATACTCACATAAATGTTTTAAATCAACAATTAGGCTTTTAAAATGTTAAGGGGACAAAATCTGTGTTCTTACCACACACAGGAGATACTGGAAGACTTGGAATTGATGAGTATGATTATTATTATGATCATAATTAATATTTAATGGATACAGTATATCTCCAAAACATCAGTCATATTTGTTAAGTGTGCACTGTTCTGTTTATCAGCTGTATATAGCTTAGTAAGGATGTTTGGGGAAGGAATGAGATGTAGCTCTGTGGTAGAACACGTGCAAGGTATGTACAAGATTCTAGGACTGATCCTCAGCACTCTGAAATCTATATGTTTAGAAGAAAATAAAGGAAGTTGTCAAGGAGTAGAGCAAATAAAGTCAAGAAAAATTTAAATTGTATTCTCATTAGAATATATATATATATATATATATATATATATATATATATATATATATCGATTGTGAGGAAAAATAAGATAATTGAATGGTGAGATACAAAAGCAACATGCATTTTTAAAAGGAATAATAACAGAAATTAGGAATACAAAAGCATGACATATAAAACAATTATCAAAATTTTAGAAGCACAGTGACATTTATTATCATCTATATTAGTAAAATGTTAGAGACAGTCTACATGTCTGACAATGAAAAAAGAGCAAATTAAACAGATTCAGAAATTTGATTTTCAGAAAAATATAATACAACCACAAAAGAGACTGAGACCTCTCTCTGTACTGATATACTTAAATCAATCAGAATAGTAAGTGAATGCAAGCTGCAAATCACTGAGGAAAACACTATCATCTGTGAGTAGTAGGATAAAAATATAAAGATTAATATATTTAAAACACGATGCATAGCTTATAGCTTACTAACTAACAAGATGTAGGGGCAGGTATAATCTTGAAATAAAAAATGACTACAAATCAGTCTTGGAGAAGTGTGTAGTTTTTATTCTATGTACTTTTGCATTTTAAAATTATTACCATATGGATGACTTGCTACTCAGAGAGAAAGAGAGGAGTGCAAAGAGTGACAGAAATCAGAAATAATGCCGAAAGGGTGCCAGAAGAAAAGGAGGAAGAGAAGAAGAGCTTGGAAAAACAGGAATGGGGAGGAGTGACAGGGAAAGAGTAAGGAGAGAGGGGAGGAGGGAAATAAATTAAAATATATCAAAAATCAGGCACACGGACCCTAATGAAAGTAACCCAAAAGCAAACTTTGTCCCCTTGGGAACAACCTGATTTTCTGCAGGGAATAACAGATGAACTGCTGTTTATTCCACCTCAGCCCCTGGAGCCTCCTTCTCAGTACTAATCCCTTAGTCCCAAACTATTTTCTTCCTGCTGGGAAGACACACAGGCAAAGGCGTAGGTGGGCAATTACCTTAGCTAGCTGCACAAAAGGACTCTGCTGGCCAGGCAAGGTAAGCAAATCCTAGCACCAGCACAACTATACTGCTCTGCAGTGGGATCAAAAAACTGCAAATGCAACAAGCCAGATGCAGAGTCCAGCCTGATTCTCCCAAGTCCAGTGGCCACTCGACATCCCTGGTGATGTAATGGAATGGAGTGAGGGGTTTAAGTGGCTCAGTGTTGCCTGGGAAAGGAAGTGAATGAGTGATTAAGATAGGGAACCTTCCAGTTATGGTGTGCTAGCTTAGCCATTGGTGTGGATTCCTATTCTGGAAACTTAATGCGCTGCTCAAATGAACCTTACATCCCTGTAAAGCCTGCTTTATCTTTCCCTCTTATTGTTTTATTTTTATTCTGAAAAGGTATAGATGCACAGGAAGTTGCAAAGTTAGCGCAGAGAGCTCCAACAAACCCTATGATTCTCTATAATAGTTAACATTTTGTACATTACACTATGACACCAGAGTCAAGACTTGGATGCTACAGTGCATGTGTCTACTAGATTCTCATTTGAGTGAACTCATACAAGCAGCATACAGATTAATATACAGTGTACTTGACCACAGATCTTTTATTTTATACAAACTATTCTCTTCTAATCATACATAGACATACCATCTCTCCCTATCTGAATCTCTAAGTCCTACTAATCAATAATTTATTCCTCATTTCTATAATTTTGCCATTTTTACAGTGTTATGAATCAGAAATTATGCATTATATGAATATTGGAAATAAGCTTTTTCTTTGACTCAGAAAAAAGGTGTTGAAGTTTATACAAATTGCTTCATTTGCCAACATTGTAATCTTTCTTTTTAAGTACTATTTCATACTATGGTTACTCAGTATTTTGCTTCATCAATTATCTATTATTTAGCATTAGGGTTGTTGGGATACATCACAAGTGCATATTATGACAATTGTTTACATGCTTTTCTGTGGAGTAAGTCTTGTGCAAAACAAACCAGAAAATCAGAAGCAGTGCCACGTGGTCACCACACTTTTAGAATTCCAGAAAACTACTAAACTTTCATTCAGGTGATTTACCATGTTGAAGTTCCACCAACAATTCTGAGATATTTAGTAATTGTGCATCATTCTTGGTGTTCGATATTATTTTTTTTGTTTTGGCAATCATAACATGTATTAACACGATACAATGTTGTTGTTAGTATGATGATTTTTATTATATTCATAATTTGTGGGGCCACAATAAGAAACTGGAAGCACTCCATTTGTTTATTTATGATTCATAATGAACTCTGGTGAAATACTTGTTCGTGTATCTTACTAATTTTCTAACTTAATATTCCAAAGTTTTCAGTTTGAGAGTTCCCTAATGTGAAGTCTACCATTATACATGTGTATTACAAAATCTTCCTTAGACTATAGCATTCTCTTTCCTTCTCTGAACCAGATCTTTGAGCCAAAATGTGAATTTTATAAGGCTCAATGGATTTGTTTATTTTAATGAATTTTGCTTTTAATGTAATGTCTAAGAATTCTTCAGTGAACCCTGTGACATACTTTCTGCCCTCTGCTCCTTTCTAAAATTCTTGTGGCTTTATATTTTGCGTGTGTGTGTGTGTGTGTGTGTGTGTGTGTGTGTGTGTGTGTGTGTGTGTGTGTGCTATTTGGGTTAAATAATTGTATATAGTATATTTGCTGTGAGTCAGTCCAGAGTCATGTTAAAATGAACAAACACCACTCTTCTCTCCCACAGGCTTCTGCAGCTTTGCTCAAGCCAGGCAAGCTGAACCTGTGAGCATCTGCTCTTTAGGTCTCTGTTCTGCTTTATATATGTGTCTGTCTTTCCACCAACATTAACACTGGTCACTCTGGCTAGAATATAGCTCTTTATATCAAGCGGATTGATCTGAACATCTAACTTTCTCAGAATTACTTTAGCTATTCTAACAACTTTTCCATTCCATATACATCTTAAAATATCCTGGTCTATATTTCAAAAAAAAATCTTTCATGATTGTATGTAAATTATGTTACACTTATGTCTCAGTATGGTGTTTTGTTTCATTGAGTTCTTAACACATGAAGGTAACTTGTCTCTATGTTTAGGCCTTTTATGTTTTTTCTCACCATTTTTTCTATTTTCAGCATAGCAAAACTACACAAATAAATACAAATTATGTACTTCATTTGAGGGTGATTTTAAATTATATACACAGCTTTTTTAAGTAGGAGATTAGGAATAGATTGGCTTTATTTAAAATATTTCGATAATGATCCATTTTCTTATTGGATTTTATTAGGAAATGTCTCCATGACACACACAAAAGAAATAATTCATATTGGATCTATTCTTCCTTGACCCATGTGATTTATCTGTGAAATGGGGGGAAGACTGATCTTAGCTCTTGAATGTGTGTCTGTAATATCTTTTTACTAGAATACACAGTGACTAAAACCAAAGTGGTAAACAGCATCACCCTATCTACAGAGCTCTTTATATTTTATTCTTTTGTTGAAAATGCATTTTTTCACACACTATTTTCTGATTATGGTTTGCTCTTTCTCTACTTCTCCCAATTCCTCCCCGCCTCCTACACATGTGTACTATGGGGTACTTTAAATGGACCTAGTCTAGACCAGTCTAGTCATTGTTTTTCCTCCTAAGGAAGAATCTGCCTTTGAAGGGCTCCATTTTGCCTATTTTCTGACACATTTAGATAAGGAAATAATTTCCTGGAGTTTACTCATTCTTAGCCCTCATGAAACTAGAGGTATCACTGTCCTCCTCATTCATTTTATATGTCCTATAGTGCTTCTTTCTCAAGGAAAGTACCAGAAAAGCCAATGTTACACTGACAGTTTCCACATTCCATTGCTGAGGGTAAGTTGTTCCTGACCACTTTCTCTGTGATGACACAAAACCACTTAGAGTACTGATGGAATAGAGTGCTCTACTGATGTGCTGGGGATATGAGGTATTTTTCACATTGTGAAATATCACCTTATATATACAAAAATGAACAAAATGGCAAAGCAAAAACTCAATCATATATTTAGTCATGATGTAATTCAATAGCTATCTTTTAATATCCTTGGGCTGTGAATATTGCTCAAGAGTAAAGTATTTGCCTAGTGTATGTAGCCCTGAGTTCAATACTACATGAAGTCTTTTTGACTTATCCAACACAAGAAGATGAACGACTGAGGTGGCTACAGGGAAAGCTAAGAGCTTCAGTTAGACCTACACTACTGAATCCACCAGACATGGTAAGAGGGCTTAAATGAAGATTCAGTGTCACAGCACTGAATCCCAGAGTCTGAAGTTTCACACTATGTGAATGCAAGTTGGCTCCATACTTAACAGAACAACAGAGGAAAAACAAAGTTTGTTACTATTTAAGACAAGGTATCGTAAGTACTAAACTGTGCCACATGATTTTTTTTAATAACATGAGACCTAAAAGAAAAAATGCCAAGGGAAGTGACAATTTATCTATCTTCTAATATATTCATTTGTGAAGCAAATTCTTCAGATGATAGCTAGCAAAAAGATAACAATAAATCATGTGTTAAACATCATAAGAAATGTGGAGTTTGAATGTGTATCAGACACTTTTCCTTGTATAGACTCCTTCTAATTGCAGATTTAAATGAATAAAAAAGAGGAATAAGAAACACTATAGGCTAGTTTAAAAGAACAAAATAAAATTTTCATATTAAATTATATAAACATAAAAACTTACTATAGGAAAAAGTTATGTCAACCTAGATTTTTTTTTTAGATTTGTATATTAAAAATCCGCATTCTTCTATCATATCTGCTATGTTTTATTTGAAAATGAATTCCAGGCTCAAATACATGGACCAGGTAATGGCCTCTTATCCTACATACAGATCAAAATTGCTTGTATTTATCATGAACATCTAGGTCAAAAAAGTAATGGGACTAAGAACACAGCATTAAGTAGTAGTTGCTACTCTTACAGAAGACCTGGGTTAGGTTCTCAGCATTCACAGGTCTGTACACAACTATTTATAACTCCAGTTCTGAGGATACACTGACACTTCTTCAGGTGGTGTGCATGTATACATTAGGTATATATATATATATATATATATATATATATATATATATATATAATGAATAAAAGTTTTTAAGAAAGTAACATGAAATATCAGAATCCTTTGATTTCAAGAAGTCCTAATTTTTATCTCTTGCCTGGGTTTCCTTCAGATTCTTGATAGCCATGACACAAAGAAATGCCACTGAAGTCACTGACTTCTATCTTCTGGGATTTGCAGTTCAGAAAAATACTCAGTGTATCCTCTTCATTGTATTTCTTGTGATCTATGTAACATCCATGGTGGGTAACACCGGGATGATCCTCCTCATCAACACTAACTCCAGACTTCAGACCCCCATGTACTTCTTCTTAAAAAATCTGGCTTTTGTTGATATCTGTTACACATCTGCCATCACTCCCAAGATGCTACAGAGCTTCATGGTAGAAGACTGTTCTATATCATATGCAGGGTGTGTAATACAATTGTTGGTCTATGCCACATTTGCAACCAGTGACTGTTACCTCCTTGCTGTTATGGCAGTGGACAGGTATGTGGCAATCTGTAAACCCCTTCGCTACCCCATAATCATGTCTCGACAAGTCTGCATACAGTTGGTAGCTTTTTCTTATCTCATGGGATCAATAAATTCCTCTGTACACACAGGATTTACATTCTCATTGTCTTACTGTAATTCCAAAACTATCGATCACTTTTTCTGTGATGTTGTCCCAATCATCAGTCTTTCATGCTCCAACATTGATATCAATATCATGCTACTTATTGTTTTTGTTGGATTTAACCTGACATTCACTGTGTTGGTCATTATCTTCTCCTACATATACATCATGGCCGCCATCCTAAAGATGTCCTCTACTGCAGGGAGGAAGAAAACCTTCTCCACGTGTGCCTCCCACCTAACAGCAGTCACCATTTTCTACGGAACCCTTGCTTACATGTACTTGCAGCCTCATTCGGACAATTCTGAGGAGAATATGAAAGTGGCCTCTGTGTTTTATGGCATTGTGATTCCCATGCTGAACCCTCTGATCTATAGCTTGAGAAACAAGGAAGTCAAAGAAGGTTTTAAAGCAATGAGCAGAAGGATCTTGAGACTGAAATCAAATCCTTGATATAGAGACCATGAAATTGTCTCATGGACATGTGTTTCTACAATGTAATAATTCTGAAACTGAATGTTGGGGTTGGTCTGGTGCTCTTATGTTAAGTATTCAAATCCTAAATTTTGTACCCTTAGATCTGGTTGCTCCAAAAGAAAATTCTCATTTATACCAGCTTCAGCTGTTCAAACCTTGCTCCCCAAGATAATTGGTCAATAAAAAATCTAAAGCCTATGATTAGGCATAGAACTAGATAGGACTTCCTAGGATGGAGAAAGGAACTCTGGGAAAAAGAAAGAGGAAAACCTTTTTACCAGGAGATATGAGGGAAGACAGACATGACTAAGGACCTGGAAGGTTTACCTAGCCATGTGGCTGAATAGTGATAGATGGTAGAGTTAAATTAAATAAGCTAGTAGAGTCTTCCCAGCTAAGGCCTAAGCTTTGAAATATTAAAAATATATCTGTTTGGTTATTTGGAGGACTAGCTGGTTAAAGAATAACTGCTACCTTATTAATTCCAACATTAATTAATATATACAGAGCATTAATAGTCATTTTTACAACTAAAACCATGGTCAGCTATGAACTAGTGCTACATATGTCAATATGTAATATGTAAAGAAATCACAAAGGAAGACAACTCTGGAAGGAGAAAACCTAGGAAAGAAATCAGGAATCATAGATGCAAGCATCAACAACAGAATACAAGAGATAGAAGACAGAATCCAGAAAGTCAGAATGGCTAAGATCAAAATCTCAGGCGATAGCAGGCGCTGGTGAGGATGTAAAGAAAGAGAAACACTCCTCCACTGCTGGTGGAATTGCAAGCTGGTACAACCACTCTGGAAATAAGTTTGGCATTTCCTCAGAAAATTGGACCTTGTACTCCTGGAGTATCCAGCTATACCTCTCCTGGGCATATACCCAGAAGATTCTCCAACATGTAATTAAGACACATGCACCGCTATGTTCATAGCAGCCTTATTTATAATAGCCAGAAGCTAGAAAGAACCCATATGTCCCTCAACAGAGGAATAGATACAGAAAATATGGTATATTTACACAGTGGAGTACTACTCAGTTATTAAAAACAATAAATTCATGAACTTCTTAGGCAAATGGATGGAACTAGAAAATATCGTCCTGAATGAGGTAACCCAATCACAAAGGAACACAGATGGTATGCACTCACTGATTAGTGAATATTAACTCAGAAGCTTGGAATACCCAAGATAGAATTCACAGACCAAATGAAGATCAAGCAGATGATGGCCTAGTTGGTCATCAAAGGGAGGACCGTCCCTTGGCCCTGAGAAAGCTTGATGCCCCAGTATAAGGGAATACCAGGACAGAGAAGGAGGAGTGAGTAAGTTAGTGAGGAGGGGGAGGTGCATGGGATAGAGTGTTTTTGTAGGGGAAACCAGGAAAGGGGATAACATCTGAAATTTGAATAAAGAAATATCTAATAAAATACAAAAACACTACTGTGCATTTAAGAAAGTTTTGTAGATAATGCTTGTCAATACTATTAATATCTATAGAAATTCACTGAGGGATACATGGAAAATTTTGAAGGGTGAAATGGAAGGAGAAATTATGAAATTATACTAAAATCACAAAAGAGGTATTTTTTAAGTGCAGGTGGGAAAAGTAGGGTCTTGCCCTAGAACTTAATTTAAAAAACACAGAATTTTTTTAAGGTAGAATGAAAGAAGAAAAAATGTAATTTTAAAAATAAATATAAATAGTCAATGTGATTTTAAAAAGGACTTTCTCTTTCTATCACATTGGGGACCAAATGGAAACATTTGATAGATTAGATATTGATCTCTTTTCACTGATTACATTCACAAGTATTTTATCTCTACACTGATAGCTTCATAAATACAGACCCTTGAGCAATATGAAAGGATTCTGAACCTGATTCATAATTATAGATAATGAGCTACTGTTAAAGACAAGCATGAGAAAGAATTGTCCTCTAGACATAAACTATCATTAAATAAAAGGCCCTATACAGAAAAAAAATGCACTAGTCAAAAACCAAGCTAGGGGCAAAAGATGATTCAGCAGTTAGGTGCACTTGCTCCTAAGGAGACAAGTTCAGATCCTTGCATTTTCATAACAAGCTGGGAGTCCTATATCACCTGTATCTCCAGTTGTAAGGGATCTGATACCTCATTTTGTTCTCTTCTCACTCACAGGTATGTGCACCTTTACACACACACACACACACACACAATCACACAAACACATAAATAAACACATTTAAAGTGACAAAATGTAAAAAAATAATAAAGAGGAATGAAAGGAGTGGGAGGGGGAAAGAGAGGTTAACAGGGAACAATCAAAATATACTATATGTTTATAAAAAATTATCATAATGAAATCCTTTATTATGATTAACATGTGCTAACTTTATAATCACTAATGATTATTGTTTATCCGATTCCTAGTAAGCCCTAGAGACCTCAGATTGTCAAGAGAGTATAGATCCCTTAGGCCTCAAGTATAAACTCCCTGATGAGGAAGAAACATAGAAGCTTTAGTTGACAGTCACCTCAACCATCAACAGAGAGAAAATCTGGAAGCAACACCAGTGTAAGTAAAACAACAACAAAAAAGTGTCATTTTTTCTGCATCAGTTGTGATCACTGCAATGTGAACAGAACGCAATGGAAGAGAAGCAGAGTCCCAGGATGTCTCACCAAAGCCCAGAGGATGCGCTCCATCATGGCTGAAGGGGTTTGTTTTCATCTGGCTGAGCTCTTCCAGGGAAAGAAGGTAAAGAAAACATACTTGAGTCAACTATTCAGTTTGGCATATGTTATCACAGCCATTTGGTTGAGCTCAGTGCCTGTCCTATGCTGAGAAGTTTGCATAAATTTGCTTGCTTGATGCTTGCATTTCTGCACAGCTGGCTCTGTGCTTTTCTACTAACCGACACTTAAAAGCACACCACCCCAATCACATACTAGTACTAATTCAAGTCAATCACTAGTCTCGCCTTTATCTTAAAAATCTTGCCATCTTGATGACATTATAAGTAAAACCATACACAATAGGACCTTTTCAAATTAGATATCGCCATGGAGAGTCACCGATTGTCCACGTTTCTTTCTCTCCAATTCTAAGTGCTCTTTCACAGTGTAATATAATGAGATTCGTTTAACCAACAATTTGCTAAAGAACATTTTAGCTGTTGACAGTTTTCTATTATTGCCAATGAAGCTTTTTTGAAATGTTTTGCACATTTTGACATAAGCATAAGTTTTGTGTAAGCAAAATTGCTATGAGTACAGGGACTGGACTGTATGTTTGGATTCATTAAACACTTCCCAGTTATTTTTTGTAGAATAGTTATGACATTTCACATGCCCACAACAATCTATAAAAGACCCATAGCTCCAAGTCTTTGCCAGCTTTAGCTTTACCACTCTTTTTATGTTAGCAGTGATGATGGCTGAGCAGCAATAGCTCATCATGCTTAGTATAATATTCCATCATGTTCATAATTCAGATCTTCTCAATGGCTAATAAAGCCTGAGTGGTTTTCATATGTTCATACATGGTTAAATAGTCTTTTCATATTTTTTCAACTTTCTAATTCAGTTTTTCTTTTATTCTTTGTGTGATATTTGTTTATTTGGTTTAGATATAAAACCTTTTTCATCACCTCTGCATTAAGGCTTTCATTTTCTTAATCAGGTTTTTAACAAAGTACAACTTTAAATTTTGAGAGTTCAGTGTATTTGTTTATTTTCATTTATCTGTTTTACTTTGCACATCATGGAAAATAACTCTTCAATAGCTGCAGGACACTGTTTCCCTACTCTTATGTTTCATGACTGTATTTGTGGATTTAAACATATTGTATATTTTGAGTTATTTTTATGTGGTATATTGTTTGAATTGAGCATACATCATCATCCTAATGATAGTCAAATAATCTAGCAGTATCATTTTTTCAATGATTTTGCATCTTAATCAAAAACTAATGGATGCACCAGTGTTCAGTTTACTCTTGGGATCCCTAGTGTGCTTTCATTGTGAGTCTATCCCTCCAGTGTTGGAGTGATCATTACCATTGTGACAATTTTTTAACAAAAAAAAAGGTCCTGAAAGCAAGTGGAGTGCTACGTGCATTTTTCTTCATTTTGTAATCATTTGTTGAGAATTTCATGCAATATATTTTTAACATTTTACCTCTCACCCAACTCCTCCAAAATCCACCTCTTTTCTTACTGATCTTGCCCACACACACACATACACCTTGTAAAACTCATTCAGTCCAGTTCATTAAATCCACTTGTTACCCAAATACTTTTGTATGTTGTACTGGCTGGTTTTGTGTGTCAACTTGACACAGGCTGGAGTTATCACTGAGAAAGGAGCTTCAGTTGGGGAAGTGCCTCCATGAAATCCAGCTGTGGGTCATTTTCTCAATCAAGGGGGTGAGGGCCCCTTGTGGGTGGTACCATCTCTGGGCTGGTATTCTTGGGTTCTATAAGAGAGCAGGCTGAGCAAGCCAGTAAGGAACATCTCTCCATGGCCTCTGCATCAGTTCCTGCTTCCTGACCTGCTTGAGTTCCAGTCCTGACTTCCTTTAGTGATGAACAGCAATGCAGAAGTGTAAGCTGAATAAACCCTTTCCTCCCCAACTTGCTTCTTGGTCATGATGTTTGTGCAGGAATAGAAACCCTGACTAAGATGTGTAGTCATCCACTGGTGCATGGTCAACCTACCAGGGGCCACACCCATAAAGAAAACTAGCAGTCCCTCTCTCAGGAGCCATCAATTTGCCAATAGCTCTTCAACTAAGAGTTGGCTTCATGCCCACCTCCTGCCTCCATGCTGGGATGTTGTCTGGCTTCTGTATCACAACTCCGTTAGTTCACACAGGCAACTGTCATTTGTGACCTAAAAACAGTTTTGCACCCTTTTTCTTTCTTTCTTTCTTTCTTTCTTTCTTTCTTTCTTTCTTTCTTTCTTTCTTTCTTTCTTTCTTTCTTTCTTTCCTTTTTTGTATTTTACCTTCTTTCCCCCCTTTTTTAATTGGTTATTTTACTCATTTACATTTCAAATGTTATCCCCCTTCTCAGTTCCCCCCACACACAAGCCCTCTAGCCCCTCCTCTATCCCCCTTGCTTCTATAAAGGCTTCCCCAACCCACCCACCAACTCCTGCCTCAGAGGCCTATCATCAAGACTCCACAGGACCAAGGATTTCACTTCCCAATGATGCCAGATAATGCCATCCTCTAATACATATCCAGCCATGGGTACTCCATGTATAGTCTTTGGTTGGTGGTTTACTTCCTGGGAGCTTTGGGGGAGGGGTGTCTAGTTGGTTGATATTGTTGTTCTTTCTATGGGGTTTCAAACTCCTTCAGCTCCTTCAATCCTTACCCAAATTTCTACAATGGGGTCCCTGCATTAAGTCTGATGTTTGGCTGTGTACATCCACCTCTGTATTGGTCTGGCTCTGGCAGAGCCTCTCAGGGGATAGTTATACCAGGATCCTGTCATTAAGCACTTCTTGGCATCAGCAATAGTTTCTGGGTTTGGTGTCAGCATATGCAATGGACCCCCAGGTGGGGGATGGCTTTTTCTTCAGTTTCTACTCTACTATTTGTCCCTGCATTTCCTTTTGACAGGAGGAATTCTTTATTAATATTTTTGAGGTGGGTAGGTGGCACCGTCCCTCAACTGGGGGCTGTGCCTATCCCCTGGATATGGCATCTACAAGTTCTATCTCCCCTTTGTTTGGTATTTCAGCTAAAGTCCTCCCTGTTGGGTCCAATGACCTCTCCTTCTGTGGCTCATGGATCATCAAGAAAAAACCCCCACCCCTTTTCTTGACAATCCCTGTGCCTTAGAAGGAGAGGTCATTGCAGAGATGGGCTATTTAGAGCTGAGAGTTCTGCAATCTCTCATTCTCTGGCCCTTGACAATTTGAGGGTCTCTATGTTAATTGCCATCAACTGAATAAAGTAGCTTCTCTCATAACAGTTGAGGGTGGCATTAATCGAAGGGTGAAATGGTAATTCATTGGGAATTCCTTTAGTACTATTTCAATTTTGCAGAATAATTGTAGTAAATACTCTACTAGGGCATAAATACCACATAGCCACATATTGGCAGTCCTTGACAAGCAGCCACCAGGTTTGGAAACCCAAACAGTAGGGTCTTGGACATGGGGAGGGGCCCAATTCATATACTTAATTCTTTTTTATTAACTTGTTTAGATATTTTAACTAACTATTCTCTTCACCATCAATTTTTCAATAATGCCTGAAAATTAATAGGCACGGTCACATCTTTTCAGCAGTTGAGAAGACTGACATTTCATTTTGTTGAGTGCTACTACAATGAACAGTGTTCCTTTTCAAGATTTATTATTTCTTTTATCAATATTTTCTAATTTTCTGTATAGTAATCTTATGTATATTTTATAATGTTTGTACCTAAATAGTTATTTTTTTTGGGGGGGGGGCTACTGGTAAAGATATATTTTAAGTCTCAATTCCTGTCACTCTATTGCCAATATAGAAATGCTATTGTTGTTCATATGGTCACCTTTATTGTGAAATTTTTTCAGCTCATTAAGATAGAGCATTGTATATTTTTGCAAGTAGGACAGTGCTGTTTTGTAGTTTCTGAAATGTGTTACTGAATAGAACTTTCTGAAGTATGATGAATATCAGGACAGTACTGAGGATAGTCACCTCAATCTTGATCTTAGGAGGCAAGCATTTGTGCTCTAATCATCACTGGTAATTGCTGTAGACTTTTTTTCACTGAGGAAGAACTAATATTAGAAGGTTTTGTTTACAATAGTAAAGAAGTGTTGAAATTTTCCAAATGTCTTTATCCATAAATTTATTTGATTATTTTTCTTCTTTCTGCTGTAAAAGTATTTCAGTACACTGATTGGATTCCACATCTGAAATCAGAACACTCATGAGCTAAATCCCACTTCATTGTGTGTGCAGTTCTCTATGTATGTCAAAATGAAATTTTCGATATTTTGTTTTTTAAAATATTTTGTTTTATATTGAAGTGAAATTCTGGCCTCTGTGTTTTAAGGCATTGTGATTCCCATGTAGAATCCTCTGATTTATAGCTTAAAAAAAAGGAAATAAGCCTAGCGTGGGGGTACACGCCTTTAATCCCAGCACTTAGGAGGCAGAGTCAGGTGGATTTCTGAGTTCAAGGCCAGCCTGGTCTACAGAGGGAGTTCCAGGACAGCCAGGACTACACAGAGAAACCCTGTCTCCAAAAAAAAAAAAAAGTTCAAAGATGCTATATTAACATTCAGTACATCATACTATCCAGCAGACTACTTACTATTCATCTAGAATATCCACAAACCGTAACTGTAGCACATTTAGTAATTCAGAAACTGAAAACATTGATCTTTGAAGTTATGTCCAGAGACCCTTTCATCCCTAGAACATTTGAAAACATCTCACACTTCTGATGAGAAGTATATTCATGGAGATTATTCAAATACCAAGAAGGAAATGTATGCCTCAAAACTTCTTATTAAAAATGTATTTAAGAAAATAGAAAATCTCTACTTATATACTGTCATTATCAAAATTAATGGTTCTATATATTCATTCTTTAAACAGTTCTTTAAATTATTTACAATGATGTCCATTGCCAGTTCTGTTCAAATTATTGCAAATAATCTTGATTTTAAATAAATTTTCCTATCTACAAAACATCCTTTACCCAAACTATCATCTCTGCTCTATATTTACACATTTATTACTTTCCCTGATACTTGAAAGTACTTATTTATGTTATTAACCATCCTCTTAATTTATTTATCTCCATCTTTGGGAAAGGAACTACTGGGAGCATATCCTATTTATCTCCAATAGAGATAATTTTTAAATGAAAACATCTAAAAACTTACTGGTAAAATCCACTTTAAAGGGCATATGAATCTCTTTTGCTTAGATAAATCACTGTAAACTACAGAAACTTGATGGGAATTCCAGTGGAATCAAGGAATTCTTGGGAGTCAAAATCAACCATTAGCAGAAAAGCTGTAGTACCATATTGTACCTCACATCAGTATGTAGGAAACATTGACTGAAAAATAGTAGTTTGTCACTCAAAGTAAATTGTTCTTCAGGAGACACTTTGATTAAATTATATGATATTCCTGCCATAGATACATATACAAAACCCAAGCCATTTAATGTCTCTTAAGAAAAAATACTCATTATTATACCCCCTATGTTTATTTTTCAGTAATTTACTAGTTGAGCTTTAATCTAGTTTTTAAATTTTTATATGTGTGAACATTTTTGCCTTAATGTGTGTCTATGAAGCACAGGTATAAATGTTGTCTAGAGATACTAGGAGAAAGCATTAATTCCCCCCTGGGACTGTCACTGTAGAAGGTTATGAAGTATCATGTCAGTGCTGAAAAGCAAACCCAGTTTCTATGGAAGAGCAACCAGCGCTCCAGCTCTTTAGCCATCTATTCATCCCCTTTACACAGCTTTCAACACCAATAAACAAGGCATGCACACTCATATAGTCAAGATGAGTTGAATATATCCAATGATGAAGACTTCGAAGTACCTAGACCTCAGCTACGATAAACTCATGATGGCAGATCATGATTTATGAATTCTTTTTTTCTTTTTTTTAATTTTCTAAATATTTGTTTACATTCCAAATGCTTTCCCCTTTCCTGGTTCCCCCCTCCCCATATGTTCCATAAGCCTTCTTCTCTCCACCCATACTCCAATCACCTTCCTCCTTTTTCTCTGTCCTGGTACTCCCCTACAATGCTGGATCAAGCCTTTCCAGGATCAGGGCCCTCTCCTTACTGTTTCATGGGAGTCATTTGTTATGCTACTTGTGTCTTGGGTATCCAGAGCTTCTGGGCTAATAAATATCCACTTATCAGTGAATGGATTCCATGAGTATTCTTTTGTGATTGGGTTACCTCACTTAGGATGATATTTTCCAGTTCTAACCATTTGCCTAAGAATTTCATGAATTCATTGTTTTTAATTGCTGAGTAGTATTCCATTGTGTATATATACCACATTTTCTGTATCCATTCGTGCATTGAGGGGCATCTGGGTTCTTTCCAGCTTCTGGCTATTATAAATAAGGCTGGTATGAGCATAGTGGAGCATGTGTCCTTATTGCATGCCAGGGAATCTTCTGGGTATATGCCCAGGAGTGGTATAGCAGGGTCCTCCAGAAGTGTCATGTCCAGTTTTCTGAGGAACCGCCAGACTGATTTCCAGAGTGGTTGTACCAGCTTGCAATACCACCAGTAGTGGAGGGATGTTCCTCTTTCTTCACATCCTCGCCAACAAATGCAGTCTCCTGAGTTTTTAACCTTAGCCATTCTGACTAGTGTGAGGTGAAATCTCAGGGTTGTTTTGATTTGCATTTCCCTAATGACTAATGATGTTGAGCATTTCTTAAGGTGCTTGTCGGCCATCCGAATTTCTTCAGATGAAAATTCTGCCTTTCAAACTCATATTGAGGCACTTTTTCATGAGCATCATAGCCATCATTTTTCTACCAATACATGATTTCTTAAACTCCAAGATTAAATAAAATTTCTATATATCTCTCTCTATCATCCCTGGTGTGAATCATTTTACTTTTTCAAGCAGCACCTCAAAATTCATCCAGCATCTATTCACTACCCACTTCCAAAGCTGTTTTCCTATTTTTAAACACTTGAAACAGATGCCCTTCACTCTGTGTAAAAATTTCAGTCTCAGAGAGTCTGGGCTGCTATAACAAGCTACTATAGCCACAGTTGTTTCTAAGCAACAGAAATTTGTTCCTCACAGATCTGGAGTAAAAGCCTGAAATTAGGACATCAATGTGATTAGGTTCTGGCAGGGGTTCACTTCTGAGATGGAGACTGAAAACTTCCCATGGTAAGTTCACCTGCAAAGGAAAAGAAGAAAAGGAAATAGAACGTGTTTATATAATTTATAAGGACATAGTCCTCATTCATTAGAGTTCCAGCCTTACAACCTCATATATAACTGTACTTTCTTATTTATTTATTTATTTATTTATTTATTTATTTATTTATTTATTTATTTATTTATTTATTTTACATCCTGATCACATCCCCACCTCTATCTTTCCTATCCTCCCAGTCCAACACTTACAAATTCTTCTTCCCTTTATTACTCCTTCCCCTTTTCCTCAGAGAAGTGAAAGTGCCTTCCCTGCTCTTTGTGTACCTCCCCAGCCTGGGACATGTAGTTGCAGGAGGCCTAATCACATCCTCTCCCACTGAAGCCCAACAAGGTAGTCCAGTTAAGGGAAGGGGACCCAATGGCAGAAAACAGAGTCAGAGACAGCCCCAACTCAAATTCTAACAGGATCCTTATGAAGTCCAAGCTACACATCTGCTACAAATGTGTAGGGGGCCTAGGTCCAGCCACAGCATGCTCTGTGGTTGGTGGTTCAGTTTCCCTGAGCCCCCATGGACCCACGTTAGTTCACTCTGTAGGTCTTCTCATGGTGTCCTTGACCCCTCCAGCTCACTCAAATTCTTTCCTGGACTCTTTCACAAGGTTCCGTGATTTAGTAAACTGCATCCAACTTATACAGAGAGCTCCAGAGATGCAGATTTTGTGAATGGCCACCCTCAGAGTCTGTTTTCTTTATTATTTTTATTTCCATTTTCATATTTTAAATTATTTTATTCATTTTCTTCACCTGCTTAATTATAATTTTTGTGATTCTTTAAGGGATTTATTAGTCTCTTCTTTAAGGCCTCTATCTGAATGACTGCATTTTCCTGTATTTCTTTGAGGTATTCATTTGTTTCCTATTTAAAAGATCTATTTTTTTCTATATTCTTTGTTTACATTCCATATGATTTTCTTCTTTCCTGATTCCCCCCTCCCCATAAGTCCCATAAGTCCTCTTCCCTCCGCCCATTTCCTGATCAAACCCCTCCCACTTCTCTGTCCTGGTAATCCCTTACAATGCTGCATCAAGCTTTTCCAGGACCAGGGCCCTCTACTTACTTCTTCTTGGGAATGATTTGATATGTGAGTTGTGTCTTGGGTATTCAGAATTTCTGGGCTAAGATCCACTGATCAGTGACTGCATTCCATGTGTGTTCTTTTGTGAACAAGTTACCTCACTTAGGATGATATTTTCCAGTTCCAACCATTTGCCTGAGAATTTCATGAATTCATTGTTTTTAATTGCTGAGTAGTATTCCATTGTGTAAATATACCACATTTTCTGAATCCATTCCTCCATGAGGGACATCTGTTTTCTTTCCACCTTCTAGCTATTATAAATAAGGCTGATAAGAACATAGTGGAGCATGTGTCCTTATTGCATGCAGGGGATCCTCTGGGTATATGCCCAGGAATGTTATAGCAGGGTCCTCTGGAAGTGTCATGCCCAGTTTTCTAAGGAACCGCCAAACTGATTTCCAGAGTGATTGTAACAACTTGCATTCCCACCAGCAGTGGAGGAATGTTCCTCTTTCTCTACATCCTCACCAACACCTGCTGTGTCCTAAGTTTTTAATCTTAGCCATTCTGACTGGTGTGAGGTGAAATCTCAGGGTTGTTTTGATTTGCATTTCCCTAATAACTAATGATGTTGAACATTTCTTAAGGTGCTTCTCAGCCATTCAAAGTTCTTCAGGTGAAAATTCTTTGCTTAGCTCTGTACCCCATTTTTAATAGGGTTATTTGGTTTTCTGGGGTCTAATTTCTTGAGTTCTTTGTATATATTGGATATTAGCCCTCTGTCAGATGAAGGGTTGGTGAAGATCTTTTCCCAATTTGTTGGTTGCCATTTTGTCCTATTGACAGTGTCCTTTGCCTTACAGAAACTGAAATTTTATGAGGTCCTATTTGTCAATTCTTGATCTTAGAGCCTAAGCTATTGGTGTTCTGTTCAGGAACTTTTCTTTCCCCTGTGCCCATGTCCTCAAGGGTCTTCCCCAGTTTCTTTTCTATTAGTTTCAATGTGTCTGGTTTTATGTGCAGGCTCTTGATCTACTTGGAGTTGTGCTTACTACAAGGAGATAAGAATGAACCAATTTGCATTCTTCTGCAAGCTGACCTCCAGTTGAACCAGCACCATTTGTTGAAAAGGCTGTTTTCCACTGGATGTTTTCAGCTCCTTTGTTGAAGATCAAGTGACCATAGGTGTGTGGGTTCATTTCTGGGTCTTCAATACTATTCCATTGATCTACCTGCTTGTCACTGTACCAATACCATACAGTTTTTAACACTATTGCTTGGTAGTACTGCTTGAGGTCAGGGATACTTATTCCCCCAGAAGTTCTTTTACTGTTAAGAATAGTTTTAGCTATCTTGGGTTTTTTTGTTATTCCAGATGAATTTGAGAATTGCTCTTTCTAACTCTATGAAGAACTGAGTTGGGATTTTGATGGGGATTGCATTGAATCTGTATATTGCTTTTGGCAAGATGGCCATTTTTACTATATTAACCCCACCAATCCATGAGCATGGAAAATTTTTAGCATCTATGTTTTTTCATGTGATTTTCCTAACTATCCAAAAAGTAAGCAAAATAGAAAACAGTTATTTAGTTGATGAATTCTACAAGGGATTCTGGAAAACTATGAATATACATTGTCTCTCATTTGGACAAGGTGTATAATCAACCCTCCTCCTCTATTAGATGATGTTATTGTGAATGTTAAAACCTCCACACATATATCATAATTATGAATATACCTCTTCTGTGGCATAAGAGACAGAAACTCACAATGCTGGAAAGGAGGTACCATAAAATATATACACATGGAAGGACAGACAAAATTATCAACTACAAATACTCTAAAATCAAGTGCCAATCTGCTGTGGAACAAATCATAGATCTTGTTGCTCTGCATTATAAAGGCCTAATCAATGGCACTAAGTGCAATACTGCTCAGCAATATGGCTAGTTTTTGTCTCTTGGGCCATGTTCAACATGTGCCTGTCACTCTGTTGTTCTTTTGGGTTATTTTCAAGTTCTGATGAATAATGTCGAGAGTTACAGTAGACACATTGGATTACTAGGCATCAAGTATATGAGAAACACTAGGGAAATTGCAGACATGCTAATCTTGACTCTCAACATTTATTTTAAAGAAAAAATTAATTCTTGCATTCAAGTCAAAGTCTTCACTTTTATCAGCAATTAGATGCCTAATTGTAATTGTAGCCATCAATGAGGAAATCTGAATATAAGTCTGTCTACCCTTTCCTCTTCACTCAGTCACCAACTAAGCAAAAACCCAGAAACCCGCAGAAACAAGTTTCATTTGTGGCCATGAAGTTTAAGTTTTAATCATAACAAAAGTCAACGTAAATTAAACTCACCATCTTATTCCACAAAAAGTTACATGAAATATTCTAATTTAATAGAGCACTAGTTGAATAAATGACTTTGGAGAAGGATACTATTTTTACATTTGAGTTTTAGGAGAAACAAGCAAACAACAAAAAGCAAGTGTAAAGCTTTAAATGAACAGTGATCAATTTGATATTACAGAATTAATTCCTGTAACATTATATCTATTTGTCTTTAATAGATTTTCTGTTTTATAGAAGACTATGTCCAATTTTTACCAATACATGAACATGGATTTTTACATACAAGTAAACCTGGGGTTATTTGGCATAGGCAAAAATGTTCAGATGTGTTCATAATGAGGAAAAAAGCCAGTGTTAAAGAACAATTTCTTGCTCTTACTCTTTTCCTTAATGTTCATATTTAAATCTATACTAAAAGGTTATTATTTTTTGTAATTTATTGATTTTTTTGTTTCCCATCATGGACCCCAGGCCTGCTCATCTCAGTATACCTCTTAAGGAATTCCTGACTTCTGGGTTCCCACCAAGCCCATGAGCCAAAAGGTCTGTCCCATACTTTTTGTGCTCCAACTCCCAGGCTACATCTCTACCTGCAACTGAGGATGCACTCTACGCCCTGGACCACAGCTCTGGATATCTCCCAATGGGCCTGCTGACACACTGGACAACCTGTCCCAGAGGCCTACCACTACATATCAAGCCATCCAACACCAGAGACAATCAAATGGCTAAAGTCAAGCACAGAACACAAACAACAAAATCCAGTGCAATATGGTACCATTAGAACCCATCTCTCCTACTATAGAAAGCCCTGAGTATCCTAACACAACAGAGAAGCAGACAATGACCCTAGATATCATCTTATGAAAAATGATAGAGGGCTTTCAAAAGGAAATAAATAAATACCTCAAAGAAATATAGGAGAATACAATCAAACAGGTGATGGAAATAAAATTTCAAAAGCTCAAAATGAAAATAGAAGAAATAAAAAAAAAAACATAATCAGAGACAACATTATAGATAGAAAACATAAGATAGAACCGGAACTATAGACATCACAAACACAATCTCAGGCATAGAAAATATGATAGAAGAAATTGCTATGTTGGTCAAAGAAAATCCCAAATCTAAAATGTTTCTAACATAAAACATCCAGGAAATTTGGGACTCTATGAAAAGGCCAAAACTAAGAATAATAGGAATAGAAGAAGATTACCAACTCAAAAGCTCAGAAAATAAATTAAACAAAATCATAGAAGAAAACTTCTCTAACCTAAAGAAAGAGATGGCAATAAAGGTACAAGAATGTTATAGAAAAACAAATAGATTGGACCAGAAAGGAAAATCCTCCCATGACATAATAATCAACACTAAATGTAAAGAACAAAGAAAGAATATTAAAAGCCCAACAGGAAAAAGGCCAAGTAACATTTAAAGGCAGACCTATCAGAATTACACTGGAGTTCTCAACAGAGACTCTAGAAGCCAGAAGATACAGGCCACATGTCTTGCAGACCCTAACTACAGATGTCAGTAGAGACTACTATACCCACCAGATGGAGAAACCAAGTTATTCCATGACATAAAATAATTTTTAAGAATATGTTTCTACTAATCCATCCCTACAGAAAATACTAGTCAGAAAACTCCAACACAAGGAGGGTAACTACACTCCAAAAAACATAAGAAATTAATCATTTCACAGCAGAACCAAAATAAGAAACTCAAACACACAACTCTCTCTCTCTCTCTCTCTCTCTCTCTCTCTCTCTCTCTCTCTCTCTCTCTCTCTCTCTCACACACACACACACACACACACACACACACACACACACACACACCACCACCACCACCACCACCACCAATATAAAAATACAGGAACTAATAACAATTGGTCGTTAATGTCACTCAACATCAATGGACTCAATCCACCAATGAAAAGAAACAGGCTTACAGACTGCATATGTAAACAGGATCCATCATTATGCTGGATGAGGAGATGCTGGATGAGGAGAAACACATTTCACCAACAAAGATAGACATTACCTCAGAGTAAAGGGCTCTAAAAAGATTTTCCAAGCAAATGAATCCAGGGAACAAGGTGGAGTAGTCATTCTAATATCAAATTAGATAGGCTTTTAAGCAAAAGTAATTGAAGAGATAGGAAAAGACATTTCATACTCATCAAAAGAAAAATCCACCAAATGACATCTCAAATTTGAACATCTATGCCCCAAATGCAAGGGTACCCACATTTGTTAAAGAAAAATAACTAAAGCTTAAATAACACATTGAACCCCATATATTAATAGTGTAAGGCTTTAACACCCTAGTCTCACCAAGGTACAGGTCATCACAACAGAAACTAAACAGAAATAATAAAACTAACAATTCCTATCTACCAAATGGATCTAACAGATATATACAGAACCTTTCACCCAAGGACAAAGGAATGTGTCTTGTCAGCAGCTCAGGGAACCTTCTCCAAAGTTGATCATATACTTGATCAAAGCATTCATTAACAAAAAACAAAAGGTTGAATTAACCCCTTACATCTTATCAGATCACCATGCATTAAAGCTAGACATCAACAACAACAGAAACATAAAGCCTACAATCTCAAGGAAACTGAAGAACTCTCTACTCAATGACTATGGAGTATAAGAAGAAAGAAAGAAAAAGAAACCAAAGACTTCCAAAAATTCAAAGAAGAAGGCACAACATACCCATACTTATGAGACACAATGCAAACAGTACTAAGAGTAAAGTTCATACCATTAAGTACCTTCATAAAGAATTTGAAGAGTTCTAATACTAACAATTTAAAAGTAAACCTTAAAGATCTGGAACAAAAAGAAATAATCACATCCAACAGGAGTAGATGTGAAGAAATAATCAAACTCAGAGCTGAAATTTATCAATTAGAAACAAAGAGAGCAATACAAAGAAGCAACAAAAGAGATGATTGAGAAAATCAACAAGATAGTCACTTAGCCAACCTAACTAAAAGACAGAGAGACAGTATCCAAATTAACAAAATCAGAATTGAAAAGGAAGACAGAACAGACATGGGGGAAATTCAAAGAAATCATAGGTTTTACTTCAAAAGCCTGTGCTCCAGAAAATTGGAAATTGAAATGAAATGGATTGGGGGGAAAGTCCTCTTGCTTCTGTGACACCATCCATACTGGATCCTTATGGAGACTTCTACAATTACCCTGCTGTTGCTCTTTGTCATGGAGATCCTACCGCTTTGGGACAGTAGGACTAACCCTTTCAAGCATTCCAGCTACTCATATATGATGACTTTGGGGTGGCCCACTTCAGAGCCCTGGCCCTGGGCCTGCGTGGTAACTAAGTTGGTGAGCCCACTGTTTTCTCTCTCCCATATACCCAGAACCAGGGCAAGCTCTCCAGCACTGCCCTGGCTAGGCCACCTGCCCCTGCCATCAACAGGAGGGGCCAGTTCATCTGCACACACACTTCCCAAGTCAACTCCACTGTGTTGTCCAGTCAAGGTTCAGGGCCCAGCCCTTCAGGTGCTACAGCCTGTGAGGGTCTGGGACAACTCCCCTTCTCTCACCCTCTCAGGATGGCTCACCTGTGCTTTTGCCATCAGGGCCACCTCTACTCTGCTGCCCAGGTGAGGTACAGGGGCTGCTCTCCAAGTATTCCACTGGACGAGGGACAGGGTCTGCTCATTTACTCTCATGACCTCATGACTAGTCCTCCTGACATTGGTGTTAAGAGAGGCAAGACAGGGAGGGCATCACCCTGGCACCCATGTGACCTCACCATAGAATAGCAGCAGGGACAGCTCTCCCTTATTCTACCCCTTGAGGCTAACTCACCAGTTCTTCCTGCCCCAAGGGTCAGTCAGCTCTGTTATACTGTTGAGGAGAGGTGCAGGGCTAATGCTCCCAAGTGCTGTGCCTCATGAAGGGCAGGGCTACTTTTCCCAAGCTCATGACCCTGTGAGCTGCTTTGCTGTCTGCCAAAGGTGGTGAGGGGAATGGTATCATCTCTGCACGTACTCCACCCAACAGATGAGTGGCAGGGTCAGCTCTCCTGTCCCACCACCAGGACCATCTCCACTGTGCTGCCTGTACAAGGCACAGAATCTATTCTTCCAAATGCTGCCAGGGGTGACAGATGAATCCAGTTATACACAGCCCCTGGACATCCATGGAGTTCTCAGAGGCTTCCCCAAACAGGGACATCCCCATGTTCTCTAGTAGTAACAGGAGCCAGATATGAGGGGTGGGGGAGTGGGATGGGGAAGGTAAAGTTTTTCCTAATAAGCAGCAACTTTGTTTCAAAACAGCAAGGAACAGATAGTATGTAAAAGAATTATCTTTTCTAGAGATAACATCTAATGAATTACCATCTCTAGAAAGTTTAAATCACTTCAGACAAAAATCAGGAGAGAATGTTGTTTATGCAATGCCACCTGAGCCCCTGAGATCTCATATTCTCAAGAGAGTCAATCCCTTAGGCCCCAGTAATAAACTCTCCAATGGGGGAAAAAACACTCAAGAGAGACGTGGTAGGCAATCAGCCTGCTCCGGCTCCAGTCAGTGAATTGGAACAACTCTGGTGTAAGTAAAGCAAAACAACCCCATGTGCACCACCTGTTACACATCTCCTCAGTGTGTGAAGGAACTGACGAAGCAAAGACTTCTGTCAGAGTCCAGCATGGTTCATAGGACCGGGAGGATGCTTTCCATCACTGGTGATGTAACCAAATGGTTAGAGCTTGGGATGTAATGCTGTCTGCGAAATGATAGGAAAATGAGAGCAGATAGGTCCAGGTTAGAGACCAACTCACACTATATTTCTTTAATGTATTTTGAGAATTCTTTATGTAACTTAGGTATGATTCTTTTTTCAACTATGAGTTATGAACATCTTTTCACGCATGTAGTATGTCTATTCTGACTATTGACCTTGTTTTTGTTTAGTTGAAAATGTTCATTAGGCTCAATTTGCTTATTTATACCTATGAACCTATAGTGCCCAAATTTCCTCAACTGTTACATCTTACATAACATGATGAAACCTTTGTATTTAAGATCTAAGAGCTCTCCATTATGTTCAGTGACTTCAATGTTTTATCTTATTTTATTAAAAAGTAATGGATTACTGGGTTGTCGTAAATGCCCTTAATCTCAGCACTTGGGAGGCAGAGGCAGGCAGATCTCTGAGTTCAACCCCAACCTGGCCTATATAGACTTCCAAGGCTACACAAAGAAACCAGGTGTTGAAAAACCAAAAAACATCATGTATCTTATATTACCTTTAATATATTATCTATTTTGAGCTCATTTTGATTCATGATGTAAATTTTATATTAAGTTCATTTTTTACCCTGAAATGGTCAAGCACCCTGGCATCCTACTGAATGACATTTGCATTTTTATAAAAATCAGTGGGCTACACCTACATATATTGTTTTCTGGACTTCCTCTACTCTTCGTCTGTGTGTCCGCTCATCCACCAACATCACAGTGTTTATTTATACAATGCCAGGATAAATCCTGACAAGGTTACTGGCTCACTACACTTTATACTTTGGGAAGTCTTGTTTAAGTAGTATAACAAAGAGAGTTTGTACCAGCATGCAATCTCACCAACAATGAAAGAGTGTTCCCCTTTTCCACATCCATGCCAGCATCTGCTGTCACCTGAGTATTTGGTCTTAGCCATTATGAATGGTGAAAGGTAGAATCTTGGGGTTGTTTTGATTTGCTTCTCAGCCATTTGTGATTCCACAGATTTTTTTTTAACTGTGTAATGACCACTTTTATTTCTTCTAAGAACATCTGTTATGATTATTAACACATTTATTACTCAGCAATTGGGGGGTCTTAATGTTTAACTTTCCAAGTTCTTTATATATTCTATATATTGACCCTTGTTAATACATAGGTACAACTGAAGATTTCCTCCCAGTTTCAGTGTGTTCACCCTGCTCATCATCTCCTTTGCAATGCAGAAGCACTACTTATTAATTTCATGTAGGTACATGAGTAAGTTTTTCTGGCTGCATCCCGTGCTACTGGAATTATGTTCAGAGAGTTCTTATGAATACTTAAATATGGAAACATTTTGTCCATTTTCTCTAGCCTAGCATTTGAGGTTTCAAAGTTCTTTGATCTACTTTTATATATGCAGGTGAAAATATGAATCTAATTTTATTTTATACAGGTAGCCACACAAATTATTGAATGAACTCTATTTTCCAGAATGTTTTGACACCTTTGTCAAAAATCAGATGATCATGGCTGCATGGGTTTATTTCTCAGTTCTATGTTTATTGGTCTATACTTCTGTCCATTCCTCACCTTTATGTTCTATTGGTTTATGTTTCTGTCTATTCCTCAGTTCTACAATCTATTGGTCTATGCTTCCATTTATGCCTCACCTCTATGTTCTATTAGTCTATGCTTCCGTCTATTCTTTAGTTCTATGTTCTATTGGTCCATGCTTCTGTCTATTCCTCAGTTCTACAATCTATTGGTCCATGCTTCTGTCTATTCCTCGCCTCTATGTTCTATTAGTCTATGCTTCTGTCTATTCTTTAGTTCTATGTTCTATTGGTCCATGCTTCTGTCTATTCCTCACCTCTATGTTCTATTGGTCTATGCCTCTGTCTATTCCTTGGCTTTATGTTCTATTGTTATATGTGTTGCTCTTGTGCTGCTCCAGGCTTTTTATAACTATAGTTCTATAGTGAGGTCAGGTGCAAAAATACCACTTGATGAGCCCTTTCTATTTAGGATTGCTTTGGCTGTAGTTTGCCTTTGTGTTTCTGTATGAATTTTGTTTTTCCCAGTTGTGTGAAGAATATAATTAGAATTTTGCTGGGTGTTGCATTAAATCTGTTGAAAACTTTTGGTAATATAAACTTTTTACAAATTAATTTCACCAACCCAGTGGCATGGAAGATTATTCTATATCTAGCATATTCTTCAGATTCTTCCCAATCTGTCTTAAGGTTTTCATTTCCATACTTATGTTTATTCCTGGATACATTTTAATCTATTGTGAATGATTATTTTTTCTAAGTTTGATCTGAGTAATTTCACTAGGCACATAAGAACTACTAATTTTATATGCTGATTTTGTATCTTGCAACTTTAGTGAAGGTGTTCATTTAATCTAAGGGTTTTCTAGTAGTCTCTGTAGACTTTTCAGTATAGAGCACATTATCTATAAATAGAGATATTTTTACTTTTTCTAAGAAGTGTTCTCCATTTTAAGATGAATAATGTCTCAAATAATTTATAAAGTGATTTTGCATCATAGATATAAAAACTCTTGGAAATTGATAAATATTATGAGTGCTTGCTTGTCAGGAAAAGCAAACTCAAATAAAATTAATCAAAATGGAACAACCTGTTAATATTTTAAAAATCAAATCATTGAGATTTTCTTCTTTGTCCTGTCTGCTCTTAGTGTTCTCTAGACTTTCAGTGACAATGACACAAAAAATGAGACTGAAGTCAAGAGCTTCTATCTCCTGGGATTTGGAGTCCAGCATGATATTCAGTGTGTTCTCTTCATTGTGTTTCTTGTCATCTACGTGACATCCATGGTGGGTAACACTGGCATGATTCTCCTTATCCACACTGATTCCAAACTTCAGACCCCCCCCCCTGTATTTCTTCTTACAACATCTGGCTTTTGTTGATATCTGTTATACATCTGCTATTACTCCCAAGATGCTACAAAACTTTGTAGTAGAAGACAGATCCACATCATTTGGAGGGTGTGTAGTGCATTTACTGATCTATGCAATCTTTGCTACATGTGACTGTTACCTCCTGGCAGCTATGGCAGTGGACCGCTATGTAACCATCTGTAAACCACTTCATTATCCCATACTCATGTCCCGAAAAGTCTGCATCTGCATGGTAGTTGGTTCCTATCTCATTGGATCAATACATTCTTCAATACACACAGGCTTTACATTTTCATTATCATACTGTAAATTTAATCCCATCAATCACTTTTTCTGTGATGTCCCCCCAATTATTAGCCTTACCTGCTCCAACATTGACACCAATATCAGGCTTCTTGTGATCTTTGTTGGATTTAACCTGATATTCACTGTGTTGGTCATTATCTTCTCTTACATATGCATCATGGCTGCCATCCTAAAGATGTCCTCTACTGCAGGGAGGAAGAAAACCTTCTCCACGTGTGCCTCCCACCTAACAGCAGTCACCATCTTCTATGGAACCCTTGCTTACATGTACTTACAGCCTCATTCGGACAATTCTGAGGAGAATATGAAAGTGGCCTCTGTGTTTTATGGCATTGTGATCCCCATGCTGAACCCTCTGATCTGTAGCTTGAGAAACAAGGAAGTCAAAGATGCTGTAAAATCAACAAGGAAAAAGTTATTTATATTTGACCCACAATAATAAAAATTCACCATATCAAATAATTTGTATAATTGTGCAACTACAACTTAATAATTATGAAATTTGAAGAAGTGAGGTCCTAAATAATGACTGCCCCTATTAATGCATCCAAATGTATAATACATGAAACATTTGATTACTTCCCCTACAACTTATATTTAAAACCCATAGTTGGAAATTTATGTTTCACACTGTTATGAAGAAGACTTTATGAAGATTATCATAGATACTGACAAATATATTTTTAAAATATCCTTTGTGAAATACTATTTCAAAGATTTTTAAATACTTTGAAGTAGTGATTCTCAGCCTGTGGGTAGTGACATTTTCAGGAATTGTGTATCAGATACTTACATTATAATTTATAACAGTAGCAAAATTACAGTTATTAAGTAGCAAAAAATAATTTTATTTTGGGGTCCCTACAACATGAAAAACTGTATTAAATGTTGAGAACCATTTCTTTAATGGCTAGAAAAACATTTTACTGTATATAATAAGCATTAGCATTTCATTTCATGATTTTTCTCCTAGTTTAATAGAGCTTCATTAATTGCTTACCATGTGGTCTTTTGTAAATTATACTCAAATTACTACAGTAATCTGAATATGAAATAAATATATTTATTTTTAAATGTCATCGTGCAATTAAACCTGTCCCCCCCATTCTCACATTCTCATCATTATTACATTCCATGGCATTTTACACTTACTTTTTTCACTAGTAACTTCTTTAGTTTTCAATCTATATTAATCTTCCCTATTAACTGTAACAACACAAACACTCTCTATTTCTATACCAAGTGAGATAATCTAGAAAGAGAGGACCCTAAAAATGTATCCTTGATCATTCATTTACAAAAGATATACAGATAATTTTATGCAGACAAACAGCTTAAGAACAGACAAAACAGCAACCTACTACTGTGTCATGTGCCAAGAAATTGGCTTCAGATACTTCACAATCTTCATTACATCATCAATATATGAATTGTCATCCTAGCACTCAAGTCTCTCTGCTAACAGTTCTCTTATTCACAAGGAAAAGAAAAATGCTCTTAGCATCCATTGGGATCCCATTGATTTTTCCTATTGATTATGTTATGAAGTCCCAGTACTATTCTGATCACCAAAGTCTGAGGTAAGCTTTATGGATGACAATGTTCTGCATAAAGTCTGTGGTAACTCGGCTGACACCTCATCATATATGACTCATCTTTCATTTTCATGTGTAAAAAACACTCAAATTCAATCTGTGTTATGATGAGAAACATGTTAATTTATGTACTTCGTACAATAGTTAACCTGACTTTGTTAGGTAGTCATTAAGGGTATGTTAAAGTTTTGAAAGAACTGTAGAAAGAATGCAAGCAGACAGCATCACTCATTTCCCATTATGTGATAAAGCACACTATCAGTAAACTGCTGTCCCAGCATCCCATGCTTAGTTCAACAAAATGACTTGTTATAGGAGTTTGGTATATTCTATACTAAGTTCAGGCTAGATACTGAAAGTTTTTTCTGGCTTCCATGTTGATCCATTCCTGTTTTCAATCATCAGTGCAATTGTGGACACAGAAACTGAAGAGTTTCCTAGATACAGAATACTCTACACATGCTGCCTGCCAGTTCATGAAAATGTAACCCAGATTCAGCAGAAGACTTCAGCATTTTGGAGATGCCAATACCATGCGATGTCAAACAAGAACATCAGCTGGACTAGTGTGAAGCTAGCTGGAACCTATAAGACCACCTGGGGTGGGAGGCCTGCATAGGGCAAAGCTAGAAAAGAGTCAGGTCCCTTGGAGGACCCCAGATGATCATGAGTAAAACCCAGACATTAAGTTATTTATACTGTTAGAGTTTGATTTTGCTTGGTTCAGATTGTGATGGTTTTCTGTTTTTTACCTCATGAAGAAAGTATTTAACTTAATTCTGATTTTTATAAGAGCCCACAGCTAAAAGATTTTGAAGTTTGAAAAGAGATGTTAGATTTTATAGAAATTGAATATTTTAAATAGATTGAATTTTACCATTTTTAAACTTTGTAAAGACTATGGAACTTTTAAAGTTAGTTGTTAGGTAGGCTGTCTGTGCACCTTCTCTACTCTCTCTATTCCCCTAGACTCAATCTTCAAGGTCACCCTAGCACTGCCACAAAACAACAGCAACAGACTCGCCTCTGGCCAGTCCACACTTCCTGTGTATTCCACACCATCCCCTACTGGTACCCCTTCCCTCATCCTCTAAAATCAGCAGTACTCTTGTTGAACACACTACAGGATCAGGCCTATAAAACAGGCAACACACTCTAAAAATCCAGAAAGAAAGCAGAAACCGGGGAACAAAATACCCACACAACAAAGACAAACCCAGAAATAAACACTTAGACCTATAATCATCCCAAATCCAAAAACCTAAAAGCCAACAGAAGAACACAATAAATATCAGCCAGGGCAATATGTTTGCAACAGACCCCAGCTATCCTACCAAGCCCAGAATAATCCAACATAGCTTAAGTATAAGTAAGACCCTAAAACTTTATGAAGATAGTAGAGGTCTTTAAAGAGAAAATGATTAAATAGCTTAAAGAAATCCAACAAAACACAAACAATGAGAGGAAATGAATAAATTCCTCAAAGAAAGCCAGAAAAACACAAACAATTGGATGAAATGAGTAATGACAGTTCAAGACCTGAAAATGGAAATAAGAGCAATAAAGAAAGCACAAAATGAGGGAATCCTGGAAATGAAGAATTTAGCAATGTGAACAGGAACTAGTTAGTGAAGCAAATTTCATCAACTGAATATGAAAAATGGAAGAGAGAAAAAGATTTTCTGACAGTGAAGATAGAACCAAAGAAATAGATAAATCAGGGAAAAAAATGTTAAATCTAAAATTCCTTGACACAAAATATTGAGAAAATCTGTTACACTATGAAAAGACCTAAGAATAATAGGAATAGAGGAAGGAAAAGATTCCCTAGCACAAAGGCCCAGAAATTATTTTCAACAAAATCATTGAAGAAAAGTTTCCTAAAGAAGGAGATACCTATAATAGTACAAGAAGCATATAGAACACCAAGTACATTGGATGAGAAGAGTAAATTCCCTCACCAAATAATAATCAAAACTTTAGACTTAGAACAAAGAAAGAATATTAAAAGCAGAAAAGAAAAAGATGAGGAAACATAAAGGCAGACCTGTTAGAATAATAACCTACTTCTCAATGGAAACGCTAAAAAACAGAAGGGCCTGGACAGATGTCCTGTAGACTTTGAGACTGCAGATGCCATTCCAGCCCATTTGCCTGAAGTGCTTATTAGGAGCTCCTTGGTAGAATTTTTAGGATAATTTATGTGCAAATAACCAAACTTTGACTTTTTTTCAATTTGTATACCCTTGATCTCCTTATTGTTTTACCTAAAACTTCATGTACTATATTGAATAGATAGAGAGTGGGCAACCTTGTCTTGTTCCTGATTTTAGTGAATTGCTCCTAGCAATGGAGGATTTGAAGACTGAACCAGCAATTCTCTGTAACCAGATTTCCAGTAGGGGGACTAAAACACCAGCCCAGCCACAAAACCTTTGACCTATAATCTATCCCACCTGTGGCAACGGAAACAGAGAATTTGTGGAAGTGATCAACCAGTGACTGGTCTAACTTGTGTCCCATGCCACAAGAAGAAGCCCATATCTGGTACTGTCTGAATGGCCAGGAATCAAAGACTGGATAACCCAGAGACCTAGTGAAGAACCAAACATGACTGGCAAAAAAAGTCTATGAACTAATTTCTAATGATATTCTACTATATTCACAGATCAGTGCCTGGTCCAGTCATCAACAAAAAGGCTTCCTCCAGGAGCAGATGGGAGTGGGTACAGAGATCCACAGCCTGAGGTGGGCCTCTCTCCCTTATCGTAAGGTCTACATTGGGTCCTTCCGCTTGAAGATCAGGGATTTCCCACAGAAGAAGGTGATGAGAGATTGTACAAATCAGAGGGGATAGAGGACACCTGGAGAACATGGCCAACCAAATCAACTAAATGGGTCTCATATGAGCTCATATTGACTAAGGTAGGAAGACTGAGATGTGCATGGGTCTACACCAGCTCCTCTGTGTATACGTTATAACTGTGATCTGGTGTGTGGGGAACTCCTACTAATGGAAGCATGTGTGTTTCTGACTCTTTCACTTGCTCTTTTCCTCCTAGTAGATTGCCTTGTCCAGCCTCAATATGAAGGCTTTTGCTTTGTCTTATTGTGTCTTGTTATAGTGTATTTAGTTGTCTCTTAGAGGCCTGCTACTTTCTGAAGAGAAACAGGGAGAGTGGATCTGGGAGAAAGGGGAAGTGCAGGGGATCTGGGAGGAATGAAGAAAGGAAAACAGGTTAGGATGTATTTATGAGAAAATATGCTGTCCTCAATAAATAATTTTATTTATGTTTTTCAAGATTTATTTATTTATTTATTATATGTAAATACACTGTAGCTGTCTTCAGACACTCCAGATGAGAGTGTCAGATCTCCTTACAGATGGTTGTGAACCACAATGTGGCTGCTGGGATTTGAACTCAGGACCTTCGGAAAAGAAGTGCATGCTCTTAACTGATGAGCCATCTGTCCACCCTCCTTATTTATGTTTTAATATGAGAACTTGGGGATGAATAAGAAAGGAAAGGGTTGATTAATAGTGATACTTTTGAGTATCAAGTTGGGAAGAGTTCAGTTGTGCTGCCTAGTCTTATTTATGTCAGCTTGACACACAAACTAAGTAATCTGTAAGGAGGGAATATCAGTTGAAAAATAGCTCCATAAGAAACCGGTAGCCAACATCAAACTAAATGGAGAGAAACTTAAAGCAATCCCACTAAAATCAGGGACTATACAAGGCTGCCCTTTCTCTTCAAATCTTTTCAATATAGTACTTGAAGTCCTAGCTAGAGCAACTAGACAACATAAGGAGGTCAAACGTATACAAATTGGAAAGGAAGAAGTAAAATTATCACTATTTGCAGATGACATGATAGTATACTTAAGTGACCCAAAAAACTCCACCAGAGAACTCCTACAGCTGATAACTTCAGCAAAGTGGCAGTTTATAAAATCAACTCAAGCAAATCAGTTGCCTTCCTATACTCAAAGGATAAGCAGGCTGAGAAAGAAGTTAGGGAAATGACACCCTTCACAACAGCCACAAACAATATAAAGTATCTTGGTGTGACTCTAACCAAACAAGTGAAAGAACTTTATGATAAGAACTTCAGGTCTCTGAAGAAGGAAATCAAAGAAGACCTCAGAAAATGGAAAAATCTGCCATGCTCGTGGATTGGCAGGATTAATATAGTTAAAATGGCCATCTTGCCAAAAGCGATCTACAGATTCAATGCAATCCCCATCAAAATCCCAACTCAGTTCTTCACAGAGGTGGAAAAAGCAATTCTCAACTTCATCTGGAATGACAAAAACCCAGGATAGCTAAAACTATTCTCAACAGCAAAAGAACTTCTGGGGGTATTAGTATCCCAAATCTCAACCAATATTACAGAGCAATAGTATTAAAAACTGCATGGTATTGGCACATGGACAGGCAAGTGGACTAATGGAATAGAATTGAAGACCCAGAAATGAATCCACACACCTATGGTCACTTGATCTCCGACAAAGGAGCTGAAAACATCCAGTGGAAAAAACATAGCCTTTTCAACAAATGATGCTGGCGCAACTGGAGGTCAGCATGCAGGAGAATGCGTATTGATCCATTCTTGTCTCCTTGTACTAAGCTCAACTCCAAGTGGATCAAGGATCTCCACATAAAACCAGACACACTGAACCTAATAGAAAAGAAACTGGGGGAAAACCCTTGAGGACATAGGCACAGGGGAAAAGTTCCTGAACAGAACACCAATAGCTTATGCTCTAAGATCAAGAATTGACAAATGGGACCTCATAAAATTACAAAGTTTCTGTAAGGCAAAGGACACAGTCAAAAGGACAAAATGGCAACCAACAAATTGGGAAAAGATCTTCACCAACTCTACATCCGATAGAGGACTAATATCCAATATATACAAAGAACTCAAGAAGTGAGACCCCAGGGAACCAAATAACCCTATTAAAAATGGGGTACAGACTTAAACAAAGAATTTTCGCCTGAAGAAATTCGGATGGCCGAGAAGCACCTTAAGAAATGCTCAACATCATTAGCCATTAGGGAAATCCAGATCAAAACAACCCTGAGATTTCACCTCACACCAGTCAGAATGGCTAAGGTTAAAAACTCAGGAGACTATATTGATTCTACCGATCCATGAGCATGGGAGGTTTTCCCATTTTTTGAGGTCTTCTTCCATTTCCTTCTTCAGAGTCTTGAAGTTCTTGTCATACAGATCTTTCACATGTTTGGTAAGAGTCACCCCAAGATACTTTATACTGTTTGTGGCTATTGTGAAGGATGTCATTTCCCTAATTTCTTTCTCAGCCTGCTTATCCTTGGAGTATAGGAAGGCCACTGATTTGCTTGAGTTGATTTTATAACCGGCCACTTTGCTGAAGTTGTTTATCAGCTGTAGGAGCTCTCTAGTGGAGTTTTTTGGTCACTTAGGTAGATTATCATGTCGTCTGCAAATAATGATAGTTTGACTTCTTCCTTTCCGATTTGTATCCCTTTGACGTCCTTATGTTGTCGAATTGCCCGAGCTAGTACCTCAAGTACAATGTTGAAAAGATAAGGAGAAAGGGGGCAGCCTTGTCTGGTCCCTGATTTCAGTGGGATTGCTTCAAGTTTCTCTCCATTTAGTTTGATGCTGGCTACCGGTTTGCTGTATATTGCTTTTACTATGTTTAGGTATGGGCCTTGAATTCCTGTTCTCTCCAAGACTTTAAGCATGAAAGGATGCTGAATTTTGTCAAATGCTTTTTCAGCATCCAATGAAATGACCATGTGGTTTTTTTCTTTGAGTTTGCCCTAATACCCAAGGCACAAATCGCATAACAAATGACTCCCATGAAGAAGTATGGAGAAGGTCCTGATCCTGGAAAGGATTGATCTAGCATTGGAGGGGAATATAAGGACAGAGAAAAAAAGGAGGGTGGTGATTGGAGAATGGATGGAGAGAAGAAGGTTTATGGGACATATTGGGGGGGGGATCCAGGAAAGGGGAAATCATTTGGAATGTAAACAAAGAATATAGAAAATAAAAATATTAAAAAAAAAACTCAGGAGACAGCAGGTGTTGGTGAGGATGTGGAGAAAGAGGAAGACTCCTTCACTGCTGGTGGGATTGTAAAATGGTACAACCACTCTGGAAATCAGTCTGGCGGTTCCTCAGAAATCTGGGCATCACACTTCTGGAGGACCCTGCTATACCTCTCCTGGGCATATACCCAGAGGATTCCCCAGCATGCAATAAGGACACATGCTCGACTATGTTCGTAGCAGCCTTATTTATAATAACCAGAAGCTGGAAAGAACCCAGATATCCCTCAGTGGAGGAATGGATACAGAAAATGTGGTATATATACATAATGGAGTACTATTCAGCAATTAAAAACAATGAATTCATGATTTTTTTAGGCAAATGGATAGAACTGGAAAATATCATCCTAAGCGAGGTAACGCAATCACAAAAGAATACACATGGAATGCAATCATTGATAAGTGGATATTAATTAGCCCTGAAGCTCTGAATACTAAATATACAATTAACATATCAAATGATTCCCATGAAGAAGGAAGAAGAGGGCCCTAATCCTGGAAAGGCTTGATCCAGCATTGTAGGGGAGTACTAGGACAGAGAAAAGGGAGGTGGAAAGACAGGAGAATGAATGGAGAGAAGAGGGCTTATGGAACATATGGGGGAGGGGGGACTGGGAAAGGGGAAGACTTTTAGAATGTAAACAAAGAATATAGAAAATAAATAAAAAATTAAAAATAAAAGATCTGGCCATAATGATTGATGGGGTAGGGGGAGCCCAGCCCATCATGGGTGGTTCTATCCCATGCTCTGTAAGTCCTGGGTTCTATGAGAAAGCAGGCTGAACAAGCCAGGGGAGGCAAGAGAGTAAACAGCTCCCCTCCTTACTCTCTGCATCAGCTCCCACCTCCAGGTTCCTACCCTACTAGAGTACCTGTCCTGACTTCCTTTGATGGTTAACAGAAATATGGTATTGTAAGTCAAATAAATCCTTTCCTCCCCAGTTTGATTTTTGGTCACAGTATTTCACCACAGCAATAGAAACCCTAACTATGACAATCTCCATACCAGTGCTATTAAACAATGAGCTATCTCTCTAGACCATAAAAAAAAAAATCATGTCTCAAGGATTTTGAGGTAAAATGTCTGACATAAGGTTCCAACACAGCTGGGTCTGCTGCAGATTCTCTTCTTGGGGTATTGCATCCTGGCACAACATCAAACACAGAATGGAAACAATAAATTTTGTGACAGAGAGACATAAATCTCATCATTGGGATGTATGGTATGATCTAATTATTCTCATATCCCAATGATGTTACTTCTTAATGCTATTATGCTGATGAAGCTTTGAGTCAGATCAATTCAAGGATTTCTCAGAGATTATGGTGAAAGGGCAAAAAGAACTTAACTCTGTGTCCTTACCGAGGGACAAACTTGGTAAGGCTCAGTCTGGGTCTGAGGTCAGGTTTAGTTTCCTTAGGACTTTGCTGGTCCTTCTGAAGACTCTGGACTTATCAGTCAACAGCCACCATGTGGTCAGTCTGCAATGGGATACCTTGTGTTCCCTTTGTGCAATGTTGCTACCCTCCTGCTAACGTCCTCCAAATGTATGATAACTTTTTACTGACTCTGTCCCATTTTCTCCTGCAAACAATAATAATATTTTGCACTTCTTAAGAAGTTTCTTTGGCAAAAGACATAGTTTAGGAAAGACCTCCCAACCTGTTTTTCTGTCTGCTTTTCTTGATGTCTTAGGCTTTTCTCTGAGGATCCTGACACAGAGAAAAGACCTGCTGGTCAAGGTCAATTGAGAACAGGGATTTCAACACTTAGCTCAAAAGAGTTGTACAACATATCGAATTTTAGAGTAGTCATAAAGGCCCAAGGGAATGTTTTTTGAAGGTTTCTGTCCTAAACCACAGAAAATAACTGGAAGGAAAATAAAAGAACAGGAAAAATCTTTCTACTTCATATGCATCAAACTCAAAAGTTCAGTGTGAGTATGAGAAACAGATTTCTCTCACTCAGTATTTAAAACTCTAGCCAAAACCTTTTACATAAAGAATTTCTAAGGACACAAAGCCTTTGCTTCCATGTTTAAATATATCAACATAGTTGATGTTCCACTCCTACAATTCTTTTCTTTTCTTTTTTTGTCTTTCTGAATCTATGTTCAGATTATTTTTTTAGTCCTATCCATTTTTTATTCGATGTATTCTTTATTTACATATCAAATGATTTCCCATTTTCTGGGTCCCCACTCCCCGCAAGTCCCATAAGCCCTCTTCCCTCCCCCTGTTCCTCCATCTACTTCTTCCTACTTCTCTGTTCTGGTATTCCCCTATACTGTTGCATTGAGTCTTTCCAGAACCAGGGGCCACTCCTCTGTTCTTTTTGGACATCATTTAATATGTGGATTATTTCTTGAGTATTCCAAGTTTCTAGATTAATATCCACTTATCAGTGAATGCATACCATGATTGATCTTTTGAGACTGGGTTACCTCACTTAGTATGCCGTTCTCCAGCTCCATCCATTTGTCTATGAATTTCATGAATTCATTGTTTCTAATGGCTGAATAGTACTCCATTGTGTAAATATACCACATTTTTTTATCCATTCCTCCGTTGAGGGACACCTGGGTTCTTTCCAGCTTCTGACTACTGGAAATATGATCATAGGGCTGCTATGAACATAGTGGAGCATGTGTCCTTATTATATGCTGGGGAATCCTCTAGGTATATGCCCCGGAGTGGTATAGCAGGGTCCTCCAGAAGTGCCATGCCCAGTTTTCTGAGGAACCTCCAGACTGATTTCCAAAGTGGTTGCACCATCTTACAATCCCACCAGCAGAGGAGGAGTGTTCCTCTTTCTGCACATCCTCACCAGCACCTGCTGTCTCCTGAGGTTTTGACCTTAGCCATTCTGAGTGGTGTGAGGTGAAATCTCAGGGTTGTTTTGATTTGCATTTCCCTAATGATTAATGATGTTGAACATTTCTTAAGGTGTTTCTCAGCCCTCCGAAGTTCTTCATGTGAAAATTCTTTGTTTAGCTCGGTACCCCACTTTTTAATGGGGTTATTTGGTGCTCTAGGTTTTCCCTTCTTGAGTTCTTTGTATATATTGGATATTAGCCCTCTGTCAGATGTAGGGTTGGTGAAGATCCTTTCCCAATCTGTTGGTTGATGTTTTGTCCTTTTGACAGTGTTCTTTGCCTTACAGAAACTTTGTAATTTTATGAGGTCCCATTTGTCAATTCTTGATCTTAGAGCATAAGCTATTGGTGTTCTATTCAGGAACTTTTCCCCTGTGCCCATGACCTCAAGGGTCTTCCCCAGTTTCTTTTCTATTAGTTTCAGTGTGTCACTACAATTCTTTTCTTATCTTTACTTTATTTAAAAGGTCATAGGATACCTAAAATAGGGCAGCCATTGTATGATAATAGCCAGCATATGTGACAACTCCTTTTATATAGTTGCTAGGTAAGCTAAAAGCTACAAGCTAGTTTGTTCCTGGAAGACCGGTTACCTCAGATTTAATAACAGCATTATAAGCAAACACAGATCAAAGATTCTTATCCCAGAGATTTCTAGTTGAAATAGTTTATGTATTGTGCAACTATAATAAACATTCTCTTTATATAGGGATGTCTTTGAAAAATAAATATTTAGTGAGTAAAGAAAAATAATTATGAGTTGACATTTTGTTTCATTAAATAAATTCTGCCTAACATGGTGACAGATCTCCAAAAGGCTATATCTCTAATGCCCTTAAATCTGAGTCATTCCATGATTCAGAAAGCCTAGGTTTTTATAAGTTCAGTAGCAAAGCTTTATATGTAAAACTAAGCACAATTCCTTGGATCCATTTTGAAAAGCTGTTCAATGACTTATAACAAAAAATAACAATTATTAAATAATAAGGTAACACAACAGCACAAAGGAAGCTAATAGTTCATAATAAAAATGAAATAAGGATAGTCTCTAAAAATCTTAAATTTAGTGAGCAACATATCTCTTCAGAATATTGTTTACCTCTTTCATCTCAGCTCCTGGAGATTCAGGTTCTCAAGAGAGTGAATATTGATCCCATATCCCCCAACTATGAACTCCCTCATGGGTAGGAAACACTCAGGATAGCTTGATGATCAGCCTGTGCCTGCTGCAAAGGCTCTGGATTTAAAGAAAGCAAAACCAGTGAGGCAGGTAGTAAAATGCAAAAGGGTTCAGCTTATGTTCCAGAATGTTCCACTTCTTCCTTGGCTCCATTATGAAAATTGAGTTAAGAAAATGAATTGCACAGAACTGTCCAGAGAAGATGAGAGTAAGCAAAAGATCAAATAACTACGGAAAGAATCTGAACTCCCTTAGCGGGTATTTTTTGTTGTTGTTGTTGCATATGTATAAGTGTTGAGCACTTATTCAGTACTGGCCTTGTGGTGAGTGAATTTCTTTCAGCCATGACTTGAAAATTATGAACTGAGTTTTCAGGTTTAATGTCTCTATCTATCATCTATCTATCTATCATCTATCTATCTATCTATCCATCTATCATCTATCTATCTATCCATCTATCATCTATCTATCTATCTATCCATCTATATACCAGCCATCTATCTAGTCTTTATCTATCCTCTATCTATCTCTTCAACCCCATGACTAAAATAATAATGAGAAACTTTTTTATCTGTTCTCGATATAAACAGCATCTTTGAGACAACAGAACTGATACAAATAAAAGCACAGAGACCATGAAACAGCAAATATACACCTGCATAGGTTCAAAGCAGACAAAATTACAGCATTGAAAGGAGAAATAGAGAAAGATCTACCCTCTAACCAAAAAGCTATTTGAAATTGATACATAATGGAAAAAGAGAAATCAGTGTTTGCCAACAAAGTGTCCCTGAGCCTATCAAGCACCCTCCATGGCAGGCCATGTGCTCATGACAAGTTGGAAAACACAAACCTGACTCTATAGATTTTTGTGGAATGTGCTCAAACACGTACATGTGCACACAAACATACACACACACATACACACACACACACACACACATTTTTTATTTAATTTGTTTTGTCTGGATTTTTCATCTTACTGAAGTTTTTGTTTGATTTACTTTTCTGTTTGTTTTCTGAAAGAGAAGACAAAACATGAAGTTGGGTGGCTAAGGAAGTGGGAAAAAATATTATCAAAATATATATTGTATTTAAAAATGTAGCGATAAATGGAAAAAGAAAAATAGAAAAGAAGTAAAATTGTAGAAAATATATTTTGAATGTTCCACACCATCCACAGGAAACTGCAAGACCCATTCCCCAGTGTGTAATATGATGTGAGCACCTTTCCATAAATCTATTTATCTTAATTTGAAAGTCCACATATCTGTCTGTAAGATGAAACTACTCTGGTCTTACTAACCTTGTTTCTAATCATTTGCTTTCATAAATCATTAGAGTGAACATGTCATCTTAAGTAAGTCTGTGACCCCATCTTACAGGAGACAAACCTGAGACAGAAGGAGTGAAGTCCTCTAACACTATGAAGCTGTGAATGATAATGAGGCCAAAGACAGTCTGGCCCTGGACACCTGCACAATTCTGACTTTACATGATGCTCTGGAAGCATATGGACTCATCAGAGGTCTGACTTTCTCAGAACATTCAGGTATTCTTTTCCCAGTTCTCTTCCCAGAATTCATTTGATTAGCAAATAATACCCTCATTGTGTTCAGTTTATATGTGAGTGTGTGTATGTGTGTATGTGTATTAGTTGATGTGCTTTATTTCCTGAGCTCTAGAAAGCTGTTACACACACAATCACACACACACACACACACACACACACACAAATTGTGATCTTTTAATTCAAAATCATTATGGTATGCCTAGTTATATTTTTACATATTGCACTGTTCTGTTTGTCTCATGGTATTTCAAAGAGCCAGAGAAGCCCAAAGTAACAGCAAACTTATATGCCTAAAGAGACATTCTTATCAACATTCACCATAACACCTATGGAGCTGCCCATAGCTCTTCCTGGCATTCCTGACAGCTGAATGCATGAGAATTTCTGAAACTTTGCTAACTTGGAGTTACATTGGGATATTTACAGATATAACAATTGACTTGATGATATTTTTTCTCTAATAAAATGAGATATGTCTGTATGCCTTCATGTACAAACATATATGTAAATGTACATATGAATATACATATGAATATGAATGGTTATTGTACCTGGTCACTAAGTTATTTTAACTGTATATCTTATACTGGAAATTTCACCAGTAGAAACATAGGCTTATTTTAAAATGTTTCAAAATTATCTATAACCACTAATTTACATTTCTCTCATTTTTAAATTTTTATTAGATATATTCTTTATTTATTTTTCAAATGATTTCCCCTTTCCTGGTCCCCCCCCAAAAAAATCCCATAAGCCATCTTCCTTTCCCCTGTTCCCCAATCAACCCTCTCCTGCTTCCCTGTCCTGGTATTCCCCTACACTTCAGCATCTAGCCTTTTCAGGACCAAGGGCCTCTCCTCCCTTTGATGTCCAACAAAGGCATCCTCTGTTTCCTATCATCTGAAGTCATGGACAATACCATGCTTAACTTCTGGTTGAAGATTTTGTTCCTGGGAGCTCTGGGAATAGTGGGTGGATCATATTGATATTTATCCTATGGCACTGCAAAACCTTCAGCTCCTTGGGTCCTTTCTTTGGCTCTCCGATTGGGGACCCTGTGCTCAGTTCCAAAGCTGGATGAGAGTGTCCCCCTCTGTATTTGTCATGCACTAGCAAAGTCTCCCAAGTGACAGCTATATCTGGCTCCGGTCAGCAAGTACATGTGGGCATAAATAATCGGCTCTGGGTTTTGTAACTGTATATGGGATGGATCACTAGGTGGGGTAGTCTCTGGATGATCTTTCCCTCAAACTATGCTCCACACTTTCAGAGTATTCACACTTTGTTGTTCCTTCTTCTTGGTGATCATTTGATATGTGAACTGTGTCTTGGGTATTCCCCAAGTGAGATAATATCCACTTGTCAGTGAGTGCATACCATGTGTATCTTTTTGTGATTGGGTTACCTCACTTAGGATGAAATTTTCCATTTCCACCCATTTGCTTAAGAATTTCATGAATTCACTGTTTTTAATAGCTGACTAGTATTCCATTGTGGAAATATACCACATTTTCTGCATCCATTCCTCCGTTGAGGAACATCTGGGTTCTTAACAGCTTCTGGCTATTATAAATAGGGCTGCTATGAACATAGTGGAGCATGTGTCCTATTACATGCTGGATAATCTTCTGTGTATATGCCCAAGAGTGGTATAACAGGGTAATCCAGGAGTATTATGCTCAGTTTTCTGGAGAACCGCAAAACTGATTTCCAGAGTGGTTTTACCATCTTGCAATCCCACCAGCAATGGAGGAGTGTTCCTCTTCCTCCACATCCTCACCAGCACCTACTATCTCCTGAGTTTTTGATATTAGCCATTCTGAGAGTTGTGAGGTAAAAATCTCAGGGTTATTTTGATTTGTATTTCCTTGATGAATAAGGATGCTGAACTTTTCTTTAGGTGCTTCTCAGTCATTTGATATTCCTCAGGTAAAAATTCTTTGTTTAGCTCTGTAGCCCATATTTTTTTAATTTATTTGATACATTTTTTATTTACATTTCAAATGATTTCCCCTTTTCTTGCTCCACCCATCCCCGAAAGTCCCATAAGTCCTCTTCCCTCCCTCTATATCCCCATCCACCCTTTCTGTCTTAGTCAGGGTTTCTATTCCTGCACAAACATCATGACCAAGAAGCAAGTTGGAGAGGAAAGGGTTTATTCAGCTTACAGTTCTGCATTGCTGTTCATCACAAAAGGAAGTCAGGACTGGAACTCAAGCAGGTCAGGAAGCAGGAACTGATGCAGAAGCCATGGAGGGATGTTCCTTACTGGCTTGCTTCTCCTGGCTTGCTCAGCCTGCTCTCTTATAGAACCCAAGAATACCAGCCCAAAGGTGGTACCACCCACAAGGAGCCCTCCACACTTAATCACTAATTGAGAAAATGCCCCACCACTGGATCTCAAGGAGGCACTTCCCAAACTGAAGCTCCTTTCTCTGTGATAACTCCAGCCTGTGTCAAGTTGGCAAACAAAACCAGTCAGTAAACCTTCCCACTTCCATGTTCTGGTATTCCCCTATACTGCTGTACTGAGTCTTTCCAGAACCAGGAGCCACTCCTCCGTTCTTCTTGGACATCATTTAATATATGAATTATGTCTTGGGTATTGCAAGTTTCTAGGCTAATATCCACTTATCAGTGAGTGCATACCATGATTGATCTTTTGAGACTGGGTTTGTCTCACTTAGTATGATGTTCTCCAGCTCCATCCATTTGTCTAAGAATTTCATTAATTCCTTGCTTCTAGTGGCTGAATAGTTAAGTACTCCATTGTGTAAATATACCACATTTTTTTTATCCATTCCTCCCGTTGAGGGACACCTGGGTTCTTTACAGCTTCTGGCTATTACAAATAGGGCTGCTATGAACATAGTGGAGCATGTGTCCTTATTGCATGCTGAGGAATCCTCTGGGTATATGCCCAGGAGTGGTATAGCAGGGTTCTCTGGAAGTGTCATGCCCAGATTTCTAAGGGACCGCCAGACTGATTTCCAAAGTGGTTGTACCATCTTGCAATCCCATCAACAGTGGAGGAGTGTTCATCTTTCTCCACATCCTCGCCAACACCTGCTGTCTCCTGAGTTTTTAACCTTAGCCATTCTGACTGGTGTGAGGTGAAATGTCAGGGTTGTTTTGATTTGCATTTCCCTAATGATTAATGATGTTGAACATTTCTTAAGGTGCTTCTCAGCCATCCGAAGTTCTTCAGGTGAAAATTCTTTGTTTACCTCTGTACCCCATTTTTAATAGGGTTATTTGGTTTTCTGAGGTCTACCTTCTTGAGTTCTTTGCATATATTAGATATTAGCCCTCTGTCGAATGTAGGGTTGGTAAAGATCCTTTCCCAATCTATTGGTTAACGTTTTGTCCTTTTGACAGTGTCCTTTGCCTTACAGAAACTTTGTAATTTTGTGAGATCCTATTTGTCAATTCTTGATCATAGAGTGTAAGCTATTGGTGTTCTGTTCAGGAACTTTTCCCCTGTGCCTATGTCCTCAAGGGTCTTCCCCAGTTTCTTTTCTATTAGTTTCAGTGTGTCAGGTCTTATGTGGAGGTCCTTGATCCACTTGGAGTTGAGCTTAGTACAAGGAGATAAAAATGGATCAATTCACATTCTTCTGCATGCTGACCTCCAATTGAGCCAGCACCATTTGTTGAAAAGGCTATCTTTTTTCCACTGGATGTTTTCAGCTCCTTTGTCGAAGATCAAGTGACCATAGGTGTGTGGGTAGACCTCAGAAAATGGAAAAATATTTCATGCTCATGGATTGGTAGGATTAATATAGTTAAAATGGCCATCTTGCCAAAAGCAATCTACAGATTCAATGCAATCCCCATCAAAATCCCAACTCAGTTCTTCATAGAGTTAGAAAGAGCAATTCTCAAATTCATCTGGAATAACAAAAACCCAGGATAACTAAAACTATTCTCAACAGTAAAAGAACTTCTGGGGGAATCAGTATCCCAGACCTCAAACATTACTACAGAGCAATAGTGATAAAAACTGCATAGTATTGGTACAATGTCAGGCAAGTGGATCTGTAGGCCATTTTTAATAGCGTTATTTGGCTCTCTGGGGTCTAACTTCTTTAGTTCTTTGTATATCTTGGATATTAGCCCTCTGTCGGGTGTAGAATTGGTAAAAATCTTTTCCCAATTTATTGGTTGCTTTTTTGACACTGCTGTTGACAGTGTTCTTTGCCTTATGGAAACTATAATTTTATGAGGTCCCATTGGTCAATTCTTGATCTCAGTGCATAAGCTATTGGTATTTTGTTCAGGAAACTTTCCCCTGTGTCCATGTGTTCAAGGCTCTTCCCCAGTTTCTTTTCTACTAGTTTTAGTGTGTCTGGTTTTATGTGGGGGTTCTTGATCCACTTGGACTTGAGCTTAGTACAAGGAGATAAGAATGGATCAATTTGCATTCTTCTGCACGCTAGCTGCCACTTGAGCCAGCACCATTTGTTGAAAAGGCTATCTTTTTTCCACTGGATGGTTTCAGCTCCTTTGTCAAAGAGCAAGTGACCATAGGTGTGTGGGTTCATTTCTGGGTCTACAATTCTATTCCATTGATCTTCCTGCCTGTGACTGTATCAATACCATGCAATCTTTAACATTATTGCTATGTAGTACTGCTTGAGGTCCAGGATACTCCCCCAGAAGTTCTTTTATTGTTGAGAATAGATTTAGCTATCCTGGGTTTTTTGCTTTTGTAGATGAATTTCAGAATTGCTCTTTTTAACTCTATTAAGAAATGAGTGGTAATTTTGATGGGGGTTGCATTCAGTCTGTAGATTGCTTTTGGCAAGATAACAATTATTACTATATTAATCTTGTCAATCCATGAGCATGGGAGATTTTTTCCATCTTCTGGGGTCTTCTTCAATTTCTTACTTCAGACTTGAAGTTCTTTTCATACAGATTTTTCACTTCTTTGGTTAAAGTAAAACAAAGATACTTTATATTCTTTGTTACTATTGTGAAGGGTGTCATTTCCCTAATTTCTTTCTCAGCTTGTTTATCCTTTGAGTATAGGAAGACTACTGATTTTTAATGGGTTAATTCTATATCTGTTCACTTTGCTAAAGTTGTTTATCAGCTGTAGAAGTTCTCTGCTGGAGTTTTTGGCTTGCTTAAGTATACTATCACATCATTGCAAATAGTGATAATTTGAATTCTTCCTTTTCAATTTGTATTCCTTTGGCCTCCTTTTGTTTTCTAATTGCTCTAGCTAGAACTTCAAGTACTATATTGAATAAATATGGAGAGAGAGGTCAGCCTTGTCTAGTCTCTGATTTTAGTGGAATTTCTTCAAGTTTCTCTCCATTTAGTTTGATATTGGATACTGGTTTGCTATAAATTGCTTTTACTATGTTTAGGTATGGGCGTTGAATTCCTGATCTTTCCAAGACTTTTAACAGGAAAGGATGCTGAATTTTGGCAAATGTTTTCTCAGCATCTAATGAAATGGTCATGTTTTTTTTTTCCTTTGAGTTTGTTTATATAGTGGATTACATTGATGGATTTCCATATATTGAACTATCCCTTCATCCCCTGGGATGAAGCCTACTTGATCATGGTGAATGCTCGTTTTGATGTGTTCTTGGATTCTGTTGGCAAGAATTTTATTGAGTATTTTACATTGATTTCCATAAGGGAAATTGGTCTAAAGTACTCTTTCTTTGTTGGATCTTTGTGTGGTTTTGGTATCAGGAAAAATTGTGGCTTCATAGAATGAGTTGGGTAGTGTTCCTTCTGTTTCTATTTTGTGGAATAATTTGAAGAGTATTGGTGTTACATCTTCTTTGAAGGTCTGATAGAATTCTGCTTTAAAACCATCTGGTCCTGTGCTTTTTTTGTTGGGAGACTTTCAATGATCGCTTCTATTTCTTTAGGGGTTATGGGACTTTTTAAAAGGTCTACCCGATCCTGATTTAACTTTGATATTGGGTATCTTTCTAGGAAATTGTTCATTTCATCCAGATTTTCCAATTGTGTCGAGTGTAGGCTTTTGTACTAGGATCTGATGATTTTTTTGAATTTCCTCAGGTTCTGTTGTTATATCTCCCTTTTCATTTCTGATTTTGTTAATTTGGATACTGTCTCTTTGCCCCCTGGTTAGTCTGGCTAAGGGTTTATCTATCTTGTTGATTTTCTCAAAGAACCAGATCCTGGTTTTATTGATTCTTTGTATAGTTCTTTTTCTTTCTACTTGGTTGAATTCAGCCCTGAGTTTGATGATTTCCTGACTTCTACTCCTCTTGTTGAGTATTAGCTTCTTTCTGTTCCAGAGCTTTCAGATGTGCTGTTAAGCTGCTAATGTATGCTATATCCAGCTTCCTTTTGGAGGCACTCAGAGCTATGAGTTTTCCTCTTAGGACTGCTTTCATTTTATCCCACAAATTTGGGTATCTGCCTTCATTTTCATTAAATTCAAAAAAGTCTTTGATTTCTTTCCTTATTTCTTCCTTGACCAAGGTATCATTGAGAAGAGCACTGTTCAACTTCCATGTGTATGCAGGCTTTCTGCAGTTTTTCTTGCTATTGAAGACCACCCTTACTCCATAGTGATCTGATAGGAGGCATGGGATTAGTTCAGTCTTCTTATATCTGTTGAGGTCTGTTTTGTGACCAATTATATGGTCTATTTTCAAGAAAAGACCATGAGGTGCTGAGAAAAAGGAATATTCTTTTGACTTAGGATGAAATGTTCTATAGATATCTATTAAATCCATTTGTCTAAAACTTCTCTTAGTTTCACTGTGTCTCTGCTTAGTTTGTGTTTACCTGATTTGTCCATTGAGGAGAGTGGGGTGTTGAAGTCACCCACAATTATTATGTGAGGTACAATGTATGCTTTAATCTTTAGTAAAGATTCTTTTAAGAATGAGGGTGTCCTTGGATTTGGAGTATAGATGTTCAGAATTGAGAGTTCTTCTTGGTATTTTTTCCTTTGATGAGTATGAATTGTCCTTTTGTGTCTTTTTTGATGACTTTTGATTGAAAGTCAATTTTATCTGATATTAGAATGGCTACTCCAGCTTGTTTCCTGGGACCATTTGCTTAGAAAACTGTTTTCCACTCTCTAATACTCTGAGGTAGTGTTTGTCCTTGACACTGAGATGCATTTCCTGCATGCAGCAAAATGCTGGGTCCTGTTTACATATCTAGTCCATTAGTCTATGTCTTTTTATTAGGGAATTGAGTCCATTGATGTTAAGAGATATTAAGTAATAGTGAGTGTTGCTTCCTAATATATTTGATGTTATTTTTATGGGGCTGGAGTGATGGCTCAGCAGTTAGCAGCACATACTGCTCTTGCAGGAGACTTGAATTTGATTCCACACACTTTACTTTAGTAAAGAATATTTACTAAAGCTTAAAGCATACATTGTACCTCACATAAATCAGAAGGATTTCAGCCCCTACAACTCCAATTCCAGGAGATCCAATCCTCCTTTTCTGGATTCTGAGGTCACCTTTACTCATGTGTATGCATTTCTAACAAAAATATATGTATTCCTATGTATCTAAAATTCTCAACAAAACTTAGATCTTTAAATTGATGAATAAAATTCTGTTTTAATTAAGTTTTCATATATAACTGTCTGATTAGTGGTAAGCTATATATCTTTTCTTACTTCAGTTGAACAGTTAATTTATCCTTCTTACACAAATGACTTGGTCATATCTTTCATAAAATTTTTCATTATATTAATTCATAATAATTATACATACCGAATCTTTAATATTTATATGTGTTGAAACAAAGTAGTATACCTAAATTCCAATATTTTTGTCTTTTTGTACTTTTGAGCATTTCAACAGGGTTACTTTTTTATTTTGTGTGTAGATGGTAAAGGTCTATGTCTGAGTGTGTATGTAATGTGCACCAGAGAATGATGTCAGTTGTCTTGCCCCTTATTTCTTTGAAATGGATCCCTAATTTACTTATACATAGACTGTTGTCCCTCAAGCTACAGACATCCTCATATTTCTATTTAACCTGCTGGAAACTGTGCAGATATGTCCAATTTCACAGCAAATTCTCTTAGTCTGTGAATTTTCTCTTCACTCTCAAAAGTGTCTATATTCTATATCTTTTATAATTTATCTAAAATATTTTTGCATTGTTAAGTCACATGTAGTCAACATTTTTTCCTCAAAAACAAATGTAGATGTTTAAATCCATAATACACTAGGAAACAATTTTGTAAAGCATAAAGTTGGAATTCTTCATATTCCTAAGTATTTATAGCATCACAATGTATTTTTATATTTATTGTGGTTTTATACTTCCCTTTGCTATCTCTCTAAACCCTCTTACATACCACTCCTTGCTATCAAATTCATAGTCTCTTTTTTCATATAATATACACATTATATATACTTATATACTACTAAATATAACCTGTTCCATCTGTATACTATAACTTGTATGCATGTTTTTAAGACTGACCAATTGGCGTTGATGTGTTCTTCTCTGGAAAACAGTAGTTCTCCCACTATTGGTATTTTTAGTTGACTATTGTTGCTTGAGTAGGATTGAGTCCACATGGGCTTTCCCCTGTTCATTTTGACATGTATATTGGTCACTCCTTGTTCATCTCCTGTTTAGAAAGTCATACTGGTGAGGCTTTGTGGACATAGCCAGGAGGCACAATCTCAATCCCTGATCCTCTGACTTTTATAATCTCTCTACCTCATCTTCTACAATGTTTTCTGAGCCTTAGGTACAGGAGTATTTATAGATTCTCTGCAGTAACTTCCTTTGTTATAAAAAGTTTCCTTGATTAGGAATGAAAGTTACACACATCTGTGGCTATTGGGACAAATGTTCAGATTACTGCTATGGATTTTGCTGGATTAGAAAAATGGGGGTTATAGGTTCTCCTCCAACATCCATGACTTCTCTAGCACTGAGAAGTTAGCTAGGTTTCCAGTACCAGGCATAGTTACTATCTTGTCAAGCAAGTTTTTAGTGCAATTATAGAGCTGTGGGTTACTGGCAAAGTATGCGTGCCACTGCTGTACCTCATGCTGGTGGTTGATGTGAGTTATAGTCTTCATAGCTGGGTGTGGCTGCTGGTCACCTCCTTCCTTTGGAAGCCTGCATAGTTTGTTTCTCTCAGCTTTGCTGACATGGTCTTCTGTCCTTAGGACCTTTGAATTATGTCTTCATAATACAGTTTTATAACTTCTGCTGGCAGGTCAAGTTCTTGTCTCAACCTATTTTCCTTTCAAATTCCATACAGAATTGTCATGTCAGACATAGTTTGTCTTAAGGACATAACTGCAATTACAGAGAATTTAGAAATTAATATGTTGAAAATGTAATAGTACAATTCTGCATTTTTATCCAAGAAACTGGTTTGTTGGATTCCTCAAGCCCTCAGGAAATGTTATTTTCCTGACTAAAAAGACATTAACATACTCTACTATTCGTATATTTAGATTTTTAGTCTCACTAAAATGTTTATTTGCTTTCTTTTAGTTGTTTTGTTGTTGCTTTGCTTTAGTTTAGTTTGATTTGGCTGCAGTGTGTAGTTTCTTACTTACACACAAAATCTTGTAATCATACCCTCCTCTCATTACCTTCTCTGATCTCCTTATGAAAACTTCCTTTTCCCATCTAGTTCTCCTTACTTTCCCATGTTTAGGTGTAACAGGAATGTTCTTCATGTGGTTATACCCATGAATGTTTATAATTGCAACAGCCACATCGCATCCAAAATATAACTGTTTTATGGTACTCTTCCTTATCTTCTGGCCCTTTGAGTCTTTCCACTCACTCATCTACAATGTTTCCTGGGACTCAGGATGGGTGATGTAGATGTCCCAGTTAGAGCTGAGCACTAGAATGTCCCTTACTTTCAGTGCTTTAGTGAGTAATGAGCTCCTGCTTTGACCACCACCCATGACTAAAAGAAGCTTTTTTTAAAGAGATTCAGAGATATGCAGAAGTCCATGTGTATAAATACACTATTTAGACGGCAGTGGGACTAGATGTTCATTTAGGAAAACATCAGCAGTAAATGTCCTTCAAAGAACCATGACTCTCCTAGGCATAAATGTTTATTGAGTTTTATAGTATCACACATGTATTCCATTCTATAACGCAGGCTTGGATACAGACACAAAATGGCTAATTTCTTTTGGAACAGTCATGCCATTATTGCACTAGTGGACAAACTGCCTAGCAAGTTGATATTGTAGCACCTAGAGGCCAGACTTGGTGCAGCCTGGTGAGTTACAGTAGAGATTTTTTAAAGTATTTCTTTCTTTTTCTAGTAAATACACTTTCATATATTAGCCTAGTATTAAATGACTTTACTAGCTCCACCAACAATTTATTATAATTGTTCTCTCATGATAATTCAATTGTCTAAAAATAGTGATGATCATGGACCTTCCCTTACAGTATGTTATATTTAATTTCTTTTCATACTTTTTTCCCAGCTTGGGTGTCAAAAACAATTGAATGGACACACACACACACACACACACACACACATATATATATATATGTATATATACATATATATATATATATATATATTATATTCAATTACTTAAAGAATCTTGCAGTATTCCCTCATTTATAAGCACTTCTTATGACTTGTTGGTAGTGACAATGCTCACATAAATGTGAACCAATATACTAGGAAAACATTCCTCCCCATTTATGTTTTCCTAAGAAAGACTACCAGCGTTTGCCAAATAATGTTTGGTATCTTCTGAAATGCTGTGGCTCTATTATTTCAATATGAAAAATTATATCAACTAAATTTTTAATGTTGAAAATGTTTTCATTCCATGGATAAAGGTAACTCAATATTGATTACCTAGAAAAAATTTATTTCCTTTTATACTGTTTTTTTCCTTGCAAAGACAATTTATGGGAGCCTTCCTTCTCTTCATGTTATTTACCCTATCCCTAGACAAGAAATATGGCACATTTCATTTGTGAAGCTGAGAATATCCTGGCAAGTTCTGTTCCTTATCATCTAAGAAAAACCTAGGCTGTTGAAGCCCATGATCTGCTCCCCAACAGTACCTCATACATGACTACCATCTGTTACCAAGACTAACTGGAACTGTGAGCCAAACTACTTGCTTTGGGTCTTCATCCAATATCTAAAATTGATAATAAGGGGCCCACATACACTTTGTTCTTAATTTATCAGTTAAATGAAATCCTAGAAGGAAGAGGAATAGGCATTTACTGAACTCATTTTGATCTCTGTAATCATGAGTGTTTATAAGATGTTTGCAACTATAGTCCCAAATTTGGAGTTTTAACTTTTTTTCTCTTATTTAACTTACTTTATGTTATCAGAACCCCATGAAATGAATTGGTGATTTTTTTTTTAAATCATTCATTAAGGAAGGAGGAGTTCTCATAGGCTCCACCGCCCACTAGGAATCTATTATTAATTCATATCTACTTGGAGGGAGAGAGAATAATTCCTCTAGAAAGTGTGTATAATGATTGGATTCTGTGTCCCAGTGGGTGGCCCAACTCCTATTAATATATATGTAAGACTTATTGGATTTAGTAGCTTGTGTGGTTTGCTCTGTTTGTTCGTTGGTTTTTAAGAAGAGGACATAAAGTCAAGAGGAGAATAAATGGGAAGAATATAGAGAAAAGGGAGGAGAAAAAGATATCATACAAAGTTCTCAAAGAATAATTACCAATATTCATTAAAATTGGAGATAGTTTCTCCATAAATATGTGCTAAATATTATATGTGTTGTATGTGAATCAAGTACTTTATGATATTTTAAAATATTTAGGTCAAAATTAATTAATGCCTTGAAATATTTTAATCTTCCCAAAGCAAATGCACATGCATGCAAACACACACACATACACACACACATGCACACACACACATCCATAAATACACATGCATTCATACAATAACAATCTAAATATTTAGTTAACTTAGTCAACATTGTCAAAAATTAATAATAAGATTAATTGAGAAAATAAAACTATAATATATAATACACAGCACATTATTCAACTAACATTAGCTACTGTTTTTTTAATTCATTATATTTTTTATTTCCATTTCAAATGATTTCCCCTTTTCTGGTCCCCCACTCCCAGAAAGGCCCATACGCTCCCTTCCCTCTCCCTGTTCTCCCACCCACCCCCTTCCCACTTCCCTATTCTGGTTTTGCCCTATACTGCTACACTGAGTCTTTCTAGAAAAAAGGGCTACTCCTCCATTCTTCTTGTACCTCATTTGATGTGTGGATTATGATTTGGGTATTCCAGTTTTCTAGGTTAATATCCACTTATTAGTGAGTGCATACCATGATTGATCTTTTGAGACTGGGTTACCTCACTTAGTATGATGTTCTCCAGCTCCATCCATTTGCCTAAGAATTTCATGAATTCATTGTTTCTAATGGCTGAATAGTACTCCATCAATAGTGTATGCTCTAAGATCAAGAATTGACAAATGGGACCTCATAAAATTACAAAGTTTCTGTAAGGCAAAGGACACCATCAAAAGGACAAATCAGCAACCAACAAATTGGGAAAAGATCTTCACCAACTCTACATCAGATAGAGGGCTAATATTTAATATATACAAAGAACTCAAGAAGTTAGACCCCAGAAAACCAAATAACCCTATTAAAAAATGGGGTACAGAGTTAAACAAAGAATTTTCACCCGAAGTACTTTGGATGGTGGAGAAACATCTTAAAAAATGCTCAACTTCATTAGTCATTAGGGAAATGCAAATCAAAACAACCCTGAGATTTCACCTTACACCAGTCAGAATGGCTAAGATTAAAAATTCAGGAGACAGCAGGTGTTGGCGAGAATGTGGAGAAAGAGGAACACTCCTCCACTGCTGGTGGGGTTGCAAATTGGTACAACCACTCTGGAAATCAGTCTGGCGGTTCCTCAGAAAACTGGGCATGTCACTTCCGGAAGAAGTGACTATACCACTCCTGGGCATATACCCAGAGGATTCCCCAGCATGTAATAAGGATACATTCTCCACTATGTTTATAGCATATAATTTATATTATAATAGCCAGAAGCCGGAAAGAACCCAGGTATCCCTCAACAGAAGAATGGAAACATAAGCTACTGTTAATGCAGGCTAATTAGGTAAGAATAAAGTAGTTTTATTTCAGCATTTGGTTTGGCCAGAAAAATAAGTTTGAGAAAGTTGTAGACTACAGTAAATTTCCCCAACAGAATACAAGAGCTCAAAATTATTCATTATTAAGTTTTCTCATGAGCATAGGAAAAGTAATCAATTCTTATTTCAGATTTGATTATTTTTTATTATTTCTGCTCTAAGAAAGATGAAATAGGCAAGGTGAACAGAGGCTAGAATATGAAAAAATCATTGCTGGCAACTGAAGAAAATTCCAAAAATCACTCACAAATCAATCATGAGAAAGAGATACTGATGTTGCCACAGGCAGGCAATTTCCTGAAAAGACAAATGTCAAAATCTAAGAACATTAAAAAGAAATAAAATTATTTTTCTCTTACAACAAAAAAAGGCACTACTTTTCCTTAAGAAAACCAATTTCATGAGCAAGTAGGGATACAGGAACATGAATATATATTAATAGCAATAAACACTAGTGCATCCACCACATAAAATTTACTGCCAATACTCAAACTCAGTCATTTTTTCCCTAGAAATAGTTCACATAGAAATTGTGACAACATATTATTTGCAACAACAGAGATGAGCTGTAGCCAGCTCTAGCTCCACACTAGCAGCAGAACAGGTGAACAGTGACAGGGGAGCAGTAAGATGCAAAGATACTGATGTATGATATGGGACCAACACCAAGTCATGGACTCCACCTAGTCTGTGATGAAGAAAAGGCAGGAAGTAATCTTCATCACTGAAAATTAGTTAAACTTTTGACAAAGCTGACATATTTTATCAATTTTCATAAAAGTTTACAAAACATTTCAAGATTCTTGGGTAAAAATATCTTACATGACGATAAGTCCATGGTGGGTGAGGTGGAGTAATAAGGAGGGTGAAAGGTCAAAATGAGGAATGGAATTAACTTAGAGAAAGATTGTTCAGAAATATAAGGTTAGACCCAGATTTGCAGTCACAATTATTAATGAGCATATTTTCATTAAAGTACAGATCATAAGGAACAATCAGAAGAAAAAATAAGCATGTTTTTCATTTTTGTTAAGTGTTACATTAATAAAATAACAAGCAGTTCCTGAGAGTGGATCTGTTCAAAAGCACTTTCTATGAAATATGGATGAAAGTAATCTAAGTAGTAAGGTTCAGCCTTTAAATGCCATCAAATATGTCATGGAAAAATATAACCTGTGAGGGGCAAGTGAAATACTCCAGTCAGTAAAGTACTCACATACAACTATGGGACCTTTAGATCTCCAGAAACTATATAAAACTAAACCTTACAAGCATGGTGGCACACAATTAAAAATCCAGAACCTAGACAGACAAATCACTGGTGTTGCCTGTTAGCCACTAGCTGACAAGTCAAGTTCCAAATAAAGTGAAAGATCCTGTTGCAAAACAAAAGATGGACAATACCTAGTGAATGTCACCCAGTGTTGACCTTCAGCTCTCAAATATACACATAAACATGCACATACATGCACTTGTATTCATGGGCCCCAAATACACATAAATATACACATATACACAAAAAGGAAAGAATTCTCTAAAGTGATTAAAAAATATTATAACATTTCTAAAAACAAATCAAAATGGATTTATTTTCTCTGCTGTTATTTTCCTTTGTCAATTTCAGCGAATACTGGATTTCAACTAGCCATGGAACACATTAATGACACCAAAGTCACTGAATTTATTCTCCTGGGATTCGCTGGTCAACATGAGTCTTGGTACCTCCTCTTTGTGGTATTCCTCGTAATTTACATAGCCACCTTAGTGGGCAACGTTGGCATGATCCTGCTCATCAAACTCCATTCTTCACTGCACACTCCCATGTACTTTTTCCTGCAGCATTTGGCTTTTGTTGACCTCTGTTACTCCTCTGCCATCACTCCCAAGACATTGCAAAATTTTGTGAGCACAAAACCATCCATCACCTTCACAGGATGCATAGTTCAATTACTGGTCTATGGTATCTTTGTAACCAGTGACTGCTTCATCCTGGCTGCTATGGCTGTAGACCGTTATGTGGCCATCTGTAAACCACTGCGCTATCCTATTATCATGTCTCAAAGACTCTGCATTTTGCTGCTGCTTGCTTCATACACTATGGGCTTCCTAAATGCCACTGTGAATACAAGTTTTACTTTCTTATCAAACTTCTGCAAATCCAATGTCATTAATCATTTTTTCTGTGATGTACCACCAATTCTTGCCCTCTCTTGCTCCAGTATTGATATCAATATCATGGTACTGACAATCTTTGTGGGTTTTAACTTGACATTCACTGTGTCTGTTGTCATTCTTTCCTACACATTTATCTTGGCTGCCATCCTAAGGATGTCTTCAGCTTCAGGAAGGAGAAAAGCTTTCTCCACGTGTGCATCTCATATGACCGCTGTCACCATATTCTATGGAACACTCTCATACATGTATGTACTTCATGGGACTGACAGATCTCAAGAGCAGGAGAAGGTGGCTTCTGTGTTCTATGGTATTATGATTCCCATGTTAAATCCCCTCATCTACAGCCTAAGAAACCAGGATGTGATAGAAGCCCTGAGGCATATAGGAAACAAATGTTTCTAGTGGAAAATGCGGTCTCAGGTCAACATAACTTAACAGGCAAGGCAATGGGGTTCTATCCTTGGTCAGCTTGAGAAAATGTGGTAAATGTTTATATGATACAAAGGCACTCTTTGTTGAGGACACCTGAAGTACCATAAAGACCATTAAATTATGAAGTAAATAAGCTTGTTAATGCTGTGAAGTAAACCTAAAATTTCTTACAGTCTAATCAAGTACTCTACTATTGATGTTCATCCAGATATCTTAATAAAGTATTGATATTGCTTTTTTACACTTTATGAGCCCCTTTCCAAATAGTACTCATAAAAAATAAAATTATGGTATTTCTCTCCATTTTATAGGAGCTAATATAATCATATGAATTGCATACAAGAATGATATTGTCACTTTGTAATTACGTTTTATAAAACATTCTGTAAGTGTCTAGAATGATGGTACACACTGTCAAGTCCAGCAGTCAGAAGAACAGACAATATAGAAAAAAATCTAAGACACCTTTTGTTCTTTTACTTCCACATGTCATTAGTCAACTAAGAGGTAAGGAACAGATGTTGGGAAGATTAACAGGATAGTATTCACCACCTATCCAAAATCCAAAAACAAAACACAAAAATAATAATTGTCTGAGAAATACTAGAGGCTGTTGAAAAGGCACAAAAATATTTGAGTATTGTTCTTTGTTAAGATAGGTTTTCAGCTAATTTACTAGAAAATAATATGAATCTTTCTTTGAAACATCCATTAAAGATTAGTATTCTTTTATGAAAAGTTCATTTTCAAATGGATCCATGACACAAATGCTCTCTTTATATGACCATTTCCTATCAGGAATATTTAAAAATCTCTTTAGAAAGCATAAACATCGTAGATGATGCTTGTCAGGAAATTTTAATTTTCAAATTACATGAATTATAAGACTATCTTTATATAAAAGGGGGTGATAAAGATTTCCCTCCTGTCTTGCTACTTGTCTAGTCCTATCTAGGGGGCATGACTTGTGAAAATGGCATTGAGTCAGACTTTTATCTTCTCTGATTTAAAGCCCCATGCATGATGTTCACTGGGTCCTCTTCATTGTGTTTCTTGTCATCTACATGTCAACTTTGGTTAGTAACGTTAGAAAGATCCTCCTCATCAACACATATTACAGACTTTAAAGTCCCAGGTACTTTTTTCAACATCTACCTTTTGTTGATATCTACTACACATCAACCATCACTCCCACAATGCTACAAAAGTTCATGGAAGAAGATAGACCCCATCATAGAGGGATAAAAGATAAACCTTATATCATATGGAGGATATGTAATGTAATTGTTTGCATTCGACACATTTGCAAGCAGTGAATGTTTCCTCCTGGCAGTGACAGTAGTAGAGCATTATGCCATCTATAAACCACTTTAATAACACAGTCATGTCCCTAAAATGTTTATATTCACATAATCATTGATTCCTAGTTGAATGAACCAAAAACTCCTATGAGCACACAATTCTAAAGTGTTTTAGTCATGCTGCAAGTCAACCATCAATTGCTCTCCTTGTGGACTTCCTCTAGTTGGTGCACTTTTGTACTCCAACTTTAATACCATCCTCAGGCATATTGCTGTCTTTGAGATCTGACTTGACATTCATTGGGTTAGTCACTTTCATCTCCTACAAAGACATCATAGCCACCACTCTAAAAATATCATGGACTGTATGGAAGAAGAAAACTTTCTCCACATGAGACATTCATTTGGGAATATTCTATGAAATATTCAGGTACTTAAGGCACCATTTTGCTAATCCTGAAGATTTAAGGGTGCTTCCCTATTCTATAGCATTGTGATTCCTGTGTTGAATGTTTCAATTTATAGCATGGGAAGACATAAGGTAAACATGCTATGGAAAGCTATAAGGAAAAGATTTTTAGATTGCATACACATGGATAAAATTTGCATCATGAAATCATGAGTATTGTTACTTGATTATATTCAGTAATTAAGTAACATAAAACACTGAGCTTTTAACTGATGCCTGACCTCACTAATATACCAGATCATTGAAAGTAGGAATATTCTATAATGGTTTCTAAAGTTCATTTCCTCTAGAATACTTTCTGACCTATATATTGTACTATTATAAAGAACCTTATGAAGACTTTTAAAGTTATCAACAAACATCTGTAAGCTTTTAAAATACTTTTTCAAATATCTTTGAATATATTTTTATATAAATACATTTATTGCCTTCCCTGGCTATTGGTGGTTGTATTCTTACTCTGGCCTACTGTCACTGGGGTTCCTAGTACCAGCATGGCCTCAGGTAGAGCAGAAGTCTTCAGGTGGAGTTGTCAGGCAGCTACCATATGAAGCCCAGGACATGGGGTGCTGTGGAGAACTGTTGGGCCAGCTTTATGGAGTGTTAGCAGGAGGTAGGTGTAGTCTTACCTTGTGTTCTTAGTATCCTCAGGTAAATTAAGGGTCTCCTGCTGGAGTTGTGGACTAGTCAGTATGTGGAGCCCAAGAAAAGGGCTCCAAATATATCTTATATATCTTATATTTCCAAATATATCTTAATGGCTACAAAAATACATTTTATGATATAATTAATATTAACCCTGAATCTCATTATTGTTCTTTAGTTGGTTTCCCAAATTTAAGGGGGTCCTTTATAAATTTAATTCAAATTATTGCAATAATCTAAATGTTAAAAAATATAATTTTTAAGACTATTTTCTGATTCAAGCTATTTTTTCTACCCTGTTGACCTCATGTTTGCTATACTTCCTGTCACTTGAAAATACATATCTTCATTACTTAGACCTTTATTTTATGTATAGGCTAGTATTCCCTTTGGGGAAAAAACATACTATAAACATTTTCTATTTTTATCATAAGTGAGATAAAGTAGAAAGAGGTGGTCTTAAAACTTTAACATGGTTTGTTCATTTGCAAAAAGTTTACAGAATATTTTCATTCACTCAAATAGCTTTAAAGTTGGTGAAAAACAGTTTGCACCAGATAGGGACCTACTGCTTTGCAGTGGATCAGGAGAATGGCTTCAGGTCCTCCCCTTCTCGCCTTTAATACAGAATCACGGTGTAGAGTGCCATTCTGGCACTCAAGCCTTTCTGCTGACAATTATCTTCTCATTCCAAAATAATTTTAAAATCCATTAAAATTCAACCCAGGTAGGCAGACATAGCCCGAGGCTACCATCACTTGGGTCTCAGCCTGTCAGGCTTTTGCTTGCACCCAGGGCCTGGGCAGCTCTGCGGGCCGCGGGCCGCCTGTGTGTCAACTCTGTGGGGGTCCTTTGCGCTGCAGACTGACCTGCATTTGGAGGTGTGCTCCACCATCTTGGTTCCCGGACACCAGAGAGATCTGACAGCTCCAGGTACGCAGACATAGCCTAAGGCTAACATCGCTTGGGTCTTAGCCTGTCAGGCTTCTGCCTGCACCCAGGTCCTGGGCAGCTCTGCAGGAGTCTGTGTTCCAACCCTGTCAGGGGTCATTTGTCCTGCAGAGTGATCAACACTTGGAAAAGGTCCCCACAGCATCCACCATCTTCGCTCCCTGATGAAGCAGACAGGCAGCATCAGGTTCACAGGGACAACACGAGTATAGCATTGCTTGGGGCAAGACAGACCAGGGCTCCAATGCCACCCCAGAGGAGGGCAGCACACCAGCAATCTGTGCCAAGGGAAACCCAGTCATCAGCTGTGCAGAAATAGCCTTACAGGCCCACGGGAGGTTCAAGAACCAGGCAGTGACAAGACCAAATAACGCCAGAGATAACCAGATGGCAAAAGGCAAGCGTAGGAACATTACTAACAGAAATAAAGGCAATATGACAGCATCTGAACCAAATTCTCCAACTACAGCAAATCTTGGGTACTCCAACACACCAGAAAAATAAGATTTGGATATAAAATCACTAGTCATGATGCTGTTAAAGGAACACAAAAAGGACATAAATAAATCTCTTAAAAAAATACAGGGGAACATGAATAAGTTAGAAGCTCTTACAATGGAAACACAAAAATCACTTAAAGAAATTCAGAAGAATATGGGTCAACAGATAGAAGCCAATAAAGAGGAAACATCACATAAAGAAATGCAGGAGAAATTGAGTCAACAGGAAGAAGTCATAAAAGAAGAAACACAAAAATCTCTTAAAGAATTACAGGAAAACACAAACAAACAAGTGAAGTAACTGAGCAAAACCATCCAGGATCTACAAACAGAAGTAGAAACAACTAAGAAATCGCAAAGGGAGACAACTTTGGAGATAGAAAACCTTGGGAAGAAACTTGAAGCAATCCCATTGAAATCAGGGACTAGACAAGGCTGCCCCTCTCTCCATATCTTTTCAAGATAGTACTTGAGGTACTAGCTATAGCAATTAGACAACATAAGGAGATCTAGGGGATACAAATTGGAAAGGAAAAAGTCAAACTATCACTATTTGCAGATGATATGATAGTATACTTAAGTGACCCAAAAAAACTCCACCAGAGAACTCCTACAGCTGATAAACAACTTCAGCAAAGTGGCTCGTTATAAAATCAATTCAAGCAAATCAGTAGCCTTCCTATACTCAAAGGATAAGCAGGTTGAGAAAGAAATTACCCTTTCTTTGTGACTACACCCTTCACAATAGTCACAAATATAAAGTATCTTGGTGTGACTCTAACCAAACAAGTGAAAGATCTGTATGGCAAGAACTTCAGGTCTCTGAAGAAGGGAATCAAAGAAGACCTCAGAAAATGGAAAAATCTTCCATGCTCATGGATTGTCAGGATTAATATAGTAAAAATGGCCATCTTGCCTAAAGCAATATACAGATTCAATGCAATCCCCATCAAAATCCAAACTCAGTTCTTCATAGAGCTAGAAAGAGCAATTCTCATATTCATCTGGAATAACAAAAAACCCAGGAGAGCTAAAACTATTCTCAACAGTAAAAGAACTTCTGGGGGAATCAGTATCCCAGACCTCAACCAATACTACAGCACAATAGTGTTAAAAAAAAAACTGCATGGTATTGGTACAGTGACAGGCAAGTAGACCAATGGAATAGGATTGAAGAACCAGAAATGAATCCATACACCTATGCTCACTTGATCTTCGACAAAGGAGCAGAAAACATGCAGTGGAAAAGCCATAGCCTTTTCAACAAATGGAGCTGGTTCAACTGGAGGTCAGCATGCAGAAGAATGGGAATTGATCCATTCTTATCTCCTTGTACTAAGCTCAACTACAAGTGGATCAAGGACCTCCACATAAAGCCAGACACACTGAAACTAATAGAAAAGAAACTGGGGAAGACCCTTGAGGACATGGGCACAGGGGAAAAGTTCCTGAACAGAACACCAATAGCTTATGCTCTAAGATCAAGAATTGACAAATGGGGCCTCATTAAATTACAAAGTTTCTGTAAGGCAAAGGACACTGTCAAAAGACAAAACTGCAACCAACAAATTGGGAAAAGATCTTCACCAACCCTACATCTGACAGAGGGCTAATATCCAATTTATACAAAGAACTCAAGAACTTAGACCCCCAGAAAACCAAATAACCCTATTAAAAATAGGGTACAGAGATAAACAAAGAATTTTCACCTGAAGAAATTTGGATGGCTGAGAAGCAGCTTAAGAAATGTTTAACATCATTAGTCATTAGGGAAATGCAAATCAAAACAACCCTGAGATTTCGCCACACACCAGTCAGAATGGCTAAGATTAAAAACTCAGGAGATAGTAGGTGTTGGCGAGGATCTTTCACTGCTGGTGGGATTGCAAGCTGGTATAACCACTCTGGAAATCAGTCTGGTGGTTCCTCAGAAAACTGGGCACAACACTTCTGGAGGACCCTGCTATACTACTCCTAGGCATTTACCCAGAGGATTCCCCAGTGTGTAATAAGGATATAAGCTCCACTATGTTCTTAACAGCCTTATTTATAATAGCCAGAAACTGGAAAGAACTCAGATGTCCCTCAATGGAGGAAAGGATACAAAAAAATGTGGTATATATTCACAATGGAGTACTATTCAGTCATTAGAAACAATGAATTCATGAAATTCTTAGACAAATGGATGGAGCTTGAGAAGAACATCATACTAAGTGAGGTAACCCAGTCTCAAAAGATCAATCATGGTATGCACTCACTAATAAGTGGATATTAGCCTAGAAAATTGGAATACCCAAGACATAATCCACATATCAAATGATGTCCAAGAAGAATGAAGGAGTGGCCCCTGGTTCTGGAAAGGCTCAGTGCAGCAGTGTAGGGCAATACCAGAACAAGGAAGTGGAAAGGGATGGGTGGGGGAACAGGGGCAGGGAAGATGGCTTATGGGACTTTCGAGGAGGGGGGATCCATGAAAGGGGAAATCATTTGAAATGTAAATAAAGAATATATCGAATTAAAAAAAAGAAAAGAAATTTAGATCTTACATACACATAATTGCAGAATTCCAGGTCTTTTTAAATATGTGTAGACCTAAACATAGCTTCTTAGCCCTCTGTTTAGAATGAAGCCCAACCTGACTTGTAACAAGAAAAAGCAAATAATTGTTAAATAAAAACAGCAGAACAAAAAAAAGCAAAAAAAAAAAATTCCATAATAAAAATAAAAGGGAAAATGACCTGTCTAATAATTAAAATTTTATTCTACAAATACATCTTATAAATATAATATATGAGATTGTGTCCCAACCCTTAAAACCTTAAGTTCAAGGAATATTGATCCCCTATGCCTTAGCAATGAACACTCTGATGAGCACACTCAGTGGGGCCTTGATGGGCAGTCAGCCTGTGCCTACTTCAGAGAGAGGAACTGGAGGAAAAGGTGATGTGGAGAAAGCAGAGGCAGTAAGGTTTCCAAAATCTGAGCACCACTGCTCAGATATAGGAAAAGGTTTCATCTGACATTCTAGAATGTTCCACCTGAAGACCAGAAGTCATTTGCTCCCTGATACCCATTAGAAAAATGGAGGAAGGAAACAGAATTTCTCAGTGAATGTATATGAAACATGTTTTGAAATACTTTCTCAATTGTACATTATATTATAAAGTAGGTGCCTTTCCTTTATTACATATATTTATTTCACTCTAAGGGGCTGTGTGGCAATCTTTTTTTTTCTTTCCACTTCTTTTTTGGATGTTTGCTTTATTTACATTGCAAATGTTATCCCTTTTCCCAGTTTTCTCCTCCCAGAAACCCCCATCCCATCCTCCCTCCCCCTGCTTCTATGAGGGTGTTCACCCACCCAACCCACTCCCACCTCCCCACCCTCAAGTCCCCTACTCAGGGGCATCTATCAAGCCTTCATAGAACCAAGGACCTTTCCTCCCCTTGCTGCCTGACAAGGCAATCCTCTTCTACATATGCAGCTGTAGCCATGTGTACTCCATGGGAGCTCTGGAGTGTCTGGTTGGTTGATATTGTTGTTCTTCCTATGAGATTGCAAACCCCTTCAGCTCCTTCAGTCCCTTCTCTAACTCCTCCATTGAGGACCGCATGCTCAGTCCAAAGGTTGGCTGTGAGAATCTACCTCTGTATTTGAAAGGCTGGGCCTCTCAGGAGACAGACATATCAGGCTTTCAACAAGCATTTCATGGCCGAGATTTAGTGACTGTGACTGTATATGGGACAAATCCTCAGGTATGGCCTATCCTTCAGTCTCTGCTCTACACTTTTATCTCCATATGTGTTCCTGTGAGTATTTTGTTATCCTTCTCAGAAGAACCAAAGAACCCACACGTTAGTCTTCCATCTTCTTGAGATTCATGTGGTCCGTGGACTGTATTGTGGATATTCTGAGCTTTTGGGCTAATATCCACTTATCAGTGAGTACATATTATGTGTATTCTTTTGTGATTGGGCTACCACACACAGGGTGACATTTTCTAGTTCCATCCATTTGCCCAAGAATTTCATGAATTCGTCATTTGTAATGGCTGCGTAATACTCCTTTGTGTAAATGTACCACATTTTCTGTATCCATTCATCTGTTGAAGGACATCTGGGTTATTTCTAGCTTCTGGCTATTATAAATAAGGCTGCTATGAAGAGAGTGGAGCATGTGTCCTTATTAAATGTTGGAGCATCTTCTGGGTATATGTCCAGGATTGGTATTGCTGTGTCTTCTGGTAGTACAATTTCCAATTTTTTGAGGAGCCAACAAACTGATTTTCAGAGTAGTTTTATCATATTGCAATGCCACCAGCAGTGGAGGAATATTCATCTTTCTCCATATCCTTGCCAGAACCTGCAGTCACCTGAGTTTTTTATTTTAGCCATTCTGACTGGTGTGAGGTGGAATCTCAAGGTTGTTTTGATTTGCATTTCCCTAATTACTAAGGATGTGGAACATTTCTCTAAGTGCTTCTTGGCCATTTGATATCCCTCAGTTGAAAATTCTTTGTTTAGCTCTGTACCCCATTTATCCTTTGCCTTACAGAATCTTTGCAGTTTTATGAGGTCCCATTTGTTGATTCTTTTTTTCTAATTAGATATATTCTTTATTTACATTTCAAATGTTGTTCCCTTTCCTGTTTTCCCCCTCCCCCAAAAATCCTATAAGCCATCTCCCCATCCCCAATCAAGCCTCCCCTGTTTCCCTGTCCTGGTATTTCTCTACACTACAGCATCGAGTCTTTCCAGAACGAAGGGCCTCTCCTCCTTTTGGTAGTTAACAAAACTATCCTCTACTACCTATGTGTCTAGAGCCATGGGTAACTCCATGGCTCTTTGGTTGATGGTTTTGTCCCTGGGAGCTCTGGGAGTACTGGGTGACTCTTATTGTTTTTCCTCCTGTGGCGCTGCAAACCCTTTCAGCTCCTTGAGTCCTTTCTCCAGCTCTTCCATTGGGGACCCTGTGCTCAGTTCAATGGCTAGCTGAGAGTGTCCCCCTCTGTATTTCTCATGCACTAGCAGAGACTCCCAGGTGACAGCTATGTATAGATATAGTCAGCAAGCACTTGTGGGCATCAATAATAGTGTCTGGGTTTTATAAATATAAGGAATGGATCCATTGGTGAGGTAGTCACTGGATAGTCTTTTCCTCAGACTCTGTTCCACCCTTTGTCTCTGTATCTCCTTCTGTGGGTATTTTGTTCCTCTTTCTACAAATGACCCAAGTATACTTTGTTCTTCTGCCTTCTTGGGCATCATTTGATATGTGAAATGTGTCATGGGTATTCCAAGCATCTGGGCTAATATCCACTTATCAGTGAGTGCATACCATGTGTGTTCTTTGCTGATTGTATTACCTCACTCAGGATCATATTTTCCAGTTCCATACATTTTTCTAAGGATTTCATGAATTCATTGTTTTTAATGGCTGAATAGTACTCCATTGTGTATATATACACCACATTTTCTGTATCTATTTCTCCTTTAAGAGACATCTGGGTTCTGGCTATTATAAATAGGGGTGCTATGAATATAGTGGAGCATGTGTCCTTACTACATGCTGGAGAATCCTCTGATTATGTGCCCAGGAGTGGTATAGCAAGGTCCTCCAGTAGTATTATGCCCAGTTTTCTGAGGAGTCACCAAATTGATTTCAAGAGTAGTTTTACCAGCTTACAATCCCACCAGCAGTGGAAGGGTGTTCCTCTTTCGCTAAAATCTCTCCAGCACCTGCTGGCTCCTGAGTTTTTTATCTTAGCCATGCTGACTGGTGTGAGGTAGAATCTTACAGTTGTTTTGATTTGCATTTCCCTGATGACTAAGAATGTTGAACAGTTCTTTAGGTGCTTCTCAACCATTCCATATTCCTCGGGTGAAAATTCTTTGTTTAGTTCTGTACCTCATTTTTTAATACAGTTATTTGGCTCTCTGGAGTCTAACTTCTTGATTCCACTGTATATACTGGATATTATCCCTCTGTCAGATGTAGAGTTGATAAAGATCTTTTCCCAATTTGTTGAGTGCCATTTGGTCCTATTGACAGTATTCTTTGACTTACAGAAACTTTGTAATTTTATGCGGTCCCATTGGTCAATTCTTGATCTTAAGGCATAGGCTATGATTGTTTTGTTCAGGAAATTTTCCTCTGTGCCCATGTGTTCAAGGCTCTTCCCCACTTTCTTTTCTATTAGTGTCAGTGTGTCTGGTTTTATGTCGAGGTGCTTGATCCACCTGGACTTGACCTTAGTACCAGGAGATAAGAATGGATAAATTTGATTTCTTCAGCATGCTAGTTTCCAGTTCTGCCAGCACCATTTGTTGAAAAGGCTATCTTTTTTCCACTGGATGGATTTAGACCCTTTGTCAAAGATCAAGTGACCATAGGTGTGTGGGTTCATTTCTAGATCTTCGATTCTACTCCATTGAGCTACCTGGCTGTCACTGTACCAATATCATGCAGTTTTTAACACTATTGCTCTGTAGTACTGCTTGAGGTCTGGAATACTGATTCCCCCAGAGGTTCTTTTTCTGTTGAGAATAGTTTTAGATATCCTGGATTTTTGGTTATTCCAGATGAATTTGTGAATTGTTCTTTCTAACTCTATGAAAATTGAGTTGGAATTTAATGGGAATTGCATTGAATCTGTAGATTGCTTTTGGCAAGATGGCCATTTTTACTATCTTAATCCTGCCAACACACAAACATGAAAGATTTTTCCAGCTTCGGAGGTCTTCTTCAATTTCCTTCTTCACAGACTTGAAGTTCTTGCCATACAGATCTTTCACTTGTTTGGTTAGAGTCACACCAAGATACTTTGTATTGCTTGTGAATGTTGGGAAGGGTGTCCTTTCCCTAATTTCTTTCTCAGCTTGTTTATTCTTGGAGTATAGGAAGCCTACTGATTGTTTGAGTTAATTTTATATCCGGCCACTTTGTTGAAATTGTTTATTAGCTATAGGAGTTCTCTGGTAGAGTTTTTTGGGTCGCTTAAGTACACTATCACATTATCTGCAAATAGTAATAATTTGACTTCTTCCTTTTCAATTTGTATCACTTTGATCTACTTTTGTTTTCTAATGCTCTAGCTAGAACTTCAAGTACTATATTGAATAGATATTGAAAGAGAGGGCAGCCTTGTCTAGTCCCTGATTTTAGTGGGATTGCTTCAAGTTTCTCTCCATTTATTTTGATGTTGGCTACTGGTTTACTGTATATTACTTTTACTATGTTTTGACATGGGCCTTGAATTCTTCATCTTTCCAAGGCTTTTAGCATGAAAGGATGCTGAATTTTGTCAAATGCTTTTTCAGGGTCTAATGAAATGACCATGTGATTTTTTTCTTTGAGTTTGTTTATGTAGTGGATTGCCTTGATGAATTTCCATTGCACTGATGGATTTCAATATTAAAAAACCATCCCTCCATCCCTAGGATGAAACCTGCTTGATCGTGGGGAATGATCTATTTGATGTGTTCTTGGATTCAGTTGGCAAGGATTTTATTGAGTATGTTTACATCAATATTCATAAGGGAAATTGGTCTGAAGCTCTCTTTGTTTGAACTTTGTGTGGTTTTGGTATCAGCAAAATTGTGGCTTCATAAAACAAGTTGGGTATTGTTCCTTCTGTTTCTATTCTGTGGAATAGTTTGAAGAGTATTGGTGTTAGGTCTTCTTTGAAGGTCTGATAGAATTCTGCACTAAAGCCATCTGGTCCTGTGCTTTTTTTTTGTTTGGGAGACTGTCAATGACCACTTCTATTTCTTTAGGGGTTATAAGACCAATTATATGGTCTATCTAATAATGATTAAACTTTGGTAGTTGGTATCTGTCTAGGAAATTGTCCATTTCATCCAGATTTTCCGGTTCTGTTGTATATAGGCTTTTCTACTAGGATCTGATGATTTTTTTTTAATTTCCTCAATTTCTGTTGTTATATCTCTCTTTTCGTTTCTGATTTTGTTAATTTGGGAACTGTCTTTGTCCTCTGGTTAGTCTGGCTAAAGGGTTATCTATCTTGTTGATTTTCTCAAAGAACCAGCTCCTGGTTTTGTTGATTCTTTGTATGGTTCTTTCTGTTTCTACTTAGTTGATTTCAGCCCTGAGTTTCATGATTTCCTGCCTTCTACTCCTCTTGGGTGTATTAGCTTCTTTCTGTTTTAAAGCTTTCAGGTGTGCCATTAAGCTGCTAGTGTATGCTCTCTCCAGTTTCATTTTGGAGTACTCAGAATTATTAGTTTTCCTCTTAGCATTGCTTTCATTGTGTCCCATAAGTTTGGGTATGTTGTACCTTCATTTTCATTAAATTCTCAAAAGGTTTTGATTTCTTTCATTATTTCTCCCTTGACCAAGGTATCATTGAGTAGAGCATTGTTCAGCTTCCATGTATATGTGGACTTTCTGTTGGTTTTGTTGCCATTGAAGACCACCCTTACTCCATAGTGATATGATATGAGGAATGAGATAAGTTTGATCTTCTTATATCTGTTGAGGTCTGTTTTGTGATCAATTATATGGTCAACTTTGGAGAAGGTACCATGAGATGCTGAGAAGAAGGGATATTCTTTTGGTTTAGATGAAGATTTGTATAGATATCTGTTAAATACATTTGGTCCAAAACTTAAATTACTTTTACTGTATCTCTGTTTAGTTTGTGTTGCCCTGATTGGACCATTGAGGAGAGTGGAGTGTTGAAGTCACCCACAATTATTTTCTTAGGTGCAATGTGTGCTTTGAGTTTGAGCAGAGTTTCTTTTAAGAATGAAGGTGCCAATAATAAAAACACCAAATGTTCTAAACAAATAAAAAATATTAAAGGCAGTAAGAGAAAAAGGCCAAGTAACATATAAAGGAAGACCTATCAGAATCGCAGCAGACTTTTCACCTGAGACTATGAAGGCTAGAAGGTCCTGGGCAGATCTCATGCAGACTCTAAGAGAACACAAATGCCAGCCAAAACTACTATATCCAGCAAAACTCTCAATCACCATAGATGGAGAAACTAAGATATTCCATGACAAAACCATGTTTACCCAATATCTATCCACAAACCTAGCCCTACAAAGGATAATAGGAGGAAAACACCAATACAAGGAGGGAAACTTCACCCTGGAAAAAGCAAGATAGTAACCTTTCATCAAACCCAAAAGAAGTTAAGCAATCAAATTTAAAAAATAACGTCAAAAATGACAGGAAGTAACAATCACTATTCCTTAATGTCTCTTAACATCAATGGACTTAATGCCCCAATAAAAAGACACAGACTAACTGACTGGATACATAAACAGGACCCTACATTTTGCTGCTTACAGGAAACACACCTCAGGGTCAAAGACAAACACTACCTTAGAGTAAAAGGCTGGAAGACAATTTTTACAAGCAAATGGTCTCAGGAAACAAGCTGGAGTAGCTATTCTAATATCAGATAAAATTGACTTTCAACCCAAAGTCATCAAAAGAGACCCGGAGGGACACTTCTTGCTGGTCAAAGGAAAAATACAACAAGAAAAACTCTCAATCCTGAACATCTATGCTCCAAATGCAAGGGAACCCTCTTTCACAAAAGAAACTTTAATAAAACTCAAAGCACACATTGCACCTAACACAATAATTGTGGGTGACTTCAACACTGCACTTTCCTCAATGGAGCAATCAGGAAAACAGAAACTAAACAGGGACACAATGAAACTAATTGAAGCTTTGAACCAATTAGATTTAACAGATATATATAGAACATTCTATCCTAAAGCAAAAGAATATACCTTTTTCTCAGCACCTCATGGTACCTTCTCCAAAATCGACCATATAATTGGTCACAAGACAAACCTCAACAAATATAAAAAGATAGAACGAATCCCATGCCTCCTATCAGATCACTATGGAGTAAAAGTGGTCTTCAATAGCAACAAAAACAACAGAAAACCCACATACACGTGGAAACTTAACAATATTCTACTCAATGATACCTTGGTCAAGGAAGAAATAAAGAAAGAAATTTAAGACTTTTTAGAACACAATGATAATGAAGACACAACATACCCAAATCTATGGGACACAATGAAAGCAGTGCTAAGAGGAAAACTCATAGTCCTGAGTGCCTCCAAAAAGAAAATGGAGAGAGCATACATTACTAGCTTAATGACACACCTGAAAGCCCTGGAACAAAAAGAAGCTATTTCACCCAGGAGGAGTAGAAGGCAGGAAATCATCAAACTCAGGGCTGAAATCAATCAAGTAGAAACAAAGAGAACCATACAAAGAATCAACAAAACCAGGAGCTGGTTCTTTGAGAAAATCAACAAGATATATAAACCCTTAGCCAGACTGACCAAAGGGCACAGAGAAAGTATCCAAATTAACAAACTTAGAAATGAAAAGGGAGATATAACAACGGAAACTGAGGAAATCCAAAAAATCATCAGATCCTACTACAAGAGCCTGTACTCAACACAACTGGAGAATCTGGAGGAAATGAACAATTTCCTTGACAGATACCAAATACCAAAATTAAATCAGGGCCAAATAGACCATCTAAACAGTCCCATAATGCCTAAAGAAATAGAAGGAGTCATAGAAAGCCTTCCAACCAAAAAAAGCACAGGACCAGATGGTTTCAGTGCAGAATTCTATCAGACCTTCAAAGAAGAGTTAACACCAATACTCTTCAAACTATTCCACAAAATAGAAACAGAAGGAACACTACCCAATTCCTTCTACGAAGCCACAATTACGCTGATACCAAAACCACACAAAGATCCAACAAAGAAAGAGAACTTCAGACCAATTTCCCTTATGAACATCGATGCAAAAATTCTCAATAAAATTCTTGCCAACCGAATCCAAGAACACATCAAAACGATCATCCACCATGATCAAGTAGGCTTTATCCTGGGAATGCAGGGTTGGTTCAATACACTGAAATCCATCAATGCAATCCACTACATAAACAAACTCAAAGAAAAAAACCACATGGTCATTTCATTGGATGCTGAAAAAGCATTTGACAAAATTCAGCATCCTTTCATGCTTAAAGTCTTGGAGAGAACAGGAATTCGAGGCCCATACCTAAACACAGTAAAAGAAATATACAGCAAACCGGTAGCCAGCATCAAACTAAATGGAGAGAAACTTGAAGCAATCCCACTGAAATCAGGGACTAGACAAGGCTGACCCCTTTCTCCTTATCTTTCCAATATTGTACTTGAGGTACTAGCTCGGGCAATTCGACAACATAAGGAGGTCAAAGGGATACAAATTGGCAAGGAAGAAGTCAAACTATCATTATTTGCAGACGACATGATAGTCTACCTAAAGTGACCCAAAAAAACTTCACTAGAGAGCTCCTACAGCTGATAAACAACTTCAGCAAAGTGGCAGGTTATAAAATCAACTCAAGAAAATCAGTGGCCTTCCTATACTCAAAGGATAAGCAGGCCGAGAAAGAAATTAGGGAAATGACCCCCTTCACAATAGCCACAAACAGTATAAAGTATCTTGGGGTGACTCTTACCAAACATGTGAAAGATCTGTATGACAAGAACTTCAATACTCGGAAGAAGGAAATGGAAGAAGACCTCAAAAAATGGGAAAACCTCCCATGCTCTTGGATACGTAGAATCAATATAGTTAAAATGGTCATTTTGCCAAAAGCAATATACAGATTCAATGCAATACCCATCAAAATCCCAACTCAATTCTTCACAGAGTTAGAAAGAGCAATTATCAAATTCATCTGGAATAACAAAAAACCCAGGATAGCTAAAACTATTCTCAGCAACAAAAGAAAGTCTGGGGGAATCAGTATCCCTGACCTCAACCAATACTACAGAGCAATAGTGTTAAAAAACTGCATGGTATTGGTACAGTGACAGGCAGGAGGATCAATGGAACAGGATTGAAGATCCAGAAATGAACCCTCACACCTATGGCCACTTGATCCTCAACAAAGAGGCTGAAAACATCCAATGGAAAAAAGATAGCCTTTTCAACAAATGGTGCTGGTTCAACTGGAGGTCAGCATGCAGAAGAATGCGAATTGATCCATCCTTGTCTCCTTGTACTAAGCTCAAATCCAAATGGATCAAGGACCTCCACATAAAGCCAGACACTCTGAAGCTAATAGAAAAGAAACTGGGGAAGACCCTTGAGGACATTGGTACAGGGAGAAAGTTTCTGAACAGAACACCAATAGCGTATGCTCTAAGATCAAGAATTGACAAATGGGACCTCATAAAATTACAAAGTTTCTGTAAGGCAAAGGACACCATCAAGGGGACAAATCGGCAACCAACAAATTGGGAAAAGATCTTCACCAATCCTATATCAGATAGAGGGCTAATATCCAATATATATAAAGAACTCAAGAAGTTAGACTCCAGAAAACCAAACAACCCTATTAAAAAATGGGGTACAGAGTTAAACAAAGAATTCTCACCTGAAGAACTTCGGGATGGCAGAGAAGCATCTTAAAAAATGCTCAACTTCATTAGTCATAAGGGAAATGCAAATCAAAACAACCCTGAGATTTCACCTTACATCAGTCAGAATGGCTAAGATTAAAAATTCAGGAAATAGCAGGTGTTGGAGAGGGTGTGGAGAAAGAAGAACACTCCTCCACTGCTGGTGGGGTTGCAAATTGGTACAACCACTCTGGAAATCAGTCTGGCGGTTCCTCCGAAAACTGGGCACCTCACTTCCAGAAGATCCTGCTATACCACTCCTGGGCATATACCCAGAGGATTCCCCACCATGTAATAAGAATACATGCTCTACTATGTTCATAGCAGCCCTATTTATAATCGCCAGATGCTGGAAAGAACCCAGGTATCCCTCAACAGAAGAGTGGATGCAAAAAATGTGGTATATCTACACAATGGAGTACTATTCAGCCATTAGAAACAATGAATTCATAAAATTCTTAGGCAAAGGGATGGAGCTAGAGAACATCATACTAAGTGAGGTAACCCAGACTCAAAAGGTGAATCATGGTATGCACTCACTAATAAGTGGATATTAACCTAGAAACCTGGAATACCCAAAACATAATCTACACATCAAATGAGGTACAAGAAGAAAGGAAGAGTGGCCCCTTGTTCTGGAAAGACTCAATGAAGCAGTATTCAGCAAAACCAGAACGGGGAAGTGGGAAGGGGTGGGTGGGAGGACAGGGGGAGAGAAGGGGGCTTACGGGACTTTCTGGGAGTGGGGGGGCTAGGAAAGGGGAAATCATTTGAAATGTAAATAAAAAATATATCGAATAAAAAAAAAACTGGAAAAAAAATGGGGTACAGAGTTAAACAAAGGATTCTCACCTGAAGAACTTCGGATGGCAGAGAAGCATCTTAAAAAATGTTCAACTTCATTAGTCATTAGGGAAATGCAAATCAAAACAACCCTGAGATTTAATCTTACACCAGTCAGAATGGCTAAGATTAAAAATTCAGGAGACAGCAGGTGTTGGAGAGGGTATGGAGAAAGAGGAACACTCCTCCACTGCTGGTGGGGTTGCAAATTGGTACAACCACTCTGGAAATCAGTCTGGTGGTTCCTCCGAAAACTGGGCACCTCACTTCCAGAAGATCCTGCTATACCACTCCTGGGCATATACCCAGAGGATTCCTCACCATGTAATAAGGATACATGCTCTACTATGTTCATAGCAGCCCTATTTATAATTGCCAGATGCTGGAAAGAACCCAGGTATCCCGCAACAGAAGAGTGGATGCAAAAAAATGTGGTATATCTACACAATGGAGTACTATTCAGCCATTAGAAACAATGAATTCATGAAATTCTTAGGCAAAGGGATGGAGCTAGAAAACATCATACTAAGTGAGGTAACCCAGACTCAAAAGATGAATCATGGTATGCACTCACTAATAAGTGGATATTAACCTAGAAAACTGGAATACCCAAAACATAATCTACACATCAAATGAGGTACAAGAAGAAAGGAAGAGTGGCCCCTTGTTCTGGTAAGACTCAATGAAGCAGTATTCAGCAAAACCAGAACGGGGAAGTGGGAAGGGGTGGGTGGGAGGTTGAGGGGAGAGAAGGGGGCTTACGGGACTTTCAGGGAGTGGGGGGGCTAGAAAAGGGGAAATCATTTGAAATGTAAATAAAAAATTATATCGAATAATAAAAAAAAAGGAAAAAAAAGAATGAGGGTGCCCTTGCATTTGGAGCATAGATGTTCAGAATTGAGAGTTCTTCTTGGTGTATTTTTCCTTTGATGAGTATGAAGTGTGCATCTGTGTGTTTTTTGATGACTTTTGGTTGAAAGTCAATTTTATCTGATATTAGAATGGCTACTAAAGCTCGTTTCCTGATACCATTTACTTGGAAATTTATTTTCCAGCCTTTTACTCTGAGGTAATGTTTGTCTTTGACACTGAGGTGTGTTTCCTGTATGCAGCAAAATGCTGAGTCCTGTGTATGTAACCTGTCTGTTAGTCTATGTCTTTTTATTGGTGAATTAAGTTCATTGATGTTAAGAGATGCTAAGGAATAGTTAATAGATGTTGCTTCCTGTTATTTTTGATGTTATTTTTTATGTTTGAGTAGTTATCTTCTTTTGGGTTTGTTGAAAGAAGATTACCATCTTGATTTTTCTAGGGTGTAGTTGCCCTCCTTATATTAGCATTTTCCATCTATTATCCTTTTTAGTGCTGAATTTGTGAAAAGATATTGTATAAATTTTGTTTTATCATGGAATATCTTAGTTTCTCCATCTATGGTAAATGAAAGTTTTGCTGGATATAGCAGTCTTGGCTGGCATTTGTGATTTCTTAGAGTCTGTATGAGATCTTCCCTGGATCTTCTAGCTTTCATGGTCTCTGATAAGAAGTAATTCTGATAGGTCTTCCTTTATATGTTACTTGGCCTTTTTCTCTTACTGCTTTTAATATTCTTTATTTGTTTAGTGCATTTGGGGTTTTGATTATTATGTGATGGGAGGTATTTCTGTTCTTGTCCAGTTTGTTTGGAGTTCTGTATGCTTCTTGTATGTTCATGGGCATCTCTCTCTTTAGTGTAGGTGTAGTGGCTGTTCCTGGTTGTCAACTTGAGTATATCTGGAATGAACTACAATCTAGAATTGGAAGGCTCACCTATGATCCTAATTTGGAGGCTCAGAGATATAAGTTTCTGACCTGGATCTTGGTATGGAGACCTTGAAGCATAGTAGCTAAGACAAGGAGATCTCTGAGTTCAAGAGCATTTGGGATTAAAGGCATGGATGCACACACCTTTAATCTGGGCCATACCCTCTGTTGGAGACCTACAGCCTTTAATCTGGGCTACACCCTCTGCTGGAGATATATATATATAAGGACATTGGAAGAAGGAAGATTCTCTCTCACTCTTCCTTGCCTGCTTACCTCGTGGGACTGAGAAACTGCTAGATCCTTGGACTTCCATCCACAGCTGCTGCTGACCATTGTTGGAGAGTTGGACTATAGACTGTAAGTCATCGACAAATTCCCTAACTATATAAAGACTATCCATACATCTGTGACTCTAGAGAACCCAAACTAATACAGAAATTGGTACCAGAAGTTGTTCTAGAGGAGCAGAAGTATAAGGATGAGTGTTTCAAAATTTTGGAGTTGGTTGGTTAATCCAATAGCACCTTCAACTACTGAAACTTCTCCAGATTCTCTCCCTCCTGGGAGCTCGGAGAATATTGAAGACCCATGGATGAAACTATATCTCAAGCTTAAAGAAGCTAATGCCTTTGATTATCTTGATGAATTAGGTGATTCAGGGGTATACAATACTTTCTCCAAGTTGAGGAAAAAAATCGGAAAATTATTTTGCTGGCTGGTTGCTCTTAGCATCTCAGGAAAAAAACGATGAAGGAAAGGAAGGAGTTGTGTGATAAAATTGAAGAACTCCAAACTCAATTAAACAATCTAAAAGTATCTAAGTGTGCCCTTGAAGAGAATCTACTCTCTAGCAGCCACAGAGCTCAAGTAGCAGAAAATCAAACTGAAGCCCTCATTATAAGGTTGGCTGAATTACAGCAAAAATTTAAGTCTCAACCTCAGAAGGTGTCAGCAGTTAAAGTAAGGGCATTAATTGGCAAAGAATGGGATCCTATAACTTGGGATGGGGATGTGTGGGAAGACCCTGTTGAAATTGAGAATTTTGAATCTTCAGATTTTCAAGAATTTGCTCCAGCTAAAGAAGTAGTACCCTCAGCCCCACCACTTGAAATAATGCCTTCTCCACTTGAGGAAATTAATCCCTCAGAGCCTGATAAACCAGCAGTGACTTTTGCTGACAATACTGATGTTTCTCAAAGTTTCTTCTAGACCTATAACCAGACTCAAGGCAAAGCAGGCCCCTAGAGCGGAGGTAGAAAGTGTAGTACATGAGAAAATACACTATACTAATAAGGAGCTTAATGAGTTTGCTAATTCATTCAAGCAGAAGTCTGGAGAATATGCGTGGGAATGGATTTTAAGGGTGTGGAATAATGGTGGAAGGAACATAAAACTAGAGCAGGCTGCGTTTATTGGCATGGGCCCTCTAAGTGGAGATTCTAGGTTCAATATGGAAGCTCACTCAGTTGCAAAAGGTGTAAAAAGTTTGTTTGATTGGTTGACAAGTATTTATCAAAAGATGGCCTACTGAAAAGGAGTTGGAGATGCCTGATATCGCTTGGCTTAGTGTTGATGAAGGGATTTTAAGGCTTAGGGAAATTGCAATGCTAGAGTGGGTACGTTGTGTAAAACCTAATCCTCCACAGTGGGACGGTCCAGAAGTTATGCCCTTCACCAGTCCTATAAGACACAAACTGGTGAGAGGGGCATCAGCACATTTAAAGAGTTTTGTTCTTGCCCTTTTCCTTGTGCCAGGCCTTAGGGTTGGAGATGCTGCTGCTCAATTAGATGAATTAAATTCCATGGGTTTAATTGGGCCCCGAGTTAACAAGGGCCAGGTGGCAGCATTGAATCACCAGAGACAAGGTGATCGTAGTTATTATTATGGACAGCATAAACAAAACAATGTTTATAATGACATACCCCATAATGGGCAGAGAGGCGGAATATACCAGTTATAATGGTATGGCTCATTTGGACCTTTGGTGCTGGCTAATCAGTCATGGTGTTTCCAAGGATGAAATATACATAGGAAACCTACTGCATATCTGTTTGATCTGTATAAGCAGAAAAATCCTCAAACAAATGATAGAAAGGCTGCATTGGATCGTGGCAAAAGGCAGTCTCGGCCAGTGAATCAATTTCCAGACTTGAGCCAGTTTACAGATCCAGAATCCCTTGAATGAAGGGGTGGCTGGGTTCCCCTGAGGAAGGATCTTGATAAGACACCTAAAAGTTTTGCTGTTAGTCTTTCTCCAATTCTTCCCCAGAGGGACCTACAGCCTTTTACAAAGGTAACTGTACTCTGGGGGAAAGGAAATAATCAGACTTTCTGGGGCTAATGGATACTGGTTCTGAATTGACACTGATTTCAGGAGATCCCAAGAAACATTGTGGCCCTCCAGTTAGAATAGGAGCTTATAGAGGACAGGTGATTAAAATAGTTTTGACTGATGTGTGACTCACAGTAGGTCCAGTGGGTCCCTGAACACATCCTGTGGTCATTTCCCCAGTTCCAGAATGTATAATTGGGATAGATATGCTCAGAAATTGGCAGAACTCTCATATTGGTTCTCTGACCTGTGGAGTGAGGGCTATTATGGTTGTAAAGGCAAAATGGAAGCCTTTAGAGTTGCCTCTGCCAAAGAAAATAGTGAATCAAAAACAATATTGTATTCCTGGAGGAATTACAGAAATTACTGCCACAATCAAGGACTTGAAAGATGCAGGGGTAGTGGTTCCCACCACATCTCCCATTAACTCTCCCATCTGGCCAGTGCAGAAGACAGATGAATCATGGAGGATGACAGTTGATTATCGAAATTTAAATCAGGTAGTAACTCCAATTACAGCTGCTGTACCAGATGTAGTTTCATTACTTGAGCAAATTAACACATCTCCTGGAACCTGGTATGCAGCTATTGACCCGGAAAATGCCTTCTTCTCAGGACCTGTACATAAGGACCACCAGAAGCAATTTGCTTTCAGTTGGCGAGGCCAGCAGTATACCTTTACAGTTTTGCCTCAAGAATATATTAACTCTCCTGCCCTGTGTCATATCTTAGTTAGAAGGGACATTGATGATATTATGCTGACTGGACCAAGTGAGCAGGAAGTAGCAACCACTTTGGATTCATTGGTAACACATATGCGTATCAGAGGATGGGAAATAAATCCGACCAAGATTCAAGGTCCATCTACTTCAGTGAAATTCCTAGGAGTACAGTGGTGTGGGGCATGCAGAGATATTCCTTCTAAGGTGAAAAATAAGTTATTGCACCTGGCTCCTCCCACGACCAAGAAAGAAGCATAACGTTTAGTGGGTCTATTTGGATTCTGGAGACAGCACATTCCTCACTTAGGTGTGTTACTCAGGCCTATTTACTGAGTGACTCGGAAAGCTGCTAGCTTTGTTTGGGGCCCAGAACAGGAGAGGGCTCTTCAACAGGTCCAGGCTGCTGTGCAGGCTGCACTACCACTTGGACCATATGATCCAGCAGACCTAATGGTACTTGATGTGTCAGTGGCAGATATAGATGCTGTTTGGAGTCTCTGGCAGACCCCTGTAGGTGAATCACAGAAGAGACCTTTGGGATTTTGGAGCAAAGCTCTACCATCATCTGCAGACAACTACTCTCCCTTTGAAAAACAGCTCTTGGCCTGCTATTGGGCCTTAGTGGAAACTGAACGTTTGACAATAGGACACCAAGTTACTATGCGACCTGAACTGCCCATCATTAGCTGGGTGTTATCAGACTCTCCAGTAGACTGCACAACAGCAGTCTATTATCAAATGGAAGTGGTATATACGTAATCAGGCCAGAACAGATCCTGAAGGCACAAGCAAGTTACATGAAGAAGTTGCTCAGATGCCTATGGTTTCTACTCCTGTTACAATGCCATCTGCTGCCAAGCATGCGCCTATAGCCTCATGGGGTGTTCCCTATGACCAGTTGACTGAAGAAGAGAAGACTAGGACCTGGTTTACTGATGGCTCTGCACATTATGCAGGCACCACCCAGAAGTGGACAGCTGCAGCATTACAACCCCTTTCTGGGACAAGCCTGAAAGATATAGGTGAAGGAAAATCATCGCAGTGAGCAGAACTTTGGGCAGTACACATGGTATTACAGTTTGTTTGGAAGAAGAAATGGCCAGATGTATGATTGTTCACTGGCTCATGGGCTGTAGCCAATGGATTGGCTGGATGGTCAGGAACATGGAAAGATCACAATTGGAAAATTGGTGAGAAAGACATCTGGGGAAGAAGTATGTGGATAGATCTCTCCAAATGGGCAAAGGATGTGAAGATATTTGTGTGCCATGTAAATGCTCACCAAAAGGTGACTTCAGCTGAGGAGGAGTTCAATAATCAAGTGGATAAGATGACCCGTTCTGTGGACAGTCAGCCTCTTTCCCCAGCCATCCCAGTTATTGCCCAGTGGGCACATGAACAAAGTGGCCATGGTGGCTGAGACGAAGGTTATGCTTGGGCTCAGCAACACGGACTTCCACTCACCAAGGCTGACCTGGCTACAGCTGCTGCTGAATGCCAGATCTGCCAACAGCAGAAACCAACACTGAGCCCCAGATATGGCACCATTCCTCGAGGTGACCAGCCAGCAACCTGGTGGCAGGTTGACTATATTGGACCACTTCCTCGTGGAAAGGACAGCATAAGTAATATGAATGCTTCTATCTTATTTTGTTAAAGATACATTTGTCCCAGAGAGCTGCAGAAGGAGAGAAGCCCCGCGGCCATATTCGCTGCCTGTCAGGACAGAAAAGGGTCACTAGGTACTGTATCACTCTGAGCTTTAGATCTCTGGTGGTGCAAACCGCCAGGAGTCTGCCTCTGCCAAAGAACTGAGTACATAGGAGGTTTGTCTGCCAGCCCGCCGGGCATGGGACCTGTGTCCTGCCCAGAGAGCAGCAGACAAAGAGATTCCCTGTGGCCATATTCGCTCCCTGCCGGGACAGAAAAGGGTCACTAGGTACTGGACCACCCTGAGCTTTAGATCTCTGGGGGTGCAAATCTCCGGGGGTCTGCCTGAACTCAGGAACTGAGCATATAGGCGGTTCATCTGCAAGCCAGTCCTTCGTGGGACCTGTGTCCTATGTGAGAATCAACAGAGGGAGTGACCCCCACCACACCATCTTCGCTCCATAATAGAGCAGAGAACACCTGGTTGACCTTGACAACCTAAGTATAACATTGCTTGAAGAAAGACTGAGCAGGGCTCCAAAGGCACAAAAAAGGAAGGCAGCATATCAGTAATCTGTGCCAGAGGAAACCCAGTCATCCAGTGTTGCAGAAATAACTTTAAAGATCCACAGTAGGTTGAAGCACCAGCCAGTGACAATAAGACCATCTAACACCAGGGAGAACTAGATGGCTAAAGGCAAACATAGGAACGTTACTAACAGAAACCAAGGCATTATGGAAGCTTCTGAACCCAATTCTCCAACAATAGCAAGTTCTGTATACCCCAACACACCAGAAAAAAGATTTGGATTTAAAATCACTGGTCATGATGCTGGTACAGGAACACATGAAGAACATATTTAAAGAAATTCAGGAGAAAATGGATCAAAAATTAGAAGCCCTTACAAGGGAAACACAAAAATCATTGAAAGAAATTCAGGAGAATACAAAAGCCAATAAGGAGGAAACGCAAAAATCACTTAAAGAAATTCAGGAGAACTTTGATCAACAGGCAGAAGTCATGAAAGAGGAAACACAAAAATCTCTTAAAGAATTAGAGGAAAACACAAACAAGCAAATGACGGAAATGGGCAAAAACTTCCAAGATCTAAAAACAGAAGTAGAAACAACTAAGAAAGCACAAAGGGAGACAACTTTGGATATAGAAAACCTTGGGGAGAATTCAGAGACCATAGACACAAATATCAACAACAGAATACAAGAGATAGAAGAAAGAATCCCAGATGCCAAAGATACCATAGAAACCATGAACTCAACAGTTAAAGAAAATGCAAAATGCAAAAAGCTTGTAACCCAAAACATCCAGGAAATCCAGGACACAATGAGAAAGCCAAATCTAAGGATTATAGGCATTGATGAGAGTGAAGATTTACAACTTAAAGGGCCAGCAAATATCTTCAACAAAATTACGGAAGAAAACTTCCCTAACCTAAATAGAGAGATGCCCATGAATATACAAGAAGCCTACAGAACTCCAAACAGACTGGACCAGAACAGAAATACCTCCCATCACATATTAATCAAAACCCCAAATGTATTAAACAAAGAAAGAATACTTAGGGCAGTAAGAGAAAAAAGGCAAGTAAAATATAAAGGAAGACCTATCAGAATTACACCAGATTTCTCACCAGAGACCATGAAAGCTAGAAGATCCTGGGCAGAGCTCATGCAGACTCTAAGAGAACACAAATGCCAGCCGAGACTAGTGAAACTCTTAATCACTATAGATGGAGAAACCAAGATATTCCATGACAAAACCAAATTTACACAATATCTTTCCACAAACCCAGCCCTACAAAGGATAATAGGGGGAAAACACCATACAACGAGGGAAATTATACCCTGAAAAAAGCAGGATATTAAGCTTCTTTCATCAAACCCAAAAAAGATAACCATACACATATAAAATTAAAATCAAAAATGATAGGAAGCAATAACCACTACTCCTTAATATCTCTTAACATCAATGGACTCAATTCCCCATTAAAAAGACATAGACTAACAGACTGGTTAGATAAACAGGACCCTACATTTTGCTGCATACAGGAAACACACCTCAGTGTCAAAGACAAAAACTACCTTAGAGTAAAAGGCTAGAAGACAATTCTACAAGCAAATGGTCCCAGGAAACAAGCCGGAGTTACCATTCTAATATCAGATAAAATTGACTTTCAACCTAATGTCATCAAAAGAGACATGGAAGGTCACTTCTTGCTGGTCAAAGGAAAAATCAAACAAGAAGAACTCTTAATCCTGAACATTTATGCCCCAAATACAAGGACACCCTCATTCATAAAAGAAACTTTACTAAAGCTCAAAGCACACATTGTACCTAACACAATAATTGTGGGTAACTTCAACACTCCACTCTCACCAATGGACAGATCAGGAAAACCGAAACTAAACATGGAGACAGTGAAACTAATTGAAGCTTTGGACCAATTGGAGTTAACAGATATATATAGAACTTTTCATCCCAAAGCAAAAGAATATACCTTTTACTCAGCACCTCATGGTACCTTCTCCAAAATAGATCATATAGTTGGTCACAAGACAGACCTCAACAAATATAAGAAGATTGAAATAATCCCATGCCTCCTATCAGATCACTATGGAGTAAAAGTGGTCTTTAATAACAATAAAAACAACAGAAAGTCCACATACACATGGAAACTGTACAATACTCTACTCAATGATACCTTGGTCAAGGAAGAAATAAAGAAAGAAATCAAAGATTTCTTAGAATTTAATGAAAATGAAGGCACAACATACACAAAAGGGACACAATGAAAGCAGTGCTAAGAGGAAAACTCATAGCTTTGAGTGCGCCCATAAAGAAATTCAAGAGAGCATACACTAGAAGATTAATGGAACAACTGAAAGCCCTGGAACAAAAAGAAGCTAATTCACCCAGGAGGAGAAGAAGACAGGAAATCATCAAACTCAGGGCTGAAATCAATCAAGTAGAAACCAAGAGAACCATACAAAGAATCAACAAAACCAAAAGCTGGCTCTTTGAAAAAATCAACAAGATAGATAAACCCTTAGCCAGACTAACCAAAGGGCACAGAAAGAGTATCCAAATTAACAAAATTAGAAATGAAAACAGAGAGAAGGGGGCTTACGGGACTCTGGGAGTGGGGAAATCATTTGAAATGTAAATAAAAAATATATCGAATAAAAAAAATTAAAAAAAAAAGAAATGAAAACAGAGATATTACAACAGAAACCAAGGAAATTCAAAAAATCATCAGATCCTACTACGAAAACCTGTACTAAACACAACTGGAGAATCTAGAGGAAATGGGCATTTTCATAGACAGATACCAATTACCAAAATTAAACCAGGATCAAACAGACCATCTAAACAGACCCATAACCCCTAAAAAAATAGAAGGGATCATAGATAGGCTTCAGACCAATAAAAGCACAGGACCAGATAGTTTCAGTGCAGAATTCTATCAGACCTTCAAAGAAGACTTAACACCAATACTCTTCAAACTTTTCCACCAAATAGAAACAGAAGGAACACTACCCAACTCTTTTTCGAGGCCACTATTATGCTGATACCAAAACCACACAAAGATCCAACTAAGAAAGAGAATTTCAGGCCAATTTCCCTTATGAATATCGATGCAAAAATACTCAATAAAATTCTTGCCCACCGAATCCAAGAACACATCAAAACAATCATCCACCATGATCAAGTAGGCTTCATCCCAGGGATGCAGGGATGGTTCAATATAAGGAAATCCATAAATGCTATCCACTACATAAACAAACTCAAAGAAAAAAACCACATGATCATTTCATTAGATGCTGAAAAAGCATTTGACAAAATTCAGCATCCTTTCATGATAAAAATCTTGGAAAGGACAGGAATTCAAGGCCCATATCTAAACATAGTAAAAGCAATATACAGCAAACTTTAGCTAACATCAAACTAAATGGAGAGAAACTTGAAGCAATCCCACTAAAATCAGGGACTAGACAAGGCTTCCCCCTCTCTCCATATCTTCTCAATATAGTTCTTGAAGTCCTAGCTAGAGCAATTAGACAACATAAGGAAGTCAAAGGGATACAAATTGGAAAGGAAGAAGTCAAACTATCACTATTTGCAGATGATATGATAGTATACTTAAGTGACCCTAAAAACTCTACTAGAAAACTCCTACAGCTGATAAATAACTTCAGCAAAGTGGCAGTTTATAAAATCAACTCAAGCAAATCAGTTGCCTTCCTATACTCAAAGGATAAGCAGGTTGAGAAAGAAGTTAGGGAAATGACACCCTTCACAATAGCCACAAACAACATAAAGTATCTTGGGTGACTCTAACCAAACAAGTGAAAGACCTATATGACAAGAACTTCAGATCTCTGAAGAAGGAAATCGAAGAAGATCTCAGAAAATGGAAAAATCTTTCATGCTCGTGGATTGGCAGGTTTAATATAGTTAAAATGTCCATCTCGCCAAAGGCAATCTACAGATTCAATGCTATCCCCATAAAAATCCCAACCCAGTTCTTCAGAGAGCTAGAAAGAGCAATTCTCAACTTCATCTGGAATAACAAAAAACCCAGGATAGCTAAAACTATTCTCAACAGTAAAAGAACTTCAGAGGGATTCAGTATCCCAGACTTTAAACACTTTACTACAGAGCAATAGTGATAAAAACTGCATGGTATTGGTACAATGTCAGGCAAGCAGATCAATGGAATAGGATTGAAGACCCAGAAATGAGCCAACACACCTATGGTCACTTGATCTTCGACAAAGGAGCTGAAAGCATCAAGTGGAAAAAAGATAGTCTTTTCAACAAAGGGTGCTGGTTCAATTGGAGGTCAGCATGCAGAAGAATGCGAATCCATTCTTATCTCCTTGTACTAAGCTCAACTCCAAATGGATCAAGGACCTCCACATCAAACCTGACACACTGAAACTAACAGAAAAGAAACTAGGGAAGTCCCTTGAGGACATGGGCACAGGGGAAACGTTTCTCAATAGAAGACCAATAGCTTATGTGCTAAGATTAAGAAGTGACAAATGGGACCTCATAAAACTACAAAGTTTCTGTAAGGGAAAGAACACTGTCAAAATGACAAAACGTCAACCAACAGATTGGGAAAGGATCTTCACCAACCCTAAATCCGACAGAGGGCTAATATCTAATATATACAAAGAACTCAAGAAGGTAGAACCCAGAGAACCAAATAACCCCATTAAAAAGTGGGGTACGGAGCTAAACATGAATTTTCACATGAAGAACTTCGGAGAGCTGAGAAACACCTTAAGAAATGTTCAACATCATTAATCATTAGGGAAATGCAAATCAAAACAACCCTGAGATTTCACCTCACACCAGTCAGAATGGCTAAGGTCAAAAACTCAGGAGACAGCAGGTGTTGGCGAGGATGTGGAGAAAGAGGAACACTCCTCCACTGCTGGTAGGATTGCAAGATGGTGCAACCACTTTGGAAATCAGTCTGGCGGTTCCTCAGAAAACGGCATGACACTTCCTGAGGACCCTTTTATACCACTCCTGGGCGTATACCCAGAGGATTCTTCAGCATGCAATAAGGACACATGCTCCACTATATTCATAGTAGCCCTATTTGTAGTATCCAGAAGCTGGAAAGAACCCAAGTGTCCTTCAACGGAGGAATGGATACAAAAAAAATGTGGTATATTTACACAATGGAGTACTATTCAGCCATTAGAAACAATGAATTTATGAAATTCTTAGACAAATGGATGGAGCTGGAGACCATCATACTAAGTGAGGTAACACAGTCTCAAAAGATCAATCAAGGTATGCACTCACTGATAAGTGGATATTAGCCTAGAAACTTTGAATACCCAACACATAATCCACATATTAAATGATGTCCAAAAGGAATGGAGGACTCCCTGGTTCTGGAAAGAGTCAGTGCAAGAGTATAGGGGAATTCTACAACAGGGAAGCGGGAAGGGGTAGATGGAGGAACAGTGGGAGGGAAGAGGGCTTATGGGACTTGCAGGGAGTGGGGACCCAGCAAAGGGGAAATCATTTGAAATGTAAATAGAAAATATATCAATAGCCGAGCAGTGATGGTGCATGCCTTAATCCCAGCACTTGGGAGGCAGAAGCAGGCGGATTTCTGAGTTCGAGGCCAGCCTGATCTACAGAGTGAGCTCCAGGACAGCCAAGACTATACAGAGAAACCCTGTCTCAAAAAACCAAAAAAAAAAAAAAAAAAAAAAAATCAATAAAAAAATTTAAAAAAGAAACATAAAAAAGGAATTTAAAAAAAGATACATTTGTCTTTCTTCCAATCCCTTTAACATCAATTGGTATTGAAACACTGAAAGAATGTTCCCAAGGGACATTTCCCCATTGTAAATTTACAAATGCGTTTGCGATTGTATGAGGAATAGTTATATCATGTTAGGCGTATTCACAATCTTGTTATTGTTTCATGTGGACATGAGATATTATTTGTGTCAAGTTGACAAGGGGTGGATTGTAGTGGCTATTCCTGGTTGTCAACTTGACTATATCTGGAATGAACTACAGTCTAGAATTGGAAGGCGCACCTATGATCCTAATTTGGAGGCTCAGAGATATAAGTTTCTGACCTGGATCTTGGTATGGAGAACTTGAAGCATAGTGGCTAAGACAAGGAGATCTCCAAGTTCAAGATCATTTGGGATTAAAGGCATGGATGCACACACCTTTAATCTGGGCCACACCCTCTGTTGGAGACCTACAGCCTTTAATCTGGGCTACACCCTCTGCTGGAGATATATAAGGACATTGGAAGAAGGAAGATTCTCTCTCACTCTTCCTTGCCTGCTTGCCTCATGGGACTGAGAAACTGCTAGATCCTTGGACTTCCATCCACAGCTGCTGCTGACCATTCTTGGGGAGTTGAACTATAGACTGTAAGTCATCGACAAATTCCCTAACTATATAAAGACTATCCATACATCTGTGACTCTAGAGAACCCAAACTAATACAGTAGGGAAGTTTTTTTCCTATAATTTTGCTGCAGATATTTGGCCATTTAAATTGTAAATCTTCACTCTCTTCTATACCTATAATCCTTAGGTTTAATCTCATTGTGTCCCGGATTTTCTGTATGTTTTGGGTTACAAGCTTTTTGCATTTTGCATTTTCTTTGATTGTTTAATCAATGCTTTCTATGGTATCTTCAGCACCTGAGAGTCTTCCTTCTATCTCTTGTATTCTATTGTTGATGCTTGCATCTATGACTCCTGATTTCCTTCCAAGGTTTTCTATCTCCAAAGTGGTCTCCCTTTGTGATTTCTTAGTTGTTTTTACTTCTGGTTTTAGATCCTGCATGGTTTTGTTCAGTTCCTTCGCTTGTTTGTTTGTTTGTTTGTTTGTGTTTTCCTGTAATTCTTTAAGGGATTTTTGCGTTTCCTTTTTTAGGGCTTCTGGCTGTTGACCCATGTTCTCCTGTATTTCTTTAAGTGGTTTTCGTCTTTCCTCTTTATGAGCAACTATCGGTTCTACTGTATTTCTTTAAGTGATTTTTGTGTTTCCTTTTTAAGGGCTTCTACCTGTTGACTCCTGTTCTCCTATACTTCTTTAAGGGAGTTATTTATGTCTTTCTCAATATCCTCTATCAGCATCATGAGATGTGATTTTAAATCCAGGTCTTGCTTTTCTCGTGTGTTGGGGTATCCAGGACTTGCTGTTGTTGGAGAACTTGGTTGAGATGATGTCATGTTGCCTTGGTTTCTGTTGGTGATGTTCTTGTGTTTTCCTTTTGCCTTCTGGTTATTTCTGGTCTTAGCTGGTATTGCTGTCTCTGACTGTGGCATATCTGTCACACAGGCCTCTGAATCTGTGCTCCTCAGAGACCTGATCTCTCTCTGCATACACTGGTATGTAAGTACTCTTGTGAGATCTGCTCTCTTGTGGTTGTATTTGGGTGTGTAACTCTGTGGCCTCGATCATCTCTGGGTGTGGGCAGTAATTGGAAGACTCCTGTCCCAGGCTGTTCCTAGGCTCTTGTGTCCTCGGGGTTTCAGGCTGTTTCCTCTGAACAGCAGGGCTGGTCCTACCTGTGCTGCCTGGCCTTTCTGCACCTCTGAGTGGTTATCTACCTCCGTGCTTCTCTTGGATGTGGTATGTGGTGGCAGAGGGTGATCCCAAGCTGAAGAAGGAAACCAGAGGGCTTCCACCAGAGGATTCTGGGTGTGATCCTCTGCTGAGGGTGGTTCTACTTGTGCAGGCAGGCCCCTCCACACTCCTGGGTGGTTAAGCTGCCTCCCTGTGCCACTTGGATATGGCGCACTGTGCCAGAAGATGGTCCCAAGCTGGAGACTGAAAACAGTGCTTCTGCCAGAGGTTTCTGGGTGTGAACCTCTGAGCAGCAGGCATGCTTTTACCTGTACAGACCGGTTCCTCCTCACTCCTGATGGTTAAGCTGCCTCTCCAGACCACCTGGGTATGGTGTGTTGTGCCTGAGGCAATTTGTCGATTCTTGATCTTAGAGCATAGGCCATTGGTGTTCTGTTCATTTCCCCCATGCCCATATGTTCAAGACTCTTTCTGTCTTTCTCCTCTATCAATGTATCTAGTTTTATGTGGAGGTCCTTGATCCAGTTGGACTTGAGCTTTGTACAGGGAGATAAGAATGGATTGTTTTGCATTTTTTAACATGTTGACTGCCAATTGAACCTGAAAAAGACAGCACTATATGTTTAAAAAAAAAATGCTGTCTTTTTTCCACTGGATGTTTTTTTTTTTTTAAACTCCTTTGTAGAAGATCAAGTGACCATAGGTGTGTGGGTTCATTTCTGGGTCTTCAATTCTCTTCCATTGACCCTCCTGCCTCTCTCTGTACCAATACCAGGCAGGTTTTATTACTCTTGCTCTGTAATACAGCTTGAGATCAGGGATTTCAATCTTTTTGTATCTGTTGAGGCCTGTTTTTTGACTAATTATATTGTCATTTTTGGAGAAGGTACTGTGACATGCTGAGAAAAAGGTATATTCTTTTTGCTTTAGGATGAAATGTTCTATAAATATCTGTTAAATCCCTTTGGTTCATAACTTCTGTTAGTTTCACTGAGTCTCTGTTTAGTTTGTTTCCATGATCTGTCCATTGCTACGGGGAATTGAAGTGTGTGTTGAGTGCCGCAGTAGCCCCAATGAGATCTGTAAAGCAAAATTTTACAGACTGAGGCAAGAAATCTTTCTTGGGACTTTGCAGAACACCCCTATTTAGAAGCTGAAAATCTCCCTTGGCAATTTACTCTACTTTTAAAACTCTCCTCCTTCCTAGTAGCCTAAAATAAAAACAAGCAAATTAGGTTGTAAAAGAATCCATCTTGTAGCCAAAAAATTCTGCAATGCTTTGCTCCAATTGTTTATGCAATTACATTTACCTCCCAACAGGATATATATGTAGCATGGCTCCAAATATGGTAGAAAAAGCATTTTTAGCAGCCAGTAGAATTTTCCAGGAATCCTAAAATTACAGGTTCCTTTTGTGTTTTCATCATCCTCACAGGACAGGTGGATTTGAAACAATAGTCCCAGACTAGAAGATATTTACATCTGAAGAACCTCATACAATGCCCTTGCCGAACGGGTGGGTGTTGGGCAAGGTAGAAAGAATTTACATTTGAGTTGGTACAGAGCACAGAGCTGCCTCTATGGAAGCTTGTGAGAAACTGCTTTTGTTTTGCAGACCCCACCTAGGGAGTCTTTGACCAAAACAACCTTCTTAGCTTATCCAGGTGTGATTCTGGATACAGTTTATACTTATGACTCACAGAGACTCACCAGTTAGCTTCTTCTGGCTGGGGCCAGGGGCTGCAACTGGAGCTGATCGCTGGGGGGCCTAGGGCGGCCCTGAGCATGGCACAGAAAAGAATGTGGCGGGCGGACTAGGCAGAGGTACTCTTGGGAGGACATCGTGGGTCAGGCGGCTGTCCAAGCTCTGCAATGCTGCCTTCCTCCCCCAGTAGGCTAGGAATGAGAGCTGTCCTTCCCCAGCTCCTGGGCTAGCCTAAGAGCAGGGGGTGGCACCATGAAGAAGCGGCTTAACTGCATGGGCCAATTGGCCAACCAGACAATGGGCAAACACCTTGTACTGCCCAAGAAAACTGAAGCTTGGACAGATGAACGTGATGCTTAATTTAAGATGTTAAGTTGACTGGACCAGGGGATACCTAGAATAATACACTCAGATCCAAAGACCATCTGGGTGTTTGTGTGTCATTATTGCCAGACCTGTGCCTTCCTAAACCAAAAGGAATCCTGATTATCTAGCAGCTGAGTTTGGACCATGACAGTTGAGCTTTAGTAAAGTTTCTTTTATGAATGTGGGTCCCCTTGCATTTAGGGTATAGTTGTTCAGAACTGAGAGTTCAGTATTATTGTGTGGGGCGTGATGTGTGCTTTGCACTTTAGTTAAGTTTTCTTTTATGAATGTGGGTACCCTTGCATTTGGAGCACAAAGGTTCAGAATTGAGTTCATCTTGGTAGATTTTTTTTTCCCTTGAAGTCTCTATGAAGTGTCCTTCCTTATCTTTTTTGATAACTTTAGGTAGAAAGTCAATTATATTCGATATTAGAATGGTTACTCCAGCCTGTTTTCAGAGACTATTTGCTTGGAAAATTGTCTTCCAACCTTTTATTCTGATGTAGTATCCATCTTTGTCACCAAGGTGCATTTCCTGTATGCAGCAAAATGTTGGGTCCTGTTGATATATCCAGTCTGTTAGTCTATGTCTTTTTATTGGGGAATTGAGATCATTGATGATAAGAGGTATAAGGGAAAAGTGATTGTTACCTCCTGTTATTTTTGTTAGAGGTAGAATTATGTTTATGTAGCTATCTTCTTTTGGGTTTGTTGAAAGATTACCTTCTTGTTTTTTTCTTGGGTGTAGTTTCCTTCCTTGTGTGGTATTTTACATCTAATATACTTTGTTGAGCTGGATTTGTGGAAAGATATTGCGTAAATTTGGTTTTGTCATTGAATACCTTGTTTTCTTCATCTATGGTAAGAGAGATTTGCTAGGTATACTAGCCTGGGCTGGCATTAATATTCTCTTAGGGTCTATATGACATCTGCCCAGAATCTTTCATAGTTTCTGGTGAGAAGTCTAGTGTATTTCTGATAGGTCTGCCTTTATATGTTACTTGACTTTTTTCCCCTTACTGCTTTTAATATTCTTTCTTTGTTTAGTGCATTTGGTGTTTTGACTATTATGTGACAAGAAGAATTTCTGTTCTAGAACAGTCTATTTGGAGTTCTTTAGGCTTCTTGGATGTTCAAGGGCATCTCTTCCTTTAGGTTAGGGAATTTTTCTTCTATAATTTGGTTGAAGATTTTTACTGGCCCTTTAATTTGGAAATCTTTGTTCTTGTACGGGCAGTCTCTATATAGTTAGGGAATTTGTCGATGACTTACAGTCTATAGTCCAACTCCCCAAAAATGGGCAGCAGCAGCTGTGGATGGAAGTCCAAGGATCTACCAGTTACTCAGTCCCACGAGGCAAGCAAGCAAGGAAGAGTGAGTAAATCTTCCTTCTTCCAATGTCTTATATAGATCTCCAGCAGAGGGTGTGGCCCAGATTAAAGGCGTGTGCCTCCATGCCTTTAATCCCAGATGATCTTGAACTCGGAGATCTCCTTGTCTTAATCTTCTGGAATTCATAGCCACTATGCTTCAAAATCTCCATGCCAAGATCCAGGTCAGAAACTTATATCTCTGAGACTCCAGATTAGGATCATAGGTGAGCCTTCCAATTCTAGATTGCAGTTCATTCCAGATAGAGTCAAGTTGACAACCAGGAATAGCCACTACAATCTCTATACCTATTGCCCTAAAGTTTGGTCTTCTAATTGTGTCCTGAATTTCCTGGATGTTTTGAGTTAGGTGCTTTTTGTATTTTGCATTTTCTTTGACTGTTGTGTCAATGTTTTCTATGGTATCTTCTGCACCTGAGATTCTCTCTTCTATCTCTTGAATTCTGTTGGTGATGCTTGCATCTATGACTCCTGATCTTTTTCCTAGGTTTTCTAACTCCAGGGTTGTCTCTCTTTGTCATTTGTTTATTGTTTCCATTTTTAGATATTGGATGGATTTGTTCATTTCCTTTAATTGTTTGATTGTATTTTCCTGTAATTCTTTAAAGGATTTTTGTGATTCCTCTTTAAGGGCTTCTACCTCTTTCCCTGTGTTCTCCTGTATTTCTTTAAGGGAGTTATTTATGTCCTTCTTAAAATCCTCTATCATCATCATGAAAAGTGATTTTAGATCCAAATCTTGCTTTTCCAGTGTGATGGTGTATCCATGACTTGCTATCATGGAAGAATTGGGTTCTGTTGATGCCAAGTTACCTTGGTTTCTGTTGCTTATATTCTTATGCTTGCCTCCTGACATCTGATTATCTCTAGTGCTATCTGTCCTTGCTGTATCTGACTGGAGCCTGTCCTTTCCCTGATCCTGGTTGTGTCAGAACTCCTCAGAGTCCAGCTGTCTCTGTGATCCTATGATTTTGGGATCCTATGATCCTGAGGTCCTGGGTGTGTCAGATCTCCTGGGGTCCTGTGATCCTGTGATCCTGCTTTTGTTAGAGTGCCTAGGAGTGGAGCTTTCTCTGAGTGTTATGGGACTGGCTCAGGGTTCATGCCCAAGATAAACCAGACCAGACCAGAAGGTGCCTGTGCCACTGGTCAGGTGAGGATCCTGTGTCCATGGATTCTACTGGTCCCAGTTACACCCGGTGGTATAGGGCAATGTTAAGTCCTCCTCACCTCCAATACTATGATTCTAGGTGCATTAGAGCAGCTGGAAGTGCTCCTTCTTCTAAGTGTTACAGGACTGGCTGAAGAGTTCATGCCAGTGTGGTTTCAAGGTAAACCAGCCCAGCCTGTGTAGCAATCTTAAGGATAAAGCCACTATAATTTAGTTGAACTTGTTTTCAAACATTTATTTTCATAAGTAGTGTTATAGTCAACACTTTAATTAATTATGTGATTCCACCTTACTGGAAAGAAACAGAGTTGAAAGGGGTGATGTCCTTTTTCTGAAGAGTGTGAACTCAAATGCAGGTCAGTGGGTCTCTGTACCCCTGTACAGTTCTGAGTTTAAATGAAGCTTTAGAGACAACTCATGCTCAGATTACTCAGGCAATTGCTTATTCTCTTTTCATCATTTATTCGATTAGCAGATACATGATTGTAGACGGAGGAATGACATACTGAGTAAAACCTCATAGAATACATGGATCTTCTATGTCAGTATGTTGTGGTTTCATATCATTCCTTACCTCTTAAAAAGCTGTTATTCAAAGTGACATAATTTTGAATTTGAATTTAGTTTATTTTATTGATTTACACATGCTATTTACTCAAAACATTGTCATACATCACCAAAAAGCAATTTACTGAAAAGTCAAATATCAAAAAATCTAAATATTAATCAAATAATTATGCAGTGAAAAGGAAAATAAAATACTATTAGATACCTGCTTTCATGGACAAAGGTATGGTAAATACCAACTCCATAAGGAAATAAGAATAGGTGAACAATCACACACTCCAGTAGGAAGGAACACAGAGGTGTCTGTTTGAAATGTGCACTGTCGATGTTCAGTCATATTAAATGAGTGAGTACAACCTTCAAACTGAAAATTTTGTTCCTAGGAACATATCACTGAGACATTTTCACACTATGTTATTTGCCACAAATAAAGATTGTGGCCAACCTTTTCATCACTAGCAGAGAACAAGGTGAATGCTGAGAGATGAACAGCACGAGGAAAAGCAACCCTCTGATGGTTTAAGAAAGGATACAACCAAAGGCTCATATATTCAACTACTTAGTCACCACTTAGTGAAACTGTTTGGAAAGGGTTAGGAGGTGTGACCTCGTTAGGGGGAGGTGTTTTACTAGGAATGAGCTTTGAAGTTTTCAAAACCCATACCCTCCCTTCTATTTCTCTCTCTTTCACTTTCTATCTTCAACTTGTATATAAGATGTGAGCTCTCAGTTGCTTCTGTGACACCATGTCTGTCTGCCTACCTCTGTATCATTAAATAAAATTATCATTAAATAAAAAGCCCTATACAGAAAAAAATTCACTACTCAAAAATGACTGGCTAGGGGCAAAAGAGGCATAGAAAGATGATTCAGCAGTTAGGTGCACTTGCTCCTAAGGAGACAAGCTCAAATCCTTGTACTTTCATAACAAGCTAGGAGTCCTACACCACCTGTATCTCCAGTTGTAAGGGATCTGATACCTTATTTTGTCCTTTTCTCACTCACAGGTTCATGCATCTTTATACAGACAGACAGACAGACAGACACACACACACACACACACACACACGCACACACACTGCAATCAAACAAACACACACACTGCAATCAAACAAACACATAAATAATGAAATTTAAAATGATTAACTATAAAAAAATAAAAATAAACAGAAGGAGTGGGAGGGTACAAGAGAGATTAGCAAGGAACAATCAAAATATACTATTACTTAGAGAGAGAGAGAGAGAGAGATGTAATATATATCTAGATATATGTAATTTATATCTATATAAAATTATCATAATTAAATCCGTCATTATAATTATATATGTGCCAGTTTTAATAATCTCTAATGATCATTGTTTGTCCAATTCCTATTAAGCCCTAGAGACCTCAAATTGTCAAGAGAGTATAGATCCCTTAGGCCTCAAGTATAAACTCCCTGATGAGGAAGAAACATAGAAGCTTTAGTTGACAGTCACTTTAAACAACAGCAGAGAGAAAATCTGGAAGCAACACCAGTGTAAGTAAAACAACAACAACAAAATGTCATTATTTTCTGCATCAGTTGTGATTACTGCAGTGTGAACAGGAAGCAATGGAACAGAGGCAGAGTCCCAGCATGTCTTACCAAAGCCCAGAGGATGCCTTCCATCATGGTTGAAGGGGTTTGTGTTCATCTGGCTGAGCACTTCCAGGGACAAAAGGTAAAGAAAACATAACTGAGTCAACTATTCAGTTTGGCATACGTTATCACAGCCATTTGGGTGAGCTCACTCAGTGCTGTCCTATGCTGAGAAGTTTGCATACATTTGCTTGCTTGATGCTTGCATTTCTGCACAGCTGGCTCTATGCTTTTCTAACTCTTTTCAGGTTTTAAATGCTCATAGATTCACAGGAGATTTTAAAGATAATTCAGAAAATTCCAACCATACCTTTGGCTAATTCTCCCTCAATGATTTCATCCTGCATAATAGCCCTAGGCTTGCATAATAGCCCAGAACATTGATACTGGTACAATGTCCATATGGTTATGTGGCCTTTTCTCTCTTCTTTAGATAGATTTCCATGACCTTCATGTTAGCCATGATATCCAACAGAGATCTCTCACATCTGCCACTTAAAAACACACTACCCCAATCACCTACTAGTTCTAATTCAAGTCAAACACTAGTCTCAACTTTATTTTAAAATCTTGCCATCTTGATGGCATTTTGAATCAAATCATACACAATAGGACCTTTGCAAATTAGATTGCCATGTAGAGTAACCGATTGTCCATGTTTCTTTCTCTGATTCTAAGTGCTGTTTCACAGTGTAATATGAGATTTGTTTAACCAACAGATTGCTAAAAAACATTTTACCTGTTGACGTTTAAATTATTGCCAATGAAACTTTTTTGAAAGCTTGATTGCACATTTTGTAAAGCATTTTTGCACATTTTGACATAAACATAAGTTTTGTGTGAGCAAAATTAGATATGACTACAGGGACTGGACTATATGTTTGAAGTCTGTAAATACTTCCCAATTACTTTTGTAGAATAGTTATGACATTTTACATGCCCACAACAATCTATGAAAGACCCGTATTAGCTGGGCAGTGGTGGTGCATGTCTGTAATCCCAGCACTTGGGAGCCAGATGCAAGTGGATTTCTGAGTTTGAGGCTAGCCTGGTCTACAGAGTGAGTTCCAGGACACCCAGGGCTATATAGAGAAATCTGTCTTGAAAAAAACAACATCAACAACAATGACACAAAGACCCATAGCTCCAAATCTTTGCCAGCTTTACTTTCACCACTGTTTATGTTAGCAGTGATGATGGCTGAGCGGCAATAGCTCATCATGCTTAGTATAATATTCCATAATGTTCATAATTCAGATCTTCTCATTGACTAATAAAGCCAGAGTGGGTTTTGTATATTTATACATGTATTACCCTGGTGAAATAGTCCTTTCATATATTTTTTCAATTTTCTGATTCAGTTTTTCTTTTATGATTTATGTGATAGTTGTTTATTTGGTTTAGATATAAAACCTTTTTCATCACCTCTGCATTAAGGCTTTCATTTTCTTAACCAAGTTTTAACAAAGTAAAACATTTTATTTTGAAAATTCAATGTATTTGTTTATTTTATCTATTTTACTTTGCACATCATGGAAAATAATTCCTCACTAGCTGCAGGACACACTTTCCCTACTTTTATGTTTTATGACTGTATTTGTGGATTTAAACATATTGTGTACTTTGAGTTATTTTTATGTAGTATGTTGTTTGAATGGAGCATATATCATCATCCTAATGATAGTCAAATAATCTAGTAGAATCATTTTTTTTCAATGATTTTGCATCTTAGTCAAAAACTAATGGATGCACCAGTGTTCAGTTTACTCTTGGGATCCCTATTGTGCTTTCATTGTGAGTCATTCTCTCCAACATTAGAGTGTTCATTACCATAGTGGCATATTTTTTAAAAAAGTCCTAAAAGCAAGTAGAGTACATGCACTTTTCTTCGCTTGGTAATCATTTGTTGACAATTTCATGCAATGTATTTTTAACATTTTACCCTTCACCCAACTCCTCCAAAATCCACACCTCTTTTCTTACTGATCTTGCCCACACACACATATACCTTGTAAACTCATTCAGTCCAGTTCGTGTTACCCAAATACTTATGGATGTGTAGTCATCCACTGGAGCATGGTCAAGCTACTAGGGGCCACACCCATAAAGAAAACTGGTGGTCCCTCCCTCAGAAGTCATCAATTTGCCAATAGCTCGTCAACTAAGAGCTTCATGCCCACCTCCTGTCTCCATGCTGGGATTTTGTCTGGCTTAAGCTACCCCAGGTCCTTTGCTTGTGTATCACAATTGCTATTAGCTCACATGCTCAACTGTCATGCTGTGCCCTAAAAACAGTTTTGCTCCCTTTCTCTTTCTTCTTTCTTTTTCTTTTAAATTAGTAATACTTTATTTACATTTCAAATGATTTCCCCTATCCTGGCCCCTCCCACCCCCAAAATCACATAAGCCATTTCCCATCCCCTTGTTCCCCAATCAGCCTTCTCCTGCTTCCCTGTCCTGGTATTCCCCTACACTGCTGCATCAAGCCCTTTCAGGACCAGGGGCCTCTCCTCCCTTTGATGTCCAACAAGGTCATCCTCTCCTGCCTATGCATCTGGAGCCATGGTTAACACCATGTGTAAAATCTGGTTGATGATTTTGTCCCTGGGAGCTCTAGGATTACTAGGTGGCTCATATTGTAGTTCCTCCTGTGGTGCTGCAAATCCCTTCAGCTCCTTGGGTCCTTTCTCTAGCACCCCTATTAGGGACCCTGTGCACACTTCAATGGCTGGCCGAGAGTGTCCCCCTCTGTATTTCTCATGCATTAGCAGAGCCTCCCAGGTGACACCTATATCTGACTCTGGTCAGCAAGTACTTGTGGGCATCGATAATAGTGTCTGGGTTTTGTACCTATTAGAAAGAGCAATTCTTAAATTCATCTAGAATAATAAAACCCAGGATAGCTAAAACTATTCTCAACAGTAAAAGAACTTCTGGGGGAATCAGTATCCCTGACCTCAAGCTGTACTACAGAGCAATAGTGTTAAAAACTGCATGATATTGGTACAGTGACAGTACCAATGGTACAATAGATCAATGGAATAGAATTGAAGACCCAGAAATGAACCCACATACCTATGGTCACTTGAGATTTGACAAAGGAGCTAAAACCATTCAGTGGAAAAAAGATAGCTTTTTTTAAATATAATCTTCATTTACATTTCAAATGCTAAAACTTTCCTGGTTTCCCCCTCCCTGAAAACCCCCAACCCCTCCTTTCACCCCCTGCCTCCACTTATATGCCCCTCCAACAGACCCACTCCCACCTCCCCCCCATTTCCTTTTGTTGGGGCTTCTATTAACCCTTCACCTGACCAAGGACCACTCCTCCCACTGATGCCCAACAAGGCATTCCTCTGCCACATTTTTGACTGGAACAATGGGTACCCTTTGGTTAATGGTTTACTCCCTGGGAGTCCTGGGGCATCTGGGTAGCTGACATTGTTCTTCGCATGGGGCTGTAAACACCTTCAGCTCCTCTAGACCACCCTTCAACTCCTCCACTGGAGACCTCACGCCCAGTCCAATGGTTGGTTGCTAGCATCTGCCTCTGTATCTGTAAGGCTCTGGCAGGGCCCCTCCAGAGACAACCATGACATGCTCCTTTTGGTAAGCACTTCTTGTCATCCATAATAGTGTCAGAGTTTGGTGACTGAAAGATAGCCTTTTCAACAAATGGTGCTGGTTCAACTGGCAGCTGGCATGCAGAAGAATGCAAAGTGATCTATTCTTATCTCCTTGTACTAAGCTCAAGTACAAGCAGATCAAGGACCTCCATATAAAACCAAAAACACTGAAACTAATAGAAAAGAAACTGGAGAAGAGTACTGAGCACATGGGCAAAGGAGAAAATTCCCTGAAGAGAAAACCAATAGCTTATACTCTACTTATAACTGAAATTCTCAAATAAGAAAATAAATGTTTAATAGAATTAAAAAAAGATCAAGAATTGACCAATGAAACCTCATAAAATTACAAAGTTTCTGTAAGACAAAGGACATTGTCAATAGGACAAAACAGCAACCAACAGGTTGAGAAAGGATCTTTACCAATCCTACATCTGATAGAGGGCTAATATTCAACATATACAAAGAACTCAAGAAGTTAGACTCCAGAGAAGCAAATAACCCTATTAAAAAATGGGGTATAGAGCTAAACAAAGAATTTTTAACTGAGGAATATCGAATGATTTAGAAGTACCTAAAGAAATGGTCAATATCCTTAGTCAGCAGGAAAATACAAATCAAAACAACCCTGAGATTTTACCTCACACCAGTCAGAATGGCTAAGGTCAAAAACTCAGGAGACAGCAGGTACTGGTGAGGATGTGGAGAAAGAGGAACACTCTTCCACTGCTGGTGGGATTGCAAGCTGATACAACCACTCTAGAAATCAGTTTGGTGGTTCCTCAGAAAACTGATCGTAATACTACTGAAGGACACTGTTATACCACTCCTGAGCATATACCCAGAGTATTCTCCAGCATGAAATAAGGACACATGCTTCACTATGTTCATAGCAGCCTTATTTATAATAACCAGAAGCTGGAAAAAACCCAGATGTCCCTCAACTGAGGAGTGGATACAGAAAATGGAGTATATTTACACAATCGAATACTAGTCAGCTATTAAAAACAATGAATTCATGAAATTCTTAGGCAAATTATTGGGTGGAACTGGAAAATACCATCCTAAGTGAGGTAACCCAATCACAAAAGAACACACATGGTATGCGCTCACTGATAAGTAGATATTAGCCCAGAATCTTGGAATACCCAAGACACAATTCACATATTAAATGATGCCCAAGAAGAAGGAAGAAGAAAGTGTGGATACTCTGGTCCTCCTTAGAAGAGGGAACAAAATATCCACAGAAGGAGATTCAGAGACAAAGTGTGGAGCAGAATCTGAGGAAAAGACCATCCAGAGAATACCCCACCTAGTAATTCTTCTTTTCTTTTTCTTTCTTTCCTTCTTTCTTTCTTTCTTTCTTTCTTTCTTTCTTTCTTTCTTTCTTTCTTTCTTTCTTTCTTTCTTTCTTTCTTCCTTCCTTCCTTCTTTCCTTCCTTTCTCCCTCTCTCTTTCTTTCCTTCTTTTTGTATTTTACCTTCTTTTTTCCTTTTTTTTTTTTGGTTATTTTACTCATTTGCATTTCAAATGTTATCCTCCATCCAAGTATCCCTCCACAAGCACCCTATCCCCTCCTCCATCACCCCTGCCTCCATGAAGGTGCTTTCCCACCCACCCATCCACCCACTCCTGCTCAGAGACCTAGTGTTCCTATATCCTGGTCATCAAGTCTCCATGGGACCAAGGAGCTCCCTTCTCAGTGATGCCAGATAAGACAGTCCTCTGTTACATGTCCAGCAGTAGCCATGGGTACCCAATGTCTATTCTTTAGTTAGTGGTTTAGTTTCTGGGGTTCTTCCTGTGGTGTTTCAAACCCCTTCAGCTCCTTCAATCCTTGCCATAATTTCTCCACTGGGGTCCCTGCATTCAGTCTGGTGTTTGGCTGTGTATATCCACATCTGTATTGGTCTAGCTCTGCAGATCCTCTCAGGGGACAGCTATACTGGACTCCTGTCAGTAAGCACTTCTTGGCTTCAGCAATAGTGTCTGGGTTTGGTGCCAGCAGATGGGATGGATCCCTAAGTGGGTCAGTCTCTGGGTGGCCTTTTCTTCAGTTTCTGCTCCAGTTTTTGTCCCTGAATTTCTTTTTGACAGGAGGAATTCCGGATTAATATTTTTGAGGTGGATAGATGGCACCACCCCTCAGCTGAGGGCTCTTCCTATCCACTGGATATAGTCCCTACAAGTTCTATCTCCCCTTTATTGGGTATTTAGGCTAAAGGCCTCCCTGTAGGGTTCAATGGCCTCTCCTTCTATGGCTCAGGAATCAACAAGAAAAAGCGCCGCCCCTTTCTTCATGACCCCTGTGCCTTAGAAAGAGAGGTCATTGTAGAGACTGTTATTTGTGGCTGAGAGTTCTGCAATCTCTCATTCTCTGGCCCTTGACAATTTGACGATCTCTACGTTAATAGTCATCCCTGAATAAAGAATCTTCTCTGAGAAGAGTTGAGGATGTATTAATCAAAGGGTGAAATGGTAAGTTATTGGAAATTGCTTTAAAACTATTTCAATTCTGCAGAATAATTGCAGTAGGTACTCTACTAGGGCATAAATACCACATAGCCACAGATTGACAGTCCTTGACAAGCAGCCACCAGGTTTGGACATGGGGAGAGGCCCAATTCATACACTTAATTTTTTTTTATTAACTGGTTTAGATATTTTAACTAACTTTTCTCTTCAGCATCAATTTTTCAATAATTCCTGAAAATTAATAGGCACAGTCACATCTTTTTAGCAGTTAAAAAGACTGACACTTCATTGTGCTGAGTGCTACAGTAGTGAACAGTGTTCCTTTGCAATATTTATTATTTTTATCAATATTTTCTAATTTTCTCTATAGTAATCTTTTATATATATATATATATATATATATATGTGTGTGTGTGTGTATATATATATATATAAAATGTTTGTACTTAAATATTTCATTTATTTATCCACTGGTAAAATTATATTTTAAGTCTCAATTCCCACCAGTCTATTGCCAGTATAGAAATGCTGTTACTGTTCATATGGTCACCTTTATTGTGAAATTTCACCAACTCCTTAACATAGAGCATTGTATCTTTTGAAAATAGGACAGTGCTGTTTTGGACTTCCTGAAATGTGTTACTGGGTAGAACATTCTGAAATATAATGACAATCAGAACAGGAGTAAAGGTATAGTCACCTTTTTCTTGATCTTAGGAGGCAAGCATTTAGTCTCTAATCATCACTGATAATTTCTGTAGATTTTTATTACTGAATAAGAACTAATATTAGGAAGTGTTTTGTACAGTAGTGAAGAAGTATTGAAATTTTCCAAATGACTTTATCCACTAATTTATTTGATTATTTTTCTTCTTTCTGCTGTAAAAGTCTTTCATTACACTGATTGGTTTCCACATCTGAAACCAGAGCAATCATGGACTAAATCCCACTTGATTATGTATGCAATTATGAATGTGTGTCCAAATTAAACTTTTGATATTTAGTTTTTTAAATATATCTTGCTTTCATATTATGTAAGGTTCTGGGGAGGAGTTTTCTCTTTACATACTATCTATATCTGGCATTAGTGAATAAGTTACTCAGAGTAAGTCAAAAATCATCTTTCTACATAATATTTACTTCTGCCTTAATTTTGATGTATTCTCCAGGAACATATTTCAGTTGCAATTATGTATTTTGTGTGTGTGCCATTGTGTGTGTGTGTGTGTGTGTACTAAGAGTATTATCTGTTTATTCATAAGGAGTTCCTTTAATTATAAAATTGTATTGTATATATAAATTTGTATTTATGCATTATGCTTCATATTATAAATATAACAAATACTTATATTATATTTTACATATTAAATATGCTTTTTGTATAATATATTGTGAAAATATAAATATATTTTATGTATTTATATATTTATAAATATATATTTCTATTTATAATAATTTATAATGTAAATATAAATATTTATAAATATATTGAATATATGATTATTTGATTACATAAATAATATTTTCAAGGTATAAAAGTCTATTTATATGAATTATAATTATATGAACAAAATTCAACTCTGTTGAGTATGATACAGAATGAAAAAATACCTAGTGTTCAACACTAGGATATATTCTTCAGTAGTTATTTCAACACTAGCATATATCCTTCAGCAGTTATTTTTCCTTTTTTCATCGGCAAAGGGTGTTGATGGTTTTCTGAGTTGTTTGAGACAAAATATAATGCTCTTTAATCATATTTCCTGCTTTTTCCCATGGTGTTTATTTCTGTCTTCTGGCTTGTGATATCTGGTGACCTGTGTTGAGTATTTACACTGTAACTCACAGAAGCTCTGTTGCCCATGGTAGACTGATGGCCTGTGAGCTACAGTCAAATTTGTAACTGGTAATCTGCTTTATCCTCATAGTTTTACTACTTCTTTTGGTCCTCTACAGGGAGCTCTATCAATACCAGTCCCTGAACATTTTAGGGATTCTACAAGATAAAAGTAGTCAATCACAAGCTTTCCCTATTTCTGTCTTAGGATTTGATCTACTTGATGCTAATAAATCAGTAATAAACAATGCTGATTCCATCTTTTGAGGTACAAATTGTACTTCAGAATGGTATATTTATGGCCTTTACAAACTTTTGTTGTACATTTCATTGAAATAACACCCCTTTAAAATAAGACAGACAGGGAATAGAGAGATGAATCCATGGTTTAAAACACTTGCTGTTCTTTCAGAGGGCTCAAGTACAGTTTCCAGTACATAGATTGTGATTCACAAGTGAGTATAACTCAAACTCCAGGGGATCAGAAACCCTTTTCTGGCTTCTGCAAACACACACACACATACACACACACACACAGAGAGAGGGGGGGGGAAGAGAGAGAGAGGGGAAGAGACAGAGACAGAGTCAGAGACAGAGACAAAGACCGTGACAAAGACAGACAGAGACAAGAAATAACTTTTAATCTTTAAGAAGAGTTTACTTCTTATTTTAAAAAAAGAACATCACTAAAATTCAGTGACATAATCCAGCATAATTATCAGTCACATCAAGTACTATGTAAAGTGCACAGCAAGAAGTAGAACTACTTTAAACTCACTATGTTCCTCAGAGCTCACCTCTGGAAACATTTCACAAAGTTACAGAGTTCAGTCATCACCTAAGTTGAATAATATGAAACCACCAAAATTGTGTAGACCTTATAAATTTCTCAAAAAGAGCTTTTCTGCTAATTTCAAGAGTTTGACACACAATCAATAAACTAATAAAACATAAATGTGTAAAAATTATATACGCTTCTTGAAACAGTCAAAATTTTATGTGTATATTCCCATACACAAATACAAATGCCTATATAATAGAAAAGTATGAGATTTGTGTTCTTACAATTGTATATTCAAAGTTGAAATTGCCATGAAGTATTCTTTACTTTTAAATGAATCAATTCCTCAAATACACATGCAAAACAACAAACCTATTTATTTATGTCTTTATTTTGAATATCAAAGTAAAGAATTGAGTGAAAAATGAGAATTTTCTTAATTCTGATTAATGATTCTTTCTTATTTTGCTACTTTTCTTGATCACCTATAGACTCTTGGAAGCTATGTCACAAGGCAATGCCACTGAAGTCACTGACTTCTATCTTCTGGGATTTGGAGTCCAGAGAGATATTCAATGTGTCCTATTCAGTGTGTTTCTTGTTATATATGTGACATCCATGGTGGGCAACAGTGGGATGATCCTCCTCATCAACACTGACTCCAGACTTCAGACCCCCATGTATTTCTTCTTACAACATCTGGCTTTTGTTGATATCTGCTACACATCTGCCATCACTCCCAAGATGCTGCAGAACTTCATAGTAGAAGATAAATCAATAACTTTTAAGGGATGTGTAATACAATTATTTATTTATGCAATATTTGCAACCAGTGACTGTTATCTTCTTGCTGTTATGGCAGTGGACCGATATGTGGCAATCTGTAAGCCCCTTCGCTACCCCATAATCATGTCTCGACAAGTTTGTATTCAGTTGGTAGCTATTTCATATCTCATGGGATCAATAAATTCCTCTGTACACACAGGATTTACATTTTCATTGTCCTTCTGTAAGTCAAAAATCAATCACTTTTTCTGTGACATTCCTCCAATTGTCAGTCTTTCATGCTACAACAATGATACTAATTTCCTGCTAATTTTGATTTTTGTTGGATTTAACCTGACATTCACTGTGTTGGTTGTTATCTTCTCCTACATATACATCATGGCTGCCATCCTAAAGATGTCCTCTACTGCAGGGAGGAAGAAAACCTTCTCCACGTGTGCCTCCCACCTAACAGCAGTCACCATTTTCTATGGAACCCTTGCTTACATGTACTTACAGCCTCATTCAGACAATTCCGAGGAGAAAATGAAAGTGGCCTCTGTGTTTTATGGCATTGTGATCCCCATGCTGAACCCTCTGATCTATAGCTTGAGAAACAAGGAGGTCAAAGATGCTATAAAAGCCATAGGGAAAAAGTTCCTAAAATTAGATTTAAATTATTGAAATGCAGTACATCATATTATCAAGTAGACTACTTACAATTCATCTAGAATGTCCATAAACCATAACTGTAACACATTTTGTAATTTAGAAACATTGATCTTTGAAATCAAGTCCAGAGACCCTTTCATTCCTAGAACATTTGAAAACATCTCACACTTCTGATGAGAAGTATATTCGTGGAGATTATTCAAATTCCAAGAAGGAAATGTATGTCTGAAAAGAATCTTATTTACAATGTATTTAAGAAATAGAAAATCTCTACTTGTACACTATCATTATCAAAATTAATGATCATTATATATTTATTTTTAAACAGATCTCTAAATTATTTACAATGATGTCCATTGCCAGTTCTGTTCAGATTATTGCAAAGAATCATGATGTTAAATAAATTTTTCTATCTACAAAACATCCTTTACCCAAACTATCATCTCTGCTCTATATTTACTCATTCATTACTTTTCCTGATACTTGAAAGTTATGTTATTGACCATCCTCTTAATTTATTTATCTCCATCTTTGGGAAAGGAACTACTGGGAACATATCCTATTTATCTCCAATAGAGATAATTTTTAATGAAGTCATCTAAAAACATACTGGAAAAGCCCACTTTAAAAGCCGTATGAATCACTTTTGTTTAGATAAATCACTGCAAACTACAGAAACTTGATGGGAATTCCAGTGGAACCAAAGAATTCTTGGAGTCAAAATCAACCATTAGCAGAAAAGCTGTAGTACCATATTGTACCTCACATCAGTATGTAGGAAACATTGACTGAAAAATAGTAGTTTGTCACTCAAAGTAAATTGTATTTCAGGAGACTCTTTGATTAAACTATATGATATGCCTGCCATAGACACATATACAAAACCCTAGCCTTTAATTAAAGTCTCTGAAGACAAAAATACTCATTAATATACCATCTATGTTTATTTTTTTCAGAAATTTACTAGTTAAACTTTAATCTACTTTTTAAATTTTTGTATGTATGAGTACTTTTGCCTTATTGTGTGTCTGTACACGACTGGCATGTGTGTTGTCTATAGATTCTAGAAGAGAGCTTCAGATCTCCTTGAACTAGCACTGTGGGTGGTTATGAACTATGTCAGTACTAAAAAGTAAACCCAGGTTCTCTCGAAGAGCAACCAGTGCTCCAACTGTTTAGCCATATTTTCATCACCTTTACACAGCTTTCAAAATTGATAAACAAGGCATGCACACAAATGAGTTGAATATATCCAATGATATAGGCTTAGCAGTACCTAAACCTCACCTACAACAAACTCAAGATGGCAGATCATGATTTCTGAATTCTAACAACCTTTCCCAAGTACTACTATAGATGCTCAACTTTGCATTCAGAATTGGAAAGGCAGGCTTGAGCCATCATTCAATAAAGTCCTTGGGTTTACAAAGTCTTTTGTAAGCAAAAGAACCTGACTTTTAATTCCAGAACTCACTTGAGAAGCAGAAGACCCCTTCTTTGGGTATCACCCCTCTCTGGGACATCCAGATGAGTTTCAAGAAATTATTCTTTAAAAAAAATTTCCAGAGTTTCGGCGGCGGCGGTGGCGGCGGCGGCGGTGGCGGCGGTGGCGGCAGCAGCAGCAGTGCAGCAGTGGCTGGTCCAGCTGAAGGGCCATCAGCAGTGGAGCCAAGGCGACACAGGGTCCAGTTAGGCCCTGCGCCCACGACCACTGACCTTCGCTGACCAGCCGGGCTACAAGCAGCTGTGGTTTTGCGGCGCCCTTCCGCTGCACAGAAGCCACTTCAGAATTCGGCCTCCCGTCAGTCAGGAGAGGCTCACCTCCATCTTGGTTTCCGACTCCAGAGAGATCAGACAGACTGAGATCAGCCTGGGCTGTGGCACCACATCTCCAGGTCCTGCAAGAGGCTAGAGGGGCTTCCAGGCGGCCAGCTGGGAGAAGTCAGTGTGCTCCGGTGAATCCAGGGGGCCCCAGCGGGAGCCTTCAGGTGCCTGCTTCGGGATCTGAACAGCCTGGGCAGCAGCACCCTGTCTACAGTCAGTGCAGGAGGTAAGCTGTGCACCAGAGGCCAACTGGGAAGGGGCAGCTTGCACTGGTGAGTCCAGCACTGACAAGACCAACTAACACCAATGAGAACTAGATGGCAAAAGGCAAACGCAGGAACGTCACTAACAGAAATCAAGGCAATATGGCAACATCTGAACCCAATTCTCCTCTACCAACATGTCCTGGATACCCCATCACACCAGTAAAACAAGATTTGGATTTAAAATCACTGGTCATGATGCTGGTACAGGAACACATGAAGGACATACTTAAAGAAATTCAGGAGAAAATGGATCAAAAGTTAGAAGTCCTTGCAAGGGAAACACAAAAATCATTGAAAGAAATCCAGGAGAATACAAAAGCCAACAATGAGGAAACGCAAAAAACACTTAAAGAAATACAGGAGAACTTTGGTCAACAGGCTGAGGTCATGAAAGAGGAAACAGAAAAATCTCTTAAAGAATTACAGGAAAGCACAAACAAGCAATTGAAGGAGCTAAGCAAAACCATTCAGGATCTAAAATCAGAAGTCGAAACAACTAAGAAAACTCAAAGGGAGACAACTTTGGAGATAGAAAGCCTTGGGAAGAAATCAGGGGACAGAGATGCAAATATCAACAACAGAATACAAGAGATAGAAGAAAGAATCTCAGATGCTGAAGATTCCATAGAAACCATGGACTCAACAGTTAAAGAAAATGCAAAATGCAAAGAGCTTGTAACCCAAAATATCCAGGAAATCCAGGACACAATGAGAAGACCAAACCTAAGGATTATAGGCATAGATGAGAGTGAAGATTTACAACTTAAAGGGCCAGCAAATATCTTCAATAAAATTATGGAAGAAAACTTCCCTAACCTAAAGAGAGAGATGCACATGAATATACAAGAAGCCTACAGAACTCCACACAGACTGGACCAGAACAGAAATACTTCCCGTCACATAATAATCAAAACACCAAATGTTCTAAACAAAGAAAGAATATTAAAGGCAGTAAGAGAAAAAGGCCAAGTAACATATAAAGGAAGACCTATCAGAATCACAGCAGACTTTTCACCTGAGACTATGAAGGCTAGAAGGTCCTGGGCAGATCTCATGCAGACTCTAAGAGAACACAAATGCCAACCAAAACTACTATATCCAGCAAAACTCTCAATCACCGTAGATGGAGAAACTAAGATATTTCATGACAAAACCAAGTTTACCCAATATCTATCCACAAACCCAGCCCTACAAAGGATAATAGGAGGAAAACACCAATACAAGGAGGGAAACTTCCCTGGAAAAAGCAAGATAGTAACCTTTCATCAAATACCCAAAAGAAGTTAAGCAATCAAATTTTAAAAATAATGTCAAAAATGATAGGAAGTAACAATCACTATTCCTTAATATCTCTTAACATCAATGGACTTAATCCCCCAATAAAAAGACACAGACTAACTGACTGGATACGTAAACAGGACCCTACATTTTGCTGCTTACAGGAAACACACCTCAGGGTCAAAGACAAACACTACCTTAGAGTAAAAGGCTGGAAGACAATTTTACAAGCAAATGGTCTCAGGAAACAAGCTGGAGTAGCCATTTTAATATCAGATAAAATTGACTTTCAACCCAAAGTCATCAAAAGAGACTCTGAGGGACACTTCTTGCTGGTCAAAGGAAAAATACAACAAGAAGAACTCTCAATCCTGAACATCTATGCTCCAAATGCAAGGGCACCCTCTTTCATAAAAGAAACTTTATTAAAACTCAAAGCACACATTGCACCTAACACAATAATTGTGGGTGACTTCAACACTGCACTTTCCTCAATGGACCGATCAGGAAAACAGAAACTAAACAGGGACACAATGAAACTAATTGAAGCTTTGGACCAATTACATTTAACAGATATATATATATAGAACATTCTGTCCTAAAACAAAAAAATATACCTTTTTCTCAGCACCTCATGGCACCTTCTCCAAAATCGACCATATAATTGGTCACAAGACAGACCTCAACAAATATAAGAAGATCGAACTAATCCCATGCCTCCTATCAGATCACTATGGAGTAAAAGTGGTCTTCAATAGCAACAAAAACAACAGAAAACCCACATACACGTGGAAACTGAACAATATTCTACTCAATGATACCTTGGTCAAGGAAGAAATAAAGAAAGAAATTAAAGACTTTTTAGAACACAATGAAAATGAAAACACAACATACCCAAATCTATGGGACACAATGAAAGCAGTGCTAAGAGGAAAACTCATAGCCCTGAGTGCCTCCAAAAAGAAAATGGAGAGAGCATACATTACCAGCTTAATGACACACCTGAAAGCCCTAGAACAAAAAGAAGCTATTTCACCCAGGAGGAGTAGAAGGCAGGAAATCATCAAACTCAGGGCTGAAATCAATCAAGTAGAAACAAAGAAAACCATACAAAGAATCAACAAAACCAGGAGCTGGTTCTTTGAGAAAATCAACAAGATAGATAAACCCTTAGCCAGACTGACCAAAGGACACAGAGAAAGTATCCAAATTAACAAACTTAGAAATGAAAAGGGAGATATAACAACGAAAACTGAGGAAATCCAAAAAATCATCAGATCCTACTACAAGAGCCTGTACTCAACACAACTGGAGAATCTGGAGGAAATGGAAGATTTCCTTGACAGATACCAAATACCAAAATTAAATCAGGACCAACTAGACCATCTAAACAGTCCCATAATGCCTAAAGAAATAGAAGGAGTCATAGAAAGCCTTCCAACCAAAAAAAGCACAGGACCAGATGGTTTCAGTGCAGAATTCTATCAGACCTTCAAAGAAGAGTTAACACCAATACTCTTCAAACTATTCCACAAAATAGAAACAGAAGGAACACTACCCAATTCCTTCTATGAAGCCACAATTACGCTGATACCAAAGCCACACAAAGATCCAACAAAGAAAGAGAACTTCAGACCAATTTCCCTTATGAACATCGATGCAAAAATTCTCAATAAAATTCTTGCCAACCGATTCCAAGAACACATCAAAATGATCATCCACCATGATCAAGTAGGCTTTATCCGGGAATGCAGGGTTGTTTCAATATACAGAAATCCATCAATGCAATCCACTACATAAACAAACTCAAAGAAAAAAACCACATGGTCATTTCATTGGATGCTGAAAAAGCATTTGACAAAATTCAGCATCCTTTCATGCTTAAAGTCTTGGAGAGAACAGGAATTCAAGGCCCATACCTAAACATAGTAAAAGCAATATACAGCAAACCGGTAGCCAGCATCAAACTAAATGGAGAGAAACTTGAAGCAATCCCACTGAAATCAGGGACCAGACAAGGCTGCCCCCTTTCTCCTTATCTTTTCAATATTGTACTTGAGGTACTAGCTCGGGCAACTCGACAACATAAGGAGGTCAAAGGGATACAAATTGGAAAGGAAGAAGTCAAACTATCATTATTTGCAGACGACATGATAGTCTACCTAAGTGACCCAAAAAACTCCACTAGAGAGCTCCTCCAGCTGATAAACAACTTCAGCAAAGTGGCAGGTTATAAAATCAACTCCAGCAAATCAGTGGCCTTCCTATACTCAAAGGATAAGCAGGCTGAGAAAGAAATTAGGGAAATGACCCCCTTCACAATAGCCACAAACAGTATAAAGTATCTTGGGGTGACTCTTACCAAACATGTGAAAGATCTGTATGACAAGAACTTCAAGACTCTGAAGAAGGAAATGGAAGAAGACCTCAAAAAATAGGAAAACCTCCCGTGCTCATGGATCGGTAGAATCAATATAGTTAAAATGGCCATTTTGCCTAAAGCACTATACAGATTCAATGCAATACCCATCAAAATCCCAACTCAATTCTTCACAGAGTTAGAAAGAGCAATTATCAAATTCATCTGGAACAACAAAAAACCCAGGATAGCTAAAACTATTCTCAGCAACAAAAGAAAATCTGGGGGAATCAGTATCCCTGACCTCAAGCAATACTACAGAGCAATAGTGTTAAAAACTGCATGGTATTGGTACAGTGACAGGCAGGAGGATCAATGGAACAGGATTGAAGATCCAGAAATGAACCCTCACACCTATGGGCACTTGATCCTCTACAAAGAGGCTGAACACATCCAATGGAAAAAAATAGCCTTTTCAACAAATGGTGCTGGTTCAACTGGAGGTCAGCATGCAGAAGAATACGAATTGATCCATCCTTGTCTCCTTGTACTAAGCTCAAATTCAAATGGATCAAGGACCTCCACATAAAGCCAGACACTCCGAAGCTAATAGAAAAGAAACTGGGGAAGACCCTTGAGGACATCAGTACAGGGAGAAAGTTTCTGAACAGAACACCAATAGCATATGCTCTAAGAGCAAGAATTGACAAATGGGACCTCATAAAATTACAAAGTTTCTGTAAGGCAAAGGACACCATCAAGAGGACAAATCGGCAACCAAGAAATTGGGAAAAGATCTTCACCAATCCTACATCAGATAGAGGGCTAATATCCAATATATATAAAGAACTCAAGAAGTTAGACTCCAGAAAATCGAACAACCCTATTAAAAAATGGGATACAGAGTTAAACAAAGAATTCTCACCTGAAGAACTTCAGATGGCGGAGAAGCATCTTAAAAAATGCTCAACTTCATTAGTCATTAGGGAAATGCAAATCAAAACAACCCTGAGATTTCATCTTACACCAGTCAGAATGGCTAAGATTAAAAATTCAGGAGACAGCAGGTTTTGGAGAGGGTGTGGAGAAAGAGGAACACTCCTCCACTGCTGGTGGGGTTGCAAATTGGTACAACCACTCTGGAAATCAGTCTGGCGGTTCCTCCGAAAACTGGGCACCTCACTTCCAGAACATCCTGCTATACCACTCCTGGGCATATACCCAGAGGATTCCCCACCATGTAATAAGGATACATGCTTTACTATGTTCATAGCAGCCCTATTTATAATTGCCAGATGCTGGAAAGAACCCAGGTATCCCTCAACAGAAGAGTGGATGCAAAAAATGTGGTATATCTACACAATGGAGTACTATTCAGCCATTAGAAACAATGAATTCATGAAATTCTTAGGCAAATGGATGGAGCTAGAGAACATCATACTAAGTGGGGTAACCCAGACTCAAAAGATGAATCATGATATGCACTCACTAATAAGTGGTTATTAACCTAGAAAACTGGAATACCCAAAACATAATCCACACATCAAACGAGGTACAACAAGAAAGGAGGAGTGGCCCCTGGTTCTGGAAAGACTCAGTGAAGTAGTATTCGTTAAAACCAGAACGGGGAAGTGGGAAGGGGTGGGTGGGAGGACAGGGGAAGAGAAGGGGGCTTACGGGACTTTCTGGGAGTAGGGGACTAGAAAAGGGGAAATCATTTGAAATGTAAATAAATTATATCGAATAAAAAAAATTAAAAGCTAAAAAAAAATTTCCAACTATAAATCTGATAAACTACTCATTGTGTGCTTTCAAAATAACAGTTTCTGGGAAAAGTAAAAGAGGCAGAACTGCCTGCAGTAGGATCTTGGACCATCCAAACTGCCCAGAAGAAACTCCTTGATCTAGTATGCTGCATCCAAGTTGAACATAGAGCTCCAGATATACAGCTTTTGTGAGTTATAACCCAGGATGTTATGGTGACACAGCTGCTTTTGAGTAGTCCTGCTTTTGTAAGTAATCCCTCAGTCATTCTTATTAGCAACACCAATGAAGTTGTCAGTTTACACAAGAACTGAAATATAAATACACACAAGCACATATGCACACAAGCAAACACACACACACACACACACATGCAGTGTTAAGGATGACATTCATACTGCAATTCCTATTGTGGACTTATAGGAATGGAAATAAGAAACAGGTAATGGACCCAAAGAATATATCGAATCAGGTAAGTGAATTCTGATATCCTAAATCTGCGGAATAATCTACCTTGGCCCCATATACTGCCCTCTAAATACCTTAGGGGGGGGTTAAACTCTGCCTTCAAACTCACATTGAGACACTTCTTCATGAACATGATAGCCATAATTTTTCTACCAATACATAGTTTCTTAAGCTCCAAGAATAAATAAAATTTCTCCATATCTCTCTCTATCAGTCCGGGTGTGAATCATTTTGCTTTTCCAAGCAGCACCTCAAAATTCGTCCAACATCTATTCACTACCCACATCCAAAGCTGCTTTCCTATTTTTAAACACTTGAAACAGATGCCCTTCACTCTGTAAAAATGTGTGTCTCAGAGAGTCTGGGCTGCTATAACAAGCTACCATAGCCTAGGTTGTTTCTAAGCAAGACAAACTTCTTCCTGGCAGATCTGGAGAGTAAAAGCCTGAAATTAAGATATCAGTTTGAGTAGGTTCTGGTAGGGGTTCGCTTCTGAGATGGAACTTTCCATGGTAATTTCACCAGCAAAGGAAGAGCAAAGAGGGAAATAGAGCTTTTTTTTTTTCTTTACATAATTTATAATTTACATCATTCATTAACATCTCAGCATTACAACCTCAGATATAATGCCAATTTCTTATTTATTTATTTATTTATTTATTTATTTATTTATTTATTTATTTTACATATTGGTCACATCCACACCTCTATGTCTCCTCTCCTCCTAGTCCAACCACTACAAATTCTTCTTCCATTTATTACTCAGATGTAATGTCAAGCTCTTATTTATTTATTTTTATTTATTTATTTATTTTACATATTGATCACATCCCCACCTCTATCTCTCCTCTCCTCCCAATCCAACCATTACAAATTCTTCTTCCATTTATTACTCTTTCCCCTTCTCCTCAGAGAAATGAAAGCCCCTCCCCCTCTTTATGTATCACCGCAACCTGGGACACGCAGTTACAGAAGGCCTAAGCTCATCCTCTCCCACTGAAGCCCAACAGGGTAGTCCAGTTAAGGGAAGGGGATCCAATGGAAGAAACAGTCATAGACAGCTCCTATTCAAATTGTAAAGGGACCCCAATGAAGTCCAAGCTACACATCTGCTACAAATGTGTAGGGGGCCTAGGTCCAGCCACAGCATGCTCTGTGGTTCGTGGTTCAGTCTCCCTGAGCCCCCATGGACCCACATTAGTTGACTCTGTAGGTCTTCTCATGGTGTCCTTGACCCCTCCAGCTCACTCAAATTCTTTCCTGGACTCCTTGATTTAATCAGCTGCATCCAAGTTGTACAGAGAGCTCCAGAGATGCAGACTTTGTGAGTGGTCACCCTCAGATTCTGTTTTCCTTATTACTCTTATTTCCGTTTTCATATTTTAAATTATTTTATTCATTTCCTTCACCTGTTTAGTTGTATTTCCCTGTGTTTCTTTAAGGGATTAATAAGTTTTTTCTTTAAAGGGAATCTGATTGATTGCATGTTTCTGTATTTCTTTGAGGTATTCATTTGTTTCCTCTTTAAAAGCATCAACCAGCTTTATAAGGTTGGATTTAAGATCATTTTCTTATTCTTCAGGTGTGTTACAATATCCAAGTCTTCCTGTATTGGGACAGGTAGGCTCTGAAAGTGTCATATTGCCCTAGCTCTTGTAGTTGGTGTTCTTCTGCTGGTCTTTATCTATCTAGTTGTCCCTGAATGTCCCTGGAGTAGCAGGTATCCAGAAGGCAGTACTAAACTGAATGCCCCCCTCCCCCCCCCCCACTCCCCCACCCCCCACCCCCCCCACCCCCACCCCCCCCACCCCCCCACCCCCCACCCCCTGACCCCCCCAACCCCCCCACCCCCCCACCTCCCCCCCCCCATGCAGCAGGTCTCTGGTAAGCAACCTTGGCCTGCATGTTGCTGCATGGGCAGACCTGGGTGTGAGGTGGGATAGGTGGAGTCCAACAGAATAGTTGTCAGACAACAAAGCTCAGGGGCCAGCATGCAGCTAGCTCAGGGCTCTGGAGCATCTCAAATGAATTTACAATCAATATATAAAATGTGTTCATTGAATCCACCATTCTGGTGGTTATGTATGAAGTAAAAGGGCTTCTGTAGAAACTGTTTGTTCATAATGTCTAGTTTTACTGATCTTTTCCTAACTAGCCAAAAAGTAAGCAAAGTTGAAAATGGTTATTTAGTTTATGATGAATTCTACAAGGGATACTGGAAAACTACGAAGTATACATTGTCTCTCATTTGGACAGGGTGTGTAATCAACCCTCTTTCTCCATTAGATGACCATTTTGTAAATGTTAAAACCTCCACACATATATCATAATTATGAAGATTCCTCTTCCGTGGCATAAAAGACAGAAACTCAGAATGCTGGAAGGGAAATGCCATAAAATCTATAGACATTACCAACAGAATCACAGGCATAGAAGATAGGATAGAAGAAACTGATATGTTGGTCAAAGAAAATCCCAAATCTAAAATGTTTCTAACACAAAGCATCCAGGAATTTGGGACTCTATGAAAAGACCAAACCTAAGAATAATAGGAATAGAAGAGAATCACCAACTCAAGATCTCAGGAAATAAATTAAACAAAATCATAGAAGAAAACTTCCCTAACCTAAAAAATAGATGGCAATAAAGGTACAAGAAATTTATAGAAGACCAAATAGATTAGACCAGAAAAGAAAATCCTCCCATCACATAATAATCAACACTAAACGTAAAGAACAAAAAAAGAATGTTAAAAGCCACATGAGAAAAAGGCCAAGCAACATTTAAAGGCAGACCTATCAGAATTACACTTGACTTCTCAACAGAGACTCTAGAAACCAGAATATACAGGACAGATGCCTTGTGAGCCCTAACTGCAGATGTCAGTGTAGACTACTATACCCATCAGATGGAAAAACCAAGTTATTCTATGACAAAAATAATTTTTAAGAATGTTTCTACTAATCCATCCCTACAGAAAATACTAGTGGGAAAACTCCAACACAAGGAGGGTAACTACACCCAAAAATGCCACAGGAAATTAATCTTTTCACAGCAAAACCAAAATAAGAGAATCAAACACACAAAGACTCTTTCTCACACGCACACAAACACACATGCAAATTTACACACAGACACACATGCACACAACCACCATTATAAAAAAATAAACTAATAATCATTGTTCATTAAAATCCCTCAACATCAATGGACCCAATCCACCAATGAAAAGACACAAACTAACAGATTGCATATGTAAACAGGATCCATTGTTCTGCTGAATGGGGGGAATGCTGGATGAGGAGAAACACTTCAGCAAAAAAGATAGATAATATCTAAGAGTAAAAGGTTCTAAAAAGACTTTCCAAGCAAATAGGCCCAAGAGACAAGCTAAAAGTAATCAAAAGAGATAGGAAAAGACATTTCATACTCATCAAAAAAAAAAAAAAATCCACCAAAATGACATCTTAATTCTGAATATCTATGCTCCAAATGCAAGAGTACCCACATTTGTTAATGAAACATTACTAAAGCTTAAATCACACATTGAACCCCATATATTAATAGTGGGAGGCTTTAGCACTCCAGTTTCACCAAGGTACAGGACATCACAACAGAAAATAAACAGAGAAATAAAAAAAAAAAAAGATGTTGTCTACCAAATGGATCTAACAGGTTTATACAGAACCTTTCACCCAATGACAAAGCAGATCATGGAACCTTCTCCAAAATTGACCATATACTTGATCACAAAGCAATAATTAACAAATACAAAAAGTTGAATTAGCCCCTTGCATCTTATCAGATCACCATGTATTAAAGCTAGATGTCAACAACAGAAACAGAAAACCTACAATCTCATGGAAACTGAAAAACTCTCTACTCAATGACTACTGAGTATAGAAAGAAAGAAAGAAAGAAAGAAAGAAAGAAAGAAAGAAAGAAAGAAAGAAAGAAAGAAAGAAAGAAAGAAACCAAAGACTTTCTAGAATTCAAAAAAAGCACAGCATACCCAAACTTATGGGACACAATGAATACAGTATTAAGAGTAAAGTTCAGAGCACTAAGTGCCTTCATAAAGAATTTGGATAAAGCCAGACACTCTGAAGCTAATAGAAAAGAAATTGGGGAAGACCCTTGAGGACATCGGTACAGGGAGAAAGTTTCTGAACAGAACACCAATAGCGTATGCTCTAAGAGCAAGAATTGACAAATGGGACCTCATAAAATTACAAAGTTTCTGTAAGGCAAAGGACACCATCAAGAGGACAAATCGGCAACCAACAAATTGGGAAAAGATCTTCACCAATCCTACATCAGATAGAGGGCTAATATCCAATATATATAAAGAACTCAAGAAGTTAGACTCCAGAAAACCGAACAACCCTATTAAAAAATGGGGTACAGAGTTAAACAATCAATTCTCACCTGAAGAACTTCGGATGGCAGAGAAGCATCTTAAAAAATGCTCAACTTCATTAGTCATTAGGGAAATGCAAATCAAAACAACCCTAAGATTTCATCTTACACCAGTCAGAATGGCTAAGATTAAAAATTCAGGAGACAGCAGGTGTTGGAGAGGGTGTGGAGAAAGAGGAACACTCCTCCACTGCTGGTGGGGTTGCAAATTGGTACAACCACTCTGGAAATCAGTCTGGCGGTTCCTCCGAAAACTGGGCACCTCACTTCCAGAAGATCCTGCTATACCACTCCTGGGCATATACCCAGAAGACTCCCCACCATGTAATAAGGATACATGCTCTACTATGTTCATAGCAGCCCTATTTATAATTGCCAGATACTGGAAAGAACCCAGGTATCCCTCAACAGAAGAGTGGATGCAAAAAATGTGGTATATCTACACAATGGAGTACTATTCAGCCATTAGAAACAATGAATTCATGAAATTCTTAGGCAAATGGATGGAGCTAGAGAACATCATACTAAGTGAGGTAACCCAGACTCAAAAGGTGAATCATGGTATGCACTCACTAATAAGTGGTTATTAACCTAGAAAACTGGAATACCCAAAACATAATCCACACATCAAATGAGGTACAAGAAGAAAGGAGGAGTGGCCCCAGGTTCTGGAAAGACTCAGTGAAACAGTATTCGGCAAAACCAGAACGGGGAAGTGGGAAGGGGTGGGTGGGAGGACAGGGGAAGAGAAGGGGGCTTACGGGACTTTCGGGGAATGGGGGGGCTAGAAAAGGGGAAATCATTCGAAATGTAAATAAATTATATCGAATAAAAAAATTAAAAAAAAAAGAATTTGGAGAGTTCTGTTAGTGTATGTATTTTTATTGGAGAATCGAGTCCACTGATATTAAGAGATATTAAGGAAAAGTGATTGGTTTTTTTTTTCTGTTATTGTTGTTAGTAGAGGTGGAGTTATGTTTGTGTGGCTCTCATCTTTTTTTTTTTTTTTTGGTTTCTTAAAAGAAGATTAATTTCTTGCTTTTTCTAGTGTGTACTTTCCCTCCTTTTGCTGATGCTTTCCATTAACTATCCTTTGAAGGGCTGGATTTGTGGAAAGATTGTGTAAATTTGTTTTTATCATGGAATATCTTGTTTTCTCCATCTATGGTAATTGAGAGTTAGTAGCCTGGGTTGACATTTGTGTTCCCTTATGGTTTATATGAAATCTGTCCAGGATCTTCTGGCTTTCAATCTCTGGTGAGAAGTCTGGTGCAATACTGATAGGTCTGCCTTTATATGCTACTTGACCTTTTTCCCTTACAGCTTTTAATATTCTTGCCTTGTTTAGTGCCTTTGGTGTTTTAATTATTGTGTGACTGGAGGAATTTCTTTTCTGGATTTAGCAGGTATTTATAGAACATTTTACCCTAAAACAAAAGAATATAACTTCTCAGCAACTCACAGTACCTTCTCCAAAATTGACCATATAATTGGTCACAAAACAGACCTCAGCAGATATAAGAAGATTGAAATAATCCCAAGTACCCTATCAGATCACTACGGACTAAGGCTGGTCTTCAATAACAACAAACAGAACAGAAAGCCCACATACACATGGAAAATGAACAATATTCTACTCAATAATAACTTGGTCAAGGAAGAAACAGAGAAAGAAATTAAAGGCATTTTAGAATTTAATGAAAATGAAGGCACTACATATCCAAACGTATGGGACACAATGAAAGCAGTGCTAAGAGGAAAACTCATAGCTCTGAGTACCTCCAAAAAGATACTGGAAAGAGCATACACTAACAGCTTGACAGCACAGCTGAAGGCTCTAGAACAAAAAAAAGCAAATACACACAAGAGAAATGGTCGGCAGGAAATAATAAAAATCAGGGCTGAAATCAACCAAGGAGAAACAAAAAGAACTATACAAAGAATAAACAAAATCAGGAGCTGGTTCTTTGAAAAAAACAACAAGATAGATAAACCCTTAGCCAAACTAACCAGAGGGCACAGAAACAGTATCCAAATCAGGAAAATCAGAAATGAAAAGGGAGAGATAACAACAGATACTGAGGAAATAAAAAAAAAAAAAATCAACAGATCATACTTCAAAAGCCTATACTCAACAAATGTGGAAATAGATGAAATGGACAATTTTCTAGACAGACACCTGGTACCAAATTTAAATCAGGATCAGATAAATGATCTAAACAATCCCATAACCCCTGAAGAAATAAAAGTGGTCATTAGTAGTCTCCCAACCAAAAAAAAAAAAAAAAAAACCAGGACCAGATGGGTTCAATGTAGAGTTCTATCAGACCTTCAAAGAAGACCTAATACCAATACTCTTCAAACTATTCCACAAAATACAAACAGATGGAAGACTACCCAATTCTTTTTATGAAGTCACAATTAGCCTGATACCTAAACCACACAAAGACCCAACAAAGAAAGAGAACTTTAGACAAATTTTCCTTATGAATATTGATACAAAAATACTCAATAAAATTCTTGACAACTGAATCCAAGAACATAGCAAAATGATCATCCACCATGATCAAACAGGCTTCATCTCAGGGATGCAGGGATACTTCAACATACAGAAATCCATCAATGTAATCCACTGTATAAACAAACTTAAAGAAAAACACCACATGATCATTTCATTAGATGCTGAGAAAGCATTTGACAAAATGCAGCACCTCTTCATGATAAAAGTCTTGGAAAGATCAGGAATTCAAGACCCATACTTAAACATAGCAAAAGCAATATACAGCAAACCAGTAGCCAACATCAAAATAAATGGAGAGAAACTTTAAGCAATCCCACTAAAATCGGGGACTAGACAAGGCTGCCCTCTCTCTCCATACTTATTCAATATAGTACTTGAAATTCTAGCTAGAACAATCAGAAAACAAAAGGAGCTCAAATGGATACAAATCTGAAAGGAAGAAGTCAAACTATCACTATTTGCAGATGATGTGATAGTATACTTAAGTGACCCAAAAAACTCCACTAGAGAACTCCTACAGCTGATAAACAACTTCAGCAAAGTGGCCGGATATAAAATTAACCCAAGCAAATCAGTAGCCTTCCTATACTCAAAGGACAAACAGGCTGAGAAAGACATTAGGGAAATGACACCCTTCACAATAGCCATAAACAATATAAAGTATCTTGGTGTGACTATAAACAAATAAGTGAAAGATCTGTATGACAGGAACTACAAGTCTTTGAAGAAAGAAATCGAAGAAGACCTCAGAAGATTGAAAAATATTCCATGCTCTTGAATTGACAGGATTAATATAGTAAAAATGGTCATCTTGCCAAAAGCAATATATGGATTCAATGTAATCCCCATAAAAATCCCAACTCAATTCTTCATAGAGTTAGAAAGAGCAATTCTCAAATTCATCTGGAATAACAAAAAAAAAAACAAAAAAACAGGATAGCTAAAACTATTCTCAACAGTAAAAGAATTTCTGGAGGAATCAGTATCCCAGACCTCAAGCAGTACTACAGAGCAAGAGTGTTAAAAACTGCATGATATTGGTACAGTGACAGGCAGGTAGATCAGTGGAATAGAATTGAAGACCCAGAAATGAACCCACACAATTATGGTCACTTGATCTTTGACAAAAGGAGCTACAACCATCCAATGAAAAAAAGATGGCCTTTTCAAAAAATGGTGCTGTTTCTACTGGAGGTCAGCTTGCAGAAGAATGCAAATTGATCCATTCTTATTTCCTTGTACTAAGCTCAAGTCCAAGTCGATCAAGAACCTCCATATAAAACCAGTCAAACTGAAAGTGATAGAAAAGAAACTGGGGGAGATCCTTGAGCACATGGGCACAGGGGAAAATTTCCTGAAGAGATAACCAATAGCCTATACTCTAAGATCAAGATTTGACCAATGGAATCTCATAAAATTACAAAGTTTCTGTAAGGCAAAGGACACTGTCAAAGGACAAAATAGCAACCAACAAATTGGGAAAAGATCTTTACCAACGCTACATCCTGCCATGGACTGACCCAGCTGGGGGAGTCACTACTGAGGGAGAATCTGGGCTTTGGTATTCAGGAGATACAAGGGTTCAGTGAGTGGCAAGTGACAAACAGAAACAAACACTGAAGCTGTTTGAATCTGAATGTATTTTGTGGCTCTCCAGCAAGAATTTTTATACATAAAAAATTGGCATTATAATTCTAAAAAATGTATCCAGTGAAGCAATTACAAAGAACAATTATCATAAGCATTTGGCACAAGAAGATACAAAATCAATCAGGTATGAATTTAGAAGATCATGTACAAAGCATCACATTCCTTGATCAGAATAAATTTATATAAAATCACCTGTAGTTAATAACAAACTTTCAAGAGTTCAAAAGTTCTCAAGAATACATAGCTATGGCCCCTAGGTCCTGTTTACTTTAAGGAATTTTCATGAGTAATCCTTATATAACATCTAGTTTCTGTCTCTTTAAAGCTCCTCAAAATTCACTTTAAAACTATACTTAAGCAATGCTTTCCATACCACAATGTCAGAGCCAACCTCATCTACACACATAGTCATACAAATTCATATGTTGTTGGGAGGTTATTTTAACAATGTATTATGTTATATAATTGATTATGAAGCAAAGCGTTGAACTTCTAAGAAAAAGGTCATGGCCAGTGACTATATTTCAAAGAATGAACTTTCATTCAAATTTCTTGTTTGGATACTCTCCACCCAGGCTATCAGGAACATCTCATGAATATACAGATAGAATAGGGGAAAACCAAGTCAGGCAAGCTGCCATGAGAACTACAGCTCAAACTTATTCTCCAGCTAGAGAGTTCCACAACCGGTTCCAGGAGACCTCCTCCCTTTGGAGTCTAATGCCTCAGTCTGTGAAACTTTGTCACACAGAGCCTACTGGAGTTGGTGTGGCAACATCCAACAGAGTGCTAATATCCAAGATATACAAAGAATTCAAGAAGTTAGACTCCAGAGAGCCAAATAGCCCTATTAAAAAATGGGGTACAGAGCTAAACAAATAATTTTCACCAGAGGAATATCAAATGGCTGAGAAGCACCTAAAGAAATGTTCAACATCCTTAATCATCAGGGAAATGCAAATCAAAACAACCCTGAGATTTCACCTCACACCAGTCAGAATGGCTAAGATCAAAAACTCAGGAGAAAACAGGTGCTGGCGAGGATGTGGAGAAAGAGGAACACTCCCCCACTGCTGGTGGTATTGCAAGCTGGTACAACCACGCTGGAAATCAGTCTGGTGGTTCCTCAGAAAACTGGACACTTCCAGAGGACCCCGCTATACCACTCCTGGGCATATACCCAGAGGATTCCCCAGCACGTAATAAGGATACATGCTCCACTATGTTCATAGCAGCCCTATTTATAATAGCCAGAAGTTGGAAAGAACCCAGATATCCCTCAAGGGAGGAAGGGATACTGAAAACGTGGTATATTTACACTATGGAATACTACTCAGCTATTAAAAACAATGAATTCATGAAATTCTTAGGCAAGTGGGTTCAACTGCAGACTGTCATCCTGAGTGAGGCAACTCATTCACAAAAGAACACACACATGGTATGCACTCACTGATAAGCAGATACTATTCCAGAAGCTCAGAATACCCAAGAAGCAATTCACATATCAAATGATGCCCAAGAAGAAGGAAGGGAAGGCCCCTGGTCCTGGAGAGGCTCGGTGCAGCAGTGTAGGGGAATACCAAGATAGGGAATGGGAAGGGGGCAATTGGGGAACAGGGAGAGGGAAGAGGGCTTATGGGACTTTCAGGGAGGGGAGATCCAGGAAAGGGGATATCATTTGAAATATAAATAAAGAATATATTGAATAAAAAAAAGATATGATTCTTTGAGAAAATCAACATGATAGACAAACCCTTAGCCAACCTAACTAAAAGACAGAGACAGTATCCAAATTAACAAGATCAGAAATTAAAAGGAAGACATAGCAACAGACTTCAGGGAAATTCAAAAAATCATAGGTCCTACTTCAAAAGCCTGTGCTCCAGAAAATTGGGAAACTGAAATGAAATGGATGATTTTCTAAACAGGTATCACTTCCCAAAATGGAAGCAAGATAAGGTAAACTATCTAAAGGGTACTGTAATCCTTAAGGAAATATAATTAATTATAATTAATTAATGGGGGAAAAGACGTCTTGCTTCTGTGACACCATCCATACTGGATCTTTATGGAGACTTCTCCAATCATCCTGCTGTGGCTCTGTGTCATGGAGATCCTGCAGCTTTGGAACAGTAGGGCTAACTTAAGAGACCAAGTAGAGATCCCTTTGATCTCTTCCCATTCAGAAGTTGTTCTCATTTTTCTATTAAGAAATCCATGTTAATTCTGTACCTTATGAGAAAGGAAACATCTAGCACTATACATAGTGGCCCCTTTGCCTCATACCTAAGATTTCAGCCATTTGACAGGAGAGGCAGGAGGACAAATCTGGTTGTATAAGTCTCTAGTGTTTTCATTTTACAAGGCTAAGGAGAGCTGAGAGAGTGGTTGGAACCCTTTCAAGCATTCCAAGCATTCACAGATGATATGATTTTGTGGTGGACCACTTCAGAGTCCTGGTCCTGGGCCTGGGTGGTAACTGAGCTGGTGAGGCCAGTGTTGTCTTTCTCCCTTATACCCAGAACCGGGGCAAGCTCTCCAGCACGGCCCTGGCTAGGCTACCTGTCCCTGCCATCAGCAGGAGGCAGGCTCACCTCTCCTGCTCTTCTGTACTTGGGGCCAGTTCATCTGCACACACCCTCCCAAGCCAACTTCACTGTGCTGTCCAGTCAAGGTTCAGGGCCCAGCCTTTCAAGCGCTACAGCCTGTGAGGGTCTGGGAGAGCTCGCAAGCTCTCACCCTCTTAGGGATGGCTCACCTGTGCTTTTGCCATCAGGGCCACCTCTGCTGCCCAGGTGAGGTGCAAGGGCTGATCTCCAAGTATTCCACTGGGCGAGAGACAGGGTCTGCTCACCTACTCTCATGACCTCATGATGAGACCTCCTGACATTGGTGTTAAGAGAGGCAAAACAGACAGCGCATCACCCTGGCACCCATGTGACCTCACCATAGAATAATGTCAGGGACAGCTCTCCCTTATTCTAGCCCTTGAGGCTAGCTCACCAGTTCTCCCTGCCCTGAGGGTCAGCTCTGTTATACTGTCCAGAAGATATCAAGGTTCATTCTCCCAAGTGCTGCAGTTCAGTGAGGGTCTACTTCTCCCAAGCTCATGACTCTGTGAGCTGCTTTGCTGTCTGCCAACGGTGGTGAGGGAAACAAAGTGGTATCATATCTGCACATTCGCCACCCAAGGAATGCGTGGTAGGGTCATCTCTCCTACCCCACCACCAGGACCAGCTCCACTGTGCTGCCTGTACAAGGGGCAAGACATAAACTTCCAAATGATGCCAGGGGTGAGAGATGGGGTCAGCTCTCCCGAGTGTCACATTTAGTGATTGATGTGGCCTGTCATACAGAGCCTTTGGACATCCACGGGTTCCCAGAGGCTGCCCCAAACAGGGACAGCCCCATGTTCTCTAGTGGTAATATGAGCCAGGGGCAGGGTGTGGAGGTTGAAGGGTGGGAGGGGGTGGGAGCATGGGGTGGCGAGGGTAAAATTTCTCTTAATAAACGGCAACTTTGTTTCAAAACAGCAAGGAACAGATAGCATGTAAAATGTAGTAAGTCACCCTTTGTTCATCCTCATTACAAGATGGCGCTGGCCAGATGCAGCTCCCTGGTAGTAAATAATTTTAGTACATGCGCAGTGTGCTGTATTCGTTATCACACTTACATGGTAATGAAGTATAAAAGAATTATCTTTTCTAGAAATAACATCTAATGAATTACCATCTCTAGAAAGTTTAAATCGCTTCAGACAAAAATCAGGAGAGAATGGTTGTTTATGCAATGCTACCTCATCCCCTGAGGTCTCATATTCTCAAGAGAGCCAATCATTTAGGCCCCAGTAATAAACTCTCCAACGGGGGGGAAAAACACTCAAGAGAGACGTGGTAGGCAATCAGCCTGCTCCGGCTCCAGTCAGTGAATTGGAACAACTCTGGTGTAAGTAAAGCAAAGCAACCCCATGCGCACCATCTGTTACACATCTCCTCAGTGTGTGAAAAAACTGGTGAAGCAAAGACTTCTGTCAGAGTCTAGCATGGCTCACAGGACCGGGAGGATGCTTTCCATCACTGGTGATGTAACCAAATGGTTAGGGCTTGGGATGTAATGCTGTCTGCAAAATGATAGGAAAATGAGAGCAGATAGGTGCAGGTTAGAGACCAACTCACACTATATGCCTTTAATATGCTTTGAGAGTTCTTTATGTAACTTAGGTATGATCCTCTTCTCAACTATGAGTTATGAGCATGTTTTCTTCCATGTAGCATGCCTTTTCAGATTTTTAACCTTGTTTTCAGTTGGTTGAAAAGCATTCATTTTGTTGGTTGCTGATTTGTCCTTTTGATGGTGTCCTTTGCCTTACAGAAACTTTGTAATTTTATGAGGTCCCGTTTGTCAATTCTTGATCTTAGAGCATAAGCTATTAGTGTTCTGTTCAGGAACTTTCCCCCTGTACCAATGTCCTCAAGGGTCTTCCTCAGTTTCTTTTCTATTAGCTTCAGAGTGTCAGGTTTTATGTGGAGGTCCTTGATCCATTTGGAGTTGAGCTTAGTACAAGGAGACAAGGATGGATCAATTCGCATTCTTCTGCATGCTGACCTCCAGTTGAACCAGCACCATTTGTTGAAAAGGCTATCTTTTTTCCACTGGATGTTTTCAGCTCCTTTGTCAAGGATCTTTGGCCATAGGTGTGTGGGTTCATTTCTGGATCTTCAATCCTATTCCATTGATCAGCCTGCCTGTCACTGTATCAATACCATGCAGTTTTTAACACTATTGCTCTGTAGTATTGCTTGAGGCCTGGTTCTGGAAAGACTCAGTGTAGCAGTAGGGCAAAACCAGAACAGGGAAGTAGGAAGGGGTGGATGGGAGAAAAGGGAGGAGGGAAGAGGGCTTATGGGACTTTTGGGGAGTGGGGGGCCAGAAAAGGGGAAATCATTTGAAATGTAAATAAAAAAATACATCGAATAAAAAATAATTAAAAAAAGAAAAGTATTCATTAGGCTCAATTTACTAATTTATACCTATTAATCTATAGTGCCCAATTTTTTCAACTGATACATCATAATTAACATGATGAAACCTTTCTATTGTATATAATGTCTAAGAGCTCTCCATTATGTTCACTGACTTTAATGTTTTACCTCATATTACTTTATTAAAAAATAATGGCTTACTGGGTGGTAGTGGACATGCCTTTAATCTCAGCATTTGGGAGGCAGAGGCAGGAGGATCTTTGTGTTGGACACCAGCCTGGCCTGCATAGTGAGTTCCAAGGCTACACAAAGAAACCATGCCTTGAAAAAAACAAAAAAAAAATATGTGTCTTATATTAGCTTTGAATATATGATATATTTTGAGCTCATTTTGATTTATGATGTAAATTTTATATTAGGTTGATTTTTACACTGAAATGGTCAAGCATCCTGGCATCCTACTGAATGACTTTCACATTTTTATAAAAATCAGTGGGCTAGACCTATGTATATTGTTTTCTGGACTTCCTCTACTCTTCGTCTGTGTGTCCGCTCATCCACCAATATCACAGTGTTTATTTATACAATGCCAGGATAAATCCTGACAACAAGGTTACTTGCTCACTACACTTTATACTTTGGGAAGTCTTGCTTAGGTAGTATAACAACTTTTCCTTTCCATATAAGTTATAGAATAGACAATGCTATATCTAGAGAAAAATCTGACAGATTGGGAATTGAGTGTCAATTTCAGACAGATTAACATCTTATTATACTAAGCTTTTTAGCCCATACAGTGTGTCTATGTATGTAGCTCTTTGGTGTCATTCATCAGTGTTCTCTGAGTTTCGTCATACTAATTCTATGCAGATATGGCTACATTTATACTTAAGTATTCTACTTTACTGACAATAAAGGAGACTTAATTTCATCTCCCATCTTCCACTACTAATATGCAAAGAGCTGATTTCTTTATGGTCATCTTTTGTTATGAAGCATTGCTGGAGTGACTTTTCAACTCTAAAAGATGATGGTAGATTCCTTGGGAACTTCTGTATTGTTTATGTGTGTTTTTTCCTCTCTAACATGCATGATTTTGATTCCTCTACTTCATTCTCCTAACTAGAATTTCCATAAACATAAGGAATGGCAATCCCACCAGCAATGAAAGAGTGTTCCCCTTTGTCCACATCCATGCAAGCATCTGCTGTCACCTGAGTTTTTGGTCTTAGCCATTCTCAATGGTGAGAGGTGGATCTTAGGGTTGTTTTGATTTGCATTTCCTTGATGACTAAAGATGTTGAACATTTCTTTAAGTGCCTGTCAGCCATTTGAGATTCCTCAGTTTTTTTTTTAAAGTATGTATTGACCACTTTTATTTCTTCTAAGAACTTTTGTTATAATTATAACACATTTTTTACTTAGAAATTTGGGGGTCTTAATGTTTAACTTTTCAAGTTCTTTATATATTTTTTTTTCTTTTTTTTTTTTTATTATTCGATATAATTTATTTACATTTCAAATGATTTCCCCTTTTCTAGCCCCCCCACTCCCCGAAAGTCCCGCAAGCCCCCTTCTCTTCCCCTGTCCTCCCACCCACCCCTTCCCACTTCCCCGTTCTGGTTTTGCTGAATACTGTTTCACTGAGTCTTTCCAGAACCAGGGGCCACTCCTCCTTTCTTCTTGTACCTCATTTGATGTGTGGATTATGTTTTGGGTATTCCAGTTTTCTAGATTAATATCCACTTATTAGTGAGTGCATACCATGATTCACCTTTTGAGTCTGGGTTACCTCACTTAGTATGATATTCTCTAGCTCCATCCATTTGCCTAAGAATTTCATGAATTCATTGTTTCTAATGGCTGAATAGTACTCCATTGTGTAGATATACCACATTTTTTGCATCCACTCTTCTGTTGAGGGATACCTGGGTTCTTTCCAGCATCTGGCAATTACAAATAGGGCTGCTATGAACATAGTAGAACATGTATCCTTATTACATGGTGGGGAGTCTTCTGGATATATGCCCAGGAGTGGTATAGCAGGATCTTCTGGAAGTAAGGTGCCCAGTTTTCGGAGGAACCGCCAGACTGATTTCCAGAGTGGTTGTACCAATTTGCAACCCCACCAGCAGTGGAGGAGTGTTCCTCTTTCTCCACACCCTCTCCAACACCTGCTGTCTCCTGAATTTTTAATCTTAGCCATTCTGACTGGTGTAAGATGAAATCTTAGGGTTGTTTTGATTTGCATTTCCCTAATGACTAATGAAGTTGAGCATTTTTTAAGATGCTTCTCCGCCATCTGAAGTTCTTCAGGTGAGAATTCTTTGTTTAACTCTGTACCCCATTTTTTAATAGGGTTGTTTGGTTTTCTGGAGTCTAACTTCTTGAGTTCTTTATATATATTGGATATTAGCCCTCTATCTGATGTAGGATTGGTGAAGATCTTTTCCCAATTTGTTGGTTGCCGATTTGTCCTCTTGATGGTGTCCTTTGCCTTACAGAAACTTTGTAATTTTATGAGGTCCCATTTGTCAATTCTTGCTCTTAGAGCATACGCTATTGGTGTTCTGTTCAGAAACTTTCTCCCTGTACCGATGTCCTCAAGGGTCTTCCCCAGTTTTTTTTCTATTAGCTTCAGAGTGTCTGGCTTTATGTGGAGGTCCTTGATCCATTTGGATTTGAGCTTAGTACAAGGAGACAAGGATGGATCAATTCGCATTCTTCTGCATGCTGACCTCCAGTTGAACCAGCACCATTTGTTGAAAAGGCTATCTTTTTTCCATTGGATGTTTTCAGCCTCTTTGTCGAGGATCAAGTGGCCATAGGTGTGTGGGTTCATTTCTGGATCTTCAATCCTGTTCCATTGATCCTCCTGTCTGTCACTGTACCAATACCATGCAGTTTTTAATACTATTGCTCTGTAGTATTGCTTGAGGTCAGGGATACTGATTCCCCCAGATTTCCTTTTGTTGCTGAGAATAGTTTTAGCTATCCTGGGTTTTTTGTTGTTCCAGATGAATTTGATAATTGCTCTTTCTAGCTCTGTGAAGAATTGAGTTGGGATTTTGATGGGTATTGCATTGAATCTGTATAGTGCTTTAGGCAAAATGGCCATTTTAACTATATTGATTCTGCCGATCCATGAGCATGGGAGGTTTTCCCATTTTTTGAGGTCTTCTTCCATTTCCTTCTTCAGAGTCTTGAAGTTCTTGTCATACAGATCTTTCACATGTTTGGTAAGAGTCACCCCAAGATACTTTATACTGTTTGTGGCTATTGTGAAGGGGGTCATTTCCCTAATTTCTTTCTCAGCCTGCTTATCCTTTGAGTATAGGAAGGCCACTGATTTGCTTGAGTTGACTTTATAACCTGCCACTTTGCTGAAGTTGTTTATCAGCTGTAGGAGCTCTCTAGTGGAGTTCTTTGGGTCACTTAGGTAGACGATCATGTCGTCTGCAAATAATGATAGTTTGACTTCTTCCTTTCCAATTTGTATCCCTTTGACCTCCTTATGTTGTCGAATTGCCCGAGCTAGTACCTCAAGTACAATATTGAAAAGATAAGGAGAAAGGGGGCAGCCTTGTCTGGTCCCTGATTTCAGTGGGATTGCTTCAAGTTTCTCTCCATTTAGTTTGATGCTGGCTACCGGTTTGCTGTATATTGCTTTTACTATGTTTAGGTATGGGCCTTGAATTCCTGTTCTCTCCAAGACTTTAAGCATGAAGGGATGCTGAATTTTGTCAAATGCTTTTTCAGCATCCAATGAAATGACCATGTGGTTTTGTTCTTTGAGTTTGTTTATGTAGTGGATTGTATTGATGGATTTCCGTATATTGAACCAACCCTGCATTCCTGGGATAAAGCCTACTTGATCATGGTAGATGATCGTTTTGATGTGTTCTTGGATTCGGTTGGCAAGAATTTTATTGAGTATTTTTGCATCGATGTTCATAAGGGAAATTGGTCTGAAGTTCTCTTTCTTTGTTGGATCTTTGTGTGGCTTTGGTATCAGCGTAATTGTGGCTTCGTAGAAGGAATTGGGTAGTGTTCCTTCTGTTTCTATTTTGTGGAATAGTTTGAAGAGTATTGGTGTTAACTCTTCTTTGAAGGTCTGGTAGAATTCTGCACTGAAGCCATCTGGTCCTGTGCTTTTTTTGGTTGGAAGACTTTCTATGACTCCTTCTATTTCTTTAGGCATTATGGGACTGTTTAGATGGTCTAGTTGGTCCTGATTTAATTTTGGTATTTGGTATCTGTCAAGGAAATTGTCCATTTCCTCCAGATTCTCCAGTTGTGTTGAGTATAGGCTCTTGTAGTAGGATCTGATGATTTTTTGGATTTCCTCAGTTTCCGTTGTTATATCTCCCTTTTCATTTCTAAGTTTGTTAATTTGGATACTTTCTCTGTGCCCTTTGGTCATTCTGGCTAAGGGTTTATCTATCTTGTTGATTTTCTCAAAGAACCAGCTCCTGGTATTGTTGATTTTTTGTATGGTTCTCTTTGTTTCTACTTGATTGATTTCGGCCCTGAGTTTGATGATTTCCTGCCTTCTACTCCTCCTGGGCGAAATAGCTTCTTTTTGTTCCAGGGCTTTCAGGTGTGTCATTAAGCTGGTAATGTATGCTCTCTCCATTTTCTTTTTGGAGGCACTCAGGGCTATGAGTTTTCCTCTTAGCACTGCTTTCATTGTGTCCCATAGATTTGGGTATGTTGTGTTTTCATTTTCATTGTGTTCTAAAAAGTCTTTAATTTCTTTCTTTATTTCTTCCTTGACCAAGGTATCATTGAGTAGAGTATTGTTCAGTTTCCACGTGTATGTGGGCTTTCTGTTGTTTCTGTTGCTATTGAAGACCACTTTTACTCCATAGTGATCAGATAGGAGGCATGGGATTAGTTCGATCTTCTTATATTTGTTGAGGTCTGTCTTGTGACCAATTATATGGTCGATTTTGGAGAAGGTACCATGAGGTGCTGAGAAAAAGGTATATTCTTTTGTTTTAGGATAGAATGTTCTATATATATCTGTTAAATCTAATTGGTCCAAAGCTTCAATTAGTTTCATTGTGTCCCTGTTTAGTTTCTGTTTTCCTGATCGGTCCATTGAGGAAAGTGCAGTGTTGAAGTCACCCACAATTATTGTGTTAGGTGCAATGTGTGCTTTTAGTTTTAATAAAGTTTCTTTTACAAAAGAGGGTGCCCTTACATTTGGGGCATAGATGTTCAGGATTGTCAGTTCTTCTTTTTGTATTTTTCCTTTGACCAGCAAGAAGTGTCCCTCAGGGTCTCTTTTGATGACTTTGGGTTGAAAGTCAATTTTATCTGATATTAAAATGGCTACTCCAGCTTGTTTCCTGAGACCATTTGCTTGTAAAATTGTCTTCCAGCCTTTTACTCTAAGGTAGTGTTTGTCTTTGACCCTGAGGTGTGTTTCCTGTAAGCAGCAAAATGTAGGGTCCTGTTTACGTATCCATTCAGTTAGTCTGTGTCTTTTTATTGGGGCATTAAGTCCATTGATGTTAAGAGATATTAAGGAATAGTGATTGTTACTTCCTATCATTTTTGACGTTATTTTTTAAATTTGAATGCTTAACTTCTTTTGGGTTTGATGAAAGGTTACTATCTTGCTTTTTCCAGGGTGAAGTTTCCCTCCTTGTATTGGTGTTGTCCTCCTATTATCCTTTTTAGGGCCGGGTTTGTGGATAGATATTGGGTAAACTTGGTTTTGTCATGAAATATCTTAGTTTCTCCCTCTATGGTGATTGAGAGTTTTGCTGGATATAGTAGTTTTGGTTGGCATTTGTGTTCTCTTAGAGTCTGCATGAGATCTGCCCAGGACCTTCTAGCCTTCATAGTCTCAGGTGAAAAGTCTGCTGTGATTCTGATAGGTCTTCCTTTATATGTTACTTGGCCTTTTTCTCTTACTGCCTTTAGTATTCTTTCTTTGTTTAGAACATTTGGTGTTTTGATTATTATGTGACGGGAAGTATTTCTGTTCTGGTCCAGTCTGTTTGGAGTTCTGTAGGCTTCTTGTATATTCATGGGCATCTCTCTCTTTAGGTTAGGGAAGTTTTCTTCCATAATTTTATTGAAGATATTTGCTGGCCCTTTAAGTTGTAAATCTTCACTCTCCTCTATGCCTATAATCCTTAGGTTTGGTCTTCTCATTGTGTCCTGGATTTCCTGGATATTTTGGGTTACAAGCTTTTTGCATTTTGCATTCTCTTTAACTGTTGAGTCCATGGTTTCTATGGAATCTTCAGCATCTGAGATTCTTTCTTCTATCTCTTGTATTCTGTTGTTGATATTTGTATCTCTGTCCCCTGATTTCTTCCCAAGGCTTTCTATCTCCAAAGTTGTCTCCCTTTGAGTTTTCTTAGTTGTTTCTACTTCTGATTTTAGATCCTGGATGGTTTTGCTTAGCTCCTTCACTTGCATGTTTGTGTTTTCCTGTAATTCTTTAAGAGATTTTTGTGTTTTCTCATTCATGAGCTCAGCCTGTTGACCAAAGTTCTCCTGTATTTCTTTAAGAGATTTTTGTGTTTCGTCTTTCATGACCTCAGCCTGTTGAGCAAAGTTCTCCTGTATTTCTTTAAGTGTTTTTTGCATTTCCTCCTTGTTGGCTTTTGTATTCTCCTGGATTTCTTTCAATGATTTTTGTGTTTCCCTTGCAAGGGCTTCTACCTTTTGATCCATTGTCTCCTGAATTTCTTTACGTATGACCTTCATGTGTTCCTGTACCAGCATCATGACCAGTGATTTTAAATCCAAATCTTGTTTTACTGGTGTGATGGGGTATCCAGGACATGTTGGTAGAGGAGAATTGGGTTCAGATGTTGCCATATTGCCTTGATTTCTGTTAGTGACGTTCCTGCGTTTGCCTTTTGCCATCTAGATCTCACTGGTGTTAGTTTATCTTGTCAGTGCTGGACTCACCAGTGCAAGCTGCCCCTTCCCAGTTGGCCTCTGGTGCACAGCTTACCTCCTGCACTGCTTGTAGACAGTGTGCTGCTGCCCAGGCTGTTCAGATCCCAAAGCAGGCACCCGAAGGCTCCCGCTGGGGCCCGCTGGATTCACTGGAGCACACTGACTTCTCCCAGCTGGCCGCCCGGAAACCCAGCTAGCCACTTGCAGGACTTGGAGATGTAATGCTGCCGCCCAGACTGATCTGGATCCGGAAGCGGAGAGAGTAGAGCTAAGGCCTTCTGCCTGAGGCCTTGCCCCAGATTGTGTCTGTGGAGCAGATGGAGCCCGTGTGCACTCCCAGGGAGTGCCGACGGTGTATGCTACTGTGACCTCCCCTGAGTTCCGCTCACTCCGCTGGGCAGCCGATCTGCCAACCGGGCTATCGCACACAAGGTTAGCCTGGCCGCCCAGTCCCTGAGTCCAGGCAAAAGCCTGGGAGGCCAAGGTCCGAGCAAAGTTCCCCTACGGCTTTGACTGTTAATTGGGTTTGCCAGGTGACTAGGATGGCGGGCGTGTGCGCCCGCGCTCCCTGAAAGCGCCGGGAGAGTCTGCTTTGCTAACAATCACCTGGGCGGGTTGACTCACAGATGGCCCACCAAGCCGCCCAGTTCTTGGGGTCAGTCCTGTGCCTTTTGGGGCCTGGACCCCCGCTTTGTTAGCCTTAGGCTATGCCTGTTACAGGTCTGCCCGCCTGCGCTCTCTGTCGTCCTGCAGGCAAAATGGCCGCGGCGCGCTCGCAGGCCTGGGCAAAAAACCTCCTGGTTGGGTTGGCACCCCGATGGCCCCCCGACCCGCCCAGGGCCTGGGTGCAGGCCAACGCCCGTCGGGCTCAGACCACCGCGGTGTTGGCCTCGGATTATGTTTGTGTACCTCAGTCTGTCCGATTCCTGGAGTACGGAACCAAGATGGATCCTCCTCTCCTGACTGGTGGGAGGCCGAGTTCTGAAGTGGCCTCCGTGCAGGAAAGGCGCCGCACAACTGCAGCTGCTTGCTGTCCGGCTGGTCAGCGAAGGTCAGTGGTCGTGGGCGCAGGGCCTAACTGGTCCCTGTGACGCCTTGGTTCCACTGCTGATGGCCCTTCAGCTGGAGCAGCCACTGCTGCCGCTGCCGCCGCCGCCGCCGCCGCCCTCTTTATATATTTATATATTGACCCTTATTAATACATATGTACAACTGAAGATTTCCTCCCAATTTCTGTGTGTTCACTCTGCTCGTAGTCTCCTTTGCAGGGCAGAAGCACTACTTATTAGTTTCATGTAGCAACATTAGTAAGTTTTTCTGGCTACGTCCTGTCCTACTGGAATTATGTTCAGAGAGTTCTTATGAATACTTAAATATTGAAGCATTTGTCCATTTTCTCTAGCCTAGAATTTGAGGCTTTGATTTCAAAGTTCTTTGATCTACTTTATATATGCAGGTGAAAATATGCATGTTTTCTTTAATTTTACTTTATACAGGTAGGCACACAAATTATTGAATGGACTCTCTTTTCCAGAATGTTTTGACACCTTTATCAAAAATCAGATGATCATGGCTGCATGGGTTTATTTCTCAGTTCTGTTTATTGGTCTATACTTCTGTCCATTCCTCACCTTTATGTTCTATTGGTCTATGCTTCTGTCCATTCCTCACCTCTATGTTCTATTGGTCTATGCTTCTGTCTATTCCTTGGCTCTATGTTCTATTGGTCTATGTGTTGCTATTGTGCTGATCCAGGTTTTACTAACTATAGTTCTATAGTGAGGTCAGGTGTGATAATACCACTTGATGTGTACTTTCTATTTAGGATTGCTTTAGCTGTAGTTGGCTTTTGTGTTTTTGTATGAATTTTGCTTTCCCAGTTGTATGAAGAATATAATTAGAATTTTGGTGGGTGTTGCATTGAATCTGTAGAAAACTTTTGGTAATATAGACATTTTACAAATTAATTCCACCAATCCAGGTGCATGGAAGGTTATTCTATATCTATCATATTCTTCAGTTTCTTCCCACTCTATCTTAAAGTTTTTATTTCCATACTTATGTTTATTCCTGGATACATTTTTAATCTATTGTGAATGATTATTTTTCTAAGTTTGATCTTAGTAATTTCACTGTATACATGAATAAGAACTACTAATTTTGTATGTTGATTTTGTATCCTGCAACTTTAGTGAAGGTATTTATTTAACCTAAGGGACTTCTAGTAGAATCTATGTGGACTTTTGAGTATAGAGCACTTTATCTGTAAATAGAGATATTTTTACTTTTCCTAAGAAGTGTTCTCCATTTTAAGATGAATAATGGCTCAAATAATTTATAAAGAGATTTTATATAATAAATGTAAAAACACCTTGGTAATTGATAAATATTATGAGTGCTTGTCAAGAAAAACAAACTCAAATAAAATTAATCAAAATGGAACAAACTTAATATTTTAAAAATCAAATCATTCAGATTTTCTTCTTTGTCCTGCCTCCTCTTAGTGTTCTATAGACTTTCAGTGACAATGACACAAGAAAATGAGACTGAAGTCAAGAGCTTCTATCTCCTGGGATTTGGAGTCCAGCATGATATTCAGTGTGTTCTCTTCATTGTGTTTCTTGTCATCTACGTGACATCCGTGGTGGGTAACACTGGCATGATTCTCCTCATCCACACTGATTCCAGACTTCAGACCCCCATGTACTTCTTCTTACAACATCTGGCTTTTGTTGATATCTGTTATACATCTGCTATTACTCCCAAGATGCTACAAAACTTTGTAGTAGAAGACAGATCCATATCATTTGGAGGGTGTGTAGTGCAATTACTGATCTATGCAATCTTTGCTACATGTGACTGTTACCTCCTGGCAGCTATGGCAGTGGACCGCTATGTAGCCATCTGCAAACCACTTCATTATTCCATACTCATGTCCCGAAAAGTCTGCATCTGCATGGTAGCTGGTTGCTATCTCATTGGATCAATAAATTCTTCAGTACACACAGGCTTTACATTTTCATTGTCATACTGTAAATCTAATCACATCAATCACTTTTTCTGTGATGTCCCCCCAATTATTAGCCTTTCCTGTTCCAACATTGACATCAATATCAGGCTTCTTGTTATCTTTGTTGGATTTAACCTGATATTCACTGTGTTGGTCGTTATCTTCTCCTACATATACATCATGGCCGCCATCCTAAAGATGTCCTCTACTACAGGGAGGAAGAAAACCTTCTCCACATGTGCTTCCCACCTAACAGCAGTCACCATTTTCTATGGAACCCTTGCTTACATGTACTTACAGCCTCATTCAGACAATTCTGAGGAGAATATGAAAGTGGCCTCTGTGTTTTATGGCATTGTGATCCCCATGCTGAATCCTCTGATCTATAGCTTGAGAAACAAGGAAGTCAAAGATGCTATAAAATTGACAAGGAAAAAGTTATTTATATTTGGCCCAAAATAATAAAAATTCACCATATCAAATAATTAGTATAATTGTGCAACTACAACTTAATAATTATGAAATTTGAGACAGTGAGGTCATAAATAATGACTGACCCTATTAATGTATCCAATTGTATAATATATGAAATATTTGATTGATTCCCATGCAATTTATATTTTAAACTCATAGTTTGAAATTTATGTTTCACACTCTCATAAATTGGACTTTATAGAGATTATTATAGATATTGACAAATATATTTTTAAAGTATCCTTTGTGAAATACTATTTCAAATATTTTCATTACTTTGAAGTAGTGGTTCTTGGCCTGTGGGTAGTGAACTTTTCAGGGATTGTACATCAGATACTTACATTATAATTTATAGCAGTAGCAAAATTATAGATATTAAGTAGCAAGAAAATAATTTTATGGTTGGGGTTCCCACAACATGAAGAACTGTATTAAAGGTTGAGAACCATTTATTTAATAGCTAGAAAAAGGCACAGGACCAGATGGTTTCAGTGCAGAATTCTATCAGACCTTCAAAGAAGAACTAACACCAATACTCTTCAAATTATTCCACAAACTAGAAACAGAAGGAATACTACCCAACTCCTTCTACAAAGCCACAATTACACTGATACCAAAACCACACAAAGATCCAACAAAGAAAGAGAACTTCAGACCAATTTCCCTTATGAACATCGATGCAAAAATTCTCAATAAAATTCTTGCCAACCGAATCCAAGGACACATAAAAACGATCTTCCACCATGATCAAGTAGGCTTCATCCCAGGGATGCAGGGTTGGTTCAATATACGGAACTCCATCAATGCTATACACTACATAAACAAACTCAAAGAAAAAAAAACACATGCTCATTTCATTGTATGCTGAAAAAGCATTTGACAAAATTCAGCATCCTTTCTTTCATACTTAAAGTCTTGGAAAGAACAGGAATTCAAGACCCATACCTAAACATAGTAAAAGCAATATACAGCAAACCGGTAGCCAGCATCAAACTAAATGGAGAGAAACTTGAAGCAATCCCACTAAAATCAGGGACTAGACAGGGCTGCACCCTTTCTCCATATCTTTTCAATATTGTAGTTGAGGTACTAGCTCGGGCAATTAGAAAACATAAGGAGGACAAAGAAATACAATTTGGAAAGGAAGAAGTCAAACTATCATTATTTGCAGATGATATGATAGCCTACCTAAGTGACCCAAAAACCTCCATTAGAAAACTCCTACACCTGATAAAGAGGTTCAGCAAAGTGGCATGTTATAAAATCAACTCAAGCAAATCAGTGGCCTTCCTATACTCAAAGGATAAGCAGGCTGAGAAGGAAATTAGGGAAATGACCCCCTTCACAATAGCCACAAACAATATAAAGTACCTTGGGGTGACTCTTAACGTACATGTGAAAGATCTGTATGACAAGAACTTCAAGACTCTGAAGAAGGAAATGGAAGAAGACCTCAAAAAATGGAAAAATGTCCCATGCTCATGGATTGGCAGGACTAATAGGCTTAAAATGGCCATTTTGCCAAAAGCAATATACAAATTCAACGCAATGCCCATCAAAATCCCAACTCAGATCTTCATAGAGTTAGAAAGAGCAATTCTCAAAATCATCTGGAATAACAAAAAGCCCAGGATAGCTAAAACTATTATCAACAACAAAAGAAATTCTGGAGGAATCAGTATCCCTGACCTCAAGCAATACTACCGAGCAATAGTGCTAAAAACTGCATGGTATTGGTACAGTGACAGGCAGGCGGATCAATGGAACAGGATTAAACCCACACACCTATGGCCACTTGAACCTCGACAAAGGAGCTGAAAATATCCAGTGGAAAAAAGATAGCCTTTTCAACAAATGGTGCTGGTTCAACTGGAGGTCAGCATGCAGAAGAATGCAAATTGATCCGTCCTTATCTCCTTATACTAAGCTCAACTCCAAATAGATCAAGGACCTCCATATAAAGCCAGACACTCTGAAGCTAATAGAAAAGAAACTGGGGAAGACCCTTGAGGACATTGGTACAGGGGGAAAGTTCCTGAACAGAACACCAATAGCTTATCTTCTAAGATCAAGAATTGACAAATGGGACCTCATAAAGTTACAAAGTTTCTGTAAGGCAAAGGACACCATCAAAAGGACAAATCGGCAACCAACAAATTGGGAAAAGATCTTTACCAACCCTACATTAGATAGAGGGCTAATATCCAATATATACAAAGAACTCAAGAAGCTAGACCCCAGAAAACCAAATAACCCTATTTAAAAAAATGGGGTACAGAGCTAAACAAAGAATTTTCACCTGAAGATTTTGGATGGCTAGAAGCATCTTAAAAAATGCTCAACTTCATTAGTCATTAGGGAAATGCAAATAAAAAAAAAACCCTGAGATTTCACCTTATACCAGTCAGAATGGCTAAGATTAAAAATTAAGGAGACAGCAGGTGTTGGAGAAGATGTGGAGAAAGAGGAATACTCTTCCACTGCTGGTGGGGTTGCAAATTGGTACAATCACTCTGGAAATCCGTCTGGCAGTTCCTCAGAAAACTGGGCATGGCACTTCGGGAGGATCCTGCTATACCACTCCTGGGCATATTCCCAGAGGATTCCATAGCAGGTAATAAGGATATATGCTCCACTATGTCCATAGCAGCCCTATTTATAATAGCCAGAAGCTGGAAAGAACCCAGGTATCCCTCAACAGAAGAATGGATGCAAAAAAATGTGGTATATATACACAATGGAGTACTATTCAGTCATTAGAAACAATGAATTCATGAGATTCTTAGGCAAATGGATAGAGCTGGAGAACATCATACTAAGTGAGGTAACCCAGTCTCAAAAGATCAATCATGGTATGCACTCACTAATAAGTGGTTATTAGCCTAGAAAATTGGAATACCCAAAACATAATCCACACATCAAATGAGGTACAAGAAGAACGGAGGAGTGGCCCCTTGTTCTGGAAAGAGTGTAGCAGTATAGGGCAAAACCACAACAGGGAAGTGGGAAGGGGTGGATGGGAGAACAGGAGGAGGAAATGGGGCTTATGTGACTTTCGGGGAGTGGGGGGCCAGAAAAGGGGAAATCATTTGAAATATAAATAAAAAATATATTGAATAAAAAATAAAATAAAAAACAGGACAGTTTGAGTTTATTGTGACATGCTTTTATCTGACTGTTGTTGAAGAGTAAAATGAAAGAAACAATTTTAAAAAAATAGCTAGAAAAAATATTTTGCTGTATATAATAAACATTAACATTTCATTTCGTTATTTTCTCCTACATTAATAGAGTATCATAAATTGCTTACCATGGGGTCTTTTGTAAATTATACTCAAATTACTACTGTAATCTGAATATGAAATAAATACATTTGTTTTTTAAATGTCTTGCAATTCAACCTGTCCCCCCCCCCCATCTCACATTCTCATCATTATTACATTCCATGGCACTTACTTTTTCACTAGTAACTTTTTTATTTTTCAATCTACCTTAATCTTCCCTATTAACTGTAACAACACATTTTCTCTTTTTCTATACCAAATGAAATCATCTGAAAAGAGATGGTGGTAAAAATGTATCTTTGATCATTCATTTATAAAAGATATACAAATAATTTTATGCAGACAAACAACTTTAGAACAGACAAAACAGAAACTACTGCTTTGTCGTGACAAGAAAGTGGCTTCAAATACTTCACAATCTTTACCACAGCATCACTATATGAACTGTCATCCTGGTACTCATTCTCTCTGCTGACAGTTCTCTTATTCACAAGAAAAGAAAAAAGAAAAAGAAAACTGCTCTTAGCATCCTTTGGCATCCCATTGATTTTCCTATTGATTATATTCAGAAGCCCAAGTACAATTCTGATCACCACAGACTGAGGTAAGCATTATGGATGACTATATTCTATATAAACTCTGTTGTAGCTCTGCTGACACCTCACTGGATAGGATTCATCTTTCATATTTACATATGGAAAACACTCAAATTGAATCAGTGTTATGACAGAAAATATTAGTTTATTTCTTGCATACAGTGGTTGACCTGACTTTGTTAGGTAGTCGTTAAGGGTATGTTTAAGTTTTGAAATGACTGTAGAAAGAATGAAAACAGACATCATCACTCATTCCCCATTAAGTGATAAAGTACACTTTCAGTGAACTGCTGTCCCAGCATCCCATGCTTAGTTCAACAAAGTGACTTATTACAGAAGATTGGGATATTTTACTTTAAGTCCAGGCTAGATATTGAAAGTGTTTTCTTGCTTCCTTGCTAATCCATCCCTGTTTTCAATCTTCAGTACAATTCTGGACACAGAAACTGAAGAGAATTACCTAGGTACAGAATGCTCCACACATACTGTCCACCAGTTCATGAGAGTGTAGGCCAGATTCAGCAGAAGACTCCAGCATTTTGGAGATACCAGTACAATGTGATGTCAACCAATAGAGCAGTGTGGAAAGAGCTGGAACCTAGAAAACAAGCTGGAGGTGGGAGGCCTGCACAGGGCAGAGCTATAAAAGTGAGTCAAGTCCCTTGGAGGTCCCCAGAAGATCATGAGTAAATTCTAGATAGTTGGACATTTATTTGTACTGTTGGACTTTGATTTTGCTTCCTTCAAATTGTTACTGTGCCCTTGTTTTTACCTCATGAAGAAAGAAGGGATTTAATTTAATTCTGATTTTTACAAGAGCCCACAGCTGAAAGATTTTGAAGTTTAAAAGGAGATTCTAGATTTTCAGAGATTAACTATTTTAAATTGACTGAAATTTTAGCATTTTTGAACTTTGTAAAAACTGTGGAACTTTTAAAGTTAGTTATTAGGTAGGCTGTCCATGTACCTTCTTCACTCTTTCTATTCCCCTATATTTCATCCTCAAGGTCAACCCTAGCACTGCCGCAAAAGACAGCAGCAGCAGCCTCCCCTCTGCCCAGTCTACACTTCCTGTGTATCCCATACAATCCCCTATTGCCCCGTACCCCTGTTTCCCCAGCCTCTAAAATCAGCAAGTACTCTTGCTGAACACCCTACAGGATCAGGCCTATAAAACAGGCAACACACAGCCAACACACTCTGAAAATCCAGAAAAGAAGCAGAAACCAATGAACAAAATATCCACACAACAAAGACAAACCCAGAAATCGACACCTAGACCTATAATCATCCCAAATCCAAATGCCTAAAAGTCAACATAAGAACACAATAAATAACAGTTGGGAAATATGTCTCCACCCAAATATCCTACCAAAGCCAGAATAATTCAACATATCTGAAGTACAAGAAAAAGACATTAAAACTTTATGAAGATAAGAGATGTCCTTAAAGAGAAAATGATTAAATACCTATGGAACTTTTAAAATCCAGCAAAACACAAAGAATGAGAGGAAATGAAATGAGTAATAACAGTTCAAGACCTGAAAATGGTAATAGGAGTAATAAAGAAAGCACAAACTGAGGGAACCCTGGAAATGAGAAATTGAGGAGTGTGAACAGGAAGGAACTAGAGAGGCAAATTTCATCAACTGAATACTAGAAATGGAAGAGAGAAAATGCATTCCAGGCCATGAAGATACAACAGAAGAAATGAATAAATCAGGCAAAAAATGTTAAATCTAAAATTTATTGACACAAAATATTGAGAAAAATCTGTGACTCTATAAAAAGACCAAACTTAAGAATAATAGGAATAGAGGAAGGAAAAGATTCCCCAGTACAAAGGCCCAGAAATTATTTTCAACAATATTATAGAAGTAAAGAAGTACAAGAATCATACAATACACCAAGTTCATTGGATGAGAAGAGAAAGATCCTTCAACAAATAATCAAAACACTGGACATATAGAACAAAGAATATTAAAAGGTGAAAAGAAAAAGTTGAGGTAAAATATAAAGGCAGACCTGTTAGTATGATACCCTAATTCTCAATGGAGATGCTAAAAATCAGAAGGTCCTAGACAGATGTCCTGTAGACTCTGAGACCACAGATGCCATTCCAGCCCATTGGAGTTCCTTGGTGGAATTTTATGGTCATTTATGTACAAAGAACCAGATTTTGACTTCTTTTCTATTCGTATTCCCTTGATCTCCTTGTTTTGCCTAAAACTTCATGTACTGTATTTAATAGATAAATAGAGAGTAGGCAACTTTGTCTTTATTCTTGATTTTAGTGGAATTGCTCCTGGCAATGGAGAATTTGAAGACTGAACCAGCCATCCTCTGTAACCAGGCAAGAGTTCCAGTGCGGGGAAACTGAAACACCAACCCAGCCACAAAACTTTTGACCTATATATATCCCACCAATGGTAATGGAAACAGAATTTATGGAAGTGACCAACCAGTAACTGTTCTAACTTGTGTCTCATGTCACAAAATGGAGCCCATATCTGAAACTATCTGAATGACAAGGAACCAAAGACTGGATTGCCCAGACACCTTGTGAAGAGCGAAACATGACTTGCAAAAAAAATTAATGAAATATTTTTTAGTGATATTCTGCTATATTCATAGATCAGTGCCTTGTTCAGTCATCATCAAAAAGGCTTCCTCCAGGAGCAGATGGGAGTGGGTACAAAGATCCACAGCCTACATTGGGTCCTTTCCCTTGAGGAACAGGGAACTCCCACAGAAGAGAGAGAGAAGAGATTGTAGGAATCAGAAGGGATAGAGGACACTGAGAGAACATGGCCAAACAAACCAACTAAATAGGGCTCACAAGGGTTCACATTGACTAAGGTAGGAAGCCTGAGACATGCACAGGTCTACACCAGCTCCTCTGTGTATATATTATAACTGTTAGCTGGTGTGTGGGGAACTCCTACCAGTGGGATCATGTATGCTTCTGACTCTTTTACTTTCTCTTTTCCTCCTAGTAGATTGCCTTGTCCAGCCTCAATATGAAAGCTTTTGCTTTGTCTTATTGTGTCTTGTTATGTTGTGTTTAGTTGTACCCTGGAGGTCTGCTTCTTTCTGAATAGAAACAGAGGGAGAGTGGGTCTGGGCTAAAGGGAAAGTGTAGGGGAACTGGGGGGCATGAAGGAAGGGAAAACAGGCTAGAATGTATTATATGAGAAAAGAATCTGTTCTCAATAAATAAATAAATTATTTTATTTATATTTTGATGTGAGAACTTACGGGTGTGTAAGAAAGAAATGGTTGCTTAATAGTGAGTGTCAAGTTGACGAGGGGTCAGTTGTGCTGCCTAGTTTTATTTATGTGAGCTTGACACACAAACTAAATTATCTGAATGGAGGGAACATCAGTTGTAAAATGGCTCCATCAGATCTAGCCATAAGGCATTATTTTAGTGATTGATGGGTTTGGGGGAGCCCAGCCCATCGTGGGTGGCTCTATCCTATGCTCTAGTGGTCCTGGATGAGCAAGCCAAGGGAAGCAAGCCAGAAAACAGCATTCCTCCATGGCCTCTGCATCAGCTCCTATCTCCTTGTTCCTGCCCTACTAGTATACCTATCATGACTTTCTTTGATAATTAACAGCAATATGGAAGTGTAAGTCAAATGAACCCTTTCCTCCCCAGTTTGCTTTTTAGTCACAGTGTTTCATCACAATAGAAACCCTAACTATGACACTCTACATACAAGTGCTGGAAATTGAATGTGAGTCCAGGAGAACCAATGATATTAAACAGTGAGCTATCTCTCTAGCCCATAAAAATATTTATCCCTCAAAAATCTTGAGGCAAGATGTCCGACATAAGGTACCAGCACAGTTGGGTCTGATGCATATTTTCTTCTTGGTGTATTAAATACTGGCACAACATCAAACAGAGAATGGAAACAATACCTTTTGTGACAGATAGATATAAATCTCATCATTGGGATGTATGCTATAATCTAATTATTCTCATATCCCAATGATACTCTTAATGCTACTATATTGGTGAAGTTTTGAGTCATATCAATTCAAGGATTTCTCAGAGACTCTGATGAAAGGACAAAAAGAATTTAATTCTGTGTCCTTACCAAGGGGCAATCTTGGCAAGGCCCAGTCTGGGTCTGAGGTCAGGTTTTGTTTCCTGGGGACTTTGCTGGTCTTTCTGAAGAGGCTGGACTTATCAGTCCAATGGCCACCATGTGGTCAGTCTGCAATGGGATACCTTGGGTTCCCTTTATGCAATGTTGCTTAGCTATCCCCCTGCTAACTTCCTCCAAATGTATGATAGCTTTCTACTGATTCTGTCCCATTTTTCCCTGCATACAATAATAATATACTGTACTTCTTAAGAAGTTTCTTTGGCAAAAGACATGGTTTAGGAAAGACCTCCCAACCTGTCTACTTATCTCTCTCTACTTATCTTGATGTCTTAGTCCTTTCTCTGAGGATACTGACACAGAGAAATGACCTGCTGGTCAAGGTCAATTGAGAATAAGGATTTCAACACTTGGATCAAAAGAGTTGTACAACATATCAAATTTTAGAGTAGTCATAAAGGCCCAAGGGAATGTTTTTGAAGGTTTCTGTCCTAAACCACAGAAAATAACTGGAAAAAAAGTAAAACATAGATAATACAAGCATGAGAGAATTATTGTTGTGGTTACAAATTGTGAAACTGGAGCAGATTTGCCATATCTTTAATGGACAGTACATAATGCCCCTCAAAATTGTCCCTCTGCAAGATGAAGAACTGAGATATATGTTCTTCCTCCCTAACTCAGGGGCTGGAGGTTAATGGATATTGTTTATATGTGTATATATACATACATTCACTCAGATAAAGCTTCATAGATGTCCCTGAGGCAAGAACTTAAGACATGCCAACAAAAAAGAAGTTTTATAACAGGAAATATCTTGCTACTTCATATGCATCAAACTCAAGTTCAGTGTGAGTGTAAGAAATAGATTTCTCTTCACTCAATATTTAAAAGTCTATCCAACACCTTTTACATACTGAGTCTCTAAAGACACAAAGCCTTTGTTTTCATATTTAAATACATCGACATAATTGATGTCCCTACTTTCTTTCCTTCAGCCATTGTTTGATAATCAGTCAGCATATGTGACAACTCCCTTTTCTTAAGTTGCTAAGTAAGCTAAAAGCTACAAGCCAGTTTGTTCCTGGAAGACCAATTAACTCAGATATAATAACAGCACCATAAGCAAACATAATTCAAAGATTTTGATCCCAGATATGTCTAGTTGAAATAGTTTATGTAATGTGCAACTAGAATAAACATTCTCACTATATAGGGATATCTTTGAAAAATAAATATTGAGTAAAAGTTGACATTATGTAATAAATGTATGTAAATAAATAACAGCAAATGTGATAGATCTCCAAAAGGCTGGATCTCTAACATACTTAAATTTGAGTCATATTTTCTTTTTTTTAAATATTTTTATTTTCTATACTCTTTGTTTACATTCCAAATGATTTCCCCTTTCCCGGATCCCCCCTCCCCATATGTCCCATAAACCTTCTTTCCATCCCTTCTCCAATCACCTCCCTCCTTTTTCTCTGTCCTTATATTCCCTTCCCGTGCTAGATCAATCCTTTCCAGGATCAGGACCCTCTCCATACTTCTTCATGGGAGTCATTTGTTATACAATTTGTGTCTTGGGTATTCAGGGCTTCTGGGCTAATTAATATCCACTTATCAGAGATTGTATTCCATGTGTATTCTTTTGTGATTGGGTTACCTCACTTAGGATGATATTTTCCAGATCAAACCATTTGCCTAAAACTTTTGTGAATTCATTGTTTCTAATTGCTGAGTAGTATTCCATTGTGTAAATATACCACATTTTCTGTATCCGTTCCTCCTTTGAGGGGCATCTGGGTTCTTTCCAGCTTCTGGCTATTATAAATAAGGCTGCTATGAACATAATGGAGCATGTGTCTTTATTGCATGCCGGGGAATCCTTTGGGTATATGCCCAGGAGAGGTATAGCAGGGTCCTCTGGAAGTCTCATGTCCAGTTTTCTGAGGAACCTCCAGACCGATTTCCACAGTGGTTATATCATCTTACAGCCCCATCAGTAGTGGAGGAGTGTTCCTCTTTCTCCACATCCTCGCCAACACCTGCTGTCTCCTGAGTTTTTGACTTTAGCCATTCTGACTGGTGTAAGGTGAAATCTCAGGGTTGTTTTGGTCTGCATTTCCCTAATGACTAATGATGTTGAGCACTTCTTAAGGTGCCTCTCAGCCATCCGAATTTCTTCAGGTGAAAATTCTTTGTTAAGATCTGTACCCCATTTTTAATAGGGTTATTTGGTTCCCTGGGGTCTAACTTCTTGAGTTCTTTGTATATATTGGATATTAGCCTTCTATCAGATGTGGGGTTGGTGAATATCCTTTCCCAATTTGATGGTTGCCGTTTTGTCCTTTTAACAGTGTCCTTTGCCTTACAGAAACTTTGTAATTTTATGAGGTCCCATTTGTCAATTCTTGATCTTAAAGCATAAGCTATTGGTGATCTGTTCAGGAACTTTTCCCCTGTGCCCATGTCCTCAAGGGTCTTCCCCAGTTTCTTTTCTATTAGTTTTAATGTGTCTGGTTTTACATGGAGGTCTTTGATCCACTTGGAGTGAAGTTTAGTACATGGAGATAAGAATGGATCAATGCGCATTCTTCTGCATGCTGACCTCCAATTGATCCAGCACCATTTGTTGAAAAGGCTATCTTTTTTCCACTGGATGTTTTTGGCTCCTTTGTCGAAGATCAAGTGACCATAGGTGTGTGGATTCATTTCTGGATCTTCAATTCTCAGAAGGCCCAAGTTTTTATAAGTTCAGCACCAAAGTTTTATGGTTAAATAAATTTCTTGGCTTCATTTTGAAAAGCTGTTCAACCTCACTCGAAATAAGAAACAACAACTCTTAAGTAATAAGGCAACATAACAACAAAAAGGAAGCTAATAATTCATAATGAAAATGAGATAGAGATGGTCTCTAAAAATTTTAATTTTAGTCAGCAACATATAACTTCAGAATATTGTTCACCTAATTTCATCTTAGCTCCTGGAGCTTTGGATTATCAAGGGAGTGAATATTGATCCCTTATACCCCAACTATGAACTCTGTCATAGGTAGGAAACATTCAAGATACCTTGATGATCACCCTGTGCCTGCTACAGAGACAAAGGAAGCAATCTGATTTAAAGAAAGCACAACCAGTGAGGTTTCCAATATCTACTGTGCAACATTGGAGCAAGTAGTGAAATGCAGAGGGGTTCAGCTTATGGTCCAGAATGTTCCACTTCTGCCTTAGCCCCATTATGAAAACTGAGTTAACAAACTCAGGCTAATAGGAATAGATGAGCTTTTCAGTGCATATCAGGGAAAACCAGAGGAGTAAAAGTAATTCAAAAGAATCATCATATGTTAGCTACAGCTGACTGTCCTTATTTTCCTCAATGGCTAACTCAGAACATTAGGTAAGATCTTATCTACGCATTTTGTCTGAACTTCTATTTGATGGTAGCAAACTAAAATTAAGCTGAATCATATAATAATATACATTTATAAATTATATATGTAATTTAAAAGGTCACATATATGTATATATGTATGTATGCATGTATGTATATGTATGAGTATGATCTTTTATGGAACAGAAAAAAATGGAGTAAAGATAATCATTCCAAATGGAGTAAAGATAATCATTCCAAATGGCAAAAAAAAAAAAGAAAGAAAAAGAGAACTGAGAAAAGAAAATCAATTTTGATAGGCGGTTTGTCTGCCAGCCCACCAAGCATGGGGCCTGTGTCCTGCCCAGAGAGCAGCAGAGGGAGAGATTCCCCGCAGCCATATTCACTGCCTGCCAGGACAGAAAAGGGTCACTAGGTATTGTATCATCCTGAGCTTTAGATCTCTGGGGGTGAAAACCACCAGGGGTCTGCCTGCGCCAAAGAACTAAGCACATAGGTGGTTTGTCTGCCAGTCCAGTGGGCATGGGGACCTGTGTCCTGCCCAGAGAGCAGCAGAGGAAGAGACTCCCCACGGCCATATTCGCTCCCTGCCAGGACAGAAAAGCCTCACTAGGTACTGTAGCACCCTGAGCTTTAGATCTCTGGGGGTGCAAATCTCCAGGGGTCTGCCTGCACTCAGGAACTGAGCACATAGGCAGTTCATCTGCAAGCTGGTCGGTAGCAGGACTTGTGTCCTACATGAGAATCAACAGAGGGAGTGACTCCCACCACACCATCTTGGTTCCATAACGGAGCAGTCAGAGAACACCTGGTTCACCTTGACAACCCAAGTATAACATTGCTTGAGGCAAGACTGAGCAGGGCTCCAAAGGCACAAAAGAGAAAAGCAGCATATCAGTAATCTGTGACAGAGGAAACCCAGTCTTCCAGTGTTGCAGAAATAACCTTAAAGATCCACAGTAGGTTGAAGCAGCAGCCAGTGACAATAAGACTATCTAACACCAGGGAGAACTAGATGGCTAAAGGCAAACGTAGGAACATTACTAACAGAAACCAAGGCATTATGGCAGCATCAGAACCCAATTTTCCAACAATACCAAGTCCTGGATACCCCAACACACCAGAAAAACAAGAGTTGGATTTAAAAGCACTGGTAAGGATGCTGTTAGAGGAACACATGAAGAACATAAATAAATCTCTTAAAGAAATCCAGGAGAAAAATGATCAAAAGCTAGAATCCCTTAAAAGGAAACACAAAAATCACTTAAAGAAATTCAGGAGAATATGGGTCAGAAGTTAGTAGCCAATAAGGAGGAAATGCAAAACTCACTTAAAAAAATACAGGAGAACTTTGATCAACAGGCAGAAGTCATGAAAGAGGAAACACAAAAATCGCTCAAAGAATTAGAGGAAAACACAAATAAGCAAATGACAGAACTGAGCAAAAACTTCCAGGATCTAAAAACAGAAGTAGAAACAACTAAGAAAGTAAAAATGGAGACAACTTTGGAGATAGAAAACCTTGGGAAGAAATCAGGGACCATAGATGCAAATATCAACAACAGAATAGAAGAGATAGAAGAAAGAATCTCAGATGATGAAGTTACAATAGAAACCATGGACTCAACAGTTAAAGAAAATGCAAAATGCAAAAAACTTGTAACCCAAAACATCCAGGAAATCCAGGACACAATGAGAAAGCCAAATCTAAGGATTATAGGCATTGATGAGAGTGAAGATTTACAACTTAAAGGGCCAGCAAATATCTTCAACAAAATTATGGAAGAAAACTTCCCTAACCTAAAGAGAGAGATGCCCATGAATATACAAGAAGCCTACAGAACTCCAAACAGACTGGACCAGAACAGAAATACCTTTCGTCACATAATAATCAAAACACCAAATGTACTAAACAAAGAAAGAATACTTAGGGCAGTAAATGAAAAAGGGCAAGTAACATATAAAGGAAGACCTATCAGAATTACACCAGACTTCTCACCAGAGACCCTGAAAGCTAGAAGATCCTGGGCGGAGGTCATGCAGACTCTAAGAGAACACAAATGCCAGCTGAGACTACTATACTCAGTGAAACTCTCAATCATTATAGATGGAGAAACAAAGATATTCCATGACAAAACCAAATTTACACAATATCTTTCCACAAACCCAGCCCTGCAAAGGATAATAGGGGGAAAACACCATTACAACAAGGGAAACTATACCCTGAAAAAAGCAGGATATTAAGCTTCTTTCATCAAACCCAAAAGAAGATAACCACACAAGTATAAAATTAAAATAAAAAATGATAGGAAGCAATAACCACTACTCCTTAATATCTCTTAACATCAATGGACTCAATTCCCCAATAAAAAGACATAGACTAACAGATTGGTTACGTAAACAGGACCCTCCATTTTGCTGCATACAGGAAACACACCTCAGTGTCAAAGACAAAAACTACCTTAGAGTAAAAGGCGGGAAGACAATTCTACAAGCAAATGGTCCCAGGAAACAAGCCGGAGTTGCCATTCTAATATCAGATAAAATTGACTTTCAACCTAATGTCATCAAAAGAGACATGGAAGGTCACTACTTGCTGATCAAAGGAAAAATCCAACAAGAAGAACTCTCAATCATGAACATCTATGCTTAAACTACAAGGGCGCCTTCATTCATAAAAGAAACTTTACTAAAGCTCAAAGCAAGCATTGTACCTAACACAATAATTGTGGGTGACTTCAACACTCTACTCCACTCTCACCAATGGACCAATCAGGAAAACAGAAACTAAACAGGGAGACAGTGAAACTAATTGAAGCTTTGGACCAATTGGATTTAACAGATATATATAGAACTTTTCATCCCAAAGCAAAAGAATATACCTTTTTCTCAGCACCTCATGGTACCGTCTCCAAAATCGATCATATAGTTAGTTGGTCACAAGACAGACCTCAACAAATATAAGAAGATTGAAATAATCCCATGCCTCCTATCAGATCACTATGGAGTGAAAGTGGTCTTTAATAAAAATAAAAACAACAGAAAGCCCACATACACATGGAAACTGAACAATACTCAATGATACCTTGGTCAAGGAAGAAATAAAGAAACAAATCAAAGATTTTTCAGAATTTAACAAAAATGAAGGCACAACATACACAAATCTATGGGACACGATGAAAGCAGTGCTAAGAAGATAACTCATAGCTTTGAGTGCCTCCAAAAAGAAATTCGTGAGAGCATACACTAGTAGATTAATGGAACAACTGAAAGCCCTGGAACAAAAAGAAGCTAATTCACCCAGGAGGAGAAGAAGACAGGAAATCATCAAACTCAGGGCTGAAATCAATCAAGTACAAACCAAGAGAACCATACAAAGAATCAACAAAACCAAAGGCTGTTTCTTTGAAAAAATCAACAAGATAGATAAATCCTTATACAGACTAACCAAAGGGGACAGAGAAAATATCCAAATTAACAAAATTAGAAATGAAAAGGAAGATATTACAACAGAAACTGAGGAAATTCAATAAATCATCAGATCCTACTACAAAAACCTCTACTCAACACAACTGGAGAATCTGAAGGAAATGGACATTTTCTTAGACAGATACCAATTACAAAAATTAAACCAGGATCAAATAGACCATCTAAACAGACCCATAACTCCTAAAGAAATAGAAGGGGTCATAGATAGCCTTCTGACCAAAAAAAAGCTGAGGATCAGATGGTTTCAGTGCAGAATTCTATCAGACCTTCAAAGAAGACTTAACACCAATACTCTTCAAACTTTTCCACCAAGTAGAAACAGAAGGAACACTACCCAACTCCTTCTATGAAGCCACTATTATGCTGATACCAAAACCACACAAAGATCCAACTAAGAAAGAGAATTTCAGGCCAATTTCCCTTATGAATATCGATGCAAAAATACTAAATAAAATTCTTGCCCACCGAATCCAAGAACACATCAAAACGTTTGATCATCCACCATGATCAAGTAGGTTTCATCCCAGGGATGCAGGGATGGTTCAATATAAGTAAATCCATAAATGCTATCCACTACATAAACAAACTCAAAGAAAAAACCACATGATCATTTCATTAGATGCTGAAAAAGCATTTGACAAAATTCAGCATCCTTTCATGCTAAAAGTCTTGGAAAGGACAAGAATTAAAGGCCCATATCTAAACATAGTAAAAGCAATATACCGCAAACTGGTAGCCAACAACTTCAGCAAAGTGGCTGGCTGTAAAATCAGCTCAAGCAAATTAGTAGCCTTTATACGCTCAAAGGATAACCAGACTGAGAAGGAAATTAGGGAAATGACACCCTTCACAATAGCCACAAACAGCTTAAAGTATCTTGGGGTGACTCTAACCAAACAAGTGAAAGACCTATATGACAAGAACTTCAGATCTCTGAAGAAGGAAATTTAAGAAGATCTCAGAAAATGGAAAAATCTTCCATGCTCATGGATTGGCAGGATTAATATAGTTAAAATGGACATCTTGCCAAAGGCAATCTACAGATTCAATGCTATTGCCATAAAAATCCCAACCCAGTTCTTCATACAGATAAAAAGAGCAATTCTCAAATTCATCTGTAATAAGAAAAAACCCAGGATAGCTAAAACTATTCTCAACAGTAAAAGAACTTCAGGGGGATTCAGTATCCCAGACCTCAAACTTTACTTCAGAGCAATATAGTGATAGAAACTGCATGGTATTGGTACAATGTCAGGCAAGCAGATCAATGGAATAGGATTGAAGATCCAGAAATGAACCAACACACCTATGGTCACTTGATCTTCGACAAAGGAGCTGAAAGCATCCAGTGGAAAAAGGATAGTCTTTTAAACAAATGGTGCTGGTTCAAATGGAGGTCAGTATGCAGAAGAATGCGAATCCTTCCAATCTTATCTCCTTGTACTAAGCTCAACTCCAAATGGATCAAGGACCTCCACATAAAACCTGACACACTGAAACTAATAGAAAAGAAACTGGGGAAGACCCTTGAGGTCATGGGCATAGGGGAAAAGTTCCTGAATATAACACCAATAGCTTATGCTCTAAGATCAAGAATTGACAAATGGGACCTCATAAAACTACAAAGTTTCTGTAAGACAAAGGACACAGTCAAAAGGACAAAACGTCAACCAACAGATTGGGAAAGGATCTTCACCAACCCTAAATCTGACAGAGGGCTAATATCTAATATATACAAAGAACTCAAAAAGGTAGAACCCAGAGAACCAAATAACTCCATTAAAAAGTGGGGTACAGAGCTAAACAAAGAATTTTCACATTAAGAACTTCAGAGGGCTGAGAAACACCTTAAGAAATGTTCAACATCATTAATCATTAGGGAAATGCAAATCAAAACAACCCTGAGATTTCACCTCATACCAGTCAGAATGGCTAAGGTCAAAAACTCAGGAGACAGCAGGTGTTGGCAAGGATGTGGAGAAAGAGGAACACTCCTCCACTGCTGGTGGGATTGCAAGATGGTGCAACTACTTTGGAAATCAGTCTGGCGGTTCCTCAGAAAACTGGGCATGACACTTCCTGAGGACCCTGCTATACCACTTCTGGGCATATACCTAGAGGATTCTTCAGCATGCAATAAGGACACGTGCTCCACTATGTTCATAGCAGCCTTATTTATAATAGCCAGAAGCTGGAAAGAACCCAGCTGCCCCTCAAAGGAGGAATGGATACAGAAAATGTGGTATATTTACACAATGGAATACTACTCAGCAATTAGAAAAAATGAATTCACTTCTTAAGGTGCCTCTCGGCCATCCGAATTTCTTCAGGTGAAAATTCTTTGTTTAAACCTGTACCCCATTTTTTAATAGGGTTATTTGGTTCCCTGGGGTCTAACTTCTTGAGTTCTTTGTATATATTGGATATTAGCCCTCTATCAGATGTAGGGTTGGTGAATATCCTTTCCCAATTTGATGGCTGCCATTTTGTCCTTTTAACAGTGTCCTTTGCCTTACAGAAACTTTGTAATTTTATGAGGTCCCATTTGTCAATTCTTGATCTTAGAGCATAAGCTATTGGTGATCTGTTCAGGAACTTTCCCCGCATGCCCGTGTCCTCTAGGGTCTTCCCCAGTTTCTTTTCTATTAGTTTCAGTGTGTCTGGTTTTACATGGAGGTCCTTGATCCACTTGGAGTGAAGTTTACTACATGGAGATAAGAATGGATCAATTCACATTCTTCTGCATGCTGACCTCCAATTGAACCAGCACCATTTGTTGAAAAGGCTATCTTTTTTCCAATGGATGTTTTTTGCTCCTTTGTTGAAGATCAAGTGACCATAGGTGTGTGGGTTCATTTCTGGATCTTCAATTCTATTCCATTGGTCCACTTGTCTGTCACTGTGCCAATACCATGCAGTTTTTAACACTATTGCTCTGTAGTATTGCTTGAAGTCAGGGATACTGATTCCCCTAGAATTTCTTTTGTTGTTGAGAATAGTTTTAGCTATCCTGGGTTTCTTGTTATTCCAGATGAATTTGAGAATTGTTTTTGCTAACTCTGTGAAGAACTGAGTTGGGATTTTGATGGGGATTGCATTGAATCTGTAGATTGCTTTTGGCAAGATGGCCATTTTAACTATATTAATCCTGCAGATCCACCAGCATGGCAGATTTTTCCATTTTCTGAGGTCTTCTTCGATTTCTTTCTTCAGAGACCTGAAGTTCTTGTCATATAGATCTTTCACTTGTTTGGTTAGAGTCACACCAAGATACTTTATATTGTTTGTGGCTATTGTGAAGGATGTCATTTCCCTAACTTCTTCTTCAGCCTGCTTATCCTTTGAGTATAGGAAGGCAACTGATTTGCTTGAGTTGATTTTATAACCAGCCACTTGGCTGAAGTTGTTTATCAGCTGTAGGAGTTCTCTGGTGGAGGTTTTTGGGTCGCTTAAGTATACTATCATATCATCTGCAAACAGAGATAATTTGACTTCTTCCTTACCAATTTGTATCCCCTTGACCTCCTTATGTTGTCTAATTGCTTTAGCTAGAACTTCAAGTACTATATTGAAAAGATATGGAGAGAGAGGACAGCCTTGTCTAGTCCCTGATTTTAGTGGGATTGCTTCAAGTTTCTCTCCATTTAGTTTGATGTTAGCTACCGGTTTGCTGTATATTGCTTTTACCTGAAGAAATTCGGATGGCTGAGAGGCACCTTAAGAAGTGCTAAACATCATTAGTCATTAGGGAAATGCAAATCAAAACAACGCTAAGATTTCACCTTACACCAGTCAGAATGGCTAAGGTCAAAAACTCAGGAGACAGCAGGTGTTGGCTGTCTCTTCCCCCACAACATTAAGCTGGCTGGCAACCCCCACTCTTCCGATGGGTTACCTCCGGCCTTTGTTCCTTGGAACAATAAGGCGCCTTCACTGACTCAAGGCAGTTTCTCCTGACACCCAGCAGAGACCTTGCCAGACTGGAAGCAGGCGACCCGCTGAGATCTGGAGCCGAAGACTTCTCGGCCTGCCCTTTGATGTGACCAGCTTCTGGGAGGGGTTGGGTTATTCCCCTAAGACTATAAATCTTGACATAGAAATATTAAAGTTAGTCTTGACCGGCACTGTCGCCTTGACTCAGTCTCTCCTTTCGCCCCCTTCCCATCACCCTCAGAAATCTCTTCCAGGTAACCCGGTTCGTATGTGGCTGCTGGCGGCCAACATATTGGCGCCCAATGTGGGGTAGACCTGATACGGGAGAATTTCCTGGGGTGACCCTATCTGGCGAAGCTTCGCAGAAAAAATGGAAAGAAGATGGTATCTGCACGGTAAGCAACATAGAAGTCAAATGCTAGCGCTAGTGTAAAAATTTTATTCCTTGAAACTATTGTTGTGAGTGCAGAGGGATATGGTTTAGCAAGCAAAATTATGCTGACCCGGCACAGTGGCCGCTTGGGTTGAGTGATAGGGAAAAATGGGACAGGAAGGTTCGTGTGAAATTTGTGCCCGCAACATTCAAGAGTTGCTTCAGGCGAAAGGGATAGGGTTTGAAGAAGGAAGATTGGAGGATTTCTTGGACCAGATATATTCTTGCTGTCCTTGGTTCCAAGAAAAACGAACGTTAAACGAGAGAACTTGGGAAATAATTGGTAATTCGCTAAAGGCAGCCAAGGCAGATAATATTACTCTCTGCCTCTGGACACTTATAAAGGATATCATAGATGAAAGAGGCTTGGAGGAATTAGATATTATTCAAGAAATTGAGGAATCTCAAGAAGAAAGCCTGCCAGAGAGGACCTCTGCAAAGGAGGACCCTCCACATCCTAAGTCACAAAAACGCAGAGATAGTGCTGATGAGCCAATTGTAAAAAAGACAACTCATCCCAAAAAGAGAGTAACTGAATCTCATCAGGAAGAATGGGCCCCTGTAGTGCCATCTGCTCCGCCTATGACCTTGATGGCAGGAGACGAGATCCAGAGAGACATGCAGTTACAAAGTTGGAGTTTGTAATTAAATTGCAGAAATTGACTAATGAATTACAGGAGCTAAAAAGGGTGTCAAATACTAGAGAGAACAATAATTCTGAGACCCGCCAATCGCCACTAGAAAAAGTAATAAGCCAGGCTCGTGGAGAAGGGCAAGATACGTCAGAAATCTTAGCTTTTCCAGTCCTTGAGATAGAAGACCAGGAAAATGTGATTAGACAATATAAGACTTTGGAATTTAAAGTGATAAAAGAATTAAAGCTAGCTGTAGCCCAGTATGGTCCAACAGCTCCTTTTACACAGGCATTATTGGATACTGTGATAGAGTCAAATTTAACTCCACAGGATTGGAGAACCCTGTGCAAGGCTACATTGTCGGGAGGAAATTTCTTGCTTTGGAGTTCTGAATGGCATGAGGCTAGCAAAAGAACTGCCACCACAAATACTCAGGCAGGCCATCCAGAATGGAATGCTGATATGTTACTGGGAGAAGGTGTATATGAAGGGAATACTAACCAGATTGGGTTTCCCATCACAGTGTATGCGCAGATTGCGGTGGCTGCCCACCGTGCTTGGAATCTTTTCCCATCAAAGGGAGATCCTAGTGGAAACTTAACAGGTGTCAAACAGGCTCCTGATGAGCTTTTTCAGGATTTTGTGGATAGATTGCTAAAAACAGCTAATAGAATTTTTGGAAATTCTCAGGCAGAAAATCCGTTGGTTACTCAACTAGCCTATGAGAATGCTAATGTGGCCTGCCGGGAGGTGATTAAACCTCATAGGGGGAAGACAGACTTAGCTGGTTATATTCTCTGCTCTGAAATTGACCCCTCGTATAATCAGGGTCTAGCAATGGCTGCAGCGTTGCAGGGAACCACTATCCAGGGAATACTTTCGCAGAGACGAGGAAATAAAAGGTGTTTTAAATGTGGCAGTCTGGGTCATTTTAAAAGTGATTGCCCTGATAACAGGGGTCCTATAAACGGGCAATCAGGTTGTTCACCAGGAACATGTCCTAAGTGTAGAAAAGGAAACCATTGGGTTAAGGGATGCAAGTCCAAAACTAATATTCAAGGCAGACCCGTGTCAGGAAACGGGAGGAGGGGCCCGCCCCAGGCCCCGATTCATCCAGGACAGACAGTCTATGGGGCAACGCAGCTGCTGCCGAGCCAAGAAAATTTATCTTCGAGCTCGCCAGCGCAACACCAGGGAGCGCTGGACTGGACCTCTGCAGTATATTCCATGCCGTATTAACCCCAGAAATGGGCGTCCAGATCCTGCCTACAGGAGTTTTTGGACCATTACCTGAAGGAACTTGGGGATTACTGCTAGGATGAAGCAGTTCTACCGTAAAGGGACTGCAGATTTATCCAGGTGTCATAAACAGTGACTATGAGGGAGAAATAAAAATTATGGCTGCTTCCCCTCATGGTGTCATAACTATACCTGCTAACGAAAGAATTGCTCAGCTTGTCTTGGTTCCTTTACATCCACTGCCTTCCAGATTCGTTAAAGATAAAAGAGGAAAGGAGGGCTTTGGCTCCTCCAGAGTGTATTGGGTTCAATCTATCACCAAAAAAAGACCTAACCTTAAATTGACTATTGAAGGAAAGAGTTTTGAAGGATTAATAGATACGGGAGCTGATGTAACAATTATTAAAGGACAAGATTGGCTGTGTAACTGGCCATTGACGGAGACACTTACGCATCTCCAAGGCATTGGATATGCTAATAATCCAAAACAGAGTGCGAGACTTCTAACTTGGAAAGATAAAGAGGGAAATTCAGGGCAAATCCGGCCTTATGTTATGCAAAACTTGCCTACTACCCTTTGGGGTAGAGACCTTCTGTCTCAAATGAATTTGATTATGTGTAGCCCTAATGAAATCGCCTCTAAGCAAAAGACTGAGCAAGAATCCTTGCCTGCTCAGGGGCTTGGGAAAGAGGGCAAGGCACTAGAAAGTTTAAAAGCCCCCAGCCACACCCTAACTCTAGAAGTGTGGGGCATTTTCGGTAATGGCCACTATCTTGCCTGCATCCCACACCGATAAAATTCAATGGCTCAATGATAATCCTGTGTGGGTTGATCAGTGGTCTTTATCTAAAGAAAAAATGGAAGCCGCCTCTTTGCTAGTGCAGGAACAATTGAAGGCAGGACATTTAAAAGAGTCTCTATCTCCATGGAACACGCCAATATTTGTTATTAAAATAAAATCCGGTAAATGGAGATTGTTACAGGATTTAAGAAAGGTTAATGAAACTATGCTGCCCATGGGAACTTTACAAGCTGGCCTTCCATCCCCCGTGGCTATTCCTAAAGGATTTCATAAAATAGTCATAGATTTAAAAGATTGTTTCTTTACTATTCCATTGCATCCTGAGGATTGCAAAAGATTCGCGTTCAGTGTCCCTTCTATTAACTTCATAGAGCCTATGAAAAGATACCAATGGACAGTTCTTCCTCAGGGCATGGCTAACAGCCTGGCTTTATGCCAGAAATTTGTAGCACAGGCCATTCAGCCTGTAAGACAAAAATGGCCAGATATTTACTTTATCCATTTCACAGATGATTTTCTAATTGCAGGGAAAAAATCCTCAGACCTTGCTTTTATGTTTTAAAGATTTACAGCAAGCTTTGGCCACTAAAGGATTGCAAATAGCACCAGAGAAGGTGCAGACCCAGGAGCCGTATAATTAGCTGGGTTTTAAACTTACAGACCAAGCAATTTTTTCCCAGAAGATTATTATCCGCAGGGACAATTTAAAAACTTTAAATGATTTTCAGAAGTTATTGGGTGACATTAACTGGCTTCGGCCATATTTAAAGCTTACTACAGGAGAATTACAACCTTTATTTGATATTCTAAAGGGGAACGCTGATCCTACATTCCCTAGATTATTAACTTCAGAAGGACTTTTAGCTTTACAGACAGTGGAGAAAGCTATTGAAAATCAATTTGTTACCTATATAGATTATTCTTAACCTTTGCATCTGCTAATTTTTAATACAACTCACTCGCCTACAAGTTTATTATGGCAAAAGGCTCCTCTGATGTGGATTCATTTGAGGGTGTCTTCAAGGCGTAATATCTTGCCATATTTTGAGGCAGTGGCCCAAGTAATTATGCTTGGAAGAAAGCAGGTGTTAACTTATTTTGGCAAAGAACCAGATGTTATTATACAGCCCTACAGTGTAAATCAGGATGATTGGTTAAAACAGCATAGCACAGATTGGTTGCTTGCTCAAATAGGCTTTGAAGGGACTATAGATAACCATTATCCTCAAGACAAATTGATAAAGTTTTTAAATATGCATGAGGTTGTATTTCCTAAAATGACATCTTTACAGCCGTTGCATAATGCTCTCTTAATTTTCACAGACGGCTCTTCCAAAGGAAGAGCCAGATATCGTATTAATAATCAACAGGTGGTCATAGAGACCCCTGGGCTTTCTGCTCAGTTATCAGAGATGACAGCGGTGTTGTGTGTCTTTCAATCTATAAATAGTACTTTTAATCTCTTTACTGACAGTGCTTATGTTGCATTTTCTTTTTTTTTATTATTTTTTTTATTCGATATAATTTATTTACATTTCAAATGATTTCCCCTTTTCTAGCCCCCCCCTCACTCCCCGAAAGTCCCGTAAGCCCCCTTCTCTTCCCCTGTCCTCCCTCCCACCCCTTCCCAGTTCCCCGTTCTGGTTTTGCCAAATACTGTTTCACTGAGTCTTTCCAGAACCAGGGACCACTCCTGCTTTCTTCTTGTATCTCATTTGATGTGTGGATTATGTTTTGGGTATTCCAGTTGCATTTTCTATACCACAATTAGAAACTTGTGGCACATTTAATTTTAATACGCCAGCTGGATCCTTGTTTTCACAATTGCAAAGTATCATTCTTGCTAGGAAAAATCCCTTTTATATTGGCCATATACGAGCCCACTCAGGTCTTCCTGGACCTTTGGCTCAGGGTAATGAGTGCATTGACAAAGCTCTCATAGGATAAGCTTTGGCTCTTACACCTATAGAATTGGCGAGATGTGCTCATGATAAATTTCATCTTTCTAGCCATACGTTGAGACTCCGTCATAAGATCACAAAGGAGCAAGCAAGAATGATTGTAAAACAATGCCCTAATTGTCTCACTTTAGCACCAGTGCCCCACTTAGGGGTTAATCCACGTGGTCTTATGCCCAATCAAATTTGGCAAATGGATGTAACTCACTATGCAGAATTTGGGAAATTAAAATTTATACATGTTTGCATTGATACGTGCTTGGGACTCATTTTTGCCTCCCTGTATTCGGGAGAAGCCTCTAAAAATGTAATTGATCATTGTTTACAAGCTTTTAATACCATGGGATTACCCAAAGTCATTAAGACAGACAATGGACCAGCCTATACTGGTAAGAACTTTATCTCATTTTGCAAGGAATTTAATATAAAACTTAAAACTGGAATTCCTTATAATCCAATGGGTCAAGGAATCGTAGAGCGTGCTCACCGCACCCTTAAAAACTGGCTTCATAAAACTAAGAAGGGGAATCTATACCCTCCTAGGTCCCCTAAATCACATCTTGCCTTTGTCTTATTTGTTTTAAATTTTCTCCAAACAGATGCTAAAGGTCAGTCTGCAGCAGACCGACACTGGCACCCAGCTACTTCCAATTCCTACACCATGGTTAAGTGGCGGGACCCTTTAACTAATACATGGAATGGTCCAGACCCCGTTTTAATCTGGGGAAGAGGGTCCGTCTGCATTTTTTTCTCAGGGAGAAGATGGTGCACGCTGGCTGCCAGAGAGATTGGTACGACAGGTAAACACACCCTAAAACTGCTGGTAAGTATAATTAATTCAAAAGGCTTTCCCTAAGCCACTTCCCACTTACTTGGGAAGAAAGGTTCCTTTGTGTTCTTGCAAATTAAGTTGCAAGCCAGGCTTCTTGCCTGTAGACACTAATTTTCAATCAAACTAAACGTCTTGGACCTTCTGATACTGACCAAACAGGTTTTTTCTCTTAATCTCCTTTTATATTTCAAGCAGATAACACTCAGAAGATAAGCTCCTCCAGCAATGGCCGCCAGGTTGAGGATGGGTAGTTATTATAGCCAACCAGCTCTTATCCGCAGAGCATTTACTTTACCAGTGGATTCCTCAAAAAGGAGGCTGCATAGTATTCGGAACTATGCATGTTTGTTAATATAACAAACATGGGCATCAGTTTGAGGTGCGAGGCGAGGCACACTGCAAGGGAAAAGGAAAAAATCCTGTCTCCGAATTTCCCTGAAAAGCACGTCCAGCTGCATGGGGGTTGACATTGAGAGACTGTCCTTAAATTATTAAGGCAGTCTATTCCCCCCCCCCCGAAAAAGATGTCCTTAACGTTTAAGGGGGTTGGACCTCTGCTCACTCACTGGACCTCACTCACTGGTTAAAAGCCCATCATCCATTGGATGAATTTACTTTTATCCACTGAGTTGTTAAAAATTAATAATTAAGGGGAAATTGTCTCTTCCCCCACAACATTAAGCTGGCTGGCAACCCCCACTCTTCCGATGGGTTACCTCCGGCCTTTGTTCCTAGGAACAATAAGGCACCTTCACTGACTCAAGGCGGTTTCACCTGAGACCCAGCAGAGACCTCGCCAGACTGGAAGCAGGCGACCCGCTGAGATCTGGAGCCGAAGACTTCTCGGCCTGCCCTTTGATGTGACCGCCTCTGGGAGGGGTTGGGTTATTCCCCTGAGACTATAAATCTTGACATAGAAATATTACAGTTAGTTTTGACCGGCACTGTCGCCTTGACTCAGTCTCTCCTTTCGCCCCCTTCCCATCACCCTCAGAATTCTCTTCCAGCTAACCCGGTTCGTATGTGGCCGCTGGCGGCCAAGAGTTGGCGAGGACGTGGAGAAAGAGGAACACTCCTCCACTGCTGTTGGGGCTGTAAGATGGTACAACCACTTTGGAAATCAGTCTGGTGGTTCCTCAGAAAACTGGACATGACACTTCCAGAGGACCCTGCTATACCTCTCCTGGGCATATACCCAAAGGATTCCCCGGCATGCAATAAAGACACATGCTCCATTATGTTCATAGCAGCCTTATTTATAATAGCCAGAAGCTGGAAAGAACCCAGATGCCCCTCAAAGGAGGAATGGATACAGAAAATGTGGTATATTTACACAATGGAATACTACTCAGCAATTAGAAACAATGAATTCACAAAAGTTTTAGGCAAATGGTTTGATCTGGAAAATATCATCCTAAGTGAGGTAACCCAATCACAAAAGAATACACATGGAATGCAATCTCTGATAAGTGGATATTAATTAGCCCAGAAGCCCTGAATACCCAAGGCACAAATTGCATAACAAAAGACTCCCATGAAGAAGTATGGAGAAGGTCCTGATCCTGGAAAGGATTGATCTAGCATTGGAGGGGAAAATAAAGATAGAGAAAAACAGGAGGGAGGTGATTGGAGAATGGATGGAGAGAAGAAGGTTTATGGGACATATGGGAAGGGGGGATCCAGGAAAGGGGAAATCATTTGGAATGTAAACAAAAAATATAGAAAATAAAAATATTAATATATATATATATATAAATTAAAATAAATAAATAAAAAATAAAATATAAAAAAATTTTAAAAATTAAAAAAGAAACAATGAATTCACAAAAGTTTTAGGCAAATGGTTTGATCTGGAAAATATCATCCTAAGTGAGGTAACCCAATTACAGAAGAATACACATGGAATGCAACCTCTGATAAGTGGATATTAATTAGCCCAGAAGCCCTGAATACCCAAGGCACAAATCGCATAACAAATGACTCCCATGAAGAAGTATGGAGAAGGTCCTGATCCTGGAAAGGATTGATCTAGCATTGGAGGGGAATATAAAGACAGAGAAAAATAGGAGGGAGGTGATTGGAGAATGGATGGAGAGAAGAAGGTTTATGGGACATATGGGGAGGGGGGATCCGGGAAAGGGGAAATCATTTGGAATGTAAACAAAGAATATAGAAAATAAAAATATTAAAATATATATATAAATTAAAATAAATAAAAAATAAAATATAAAAAAATTAAAAAAAAATAAAAAAGAAACAATGAATTCACAAAAGTTTTAGGCAAATGGTTCTGGAAAATATCATCCTAAGTGAGGTAACCCAGTCACAGAAGAATACACATGGAATGCAACCTCTGATAAGTGGATATTAATTAGCCCAGAAGCCCTGAATACCCAAGGCACAAATCGCATAACAAATGACTCCCATGAAGAAGTATGGAGGGGGTCCTGATCCTGGAAAGGATTGATCTAGCATTGGAGGGGAATATAAGGACAAAGAAAAAGGAGGGAGGTGATTGGAGAATGGATGGAGAGAAGAAGGTTTATGGGACACATGGGGAGGGAGAATCCGGGAAAGGGGAAATCATTTGGAATGTAAACAAAGAATATAGAAAATAAAAATATTTTAAAAAAGTAAAAAAAAAAATGGCATTTTAAGAAAGTTAATGAATCTGAGTTCTTATTCCATCGAGTTAAAATAGCAGTAATAATGGATATTCTGTTTTACCATTTTACTGTTTGCTGTCTTGGAAAGAGAAATATGACTGTTGACAAAAGTAGAAGAATATGAGAATAATTAACTCTGCAACATGTAAATAGATTATACCACCTGATGGGATAATAACTCTCTAAGGAGCTACTGATTACCAAGCAATGCTATGGGAGACATTGAAGAGCAACAACTACCTAAGAAATACAGTAGTGAAAATGCAGCCCTTTTCTGCCAACTGAAGTACTATGTACAAAAAATAAAATACTATGGACTACACCAAATCTTGAACTGATAGAGAGGATACAGAGAAGGAAAGAACACTTCTAAAGTGACTTAATAAAACTAGCTAACAAACTGCCTCAGAATCAGTATGAAACAATTTGCATATAATATATAACACATAAATGTGAGATTTAAAAAACAGCAGTATATTATATAGCCTATTGAAACACCAGTGCACTCAAACCAAGTTAGCTTTGCTATGGGAACATGCAATAACTCAGCATTATAAAAATCCATTAAAAATAGTGTTCTCTGGTATGCACTCACTTATAAGTGAATATTATCCATAAAATAAAGGATATCCACACTGCACTCCACAGACCCAAAGAAGCTAAACATGAAGGAAAGTCCAAGCTAGCATGCTTGAATCTCACTTAGAAGGGGAAATAAAATGGTCATAGGAGACAGAAGAAGGGAGGGAACTGGGTGAAAGAGGGGATGATGAGGAGAGCATGTCAAGGTCAAGTGTGGTGAGAGACAAGAGAGAGGTCCAGATGGCCAGGAGTGTGAATGGACATGTATTGCTGTCAGAGGGTAACTCTAGGCCATACCAGAGACCTGGGTAGAGGAAGTTCCCAGCGGCCTATGGGGTGACTTTAGCTGAGACTCACAGCAGTGGGGACATGGAACCTAAAGATCCCTGTAGTCAGGCAGGGCCCCAGTATAGAGATAGGATATCAACCCACCTATAAAACTTTCCACCCAAAAATTGTCCTGTCTATAAGAAATGTTGGGACAAAGATGAGCAGAGAGTTAGGGAATGGATAAGCAATAACCATCACAAAGGACAAGCACCGATCGCCTGACACTATTAATGATACTCTGTTATGCTTGCACACAGGAACAGAGCAAAGTTGTCCTCTGAGAGGCTCCCAACAGGTTAAAGATACAAATGCAAAGACACACAGCCAAAGGTTGGAAGGGGACTATTATGGAAGAGTTGGGGGAACAATTGAGGAATGTGTTTGTGCCTCCAACCAATTAACTTAACTTCATTCTAGTGGTAATGTCTTAAAATATGGAAAACATAGAAGGATCAAGTCTTGCAACAGCAAAAACAATGCTCACTAGGAAAACACCACTCTAATCTGTGCCTCTGACTTCACCATATCAAACACAAAAGGGACACACCCTAAATGAAGTGGTGGGTATGGACCTGAGGAGACACATAATTATACAGCAAATACTGTGACATCCTCACTACTTAATGGTCAATTTCTTCCTTTGATGACTCCTTAATTGCAGTATGATTCATCTGATTCATCATATCAACAGGAGACATGATCATTCCCACCAACACAAGCACACATATAAAGGCAAAAAAAAAAAATCTTGCACATCATCTAGACATTCTGAGCACTGTAGCATTACTCAATAATTATTTGTTACATAGAGAAATTGACAAATGAAAATAAAACAAAAAATCTGAATTCTAGATGAGACATCTCATAAGAGTGGGAATCAAAACCTTCAGTCCAGCAGTCATTTCTGGTGCAGAGAAGTGGGTGGACCTAAAGAAAGAAATGGCAAGAAATCTGTGGTCATAGAAATAGAATTTGACCAAAGAATTTTGCAAAGCTACATCATGTACTATACACAATAAAGTCTATAGGACACATAATATGTGGTAGAAAAAAACTAAAAATATTTCATGCATTCATTAGTAGTGAGTACTAGTATATGTCCTTCAAAGCAGCCGCTACGTGGGATCAAACATAGAAGCATTTTGTTACAGGAATTCCTATATGTAAGGAAATAGGAGGGAAGGTGAAAGTCTGACCAACTCTATTCCCCAACCCAAAAGAAAGGGAGAGGAGTGAAGAAGACAGACAGACAGACAGACAGACAGACAGATAAAAAACCGAGAGAGAGACAGAATCTCAAAAAAGTAAACAAAAAAGATGGAAGAATAAAATTTCTATTATGAAAAAGAATAAAATTAATGAGAAAGAGAGAGATAAGGGACACCGAGAGAGAGAGAGAGAGAGAGAGAGAGAGAGAGAGAGAGAGAGAGACAGAGACAGAGAGACAGAGAGAAAGAGAGAGAGGCAGAGAGAGAGAGACAGAGAGAGGGGGTAGAAACATTTTATCTGATCATGAAGTAGAAGGAAGACTTGGTAAACATACCAAGAAACCCTGGAGCCAAATTGGACTAACAAAGGAGGCCTGTGTCTCTCAGGAATGGAACTCTGCCTCAGAACTCCTTTCCTGTACAATCTTGGCAGGAAGCAGTTACACTTTTGTAATGGCTCTATAAATTTATTCACATGGCAGAAACACACAGGGATGAATCAAGCCATTTGATTGATTATTATGAAGCAGTAATATATATGTATGTTTGTGTATTATTATATCTATGTAACATTCTACAATCCCTGCACAAAACAAGATATAATTGGAGATGGGAAATATCTGGAAAGAAGTGCATCAAAAGTGGGAAAGAGGGCAGCGGCAGCAGCTGCAGCAGCAGCTGATCCAGCTGAAGGGCCATCAGCAGTGGAACCAATCTGACAGGGTCCAGTTAGGCCCTGCGCCCACGACCACTGACCTTTGCTGGCCAGCCGGGCTGCAAGCACCTGCGGATTTACAGCGCCTTTCACCGCACAGAAGCCACTTCAGAACTCTGCCTCCCTCCAGTTATGAAAGACTCGCCTCCATCTGGGTTCTCAGACTCCAGAGAGATCAGACAGACTGAGGTACACAAACATAACCCGAGGCCAACATCGCGGGGGTCTAAGCCCGACGGGTGTTGGCCTGCACCCAGGCCATGGGCTGTTCAGGGGGGGGCCATCGGGGTGCCAGGAGGTTTTTTTGCCCAGGCCCGGTGCACGCCGCCATTTTGCCTACAGGACTCCAGAGAGCTCTAGCAGGCAAAGCCAGCTAACAAGCATAGCCCGAGGCTAACATTGCAGGGGTCTAGGCCCCAACAGGCCCTGGACTCACCCCAAGAACTGGGCTGCTCGGTGGGCCATCTGTGTGACAACCCAGCCAGGAGGTTGTTAGCCCAGCAGACTCTCCCAGCACATTCAGAGAGCATGCGGACGCCCGCCATCCTGGCCACCTGACAGACCCAATTAACAGTCATAGCCCTAGGGGAACTTTGCTTGGACCTTGGCCTGCCAGGCTTTTGCCTAGACTCAGGGCCTGAGCAGCTAGGCTAGCCTTGTGTGCACCAACCCGGTTGGGAGATCAGCTGCTCAGCAGAGTGATCAGCACGTGGAAAAGGTCCCCACAACATACACCCTTCAGCACTCCCTGAAGGAGCAAACTGGCACCATCTGGTTCACAGACACAATCTGGGGCGAAGCGCACTAGGGCTGCAAGGGCACCCAAGAGGAGGAAAGCACATCAGCAATCTGCTGCAGGGGAAACCCAGCCATCCAGTGTTGCAGAAATAGCCCCAGAGCCCCTCAGGAAGCTCAAACACCAGCCAGAGACAAGACCAACTAACTCCAGAGAACAAGATGGCAAAGGGCAAACTCAGGAATGCTACTAACAGAAATCTAGGCAATATGGCAGCATCTGAACCAAACTCTCCAACATCAGCAAGTCCTGGTTATGCCAACACACCAGAGAAACAAGATTTGGATTTAAAAATCACTGGTCATGATGCTGCTAGAAGAACACAAAAAGGACATAAATGAATCTCTTAAAGAAATACAGGAGAACATGAATAAGCTAGAAACCCGTATAATGGAAACACAAAAATCACTTAAAGAAATTCAGGAGAATAAGGCTCAAGAGATAGAAGCCAATAAAGAAGAAAGGCAAAAAAAAACTTAAAGAAATGCAGGAGAACTGGCGTCAACAGGCAGAAGTCATGAAAGAGGAAACCCAAAAACCTCTTAAAGAATTACAGGAAAACACAAACAAACAAATGATGGAACTGAGAAAAACCACCCTGGATCTAAAAACAGAAGTAGAAACAACTAAGAAATCACAAAGGGAGACAACTTTGGAGATAGAAAACCTTGAGAAGAAATCAGGGGCCATAGATGCAAATATAAACAACAGAATACAAGAGATGGAAGAAAGAATCTCAGATGCTGAAGATACCATAGAAACCATTGACTCAACAGTCAAAGAAAATGCAAAATGCAAAAAGCTTGTATCCCATAATATCCAGGAAATCCAGGATGCAATGAGAAGACCAAACCTAAAGATTATAGATATAGATGAGAGTGAAGATTTACAACTGAAAGGGCCAGCAAATATCTTCAACAAAATTATGGAAGAAAACTTTCTCAAATTAATGAGAGAGATGCCTATGAATATACAAGAAACCTACAGAACTCCAAACAGACTTGACCTGAGCAGAAATAGCTCTCGCCACATAATAATTAAAACCCCAAATGCACTAAACAAAGAAAGAATATTAAAGGTAGTAAGAGAAAAAGGCCAAGTAACATATAAAGGAAGACCTATCAGAATCACAGCAGACTTCTCACCAGAGACCATGAAAGCTAGAAGATTTGGGGCAGATCTCATGCAGACTCTAAGAGAACACAAATGTCAGCCAAGACTACTATACCCAGCAAAACTCTCATTCACCATAGATGGAGAAACCAAGACATTCCATGACAAAACCAAATTTACACAATATCTTTCCACAAACCCAGCTCTGCAAAGAATAATAGGAGGAAAACTCTAATACAAGGAGGGAAACTACACCCTGAAAAAAGCAAGATAGTAACCTTCCTTCATCAAACCCAAAAGAAGATAACCACTCAAATATAAAAAGAACATAAAAAATGACAAGAAGTAATAATCACTATTCCTTAATATCTCTTAACATCAATGGACTCAATTCCCCAATAAAAAGACATAGACTAACAGACTGGATAAGGAAACAGGACCCTACATTTTGCTGCATACAGGAAACAAACCTAAATGTCAAAGACAAAAACTACCTTAGAGTAAAAGGCTGGAAGATAATTTTACAAGCCAATGGTCTCAGGAAATGAGCCTGAGTAGCCATTCTAATATCAGATAAAATTGACTTTCAACCTAAAGTCATCAAAAGAGACACTGAGGGACACTTCTTGCTGGTCAAAGGAAAAATCCACCAAGAAGAACTTTCAATTCTGAACATCTATGCGCCAAATGCACAGGTACCCTCATTCGTAAAAGAAATTTTACTAAAGCTCAAAGCACACATTTCACCTAACACAATAATTGTGGGGGACTTCAACACACCACTCTCCTCAATGGACTGATCAGGAAAACAGAAACTAAACAGGGACACAGTAAAACTAATTGAAGCTTTGGACCAATTGGATTTGACTGATATTTATAGAACATTTCACCCTAAAGCAAAACAATATACCTTTTTCTCAGCACCTCATGGTACCTTCTCCAAAATTGACCATATAATTTGGTCACAAGACAGACCTCAACAAATACAAGAAGATCGAACTAATCCCATGCCTCCTATCAGATCACTATGGTGTAAGAGTGGTTTTCAATAGCAACAAAAACAACAGAAAACCCACATACACATGGAGGCTGAACAATACTCAATGACACCTTGGCCAAAGAAGAAATAAAGAAAGAGATCAGAGACTCTTTAGAATTTAATGAAAATGAAAGCACAACATACCCAAATCTTTGGGACACAATGAAAGCAGTGCTAAGAGGAAAACTCATAGCCCTGAGTGCCTCCAAAAAGAAAATGGAGAGAGCATACACTAGCAGCTTAACGACACACCTGAAAGCCCTGGAACAAAACTAAGCCAATTCCCCCAGGAGGAGTAGAAGACAGGAAATCATCAAACTCAAGGGTGAAATCATTCAAGTGGAAACAAAGAGAACCATACAAAAAATCAACGAATCCAGGAGCTGGTTCTTTGAGAAAATCAACAAGATAGATAAACCCTTAGCCAGACTGACCAAAGGGCACAGAGAAAGTATCCAAATAAACAAAATTAGAAATGAAAAGGGAGATATAACAACGGAAACTGAGGAAATCCAAAAAAATCATCAGATCCTACTACGAAAGCCTATATTCAACACAACTGGAGAATCTGGAGGAAATGGACAATTTCCTTGACAGATACCAAATACCAAAATTAAATCAGGACCAAATAGATCATCTAAACAGTCCCATAACCCCTAAAGAAATAGAAGGGGTCATAGAAAGTCTTCCAACCAAAAAAAAGCACAGGAACAGATGGTTTCAGTGCAGAATTCTATTAGACCTTCAAAGAAGACCTAACACCAATACTCTTCAAACTATTCCACAAAATAGAAACAGAAGGAACACTACCCAATTCCTTCTCTGAAGCCACAATTATGCTGATACCAAAACCACACAAAGATCCAACAAAGAAAGAGAACTTCAGACCAATTTCCCTTATGAACATCGATGCAAAAATACTCAATAAAATTCTTGCCAACCAAATCCAAGAACACATCAAACCGATCATCCACCATGATCAAGTAGGCTTTATCCCAGGGATGCAGGGATGGTTCAATATATGGAAATCCATCAATGCAATCCACTACATAAACAAACTCAAAGAAAAAAAACCACATGGTCATTTCATTGGATGCTGAAAAAGCATTTGACAAAATTTGGCGTCCTTTCATGCTTAAAGTCTTGGAAAGAACAGGAATTCAAGGCCCATACCTAAACATAGTAAAAGCAATATACAGCAAACCGGTAGCCAGCATCAAACTAAATGGAGAGAAACTTGAAGCAATCCCACTAAAATCAGGGACTAGAAACGGCTGCCCCTTTCTCCTTATCTTTTCAATATTGTACTTGAGGTACTAGCTCGGGCAATTAGACAACATAAGGAGGTCAAAGGAATACAAATTGGAAAGGAAGAAGTCAAACTGTCATTATTTGCAGATGATATGATACCTTAGTGAACCAAAAAACTCCACTAGAGAACTCCTACTGCTGATAAACAACTTCAGCAAAGTGTCAGGTTATAAAATCAACTCAAGCAAATCAGTAGCCTTCATATACTCAAAGGATAAGCAGGCTGAGAAAGAAATTAGGGAAATGACCCCCTTCACAATAGCCACAAGGAGTATAAAGTACCTTGTGGTGACTCTTACCAAACATGTGAAAGATCTGTATGACAAGAACTTCAAGACTATGAAGAAGGAAATGGAAGAAGACCTCAAAAAATGGAAAAACCTCCCATGCTCATGGATCAGCAGGATTAATATAGTTAAAATGGCCATTTTGCCAAAAGCAATATATAGATTCAAAGTAATACCCATCAAAATCCCAACTAAATTCTTCACAGAGTTAGAAAGTGCAATCCTCAAATCCATCTGGAATAACAAAAAACCCAGGATAGCTAAAACTATTCCAACAATAAAAGAAATTCTGGGAGTATCACTATCCCTGACCTCAAGCAATACTACAGAGCAATAGTGTTAAACACTGCATGGTATTGGTACAGTGACAGGCAGGAGGATCAATGGAACAGGATTGAAGATCCAGAAATGAACCCACACACCTATGGCCACTTGATCCTCGACAAAGAGGTGGAAAACATCCAATGGAAAAAAGATAGCCTTTTCAACAAATGGTGCTGGTTCAACTGGAGGTCAGAATGCAAAAGAATGGGAATTGATCCATCCTTGTCTCCTTGTACTAAGCTCAATTTCAAATGGATCAAGGACCTCCACATAAAGCCAGACACTCTGAAGCTAATAGAAAAGAAACTGGGGAAGACCCTTGAGGACATTGGTACAGGGGGAAAGTTTCTGAACGGAACACCAATAGCTTATGCTCTAAGATCAAGAATTGACAAATGGGACCTCATAAAATTACAAAGTTTCTGTAAGGCAAAGGACACCATCAAAAGGGCAAATCAGCAACCAACAAATTGGGAAAAGATCTTCACCAACCCTACATCAGATAGAGGGCTAATATCCAATAAATATAAAGAACTCAAGAAGTTAGACTCCAGAAAACCAAATAACCCTATTAAAAAATGGAGTACAGAGTTAAACAAAGAATTTTTCACCTGAAGAACTTTGGATGTCGGAGAAACATCTTAAAAAATGCTCAACTTCATTAGTCATTAGGGAATCCAAATCAAAACAACCCTGAGATTTCACCTTACACCAATCAGAATGGCTAAGGTTAAAAATTCAGGAGACAGCAGGTGTTGGAGAGGGTGTGGAGAAAGAGGAACACTCCTCCACTGCTGGTGGGGTTGCAAATTGGTACAACCACTCTGGAAATCAGTCTGGCGGTTCCTCCAAAAACTGAGCACCTCACTTCCAGAAGATCCTGCTATACCACTCCTGGGCATATACCCAGAGGATTCCCCACCATGTAATAAGGATACATGCTCTACTATGTTCATAGCAGCCCTATTTATAATTGCCAGATGCTGGAAAGAGCCCAGGTATCCCTCAACAGAAGAGTGGATGCAAAAAATGTGGTATATCTACACAATGGAGTACTATTCAGCCATTAGAAACAATGAATTCATGAAATTCTTAGGCAAATGGATGGAGCTGGAGAACATCATACTAAGTGAGGTAACCCAGACTCATAAGATGAATCATGGTATGCACTCACTAATAAGTGGATATTAACCTAGAAAACTGGAATACACAAAACATAATCCACACATCAAATGAGGTACAAGAAGAATGGAGGAGTGGCCCCTTGTTCTGGAAAGAGTCAGTGAAGCAGTATAGGGCAAAACCAGAACAGGGAAGTGGGAAGGGTTGGGTGGGAAAACAGGAGGAGGAAAGGTGGCTGATGGGACTTTGGGGAGTAGGGGTCTAGAAAAAGGGAAATCATTTGAAATTTAAATAAAAAAGTGGGAAAGAGATAAGGAATAATGTGATAAAATCTAATCACAATACATTGTATAAATTCATGTAACTCAAAAATAAATAATTTTTAAAATCAGTATACAGGTTTAAAGTACTTTAGAAACTACCAGCCAGGGGTGGTATGATCCAAAATGAACTGGATCTATGAATCACTAATCAAGAAAATGACTTAAGCCAGATTCTTTTCTTTATAATTTTATTTAATCCTTTTTTTACTCTCCAAGTTTTTACTGCCTCTGACTATTCCACACTCCATACCTCCCCACTCCTGTCTCCACAAGAATGCCCCCCGTGACTCCTTACCCCAGTATACCTCCTCATTCCCTGGGGCCTCCAGTTTCTTGAGGGTTAGGTGCATCTTCTTTGACAGAATCCAGACCCAGCTTTCCTCTACTGTATATGTGTCAAGGGCCTCATATGGTTCTCTCCTTTCGCAGCTTGTGTCAGGATGGCAAAAAACTAGCTAGTTTTCCATCAGATCTGTGCATGGACCTCAGACTGTACCTACCATTGCTCCAGTTCTGCAAGCATGACCGACCTACAGTCTATTTGTATGTTTGATCTTGACAAGCATTCCCCCAGAACCTGAGTGTTCTGAACCTGTAGTGAGAGAAGTAACCCAGGTGAATTCCAAATTGTTTACAAGGTCTTTATTTTTGCCTTGAAAAGCATCTCCCCTATAAATCTAAATATTTTGTAGTATAGCTCAGAAGCATCTAACAGATCTGATACAGCATCTTCACTTTTTCTCATCTTCTCTGCCTTCAACTTTCTGCTGGACAATCTCATCTCTATTCCTGGATGGTCTACTTACTAAAACAGTGTAAAAGGTCAGTTTCTCAAATCACTTAATCCTGTTTCCTATTTTCTTGGCAATCTCATCTTAAAATATTTCTCTTTGTTTTACCCTAAGCAGTCCTAGGGGAGCAAGGTCTATCATTGTTCAGCTTAGAAATCTCTTCAGCAAAATTTCTGATCTCCTTGCATAAAATTTCTATCTTCTTAGAACCATGTATGTTCATCAAAAAGTATGTACATGATTACCCAGGTGTTCTCCATGAATACAGAAACTCTTCCTATAGCTCGTCTTCTCTCTTCTGCCCGAGCCTTCACCCAAACTATTTTTTATTGCTAGAAGCTCTATACTATAGAGCCAATACTATACTATACAATACCTATACTGGCCTGAGCCAAATCAGATTCCACAACTTTAAAGTAGATACAATACCAGCTCCCTTCTTCTTACATACTAATTTCTGCCTTAGTCCAGGTTGCTTTAAGAAATTATCATAGACTGGCTGGCCTTAAAGGAAAATGCAAAAATATTTAAGAATAAAATTAAATAAAGAGATGAAAGTTCTCTATAATGAGTATGGTACAGCACTAGAAAGAGAAACTTAATGCTGAACAGCTTTAATATTATAAAATGTCCCTCTTACCAAATGTAATCTACATATTTAACAGTATTTCTATCAATATACTATGATATTCTTCACAAAACTAGAAAAAAATTTTTAAACTTCCTATGGAAGCACAAAATACCAAGTAGCAAAAGCACTCCTAAGCAAAAGAAATAATGTCGGAGGTGTCGCAGTATCATGCAGATGCAGTTTGAATATATGTGTGTTCAGATTTTGGTCCTGAGCTGTGGCACTGTTTGGAAATGATTTGAACAATTAGATGAAGCCTTGCTGGAAGGGACACTTCGACATTTTATAGCCTACTTGCTGTTCTCTATCTGCTTCCCTAGGTGCAGATGAAATGTGATCAGTCTGCTTCCTGACTCCCAGGCTAGCCCTGTGCTCCTGCTGCCAAGCCTCCCTGCCAAAACGGACTCGGTCTCCTCTGGAACAGTCAACCAAAGTAGTCTCCTTTCCTTAAGCACCTTTATCAAAGTATTGAATCACAACAACAGATAATTACTAACACACATTCTTTCTGATTCATTAAAGTTTCAATGTTAGATTTCTAAACAAAAAACATTCAAAGTCTCTAATTCACACATTTTTACCAAAATATTCTGATATTTTAATGTGCAATTATAATAAAGGTTGCCTTTCTGGGGGAAATAATTTTTTAAACTATACAATTCTTTCAGAAAAATTGAAAAACAATAAGTCAAAAGTAAGTTTTTTCTTTAAGTGAACATCTGAGATATCATCACTGTGACAATATAAAACACAGCAGTATTTTCACAGTATAAGTCAGTAGCATCTTAAATGTCACACCACAGAGTATATGTCTAAACATTTATATGAAAATTGGGTTTTTAAGGAGAGCCATTTTATTGCAGATTACAGTGACAAGGATAATGAAGTAGAAACAAACACAGATTCTTGGACCTAAGAATATTTACAGACTTACACATAACAAGGGGGAAAGTACCTGTTATCTAACAAGACAACGATTTTAAAAACACAAGTCCCTAATGAAATACAGGAAATGAGCTTTCTCCTCTAGGCTTACATTTTTTTCCAGCATAAAATAACCAATGAGCATTGCTTTTCCCAGCTGTATCCTAGTCCCTGAAACCTGAGATCTCAAGAGAGGGAATATTGATCTCTTAGTCCCCATCTATAAACCACTGATGGGAAATAAGTAGAAAGACATTGGTAATTACCAGCTGTCAAAAGTGAATCACGAAGCAACTTCAGTGTAACTAAAACACAACACATGATGTTTACAACATCAGTTGTGTATCAATGTAGTGTTTGAGGGTGGTACTGAATATTCAGAGACCAAGTTTCAGCACGTTTCACCCACGACCAGGAATAATTACTCTACAGAAATGGAAGAAATAGACTAAGGTGAGATTATGTGGGAAAACACGAGAAAGAATGGAACTCATTGAAGGAAAATAAGTTCTCCATGCCTAATTGTAAGTTACAATAACTAATATTTTTATTTATTACTTTGTTTCTCTTACAATTTCAGAACTTCAACCAAACTAAGATAAATCTTATTATTTATTCTATTTTATATTTGTTAGTTTTCAATTAATTTTTACTTTCATATACAATAAAATAGGATCATAACCACCCCATTTTTTTCTTCCAACTCCTCTTAGACCTCCTTCAACACATCCTTCAACACATCCCGCTCTATTATCGTAGTTGTTGCTGTTGTAGCTATTGTTGTTGTTGTTGTTGTTGTTGCTATTATTTTGTTAAATAACCTAATGACTTCAATTTTATTACTTTCTGGCACATTCTATTTTTTCTTCTACTAAAGAAAAAAAGATAAGTTTTTCACATGCTGTATCCTGATTATGATTCCCCTCCCTCTATTTCTCCCAATTCCTTCCCATTTCCCTCCCATCCAGATCCATCCCTTCTCTTCAACCCATTAGAAAGCAAGCAGGCTTCTTAAGGGATAATAATAAAATATAATAAAATATAAAACAAAAACTAACACATAGGATTAGACAAAACAAACAGAAGGACAAAAAGACTAAGAAAATGGTTCTTTATATATATTATATATATATATATATATACATATATACATTATTTTAAATAATTACATCTTGCTAATTCTTCCATATACTGCCTGCCGTCGCTCGACTTCAAATCTGCAATGTATTTTTCATTGTTTTTTATTGAAAAGGGAAGTAAAACTCTTTATGATAAAATTAAAAATTTACATGGAAAATATTTCAGATAAACACTTTAAAATTGACAGTTTTCATGGAAAATAAAAAGTAAAATGGTAGATGTGTAGAACATTACTAAATTAATTGAAATATGGAATAGAAACATTTTATGATAGAATTGAAGATTTATGTGGAAAATATTTCTGATAAAATTGTAGAAAAAAGTAGAAAAACATGTTAGAATTGAAGATTATCATGGAAAATTTTATATAGATATAATAATGGTAGGCATAAAAGTATTCCTAAGTTGATTCAAAGTGAAATTATAAACATTTTCTGGTAAACTTGAAGATTTACATGGAAAATATTTCTGATAAAATCGAAGAAATATATAGAAAAACATGTTAAAATTAAAGATTATAATGGAAATTATACAGATAAAATGATAGGCATAGAGATAACTATAAGTTGATTGAAGGTGGAATTATAAACATTTTCAGATAAGATTGAAGATTTACATGGAAAATATTTCTGGTAAAATTCAAGAAATATATAGACAAACACATTAAAATTAACTATTTGATGGAAATTTTTACATATAAAATGGTAGATATAAAAACTCTTCACCAGTTTTATGCAATTTGCATTTACTTTGACTGTTGAGTCAATGTTTTCTATGGTATCTTGAGCACCTGAGGTTCTTTCTTCTATCTCTTGTATTCTGTTGTTGATGCTTGCATCTATGACTCCTGAATTCTTTCCAAGGTTTTCTATCTCCAGAGATGTCTCACTTTGTGATTTCTTTATTGTTTCTGCTTCCACTTTAGATCCTGGATGGTTTTGTTCAGTTCCTTCACTTGATTGTTTGTGTTTTCCTGTAATTCTTTAAGGAATTTTTGTGTTTCCTCTTTAAGGGCTTTTACCTGTTGACTGATGTTCTCCTGTATTTCTTTAAGGGAGTTATTTAAGTCTTTCATGAAGCCCTCTATCAGCATCATGAGATAATATTTTAAATCCAACTCTTGCGTTTCCGGTATGTTGGGGTATCCGGGACTTACTGTGGTGGGAGAACTTGGTTCTGATGTTGCCATGTAGCCTTGGTTTCTGTTAGTAGGGTTCTTGTGCTTGCCTTTCGCCATCTGGTTATCTCTGGTGCTAGTTGGTATTGTTGTCTCTGGCTGGAGTTTGCTTCTCCTGTGGGCCTGTAAGCCTGTGTCCTTACTCCTCTGAGCTCAAAAGTGAAAGTGCTTCTGGGAGATCTCTCTCTCTCTCTCTCCACAGAAGGCTGTGAAGTCTCCTGGCTCCCTGGTGCAAATGGCAGCAGGAATACTTATGTCCCAGCTGCTCCACTGATCTTAGGACTTGTGTGCTCTTAGCTGGTCCCCTCCAGAGAGAAGGTGGAGATCTCATCTCTGTGCTCAGAAGTGAAAGTGCTGCTGGGAGATCTCTCTTTCCTGGCAGGCTAAGCACAGAAGATTGTGGCGTCTCCCTACTCCCTGGTGCCATTTTCATTAATTGTTACATAAACATATACACAAGTATATCCCTAAATATATAAGGACAACCCTCTCTGTCCATTTAATGTTTTTTGTATGTACATGTTTTCAGGACTAACCATTTGGTATTCGGATAAACAATTTGTGTTCTATTCCTAGGGAAGACTATTTCTCCCTCTCTCAGCATTCCTTAGTTGCCTCTTGTTCTTGCATAGTGTAAAGGTCATGTGAGCTTTTCCACATTCAGGTTAGCATGTCTAGTGATGATGGCAACTAATTTTTCACTGCCCTTTCAATACTAGTCCCCTGCTGGAAAGTTCACATAAATGAAATCATTGTCAATATTCTATCAGAACTTTAGCTTACATAGACTCTGACCTATTGCAGATCCCTCAAACAAGTGCTTTAGTTCACTGAATGGAAATCTCCAAAAAATGCCTATATTTATATATATTATCATAGAATTGCCAGAGAAGGCAACTTTGGCAGGTCATTAGTCATTAGTTTTCAATACATATAGAGAGGAATTGTTAGTCACTTTATTACTACACTGTGCTAATTCTCACAATGTTGGAAAGAGACAGGACAACCCATAATGATAGCAGGATAGCAGGCTTAGTTCAGTATATTCCTATCTCCAAAGGTGTGTGTGTGTGTGTGTGTGTGTGTGTGTGTGTGTATGTGTTTATATATATATAAACACATATGTATTTGGTTCTGAAACACGGTTTCTATGTATAGCCCTGGCTTTCCTGGAACTCACTCTGCAGACGAGGCTGGTGAGTAACTCAGAAATCTACCTGCCTCTGCCTCCCAAATTCTGGGATTAAAGGCATGTGCCACCACTGCCTAACTGTATATTCTTACCTAAAACTGGTCATCACAAGTTTGGAACCCAATACATCACTGATACGTGAGTCAAGGAGCCCAATACTAACATCTTCAAGATGTGGCATTTTAGTCTAAAACAAATTTCTCTTATCATACATATTTAAGATGTACAAAGATATATTTAAATTAATGTGAAACGGGTGTATGACTCAGTTGATAGAGTACTTGTCTAAGAGTGACAAAGCCCTGGGTTCAATCCTCATGTGAATCAGACAGCACAGTGGATTCCAGCATTTAAGTGGCAGAACCAGGATCATCCTCAGCTACAGAAATAGGTACATACACGAGAACCTGTTACACACACATACATGTATACATGCATACATACATACATCATACACATTCCCATAATTACAATCTAATTTGGCAACTTACTTCTTTAATTATTCACTCTTAAACTTGAGAGATGTATCCATGTAGGTGTAGTAGCACCAACTGCATACTTAAATGCAGCACTGACTTACAAAATTGTTTTTATGACTTTCTTTTTGTTGTTGTTGTTTTCTAACTTCTTTTTAATTAGATATTTTATTTATTTACATTTCAAATGTTATGCCCTTTCCTGGTTTCCCCTCTGAAAAACCCCTACTCCATCCCCTCCTCACCCTACGCACCAAACCACTCACTCCTCCTTCCCTATGCTGGCATTCCCCTATACTGGGCCACTGAGCCTTCAAAGAACTAAGGACTTCTCCTCCCGTTGATGTCCAACAAGATCATGCTCTGCTACATATGCAGCTGGAGCCATGGGCCCCTCCATGTGTACTCTTTGGTTTGTGGTTAAGTCCCTGGGAGCTCTGTGGGTACTGGTTCGTTCATGTTGTTCCTCCTATGGAGTTGCAAAACCCCTTCAACTCCTTCTGTTCTTTCTCTAGCTCCTCCATTGGCGATCCTGTACTCGGTGCAATGGTTGACTGAGAGCATCCACCTTTGTATTTGTCAGGCACTGGCAGAGTCTCTCAGGAAAGAGCTAAATCCGGCTCCTGTCAGCAAGCTCATGTTGCCTTACATAATACTGTCTGGGTTTGGTAACAGTATATGGGATGGATCCCCAAGTGGGGCAGTCTCTGAATGGCCTTTTCTTCAGACTCTGCTTTATATGGCTTTTCTGATGTGAATCTTCTTATATATGAGTGCATATATGTATAAACATGTCTACAGGTATGTATATTCATCCATACATAATTGTCAGTATCTTAGTACTGTGGTAATCAAATTCTGTGGATATGTACCCATACTGAAAATTCCAAATCACAGGAGAGGAATGTTTTAATTTTACTAATATTTCTAAACTTGTCTCAAGATGAGATAATTCACCTCTCTTACAGAAATATGTAAGACCATGTAGTTATACATTTTCAAATAACTGCACATTTTAAATTGATAAACATAAAATTATACTTTAATGAATTATTTGCATACAAGTATCTTTTCTTGCTTCTATTGACCGTTTAGGGTTTCTTTATATTAATTGCCTGTTTTTTTCATTTGTGAATTTTTCCTTGAGATTCACTTTCAGAAACCATTTATATGTCCAGGCTATTAATCCTTTGACATTTAAGTATGTCACAAACAAATTTTCACTTAGTATCCTGTCCTTCGGTAATGTTTACAATGTTTTTGCTTGTGTTTTTGTGTCTCCTTTAAATTTTATCTGTATATATAAGTCATATTAGTTCTGCTATATTTTGCTACCAAAGCTTTAAAATCTAAATATTTGATCTGTAGCTGCTTTTGTAAAACTCAAAGCAGGAATCCAATATTATTTTTGTGTATATATAGACATTCACAGCACCACATATATTGCATCATTTTTCATGGGCCTAAGTGCTCTGTTTTCATATTTTGGCTTTCTGCAGACTAATGGGTCTGCTAAACATTACATTTTCCACGTTCTACTGATATAACAGTCTCTCCTGTCACTTGTACCAAACTGTCTTTGTTATTCCTGCTTTGTGTGAACTCCTAAAGTCTGGTAGACCAAGTTCCACCTTGTTTCCATTTAAAATTATCATAGATAGCCTTGACTCTTTTTCATATAAAATTTAGAATAGGCTTCTTGAAGTCTACTTTAAATTCTATCTAGCATTTAATAGGAATTACATTGAATTAGTAAGTTAATGTGAGTTGTAATGTTTACAGTGTGATGTTCCTAACCACAACCCAGTTCTGAATTCTAGTCTTCTTCAGTTCCTTAAAAATTTAGATTTTTTTCTCAATAAGTATTATGAACATTCTTTGCTATATTTCTTCTTATACAATTTGTATTTGTTATTATTGCAGTATTTTTGTTTTGTGTTTCATTTTTGTTTGTTTTGTTCTTTTTTTACTTCAGAGGTAAGAATCAAACCAAAGGCTTCAAGGATATTAGGTAAGTGTTCAACTACTAATCCATGCTCTCACCTCTAAACAAGCATTCTAAATATTAATAACATGTCTTGATTTGGAGAAAAGGCAAGTCATTTTCTCCACTTGTATTTCCACAAGTGAGGCCACCAGGCTCCAGTGTAGAGTTCCAAACCCATCTGCACACATGTAGCCCTGACTAAGCTCAGGGGGACACAGAACAAAAGGACATGAATGGAGAAAGGGCACTTGTAGGGAGGAGCTTAGGGAGGAGTGATGGGATGGGAGGGAGATGAGAGAAGCTGGGGAGTGAGAACAATCAGAATCCATTAGATGTACTATAAAATTGTGCAAATTTAGTTAGTAAAAGCATTGTCTGTTGTCAATATGAATAGAATTTGCCTTTGTATGTTATACTAACATCTAATAGCATTGCTTACCACACTAGGAATTTATACATTAATTCTGAGATGCTCCATGAAAACAAATACATCATTAAAAATAGTAACAGCTGCGGGTCTCTCCATATGCTTAAGGTTCCCTTTGTTTCCCTTCATGCCCTTCTGCCCTGGCTAAGACTTAAGGTGAATGTTGAATAGATTCAGGGATGCAAGCCATTATCAGCATATTCCTTCATTTATAAGTATTACATTTCATAACTTGCAAATAATAATATTTAGTACACCAATGGTAGAAAACACTACACCAAGTTAACCCAATTCCCCCTCTGATTCCATTTCTCTAGTAGTCTATCATGAAGGCTTACTGATTTTTACCAACTAATTTTTGGTATGTGCTCAGAAGATCAAATGGCTGTCTTCCTTTCACTATGTTACCATGGAAGTTTTATTGTGCATTCTATGTACTTGTTCCTAGAAAAGTGGAATGAGATGTTTTGCTGGGGATTCTGAAAACAGCCCAGCTTGCTCTGCTTTAAGCTTCCTGGGAGCTCCAGTCCTGCTGCATCTCTGAGTCTCTGCGCCCCAGAGGTGCTGTTCTGCAATTGCAAAAGTCATTACTAGCCACTGATGACAAGAATAGATGGTAACCCTGTCTCCTTTCTGGGTTTGCTGACAACTAACTTACATAAAGGTTTTTTTCCAGGTATCTAAAGATTATATTACTTTATACTCTCCTTTAAATGCAGCTTATTTTTATTCTCTGGTTAAAAAATTCTGACAAAGAAGAGAAACAGCTGTTTTCTGATGCATCCTCTGTTTGCTATGAAACATTGCTTTATACATAGCTATATTTGTGAGTAATTGTGTACTTTAAAGATATTTACATCTATACTATATGAATCAATTGCAATCCCATTTTCTTATATTGTTATCAGAGTTAAATTCATCTCATGATGAATGAGAAGGTTTTGGAGATGGTTTGGAGAAGGTTTTCATTTAAGAGTTTTAGGGATATGTATGTATGTATGAATGTATGTATTATATTACCAAAGGAGTGGATACTAACTGAAAATTAGTTTGTGACATGCATACGTGTCAAAGGATTAGAACCCAAGATACAGAAATTATTCCTGAAAATAAATCTCAAAAAACAATTTACAAATTATATAAACCAGAAAATTACCCAAAACAACCTAAATTATCAATAGAAACACAAAAGATATTCATTTGCAAATTATGTATATATATAAACATTGATATTTGTTCTTCTATATTTTTACTGAAACAAGTAATGCCAATGTTTTATGAATAGATTTTGAAATATGAAGTTAAATCCTTTAGTATTCTGAGCATATTCAAGTGAGGACAGAAAGATTACTCAATTGAAAAAAAAGAAAAACACTTACTGCTCTTGAAAATGACCCAGGTTTGCTTCTCAGCATCCACATGATGGCTCACAACAGTCCATCACTCAGTTCCAGAGGATTGAACTCCTCTGTGGATGCCTCATGTGTTTGTAAAGCATTTACAGGCAAAATGCTTATACATATAAAAATCATTTTTAAATATTTAACTAGTTGACAATAAAAAGTCACTCATACCAACTACTATCAATCCCTCTCTTCAATGTCCATTTTCTTTAGAACAATAAATAAATACTGAGGCTAGTAAGATCTACCACAGTAGGTAAAGTGCTTGCAATGAAAGTAAGAAAATGTGATTTCAATCCTCAGGAAAAAGAAAACAAAAAATGTAGGGAGGTATAGTGGTACAAACCTGTAATTCCAGTGCTTAGAAAGTAAAGAGGCAGATCTCTGGTCAGCTGACTTAGGGTACTCAGATAGCTTCAGGCCAATGAGAGAACCTGTCTCCAAAAATAGTAAATAGCAACTGAGAAACAACTCTTAAGATTTGGCTCGCGGTGGTGGCACACGCCTTTAAGCCCAGCACTTGGGAGGCAGAGGCAGGAGGATTTCTGAGTTTGAGGCCAGTATGGTCTACAGAGTGAGTTCCAGGACATCCAGGGCTATACAGAGAAACCCTGAATTGGGAAAAAAAAAAAGATTTGGCTCTAGCTTCCGTAGGTGTGCACAGGTATACAGGCATGCATACACATGTAGATACTAAAAAAGAAAAATAAGGAAACACAAAATATAAAAGATATAATCTCTGAAAATCTTTAACCCATGGGGGAGTCAAATCTCAGAAGAAAATGGTTTGTGGTTCATTCTCCTTCCCTAGGAAAGCATATAGGTAATTGTGAGAGACTCCATTAGGCAGAGTTACTTAGAGATAGCAAGCATCAGCATCACACCTGGAGCATTGAGGTTCTAAGCCGTGATGGTATGAAAAAGGAATTGGAATGAATCATTTAAAACTAAGATAGACTTCTATTTTTTCTATATTCTTTGTTTACATTCCAAATGATTTTCCCTTTCCAGGTTCCCCCCTCTCCCTAAGTTTCATAAGTCTTCTTCCTCCCAATAGTTCCCCAATCAACTCCCTCCCACTCCTCTGTCCTGGCAATCCCCTAAAATGCTTCATCAACCCTTTCCAGGACCTGGCCCCTCTCCTTCCTTCTTGGGAATGATTTGATATGTGGGTTGTGTTTTGGGTATTCTGAGCTTCTGGGGTAATATCCACTTATCAGTGACTGCATTCCATGTGTGTTCTTTTGTGAATGAGTTACCTCACTTAGGATGATATTTTCCAGTTTCAACCATTTGCTTATGAATTTCATGAATTCATTGTTTTTAACTGATGAGTAGTATTCCATTGTGTAAATATACCACATTTTCTGTATCCATTCCTCCATTGAGGGACATCTGGGTTCTTTCCAGCTTCTGGCTATTATAAATAAGGCTTGAAGCAATCCCACTAAAATCAGGGACTAGACAAGGCTGCCCCCTCTCTCCATATCTTTTCAATATAGTACTTGAGGTACTAGCTATAGCAATTAGACAACATAAGGAGGTCAAAGGTATACAAATTGGAAAGGAAAATGTCAAACTATCACTATTTGCAGATGATATGATAGTATAGTTAAGTGACCCAAAAAACTCCACCAGAGAACTCCTACAGCTGATAAACAACTTCAGCAAAGTGGCTGATTATAAAATCAACTCAAGCAAATCAGTAGCCTTGCTATACTCAAAGGATAAGCAGGCTGAGAAAGAAATTAGGGAAATGACACCCTTCAAAATAGCCACAAACAATATAAAGTATCTTGGTGTGACTCTAACCTTATTTATAAGATAGACTTGTGACAACACTGAAATCTTTTTAGTACTCTTTGGAAATATTGGATACAGCAAATTGAAAATGATAGAGTATGAGCACATGATATGTATAAACACTTCCATGGAGAACTCTACATGCCATGAGTCCTGACTGCCAGAACATAATAAAAGAAGGAAAGTGGAGAATGAGTGAATACAGAGAAACAAGGCCACATAGAGCCCTAAGAAGTCAGAGATTTTGAATCTAAAGTTAAGATATAAGAAATTTAGTGTTTACATATATAAATATAAGGAACATAAGAGAAAATGTAGTTAAATGAAAGCATGTTTTAAGGCTGAAGATGTAACTATATGGTGAAAGTACTTGCTTCACAAGCATGAGGGCTCAAACTCAGATCCCAAGCACCAACATGAAAGCCAGGAACAGTGATGCACACCTTCAGACTTGATACTAGAGAGGAGACAAGAAGATGCCAGGGGATACCAAGCCAATCTAGCCAAACTAACAAGGTTTATATACAGTGAGAGACCCTGGGTCAAAAGATATGCTGAATAGAAATACAGTAAAACACCTGATACTGACTCTGGCTTCCACATACACACAGAGAAGCTTGAACAATTGGATACACACACACACACACACACAAACACACACACAAATACAGTATTTAAACTATGTTTAATATAAAAAAAACATTTAAGCCAAGAATAACATTCATCTATAATCCTAACACTAGGTAGTTGCATAAGGCTGGTCCTAGGAGCTTATAGTTACTCCAAGTTTATGTAAAATGTGGACAGGTTCTCTCACTGGCGTGAAGCTCTCTGAGTACTCTAACTCAGCTGACCAGAGATCTGCCTCTTTACTTTCTAAGCACTGGAACTACAGGTTTGTACAACTATACCTCCCTACATTTTTTGTTTTCTTTTTCCTGAGGGTTGAAATCACATTTTCATTCATACATAAAGGACTTACATGGCAAGCACTTTACCTACTGTGGTATGCCCTAAATTCATTGAGAAACTGGCACAAATAATAGGGTGAATAGCACTGGAAGAAGACACCAGATCTCAACATTTGGCCCAGACACATGTCCACAGAAGTGAAAAAAAACACATGTACACAGATATATATAACTTACACTTGATTAGATAAATAACTAAATAAGCTATTCTTTCTATTGTTGGTTGTTGGTGTATTTATGACAAGCTTGTCTGCCCCTGAGAACACAGATACTGCTAGATGACTATTCTCCAGACTCTATGTGAAACTGTATAAACTGACATGCCATGTATTAGTTATTTTGTTTAGTTTTTCTTCCTTTGTGGTTTGGTTTCATGGCCCCAGTTGGTCCTGAATCTTCCAACTTCTACATCCCCAGTTCTAGGATTACAGATGGGAGCCATTGTACCTAGCTCCTCATATTCTCCTTTAAAACTAACATGAGTTGTTCCACAGAAAGTTTTCTTATTCCTATTGTGAAAGTAAACATTATGGAATATGTTCAGGGATAATGTCCTCAGCTTTCTCCACTCTTCTTTCTCTGCAACTCTTCAGAAGATTTTTTTTTATAAATATTTTTATTTTCTATATTCTTTGTTTGCATTCCAAATGATTTTCCCTTTCCCAGATCCCCCCTCCCCATATGTCCCATAAACCTTCTTCTCTCCATCCATTCTCCAATGACCTCCCTCCTTTTTTTCTCTGTCTTTATATTCAGAAGATTTTTTATGTTTCTTTTACTAACCATGGAACAAAGTAATGGCACCAAAGTGACTGAATTCATTCTTCTGGGATTTGCTGGGCAGCACAAATCTTGGCACATTCTGTTCATAATATTTCTAATGATCTACATTGCCACACTCATGGGTAACACTGGCATGATCCTGCTCATCAGAATTGATCCTTCCCTCCACACACCCATGTACTTTTTCCTACAACACCTAGCCTTTGTTGATCTCTGTTATACCTCAGCTATTACTCCCAAGATGCTAAAAAACTTCACAGAATCAAGAGCATCCATCTCCTTCATAGGATGTATGTTACAGCTACTAGCCTATGGTACTTTCGCCACCATTGACTGCTTCATCCTAGCTGCTATGGCTGTGGACCGCTATGTGGCCATCTGTAACCCACTGCGCTATCCCATAGTCATGTCTCAGAGACTGTGCATTCTGCTACTGGTTGGTTCATATACCATGGGCTTCCTAAATGCTTCTGTAAACACAGGTTTTACCTTCTCCCTGAACTTCTGCAAATCCAATGCCATTAATCACTTTTTCTGTGATGAACCTCCCATTCTTGCCCTATCGTGCTCCAGTATTGACTTCAGTATCATGCTACTGACGGTCTTTGTGGGGTTCAACCTGATGAGCACTGTGCTGGTTGTCATCTTTTCCTACATATATATCTTGGCTGCCATCCTAAGGATGTCTTCTGCTGCAGGAAGGAAGAAGGCTTTCTTCACGTGTGCTTCCCATCTGACTGCAGTCACCATTTTCTATGGGACTCTCTCCTATATGTATCTACACCCACATACCAATGACTCTCCAGAGCAAGAAAAGGCAGCTTCTGTATTTTATGGAATAATTATTCCCATGTTGAACCCCTTGATCTATAGTCTGAGAAACCAAGATGTAATAGAAGCCTTCAAAAAGATAGGGAGGAAATGCTTATAATTTGAACATCTATTTATACCTCAACAAAGTTTATCAGACAAGCTACTTCTCAATCTTAAATATCATGACACTTGTTGAGTGGCCCATGGTTTAAAAACATTACTTCATTATATAAATTGTAGTTAACAGGTATAGGAAAAACTCAAATAATGTTCATTCACGCTCTCTGAAAAAATGTGTTCAGTGTTGCTTTGTGCTTCATTAAAAGATATATTTAATTTTAATTGTAGGTGTGTGAGAGAGAGATTGTATGCCACAAGTATACTGATGCCAAAAGGCGCCAGGGAAAAGCATTAGATCCTCTGGAGCTGAAGTTAAAGGAAGCTGCGACCCTCGCAATGCAGGTGCTGGGAAACTGAACATGAGCCCTCTAAAAATGCATGCTTAAGAGCTAAGATATCTCTCCAACCCCACTTTTGTGCATCTTAATAAGTTGTCTTTTTCTAAACAACTGCCATCAAACAATAAAATTAAAGTAAATCTATTAGAAGCACTTAATCATCTTTTCCTGAACACTTCTAGTATGTAGACTGTAGTGTTCAAAGGAGTCAAGGGGCATGTGCTATTCTCTTGAGGGAATTTTCACTGTTCACATTTTCCTATAACTACTCTTCTTGATATTGTAAAGAGAAATGTGAAAGATCATGTCCTTGGTAAATATGAATGGGGAAAAGGGAAAGAAAGATGTGAGAATAGGTCCTCATAGACATTGGAATAGTAAAGGAAAATATTAGTCTTTTCCTAACAGTTCCTATAAGAAATTAAGAAACTGACATAAAAGTAAGGGAAGCATATATTAATTTCATTCCAGTTGGATACAGCTCAATTTTCCACCTATCTACCCACATACACCCCGAAAGGTCTACATCATAGTAAAATAAAACTAAATACAGATTTGATGCTACATAGCTGAAGTATTTTCCAAAAAATTAATGCTTTAACTCCCTTAACAATTTTTCCCAAATATTATACCATATATAGAAGACCAGGCTTAAAGATGAAATATGTACTGGTGTTCTTGCCATTTGAAGGAAAAACAAGTAGTAGATTTTGCAGTATAGTGATAGTTCAAGGATGGACAGACAACTCAAGAGACATTTGACGGATCTTATAGAACCCTACTGCAGGAGAAGCTTTTAATGTGTTTGTGTGTGTGTGTGTGTGTGTGTGTGTGTGTGTGTGTGTGTGTGTGAAAGATATCTAAATAGAGTCACCAGATAATGGGAAAGAAAAAGTCTCAATCACACATCTATTGCCAAGTGAATCTTCAAGTGCCAGGAATTGGTTACATCTAATTGAGTGGGTGGCCAAAAGTGCCCATTGAAACCCCCAAACAAACCAAAGCTGCTGGTTTTCTCCAATAACTGATGGAAAGGCCCTATTGCTGAAGACAACACCTACATATCTCATGGAAAGGTTGAGCTATAACCTAATTACAGCCTTCATCCTTACTGACTACTGTTCATGATACTGGAAGCTATTCTGCATACTACTACTTAAGAAAGGTAAACACCAACCCAGCTACAAACCATTCAATCTACATGGTGACCTACCTTCATATTACAATGGTACAATAATGGCACAAACATTGTGGGAGGAACAACTACTCTCTGATTGAAGTTTATGGCCCACTTCATGAGATGGAACCCATGCTTGGCACTGCTAGAGTAGCCAAGAACCTAAGACTAGTCCTGAGGACATGAGGTTAAACTAAATGCTATGGTTCTGCTAAACAGAGCGGTACAATTATTCCTAATGACATTCTGCTGCTGACATAGATCAGTGTCTCACCCAGCCATCATCAGAGAAACATCCTGCTACAATACATTGGAAGCAAAACAGAGACCCACAGCTGGAAAACTACAAGGAGAGACTTTGGAACATTCAGTTATACATGGAATTTCTTCATCAAGTCCTCCCCTAAGGTCTCAAGGAACTTTGCTGAAGAAGAAACAGAAAGATTGTAAGAGTCAATGAGGATAGAAGACACGAAGAAACAAGGACTTCTAGACACAACTACATTGACATACATTTGAACTGATGGAGACTGGTATCATGAATGGGATCAGCACAGGTCTAAATAGGACAAAGTCAATACACTGAAGTAGGAAATAAACATGATCTCCCATCCCCAACCAAGAAGCTATCTCCAATTAACAATTGTTCAAATAGAAAAAATTAGTTTCTTTAAGGGTGGCTCACTGGGTATATAAACCTCACCTAAAGGCAGCCCCCAAGCCCAGCAGAAGATGGCCAACACAAAATGAACCCAGAGATATTTTTGGAGACTTTTTTTTGTTTCATATTACATTGCTTGGGCACTTTTCACTGTATATTTAGCTTTTTCAAAACGTACTTTAATTACAGTCCTTAAATGGATCAATCGTCCTTCTAGCCCATTGAGTAGAGGTAGGAAAGAAGATGGTTAATACGAGAAGAGGGATGTGGACCTGTTTAGAAGTACTTCTTTGGAACTAATACAGTATTTGCTGTCAGCATATCAGCAGTCCAGAGGGCTCTACCGTCTTAGAGAAGTTGGGGGTTGGGGGGTCAGGAGAAGGACTTGTGAAGGAGGGAACCAGAAGGAGGCAACAATTGGGATGTAAAAGAAATAAATATATTAATTAATTAATTAATTAATTAATTAATTGGAAAAAAGAAAAAAGGGGCAAAATGAATATGTTGTATTAAAAAGTTTTGTGCTTCTCAGTCATTCAAAGTTCTTCATGTGAAAATTATTTGTTTAGTTCTGTACCCTATTTTTAAATAGGGTTATTTGGCTTTCTGAAGTCAAACTTCTTGAGTTCTTTGTATATATTGGATATTAGCCCTCTGTCAGATGTAGGGTTGGTGAAGTTGCTTTCTCAATTTGTTGGTTGCCATTTTGTCTGCTTGATGGTGCACTTTGCCTTACAGAAACTTTGCAATTTTATGAGGTCCCATTTGTCAATTCTTAATCTTAGAGCATAAGCTATTGGTGTTCTATTCAGGAACTTTTCCGCTGTTCCCATGTCCTCAATGATCTTTCCCAGTTTCTTTTCTATTAGTTTCCATGTGTCTGGTTTTATGTGGAGGTTCTTGATCCACTTGGAGTTGAGCTTAGTACAAGGAGATAACAATGGATCAATTCGCATTCTTCTGCAAGCTGACCTCCAGTTGAACCAGCACCATTTGTTGAAAAGGCTATCTTTTTTCCACTGGATGGTTTCAGCTTCTTTGTCAAAGATCAAATGACCATAGGTGTGTGGGTTCATTTCTGGGTCTTCAATCCTATTCCATTGATCAACCTGCCTGTCACTGTACCAATACCATGCAGTTTTTAACACTATTGCTCTATAGTACTGCTTGAGGTCCAGGATACTGATTCCCCGAGAAGTTCTTTTACTGTTGAGAATAGTTTTGGCTATCTTGGGTTTTTTGTTATTCCAGATGAATTTGAGAATTGCTCTTTCTAACTCTATGAAGAACTGAGTTGGGATTTTGATGGGGATTGCATTGAATCTGTAGATTGCTTTGGGTAAGATGGCCATTTTTACTATATTAATCCTGCCAATCCATGAGCATGGAAGATTTTTCCATTTTCTGAGGTCTTCTTCCATTTCCTTCTTCAGAGACCTGAAGTTCTTCTCATACAGATCTTTCACTTGTTTGGTTAGAGTCACACCAAGATACTTTATATTGTTTGTGGCTATTGTGAAGGGTGTCATTTCCCTAACTTCTTTCTCAACCTGCTTATCCTATGAGTATAGGAAAGCCACTGATTTGCTTGAGTTGATTTTATAACCAGCCACTTTTCTGAAGTTGTTTTATCAGCTGTAGGAGTTCTCTGGTGGAGTTTTTTGGGTCGCATAAGTATACTATCATATCATCTACAAATAGTGATAGTTTGACTTCTTCCTTTCCAATTAGTATCCCTTTGAGCCCCTATGTTGTTTAATTTCTCTAGCTAGAATTTCAAGTACTATATTGAAAAGATATGCAGAGAGGGGGCAGCCTTGTCTAGTGCCTGATTTTAAGGGACTTGCTTCAAGTGGGATTGCTTCAAGTTTCTCTCCATTTAGTTTGATGTTGGCTACTGGTTTGCTGTATAACACTTTTACTATGTTTAGGTATGGGCCATGAATTCCCGTTCTTTCCAAGACTTTTAGCATGAATGGATGCTGAATTTTGTCAAATGCTTTTTCAGCATCTGATTAAATGATCATGTGGTTTTTTTCTTTGAGTTTGCTTATGTAGTGGATCTCATTGATGGATTTCTGTATATTGAACCATCCCTGCATCCCTGGAATGAAGCCTACTTGTTCATGGTGAATAATTATTTTGATGTGTTCTTGGATTCAATTGGCAAGAATTTTATCAACATCATTAGTCATTAGGGAAATGCAAATCAAAACAACCCTGAGATTTCACCTCACATCAGTCAGAATGGCTAAGATTAAAAACTCAGAAGACATTAGGTGTTGGCGAGGATTTGGAGAAAGAGGAACACTCTTCCACTGCTGGTGGGAATGAAAGTTGGTACAACTACTCTGGAAATCAGTCTGGCTGTTCCTCAGGAAACTGGGCATAACACTTCTGGAGGACCCTGCAATACCACTCCTGGGCATATACCCAGAGGATTTCCTGGCATGCAAAAAGGACACATGCTCCACTATGTTCATAGCAGCCTTATTCATAATAGCCAGAAGCTGGAAAGAACCCAGATGTCCCTCAATGGAGGAATGGATACGGAAATTGTGATATAGTTATACAATGGAATACTACTCAGCAATTAAAAACAATGAATTCATGAAATTTTAGGCAAATGGTTGAATCTGGAAAATATCATCCTAAGTAAGGTAACCCAATCACAAAAGAACATACATGGAATGCAGTCACTGATAAGTGGATATTAGCCTAGAAGCTCTGAATACCCAAGACACAATTCACATATCAAATGACTCCCAAGAAGAAGGAAAGAGAGGTCCCTGATCCTGAAAATTCTTGTTCCAGCATTATAGGGGAGTACCAGGACAGAGAAGTAGGAGGGGATTGATAGAAGAATGGGGGGAAGTAAGAGGGCTCAGGGAACTTATGGGGAGGGGGGAACCAGGAAAGGGAAAATCATTTGGAATGTAAACAAAGAATATAGAAAATAAAAAAATTAATAAAAAAGCAAAAAAAAATAAAGATAAAAAGCTTTGTGTTCAATCTTGAAAAAATTGCACATATACTAAAGAAACTACATTTTTCTTGATATAAATACATTATATCAACTGTTTTTCATGGCATAAACATTGTATGTAATGTTATAAGTAATCCAGGGATAAAAATATATATAATATAGGTTATAGGCAAATACTTAATTTTGTTTAAAAATTGTAACTATCTATAGCTAGACAATCATACTTCCTTACTATAATTTAAATTGTATCCATATGCCCATAGATAATATATTTAACTCCCTTATTTTTTTAAACTAGGAAACTTTCTTTTTTTATTGAATATATTATTTATTTACATTTCAAATGTTATCCCCTTTCCTAGTTTCCTCCCCTCCCAGATTTCCCCTATCCCATTCTCCCTCCCCCTACTTCTATGAGAATGTTCCTCCACCTACCCTAATCCGACCTCCCCACCCTCAAGTCCTCTACATTGGGGTGTCTATTGAACCTTCATAGGACCAAGGACTTTGCCTCCCATTGATGCCTGACAAGGCAATACTCTGCTATATATGCAGCTAGAGGCCTGTGTACCCTTTGGCTGATGGCTTAGTCCCTGGGAGCTCTGGGGGGTCCGGTTGGTTGATATTGTTGTTCTTCCTATGAGGTTGCAAACCCCTTCAGCTCCTACAGTCCTCCTTTAACTTCTCCATTGGGGACCCCACGCTCAGTCCAGTGGTTGGCTGTGAGCATCTGCCTCTGTATTTGTAAGGCTCTGGCAGGGCCTTTCAGGAGATAGCCATATCAGGATTCTTTCAGCAAGTATTTCTTGGCATCCACAATAGTGTCAGGGTTTGGTGACTGTATATGGGGTGAATCCCCAAGTGGGACAGTCTCTGGATGGCCTTTCCTTCAGTCTCTGCTCTACAATTTATCTACATATTTGCTCATGTGAGTATTTTGTTCCCCTTCTCAGAAGAACCAAATCACCCACACATTGGTCTTCCTACTTCTTGAGCTTCCTGTGGTCTATGAATTGTATCTTAGGTATTCAAAGCTTTTGGGCTAATATCCACTTATCAGTGAGTGCATACTATGTGTGTTCCTTTGTGACTGGGTTACCTCACTCAGGATAATACTCTCTAGTTCCATCCATTTGCCGAAGAATTTCATGAATTCATGCTCCTTTTTTATTTTTATTTTTTATTTTATTTTTTTACATATATTCTTTATTTAGATTTCAAATGTCATCCCTTTTCTCCTCCTCCAGCAAAAATCCCATAAGCTATCTCCCCTGTCCTGCTTCCCTGTCCTGATATTCCTCTACACTGCAACATCAAGTCTTTCCAGGACCAAGGGCCTCTCCTCCCTTTGGTGTCATCTTTCTTAAGCTGAATAGTACTCCATTGTATAAATATACATTTTCTTTATCTATTCCTCTGTTGAAGGACATCTGGGTTCTGGCTATTATAAATAAGGCTGTTATGAACAGAGTGGAGCATGTGTCCTTATTACATGTTGGAGCATCTTCTGGGAATATACCCAAGAGTGGTATGGCTGGATCCTCATGTACTATGTCCAATTTTCTGAGGAAATGCCCAACTGATTTGCAGAGTGGTTGTACCAGCTTGCAATCCCACCAGCAATAGAGGATTATTCCTCTTTCTCCATATCTTCACCAGCATCTGCTATCACCTGAATTTTTCATTTTAGCAATTCTGATTGCTGTGAGGTGGAATCTTAGGGTTGTTTTGGTCTGCATTTTGCTAATACCTAAGGATGTTGAACATTGCTTTAGGTGCTTCTCAGCCATTTGATATGTCTCAGTTGAAAAGTCTTTGTTTAGTTCTGTACCCCGTTTTTAATAGTGTTATTTGATTCTCTGGAATCCAACTTCTTAAGTTCTTTGTATATATTAGATATTCAGCCTCTATCAGATGTAGAATAAGTAAGGATCTTTTCCCAATCTATTTGGTGCTGTTTTGTCCTATTGACAGCATTCTTTACCTTACAGAAGCTTTGCAATTTTGTGAAGTCTCATTTGTTGATTCTTGATCTTAGAGTATAAGCTATTGGTGTTCTTTTTGGGAAATTTCCCCCTCTGCCCATTTGTTAAAGGCTCTTCCCCCTTTTTCAGTGTATCTGGTTTTATGTGGAGGTCTTGATCCACTTGGACTTGAGCTTAACATTTGCATTCTTCTATGTGCTATCAATTGAACGAGCACCATTTATGGAAAAAAGCTGTCTTTTTTTCCACTGGATGGTTTTACCTCTGTTGTCAAAGATCAAGTGAACTTTATCTACTGTGTGGGTTCATTTCTAGGTCTTCGATTCAATTCTATTGATCTTCCTACCTTTCTGTCTCTGTACCAATACCATACAGTTTTTATGACTATTGCTCTGTAATACAGCTTGAAGTCAAGGATGGTGATTCCCCCAAAGTTATATTATTGCTGAGAATAGTTTTTGCTATCCTACATATTTTATTATTCCAAATGAATTTGCAAATTGCTCTTTCTAACTCTATGAAGAATTGAGTTGGAATTTTGATGGGGATTGCATTGAATCTGTAGATTGCTTTGAGCAAGATGGCCATTTTTACTATATTTATCTTTTTTTGGTTGGGAGACTGTTAATAGCTGCTTCTATTTTGTCAGGGATTATGATTTGTTTAGATGATTTTTATCTGATCCTGTTTTAACATTAGCACCTGGTATGTGTCTACAAAGTTATCTGTTTCATCCAGATTTTCCAATGTTGATGAGTATAAGCTTTGGTAGTAGGATCTTAGGATTTTTTGAATTTCCAAAGTTTCCCTTATTATATATCCCTTTACATTTCTGATTTTATTAATTTGGGTACTGTCTCTGTGCTCTCTGGTTAGTCTGGCTAAGAGTTTAATTTAATCTTGTTGATTTTTCTCAAAGAACCAACTCCTGGTTTTGTTGATTCATTGTATTCTTTTGTGTTTCTATTTGGTTGATTTAATCCCTGAGTTTGATTATTTCCTGCCATCTACTCTACTTTGGTGTATTTGCTTCTTCTTGTTCTAGATCTTACAGGTATACTGTCAAGCTGCTAGTTTAAGCTCTCTCCAGTTTCTTTTTAGAGGCACTTAGAGCTATGAGTTTTCCTCTTACCACTGCTTTTGTTGTGTCTCATAAGTTTTGGTATGATGTGTCTTCATTTTTATCAAATTCTAAAATGCCTTTAGCTTTTTTTTATTTCTTCCTTAACCAAATTATCATTGAGTAGAGCGTTGTTCAGCTTCCATGAATATGTGTGTTTTCCATTGTTTTTGTTGGAATTTAAGACCAGCCTTAGACTGTGGTGATCTGATAATGTTCAAGGCATTATTTCATTCTTCTTGTATCTGAAGAGGCCTGTTTTGTAACCAATTATATGGTCAGTTTTGGAGAAGGTACCATGTAGTGCTGAGAAAAAGATATATTCATTTGCTTTAAGATGAAATGTTCTATAAATAACTGTTAGATTCATTTGCTTCATTACTTCTGTTAAGTTCAATGTGTGTCTGTTTAGTTTCTGTTTCAATGATCTTTCCATTGCTGAGACTGGGGTGTTGAAATCTCCCACTATTACTGGGTAGGGTGCAATGTGTGCTTTGAACTTTAGCAAAGTTTCTTTTATGAATGTGGGTGCCCTTTCATTTGCCTCATAGATGTTCAGAATTAAGAGTTCATCTTGGTAGATTTTTCCTTTTACCAGTATGAAATGTACTTCCTTCTTTTTTGAAAACTTTGGCAGAAAGTTTATTTTATTCAATATTATAATGGCTACTCCAGCTTGTTTCTTGGGACCATTTGCTTGGAAAATTTTTTCCAACCTTTTACTCTGAGGCAGTGTCTGTCTTTGCCACTGAGGTGTGTTTCCTGTATACAACAAAATGTTGGGTCCTGTTTACATATCCAGTCAGTTAGTCTATGTCTTTTTATTGGGGAATTAAGTCCATTGATGTCAAGAGATATTAAAGAAAAGTGATTGTTACTTCCTGTTATTTTTGTTGTTAGAGGTGGAATTATGTTTGTGTGGCTATCTTCTTTTGGGTTTGTTGAGAGATTACCTTCTTGCTTTTTCTACAGTGTAGTTTCCCTCCTTGTGTTGGTATTTTGCATCTATTATCCTTTGTAAAACTGGGTTTATAGAAAGATATTGTGTAAATTTGGTTTTGTCATGGAATATCTTATTTATCTTGGTTTCTCCATATATGATAATTGAGAGTTTTGTTGGGTATAATAGCTTGGGCTGGCATTTGTGTTCTCTTACAGTCTGTATGATATCTGCCCAGAATCTTCTAACTTTCATAGTTTCTGGTGAGAAGTCTGGTATAATTGTGATAGGTCTGCCTTTATATGTAACTTGACCTTTTCCCCTTACTGCTTTTAATATTCTTTCTTTGTTTAGTGGATTGGTGTTTTGATTATTATGTGATGGGAGGAATTTCTGTTCTGGACCAGTTTGTTTTGAGATCTCTAGGCTTCTTGAATGCTCATGGGCATCTCTTTTTTTTGGTTAGGGAAGTTTTCTTCTATAATTTTCATGAAGATATCTACAGGCCCTTTAAGCTGGGAATCTTCACTCTCGTCTATACCTATTATTCTTTTTTTTAATTTTTCTTATTTTCTATATCTTTTGTTTACATTCTGAATGCTTTCCCCTTTCCCAGTTCCCTCCTCCCCATTGGTCTCATAGGCCCTCTTCCCTCCACCCATTTCCCAAACACCCCCTCCCATTTCTCTAGACTGGTACTCCCCTACAATGATGGATCAAGTCTTTTCAGAACCAGGGCCCTCTCCTTCCCTCTTCTTGGTTATCATCTGATATGCTAATTGTATCTTGAGAATTCAGAGCTTCTGGACTAATTAATATCCACTTATCAGTGATTACATTCCATGTATATTCTTTTGTGATTGGGGTACCTCACTTAGGATATTTTCCAGTTCCAAACATTTGCCTAAGAATTCCATGAATTCATGGTTTTTTAATTGCTGAGTAGTATTCCATTGTGTAAATATACACATTCTGTATCCATTCCTCTATTGATTTCACCAACACTAAATCTGAGAGAAGGCTAATATCCAATATAAACAAAGAACTCAAGAAGTTAGACCACAGAGAACCAAATAACCCTATTAAAAATGGGGTACAGAGCTAAACAAAGAATTTTCACCTAAAGAAATTTGGATAGCTGAGAAGCACCTTAAGAAATGCTCAACATCATTAGTCATTAGGGAAATGCAAATCAAAACAACCCTGAGATTTCACCTCACACCTGTCAGAATGGCTAAAATTAAAAATTCAGAAGACAGCAGGTGTTGGTGAGGATGTGGAAAGAGAGGAACACTCCTCCACTACTGGTGAGGTTGAAAATTGGTACAACCACTCTGGAAATCAGTCTGACAGTTCCTCAGAAAACTGAGCATAACACTTCTGGAGGAACCTGCTATACCACTCCTGGGCATATACCCAGAGGATTCCCCAGCATGTAATAAGGATACATGCTCAACTATGTTCATAGCAGCCCTATTTATAATAGCCAGAAGCTGGAAAGAACCCAGGTGTCCCGCAATGGAGGAATGGATACAAAAAATGTGGTATATATACACAATGGAGTACTATTCAGCCATTAGAAACAATGAATTCATGAAATTCTTAGACAAATGGATGGAGCTGGAGAACATCATACTAAGTGAGGTAACCCAGTCTCAAAAGATCAATCATGGTACACACTCACTGAGAAGTGGATATTAGCCTAGAAACCTGGAATACCCAAAACATAATCCACATATCAAATGATGTCCAAGAAGAACGGAAAAGTAGCCCCTGGTTCTGGAAAGGCTCAGTGCAGCAGTATAGGAAAATACCAGAACAGGGAAGTGGGAAGAGGTGGATGGGGGAATAGGGGTAGGGAAGAGGGCTTATGGGACTTTCAGGGAGTGGGGAGCCAGAAAAGGGGAAATCATTTGAAATGAAAATAAAATATATCGAAAAGAAAGAAAGAAACAAAGAAAGAAACAAAGAAAGAAACAAAGAAAGAAACAAAGAAACAAACAAAGAAACAAAGAAAGAAAGAAAGAAAGAAAGAAAGAAAGAAAGAAAGAAAGAAAGAAAGAAAGAAAGAAAGAAAAGGGGTCATAGAAAGTCTCCCAACCAAAAAAAAGCACGGGACCAGATGGCTTCAGTGCATAATTCTATCAGACTATCAAAGAAGACCTAACACCAATACTCTTCAAACTATTCCACAAAATAGAAACAGAAGGAACAATACCCAAATTGTTCTACGAAGCTACAATTACGTTGACACCAAAACCACACAAAGTTCCAACAAAGAAAGAGAACTTCAGGCCAATTTCCCTTATGAATATCAATACAAAAACACTCAAAAAAAATTCTTGCCAACCGAATCCAAGAACACATCAAAATAATCATCCACCATGATCAAGTAGGCTTCATCCCAGGGATGCAGGGATGGTTCAATATAAGGAAATCCATCAATGCAATCCACTACATAAACAAACTCAACGAAAAAAACACATGGTCATTTCATTAGATGCTGAAAAAGCATTTGACAAAATTCAGCATCCTTTCATGATAAAAGTCTTGGAAAGAACAGGAATTCAAGGCCCATACCTAAACATAGTTAAAGCAATATACAGCAAGCCGGTAGCCAGCATCAAACTAAATGGAGAGAAACATGAAGCAATCCCACTAAAATCAGGGAATAGACAAGGCTGCCCTCTCTCTCCATATCTTTTCAATACTTGAAGTTCTAGCTAGAGCAATTAGACAACATAAGGAGGTCAAAGGGATAGAAACTGGAAAGGAAGAAGTCAAATTATCATTATTTGCAGATGGTATCATAGTATACTTAAGTGACCCAAAAACCTCCACCAGAGAACTCCTACAGCTGACAAACAACTTCAGCAAAGTGGCCGGTTATAAAATCAAATCAAGCAAATCAGTTGCCTCCTATACTCAAAGGATAAGCAGGCTGAGAAAGAAGTTAGGGAAATGACACCCTTCACAATAGCCACAAACAATATAAAGTATCTTGATGTGACTCTAGCCAAACAAATAAAAGATCTGTATGAGAAGAACTTCAGGTCTCTGAAGAAGGAAATGGAAGAAGACCTCAGAAAATGGAAAAATCTTCCATACTCGTGGATTGGCAGAATTAATATAGTAAAAATGGCCATCTTGCCAAAAGCAATATACAGATTCAACACAATCCCCATCAAAACCCCAACTCAGTTCTTCATAGAGTTAGAAAAAGCAATTCTCAAATTCATCTGGAATAACAAAAAACCCAGGATAGCTAAAACTATTCTCAACAGTAAAAGAACTTCTGGGGAAATCAGTATCCTGGACCTCAAGCAATACTACAGAGCAATAGTGATAAAAACGCATGGTATTGGTACAATGACAGGCAAGTAGACCAATGGAATAGAATTGAAGACCCAGAAATGTACCCCCACACCTATGGTCACTTGATCTTCAACAAAGGAGCCAAAAACATCCAGTGGAAAAAAGATAGCATTTTCAACAAATGGTGCTGATTCAATTGGAGGTCAGCTTGCAGAAGAATGCGAATTGATCCATTGTTATCTCCATGTACTAAACTCCACTCCAAGTGGATCAAAGACCTCTGCATAAAACCAGACACACTGAAACTAATAGAAAAGAAACTGGGGAAAACCCTTGAGTACATGGGCACAGGGGAAATGTTCCTGAACAGAACACCAATAGTTTATGCTCTAAGATCAAGAATTGACAAATGAGACCTCATAAAATTACAAAGTTTCTGTAAGGCAAAAGACACTGTTAAAAGGACAAAACGGCAACCAAAAAATTGGGAAAGGATATTCACCAACCCTACATCTGATAGAGGGCTAATATCCAATCTATACAAAGAACTCAAAAAATTAGACCCAAGGGAACCAAATAACCCTATTAAAAAATGTGGTACAGATCTAAACAAAGAATTTTCACCTGAAGAAATTCAGATGGCCAAGAGGCATCTTAAGAAGTGCTCAACATCCTTAATCATTAGGAAAATGCAAATCAAAACAACCCTGAGGGAAATGCAAATCAAAACAATCACCTTACACAAGACAGAATGGCTAAGATCAAAAACTCAGGAGACAGCAGGTGTTGGCAAGGATATGGAGAAAGAGGAACACTCCTCCACTCCTGGTGGGTCTGTAAGATGGTACAACCACTTTGGAAATCAGTCTGGCAGTTCCTCAGAAAACTGGACATGATACTTCCATGCTATACCTCTCCTGGGCATAAACCCAAAGGATTCCCCGGCATGCAGTAAAGACATATGCTACATTATGTTCAGAGCAGCCTTATTTATAATAGCCAGAAGCTGGAAAGAACCCAGATGTCCCTCAAAGGAGGAAGGGATACAGAAAATGTGGTATATTTACACAATGGTATACTACTCAACAATTAGAAAAAATGAATTCACAAAATTTTTAGGCAAATGGTTTGATCTGGAAAATATCATCCTAAGTGAGGTAACCCAATCACAAAAGAATACACATGGAATGCAATCTCTGATAAGTGGATATTAATTAGCCCAGAAGCTCTGAATACCCAAGACACAATTAGCATATCAAATGACTCCCATGAAAAAGTAAGGAGATGGCCCTGAGCCTGGAAAGGCTTGATCCAGCATTGTAGGGGAGTACCAGGACAGAGAAAAAGGAGGGAGGTAATTGCAGAATGGGTGGAGAAAAGAGGGCTTATGGGACATATGAGGAGGAGGGAACCAGGAAAGGGGAAAGCATTTGGAATGTAAACAAAGAGTTTAGAAAATAAAAATAAAAAATAGGAAAAAATAAACATTTACCAATAAACTTGAAAAAATAATTAATTAAAATAATAATCACAATATATTTGGGAGGTGGTAAACTGGAAAATTAATACATGGATATAGTAGAAATATAAATTTAAAATTATCCAATTATTTAATTTAAAAATTAAACTATAATGGCAATGAAATAAAGCAGTAGCTTTTTAAAAGCATTGAGTGAATAGTCAAGTAAACCTAATGGGCTTTATAAATAGGGTATGGAGCAAAATTGATGTTTAATACAATTCCCCTAAAAATTATATGCACAGTTTCTAGGCTTACAAGAAAAAATCCTACCCACACTTACTGTAGTAATTTGAGGAGAAGCCAGGATTAAAACACTAAAATCATAAATGGGTTAAAAAAAAAAAACAAAAAACTAGAGGCGGCAGCAGCAGCAACAGCAGCAGCGGCTAGTCCAGAGGAAGGGCCATCAGCAGTGGAACCAAGCTGATAGGGTCCAGGCAGACCCTGCGCCCACGACCACTGGCCATCACTGGCCAGCCAGGCTGCAAGCAGCGGCGGATTTACAGTGCCTTTCACCACACAGAAACCACATCAGAACTCTGCCTCCCCACCAGTCATTTACGAGAGACTGGCCTCCATTTTGGTTCTCGGACGCCAGAGAGATCAGACAGAGTCAGGTACGCAAATATAACCCAAGACCAACATCAAGGGGGTCTAAGCCTGTCCCTTCCCCCACAGCATTGAGCTGGCTGGCAGCCCCCACTCTTCTGCTGGTGTTATCTCCGGCCCTTGTTCCTTGGGAACAATATGGCGCTTTCACCTTGACACCAAGGCTGCCTCAGGGCAGTCTCACCTGGAGACCAGCAGAGACCCGCTAGACTTGAAGCAGTCGACCCACTGAGAAGTGGAGCCAAGGAGTTCTCGGCCTGCTCCTTGATGTGGGGGGGGGGGGAGGGGGGCAGGGTTGTTTTCAATAGGCTATATATTTTGGCTAAATAATAGTAAAGTCAGTCTTGATTGGCAAATTGTCGTCTCGACTCATCTCTCTTTCGTCCCCTTCCCGTTTATCCCCAGAATTCTCTTCCAGGTACCCGGTTCGCATGTGGCCGCGGGCGGCTACATAATGGCGCCTTGAACACGGACAGACCTGATACGGGAGAATTTCCTGAGGTGACCCTATCTGGCGAAGCTTCGCAAAAAAAGTGGAAAGAAGATGGTATCTGCACGGTAAACAACTATAGGAGTTAAATGCTAGCGCTAGTGTAAAATTTTATCCTTTGAAACTATTGTTGTGGGTTCAGATGGATATGGTTAGGCAAGCAAAATTGTGCTGACCAGGCACAGTGGCTGCTTGGGATAGATAGATAGGGAAAAATGGGATAGGAAAGTTCGCGCAGAAACTTGCGCCCCGCAGCATCCTAGGACTGCTTCCTGCGAAAGGGAAAGGGTTTGACTCCCCACCCTAAATTACAAAATGCAGAGATAGTGCTGATGAGCTAATTATAGAAAAGGCAGCTCATCTCAAAAAGAGAACAGCTAAATCTCATGGGGAAGAATGGGCCCCTATCGTGCCATCTGCTCCACCTATGACCTTGATGGCAGGAGACAAGATCCAAGTTACAAAAATTGGAGTTTGAAATTAAATTGCAGAAATTGACTAATGAATTACAGGAGCTTAAAAGGGTATCAAATACTAGAGAGAACGATGATCCTGAGACGCGCCAATCGCTACTAGAAAGAGCGATAAGCCAGGCTCGTGCAGAAGTGCAGGATACATCAGAACTCTTAGCTTTTCCTGTCCTTGAGATCAAAGACCAGGAGAATAGGATTAGACAATATCAGACTTTGGAATTCAAAGTGATAAAAAGAATTAAAGGCAGCTGTAGCTCAGTATGGCCCTACAGCCCCTTTTACACAAGCTTTATTGGATACTGTAATAGACTCAAATTTAACTCCACAGGATTGGAGAACCTTGTGTAAGGCTACTTTGTCAGGAGGAGATTTCTTGCTTTGGAGTTCTGAATGCATGAGGCTAGCAAAAGAACTGCCACCATAAATACTCAGGCAGGCCATCCAGAATGGAATGCTGATCCTACATCCCCTAGATTATTAACTTCAGAAGGACTTTTGGCTTTACAGCTAGTGGAGAAAGCTATTGAAAATCAATTTGTTACCTATATAGATTACTCTTTACCTTTGCATCTGCTAATTTTTAATACGACTCATTCGCCTACAGGTTTATTATGGCAAAAGGCTCCTCTGATGTGGATTCATTTGAGGGTGTCTTCAAGGCGTAATATCTTGCCATATTATGATGCAGTAGCCCAAGTAATTGTGCTTGGAAGAAAGCAGGCGCTAACTTATTTTGGCAAAGAACCAGATGTTATTATTCAGCCTTATAACGTAGATCAAGATGCTTGGTTAAAACAGCATAGCACAGATTGGTTGCTTGCTCAAATAGGCTTTGAAGGGACTATAGATAACCATTATCCTCAAGACAAATTGGTAAAGTTTTTAAATATGCATGAGATTGTATTTCCTAAAATGACATCTTTACAGCCGTTGCATAACGCTCTTTTAATTTTCACAGACGGCTCTTCCAAAGGAAGAGCTGGATATCTTATTAATAATCAACAGGTGGTTATAGAGACCCCTGGGTTTTCTGCTCAGTTATCAGAGCTGACAGTGGTATTAAGTGTCTTTCAATCTGTAGATAGTACTTTTAATCTTTTTACAGACAGTTTGTATGTTGCCGAATCTGTCCCCTTATTAGAAACCTGTGGCACATTTAATCTTAATACGCCAGCTGGATCCTTGTTTTCACAATTACAAAGTATCATTCTTGCTAGAAAAAATCCCTTTTATATTGGCCATATACTAGCTCACTCCAGTCTTCCTGGACCTTTGGCTCAGGGTAATGAGCGCATTGACAGAGCTCTTATAGGAGAGGCTTTAGTTTTAGAACCTGTAGAAATGGCTAGACGTGATCATGATAAATTTCATCTTTCTAGCCATACATTAAGACTCCGTCATAAGATCACAAAGGAGCAAGCACGAATGATTGTAAAACAATGCCATAATTGTCTTACTTTAGCACCAGTTCCCCATTTAGGGGTTAATCCACGTGGCCTTATACCTAATCAAATTTGGCAAGTGGATGTAACTCACTATGCAGAATTTGGAAAATTAAAATTTATACATGTTTGCATTGATACTTGCTCGGGACTTCTTTTTGCCTCCCTACATTCGGGAGAAGCCTCTAAAAATATAATCGATCATTGTTTACAAGCCTTTAATACCATGGGATTACCCACGGTCATTAAGACAGACAATGGACCAGCCTATTCTGGTAAGAACTTTATCTCATTTTGTAAAGAATTTGGTATTAAACATAAAACTGGAATTCCTTATAACCCAATGGGTCAAGGAATCGTGGAACGTGCTCATTGCACCCTTAAAAACTGGCTTTTTAAAACAAAGAAGGGGAATCTATACCCCCCCAGGTCCCCCAAAGCACATCTTGCCTTTGCCTTATTTGTTTTGAATTTTCTGCAAACTGATGCTAAAGGTCAGTCTGCAGCAGACCGACATTGGCACCCAGTTACTTCCAATTCCTAAGCCATGATTAAGTGGCAGGACCCTTTAACTAATACATGGAATGGTCCAGACCCTGTTTTAATTTGTGGGAGAGGGTCAGTTTGTATTTTTTCTCAAGGAGAAGATGGAGCACGTTGGCTGCCAGAGAGATTGGTAAAACAGGTAAACACACCCTAAAGCTGCTGGTAAGTATAATTAATTCACAAAGGCATTCCCTAAGCTGCTTCTCACTTACTTGGGAAGAAAGGTTCCTTTGTGTTCTTACAGTTAATTTGCAAGCCACGCCTCTTGCCTGAGCCACAAATTTGCAATCAAATTGAACACCTTGGGCCTTCCAATAATGACCAAACAGGTTTTTTCTCTTAATCTCCTTTTGTGCTTCAAACAGGTGTCTCTCAGATTCAACACTCAGAAGATCAGCCTCTACAGCAATGGCCACCAGGATGAAGATGGGTGGCTATAAAGACCAGCCAGCCAGCTCATATCCACAGAGCATTTACTTTACCAGTGGATCCTCAAAAATGAGGCTGCATAGTGTTCAGAACTATGCATGTTTGTGAATATAACAAACATGGGCATCGGTTTGAGGTGCGAGGTGAGACACTGCAAGGGAAAAGGAAAAAATCCTGCTTCCGAATTTCCCTGAAAAGCACATCTGGCTGCATAGGGGTTGACATTGAGAGACTGTCCTTAAATTATTAAGGCAGTCTATTTCCTCTCCCCTGAAAAAGATGTCATTTTATGTTTAAGGGAGTCGGACCTCTGTTTTCCCTCACTGGTAAAAGCCCGTCGTCCATTGGATGAATATATTTATATCCACTGAGTTGTTAAAAATTAATAATTAAGGGGGAATTGTCCCTTCCCCCACAGCATTGAGCTGGCTGGCAGCCCCCACTCTTCCGCTGGTGTTATCTCTGGCCCCTGTTCCTTGGGAACAATACAGCGCTTTCACCTTGACACCAAGGCTGCCTCAGGGCAGTCTCACCTGGAGACCAGCAGAGACCCGCTAGACTTGAAGCAGGTGACCTGCTGAGAAGTGGAGCCAAGGAGTTCTCGGCCTGCTCCTTGATGTGGGGGGAGGGGCAGGGTTGTTTTCAATAGACTATATATTTTGGCTAAATAATAGTAAAGTCAGTCTTGATCGGCAAACTGTCGTCTCGACTCATCTCTCTTTCGTCCCCTTCCCGTTTATCCCCAGAATTCTCTTCCAGGTACCCGGTTCGCATGTGACCGCGGGTGGCTACATAAGCCCGATGGGCGTTGGCCTGCACCCAGGCCCTGGGCTGGTCGGGGGGCCACTGGTGTGCAAACCCGGCCAGGAGGTTGTTTCCCTGGGCCGGCACGCACGTGTGCAGGCACCGCTGCCATTTTGCCTACGGGAAGCCAGAGAGTCCTAGCAGGCAAAACCAGCTAACAGGCTAGCCCGAGGCTGACATAGCTGGGGTCTAAGACGGTCAGGACCTGGACTGCCCCCAGGCCCTGGGCTGCTCGGTGGGCCATCTGTGTGCCAACCCGGCCATGAGGTTCTTAGCCCAGCAGACTTTCCCAGCACTCTCAGGGAGCACTCACACTGCCATCCTAGCCACCTGACAGACCCAATTAACACTCACAGCTGAGGGGAACTTTGCTCGGACATTGGCCTGCCAGGCTTTTGCCTAGACTCAGGGCTTGAGCAGCGAGGCTAGCCTTGTGTGCACCAACCCGGTTGGGAGTTCTGCTGGCCAGCAGAGTGATTAGCACTCAGAAAAGGTCCCTGCAGCATACACCCTCAGCACTCCCTGAAGGAGCAAACGGGCACCATCTGGTTCACAGACACATTCTGGGGCAAAGCACACTAGAGCTGCAAGGGCAACCAAGAGGAGGACAGCACATCAGAAATCTGCAACAGGGGAAACCCTGCCATCCAGTGTTGCAGAAATAGCCCTAGAGCCTCTCAGGAGGCTGAAACACCAGCCAGAGACAAGACCAACTAGCTCCAGAGAACAAGATAGCAAAGGGCAAATGCAGGAATGCTACTAGCAGAAATCTAGGCAATATGGCAGCATCTGAACCAAACTCTCCAACATCAGCAAGTCCTGGTTATGCCAACACACCAGAGAAACAAGATATGGATTTAAAATCACTGTTCATGATGCTGCTAGAAGAACACAAAAAGGATATAAATGAATCTCTTAAAGAAATACAGGGGAACATGAATAAGCTAGAAACCCGTATAATGGAAACACAAATCACTTAAAGAAATGCAGGAGAATAAGGCCCAAGAGATAGAAGCCAATAAAGAAGAAAGGAAAAAAAAACTTTAAAGAAATGCAGGAGAACTTGTGTCAAGAGGCAGAAGTCATGAAAGAGGAAACACAAAAATCTCTTAAAGAATTACAGGAAAATACAAACAAATGATGGAACTGAGCAAAACCATCCCGGATCTAAAAACAGAAGTAGAAACAACTAAGAAATCACAAAGGGAGAAAACTTTGGAGATAGAAAACCTTGACAAGAAATCAGGGGCCATAGATGCAAATATAAACAACAGAATACAAGAGATGGAAGAAAGAATCTCAGATGCTGAAGATACCATAGAAACCATTGACTCAACTGTCAAAGAAAATGCAAAATGCAAAAAGCTTGTATCCCAGAACATCCAGGAAATCCAGGATACAATGAGAAGATCAAACCTAAGGATTATAGGTATAGATGAGAGTGAAGATATACAACAGAAAGGGCCAGCAAATATCTTCAACAAAATTATGGAAGAAAACTTTCCCAACTTAAAGAGAGAGATGCCTATGAACATACAAGAAGCCTACAGAACTCCAAACACACTAGACCTGAGCAGAAATACCTCCCGTCACATAATAATCAAAACCCCAAATGCACTAAACAAAGAAAGAATATTAAAGGCAGTAAGAGAAAAAGGCCAAGTAACATATAAAGGAAGACCTATCAGAATCACAGCAGACTTCTCACCAGAGACCATGAAAGCTAGAAGATCCTGGGCAGATCTCATGCAGACTCTAAGAGAACACAAATGACAGCCAAGACTACTATACCCAGCAAAACTCTCATTCACCATAGATGGAGAAACCAAGATATTCCATGACAAAACCAAATTTACACAATATCTTTCCACAAACCCAGCTCTGCAAAGAATAACAGGAGGAAAACTCCAATACAAGGAGGGAAACTACACCCTGGAAAAAGTAAGATAGTAACCTTCCTTCATCAAACCCAAAAGAAGATAACCACTCAAATATAAAAATAACATCAAAAATGACAGGAAGTAATAATCACTACTCCTTAATATCTCTTAACATCAATGGTCTCAATTCCCCAATAAAAAGACATAGACTAAGAGACTGGATAAGGAAACAGGACCCTACAATTTGCTACATACAGGAGACACACCTCAGTGTCAAAGATAAAAACTACCTAAGAGTAAAAGGCTGGAAGACAATCCTACAAGCCAATGGTCACAGGAAACGAGCAGGAGTAGCCATTCTAATATCAGATAAAATTGACTTTCAACCTAAAGTCATCAAAAGAGACACAGAAGGACACTTCTTGCTGGTCAAAGGAAAAATCCACCAAGAAGAACTTTCAATTCTGAACATCTATGCGCCAAATGCAAAGACACCCTCATTCATAAAAGAAACTTTACTAAAGCTCAAAGCACACATTGCACCTAACACAATAATTGTGGGGGACTTCAACACTCTACTCTCCTCAATGGACCGATCAGGAAAACAGAAACTAAACAGGGACACAGTAAAACTAACTGAAGCTTTGGACCAATTGGATTTGACTGATATTTATAGAACATTTCACCCTAAAGCAAAACAATATACCTTTTTCTCAGCACCTCATGGTACCTTCTCCAAAATCGACCATATAATTGGACACAAGGCAGACCTCAACAAATATAAGACAATTGAACTAATCCCATGCCTCCTATCAGATCACTATGGTGTAAGAGTGGTTTTCAATAGCAACAAAAACAACAGAAAGCCCACATACACATGGAGGCTGAATAATACTCTACTCAATGACACCTTGGCCAAAGAAGAAATAAAGAAAGAAATCAGAGACTTTTTAGAATTTAATGAAAATGAAGGCACAACATACACAAATCTTTGGGACACAATGAAAACAGTGCTAAGAGGAAAACTCATAGCCCTGAGTGCCTCCAAAAAGAAAATGGAGAGAGCATACCCTAGCAGCTTAACGACACACCTGAAAGTCCTGGAACAAAAAGAAGCCAATTCACCCAGGAGGAGTAGAAGACAGGAAATCATCAAACTCAGGGCTGAAATCAATCAACTGGAAACAAAGAGAACCGTGCAAAGAATCAACGAATCCAGGAGCTGGTTCTTTGAGAAAATCAACAAGATAGATAAACCCTTAGCCAGACTGACCAAAGGGCACAGAGAAAGTATCCAAATTAACAAACTTAGAAATGAAAATGGGGATATAACAACAGAAACTGAGGAAGTCCAAAAAATCATCAGATCCTACTACAAGAGCCTATACTCAACACAACTGGAGAATCTGGAGGAAATGGACAATTTCCTTGACAGATACCACATACCAAAATTAAATCAGGACCAAATTGATCATCTAAACAGTCCCATAATGCCTAAAGAAATTGAAGGAGTCATAGAAAGTCTTCCAACCAAAAAAAGCACAGGACCAGATGGTTTCAGTGCAGAATTCTATCAGACCTTCAAAGAAGACCTAACACTAATACTTTTCAAACTATTCCACAAAATAGAAACAGAAGGAACACTACCCAATTCCTTCTATGAAGCCACAATTACGCTGATACCAAAACCACACAAAGATCCAACAAAGAAAGAGAACTTCAGACCAATTTCCCTTATGAACATCGATGCAAAAATACTCAATAAAATTCTTGCCAACCGAATCCAAGAACACATCAAAACGATCATCCACCATTATCAAATAGGCTTTACCCAGGGATGCAGGGTTGGTTCAATATACAGAAATCCATCAATGCAATCTACTACATAAACAAACTCAAAGAAAAAACCACATGGTCATTTCATTGGATGCTGAAAAAGCATTTGACAAAATTCAGCATCCTTTTATGCTTAAAGTCTTGGAACAAACAGGAATTCAAGGCCCATACCTAAACATAGTAAAAGCAATATACAGCAAACCAGTAGCCAGCATCAAACTAAATGGAGAGAAACTTGAAGCAATCCCACTAAAATCAGGGACTAGACAGGGCTGTTCCCTTTCTCCTTATCTTTTCAATATTGTACTTAAGGTACTAGCTCGGGCAATTCGACAACATAAGGAGGTCAAAGGGATACAAATTGGAAAAGAAGAAGTCAAACTATCATTACTTGCAGATGACATGATAGTCTACCTAAGTGACCCAAAAAACTCCACTAGAGAACTCCTACAGCTGATAAACAACTTCAGCAAAGTGGCAGGTTATAAAATCAACTCAAGCAAATCAGTGGCCTTCCTATACTCAAAGGATAAGCAGGCTGAGAAAGAAATTAGGGAAATGACACCCTTCACAATAGCCACAAACAGTATAAAGTACCTTGGGGTGACTCTTACCAAACATGTGAAAGATCTTTATGACAAGAACTTCAAGACTCTGAAGAAGGAAATGGAAGTAGACTTCAAAAAATGGGAAAACCTCCCATGCTCATGGATCAGCAGGATCAATATAGTTAAAATGGCCATTTTGCCAAAAGCAATATACAGATTCAATGCAATACCCATCAAAATCCCAACTCAATTCTTCACAGAGTTAGAAAGAGCTATCCTCAAATTCATCTGGAATAACAAAAAACCCAGGATAGCTAAAATTATTCAGCAATAAAAGAAATTCTGGGGGAATCAGTATCCCTGACCTCAAGCAATACTACAGAGTAATAGTGTTAAAAACTGCATGGTATTGGTACAATGACAGGCAGGCAGATCAATGGAATAGGATTGAAGATCCAGAAATGAACCCACACACCTATGGCCACCTGATCCTCGACAAAGAGGCTGAAAACATCCAATGGAAAAAAGATAGCCTTTTCAACAAATGGTGCTGGTTCAACTGGAGGTCAGCATGCAGAAGAATGCGAATTGATCCATCCTTGTCTCCTTGTACTAAGCTCAAATCCAAATGGATCAAGGACCTCCACATAAAGCCAGACACTCTGAAGCTAATAGAAAAGAAGCTGGGGAAGACCCTTGAGGACATCGGTACAGGGAGAAAGTTTCTGAACAGAACACCAATAGTGTATGCTCTAAGAATTGACAAATGGGACCTCATAAAATTACAAAGTTTCTGTAAGGCAAAGGACACCATCAAAAGGACAAATCAGCAACCAACAAATTGGGAAAAGATCTTCACCAATCCTACATCAGATAGAGGGCTAATATCCAATATATATAAAGAACTCAAGAAGTTAGACTCCAGAAAACCAAACAACCCTATTAAAAAATGGGGTACAGAGTTAAACAAAGAATTCTCACCTGAAGAACTTCGGATGGTGGAGAAACATCTTAAAAAATGCTCAACTTCATTATTCATTAGGGAAATGAAAATCAAAATAACCCTGAGATTTCACCTTACACCAGTCAGGATGGCTAAGATTAAAAATTCAGGAGACAGCAGGTGTTGGCGAGGATGTGGAGAAAGAAGAACACTCCTCCACTGCTGGTGGGGTTGCAAATTGGTACAACCACTCTGGAAATCAGTCTGGCAGTTCCTCGGAAAACTGGGCACCTCACTTCCAGAAGATCCTGCTATACCACTCCTGGGCATATACCCAAAAGATTCCCCAGCATGTAATAAGGATACATGTTCCACTATGTTCATAGCAACCCTATTTATAATTGCCAGAAGCTGCAAAGAACCCAGGTATCCCTCAACAGAAGAGTGGATGCAAAAAAAAATGTGGTATATCTACACAATGGAGTACTATTGAGCCATTAGAAACAATGAATTCATGAAATTCTTAGGCAAATGGATGGAGCTGGAGAACATCATACTAAGTGAGGTAACCCAGACTCAAAAGATGAATCATGGTATGCACTCACTTATAAGTGGATATTAACCTAGAAAACTGGAATACCCAAAACATAATCCACACATCAAATGAGGTACAAGAAGAATGGAGGAGTGGCCCCTTCTTCTGGAAAGACTCAGTGAAGCAGTATAGGGCAAAACCAGAACGGGAAAGTGGGAAGGGGTGGGTGGGCGGACAGGGGGAGAGAAGGGGGCTTATGGGTCTTTCGGGGAGTGGCGGGCTAGAAAGGGGGAAAACATTGGAAATGTAAATAAAAAATATATCGAATAAAAAAATGAAAAAAATCAAATCAGTTCTGAAAAAAAAAACTAGAGTCTGGTAAAAAGACAGAAAATTGTATTTGAACATTGCCTAAAACAACTATAAACACATGCTTAATGTCATAGAAAGGAGCATTAATCAGTGTTTCTTAGAATCACATCTTTTTTTATTAAATAAATTCTTTATAATTCAAATGTCCCCTTTCCTGGTTCCCTCCATCCGAAAATCCCCCAACCCATCCCTGTTCCCCCTGCTCTCCAATCCACCCACTCCCACTTCCCTGTCCTTGCATTCCCCTATACTGAGGCATTTAGCCTTCTCCGGTCCAAGGGCCTCTCCTCCCTTTGATGTCCAACAAGGCCATCCTCTGCTGTATATGCTTCTGGAGCCATGGGTTCCCTCCATGTGTACTCCCTGGTTGGTGGTTTAATCTCTGGGAGCTCTGGGTGTACTGGGTGGTTCATATTATTGTTCCTCCTATGGCACTGCAAACCTCTTCAACTCCTTGGGTCCTTTCTCTAGCTCCTCCATTGGGGACACTGTGCTCAATTGAATGTTTGGCTGAGAGTGTCCCCCTCAGTATTTGTGATGCATTGGCAGAGCCTCCCAGGTAACAACTGTATTAGGCTCCTATTAGCAAGCCCTTGTTGGCATCCACAATAGTGTCTGGGCTTTGTACCTCTATGTGGGATGGATCCCTAGAGGGGGGCAATCTCTAAATGGTCTTTCCCTTAGTCTCTGCTCCACATTTTGTCACTGTATCTCCTCATGTGGGTATTTTGTACCCCCTTCTAAGAAGGACCAGAGTATCCATACTTTGTTCTTCCTTCTTCTTGAACTTCATTTGGTTTGTGAATTGTATCTTGGGTATTCTAGACTTCTGGGCTAATATCCATTTACCAATGAGTGCATACCATGTGTGCTCTTTTTTGTTTGGGTTACCTCACTCAGGATGATATTTTCTATCATCCATTTGTTTAAGAATTTCATAAATTCATTGTTTTTTAATAGCTGAGTAGTATTCCATTGTGTAAATGTACCACATTTTCTGTATGCATTCCTCTGTTGAGGGATCTAGGTTCTTTCCAGCTTCTGAACATTATAAATAAAGCTGCTATGAACATAGTGGAGCATGTGTCTTTATTACATGCTGGAGAATCCTCTGGGTATATGCTCAAGAGTGTTATAGCAGGGTCCACCAATAGTATTATGCCAAATTTTCTGAGGAATCAAAGATTATCCTCGAATTAAATTTTTAAAATTAACATTCTTTTATGAAGTATTTTCCTTTTCAGATAAATCACTGACTCAAATACACATTTAAAACTTTCTATAAAGAATATAAAACAGTATGTTGAAAGCATAAAACCTTCTTGGTAGTTACTGTCAAGAAAGTCTTAGCCCCAAGTATATGTAACATGAGAATTTTGGAGGTGTATGTATGTATGTGTGTGTAAGATAGAGAGGGGGAGAAGAGAGAGAGAGAGAGACAGAGAGAGAGAGAGAGACAGGGAGAGAAAGAGAGAGTATATGTTCATGTATTTGTTTTTTAATGAGCTTTATATTCTGTACATCAAATACAGCTTATGTATTAACTAACACTATAGCAAAATGATTTGACATAGTTTCAGAAAGAAGGGGGTAAATTTTCAGGTAACATATCAAATGCCATTAAAACTTTCCTTTTTGGATGTTTTTCTGGTCCTCTCCTGCCACTTGGTGACCATGATGCAATAATATCACTGAAGTCATTGATTCCTATTCTTGAAATTTAGTGCCCAAGGTGATATTCATGTGTATTTTTCATGGTGCTTCATGTCATCCATGTGATGTCCATGGTGGGTAATACATAACCGATCTTTCTCATCAACACAAATTCAAAACTTCAGCATCCTACATACTTCTTTTTACATCTGGCTACTGTTGAGATGTTACACATCTACTATCACTCCCAAGATGCTACAGTTTAAAATAATTTTAATCTTGCAACAGGGCTACTCTGGATAGAATACAGACAAATCTTTAGTACATACTTTTAATCCCAAATAATGTAAGTAAAGTTAGTCTATAGAAGGAGGCAGCCATGTTTAAAAATGAAGTCTAATTGAGGGGCTGACAAAGTGATAATCAGAGATCATCATCAATGATTTGACATAATGAGTTAGAGAACAGCAAAAGAAAGAGGTACTATTAAAGATCAGTGTAGGAAGAGAGAGGAGAGCTAGAAATCAGTTGAGTTAAGAGTTGAGTTGAGTTGAGTTGAGTTGAGTTGAGTTGAGTTGAGTTGAGTTGAGTTGAGTTGTGTTGAGTTGAGTTGAGTTGAGTTGAGTTGAGTCAATCAGTTTGGAGTCAGTGCAGTGAGTGCAGTGAATTGAGTCACTTGACACCAGAAAATAAGAAGGATCTAGACGATTAGAACACACTGTCAGAGTTAATTTTAGGCCATACAGAGCAATTCGGTATGAAACTGAGAGAAACCATATTTTATCAGTCAACTTGGAGAGGAATTTGAGCCAGAAGAGTTGTGTTAAACCAATTAGCCAGAGTTCAGAAAGAACTAGCAAGGGTGAGCTTATTCAGCAGTAAGTTTCAGAGGCTGAATATTCTAGGCCTAGGTTAGCAAACAGGGACTAGATGATGAAGCCATCAGGTCTGGGCTTACGGAAGCTTTGATTGTACAGAGGCTAGAAGCTTCTAAGCCTAGAGATAGTGAAAACAGAGAAAGAATGCTCTGGGCTCAGACCAAGCCCACATATTCACACAATTTGAGTATGGCTCTCATCTCACCCCATAGCCAGAGGTGAATAAAAGTTACTTTTACACTGCAGAACTCCATGGCAGCAGCAAATTTATTGTCATTTGAAGGCTTTGTAATGCAATATGAAACCCATGGTTGTTACTCCGTGGCAGTTTTGGCAGTGATTCATCATGTGCCATCCATAAGACTTACCAACACTCTACACTCACAAATCCACAAACCTGCATCCATGTAGTAGCTAGCTCATATCTTGTGTGATTAATAAGTCCTTGTTTATGGGCTTCAAACATTCCCAGTCCTTCTCTAAGTCTAACATCTTCAATCACTTTTTCTACAGTTCTCTCCCAATTCTCACCCTGACTTGCTCTAATGCTGACATCAACATCATCTGCTTTATGTTTTTATGGAATTTAACCTGCTGTTCACTGATTTTACTGATGTTTGAAATTGTCTTCTCCTATAAATGCATCATGGCTACCATCCAAAATATGTTCTATGCTGTCAGAAAGGAGAAAAATTTCTCCATGTGTGCTTCCTAACTAACAGCAATCACCATTTTCATGGAATATTTGCTTATGTTTATGTACAGCTTCTGAAAAATATGAAAATGGTCTCAATGTATTATTGCATTTTTGTTGCCAGGCTGAATGCTGTCATCGATGACTTGAGAAACATGGAAGTAAACTGAGAACTAAAGATGTTAGAGTAAACCTGGCATGTTGGTGTATGGCCTTAATCCTAGCAAAGGCAGGCAGATTCTATAAATTCAAGATAAGCATGATCTTCAGAGAATACAGGACTCTTAACACAGACAAAACCTATCTCACAAAACAACCAAATAAACAAACAAAAAAGATAAAAGAGTAAAAATTCTTCTTGAATTCAATATATCAAAGTATCCAGTACATTTGTTCTATAACAATTTAATGTTTCTAAAATAAAGAATATGTTTGTGCCTCCAAGCAATTAATTTTACTTCATTCAAGTGGTAATGTCTTAAAATATGGAAAATGTAGGAGGATAAAGTCCTGCAACAGCAAAAACAATGCTCACTAGGAAAACACCACTCTAATCTGTGCCTCTGACTTCACCACACCAAACACAAAAGGGACACACCCTACATGAAGTGGTGGGTACACAGATGAGGAGACACATAATTATACAGCAAATACTGTGACATCCTCACTAATTAATGGTCAAATTCCTCCTTTGATGACTCTTTAATTACGGTGTGATTCATCATATCAACAGGAGACATGATCATTCCCACCAACACAAGTATACATATAAAGGCAACGAAAACATCTTGCACATCATCTAGACATTCTGAGTACTGTAGCATTGCTTAATAAGTATTTGTTACACAGAGAAATTGGCAAATGAAAATAAAACAAAAAATCTGAGTTCTAGATGAGCCATTTCATAAGAGTGGGAATCAAAATCTCCAGTCCAGCAGTCATTTCTAGTGCAGAGAAGTGGGTGAACCTAAAGAAGGAAATGGCAAGAACTCTGTGGTCATAGAAATAGAATCTGACCAAAGAATTTTGAAAAGCTGCATCACATACCATGCACAATAAAGTATATAGTACATGTATCATGTGATAGATAAAAACCAAAAATGTCTCATGCATTCATAAGAAGAGAGCATTAGTATACGTCCTTCAAAGCAGACACTACGTGGCATCAAACATAGAAGCATTTTGTTACAGGAATTCCTATATGTAAGGAAATAAGAGGAAGGAATAAGACACAAATCTGACCCACCCCATTCCCCAACCCAAAAGAAAAGAAATGGAGAGGAGGGAGGAAGGCAGACAGACAAACTGAGACAGAGATAGGAACTCAAAAAGTAAACAAAAAAGATGGAAGAGTAAAAGCTCTTTTATGAAAAAGAAAGAATAAAATTAACAAGAAAGAGATAGGGGAGGGAGAAGGATACAGAGAGAGGGAGAGGGAGACAGAGGGAGGGAGGGAGAGAGAGAGAGAGAGAGAGAGAGAGAGAGAGAGAGAGAGAGAGAGAGAGAGAGAGAGAGAGAGAGAGAGAGAGAGACTGGGTGGAAACATTTTATCTGATCATAAAGTAGGAGGTTACCAAGAAACCCTGGAGCTAAATTGGACTAACAAAGGAGGCCTGTGTCTCTCAGGAATGGAACTCTACCTCAGAACTCCTTTCCTGTACAATCTTGGCAGGAAGCAGTTACACTTTTGTAATGGCTCTATAAATTTATTCACATGGCAGAAACACACAAGGATGAATCAAGCCATTTGATTCATTATTATGAAGCAGTAATATATATGTATGTTTGTGTATTATTATATCTATGTAATATTCTACAATCCCTACACAAAACAAGATATGAATGGAGATGGGAAATATCTGGAAAGAAGTGAGTCAGAAGTGGAAACGCGATAAGGAATAATGGGGTGAAATATAATCACAATACATTTTATAAATTCATGTAACTCAAAAATAAATAATTTTTAAAATTGGTACACATGTTTAAAGCAGTTTAGAAACCACCAGCCCACAGGTAGCACTAGCTACAATGAACTGAGTCTTCCTTCATGAATCACCAATTAAGAAAATGGCTTAAAGCCAGATTCCTTTTTTTTTTTAACTTTATTTAGTCTTTTTTTTTTACACTCCAGATTTTTATCCCCTCCAGGTCTACCCTCTGACTGTTCCACATCCCATACCTCCCCACTTCTGTCTCCACAAGGATGTGCTCCCTACTTAATACCCCATCAGACCTCCCCACTCCATGGTGCCTCCAGTTTCTTGAGGGTTAGGTGCATCTTCTCTGACAGAACCCAGACCCAGCTTTCCTCTGCTGTATATGTATTGGGGGCCTCATATGGTTCCCTCCTTTCAGATGACTCCATCTTGTGTCAAGATAGCACAAAACTAGCCAACATCCCTATGCACAGATCTGATGGACCTGAGACTGTACCATTGCTCCAGTTCTACAAGCATGACCTACCTACAGTGTATTTGTATGTTTGATCTTGTACTTTGACAAGCATTCCCCCAGAACCTGAGTGTTCTGAACCTGAAGTGAGAGAAGTAACCTGGGTGAACTCCAAATTGTTTACAAGGTCTTTATTTCCTCATTTTGAAACACGTCTCACCTATAAATCTAAATATTTTGTAGTGTGGTTCAGAAGAATCTAACAAATCTGATACAGCATCTTCACTTTATCTCATCTTCTCTGCCTTCATCTTTCTGCTGGACAATCTCACTCTATTCCTGGATGATCCTCTCACCAAGACAGTGTAAAAGTTCAGTTTCCCAAATCACTTAACCCTGGTTCTTATTTTCTGGGCAATCTCTTTGTTAAATCAATTCTCTTCTTGAATTTTACCGTAAGCAGTCCTGGGGGAGTAAGGTCCTTCATTGTTCTGCTTAGAAATCTTTTCAGCAAAATTTCTCATCTCCTTGCATACAACTTCTATCTTCTTAGAACCCTGTATGTTCATCAAAAAGTATGTACATGATTACCCAGGTGTTCTCCATGAATACAGAAACTCTTCCTATAGTTTGTCTTCTCTCTTCTGCTCGAGCCTTCACCCAAACCAAGTTTATTGCTAGATGTTCTGTTAATACCTATACTGGCCCGAGCCAAAGCAGATTCTACAACTTTAAAGTAGATACAATACCAGCTCCCTACGTCTTACATACAAATTTCTGCCTTAGTTCAGGCTGCTCTAAGAAATTATCATTGACTGGCTGGCCTTAAAGGAAAACGCAAAAAAAATATTTAAGAATAAAATTAACCAAATAGATGAAAGTTCTCTACAATGAATATGTTACTAGAAAAAGAAACTTAATGTTGAACAGATTTAATATTATAAAATGACCCTGTTACCAAATGTGAACTACAGATTTAACAGTATCTCTATGAATATCCTATGATATTTATCACAGAACTAGAAAAACATCCTAAACTTCCTATGGAAGCACAAAATACCAAGTTCCCAAAGCTCTCCTAAGCAGGAGCAACGCTGGAAGTGTCGCAGTATCATGCGGATACGGTTTGAATATATGTGTTCTGATTTTGGTCCTGAGCTGTGGCACTGTTTGGAAATGATTTGAACAATTAGATGAAGCCTTGCTGGAAGACACACTTCGACATTTTATAGCCTACTTCCTGTTCTCTATCTGCTTCCCTATGTGCAGATGAAATGTGATCAGTCTGCTTCCTGACTCCCAGGCTAGCCCTGTGCTCCTGCTGCCAAGCCTCCCAGCCAAAGCGGACTAGGTCTCCTCTGGAACAGTCAACCAAAGTGAAGCCTCCTTTCCTTAAGCATCCTTGTCAAAGTTATTTTATCACAGCAACAGATAATTACTAAGACACATTCTTTCTGATTCATTAAAGTTTCATTGTTAGTAGACTTCTAAACAAAAACTTCAGTCTCTAATTCACAAATTTTTACCTAAAGATTCTGATATTTTAATGTGAAATTATAATAAAGGTTGCTTTTCTGGGGAGAATAATTTTTAAACTACACAATTCTTTCAGAAAAATGGAAAAATGATAAATCAAAAGTAAGTTTTTGTCTTTAAGTAAAAAGCTGAGATATCATAACTGTGACAATATAAAACAGCAGTATTTTCACAGTGTAAGTCATAGCACCAGAGAGTATATGTCTATACATTTATATGTAACTTGGGTTTTTAAAGAGAGGCATTTTATTGCAGATTACAGTGACAAGGATAATGAGGTCAACCAAAACACAGATTCTTGGACATAAGAATATTTACAGACTTACTCATAACAAGGGAGAAAGTGCCTGTTATCTAACAAGGCAATGTTTTTAAAAGTAGAAGTCCCTAATGAAATACAGGAAATAAGCTTTATCCTCTAGGCTGACTATTTTTTCAGCATAAAATAATCAATGAGCAATGTTTTTCCCAGTTGTATCCAAGTCCCTGGAACCTGAGATCTCAAGAGGGGGCATATTGATCCCTTAATCCCCATCTATAAACCACTAATGGGAAATAACTAAGTAGAGAGACAGTGGTGGGCAATTACCAGCTGCCAAAACTGAATCATGAAGCAACTTCAGTGTAACTAAAACTCAACACATGAAGTCTGCAACATCAGTTGTGTATCAATGTAGTATTTGTGGGTGATATGAAACAAATAGTCAGAGACCAAATTTCAGCATGTTTTACCCAAGACCAGGAATAATTACTCTGCAGAAATGGAAGAAATAGACTAAACTGAGACTGCATAAGAAAGCGTTTGAATGAATGGACATCAAAGAAGGAAAACAAGAAGTTCCATGACTCATTGTATGTGTTATAACGCCTAATACTTTTATTTATTACTTTGCTTCTCTTACAATTTCAGGACTTCAACTTAAGGATAAATTTTAGTTTATTTTTATTTTTGTTTGTTTTCAATTTATTTTAACTTTCATGGACAATGAAATAGGATCATATCCACCCCATTTTTTCTTCCAACTACTCCTAAAGCTCCCTCAACACATCCCACTGGATTATTGTAGTTGTTGCTGCTGTTTCTATTGATGTTGTTATTGTTGTTGTTAAATAACCTAATGACTTCAATTTTATTATTTTCTGGCACATTCTGCTTATTCTTTTACTAAAAAAAAGGGTATGTTTCTCACATGTTGTATCCTGATTATGATTTCCCCTCCCTCTATTTCTCCCAAATCTTTCCCACTTCCCCTCCCATATAGACCCACCCCTTTTCATCTCCCATTAGAAAGCAATCAGGCTTCTTAAGGGATAATAATAAAAAAGAACAAAAGATAAAAGAAACACTAACACATAAGATTAGACAAAACAAACAGAAGGAAAATAGACCAAGAAAATGGCTCTTTGTATATTTACATCATTTTGTATATTACATCATCTCTCTTTTCCCTTTGCTCCTTCCTAACTCTTCTGTATACTGCCCACTCTTGATCTCCTTTAAATCTGCAATGTCTTTTTTGTTAATTGTTACATAAACACATACATAAGTATATCCCTTAATACGTAAGTAAACCCTCTCCATCCATGTAATGTTATTTGTATGTATATGTTTTCAGGACTGGCCATTTGGTATTATGGGATAACCAATTGGTGTTCTATCCCTGAGGAAGACTATTTCTCCCTCTCCCAGCATTACTTAGTTGCCTCTTGTTCTTGTTTTGTGTTGAGGTCTTGTGAGCTTTTCCACATTCAGGTTAGCATGTCTAGTGATGATGGCAACTAATTTTTCATTGCCTTTTTAATACTAGTCCCCTACTGGAAAGTTCACATAAATGAAGTCATTGTCAGCATTCTATCAGAACTTTAGCTTACATAGATTCTGACCTATTGTAGCTCCCTCATACAAGTGCTTTTCCTCACTGGGTGGAAATCTCCCAAAGGTGCCTATATTTATATATTTTATCATAGATTTTTCCAGAGAAGGCAACTTTGGCAGCTCATTAGCCATTAGTTTTCAATACATACAGAGAATTGTTTCTCACTTCATCATAGTTTACTACACTGTGCTAATTCTCACAATGTTGGAAAGAGACAGGAAAAACCATTGGACTGAGTACAGTCTGTATTTGTCAGGCAGTGGGAAGAACCTGATATAACTCAGGAGACAGTTATATCAGGCTCCTGTCAGCAAGCATTTGTTGGCATCCACAATAGTGCCTAGGTTTGCTAACTGCATATGGGATGGATCCCCAGGTGGGGCAGTCTCTGAATAGCCTTTCCTTCAGTCTTTTCTTTATATGGCTTTTCTGATATGAAGCTTCTTAAGTGTATATATGTATGAGCATGTCTACATGTATGTCAGTATGTTAGTATTGTAGTAATTAATTTCTAATTGTACAGATATGTACCTGTACTGAAAATTCCAACTCATAGGAGATGAGCGCTTTACTTTTACTAACATTTATAAATATTTATAAATAAATATTCCAGATAAAAATATTCACCTCTCTAGCAGATATATGTATTTTCAATTAAATGAACATTTTTAAATTGATAAACATAAAATTATACTTTAACGAATTATTTGCATACAAGTATCTTTTCTTGTTTCTGTTGATCATTTAGGGTTTCTTTATAGTGATTATCTGCTTTATGTCATTTGTGAATTTTTCCTTGAGATTCACTTTCAAAAATAATTACTATATCCTGGCTACTAATGCTTTGACATTTAACTATGTCACAAACAAATTTCCACGTAATATCCTGTCCTTTGGTAATGTTTACAATGATTTTGCTTGTGTTTTTGTGTCTCTTTTAAATTTTATCTGTATAAATAAGACATTTGTTCTGCTATGTTTTGCTATCAAAGCTTTAAAATCTAAATATTTCATCTGTAGCTGCTTTTGTAAAATTCAAAGAAAAAATACAATATTATTTTTGTGTATATATGGGCATTCAAAGCACCAAATATATTACATCATTTTTCATGGGCGTAAGTGCTCTGTTTTCATGTTTCAGCTTTCTGCAGACTAATGGGTCTGCTTAGTATTTCATTTTCCAAGTTCCACTGATATAATATTCTCCCCTGTCACCTGTACCAGACTGTCTCTGTTATTCCTGCTTTATGTGAACTCCTAAAGTCTGGTAGAACAAGTCCTACCTTGTTTCCATTTAAAATTATCTTAGATAGCCTTGACTCTTTTTCATATAAAATTTAGAATAGGTTTCTTGAAGTATACTTTAAATTCTATCTAGCATTTAATAGGAATTACGTTGAATTAGTAAGTTAATGTGAGTTGTAATGTTTACAGTGTGATGTTCCTAACTACAACCCAGTTCTGAATTCTAGTCTTCTTCATTTCCTTAAAATTTAGATTTTTTTTTCTCAATAAGTATTATGAACATTCTTTGCTAGATTTCTTCTTATACAGTTTGTATTTGTTGTTATTGCAGTATTTTTGTTTTGTGTTTCATTTTTGTTTGTTTTGTTCTTTTTTTACTTCAGAGGTAAGAATCAAACCAAAGGCTTCAAGGATATTAGGTAAGTGTTCAACTACTAATCCATGCTCTCACCTCTAAACAAGCATTCTAAATATTAATAACATGTCTTGATTTGGAGAAAAGGCAAGTCATTTTCTCCACTTGTATTTCCACAAGTGAGGCCACCAGGCTCCAGTATAGAGTTCCAAACCCATCTGCACACATGTAGCCCTGACTAAGCTCAGTGGGACACAGAACAAAAGGACATGAATGGAGAAAGGGCACTTGTAGGGAGGAGCTTAGGGAGGAGTGATGGGATGGGAGGGAGATGAGAGAAGCTGGGGAGTGAGAAGAATCAGAATGCATTAGTTGTACTATAAAATTGTGCAAATTTAGTTATTAAAAGCATTGTCTGTTGTCAATATGAATGGAATTTGCCTTTGTATGTTAGACTAACATCTAATAGCATTGCTTACCACACTAGGAATTTATATGTTAATTCTGAGATGCTCCATGAAAATAAATACATCATTGAAAATAGTAACAGCTGCGGGTCTCTCCATATGCTTAAGGTTCCCTTTGTTTCCCTTGCATGCCCTTCTGCCCTGGCTAAGACTTAAGGTGAATGCTGAATAGATTCAGGGATGCAAGCCATTATCAGCATATTCCTTCAGTTATAAGCACTACATTTCATAACTTGCAAACAATAATATTAGTACACCGATATGATAGAAAACACTACACAAAGTTAACCTAATTCCCCCTCTGATTCCATTTCTTTGGTAGTCTATCATGAAGGTTTACTGATTTTTACCAACTAATTTTTGGTATGTGCTGAGAAGATAAAATGGCTGTCTTCCTTTTACTATGTTACCAGGGAAGTCTTATTATGCATTCTATGCACTCGTTCCTAGAAAAGTGGAACGAGATGTTTTTCTGGGGATTCTGAAAACAGCCCAGCTTGCTCTGCTTTACCCAAAGCTTCCTGGGAGCTCTGGTCCTGCTGCATCTCTGAGTCTCTGCACCCCAGAGGTGCTGTTCTGCAATTGCAAAAGTCATTACTAGCCACTGATGACAAGAATAGATGGTAAGCCTGTCTGCTTTCTGTATTTGTTGACAATGACTAACTTACCTAATGAGTTTAAAGGTTTTTTTCCCAGGTGTCTAAAGATTATATTACATTATACTCTCCATTAAGTTCAGTTTATTTTCCTTCTCTGGTTAAAAAAAAAAATACTGAGAAAGAAGGGAAACAGCTGGGTTTTTTATTAGATATATTCTTTATTTATAAGAGCTGTTTTCTGATGTATCCTCTGTTTCCTCTGAAATATTGCTTTATGGATAGCTATATTTGTAAGTAATTGTGTAGTTTAAAGACATTGGATCTATACTATTCAATTCAATTGCGATCCCATTTAATTACATTGTTATCAGAGTTAAATTCATCTCATAAAATAAGTTGGAAAAAGATTTCTTTTAAGGATTTTAAGGATATATATGTGTGTATGTATGTATGTATGTGTATTACCAAAGGGCTGGATACTAACTGGAAATTTGTTTGTGACATACATAAATGTCAAAGGATTAGTATCCAAGATATAGAAATGATTTCTGAAAATTAATCTCAAGAAACAATTTACAAATGACATAAACCATATAATTACCAAAAACCCCTAAATTATCAATAGAAACACAAAAGATATTTATATGCAAATCATATATATCTATATACATAAAAATATTAATATTACTTCTTCCATATCTTTACTGAAATAAGAAATGGTAATGTTTTATGAATATATTTTTAAATATGAAGTTAAATCCTTTAGAATTTTGAGAATATTCAAGTGAGGACAGAAAGATGACTCGATCGAGAAAAAAAAAAAACACTTACTGCTCTTGCAAATGACCCAGGTTTGACTATCAGAACTCACATGGTGGCTCACAACTGTCCATCACTCCAGTTCCAAGGGATTCAACACCTCTGTGGACACCACATGTGTTTGAAATGCATTTACATACCTGCAAGCAGAATGCTTGCACACATTAAAATCATTTTTAAATATGTAACTATTTGATAATAAAAAGTCGCACATACCAACACTGCTATCAATCCCTCTCTACAATATCCATTTTCTTTAGAATAATAAACAAATACTGAGGCTGGTAAGGTAAAGTGCTTGCCATGTGAGTATGAAAATGTGAGTTCAATCCTCAGGACAGTGTCACAAACCTGTAATTCCAGTGCTAGAAAAGTAAACAGGCAGATCCATGGTCAACTGACTTAGAGTACTCAGAGATCCTCAGGCCAATGAGAGAACCTGTCTTCAAAAATGATAAATGGAAACTGAGAAACAAGTCTTAAGATTTGCCTCTAGCTTCTATAGGTGTGCACAGGTATGCGGGCATGCATAGACATGTAGATACAAAAAAATAAAGAAATAAAAAATCATATAAACACAAGATATGAAAGTTGTAATCTCTGAAAATCTTTAACCCATGGGGGACTCAAATCTCAGAATAAAATCGTCTGTTCTCCATCCCTAGGAAAGTATATAGGTAATTGTGAAAGAGAGATGCCATTGGGCAGAGCTACTTAAAGATATATCCATGCATCAGCATCACACCTGGAGCATTGAGGTTCTAAGCCATGATGGTATGAATAAGGAATTGAAACGGATCATTTAAAACAATTGTAGACTTCTGACAGCACTGAAATCTTTACAGTACTCTGAAAAGATTGGATACAGCAAATTGAGAATGACAGAGAATATGAACACATGACATGTATAAACACTTCCATGGAGAACTCTGTGCACCATGAGTCATGACTGCCAGAACACAATAATAGAAGGAAAGTGGGGAATGAGCAAATATAGAGAAACAAGACCACATAGAACCTTAAGAAGTCAGAGATTTCGGGTCTAAAGTTAAAATATAAATCACTTAGAATGCTTACATTAAAACATAAACAACATAAGAGAAAATGTAGTTAAATAAAAGCATGTTTAGGGGATGGAGGTGTGACTACATGGTAAACGTGCTTGTTGCACATGCATGAGGACTCAAATTCAGATCCTCAGCACCACCATGAAAGCCAGGGACGGTGATGCACACCAGTAACACTAGGGAGGTGAGTAAAGATGGTCCTGGGAGCTTACAGTTATTCCCAATCTATAAACTGGCAAGCTCAAAGTTCATTGAGAAACTGGCACAAATAATATGGTGAATAGCAATGGAAGAAGACACCATATGTTAACACTTGGCCCACACATATGCCCACAGAAGTAAAAACACATGCACACAGACCACATATATAACTTACACTCTATTAGATGAATAACTAAATAAGCTATTCTATCATTGGTTGTTGGTGTATTTATGACATGCTTGTCTGCCCCTGAGAACACAGATACTGCTAGATGACTATTCTCCAGACTCTATGTGCAACTGCATGTATTAGTTATTTTGTTTAGTTTTTCTTGTTTTGCTGTTTGGTTTCATGGCCCCAGTTGGTCCCAAATCTTCCTACTTCCACATCCCCAGTTCTAGGATTACAGATGGGAGCCATTGTACCTAGATCCTCATATTATCCTTTAAAACCAATATAAGTTGTTCCACAGAAAGTTTTCTTATTCCTATTGTGAAAGTAAACATTATGGAATATGTTCAGGGATAATGTCCTCAGCTTTCTCCACTCTTCTTTCTCTGCAACTCTTCAGAAGATTTTTTTTGTATTTTTTACTAGCCATGGAACAAAGTAATGGCACCAAAGTGACTGAATTCATTCTTCTTGGATTTGCTGGGCAGCACAAATCTTGGCACATTCTGTTCATAATATTTCTAATGATCTACATTGCCACACTCATGAGTAACACTGGCATGATTCTGCTCATCAGAATTGATCCTTCCCTCCACACACCCATGTACTTTTTCCTACAACACCTAGCCTTTGTTGATCTCTGTTATACCTCAGCTATTACTCCCAAGATGCTAAAAAACTTCACAGAATCAAGAGCATCCATCTCCTTCATAGGATGTATGTTACAGCTACTAGCCTATGGTACTTTCGCCACCATTGACTGCTTCATCCTAGCTGCTATGGCTGTGGACCGCTATGTGGCCATCTGTAACCCACTGCGCTATCCCATAGTCATGTCTCAGAGACTGTGCATTCTGCTACTGGTTGGTTCATATACCATGGGCTTCCTAAATGCTTCTGTAAACACAGGTTTTACCTTCTCCCTGAACTTCTGCAAATCCAATGCCATTAATCACTTTTTCTGTGATGAACCTCCCATTCTTGCCCTATCGTGCTCCAGTATTGACTTCAGTATCATGCTACTGACGGTCTTTGTGGGGTTCAACCTGATGAGCACTGTGCTGGTTGTCATCTTTTCCTACATATATATCTTGGCTGCCATCCTAAGGATGTCTTCTGCTGCAGGAAGGAAGAAGGCCTTCTCCACATGTGCTTCCCATCTGACTGCAGTCACCATTTTCTATGGAACTCTCTCCTATATGTATCTACACCCACATACCAATGACTCTCCAGAGCAAGAAAAGGCAGCTTCTGTATTTTATGGCATAATTATTCCCATGTTGAACCCCTTGATCTATAGTCTGAGAAACCAAGATGTAATAGAAGCCTTCAAAAAGATAGGGAGGAAATGCTTATAATTTGAACATCTATTTATACCTCAACAAAGTTTATCAAGCAAGCTATTTCTCAGCCTCAAATATTATGGCACATGTTGGGTACCACATGGTTTAAAGACATTATTTCTTTATATCAAATGTACTTAACAGTTATAGAAAAGCAACTCAAATAATTAAATAAAGTAACGTTCATTCATGCTCTCTGAAAAATGTGTTCAGTGTTGCTTTTGTGCTTCATGAAAAGATTTATTTAATTTAATTTTAATTGTAAGTATATATGTGAGAGACTGTATGCCACAAGTATGCTGATGCCAAGGGACGCCAGGGAAGCATCAGATCCACTGGAACTGAAGTTAAAGGAAGCTGCGACCCTCCCAATGTAGGTGCTGGGAAACTGAATTTGAGTCCTCTAAAATACATGCTTAACTGCTAAGCTATCTAGCCAACCCCACTTTTGTGCATTTTAATGAGTCATCTTTTTCTAAACAACTGCCATCAAACAATAAAATTAAAGTAAATTTATTAGAAGCTCTTAATCAATTTTGCCTGAATACTTCTATTATGTAGACCCTGGTGTTCAAAGGGGTCAAGGGGCACATGCTCTCTCTTGAGGGTATTTTTACTACTCACATTTTCCTATAATTATTTTGCTTGATATTGTAAAGTAAAATGTGAAAGATCCTGGCCTTGGTAAATATGTATGGGGGAAAGGGAAAGAAAGATATGAGAATAGGTCTTCACAGATATTGGAATACTAGAAGAAAATATTAGTCTTTTCCTAATAGTTCCTATAAGAAATTAGGAAACTAATCTAAAAGTATATCAATTTCATTCCTGTTGAATGAAGCTCGAGTGTCCACCTATCTACCCACATATGCCCTGAAAGGTCTACAGCATAGGAAAACAAAATTAAGACAGATTTGATGCTGCACAACAGAAGTATTTTCCAAAAAATTGATTCTTTAAGTCCCTTATCAATTTTCTCCCAAAAAGTATCACATATATAGAAGACCAGATTTGAATATGAAAGTATAATTTGTACAGATATGCTTGGCATTCGAAGGGAAAGTAGTAGTAGGGTTTGCAGAATAGTTATCAATCATAAAGTTACCCAGCAACTAAATGAAGTAACTGATAATACTTATTCTAATTCCTTTCTGTGTCTTAGTAGTATTTAAAATCACAAGGAGAGGCAAGAGTAGTGTAGGGTGTGGCTTGCTACATTTCCCAATGTTTTCAGAAGGTCTAGACTCATAGACTGAGGCAGGAATGTGGAAAAGTCAGTCATAACCTAAATACTAACAAGATAAATCAGCAGGTACCAGCCCATGAAGCAAAGTTCATTCCAGAAAACCAATCCCAAAATTAGGATACTCTAGTTTTACATAACATTACTGGCAACTTGTTTGCCTGTCTATTGGTATTAGCCTTGTTTCTTCTCTGACATTCAAATAAATCTTCCCCAGATGAGAAAAGAGAAGAATGCACTAACCACATCTCTACAGAGGGAGACACCACCAATGTCTACTACTCAGTTATGTTCCCTCATAGCAAGTATTCTTCTCTCTGCAGTATTAGTGATTGATCACAGGGCTGAGCACATGGGAAATGTCTACCACCAGCCATCTTGTGGTTGTAAAATCATTTATAAGTTTTAAATATGCTGTTTTCAGATATAATCATAGATCTTACACAGAATACTCATATAATATATGCACAATTTGGAATATTTTTCCCAATTGGAGTATATATTTTCCTTTTATTAATGATTTACAGAGATTTCTTCTATATTTTCTATAAGTTTTTAAATACAATATACATTTATATTTAACATACATTAGGACCTGTGAACTAATATATAGGACAGAATAAATGTTCAGATTCATGCTTTCTTTTTTAAGGTTTATATTACTGTCATGTATTTGGGAGGGGGTGTATTGCCTCCCCTATGGATGCCAGAAGGAGACGTTGGGCTCTGTAGGGCTGTAGTTAAGTAGTTGTGAGCCACCAAACTATTTTCCTCTAGAATAGTAGCAAGCTGTTGAGCTGTCTTCCCAATCCCCAAATATTTTCTCTATTGCTCTCCAGTCTAACAGCAGTTTTTTGAAAATACAATCACTTCATCATTGAATATTCTGTACTTAGTTAAAAAAAATAAGGTCAATTTGTCGTTTTTGTTGAAATGTTTTCCTGGGTTTTTTTTTCATCAGTAAATATGCCTGTCCTGTTGTATTGAAAGGTAATTTTATTTACTACTGCATTGCTCTTAGTTAGCATTAAAGCCCTGTATTTCTGTTCCTTCCATAGTGGTCCTTTTAGGAAATGAAAATATACTAGATTTGATTATATAAATTATTTGGCCTCAAGAGGTAAAAGGATCAGGAAAATGTAGTACATTTACACAATGGAATGTTATTTTATTAACATATATTAACATCCTTTTAAAATTAAATTCATTCACAGTGATGATTCATTTAAGTGGATGGAGCTAGGGAAAAAAAAAAAACCTCCTTAGTGAGGTAACCAAGACCAAAAAAGATAATATGCATATATTCTTTTACATGTGAATGTTAAGCTTTTAAGCCTTCCATAGGCATACTACTATCAGTGTAACCACAGAAGTTAGGTATAGAGTAAAGAACAAGTTAGGAGGTTAGGATCTCCTAGGGAAGGGAAAATGAAATGTATAGAGATACAGGAGAGAGACTAGAACGGGAGGATTGGATAAGAAGAGAGACAAAGATGAGCAGATGTCCCGACCTGCAAGACAGTCAACAGGGTCCCCAGACCACCTAGGAGAAGGCAAGAGACAAGAGACGTGGGAGACGGACAGAAAGACAGTATTCTGATCAAGCTGTCAAATTGTATTTTTCACACAAGGCAATTTAAAGGGAAGGGTAAAGGTGTAGGGAGAGGTAAAGGGGGATCAATCTCAAGGGGCTGGCAACATGTCTAAAAAACAGTTTCTCATAATTTATGGGAAAAGCTAGTTATTGCTGCTTCAATCTTGGCATGATAAAGGGGGTCATGAGGAGGTGAAGTGGAAAGGAGTTGCTATAGTAACCTATCCACAGATGAGCTTCTAGAGGAGGCGGTTTTGAGATCTAAGTAAGAATGGCTCCTGGCATCGAGATCTAAGTGAGAATGACTCCTGGTATCGAGATCTCCTGGCAGCGAGATCTATGTGGGGATGGCTTCTGGTATTGCGATCTCTTGGCATTGAGATCTAAGTGAGGATGGCTCCTGGCAAGCAGAAGGGTTGTAGTTCAAGGATGGACAGAAACTCAGACATTTGAGGGATCTTACAGAACCCTACTGCAGGAGAAGCTTTAAATATATATATATGAAAGATATCTAATTAGAGTCATCAAATAATGGGGAAAAAAAGCCCCAACCAGACATCTCTTGCCAGGTGAATCTTCAGGTGCCAAGAATGGGTTACATCTAATTGAATGGTTGGCCAAAAGTGCCCATGGAAACCCCCAAACAAACCAAAGCTACTGGTTTTCTCCAAAAACTGACGGTAAGGCCCTATTGCTGAAGACAACACTTACATTAAACATGGAAAGGTTGAGCTAGAGCCTAATTACAGCCTACATCCTTACTGTTCATGATACTGGAAGGTACTCTGCATACTACTACATAAGAAAGGTAAACACCAACCCAGCTACAAACCATTCAGTCTACAATGGTGATCTACCTTCATATTACAATGGTACAATAATGGCACAAACTTTGTGGGAGGAACAACTACTCTCTGATTGAAGTTTAAGCCCCCTTCATGAGATGGAACCCATGCTTGGCACTGCTAGAGTAGCCAAGAACCTAAGACTAGTCCTGAGGACATGAGGTTAAATCAAATGCTATTGTTCTGCTAAACAGAGCAATAAAATTATTCCTAATGACATTCTGCTGCTGCCATAGATCAGTGTCTCACTCAGCCATCATCTGAGAAGCATCTTCCTACAATACATGGGAAGTAATACAGAGACCCACAGCTGGACAATCACAAGGAGAAACATTCAGTGCTAAATGGAATTTCTTCATCAAATTCTCCCCTATGGTTTCAAAGAACTTTGCTGAAGAAGAAACAGAAAAATTGTACACATCAATGGAAATGGAAGGCACCAAGAAACAAGGCCTTCTAAACACAACTGCACTGGCATATATTTGAACTCATGGAAACTGGTATCATGAACAGGACCTGTACAGGTCTAAATCAGACACAGACAATATACTGAAGTAGAAATAAACATGATCTCCCATCCCCAACCAAGAAGCTCTCTCCAATTAACAATTGTTCAAAAAGAAAAAAAAATAGTTTCTTTAAGGGTCTTACTGGGTATATAAACCACACCAAAGGGCAGGTCCCAAGCTCAGCAGTAGATAGCCAACACAAAATGAACACAGAGGTATTTATGGAGATGTTTTTGGTCTCATATTGCATTGCTTGGGCACTTTTCACTGTAGGTTTAGCTTTTTCAAAACTTACTTTAATTAGGGTCCTTAAATCCTTCAACCTCCCTTCTAGCCCATTGACCGGAAGTAGCAGAAGAAGAGGGTTTAATGGGACAAGGGGGGTGTAGACCTGTTTAGCAGTACTTCTTTGGAACTATTTCGCTCTTGGTTGTCAGGATATCAGCAGTCCAGGGGGCCCTACTCTCTCAGAGAGGTTGGGGGAGGGCACAAGGGAGGAACTTGTGAAGGAGGGAACCAGAAGCAGGCATCGATTGGGGTGTAAAAGGAACAAATACATTAATTAAGTAATGGGAAAAAGAAAAAAGGGGGAGAGAAATGAACATGTATTGAAAAGCTTTGTTTTCAATCTTGAAAAAATGCACATCTACTAAACATCTATACTTTTTCTTGGCATTTTTCTTGATATAAATACATTATATCTGCTATTTTATGCCATAAACATTGTATATAGCATTATAAGTAATCCAGAGATTAATTAAAATATATATAATATAGGTTATAGGCAAATACTTCATTTTATTTAAAAAATGTAACTATCTGCAGCTAAACCAGCACAATTCCTTACTATAATTTAAATCTTATCCTTATGCCCATAGATAAGTGTATTTACCTCCCTCATAAATGAAGCTTTTCTTTATAGTCATTGTAGATCATCTATATATATATATATATATATATATATATATATATATATATATATATATATATATATATATATAATTGTAAACAATTCAGACATCAACCCACCATGGGGAGTCCAGCCCTGAGAGATATATTTACATCACCTATCCTGAATCTATGGCTCAAGGAACAATACAGAAGCTGGAAGAATGTAAGAGTCAGAACACCAGAAAGTCTGCTGTAAAACAGCCTGTCTTAGAAATGGCTGCAGAGCCAACCGCAGGACTGAGCATGGGGTCCCCAATGGAGGAGTTGGATGGAGGACTGGAGGAACTGAATGGGTTTGCAGCCCCATGGGAAGAATGATGATGTTGACCAACCAAACACCCAAGGGTTCCCAGGGACTAAGCCATCAATCAAGGGGTACACATGGTTTCAGCCAAAAGTGTGGCAGAGGAATGCCTTGTCAGGCATCATTAGGAGGAGAGGTCCTTGGTCCTATGTAGACTCAATAGATGCCCCAGCATGGGGAAATCAAGGGGAGGTAGGTGGGAGTGAGCTAGGTGAAGGGGCATATTCTTGGAGGCAGGGGGAAAGAGGATGGATTTGGGGGTGTCTGGGAGGGGTGACCTGGGAAAGGGAATAACATTTGATATGTAAATGAAGAATATATTCAATAAAAAAAAAGAAAGAAAAGAAAGAAATGGCTGCAGAAACAAGACCAGAACAATAGCAAATGTCAATAAACATGCTAATATAAAAAGTGATATTTTATGAGATTCCAACCCTAGAAAAAGAACTACAGGTATCTATTGACTACTGGGAAAAGGAAATTAGCTTCCCCCAGGTATGAACACCCTTGATTAACCAATACAGAGCAATGAACCTTAAAACCATATGTCTTAGTTAGGATTTCATTGCTATGAAGAGACTCCAAGACCAAGGTAACTCTTGTAAGGGACATTTAATTGGATCTGGCTTACAGGCTCAGAGGTTTAGTCCATTATCATCATATCAGGAAGCATGGCAGTGCCCAGGCAGACATGGCACTGGAAAAGGAGATGAGAGTTCTGGCATCTTTATCAGAAAGGAGCCAGGAGAAGACTGTCTCTTTTATACTGGGAGGAGCTTCAAAGCCCACCCCCACAGTGACACACCTCCTCCAACAAGGTCACACCTCCTAATAGTGCCACTCCTGAGCAAAACATATTCAAACCACCACCATTTACACACAAACGACAAAAACAAACCCAGAAGCTTCTATTTTTATATATTTATACATATATACATAAATATATACATACAGACTGACAGACACAAATACACACACACACACACACACACACACACACACACACACACACGCATATATCCAAGTAACAAATATAATTTTTAAAAGAAGCCATCAACTTGAGAAGTACTGTGGGAGAAGTACTGTAGGGGCAGTCATGTTATTTTATTTCAACTAAAATCATCGTTTAAAATAAAAATCAAAATAATTTTTTTCCACTTTTTTTTATTCGATATAATTTATTTACATTTCAAATGATTTCCCCTTTTCTAGCCCCCCCACTCCCCGAAAGTCCCGCAAACCCCCTTCTCTTCCCCTGTCCTCCCACCCACCCCTTCCCACTTCCCCGTTCTGGTTTTGCTGAATACTGTTTCACTGAGTCTTTCCAGAACCAGGGGCCACTCCTCCTTTCTTCTTGTACCTCATTTGATGTATGGATTATGTTTTGGGTATTCCAGTTTTCTAGGTTAATATCCACTTATTAGTGAGTGCATACCATGAGTCACCTTTTGAGTCTGGGTTACCTCACTTAGTATGATATTCTCTAGCTCCATCCATTTGCCTAAGAATTTCATGAATTCATTGTTTCTAGTGGCTGAATAGTACTCCATTGTGTAGATATACCACATTTTTTGTATCCACTCTTCTGTTGAGGGATACCTGGGTTCTTTCCAGCATCTGGCAATTACAAATAGGGCTGCTATGAACATAGTAGAACATGTATCCTTATTACATGGTGGGGAGTCTTCTGGGTATATGCCCAGGAGTGGTATAGCAGGATCTTCTGGAAGTAAGGTGCCCAGTTTTCGGAGGAACCGCCAGACTGATTTCCAGAGTGGTTGTATCAATTTGCAACCCCACCAGCAGTGGAGGACTGTTCCTCTTTCTCCACACCCTCTCCAACACCTGCTGTCTCCTGAATTTTTAATCTTAGCCATTCTGACTGGTGTAAGATGAAATCTTAGGGTTGTTTTGATTTGCATTTCCCTAATGACTAATGAAGTTGAGCATTTTTTAAGATGTTTCTCCACCATCCGAAGTTCTTCAGGTGAGAATTCTTTGTTTAACTCTGTACCCCATTTTTTAATAGGGTTGTTTGGTTTTCTGGAGTCTAACTTCTTGAGTTCTTTATATATATTGGATATTAGCCCTCTATCTGATGTAGGATTGGTGAAGATCTTTTCCCAATTTGTTGGTTGCCGATTTGTCCTCTTGATGGTGTCCTTTGCCTTACAGAAACTTTGTAATTTTATGAGGTCCCATTTGTCAATTCTTGCTCTTAGAGCATACGCTATTGGTGTTCTGTTCAGAAACTTTCTCCCTGTACCGATGTCCTCAAGGGTCTTCCCCAGTTTCTTTTCTATTAGCTTCAGAGTGTCTGGCTTTATGTGGAGGTCCTTGATCCATTTGGATTTGAGCTTAGTACAAGGAGACAAGGATGGATCAATTCGCATTCTTCTGCATGCTGACCTCCAGTTGAACCAGCACCATTTGTTGAAAAGGCTATCTTTTTTCCATTGGATGTTTTCAGCCTCTTTGTCGAGGATCAAGTGGCCATAGGTGTGTGGGTTCATTTCTGGATCTTCAATCCTGTTCCATTGATCCTCCTGCCTGTCACTGTACCAATACCATGCAGTTTTTAACACTATTGCTCTGTAGTATTGCTTGAGGTCAGGGATACTGATTCCCCCAGATTTCCTTTTGTTGCTGAGAATAGTTTTAGCTATCCTGGGTTTTCTGTTGTTCCAGATGAATTTGATAATTGCTCTTTCTAACTCTGTGAAGAATTGAGTTGGGATTTTGATGGGTATTGCATTGAATCTGTATAGTGCTTTAGGCAAAATGGCCATTTTAACTATATTGATTCTACCGATCCATGAGCATGGGAGGTTTTCCCATTTTTTGAGGTCTTCTTCCATTTCCTTCTTCAGAGTCTTGAAGTTCTTGTCATACAGATCTTTCACACATTTGGTAAGAGTCACCCCAAGATACTTTATACTGTTTGTGGCTATTGTAAAGGGGGTCATTTCCCTAATTTCTTTCTCAGCCTGCTTATCCTTTGAGTATAGGAAGGCCACTGATTTGCTTGATTGATTTTATAACCTGCCACTTTGCTGAAGTTGTTTATCAGCTGTTGGAGCTCTCTAGTGGAGTTCTTTGGGTCACTTAGGTAGACGATCATGTCGTCTGCAAATAATGATAGTTTGACTTCTTCCTTTCCAATTTGTATCCCTTTGACCTCCTTATGTTGTCGAATTGCCCGAGCTAGTACCTCAAGTACAATATTGAAAAGATAAGGAGAAAGGGGGCAGCCTTGTCTGGTCCCTGATTTCAGTGGGATTGCTTCAAGTTTCTCTCCATTTAGTTTGATGCTGGCTACCGGTTTGCTGTATATTGCTTTTACTATGTTTAGGTATGGGCCTTGAATTCCTGTTCTCTCCAAGACTTTAAGCATGAAGGGATGCTGAATTTTGTCAAATGCTTTTTCAGCATCCAATGAAATGACCATGTGGTTTTGTTCTTTGAGATTATGTAGTGGATTGTATTGATGGATTTCCGTATATTGAACCAACCCTGCATTCCCGGGATAAAGCCTACTTGATCATGGTGGATGATCGTTTTGATGTGTTCTTGGATTCGGTTGGCAAGAATTTTATTGAGTATTTTTGCATCGATGTTCATAAGGGAAATTGGTCTGAAGTTCTCTTTCTTTGTTGGATCTTTTTGTGGCTTTGGTATCAGCGTAATTGTGGCTTCGTAGAAGGAATTGGGTAGTGTTCCTTCTGTTTCTATTTTGTGGAATAGTTTGAAGAGGATTGGTGTTAACTCTTCTTTGAAGGTCTGGTAGAATTCTGCACTGAAGCCATCTGGTCCTGTGCTTTTTTTGGTTGGAAGACTTTCTATGACTCCTTCTATTTCTTTAGGCATTATGGGACTGTTTAGATGGTCTAGTTGGTCCTGATTTAATTTTGGTATTTGGTATCTGTCAAGGAAATTGTCCATTTCCTCCAGATTCTCCAGTTGTGTTGAGTATAGGCTCTTGTAGTAGGATCTGATGATTTTTTGGATTTCCTCAGTTTCCGTTGTTATATCTCCCTTTTCATTTCTAAGTTTGTTAATTTGGATACTTTCTCTCTGCCCTTTGGTCATTCTGGCTAAGGGTTTATCTATCTTGTTGATTTTCTCAAAGAACCAGCTCCTGGTATTGTTGATTTTTTGTATGGTTCTCTTTGTTTCTACTTGATTGATTTCGGCCCTGAGTTTGATGATTTCCTGACTTCTACTCCTCCTGGGCGAAATAGCTTCTTTTTGTTCTAAGGCTTTCAGGTGTGTCATTAAGCTGGTAATGTATGCTCTCTCCATTTTCTTTTTGGAGGCACTCAGGGCTATGAGTTTTCCTCTTAGCACTGCTTTCATTGTGTCCCATAGATTTGGGTATGTTGTGTTTTCATTTTCATTGTGTTCTAAAAAGTCTTTAATTTCTTTCTTTATTTCTTCCTTGACCAAGGTATCATTGAGTAGAGTATTGTTCAGTTTCCACGTGTATGTGGGCCTTCTGTTGTTTCTGTTGCTGTTGAAGACCACTTTTACTCCATAGTGATCAGATAGGAGGCATGGGATTAGTTCGATCTTCTTATATTTGTTGAGGTCTGTCTTGTGACCAATTATATGGTCGATTTTGGAGAAGGTACCATGAGGTGCTGAGAAAAGGTATATTCTTTTGTTTTAGGATAGAATGTTCTATATATATCTGTTAAATCTAATTGGTCCAAAGCTTCAATTAGTTTCATTGTGTCCCTGTTTAGTTTCTGTTTTCCTGATCGGTCCATTGAGGAAAGTGCAGTGTTGAAGTCACCCACAATTATTGTGTTAGGTGCAATGTGTGCTTTTAGTTTTAATAAAGTTTCTTTTACGAAAGAGGGTGCCCTTGCATTTGGAGCATGGATGTTCAGGATTGACAGTTCTTCTTTTTGTATTTTTCCTTTGACCAGCAAGAAGTGTCCCTCAGGGTCTCTTTTGATGACTTTGGGTTGAAAGTCAATTTTATCTGATATTAAAATGGCTACTCCAGCTTGTTTCCTGAGACCATTTGCTTGTAAAATTGTCTTCCAGCCTTTTACTCTAAGGTAGTGTTTGTCTTTGACCCTGAGGTGTGTTTCCTGTAAGCAGCAAAATGTAGGGTCCTGTTTACGTATCCATTCAGTTAGTCTGTGTCTTTTTATTGGGGCATTACGTCCATTGATGTTAAGAGATATTAAGGAATAGTGATTGTTACTTCCTATCATTTTTGACGTTATTTTTTAAATTTGAATGCTTAACTTCTTTTGGGTTTGATGAAAGGTTACTATCTTGCTTTTTCCAGGGTGAAGTTTCCCTCCTTGTATTGGTGTTGTCCTCCTATTATCCTTTTTAGGGCCGGGTTTGTGGATAGATATTGGGTAAACTTGGTTTTGTCATGAAATATCTTAGTTTCTCCATCTATGGTGATTGAGAGTTTTGCTGGATATAGTAGTTTTGGTTGGCATTTGTGTTCTCTTAGAGTCTGCATGAGATCTGCCCAGGACCTTCTAGCCTTCATAGTCTCAGGTGAAAAGTCTGCTGTGATTCTGATAGGTCTTCCTTTATATGTTACTTGGCCTTTTTCTCTTACTGCCTTTAGTATTCTTTCTTTGTTTAGAACATTTGGTGTTTTGATTATTATGTGACGGGAAGTATTTCTGTTCTGGTCCAGTCTGTTTGGAGTTCTGTAGGCTTCTTGTATATTCATGGGCATCTCTCTCTTTAGGTTAGGGAAGTTTTCTTCCATAATTTTATTGAAGATATTTGCTGGCCCTTTAAGTTGTAAATCTTCACTCTCATCTATGCCTATAATCCTTAGGTTTGGTCTTCTCATTGTGTCCTGGATTTCCTGGATATTTTGGGTTACAAGCTTTTTGCATTTTGCATTTTCTTTAACTGTTGAGTCCATGGTTTCTATGGAATCTTCAGCATCTGAGATTCTTTCTTCTATCTCTTGTATTCTGTTGTTGATATTTGCATCTCTGACCCCTGATTTCTTCCCAAGGTTTTCTATCTCCAAAGTTGTCTCCCTTTGAGTTTTCTTAGTTGTTTCTACTTCTGATTTTAGATCCTGGATGGTTTTGCTTAGCTCCTTCACTTGCATGTTTGTGTTTTCCTGTAATTCTTTAAGAGATTTTTGTGTTTCGTCTTTCATGACCTCAGCCTGTTGACCAAAGTTCTCCTGTATTTCTTTAAGAGATTTTTGTGTTTCGTCTTTCATGACCTCAGCCTGTTGACCAAAGTTCTCCTGTATTTCTTTAAGTGTTTTTTGCATTTCCTCCTTGTTGGCTTTTGTATTCTCCTGGATTTCTTTCAATGATTTTTGTGTTTCCTTTGCAAGGGCTTCTAACTTTTGATCCATATTCTCCTGAATTTCTTTATGTATGACCTTCATGTGTTCCTGTACCAGCATCATGACCAGTGATTTTAAATCCAAATCTTGTTTTACTGGTGTGATGGGGTATCCAGGACATGTTGGTAGAGGAGAATTGGGTTCAGATGTTGCCATATTGCCTTGATTTCTGTTAGTGACGTTCCTGCGTTTGCCTTTTGCCATCTAGATCTCACTGGTGTTAGTTTATCTTGTCAGTGCTGGACTCACCAGTGCAAGCTGCCCCTTCCCAGTTGGCCTCTGGTGCACAGCTTACCTCCTGCACTGCTTGTAGACAGTGTGCTGCTGCCCAGGCTGTTCAGATCCCAAAGCAGGCACCCGAAGGCTCCCGCTGGGGCCCGCTGGATTCACTGGAGCACACTGACTTCTCCCAGCTGGCCGCCCGGAAGCCCAGCTAGCCACTTGCAGGACTTGGAGATGTAATGCTGCCGCCCAGACTGATCTGGATCTGGAAGCGGAGAGAGTAGAGCTAAGGGCTTCTGCCTGAGGCCTTGCCCCAGATTGTGTTTGTGGAGCAGAAGGAGCCCGTGTGCACTCCCAGGGAGTGCGGAAGGTGTATGCTACTGTGACCTCCCCTGTGTTCCGCTCACTCCGCTGGGCAGCCGATCTGCCAACCGGGCTATTGCACACAAGGTTAGCCTGGCCGCCCAGTCCCTGAGTCCAGGCAAAAGCCTGGGAGGCCAAGGTCCGAGCAAAGTTCCCCTAGGGCTATGACTGTTAATTGGGTTTGCCAGGTGACTAGGATGGCAGGAGTGCGCGCCCGCACTCCCTGAAAGCACCGGGAGAGTCTGCTTTGCTAACAATCACCTGGGCGGGTTGACTCACAGATGGCCCACCAAGCCGCCCAGTTCTTGGGGTCAGTCCTGTGCCTTTTGGGGCCTGGACCCCCGCTTTGTTTGCCTTAGGCTATGCCTGTTACAGGTCTGCCCGCCTGAGCTCTCTGTCGTCCTGCAGGCAAAATGGCGGCGGCGCGCTCGCAGGCCTGGGCAAAAAACCTCCTGGTTGGGTTGGCACCCCGATGGCCCCCCGACCCGCCCAGGGCCTGGGTGCAGGCCAACGCCCGTCAGGCTCAGACCACCGCGGTGTTGGCCTCGGATTATGTTTGTGTACCTCAGTCTGTCCGATTCCTGGAGTAGGTAACCAAGATGGATGCTCCTCTCCTGACTGGTGGGAGGCCGAGTTCTGAAGTGGCCTCCGTGCAGGAAAGGCGCCGCACAACTCAATCAAAATAATTTTTAAAAGAACATGATCATTCATGATTTTGAAGTACAAACAATCCTAGAAACAATCTCTAATGGGTGTGTAAAGATGATACTTTTTAAAAAAAATATTTCTCTTAGTAAATAGAATACAATATTTGTGCATAAATAATTAATATTCTGCGTAGCTAAAAATACAAATGCCTCAGTGACTTACAGTAGAATATATAACTTGGGGCCTGTTGTAATTATTATGGATTATTAAAGCATCTTTGCTTTTTTTACAAGTATCTGATCACTGTGGCTGGCTATTTCACACAATCTTTCCCATCCTTAAAAGCAGATGTTAATGTTATTTATTAAGTTTAGTGTAAGTCAACAACATTCTTCTATGCCTAAGGGATATGCCCTCTGAACACTTTTTGGAGTCTTAGCTCTATATATGTAACTTCTATTTGCCAGATGTAACTGTCATCTCAGAGGCTTGCTGCTTTCTAGTTCTTTCTGAACTCTGGCTGGCTGGTTCAGTTCAGTTGTTATGGCTCAAACTCCATGGCTTTCCATGTTGACTGATTCAGTAGGGCTTCTCTCAGTTTCTCACTCAATTATTCTGCTTGGTCTCAAACTAACTGGCAATTTGTTCAACTCTTGTTTCCTTCCTATTCTCTAGCTCCACCTGACTCTGCTAACCTGCACTGAACTCCGTGAACTCATGAATGAACTCAGCTCTCCTGCACTGCACTTACTACACTGACTCCCACCAGCTCACTGACTCAACTCAACTCACTGAACAGAACTGACTGGACAGAACTCTCCATGCACTGTGCTTAAACAGCCTCTCTTTCCTTAAGTGTTCTCATGAGACTTGGGCATATCCTATCTCTGACTTCTTCTGTCAGATCTTTCTCTGATTTGTCACCTTGTCTACCACTCAATTAGACAGCATTTTCAAATATGGCTGCTTCCTTCTACAAACTAACATGACTTTTAATGTTTGGGATTAAAGGTATGTACTAAGGGCATGTCTGTATTCCATCCAGATCACAATGTAGTCCAAGCTTTGTTTGCATTTCAGCCAGTTCATATAAACCTAGAAGGATTTTGGATGTCATTCCTTGCCAGAGCAGATATATTGCTGGATTAAAATTCTTCTATGCAGCTCATTTATCCAAAGCATAAAGGTAAATTCTAGATGTAGAACTCCAGATCCCAGAGCATCCAGCTATTTCTAACCATCACCTATCCCTAGTCATGCTACCTTTTGAAGGATCACACCTGTGACCTAAGGGAAAGTACAATGATATTTAGTGGCTAGTAATTAATTTTATTGGGAGGGCATATAAAATACTACAAACATGATGGCTTAAACATCATAAATATGTTGTTTCATAGTTACTAAAGACATACATAGAAATCTGAAACCAAGATGTTAGTTAGATTAGTTCTTTCTGAGAGCCTCTGAGGATGTGTCTCAGACCTCTCTCCCTGGCTTACACATAATTTCTTTCATGTTCTAATCTGGTATTTTTACATACATAGTTATTTCCAACTTTCCTTTTTTTTTTTTTTTTAGAATTTAGTGAAGATGACTTCATCTCTTTTTTTTTCCATTCAATATATTTTTTATTTACATTTCAAATGATTTCCCCTTTTCTGGTACCTCACTCCCCGAAAGTCACATAAGCCCCCTTCCCTCCTATTCTCCCACCCACCCCTTCCCACTTCCCAGTTCTGGTTTTGCCTTATACTGCTACAATGAGTCTTTCTTTTTCTTTTTTTTTTTATTCGATATAATTTATTTACATTTCAAATGATTTCCCCTTTTCTAGCCCCCCCCACTCCCCAATAGTCCCGTAAGCCCCCTTCTCTTCCCCTGTCCTCCCTCCCACCCCTTCCCACTTCCCCGTTCTGGTTTTGCCGAATACTGTTTCACTGAGTCTTTCCAGAACCAGGGGCCACTCCTCCTTTCTTCTTGTATCTCATTTGATGTGTGGATTATGTTGTGGGTATTCCAGTTTTCTAGGTTAATAACCACTTATTAGTGAGTGCATACCATGATTCACCTTTTGAGTCTGGGTTACCTCAGAAAACATCCAATGGAAAAAAGATAGCCTTTTCAACAAATGGTGCTGGTTCAACTGGAGGTCAGCATGCAGAAGAATGCGAATTGATCCATCCTTGTCTCCTTGTTCTAAGCTCAAATCCAAATGGATCAAGGACCTCCACATAAAGCCAGACACTCTGAAGCTAATAGAAAAGAAACTGGGGAAGACCCTTGAGGACATCAGTACAGGGAGAAAGTTTCTGAACAGAACACCAATAGTGTATGCTCTAAGAGCAAGAATTGACAAATGGGACCTCATAAGGTTACAGAGTAAGGCAAAGGACACCATCAAGAGGACAGATCGGCAACCAACAAATTGGGAAAAGATCTTCACCAATCCTACATCAGATAGAGGGCTAATATCCAATATATATAAAGAACTCAAGAAGTTAGACTCCAGAAAACCAAACAACCCTATTAAAAAATGGGGTACAGAGTTAAACAAAGAATTCTCACCTGAGCATCTTAAAAAATGCTCAACTTCATTAGTCATTAGGGAAATGCAAATCAAAACAACCCTAAGATTTCATCTTACACCAGTCAGAATGGCTAAGATTAAAAATTCAGGAGACAGCAGGTGTTGGAGAGGGTGTGGAGAAAGAGGAACACTCCTCCACTGCTGGTGGGGTTGCAAATTGGTACAACCACTCTGGAAATCAGTCTGGCGGTTCCTCCGAAAACTGGGCACCTCACTTCCAGAAGATCCTGCTATACCACTCCTGGGCATATATCCAGAGGATTCCCCACCACGTAATAAGGATACATGCTCTACTATGTTCATAGCAGCCCTATATATAGTTGCCAGATGCTGGAAAGAACCCAGGTATCCCTCAACAGAAGAGTGGATGCAAAAAATGTGGTATATCTACACAATGGAGTACTATTCAGCCATTAGAAACAATGAATTCATGAAATTCTTAGGCAAATGGATGGAGCTAGAGAACATCATACTAAGTGAGGTAACCCAGACTCAAAAGGTGAATCATGGTATGCACTCACTAATAAGTGGTTATTAACCTAGAAAACTGGAATACCCAAAACATAATCCACACATCAAATGAGATACAAGAAGAAAGGAGGAGTGGCCCCTGGTTCTGGAAAGACTCAGTGAAACAGTATTTGGCAAAACCAGAACGGGGAAGTGGGAAGGGGTGGGAGGGAGGACAGGGGAAGAGAAGGGACTATCGGGGAGTGGGGGGGCTAGAAAAGGGGAAATCATTTGAAATGTAAATAAATTATATCGAATAAAAAAAAAAGAAACAATGAATTCATGAAATTCTTAGGCAAATGGATGGAGCTAGAGAACATCATACTAAGTGAGGTAACCCAGACTCAAAAGGTGAATCATGGTATGCACTCACTAATAAGTGGTTATTAACCAAAGGAAGAAGTCAAACTATCATTATTTGCAGACGACATGATCGTCTACCTAAGTGACCCAAAGAACTCCACTAGAGAGCTCCTACAGCTGATAAACAACTTCAGCAAAGTGGCAGGTTATAAAATCAACTCCAGCAAATCAGTGGCCTTCCTATACTCAAAGGATAAGCAGGCTGAGAAAGAAATTAGGGAAATGACCCCCTTCACAATAGCCACAAACAGTATATAGTATCTTGGGGTGACTCTTACCAAACATGTGAAAGATCTGTATGACAAGAACTTCAAGACTCTGAAGAAGGAAATGGAAGAAGACCTCAAAAAATGGGAAAACCTCCCATGCTCATGGATCGGTAGAATCAATATAGTTAAAATGGCCATTTTGCCTAAAGCACTATACAGATTCAATGCAATACCCATCAAAATCCCAACTCAATTCTTCACAGAGTTAGAAAGAGCAATTATCAAATTCATCTGGAACAACAAAAAACCCAGGATAGCTAAAACTATTCTGAGCAACAAAAGAAAATCAGGGGGAATCAGTATCTCTGACCTCAAGCAATACTACAGAGCAATAGTGTTAAAAACTGCATGGTATTGGTACAGTGACGGGCAGGAGGATCAATGGAACAGGATTGAAGATCCAGAAATGAACCCACACACCTATGGCCACTTGATCCTCGACAAAGAGGCCAACTTTCCTTTTTTATAAGGATGTCAGTCTTATTGAAATAGGGCACATCCTAATAACATTACTCAGTTACATTATAATATACTGGAGGTTGAAAGTTAAGTCCTTAGAATTAGAATTTTGGTGAGAACACAACTTAACTCACTACAAATCTTGTAACTAATTCCTCTACATACATGCAACCTTGGATAGCTATGAATGGTCCAACACAAAATCATAGAGTCACCATTTCCCATAATCTAGTATAATCGCCATGAATGTATTGCCATATACCTGTTCTCATACTGTCAATAACTAAATAAAATTAGAGGGCTTTCGGAAGTCCACGAAGTTTGGAGAGAAAGGTAATGGCATACATATAAAGGCATACATATTAAATAAATAGGATGTGAGATGGACTTGATCAAAGCATATTATATATTCCTATATGAAAGTCAATTTTTTAATAATGAGAATTTTTGTAATTTTATTGTGTGGTTTTTCAGGTTTGAAATTTGTAGATAGCAATGTCATGTCACATCATCAAAAGACCAGACAAAGCTAAACCCAGATAAATTCTATCTGTCTTCCCTTTGTGGCAGAAAAATCTGGAGGCCACAGTTTGGGCCTGAAGAAGCATGTCAGTGTTATTGAAATTACATTTCCTCCTAGACAGGTTGCTTCTATGAGTGTTCTCTCAATAATGACTCAGGACCCCAAAACTGCAAAGAACAGAGTATTTCTATTAAATTTCAGAGAATGATTTGTACATGACAAATTAAGATAACAACAGGCTGTTGTCATAAAATCCTGTTTCAAGCTTAACCATGGCAACCAATGATACTGAATGTCATATATAAAATTTGCTAATAATAATCAAGCAAGCAACTAGTTCTGTCCATTCTGTTAGTGAAGCCATCAAGCTGCAGATTTCTGGGATTGAGTTGTTAATGAGAGTTGGCATCTACCTTTAACCATAGGTTAGACGCCAAAGTTTATGAACAGAACAGTACTGTAGGCCATTTTGTCCTGCACCACAGGATCCCAATACTCTATGAAGCCTTGGGACCATGTACCTTCTGGTCTTCCTGAGTGATTGAAGCCTTTTATGGTTTCCCCTATTTAGCATCCAGGATGTGTATGGCTGACACTTTCTTTTTTTTTATTCGATATATTTTTTATTTACACTTCAAATGATTTCCCCTTTTCTGGCCCCCCACTCCCTGAAAGTCCCATAAGCCCTCTTCCTTCCCCCCTGTTCTCCCATCCACCCCTTCCCACTTCTCTGTTCTGGTTTTGCCCTATACTGCTACACTGAGTCTTTCCAGAACCAGGGGCCACTCCTCCGTTCTTCTTGTATATCATTTGATGTATGGATTATGTTTTGGGTATTCCAATTTTCTAGGCTAATATCCACTTATTAGTGAGTGCATACCATGATTAATCTTTTGAGACAGTGTTACCTCACTTAGTATGATGTTCTCCAGCTCCATCAATTTGTCTAAGAATTTCATGAATTCATTGTTTTTAATGGCTGAATAGTACTCCATTGTGTATATATACCACATTTTTTGCATCCATTCTTCCGTTGAGGAATACCTGGGTTCTTTCCAGGTTCTGGCTATTATAAATAGGGCTGCTATGAACATAGTGGAACACGTATCCTTATTACATGCTGGGGAATCCTCTGGGTATATGCCTAGGAGTGGTATAGCAGGATCCTCCGACACTTTCTAAGGATGAAACCAGGACCTCAAAAACTGAAGTTGTGAACATTTTGTCCCTCTTGCATTCACAAAATCAAGTGACTAGTGAAGGTAGGCCCCCCAAAAAACCCAAAGGCTACTTTTATCTTATCTTTCACATCTCAACAAGACAGCAGTCCAGGGAAACACAAACCTGGAGACTACAGATTCTGGCTTTTCCCGTATTCTGTTTCACATTGGACTGGTGATCTAGAGGAAACATGTTCCCTGTCCACAAAGCTGGTTTGTTGGAAGTGCCTCTTGACTGATAGAGCTCATGGACTAGATTCCATTAGACAAGAAGTCCAATGGCCTTACCTCCTTGCCACGACTATCCCCTGTAACTCCAGACAACCTTCCAGTAAATTAGAATCAAGTAACTGGACCACGATCCCTTACTTGGTGTTCTTTTAACTCAAGTTAGATTGACTATCTTTTTTTCCTCAATTTCTGTTTGCAGATACATAGTGCCCAAATGATGCAAAACACTTTTACTTAAGTTATCTGACCCTAATAGTATTTCTAAGAACCCATTCCATATGGTTAGTTTCTCTTCCAAATGAAGAAAATGGTCTTTAATGGGATCAAATGGCTTTCTCTAGCTCCTTCTGGCAAGGAATCAAAATGAACATTCAGTTTGTTTACATTTCTGTTTTCTTCCTACTCCAACTCATTGCATTTCTGAGTTTGAATATTCTTGCTCAACTCTTGTGCCTATGATTACACTATAATAATCTCACTTGTAGTTACCTTTTTAGATTTCAATTTTTTATTTCTTTAACCCATGTATTAAGGATGAATGCTATATACCAGGTTGTTATATACCAGCAGAGAATCCAAAACTGGACAAGACAGTCCTGCCTCATCGCCTGAGCCAGCTTAGAACTTTAGTGCAGATGCCAAAACAACAGTACCAAAGATGACTCTAAAAGGAAGGGAATAAAAGTCCTCTCATAAGGAAAGTGAAAAAAAGTTAGAATCTCATTCTTGGAAGTGCTATCAGGAAGATTTTTGGAAACATGGAGGTACCCCTTAAGGGCTAAAATGCACCATTCAAAGACAGGACACTGAGCCTTCTTTTTACAGCAGCTGAATGCATGGTGATTAGCTCATTAAGAGAACATTTTCATATACACTTCTAATTTGTAAAGTTCCCAGACTGAGCCAGACATAGCTGCTGCCGAGGTCATGTTTTATAACAACTTATTCACAGCCATAGTGAAAGCCAGAGCCAGTATGGCTGGTGTAGTTTAAGAGTCTGCACTACATTACAGTCCTGAATCAGGCAGGCAGTCCTATCTCTCAGTCTCACAGAACTCTCTCACTCTCCTTTATAAGATGGGATCTACATCACTTAGTATGATGTTCTCTACCTCAAAAGGTGAATCATGGTATGCACTCACTAATAAGTGGATATTAACCTAGAAAACTGGAATACCCAAAACATAATCCACACATCAAATGAGGTACAAGAAGAACGGAGGAGTGGCCCCTTGTTCTGAAAAGACTCAGGGAAGCAGTACAGAGCAAAATCAGAACAGGGAAGTGGGAAGGGTTGGGTGGGAAAACAGGGGGAGGGAAGGGGACTGATGGGACTTTCGGGGAGTGGGGGTCCAGAAAAGGGGAAATCATTTGAAATGTAAATAAATATATCAATAAAAGAAAAAGATGGGATCTACAGTAACCTATCACAAATAGTTCTTAAGAGAACTCTTTGAGAAATGTAACAAATATACTCTAAAGCTCAGCAGAGTCTATTCCGGAGACCTTTCTTTTTTTATTAATTATTTTATTTACATTCCAAAAGTTGCCTCCCTTCCTGGTCTGCCCTCCTTGAGTTCTTCTACCCCTTCTCCTACCTTTGAGAGGGAGCTCTCCCACCCACCTACACCTACTTCACACACACACACACACACACACACACACACACTATCCCTCTTATCTGGGCTATCAAGTTCCCACAAGATTAAGCACATCCTCTCCCACTGAGGCCAGACAAGGCAGTCCTCTTCTACACATGTGCCCGAGGCCATGAACCAGCCCGGGTATGCTCTTATGGTTGATTGCTTAGTCTCTGGAAGCTCTAAGGAGTCCGGGTTAGTTGACACTGTTGCTCTTCCTATGGGTCACAGTCTCCCTTAGCTCCTTCAGTCCTTCCCCTAACTCTTCCATAGGGGTCCCTGGCCTCAATCCAATGGTTGGCTGTAAGTACCTGCATTTGTCTTAGTCAGGCGCTGGTAGAGCTTTCTTTCTTAAGATTTACTTATTCTAGAAAAGCTGTTGCTCTTAGAATAACACAAGAGGGCTAGACAGATGGCTAAGCAATTAAGCACACTGGCTGTTCTTCCAGAGGAACCAAGCTGAATTATCACTCATATAGCAGCTAATAGCTACCTGTAATTCCAGTTCCTCATGGATCGAGTGCCTCCATCTGGCCTCTGTAGCCAGATGCACATGTAGTTCATAGGCACATGTAGAGACAAAACATCCATACATTTAAAATAAAAATAAATAAATCTTTAGAGCAATTTTTAAAAAGCATTCCTGTCTAATTTTGACTACATTGTTTTCTTGTTTAGAAGTCAAATATTTAGTGGGAAATACCTTTAATTGGCACATTGTTTTTTGTGGATGTTAGATGAATATCTCGTTTGTTTTTTGTTTGTCTGTCTGCATGCTTCCTTGCTTTGTAACTCATGTCTGTTTGTTTGGTCAAATGATTGGTTGGTTGTTTCTAAAAGAGAGAATTTGGTAGCCCAAATGTAAAGGTTTCAAGATGATCTATTTGCAATAGGAATTCTAGTTACCCATTGTATTGAATCTCCATTCCTATTTTGGTGACATGTTTTTATATAGTTCAAGTATATCCCCTAAGTATAGAAGTTTGGTCCTCAGTGTGATAATATTATATATTTTTTAATTGAAAATAAAGTTTTTCATACAATATACTCTGATCATGATTACCCTGTGCAACTCCTCTCATATCCTCCCCAACGCCTCAAACACCCAACTCTACACAATTTCTTGCTCTTTAGAAAACAAAAAGGCACAAGAAAAGAAAAAGAAAAAAAGAAAAGGCACAAGAAGCACACACATACACAAGCAAAATCCATAAAAACACAAAATAGGAAATTATGATACACAAGGAAAAGACTAATAAGACAAAAAAAGTAGAAACAAAGCCATATGAGACAAATAATCTACAAAAACACCATTGAGTTAATTTTGTGCTGGCCATCTACTGCTGGGTATTGGGGCCTACTCTTGAGTGTAGTTAATATACCTAGTGAGATTCCACTGGAGAAAACTAATATTTCCTTTGGGAGTAATTGGAGATAGCTTCTTGGTTAGGAATGGGAGCTTGTATCCACCTTCTTCTCTCAGTAATGGGGCCCTGTCTGGTTTGGAACTGTGCAGACCCTGTGCATGCTGCCACAGTCTCTGTAAGGTTCATATGTGTTTTGGTTCTCTTGTGTCTGGAAGACAGTGTTTCTTCAGAGTAATCTACTCATCAGTCCCAGTTCTTACGATCTTTCTACCTCCTCTTCAACATCACTCTCTGATCATTGTGAGGAGGGATTTGATGAAAACACACTCACGTAGTGGTGATATTATTAAGAAGTGGTAAGACATTTATGAGATGGGGCTCAACACTAAGGAATGAATACAGTAAGTTGGAAGAGGAAAAAAAAAACCCTGGGCTCAGCTGCCTTTCCATGGAGTCAAGATAAGAACACCAAGAGAAAGCCAGACATAAAGTCAACATTCAGATTTTAATATTTGGGTAATATACTAGATAATGAATATATTGAGGAATATTTTTGTACAAGTATTTATTCATTCATGTTTGGTATTTGATATCTAATTAGCTCTAAAATAATTTTCCTAAAATAATTTTCCTAAAATAAGCCTGGAGACCCTTAACTCTGCAGAATATCAAGGCTGTGCTTCTAAAATTATACCTTCTCCAACATAGCTTAGGAAAAATATGAAGCAACAATGAGGACAATGTGGCAGGAACCCTCATCAGAACTCATTTCACAACATGTCCCTGAATATCAAGATTGAGCTTCCAGTGAGTTAATTCTAAACATGTACTCTAATCTTCACTACAATATCCACACTGTTCCTCCTCCAAAGTTTTATGTTCCTATCCAAGCTCTGTTATCTCCATTATTCTCTCTCTCTCTCTCTCTCTCTCTCTCTCTCTCTCTCTCTCTCTCTCTCTCTCTCTCTCTTCCTGCTGCATCACATGTTATCTCTTATAGGGCATCTTTCTTAATCCATCTGCTTTCATACCATCCTAAATCCACTAGAGCAATATTCAGAAGATACCCAAGGAACTCACTATTCAAACCGTACATAGTCACATAAAGGCTTAGATGCTGAGTGACTCTGAGCTTAAATTTTGGACCTTGTTGAACACCAGGCTGGTCCATGCCTACTCAAATAATAAAAAACTGTGGTGATACCTAAGTATAACATAAATGTTCCAGTCCTTTTCTGTACCTGTCATGAGAAACCAATGGGATAGTATCTAGCAAATTTTGCCTCCTGATGATGTGGACCAAATGTATTCTCTTCTCCTTGACCTTTTGAACATGAGTAAACCATAGCATTTATCTCTCCCACCCCTCCCTCTTCTCCCTTCCTTTTCTGTCTCCCATTATCTTATGATGGAAGCTATGCTCTATTATAAGTATGCTTATGTGACCAGAAACACAACCAGCAATCTTCAAAGAACAATGCAAGCAAGCAGGAAATGCATCCCCATTCAGCAAACTGTGAATGACAGCACAGCACTGGCTAAAAGTCTAAATCATGCCCTACAAGAAACTAAGCTTGAGCTAGGAACACTCAGCTAAGCTGTACCATATTTCATGTTCATTCTTGCTTTTATTTCACCTTTATTTTTCATTTTTAAAGATTGAACACAAGGCCACACACTTATTAGGAAAGTATTTGCCTCCTATCTGAATTCTTAACCCATAAAAATATATAACTTGTTCTTTATTTTAAGCTCTAGGTACTGAATAATTTATTTCACAGCAGTAAATGACTAATATAAAAGCAAATCAAAAACGTCTTCCAGGTTTCTATTTTGGGAAGATAATATATCTATTCCCCCAATAACTATCCCTCCGGCCATTAGAGAGCACTTTGGGGCATGTTATTCTTCAACAGCCTAGTATTTTTATCCAATACATCAAGGTATAGAATTAAGTTTAGAACCTAATGAAATCATGGATTTTTTTTTTCTTTAATAGATTCTAAGAACTGGGGGATGAGGGAGTTTGCTGTGAGATTGTGTCTTCTAATAATGTCAGAAGCTAAACCCAGAGGTTAATGTCAAAAGTCTTACCACCATCGTTGCCCAAGCATGAGCTAAACAAGAACAACACCAATGGACATACCAAAGTGGCTGGAGAAAGGCCCATAAGCTTCAGCCTTACACAAAGAACTATAGGCAACTGAGGAAAGCTGGCAGCAGGAAAAGTGCTGTTCCCCAGGGAAGAGCACAACAATTGGTTGTCCAGTGGCAAATGGTCAGCTTTGAAAACATACATGCAAGTAACATTATAAGGACTGAGCTGATTTTATTTGGGAATATAGATATAGATTCCATGAAATAATAATTAATGAGAAAGAAGCCATGAATTTGAAGGAGAGTGGGGAGGGTATGTATGGTGTGGAGGGTGGAGGCAGGAAAAGGAGGAAAATGTTGTAATTACATTATAATCTCAAAAATAAAAGAAATTATATGAAAATTCATATTTCAAATATGGCCTTCCTATTAAAATATAATTCTTAAGTTGTGATAATCACTCGTATTTAGTATTCATATAATTCTACTCCCTGAGAACAACTTCAGATAAAAGTAATTCATATTAATAAGATTATACAATGAGAAGAATAAAAATATATTTCAATCCTATCCAAATGCCTTAAAAGAGCTGGAAATAAAGCATGTTATAAAGCCAGGAAATTTGCAAAGGAATAATTTGCAGGCATTCAGTGACATTTTAGCATTTTTTCACCTATGCATTGTGTTCTCTCACAAACCACAGCATGACCATCACCAGTGAGTGGCTCCAGTTGCTGAAAAGCTGGGGGGCCAGCCCTGTAGGAAAGGTACCTGTGGTGACTTTTAACTCTCAAAGGTCACAGCTGCAGCTGAGAGAAGCAACGCTTTGTCACTAACAGTGATGCTATCGATATTTCATCAAAGTCCGGCAAGGCTTCCCTCTGTGTCTGAATAACTGGTTGGTTTGGTTTGATATTATGTCAGGTCACTTCAGCACTCAAATTCCTATAATTAACCAACAAATTATCTTGATAAAATCAACATCAAAATCATGTACTATATATCTATCTGCTGGGCTCAGTGCAACTGGGGAGAAGAAGAAAAAGGTAAGAATAAACCTCTAAAACCTTTTTCAGATTCAGAAACTCTACAATCTTCAGAAAAGGGTCAGAAATGGTTGCTCAAGTATAGCCCATTCCACCCTCCCATGAAAAAGGTGTATGCTAGAAACTATATTACTTTTCTACTTGCTGGACAAAATATCTGACAACTTAAGGATCTAAGGGCTTATTTTGGCCCAAAGTTTCAGAGTAGAATCCATAGTAGTAAAGAGGCCACAATGTAAGGAACCTGTAGCTGGTCTCATTACACCCACAGTCAGGAAGTAAAGGAAGATAAATAAATAGTCCTCAGCTCACTTTCTCCTCTTTATGCAACCAGGGTACCAGCCCATGAAATAGTGCCACCCCCATTAAGGATGAATCTTCCCACTTCAATTAACCTAATCTAGAAAACTCTCTTATGGACATTCCCAGTGGTTTGTCTCCTAGGTTCCACCAAGATGATAATATTATCCATCACAGAAAGCTAACTTATACTCTACCTAAAGCCCATCAGTTGGCTAGACTGGCTTGCCACCTACCCTCTAGGGTCCTCTTGTCTCCAACTCCCAAGATAAATTACAGGGCAATGCAACCACACTCAGTCTTATCTATGGTCTGGGGATCCAAATTCAGGTCTTCGCGCAAACACTTTCCTAGAAGAGGTATCTCTCAAAGTCAAAAAGTTTTTTCCCAATCCTGATTTTTATCAGGATTGAGTTATCAATGCATCTCTAACCTAATCACTACATCTTAGAGGAGCAGTGTTCTCACCAGCTAATCTGGTTTAAACACCCCACCCTTCGAAGGGCAGTCTTCCCATGAAAGGTACTTGCTCTGAGGCTACAAGAAAAATTATTCTTAAACAGAAATCAGTATTCTCTCACTAGCAAAAGAAAAGTAATTGGTTGAGAGAATGGACGGATGACTAAGTAGAAAACAGAGGCCATTAAGGCAATCAAACTACTCTGACAATAATATAATCATAGACATATATTGTTATAAAATTTTCCAAAGCCATAAAACATATGAACTCTGAATGAGTCCTAATGTAAACTGTGAGTGTTGGGTCATGTTGTCATCGTAGGCTTATCATTCCTAAAAAATATTTCAGTGTGACAAGAAATGTTAATAATAGAACAAGGGGAGTCGGCAGCGGCGGCGGCAGCAGCAGCAGCAGCAGCAGCAGCGGCTGGTCCAGAGGAAGGGCCATCAGCAGTAGAACCAAGCGGACAGGGTCCAGGCAGACCCGGCGCCCACGACCACTGGCCATCGCTGGCCAGCCAGGCTGCAAGCAGCGGCGGATTTACGGTGCCTTTCACCACACAGAAGCCACATCAGAACTCTGCCTCCCGCCAGTCAGTTACAAGGGCTCCATATTGGTTCTCGGTCGCCAGAGAAATCAGACTGAGGTATGCAAATATAACCCGAGACCAACATCGCGGGGGTCTAAGCCCGACGGGCGTTGGCCTGCACCCAGGCCCTGGGCTGATCGGGGGTCCACCGGGGTGCAAACCTGGCCAGGAGGTTTTTTTCCTCCCGGGCTGGCGCGCACACCACCACCATTTTGCCTAAGGGAAGCCAGGGAGACCTAGCAGGCAAAACCAAACCGGCTAACAGGCATAGCCCGAGGCGGACATAGCAGGGGTCTCAGACGGTCAGGCCCTGGACTGCCCCCAGGTCCTGGGCTGCTCGGCGGGCCATCTGTGTGCCGACCCAGCCAGGAGGTTGTTTGCCTGGGCCGGCGCGCACCGCCGCCATTTTGCCTACGGGAAGCCAGAGAGACCTAGCAGACAAAACCAAACCAGCTAACAGGCATAGCCCGAGGCGGACATAGCAGGGGTCTCAGACGGTCAGGCCCTGGACTGCCCCCAGGCCCAGGACTGCTCGGTGGGCCATCTGTGTGCCGACCCGGCCAGGAGGTTGTTTATCGGGGCCGTTTGCGTACCACCACCATTTTGCCTAAGGGAAGCCAGAGAGACCTAGCAGGCAAAACCAAACCGGCTAACAGGCATAGCCCGAGGCGGACATAGCAGGGGTATCAGACGGTCAGACCCTGTACTGCCCCCAGGTCCAGGGCTGCTTGGTGGGCCATCTGTGTGCCGACCCAGCCAGGAGCTTGTTTGCCCAGGCCAGTGCGCACCACCGCCATTTTGCCTACGGGAAGCCAGAGAGACTAGCAGACAAAACCAAACCAGCTAACAGGCATAGCCCAAGGCGGACATAGCAGGGGTCTCAGACCGTCAGGCCCTGGACTGCCCCCAGGCCCTGGGCTGCTCGGTGGGCCATCTGTGTGCCGACCCGGCCAGGAGGTTGTTTATCCGGGCCAGTTTGCACACCACCACCATTTTGCCTACGGGAAGCCAGAGAGATCTAGCAGGCAAAACCAAACCAGCTAACAGGCATAGCCCGAGGCGGACATAGCAGGGGTCTCAGACGGTCAGGCCCTGGACTGCCCCCAGGCCCTGGGCTGCTCGTTGGGCCATCTGTGTGCTGACCCAGCCAGGAGGTTGTTAGCCCAGCAGACTCTCCCAGCACTCTCAGGGAACTCGCGCAGGCCACCATCCTAGCCACCTGACACACCCAATTAACACCCACAGATGAGGGGAACTTTGCACCGACATTGGCCTGCCAGGCTTTTGCCTAGACTCAGGGCCTGAGCAGCTAGGCTAGCCTTGTGTGCACCAACCCGGTTGGGAGTTCTGCTGCCCAGATCAGCCTGGGCGGCAGCACCACATCTCCAAGTCCTGCAAGTGGCTAGCTGGGTTTCCGGGCGGCCAGCTGGGAGAAGTCAGTGTGCTCCAGTGAATCCAGCGGGCCCCAGCGGGAGCCTTCGGGTGCCTGCTTTGGGATCTGAACAGCCTGGGCAGCAGCACCCTGTCTACAAGCAGTGCAGGAGGTAAGCTGTGCACCAGAGGCCAACTGGGAAGGGGCAGCTTTCACTAGTGAGTCCAGCACTGAAAAGACAAACTAACACCAGTGAGAACTAGATGGCAAAAGGCAAACGCAGGAACGTCACTTACAGAAATCAAGGCAATATGGCAACATCTGAACCCAATTCTCCTCTACCAACATGTCCTGGATACCCCATCACACCAGTAAAACAAGATTTGGATTTAAAATCACTGGTCATGATGCTGGTACAGGAACACATGAAGGACATACTTAAAGAAATTCAGGAGAAAATGGATCAAAAGTTAGAAGCCCTTGCAAGGGAAACACAAAAATTATTGAAAGAAATCCAGGAGAATACAAAAGCCAACAAGGAGGAAATGCAAAAAACACTTAAAGAAATACAGGAGAACTTTGGTCAACAGGCTGAGGTCATAAAAGACGAAACACAAAAATCTCTTAAAGAAATACAGGAGAACTTTGGTCAACAGGCTGAGCTCATGAAAGAGGAAATACAAAAATCTCTTAAAGAATTACAGGAAAACACAAACATGCAAGTGAAGGAGCTAAGCAAAACCATCCAGGATCTAAAATCAGAAGTAGAAACAACTTAGAAAACTCAAAGGGAGACAACTTTGGAGATAGAAAGCCTTGGGAAGAAATCAGGGGACAGAGATGCAAATATCAACAACAGAATACAAGAGATAGAAGAAAGAATCTCAGATGCTGAAGACTCCATAGAAACCATGGACTCAACAGTTAAAGAAAATGCAAAATGCAAAAAGCTTGTAACCCAAAATATCCAGGAAATCCAGGACACAATGAGAAGACCAAACCTAAGGATTATAAGCATAGATGAGAGTGAAGATTTACAACTTAAAGGGCCAGCAATTATCTTCAATAAAATTATGGAAGAAAACTTCCCTAACCTAAAGAGAGAGATGCCCATGAATATACAAGAAGCCTACAGAACTCCAAACAGACTGGACCAGAACAGAAATACTTCCCGTCACATAATAATCAAAACAACAAATGTTCTAAACAAAGAAAGAATACTAAAGGCAGTAAGAGAAAAAGGCCAAGTAACATATAAAGGAAGACCTATCAGAATCACAGCAGACTTTTCACCTGAGACTATGAAGGCTAGAAGGTCCTGGGCAGATCTCATGCAGACTCTAAGAGAACACAAATGCCAACCAAAACTACTATATCCAGCAAAACTCTCAATCACCATAGATGGAGAAACTAAGATATTTCATGACAAAACCAAGTTTACCCAATATCTATCCACAAACCCGGCCCTAAAAAGGATAATAGGAGGACAACACCAATACAAGGAGGGAAACTTCACCCTGGAAAAAGCAAGATAGTAACCTTTCATCAAACCCAAAAGAAGTTAAGCATTCAAATTTAAAAAATAACGTCAAAAATGATAGGAAGTAACAATCACTATTCCTTAATATCTCTTAACATCAATGGACTTAATGCCCCAATAAAAAGACACAGACTAACTGAATGGATATGTAAACAGGACCCTACATTTTGCTGCTTACAGGAAACACACCTCAGGGTCAAAGACAAACACTACCTTACAGTAAAAGGCTGGAAGACAATTTTACAAGCAAATGGTCTCAGGAAACAAGCTGGAGTAGCTATTTTAATATCAGATAAAATTGACTTTCCACCCAAAGTCATCAAAAGAGACCCTGAGGGACACTTCTTGCTGGTCAAAGGAAAAATACAAAAAGAAGAACTGTCAATCCTGAACATCTATGCCCCAAATGCAAGGGCACCCTCTTTCGTAAAAGAAACTTTATTAAAACTAAAAGCACACATTGCACCTAACACAATAATTGTGGGTGACTTCAACACTGCACTTTCCTCAATGGACCGATCAGGAAAACAGAAACTAAACAGGGACACAATGAAACTAATTGAAGCTTTGGACCAATTAGATTTAACAGATATATATAGAACATTCTATCCTAAAACAAAAGAATACACCTTTTTCTCAGCACCTCATGGTACCTTCTCCAAAATCGACCATATAATTGGTCACAAGACAGACCTCAACAAATATAAGAAGATAGAACTAATCCCATGCCTCCTATCTGATCACTATGGAGTAAAAGTGGTCTTCAATAGCAACAGAAACAACAGAAAACCCACATACACGTGGAAACTGAACAATACTCTACTCAATGATACCTTGGTCAAGGAAGAAATAAAGAAAGAAATTAAAGACTTTTTAGAACACAATGAAAATGAAAACACAACATACCCAAATCTATGGGACACAATGAAAGCAGTGCTAAGAGGAAAACTCATAGCCCTGAGGGCCTCCAAAAAGAAAATGGAGAGAGCATACATTACCAGCTTAATGACACACCTGAAAGCCCTAGAACAAAAAGAAGCTATTTCGCCCAGGAGGAGTAGAAGGCAGGAAATCATCAAACTCAGGGCCGAAATCAATCAAGTAGAAACAAAGAGAACCATACAAAAAATCAACAAAACCAGGAGCTGGTTCTTTGAGAAAATCAACAAGATAGATAAACCCTTAGCCAGACTGATCAAAGGGCACAGAGAAAGTATCCAAATTAACAAACTTAGAAATGAAAAGGGAGATATAACAACGGAAACTGAGGAAATCCAAAAAATCATCAGATCCTACTACAAGAGCCTGTACTCAACACAACTGGAGAATCTGGAGGAAATGGACAATTTCCTTGACAGATACCAAATACCAAAATTAAATCAGGACCAACTAGATCATCTAAACAGTCCCATAATGCCTAAAGAAATAGAAGGAGTCATAGAAAGTCTTCCAACCAAAAAAAGCACAGGACCAGATGGCTTCAGTGCAGAATTCTACCAGACCTTCAAAGAAGAGTTAACACCAATACTCTTCAAACTATTCCACAAAATAGAAACAGAAGGAACACTACCCAGTTCCTTCTACGAAGCCACAATTACGCTGATACCAAAGCCACAAAAAGATCCAACAAAGAAAGAGAACTTCAGACCAATTTCCCTTATGAACATAGATGCAAAAATACTCAATAAAATTCTTGCCAACCGAATCCAAGAACACATCAAAAACGATCATCCACCATGATCAAGTAGGCTTTATCCCGGGAATGCAGGGTTGGTTCAATATACGGAAATCCATCAATACAATCCACTACATAAACAAACTCAAAGAACAAAACCACATGGTCATTTCATTGGATGCTGAAAAAGCATTTGACAAAATTCAGCATCCCTTCATGCTTAAAGTCTTGGAGAGAACAGGAATTCAAGGCCCATACCTAAACATAGTAAAAGCAATATACAGCAAACCGGTAGCCAGCATCAAACTAAATGGAGAGAAACTTGAAGCAATCCCACTGAAATCAGGGACCAGACAAGGCTGCCCCCTTTCTCCTTATCTTTTCAATATTGTACTTGAGGTACTAGCTCGGGCAATTCGACAACATAAGGAAGTCAAAGGGATACAAATTGGAAAGGAAGAAGTCAAACTATCATTATTTGCAGACGACATGATCGTCTACCTAAGTGACCCAAAGAACTCCACTAGAGAGCTCCTACAGCTGATAAACAACTTCAGCAAAGTGGCAGGTTATAAAATCAACTCAAGCAAATCAGTGGCCTTCCTATACTCAAAGGATAAGCAGGCTGAGAAAGAAATTAGGGAAATGACCCCCTTCACAATAGCCTCAAACAGTATAAAGTATCTTGGGGTGACTCTTACCAAACATGTGAAAGATCTGTATGACAAGAACTTCAAGACTCTGAAGAAGGAAATGGAAGAAGACCTCAAAAAATGGGAAAACCTCCCATGCTCATGGATCGGTAGAATCAATATAGTTAAAATGGCCATTTTGCCTAAAGCACTATACAGATTCAATGCAATACCCATCAAAATCCCAACTCAATTCTTCACAGAGTTAGAAAGAGCAATTATCAAATTCATCTGGAACAACAAAAAACCCAGGATAGCTAAAACTATTCTCAGCAACAAAAGAAAATCTGGGGGAATCAGTATCCCTGATCTCAAGCAATACTACAGAGCAATAGTGTTAAAAACTGCATGGTATTGGTACAGTGACAGACAGGAGGATCAATGGAACAGGATTGAAGATCCAGAAATGAACCCACACACCTATGGCCACTTGATCCTCGACAAAGAGGCTGAAAACATCCAATGGAAAAAAGATAGCCTTTTCAACAAATGGTGCTGGTTCAACTGGAGGTCAGCATGCAGAAGAATGCGAATTGATCCATCCTTGTCTCCTTGTACTAAGCTCAAATCCAAATGGATCAAGGACCTCCACATAAAGCCAGACACTCTGAAGCTAATAGAAAAGAAACTGGGGAAGACCCTTGAGGACATCGGTACAGGGAGAAAGTTTCTGAACAGAACACCAATAGTGTATGCTCTAAGAGCAAGAATTGACAAATGGGACCTCATAAAATTACAAAGTTTCTGTAAGGCAAAGGACACCATCAAGAGGACAAATCGGCAATCAACAAATTGGGAAAAGATCTTCACCAATCCTACATCAGATAGAGGGCTAATATCCAATATATATAAAGAACTCAAGAAGTTAGACTCCAGAAAACCAAACAACCCTATTAAAAAATGGGGTACAGAGTTAAACAAAGAATTCTCACCTGAAGAACTTCGGATGGCGGAGAAGCATCTTAAAAAATGCTCAACTTCATTAGTCATTAGGGAAATGCAAATCAAAACAACCCTAAGATTTCATCTTACACCAGTCAGAATGGCTAAGATTAAAAATTCAGGAGACAGCAGGTGTTGGAGAGGGTGTGGAGAAAGAGGAACAGTCCTCCACTGCTGGTGGGGTTGCAAATTGGTACAACCACTCTGGAAATCAGTCTGGCGGTTCCTCCGAAAACTGGGCACCTCACTTCCAGAAGATCCTGCTATACCACTCCTGGGCATATACCCAGAAGACTCCCCACCATGTAATAAAGATACATGTTCTACTATGTTCATAGCAGCCCTATTTATAATTGCCAGATGCTGGAAAGAACCCAGGTATCCCTCAACAGAAGAGTGGATGCAAAAAATGTGGTATATCTACACAATGGAGTACTATTCAGCCATTAGAAACAATGAATTCATGAAATTCTTAGGCAAATGGATGGAGCTAGAGAATATCATACTCAGTGAGGTAACCCAGACTCAAAAGGTGAATCATGGTATGCACTCACTAATAAATGGATATTAACCTAGAAAACTGGAATACCCAAAACATAATCCACACATCAAATGAGGTACAAGAAGAAAGGAGGAGTGGCCCCTGGTTCTGGAAAGACTCAGTGAAACAGTATTCAGCAAAACCAGAACAGGGAAGTGGGAAGGGGTGGATGGGAGGACAGGGGAAGAGAAGGGGGCTTATGGGACTTTCGGGGAGTGGGGGGGCTAGAAAAGGGGAAATCATTTGAAATGTAAATAAATTATATCGAATAAAAAAAATTAAAAAAAAATAATAGAACAAGGGAGTTACTTGGAAAATCTCTGTATATTTGTACATGGGTCTAAAATTGATGTTTAAAAAATTCTATTAAAAAATAAAATAATAGTAGTGATAAGCATCCATCCCAGTGTAGGAACACAGCACAAGATCAGACATCAAATCCTTTTAAATTCTAAAGTCAGATTATATTTGTCTATTTTATTGTAATATTAAATGGTATCTATCCAATGAGAGAAATGAGAAATGAAGAGCCTCAATGATTTCAAAATCAGAATGTAACATTTCCCAAGAACTTCCTTAACTGCCACCTATATCCTACAAAACACTGGAAACCTCCTAATGCATTCCATTTTCATGCACTCGTAGTCCTTTGGTGGAATGTGTAGATAATCATTGAGAACCGGAAATATGTAAGCAATGACAAGATTGTGAAGAGTGTACTAGATCATGGATAAACATCGCTACCACAGTAACTAAGCCAGAAGAATTAGAATTACTTCCTTGCTATAGCATCTACCCATAAATTTCCCAGAATTTGAAGAATCTGACTGCAGGACCTCAGATTCAGATTGCTCTCTTTGGTTACCAATGTAAAAAAACATTGAAATTACTATTAGCAAGACCTTGGTTAAAATCTTACCATACTAATTATGTATTCATTAAGTCCTTTTGCTAAGATAATGATGCCCGCTCCCCACGCTCATGTGACTCAGACAACAATACACACGGCACCATCCTGGTAACAAAGGTAATCAGCAGTGAGTCTACACTGTGCTCCAAAACAACTAAGGACCAAAAATCCTAGGCACAATCCACTAATTATTCAAAAACTGGTAAAGCGGATATTTGAAGTCCCAACACTGGAGACACTGTCTTAGTTAGAATCCCAGTGCCACTGTTTACTAACTACACAAATTACTTCAATTTTATAAGTTATATGCATTTTAATGTTATTTGTACATTATCCTGATGTAGAATGACTGTGATAATTACAGCCCCCAGCTGATAGAATTTTTATGAGAATTATATGAGTTCAGTAGAGATAAGATACTTGGAACACTACCTGACACAAAATCTGCACACGATAAATGTTTACTCTTATTTTTTGTTTACTCTGTACTGATTTGTTAAGAAAATGAACTCTAACATATGTCAGGTACTAGACTAGGGTAGACGTGTGTAAGTCTTTTTCATAGACAAGCTCAATGCACAAACACACACATATTCTTTTTGACGTTGGAAAATAAAATGAAGCTGCAATCACAATAATCGAAGTGTGAACAAATGCAATGAGCAGCCAGAAGAGGGAGCCTTGCACTGAAGAAAGATTTCATGTCGAAGAAATACTTAAAGTCATGGAGACAAGAAGGGCAAGGGAAAATTAGGCAAGGATATAGGATTATACAGAGGTTAAAGTAAGTATATCGTAGACTCTGTGCAAAATAAAAAAAAAATGATACAGTTTCTTTGACATAAAGGTTTACACACAAAACAACAACAACAAATAGCCACACCAAAAAAAAAAAAAAAAATCCTGTGTTGAGCAGGATTTACAAACACAATTAGATCTGGTGCAGTGGTACACACCTTTAATCTCAGCACTCTAGAGGCAAGGGCAAAGGCAGGGTGATTTCTATAAGTTTAAAGCCAGTCAGAGCTACATCTTGAGACCCTGTCTGAGAAAAGAGAAAAAAGCAAGGGGCACACCAGTCAGAATGGCTAAGATTAAAAACTCAGGAGACAGCAGGTGTTGGCGAGCATGTGGAGAAAGAGGAACACTCCTCCACTGCTGGTGGGGTTGCAAATTGATACAACCTCTCTGGAAATCAGTCTGGCAGTTCCTCAGAAAACTGGGTACCTCACTTCCAGAAGATCCTGCTATACCACTCCTGGGCATATACCCAGAGTATTCCCCAACATGTAATAAGTATATATGCTCCACTATGTTCATAGCAGCCCTATTTATAATAGCCAGAAGCTGGAAAGAACCCAGGTATCCCTCAACAGAAGAGTGGATGAAAAAAAATGTGGTATATATACACAATGGAGTACTATTCAGCCATTAGAAACAATGAATTCATGAAATTCTTAGGCAAATGGATGGAGCTGGAGAACATCATACTAAGTGAGGTAACCCAGTCTCAAAAGATCAATCATGGTATGCACTCACTAATAAGTGGATATTAGCCTGGAAAACTGGAATACCCAAAACATAATCCACACATCAAATGATGTCCAAGAAGAACAGAGGAGTGGCCCCTGGTTCTGGAAAGACTCAGTGAAGCAGTATAGGGCAAAACCAGAACAGGGAAGTGGGAAGGGGTGGGTGGGAGAACAGTGGGAGGGAAGGGGGCTTATGGGACTTTCGGGGAGTGGGGGGGCCAGAAAAGGGGAAATCATTTGAAATGTAAATAAATATATTAATAAATTTAAAAAAAAGAAAAAAAAAGAATATAGGACATTTCTCAACGGGAAACAGTACTACTTGAACAAGTTTGAGAACATGAGTTCAAATACCCGGTACTCACATAAAATCTGAGTCTATCTACCTACATACCCATAATCCCAGCACGGGGAACTGCAAAGACAGAGGATCACTATAGCTTATTGGCTGCTGGCCTAGCTCCAGGTTCACTTGATGAACCTGAAAAGGAATATGACACAGAGTACAGAAAAGACACTTGATATCCTATTACCTCCAAATATGTACACAGACATATATGTTTCCATGTGTACCACACATATATATATAAAACAAACAAACAAAGGAATGACAAATTTAAAGCAAGAAAGATAACAAGACAACAGCTACCTAGCGGTGAAAATGTACCAGTAACTGAAAATCAAGAGGGAAGAAGGGAAAGGAGAAGAGAGCAAAGATCAAACAAGGGACATGATAGAATTTGCTAGCAGTGTGGGCCAGAGGAAATTCTGGGAATGTAGAATGAGACATGGCGGGATCTGAATACTCAAAAAATTTATTAGATATATAAATGTGCCAGGTGGTGGTGGCACACACCTGTAATCCCAGCACTCTGGGAGGCAGAGGCAGGTGGGTTTCTGAGTTCAAGTCCAGCCTGGTCTACAGAGTGAGTTCCAGGACAGCCAGGGCTATACAGAGAAACCCTGTCTCTAAAAAAACCAAATCCAAAAAACAAAACAAAGCAAAAGAATATAAATGTGTAGACACATACACATGCTAAATGTATAAAGGGCCACAGCCCATCCAGGCCACAGAAGAAGTATGTGATTGATTCATAGGTTAAAATCATTTAATGCAGCACACCAACTTAACCAATGCTCCATATATATTCTCCCAGCAACCATTGAATGTGTGCAGCTCCTCAGAGATGGATAGGGACTGTGAGCTCTTCCTCTATTCATGAGTGAATATTGAGAGGACAACACCTTGTGCAGGTCTTATGCAAGTAATCACTGATGTTCTAGGCTCATGAGTGTAATAGTCACTCAGAAGACAGTGTTTCACAGGACGATTTCCCATCTTGTAGCCCAGAAGAGGGCATCAGAACCAACCCATTATAAATGGTTATGAGGCATCATTTGATTGCTGGGAAGTGAATTCAGGACCTCTGGGAGAGTACTCATGTCCTTTTTTCTCCCTGTTCTATGAAGAATGATACAGATGTCCTATGGACAATCAACAGCCACTTATTCTCAGCATTTTAACCACTGATGGATCCTACAACTAACCCTGGTCCATTAGGCATACAAATATAACCTCAAATGCTTTTCCTATAGTGCAATACTGTCTTTTCTTCCTTACTCCAGGATCTGCATGGAAAAGTCTAATGTTGTGAAATGGATAGTTGTTCATATATGTCTGCTGTGGAAGATGGTAGGTGAATACAGAATAAAAGACAATCATAACTAAAGTGGCCCTTTTGAATTTTATATCTGATGACCATGCTACACTTCACAGACATACTGCTCTTAATAATCGTGAAATCACAGGAACTTCACAACAACCCCACAGGACTGTTACTAAAGTCATAAATAGTGCTGGATGAGGAGGGAAGACAGGAGCATCACCACACAAGCAGATTAATTTAATTCAAGATAGGAGGATTATGGACATCTATTTGCCAGAAGAATTTAGTGAGAGCCACTGATCTTGTCAATCTACCTTCCTCTAACGATTCCTGCTCCTCTCTCCATGGGACCCTTCTTCAATCCCAAATAGTCCAAGAGAAAACAGTTTCACATTTAAGAAGATACAGCAGGCACTATAGCATGACTGTCAAGGTCATAGAATTTGCAACCAGATAGATTCTAGCCAGCCAGGGGAAGATTGGTTAAATCCATTAGCAATTCTATTCTTGTTTCTTCGTTTGTAAAATAAAATATAATAATAATAGTCACATTAGAACATTACTAGTAAGGGTAAATATTTATAAAGTACTTGCCAAATTGCCTACCAAAAGTAAGTGTTCAATAATAAAATCCATCATTCAGTCATATATTCAACAAATACTATTTTGAGTCAGGCACTGATCTGTGAAAACGGATACAGTATTTACCAAATCAAATATGGTGATGGTCCTCCTGAACTATAGCATTTAGTGGAACAAAGTGGCAATAATGAAATGCTGCCCAAAAAAGTGTTAATTGTGGATTACTCTCTGTGCAATAAAATAAAAAATTATCCAAAGAAATTAAAACCCTGGTGTCCAGGCATATTTTGTCTATGGAGACCAGGAAATAATTTAAATTTTAAGTTAACATCTTAAAAAAATGAATAGACCTTAACTATAGCAAAACATGAATGATGTCATTTTGTAGGAGAAAACATGTATTGTGGGCGCTAATGCTGTGGCTGAAACACTGAGGCTATGGAAGAACAGCACCTACAGGGCCATGATGGGCATCTGTGAGAGGTCACCAAGACATTTATAGATAGCTCACAAAATAGAACTCTTGCTACTTCTATGGAAAGTGGATGAAAAGAGAAAGAATAGAATTCATGTTGGATTTTGCAAAGTGGAGATCCAGGGTAGAGATAAGGATGACTTGAGCTAGAAAAGGAGTTATCAGTACATAGAGGAATCTGGGGTCTTAACAGAATCAATGAAACGATAGCTTATGTTCAATTTGAGTGATGAGGGAAAGAAAAGAAACAAGGAAACAGGTCAATTGGTGAACAAAATAATATATGAATATTTGTGTAACCAAATCGAAACTGAGATATCAGATGTGTGTGTGTGTGTGTGTGTGTGTGTGTGTGTGTGTGTGTGTTATTGGAGCTCAGAGAGGTCATAGACCTGTACTTAACAGGCATATAGATGGAAGGAATGAGATCCTGTACACTGAGGAAAGAGAAATTAATTTGAGAATTTCTTGTTAGTGACCAGGGCCATTTTTATTACTGTGGTGATTATTTTGATAGGGTTGGCCTGATTTGGCTTAGCTTGACTTAATATACTCACACAGAGTCTCATGTAGCTCAGGCTGGCATTGAACTCACTATGTAACAAAGAATAGCCTTGATCTCCTGATTCACCTGTCTCCCCCTCCAAAGCTCTGGGATTTCAAGCATCTTCTTTTTTAAGATATTTAAAAGCATCAGAACCAGCAAATTGATAAGGAAGTAGATGTAAGCCATGAAAAAGAGGGCAGAACATAAATATTTTAAAATAATACTAGGAAAGTATAAAGTAACAGAACCCGGGGGAGAGAGAGTTTGAAGAAGCCAATGTTTATTAAAAACTACTAAGAATTATGTAAATTGAATGTCATAAATCACAGGCCTATTTATTATTCAACAGCTTAAAATTGCACACCTTTCATCAAGACAAAAAATTCAAAGGCTTAAATGTTTGAATCATTTACCTAAGTTTATGCAGCCTGAAGGAGATGAACAGAATTGCAAACTCAAACCAAAAGCCTTTCGTATGGAGATTCTCTGGGCCTAAACTATCTTCCTTTGGGTTAGACTTTGCAGTTCCCCAGCAGGACATCCACTCATAAATACAAAAGTCATCTGATGCTGAAAACTAAGTAGCAACATCTATCTCCTCTTCCTAGTATCCACACATTATAAATAGAAGAAAATTGCCATCCACAGGTCACTAAGTGATAAAGAACTAACTGCCAAAAAGAGACATGGTGAAGAGGGCAAGAAGGTCAAAAGTAAGCCAGGAACTTAACTCAGTTGCAGCCGGGTTTTATCCTGAGCCTGCCCAGACAGGTGGCACGGTGATCTGGGAACTAGGAAACAACAATCACAGGTGCCTTGCAGAAGAGCTGCAACAAAATGCTGTGGAGAAAAATGTTAAATGTGAAGTAAACCTCTTCAAAGTACTTAATCAGAAACAAAGCCTTCTTCAACAGCAGAAAGTCATAGCTCTGAATTCAGCCCAATGACAGTTACTTAAATCCATCCTACCCCAACTTGCTAGGTCAAAGGGGAGAGGGAACTTTGAGTTTATGTCTCTCCCCACCCCATCTCGTAGCACAGATTTTATCTCAGGCTCACGATCTTTATCCCTATCCATGTCAGTCATCTCCTTAAATCTAAGGCTTGTAGATCACTTCCATGTATCAACTCTCCATTTGTACAGCTTTATTACACATAATGAGTTTATCTTTCATCCTCTTCTCCTTCCCTTCAGTCATTTCATGGCGTTTGAGACTCAAGTTCGCTCATCAGTACATTTTGCTTTGTGTTGAAGCTCTTCCAGCAGCATTTTCTTCGACTTCTTACTGAGACCTGGCCTCTCCTTGAGGACAATGTGACCATTACAAGCTCTATCTTCTTTTCCCACTCCTGACCTAGTAGACCTGGAACTGGGGTAGACACTTTTCTTTCTGCTTTGATAGTGAAACAAACTATGATCTTTCCTCTCCACATTATAAAACTAGATGTCTATTCATAGGCATTCCTAACCAACTCAAGCTGAGAAAATAGGAAGTCTCTCCTATAACCATACTGATTAGCATGGTAAGATATCTCTAAAGGTACAGTAAGTGGCATGCATGTATTAACAATAACCAACAGCAGTCTAATTGAACTCAAGGCTTGCTCAACAAGAGTGAAATCATGCTGCAACCTAACCAACTACCAAGTGCTGGTGAGATCATGTATCTCAGAGAAGAACCGGCTACTACCATTTTACTAACCTAGCTGCATTATAAATAAGTATCCTTATATCCATAGGTAAGTGTAGCTCCCAACCTTCACCAAAGAAGGTTCTCTTGCAACAGGCAAAGACTATTACAGAAAACCACAATGAGTAAAATGCAGAAAACAACTTGACCCCAGGGTACTCAACTCCAATGACTAGATTTACAACACAATTCCTGCACCTAAAACTCAGGGAATATCATGAAAGACATGGTGTAAAGACTGCAGGAGCTGTGGGATCAGGGACTCTGAGGTGAGATTATGCCTCCAAAAAATGATAAAGAAGCCATGATACCTTAAATATGACTACCTAAATAAGACCTGAACAAGGCCATCACCAATAGACATGCTGATGTCAAAGTGGGAAATTTCTTTGAGCTGTACCCCTAGACAAAGAACTATAGACAACTAAAGGATGCTGAGATTGTGAGTTGAGATAAATAGACTTCTCCCAAGGAGGGGCCCTAAGTGGTTGTCTAATACAAAGTGGTCAGACCTGAAATCATGTACATGATTGAACAGACTCAGAAAATATGTATAAATACATACATACATATATGGTGTATTTGCTATTTATCATTTAATTGATAAATATATATATGTGTATATGTGCATATATTGATATGACAATTTAAAAAGAGGAGGCCAGAAATTTGAGAGGAAGAAGATAGCAGAATCTGGAGGACATAGGAAAAAAATGGAGAAAGGTAAGAAAATGAAAGTAAATTATTAATTATATTTTAATATTTTAAAAAAGAGTTGGTGGCTTCTGGGTAAGGGAGAATTAGTTTTCTTTATGGGCATGACCAACTACATGCCAACTACAACATGTCATTTACTCTTAAATCAGTGTCCTCAAACACATGAATATGTGGGCAGAACAAATTTGATTCCATGAGTTATTTTAATAATAATAATAATAATAGAAAAGTTTAAAAAACACAAAGTTGGGAGTGGGTAAAGGATGAGGAGGGAGATCTAGGAAGAATAAGGGTCTAATATAATCAAAATATATTCAATACATGTATAAAATTCTCAAATTGATAAAATCATGTATTTATTAAAAATGGTTAACCCTGTTTGTTTTGTCACTTATTCCACCCCTTCTAAAGTTATGTCACTGCCCTTCGATTCTTAAAGACATTAGCTCCTGGGCCACTATTTCTAATGCAACCCATGTCACTGGCCTTAAAAGTCAATATACCCATTGCAATCTTTGCCCATGTGGGTCCTTTAGTGTTCCTTCCTCTTCACCAGTCTTGAAGTATGCTGGTCCTACTCCATACTTATTTATTTATTTATTTATTTATTTATTTATTTATTTATTTATCAATCAGAATAAATAATTTCAGTCTTTACAAAACCAGAAATTCACATATTATACTTTATCCATCACCTCTGAACTCATCTTAACCAATTCTTTGGTCCTTCAATTATTTATCCTATCACCTTGTCATGGTCTCATTTTACCTCATCTTCTTGATGTAGCTTTAATTACAGCTAAGTATGTTTTAATTTTTTAAAAAGAGTTGGTGGCTTCTGGAAAAGGGAGAGTCAGTTTTCTTTAAGGGTATAGCTCTCGACATGTCAACCACACTCAGATCGACGGCCCCAAACCCATGAATATGTCATCGTTACAATCCCTTGTCTCTCACTTGCTCTGTTATTACTTCACCATACCATGGTTCTAACTCAGTACATGGCTTCTTGGCAGTGTTACTCATTCAACAACAGGAAAACATGCTATGGTACTTTATCTTCTCATTACCCTCAAGGCCCCAAATGGTACCTGGCAATTATACTTCTCTACTTTTTTTTTTTTTACTCTTTTAGAAAATTATGCCAACCTGTCTCTTTCTCCTCAAACCTTCAACACTGCTGGTCCTGACTCATTCACATCTAAGGAATTTGATTCTTATTTCACAAATAACATTAAAAAGAACTTGTGCAACTTTCCTATGCCACAGCCACCTACCTACCTGACTCTGGTCCCTATCTTCCTACCATCCTTCCCACATCCATGTTCCTTTCAAGGACAAATCTTCTCTTTGTACACTAGATCTCACACTTCTTACCTTCTCAGGGATGTTAATCCCCTGACAATTTTCACCTCTCTCTCACACATCTTTAATTTTCCATTTCCACAAAATCACTTCTCTCATCATATGAATATGCCATTCTCTCTCTCTTAAAAAATAAGAGTTCTCTCCAGGCTTTTGCATCTCTTTTAGAAAAACTCACTAGACAAACTATCTGAACTCCTAAATCTTTGTTCTCCTCTAGCGTTCTCTCCTAAATCCAAATCCACGAGGTTTTTGTCTCTGGCTTTTCCAATATCACCTCTATCTGACAAATATCAATGGATGTTCTCAACCTTGATCTTGCTTCATCTTTATTAATACTTAATGCAGATGATGATTGCCTTTTCCTTTGGCCATTTTCATTATTTATCCCCTAGGACTCTATCCTTACCCTCTTCACCTATGACCTCTATGGCTATATTTTCTCAGCCTGATTTTTTTTTCTCTCTCAGAAATCCCTTGGGCTTAAATGAAAGAGACTTTTGGGATTCAGTCCTCAGATCTTTACTCCCGTGTTTGATTCTCATATATTTATTTAGATGCCCATGGTTTTTAAATTTATACACCTGGCTCTGCTCTCTACATTTAGCATAGATATTTACATCCAACCTACTGCTTTATATCTCTGCTTGAATTTCTAATAGGCATCTTAAACACATCTATTATAAGTCCTCTGATAGTTCCACTAAACCATGTGAGCACAGAACTTCCCATCTCAACTAATAGTGACTCCATATGTTTTGATACTAACATCAAAATAGATCATCCACAAGTCCTACTGTCATGAGTAATCCATCAACAGAACTCAGATCTATTTTCTTCATTCACTATATATTTGAGACATTCTATTCTAGAATTCTATTTTGCCTTAATTTTTATTGCTATCTCCATTATCAGAGCCAGGCTTGTCATCTCTCCTCCTTTTTACTGCAATATACTCCTAACTGGTTTCTCTCTGTCAACCCTTGACTTCTCATACTCTTCTAGAATATGGCCATGGTAAACAAAGGATGGTGCTAAAGACAGAGGATCATGGTAAAACAAAAGCCAGATTTTGTCTCCCTCTCCTTAAAATGCCCCAGTGACACTAAGCTAAGGTCTTCATCAAATGGCCCATGCTGCTATCATTCTCTCCCTAATCCCTTTCTTCTCAGTAACTGCTCCTGAAATCTTGACTTTCTGCCATTTATCCTAAGCCACACCTGCTTTGGGTTCTATGTCCTTGTCTTAGCTGTATTTACTCAGCCTGGAATTTTCTTCCAAAATTAGCCATTTTCAGTCTGTGACTTCTCTAGAGCTTTATTCAAATGTTGACTTCTTGATAAATCTGCCCCTGGACACCCAATCAAAAAGTCTTATTTTCACAAAAGCATTTCCTATTTCATCTTCACAGGACGTTGCTGTAACTTTCTACAAATTTTAGTTGTGCTAAAATCTTGCCTCTGTTGCATGACTATCATCCTAGCAGTCAACAGTAGAAGTTGAAAGAGTGAGTTCAAGGACAGCCTATGCTACATAGTGAGAACCTTAAATTTGATGAAACAGGAATTTATGCTTGTTTGTTTGTTTCTTTGTTTGACTGTCATTTCTCTACTATCTAAATTAGAGTTTTATACACAACAAATGCTTATGTGAACAAAGAAATAAATGAAGAAAGTACGTTAATAACAAATTTAGAAATCACCACTGGCTTACAAACTAAACAGTCTGTGTCCTAGTAAGAACTCAGCCCTCTTCTCTATGCCTGACCTTCCAAGCTTACCTGTCCAAATGAGGAGGGAAATTTTTCCACCTCTTCTTGGAAGAAGAGTCCCAAGGCTCCCATTCTTCTGAATCTTCTCATAAAACATTCATAATCCCCCATGAATTAAATTTCCCAGTACTTCTGACCTGTAATGTGGCCAGTCAGAACAATTTGAATGGAAAAAGAGCTGCTGACCATAAATAACAAGTGAGGACAGCCTCCTAATTTCCCAAGTAGCAATTAGCAATTCCAAACAGCAAAAGGGTTTTAGATAAATTAAGATGGCTGATCAGGGGCCATGGTATGAAGATTCTAAGCACAAAGAAGGCCACATCTTACCTTCACTCACAGAGCTATTGGGAAATAAAGGAGGCCCATTCATGGAAATTGTTTTTAATATAACTTTTCTCTTTGGAGCATAGTTACTTTAAAATTCAGTAATCTAAATGGTTTTAACTTTCTTATTTTTATGAATAGAATTTACACATCTGTTAAATATTAGATTACATATAAGACAATCTCTTCTTTCGAGCAATAAGCAAAAATGTAAAAACAATGCAATTTTAGCATGTATTAAAGAGCTACAATTAAGCCCTTTAATCCAGATACAATCCATATAGCTTTGATCATATAGCACCCAAATCATATAACATCTACATTATAACTGAGAATGCTGGGCTGATTTATATTTTGGTAGTTCTTAAGCTAATAAACTTCACAATGGGAATTTCAGTTCAACTTCTTTTGATACTACAGGTATTCAAATGTCAAATCACCTTCCATTACAATGAGCCAGACTTATCTCTTGTCTCCTAAAATTCAGATTCTCATGACAAAAAAATCACTCTAGCCTTTAGAAAACAATCCTTTATGACTTCAGAGAAGACTCAGTGGGTAAAGGATTTGTTGTACAAGCATGAGGACCTGAATTCAAATCTTAAATCCCACATAAAAATCTAGGCATGAATGGACCCTTGTGACACCAGAAGAACAATGAAGAAACAGAGACACAGATTCCAGGGACATAACGACCACCTGGTCTGGCCAAAACAGCAAATCCCAGGTGCAATGAGAAACTGTTTCAAAAAATGTGGTGGAAATTAGTAGGAAGAGAGTAGGATAGCCAATATTACTCTCTGTCATCATGCTGCATGGGCAAACATATACACAAACACATGCACACATGTGTATACAAAACAGACACATACTAAAAAAAAAAAATCTTATCCTTGAACTGGGTGTAGCAATTGCAGCATTTACGAAATGGGGGCATATGGGTCAAAAGTTTTGAGAACAGCATGGTATACATAGTGAGTTCCAGATCAGTCTGGGACACATAGAGATATCCTATCTCAATAACAACAGAAAACAAAAACTTACTGTTGTAATAGCAAATGCTTCCTAGGGAGAAATCAATTCTGAAAGCATTGGCTAAGAAACCTGTCTGTATGCAGAACTGAGTCACAGTTCTGTTGCAGGGGAGATAAGGAGGTTGATATAGAACAGAGGGAGTCCCAAGGAGAAAAGATTTTAGCTGGAAAAGGAGAGTTTTTAGAATGAACAGACACAATAATCTCTACTAGGAAAGATTCTGAAGTGTATTACCATTGCTACTGTCCAAAAGGACTTCAGCTGAACCCCAACAGGAAAACTCAATATGCAACTCCCACACATCTTACCTGTTTGGAATTGTCAAAGGAATGTGGAAAGAGAGCCCTTCCCTAAAGCTGTCCTCTACATGACTTAATGGGCTCCCTTTCCTTGCCCTAATACCTGAAATTCCTCCAGGCAGATAGTCAATGGGTTAATAACCTGTTTCCAAAAGAAAAAAAAGCCTTATGAAAATTACAGTCTATAAATCATGCCTCCCTCTGTATTGATTTACTTACTTGGCTCCTTCCTAACCTAGTTAAAAGCCAGCAACTGATGCACAAAGAGTATTGATGTGGAAAGGGGAAGGAGCAGAGGCAAGAAGATGTAATTCTAGAACCTTCAGCAGCACAACCCCCCCCCACCCCAGAGACATGTTCAAATGAAGCCCTTGGGATGATTCTACCGATGTGGGGGTCAGTAAGTGCTTAGACACAGGAAAGGAGAAGCTAATGGTGGGAGGAATGAGTAATTTAAAAGACAGAAATCCTAGTCAAACCAACTCAAGCAAATTAGGGAATTGATTGGACCCTGTCTCTGTTCCTGCAGAGTTACAGGAATGAAGATTGCGCCAGCATCTTCACACGGCATGAGTTCAGACCAGCACTCAATCCTTGATGCACTTGGTCTTGAGCAAGTGATTCCTCTGGGTCTTACTTAACTCATCTGGATAAAGACACAATGATAATAATCAAGCCTCCTTCACAGTTTCAGTGTGGGACTGAATTCTGTCCCACAAAATGGTATATAACACCCAGGGCCTTCTTAGGCATCTGTGTATATTTGGAAGTATGTACATTTACAAACACAGTTTATTAAGAAGTGAGCTTGGGGGCTGGTGAGATGGCTCAGTGGTTAAAAACACTGATTGCTCTCCCAAGGGCCTGAGTTCAAATCCCAGCAACCACATGGTGGCTCACAACCATCCGTAATGAGATTTGACGCCCTCTTCTGGTGTGTCTGAAAACAGCTACAGTGTACTTACATATAAAAATAAATAAATCTTTAAAAACAAAAAAGAAGAAGAAGTGAGCTTGGAGTGAAGGACTCCTTTGGCCCATATACCAACATGAGATCTGAGGAACTTGGAGTATAAGGGGTAAATATAATGCAATGACAGAAGCAAGTATACAATCCAGATGTCTTATGAGGAACTGAAGCTGCCAGAGCTATAACAGCAAGGAAGGATTCTGGTCTAATGAGTTCAGAGGGAGTAGTTCTAGATGATGAAACAAGGTACCTTGGACTAAGTACAGATTAAATAATAGAAATGCATTTTCTCACAGTTCTGTGGGTTATAAGGCCACATAAAGATTCAATGGAGTTAGTCTCTGGTGATAGATCTCTTACAGCTTTGCAGATGGATGAGGAAGAGAGTCCTCAGAGGTTTCTACTCATAGGGATATTAATCCTATTTGATAAGGACCTCATTTTTATATGCTTATATAACCTTGATCAGTTCCTTATTGGTTCTATTTCTAAACACAGAGTTAGAGCTTCTCCTAGAAGAGATCAGCTATTAAATGGAAATTACAATACTAAGCTTGGATTATCTCTGGTGTCAAGAAGACCCCAGAAGTCTCCAACACAACATAAGCTATTACCATTGTCCTTGGTTACCCACCATAACTACACAGTAAGATGCATTTTGCTAAAATTTCCATAATTTTAGCTATAAGATGCAGAGAAATGAAACTCAAAACAATAGGTAAATTTCCTGCTAGCTAGCTTCATAGTATCAGAAGGTACTGAGCAGGCTACTGAGGGGGGAAGAAAATCAGTGTTCTTACTAAGCACTGGACACTGTATGCTACAATACCAACCTGCCAGGCAAGTCATGGCCATTGATGTCCCAGCAGCATGAGTGTTATAGGGTATCTAATCACTTTCTGATTGGATTGGAGGCTGATCTGATCTATGGGAGGGAAGTTTTCATGCCTGGAACTGTAATTATTATCAGTAGTCCTTGGCTGGGAGGGCATAGTAGGTCCCCACAGGTAGAACCTACTATTTTATTATTTTGATAAATGGTCATGGTGTCAAATGCCTTCTATATATTTATGTGTATATCCACAGACCTGGTCCACTCAAGCATTGTCAGAGAAGCTTCTTTACGCAGTGGGTAGCAGTCAACAGAGAGAGATGTAACTGCTTAAAATACTGAGACTAAGACACTGAGTGTCCAGCTCTAAACAGGACATCTAGATCAAACCACCCTCCCCAAAGATCAAGGATCATCACAGAAGAGAATATGAATAGGATGTAAGAGTTAGAGGATGGGGTTTGGATGCCATAAAATGCCGTTTTCTGGACGTAAGACCTGAACCCAATCATGCCAGCCAAAATCCTGTCATAGATGAAATAGCTGACCTCCAGACAGTGGATGGTTGCTGGGGAAGGGAGACTCATTCTTTTCTAAGGTGTGGCACACAGTATTGTTTATGCTGCAGTGGGTGGTCAGCTCTATGCATGTGTTGGCAGCACTAACTAGGCTTGGACTATCAGAGGGAAACAAAGTTGGGAGGAGCACATGGGGTAATCTGGGGTAAATGAGATCATACTCCATTGAATGCACACACGACATGTTCAAAAATAAACTTAAACTACTTTGCAAAAAAAAAAAGTTATAGCTTCAATACATTGATGGAAGCACAACTCAGTTCCTATCCATAGGCCTGTCTCTGAATTGGGACATCTAACCTCCGGGTTATGAAACAATAGTTTCTGTTATTTTAAGCCTCCCAGGTTGTATTAATAGTACTTTTGCTAACAACTCCAACAAAACTAATGCAACATGAGACATGCTCATGGCTGCTTTGGTGTATGATATCTGTTTTTTATATGTCAGGAGTGAAAGCACCACTGGGCACAATTCAACCCACGTCCCATGAAAAATCATCAGTGAGTTCTTTTCTTCAACTCTCAGCTTTCCTTTCCTCTATATGATGGAATCCTCAGATCAACTCTCCTTTGCAATCCCTGTGAAATTCATCTTTCTATCGTATCATCTTAGCAGTCCCTGCAAAAGTAACAAACTTTAGTTACATGGGACCACCTCCTTCCTCATAAGTCCAAAACTCCCTAGTCTGAATTTCTTTGGCCAAGTTATATGTCCATCCCTAAACCAACCACTGTAGCTGGAAAGAAGCAGTATTTATATAAACACAAAGTGGAAATGGGTGGGAATCTGACTTTGGCACCAAAACAGACTCCAAAGAGCTGAGGAGGCATAAATCATGAAATTTCAGCAAACTGAAGGTTATAAACATCTATGAAATTCCCAGGAGAATATGAAATTCTCCTAGAAAGAATTATGGGTTGTAATGGCAAACAACAGATTCAACTAAACAGGATTGGTTAACTCAAACAGAAAGCAAATTTTCTACTGTATTTCAACTTGGTAAAAAATTAAAAATTAAAAAATTAAATAAAAGCTAGCAATAAGACGTAGGAGGAATGAGGCAGAGAAACCCAGCCAAGATTCTGTCTGTGTTCTACCAGCCAAGGAACAGACAACAGAGATCTCTTCATAGCCTCTGTTTGCATATGGACAGGAGATGAGGATCTGCCTTCAAACTCCCACCCTCTCACTCCCTCATCCCCCTACCCTCACCCCAACTTAGAGTCTTCCCCAAAGAAATAGGATGCCTAATATTAGCAAAGAGAAAATTTCATGATTGTACTTTCTACTTAAGGACAAAGAGAAAAGCCTGACTCATTCCAGAACCTAAGGTCAAGGTGAGGCAGGGCTTCTTTTGAAACAACCATCAGTCAAGTCAGAGTGGTGAAATCAAGCCCATCAAAATGCCATTCACACTGTCAGAGGGAATGGGGCAAGCTCCCCTGTGAGTGAGAGGTGTCAGGAAGGGAGTAAAGTGGTTTCAACTGGTGCTGAAAGGCAGGAATTAAAGTCTGAAGAGACTTTCAGGGAAATGACATCCTGAGTGCATGAAAAAAAAAGAGTAATAATAAAATAAAGGCAGGCAATATATAAGATACTTAAAAAAAATGTTTCTTCAAACCACATCTCAGTACCTCAAAGATTATCTTTAAAAACAGCTGTTGCTCAACAACTACTTATGGCTTGAAATAAAGGAAAACATTCCCACGCCAACTTTGCACTCGAAATAGAAGCTGCAAAGACACAAAAATACCCAGGCCGCTATGGCAGCCTGATTCCAGGCTTTTTATGGAACAAAAAGCCATGTGGGTTCGCGAAGACCTCCCTCCTCCTCTCCCCCACTATTGTCCTGTCTCTCCCAAGCACACACTGCTGGGCTGGCAGCAAGGGAACAGAGGACAGCAGCCATCTGGAGCTGGAGCTGGAGCCTGCCTTCTGTTCCTCTGCACTCAGGCAAGCAGGCTCTTTCCAGGGACAGCGACAATAAAATAAAAACTCTCGCTGCTGTGTGCTGAGCAACTGACATGGTGAGAGGTAGTCTGCAGCTTCTCGAAGGTCAAATCCTTGACAAACACTTATTAAGTAGGTAACCTGCTCATTCTGCCTTCCTAGATGGAGAAACTGAGGCAGAGAGAGATCAATTAAGATTTCTCATGCTCCGGTTTGTAACTGCATAGGAAAAACAACAATATGAACCAACCAGATCTCCCAGAGCTCCCAGGGACTAAGCCACCAACCAGGGAGTACACGTGGCTCTGGCTGCATATGTAGCAAAGGATGGCCTTGTCAAGCCTCAGTGGGAGAATTCCTTGGTTTTATGAAGGTTTGATAGATGCCCCAGTGTAGGGCAGGGAGGTGGGAGTGGATGGGTGGATGGGTAGAGGAACATCCTCATAGAAGCAGGGGGAGGGGGGATAGGAGAGGGGGTTTCCGGGAGAGGGGGAAACTGGGTAAGGGAATAACACTTGAAATGTAAATAAATTAAAATAAAAAAGATAAAAATAAATAAATAAAAAGATTTCTCATGCTCTCCCTCTCAATCAAAATAAGTGATTGAAATCTGTGCATTCTCTTAGCTTGTGGAGGCTGGTGGGGGAGGAGTCAGCAAAATGAAGGTAAGGAATGGATAGTTATTAAATAATTACACTATGCCAAATTCTGTGCTACACATGCCACAGAAAATCAAAACAGCCCAAACTTATATAAACATATGAGTGTGCTTAATCATATGAGCTACATACAGTTTAAAAAATGATTAATATGATCAGTGATGTCTTATTACAAGAAAAAAAATCCACCATATAGCCTAAGCCCAGTTCATTCGAGTCTTCTCTTAACCCCTTGACATAGACATCATTATTGTCCTCTGATGGTAAAGTGAGGAAACATAAGGTCCCATCAGTTAAATGATTCACTTGGTGTTTACACTCAGCCATATTCTGTGTGCCTTCAAATAGTATACTAAGAATATTGCCATTGTTGTTAGTGTTGGTTAATATTGCTAACCATTGGTCATAATGATAGAAATACTATAAATGATTATCTTCTTGGTTTTATTGGAATAAGCTTTAGAGGTAGCCCATATGAGTTTAGATTTCAACTACAGCATACAATTTCGTTATCATAGATAGGTGAGTCAGTCTCTCTATACATGTTCATTTATTCATAAAAGGGAGAATAATGGTGTTTCTCTCACAAAGTTATTAGGAATGTTGAAATGAGATCATCAGTTATAAGTGTTTAAAGAAGTGCCTGGCAAATCTACATGAAATAAAATCCTGTTCCTATTGCTAATTTTTTTCAAGAAAGTACTAGAGTTACACAGCTTGTGTTATTTACCCAAGGTTACACAATGAGAGGAAAACTAGAAAGAGGTTTTCAGACCTGTGCTGACCAATGGAGGGGGGAAAGTGCAGAGGGGACCAGGGATCTTCCTCACAGCCTTCCGACAGCCTAGAGAACAGGTAGATCTGATACCTTACTGAGGGCCTCTGGGTAATCCTGGAAGGTTACAGCTGTTGGCCCCATTACCACAAACATGGACAGCTCTGCAATGAAAAAAGCTTAGCAAAAAGGTTTCCTCAGATGTTTCTACCCCTCCTTGTGCACTGCCCAGAGACTCTCCAGAGAATCTCCTGCCTTGCATAAGACAACTCAAACCCATCCCCATTGCACTGATTTAGACAGAAGCTTCCAAAGTGATCAGTACCATACTCTCACTCCCGTCTCTGACTGACCATGTTTCATGTGAAGTACAGAAGTATAATTTTTGAGTAAAGTTTGGAGGCCTTGTGGTGTGGGGAGCCTCATAGAAATCAAAGGATGCAGATGGAGTCTAGCAGGAGAGCACTTACCTGCCACATGCGAGACCCTAGATGCTGAAAGTTAAAAATCATTTGATGGGACTTTGTCAGAGTCATACTGTAAAAGAGACCAGGACAGACTGGGCCCTGGGAGTAATTCTCCCTGAGAACTCTGATTGCACTAAACTCCTTCCATCTCCCATGCATCCTAAAAATAATTCTTGAATGATTAAAATTTAAAACTGTTCGAAATAGCTGCATGTAGCAAGCAATCCACACAGAGGAAACTGCAAGAGAACACATCATGGATTAGTTATGGGAAGAAATACTGGAAGACTGATAGTTTTTTCCCCCTCTGTCTCATCTACATTTTGTATTTTCCAACTTTTATATTCTGCATTTTCTGTGTAGCTGTAAACCTTGGGGAAAAAAACCTTGTGCTTCATACATATATTTTTGCATTTTATATCATGATACTAAATTTAAAATATTAAATCACTTTAAGCATTTCCTAACTTATTTTATTTTTACTTATTATTGTTTGTATGTGAGGGTGCATATGTGCCACAACATGTTTGTAGAGATCAAAGGTCAACTTTATGGAGTTCCTTCATCCATCTGTCTTTATATGGGTTCCAGGGTCAAACTCAGGTGATCAGGCATTCACACTGAGCACTTGCTTGCCCTCTGAGCCACCTCACTGGCAGATCCCAAACTGTGTATTTTCAACAAAATAACATATAGGTGGAGAAAAAGATAATTTACTTGAAAATCACCTGAAATCAAAATTTTGTGTGTATGTGTGTGTGTGTGTGTTTGTGTGTGTGTGTGTGTGTGTGTGTATGATATTTGATTAGCAACTTTGTGAAGATTTGTAGACTCAGTCCTAAAATTTCTTGATTGACAACCTTGAAGAGGAAAAGGAGTAAAGAACAGACTGCGAGTGACTTCATCTGGAATGTTTTCAGAGCTCAAATGCTTTAATCAGAATACCACAGGGAAGGAGAAGATCAGGAAGACTGAGCGCGCCTGCATCCTGGGACTGTGATAACAAAGCAACGATGACACAGTCTCACAGCTGTCTAGCACCAGCCCATTTTTAAAGTCCATTTATAATAATTAGCAATTGGAAAAAGCCCAAATGGGCAACAATAGGGGAATGGCTAAACAAACAAGTGGTGGATTAACTCAGATGGAATACTTCATAATGAGAAACAATAGTGGACTTGCAGATTGAGCTGATTCTGGAAATGTTTACATGACCTCATGTTAACAGAGAAAAAGTGAAATACAAATTACTGACTTGGGAATTTAACGGGACCTTTTAAAAACCTATCACTTTAGCATCTTAGAAAAGACAGGGAAATTAAGACTTTATTGTTCATTAGAGAAAAGAGTTGACGTAAATTCTGGCTCCACTGGGAACTAAAGAGGAAATCCCCTATAAGTGGAGATAGCAGCTTTCTGTCCAGCGGACCTAGGAAAATGGGAAATTAATGTACCTGCCCTAAGCAGGGTGCTTTTGTCAGACATGACGAACCCATGTAAACCGTATAGTACCTATTGTCTTCTTAAGGGGCTCCTTTCCTGTCTACTTCTACTCACTCATATAATCCTTATTTTTTTTTCTTTTCTTCCTAATTAAACATTTAGTCTGAACACTTTCAATGCAAATGAGCTCATCAGAATTGGTACTCCCAACCAGTTTCATTTTAGTGTCAGCTTGCATTAAACATTGTATGCTGACTTCACTATTGTCGGTATTTAAAACTCAAATGTTTTCTACCTTCAGTAGAAATCAAATAAACTGAGAGTCAGGCACTGTGATCAGAGTCTTTACTCCAGCTCTCTTGACTTTGTTCTGTATTTAATAGTTCTTTCTTAGACATGCGGTAAATAATGAGCACCAATAAATAGAAACCACTGCACATTTCCTGACATATCAGCTATTCTCAGTAGGTATTGATCATGCAGATAACATCAATAAGTAATGGTTAAGAGGAGAAATGTTTTTAAAAGTTAAGCGGAGCTTACCTAGAAGGAGGCCTTTGCTGTCCACCCACAGTCATCCTGATTTTCCTTGCCAATACACAAGTTCTTGTTTTAGTTCTGTCACAAGTGATGCTACAGATGGTTACACTGTCACATAATCAACCCCAAAACTTCTACAAGGAAATTACACAGCTGGAAAACACCTTCAGTGAAGTGGCTGGATACAAATTTAACTCAAAAACATCAGTAGCCTTTCTATATACAAACAATAAATAGGATGAAAAAAATTAAGGAAACAACACCCTTCACAATAGCCACAAAAAATATAAAATACTTGGTGTCACTCTAACCAAGAAAGTAAAAGACCTGTATGACAAGGACTTCAAGTCTCTGAAGAAAGAAATTGAGGAAGATATCAGAAGATGGAAAGTTCTTCCATGCTCTTGAATCAGTAAGATTAACATAGTGAAAATGGTCATCTTACCAGAAGCAATCTACAGATTCAATGCAAGCCCTGGTGAAATCCCAATGCTTTACCACCCTTGAAACAGCAATTCTCGAAGAATGGATACAGAAAATGTGGTATATTTACACAATGGAATACTACTCAGCAATTAAAAACAATTAATTTATGAATTTTTTAGGCAAATGGTTGGATCTGGAAAATATCATCCTAAGTGAGGTAACCCAATCACAAAAGAATACACATGGAATGCAATCTCTGATAAGTGGATATTAATTAGTCCAGAAGCTTTGAATACCCAAGGCACAATTAGCATAACAAATGACTCCCATGAAGAAGTAAGGAGAGGGTCCTGATCCTGGAAAGACTTGATCTAGCATTGGAGGGGAGTACCAGGACTGAGAAAAAGGAGAGAGGTGATTGGAGAATGGGTGGAGAGAAGGTTTATGGGAGATATGGGGAGGGGGAAACTGGGAAAGGGGAAATCATTTGGAATGTAAACAAAGAATATAGAAAATAAAAATATATAATAAAAAAAGAAACAGCAATTCTCAATTTCATATGGAGAAACAAAAAAACCCTAGGATAGCTAGTACAATACTAAACAATAAAAGAACTTCATGGAGAATCACATTCCTGATCTCAAGCTGTACTACAGAGAAGTAGTAATAAAAACTGAGTGATACTGGTATAGAAACAGAAGGTTGATCAATGGCATCAAATCAAATACCCAGAAATAAACCCCCACACGCACCTATGGACATTTGATTTTTTATAAAGAAGGCAAAAGCATACAGTGGAAAAGAGAAAGCATCTTCAACAAAGTGCTGGTCTAAGTGGATGTCTGCATGTAGAAGAATGCAAATAGATTCATATTTATCACGAAAAAGTCCAAGTGGATCAAAGACTTCAACATAAAGTTGGATACACTAAATATAATAGGAGAGGAAATGGGAAATAGCCTTGAATGAACTTTACAGTAGACAATTTCCTAAACAGAACACTAATGGTTCAAGCTCTAAGATCAACAATTGATAAATAAGACCTCATGAAACTGAAAAGCTTCTGTAAGGCAAAGGACATTGTCAATAGGGCAAAACAGCAGCCTACAGATTGGGAAAAGATCTTCACTGACGCTATATCTGACAGAAGGGCTAGTATCCAAAATATATAAAGAACTTAAGAAATTAGACACCACCTATCCAAATAGTCCAATTGAAAAACGGGGTACAGAGCTAAACAAAGAATGTTCAAATTGGAAAAATTTATTCCTGGCAAATGGACTCAAAAAGTAAGCAAGAGAGGTATTTTAAGATATGACAATACAGGCTTCAAATCAAAACTAATGAAAAGATAGAGACAACACATACTCATCAAAGGAAAAATCCATGAAGAGGACCTTGCAATCCTAAATGTGAGCTTGAAGTACTAATTAAGTCTTCCATTCAAAACAAGTCCAGCACCAGATGGATTCAGCATGACATTCTACCAGATCTTCAGAGAATTAATGACAATATTCCTCACATTCCTCAAAATAGCAATTTAAGGATCATCGCCTAGTTGTTTTTAAGAGATGACAATTACCCTGATACATAAAGCACTCAAAGATCCAACAAAGACAGAAATTAGAGAACAATTTCCCTTGTGAACATAGATACAGCAATTTTCAATAAAACATTTGCACACCTATTCTTTGGCTGTGAGTCTCTGCATCTGGATGAAGCCTTTCAGAGGACAGTTATGCTAGGCTCATGTCTGCAAGCATAGCAGAGTATCATTAGTAGCATCAAAGTCTGGCTCCCTCCCATAGGAAGGGTCTTAAGATGAGCTAGACTTCAATCTCTGTTCCATTTTTAGTCCCACATATATTGTAGGCAGAACAAATTTTGGGTCTCCCTCCCTCCACTGGAAGTCCTGCCTGACTACAGAAGGTGGACACATAAGCAGCACATCCCCCACTGCTAGGAGTCTTAGCTAGGGTCACCCATAGACTCCCAGGAGTCTCTCCTGTCCCAGCCAAACATGCACACTGGAAAAAAAAAAGACATTTTAAACAAATGGTGCTAGTCAGACTGGATGGCTACACATAGAATATAAATAGACCCTTATTAATCACTCTGTGCAAATCTCAGCTCCAAATGTATTAAAGACTTCAACATAAGACCAAATACCCTGAATCTAATAGAGGAGAAAGTGGGAATAGGCTTGAACTCATTGGCACAGAAAAAATATTTCCTGAATAAAACACGATTAACACAGGCAGTAAAATCAACAGTAAGTATGACCTCAGGAAACTTAAAAGTTTTCATAGGGCAAGAGATACCATCATTCAGACAAATCAGCAGGCTATAGAATAGGAAATCATCTTTACCAGTTACACATTGATAGATGGTTAGAATCTAAACTATATAAAGAACTACAAAAACTGAACATCAAGGAAAAAATAACACAATTTTAAGATGGGGTATATAGCTAAACAAAGAGTAGTCGAAAGATGAAATACAAATGCTTGAAAAAGATGTAAAGAAATGTCCAACATCATTAGTCACCAGGGAAAAGCAAATTAAAACTACTTTTAGATTTCATCTTACACCACTCAAAATGGCCAAGATCAATAAAACAAATGAAAACTAAGGCTTCTTTTTTTATTCGATATATTTTTTATTTACATTTCAAATGATTTCCCCTTTTCTAGACCCCAACTCCCTGAAAGTCCCATCAGCCCCCTTCCCTCCCCCTGTTTTCCCACCCAACCCTTCCCACTTCCCTGTTCTGGTTTTGCCCTATACTGCTTCACTGAGTCTTTCCAGAACAAGGGGCCACTCCTCCGTTCTTCTTGGACATCATTTGATGTGTGGATTATGTTTTGGGTATTCCAGTTTTCTTGGTTAACACCCACTTATTAGTGAGTGCATACCATGATTCATCTTTTGAGTCTGGGTTACCTCACTTAGTATGATGTTCTCCAGCTCCATCCATTTGCCTAAGAATTTCATGAATTCATTGTTTCTAATGGCAGAATAGTACTCCATTGTGTATATATACCACAGTTTTTGCATCCACTCTTCTGTTGAGAGATATCTGGGTTCTTTCCAGCTTCTGGCAATTATAAATAGGACTGCTATGAACATAGTGGAACATGTATCCTAAGGCTTCTTAATATGTAAGAAATGGGGAAACTTACTCATTGCTAGTGTGAGTGCATAGTTGTAAGCCACTTGGAGATCACTGTACTTCCTCAGAAAGCTGAGCATAGATCTACCTCAAGATACAGCTATACCACTTGTGAACGTGTACCCAAAGGACTCACATCCTACCTCATACATACCATGCTGCTCTATTCACAATAGCTAGAAAATGGAAACAACCAAAAAGTACTTCAACTTATGGATGAGTAATGAAAATGTGATACATATAGACTATAGAATACCCTTCAATTGTAAAGAAAAATGAAATTATTAACTTTGCAGGTAAGTGAATGGAACTAGGAAAGAATCTATTGATTGAGGTAATCCTGACCCAGAAAGATATACATCACATGTTCTCTCTCATTGAAAGTTCCTAGCTCCAAGTCTTCAGATATGAGTACATAGTCCTTAATTACTACAAAAAAAAATATGCTACCATTTCCAGGTTGTTTGGGAGCAATAGAGAACAGCAGAACACAAGCAATCTGATAGAAGAAATAAGGAAGGATATTTATTTCCCTCCTTAGGGTGAGGAGGGAAATAAATACAGAAGAGTAAGGAAGGTAAAATAACACTAAAAATGTTTGAAAGGCCGTAAGAAAGCATATTATTTACTATTTATCCCTTAAAACTATAATACACATAATTTTGTGTACATATATATATATATATATATATATATATATATATATAGTGAATTTTTCTCTGTGGGGCTGATGATGCTTCTCTAAGAGTCAAAGAGCTCCAAAGAGAAATCCCAATAGCAAAATACGAGAAGTCTTCTCTTGACTTGTTGGTCAAGCTTTCCAAGAGACTCCCAAAACATACAGGCTCTTGCTATTGCCAGTGTTTGAGAGATAAAAGACAAGGCCATATTAATAATGACATCATTGTTGTTTGGTAGTTTCCACTGAGAGTGAAACATTCCATCCTTCAGGAAAGCTTAGTAAGCAAGAGGTAAACAATTCAAAGTAGTTTCAGGGAGATCCTGAAACAGAACAGACTCACTAGGCCCCTCCCTGACAGGGTAAACAGTAAAGACTTCTGAGACCACACTAGCTGCATGGAAGAAGTGCAAACCAGCTAAAGTGCCTGGATGAGATTTAGATCAACTGAGTCACTTGGAAGGGATACTCTCTAACCTTTTGAGCTGATTGCAGGCTATGTAGTGTGTTCTGGGTTCACCAATTTTTGAGCTATCATTCATGTTAAAGTAAGTTTTGGTGATGCAACTCATTGGTTCACCAAGTTGAACTTTGGCAGTATCTGTATTTTGATTTGTTATAGACTCCCTACCTATAGCTAGTAGACGTGTGTGCAACATCTTCCCCAGGAAAAGTTTTGTCATACAGCAGCAACCATTTACTTCAAAAACAAGATCCAAAAAACACTGAGCTGTAATTGACCTGAATAACCACTCCTGAGGACAAGCTTTCATGAGGGTACCATACAAGCTTCCAAGGGAGGCAACCAACAGTCTTACCCAGCTATGACACCTATGAATCAAATCAACAACCATCATGACATGATAACCCTACATTTTAATACACATACCTTGGGAGTAACCAATAGCTTTCTAATTGAACTTAAGACTCAATAAACAAGAGGCAAACCATGCCTGGTACTAGAAACCTAGAAACTATTCAGTGCTAGTGAAGTCATAATTGTCAGAGGAGAATCTACAACTAATAATTACCAAACCAGCATAATCTGTAACAACACTGTAAACATCCTTATACCCACCAATAAGTGTAGACTTCCACCCTCGTCAAGGAAATCTGCTTGCAACAGATAAAGAGCATCACAGAAAACCAAATCCAATCAAAATATGGTTGTGGAGCTCAGTCTCAATAGATACATCTCTGAAGTAGTCCAATACCTAAGGATCAGGGAACATTGTGGAAGAAGGGCCAGAAAGATCGCAAAATCCAGACAATCAAGGAGTTTGTTGTGAGATTGTGTCAGAATGTATTCCTGTAAAGTCTCATCAGCATGACTGTACAAGTGTGAGTTGAATAAGGATGACACCCGTGGACATTCCAAAAGAGACAGGAAAGGCGCATGAGGTCTCAATCTCACAAAGAACTATAGTCAACCTAGGAAAACTGCGAGTTGGAGAGATGTTTTTTCCTTGGGAAAGAGCACACCAGTTGGATGCCCAATGACAAATAGCCAACCCTGAAAATATGCATACAAGTAATATTACATGGACTAAACAGGTTATATTTAGGAACATGTATATGTGATATTTTCTTTTCCTGAAGTGCTAAGGATTGAACCCATGACCTCACATATTAAATAAGCATTTTACCACTGAGCCATGTCCCAAGTATACTTTATAAATATTTTCATATTAATATAATTACATTTCCCCCTTTCCTTTCATCCCTCCAAGCCCTCTCATGTACTACCTCCTTGCTCTTGTTCTAATTTATAACTTATGGCTTCTTTTCTTTTATTGTTATTGCCAACACACACATATACATATACATATGTGTATGCATGTATATGTATGATTATGTGTGTGTGTGTCTGTGTATATATATATACACAGACACACACACACAATGTTTGTCAGTAATGAACACTGGATACCCAGTTGATGTGCTCCTTTCTTGGAGAAACTGTATCCCTCCATTGTCTATAGCCCTCTGTCTAAGATTGTGGTCTCCTGAGAGTCCCTAGCTTCCATGTGAGCATGCTTACTGATGTCATCCTTGTTCAGTTCATGTGTAGGCTGCCATGTTGGTGAGAATTCCTGCATGTAGCTTCTGACGTTTCTAGGAGACAACAAACTTCACAGCAAACTTCCTGTGCCTCTGGCTCTTACAATCTTTTGTTGTTGTTCTTGTTGTTATTGCATCCATATACGCATGTCCATATATCCATATTTATAAATACAATCTGCTCAGTCCATATAATGCTATTTGTTTATTTATTAGCTATATTCTTTATTTACATTTCAAATGATTTCCTCTTTCCTGGTTCCCCCCTCCCTGAAAGTCCCATAAGCTCTCTCCCTTCCCCCTGATCCCCAATCAACCCCTCCTGCTTCCCTGTCCTGGTATTCCCCAACAGTGCTGCATCTAGCTTTTCCAGGACCAGGAACCTCTCCTTCCTTCTTCTTGGGGTTTGACCCCCTCTTCAGCAATGACGCACAACTAATCAAAATGCAGAGCTATGGAACCAAGTCACAGTTACATCTACAGCATGACTTCTATAGCTTAGAGATGCTTCTTTTTGAGGTACATGGTGATTAATACAAAGTTTCACAGCTGGTTAAAATTCAGAAAATAAGACATTGTGGAATTCTCAGTTCTAAACCATTTATATAATTTCCGTTCTCCCTCAGTCAGCAGTTCTCAACCTGTTAGTTGTAATCCCTTGGGGGACAGAAAGACCCTTTCACAGGGGTTACATATTAGACATCTTGCATATTAGATATTTGCATTATTATCCATACCATTATCAAAATTACAGTTTTGAGCAAGCAACAAAAATAATTTTAAGGTTGGCAGTGCCCACAGCATGAAGAACTGTATTAAATGATTGCAGCATTAGGAAGGTTGAAAGCCACTGCCCTAAATGATATTTTTTAATTGAGTGGATGACTTGAGTTTCAGATGTTCCTTTATTAAAAAAAAACATTTCTCTAAAGCAATTAGACAGTTTGGGCTTGTGCTTTGTGATAAGGAGCCTGCCTTCTTTCGGTTGATTAAGCCTTAGCTTTTTGCTATAGCTCTTTTCTTTAATGCCAGCACAGTCTACAGGGCCATCTATCTCTACCTCCTGAGCTTCCCTATGTCTTCTGAATCTCTCCTATAACTTCTGCCTCTGTACACAGCTCTTTTTTTTTTCTCCTTGTGACACCAGGCAGTTTGTGTGACATGTAATCCTCCCACTGGGAACTAAATTAAGACATCAAAATCTTGTCACATCAGACACCTGATAATCACTGGTTGTTTGCCAGCAATGTTCATTTGGGACAAATTCAAAATTCTGATACTGAAAGAAAGTTGCTAGTTTCCATTAGCATTCAGGCCTTGCTAAACTTAGAAAGAGAATGCATGTGTTTGATTAGACTTCGTTTCAGGGATAGCTGATGAACTTCAGGTTAACAGGAGACCCAGATGGGCAAGGGAGGCATAGAGTAAGGTCTTGGAAGTCCCTATGAATACTTGAACAAAATGAATACCTTTCCTACTCTCTCATTGGCCTATTTTTGTGATATTGAAATTACTATAATTCTTTCTATTTGTTTATTCTGCCTCCTCTAGCTTGAGGATAAAATCTTTGAATACAATAGGATTGTCTATCTCATCTCCTGGCCAAGAGCAATGTGTAGAATTCAGTAGATAACTACTGAGAGGATGCTGAGAGAGCTGGATGATAAACGGAGTAACTTTGATATTTATCAGATGACGTTGTGGTAGGGGTGAGTCATTTTGTTCTATGGGTTTTTATCTATTCCTCTTTATTGGGGGGAGGATATATGTTCACAAGTGTGCAGGGTTTGCATACCTTTGTGTATGCATATTCGTGTGGAGGTGAGAGGGAAGAAGCCATCAATCATGGTTTCTTAAGTCTCTTATTTGGCCTGGGACTCATCAATTAAGATAAGCTGGATAGCCAGGGAACCCCAGGAACACCCCTGCTACAATTTCCCCAACCACTGGAAATTATACACTAACACCATCATCCTTAGCTTTTTCACAAGGGTGCCAGGGCTGGTCCTCGCACAAGTACTTTGCAAACTGAGTTACCTCCACAGCTCTTACATCTTCCACTTTTTAAGGAGAACTGTAGGATCATGTAGTACAGATGGTTGATTGTTCAAAAACAATGTACTTTCTCCTTCTTCCATGGAGAGCACGATGTCGCCTTGGGTGTCTATGAACCCAAGTTTTTAATCGTAGTATGTGGTTCATAAACGTGTATTCTGTGCTGGAGTCATCAAAACCACAGATACACCTTTTCCATTTTCTGTCTACTTCTTTTCTACCAACTGAGCCATGGAGGTAATTCGGACATTCATCAGGATGCAAGAGCTCACTAGATTACTTAGCTGGTGGCATAAGGCAAGTCCAATCACCCTGAAAGGAAAGGTGAAGATTGCATTCTGGGGTCTCTTTGTTGAAGCAATTTAACTTCCACCTAATTGAAATACACCACCCTTAATGATCCTCCCAGCTCAGAAGGACTTAAATGTGTATGTAATCACTTCATTAAAGAAGCCTGCACTTTAAGGGACTGTCATATTAAATTGATGCACTTAACCTTTAATCTTCTCTGAAATTTTTTCCCTGTGTATGTGTAACTGTGCTTCCTGGAGATGAAATTAAGTTTAAACTTTTGAAACAACCACTTACACCAGCAGATGGAATGAGAGTAGTGTGCTTAGCTTCTTTATTAATCACAAGAAAGCCCGAAAGTGATCATTCTATAAATCATTGTCATCTCTTCAAGGTCTGCCATAGTCCAGAGAGTGTTAGAGTGACCGGGTCTCCACAAGTAAGGCATTTTACCAGAAATGGTAGATGAGCTTTTCATTCAGACACAGACCTCTATAAGTTTGATAACTATATGTTATTTCATGTACTTAATGTATTCTCAACATGCTCTCATACATTCAAAGCTAGACTTGAACTTGTTATCTAGCTAAACATGTCCTTAAACTTCCTTTTTTTACATTTTTATGGGTTATTTTATTTATTTACATTTCAAATGTTATCCCCCTTCTTCATTTCCCCTATCCCATGCCCCTCCACCTTCTTCTATGAGGGTGCTCCTCCACCCACTCATTCCTGCCTCTCCGCCCTAGCATTTCTCTACACTGGAGCATCAAGCCTCCACATGACCAAGGGCCTCCCCTCCCATTGATGCCAGGTAAAGCAATCCTCTGCTACATATGCAGCTGGAACCATGGGCCCCTCCATGTGTAATCTTTGGTTGGTGGTTTAGTCCCTGGGAGCTCTTAAGGGCGGGGTGTCTGGTTGATTGATATTGTTGTTCTTCCTATGGGGATGCAAACCCCTTCGGCTCTTTCAGTTCTTCCCCTAACTTCTCCATTGGGGGTCTCCACGCTTCATCTGATAGTTGGCTGCTAGTATCCACATCTGTGTTGGTCAGGTTCAGGCAGAGCCTCTCAGGGACAGCTATACCAGCAAGCGCTTCTTGGCATCAGCAGTAGAATCTGGGTTTGGAGCCCACATGTGGGATGGACCCCTAGGTGGGGCAGTCTCTGGATGGCCTTTCCTTTAGTCTGTGCTCCACACTTTATTCCTGCATTTCTTTTAGAAAGGAGCAATTCTCTAATATTTTTTAAATGAGTGGATAGCCCCATTGCTCAACCAGGCACCGTCCCTAACCTCTGGATACGGTTTCTACAGGTTCTTTCTTCCCTTTGTTGGGTATTTCTGCTAACGTTATCCCAGTTGGGTCCTGGGAGCCTCTTACTTTACTAGTGTCTGGAACTATATAGTGGCTATCACCAGTTGCCCATCTGCCATTACACACACAACTCCTTTCAATTTCCGACCCCTTGGACTTCTCCCCCTTTTCCCTCCCCTTCCTCTCTCCCTCCCAGGCCCCTCCTTCCCTCTATCTCCTGTGATTATTTTGTTCCCTTCTAAGTAGTACTGACACATCCACACTTTGGTCTTAATTCTTCCTGAGCTTCATGTGGTATGTGAGTTGTATCTTGGATATTCCAAGTTTTTTGCCTAATATCCACTTATCAGTGAGTACATACCGTGTGTGTGTGTGTGTGTGTGTGTGTGTGTGTGTGTGTGTGTTTGTGACTGGGTTATCTCATTCAGGATGATATTTTCTAGCTCCATCCATTTGCCTGTGATTTTCAGGAAGTGATTGTTTTTAATAGTTGAGTAGTACTCCATTATGTAAATGTACCACATTTTCTGTAACCATTGTTTTATTGAGGGACATCTGGGTTGTTTCCAGCTTCTGGCTATTCTAAATAAGGCTGCTATGAACATAGTGGACCATGTGTCCTTGAACTTCTTTACTCCCCCGCCTATACCTTTAGAGTTCTTCTATCACAGATGTATGTCCCACGCCTAATTCATGGATTGCTATAAACTAAATCTTTGGGGCTAAATATCTGCTAGGAAGCACTCTGTCAACTGAAACACAACCTTAGTCCCTTAATGTTTTAATTTATGGCAAGTTACTCTACTTCTCAATTAACCCAGTAACATAGTTTTCCCAGGAATAAATGTTTTAAAAAAAAAAAGGGAAAATGATCAAAGCGATGACAGTTGTTTGCCAAAGACTACCAGGTAGTTGGAGACGAGGACAATCAGCCAGAAGGGTGCAGCAGGCCGGGGACAGAGTAGGATGAATGAGAACACAGTATAATGACACATGTATGAAAATGCCATGAGCAAGCCTATTACATTGAATTCTAACCTAAAAAGTACTCCTTCTTCATGTTCACTATCAAAATGGAATGTACTAAAATATCATATTAGGGAAAGCTCAGTGAATAAAAGGCAAGCCTGGTGTCCTGAGTTTGATCCCTAGAACTCACGTGGAACGTTTGCAAGTTTTCCTCTGACCTCGATGTACACATTGTAGCAAGTGTACCACCTCCCCAACACAATTAGTCAATCAAAAAAATGTAAGTTTTAAGTGTAAAATACAATTTATTTATTTTAAAATAAAATGGTGTATTAAATCAAGTAGAAATATAGTCGTTTAATTTCTAAATGTTAAGTATTGTTGGTGAACTCAGCACAGCCCTGGTAAGGGAAAGACCCTGTTTGGATTTATTAATCTTGGATCTGTGCTCAGAATCCAAGTTGGCCATTCATAACCTTTTGGATGCCCACTTAACACTCATTATAGACTTACTGAGCAGGTAAAATAGAACAGGTATAGAACTTGGTGCTTGGGATGTGTTTCATGAGCAGAACAGTAAAGTTATTCATTTCTTCATGACAGACTGCTAAGCTTTCTATGATTGTGTCTTCCTAAAACTCAACTGTGCAATCTAACCTCCAGTAATGAAATAGTAGGGTAAGTCAAGTTAATTAAGCCATAAGGACTCTGTCCTTGTGAATGAAGTCAGTACCTTGTAAAAGAGAGTCCCTTCACCCATGTGAGCATTTCTGATTTGCATAAACCACAAAGTGATTCTGGCTAGCCCCAAGTCTGATAGCAAATTGAACTTGGACTTTTTGACATCAAAACTGTAAGAAATAAATTCCAATGGCTTATAACTAGTTTAAAGGTACCATAACAGATATACAGTAAACATAAGTATGTCCAGGACTGAGCCCAAAAAGTTGTATTTCTTATAAGTTCTCAAGCAATGCTGTGATGCACCGTGGGGGCCACACCTTAGTTACCAGCAGTATTATAATTTTGCTCCACACTACACTGTCTAGTGATCCCTTTATATGTATAAATGGGAAAGTTTCTTCGCTGCTGAAATAATACAGACCTTCAAAAATCTAGAATCTTGGGGATTCGGATTACCTTAGCTACTCCACTTTTTCTTCTCATCCATCCCCCATATCTTGAGCTTTCTAGGCATAGGGAGAGCCATGTTGCTCTCCTGCTGTAACCATAACTCTACCAGACCTTCACAGAATTCCCCATTTGGACAAATTATCCATACTCTGGGTGTACTTGAGTCCCCATTACATGAATATAATGTTGTCCTGCCTTTATAGATGGTAAGTCCACAGCAACATGATAATGTGTCTAGACACAGAGACCATGCTTATGCATTTAACTATTAAGTATATTTTTAAACTCTTTCTCCATGGTCATCTTGGCAGCTACTCTTGGTTGTGGATTGTCCCACACCCAAGGCAGGAAAGTGGTGGAAGATGAAAAAGTCTCTGGAATACGGACTGATGATCAGTCAAAGCAAAGCAAAATTAGTTATCTTCACCAACAACTGCCCACATTCAAGGAAATGTAAATACTTTGCTATAGCATAGAATGCTTTGCTATGTTGGCTAAAACTGGTATCCATCACTAAAGTGGAAATAATACTGAACTGGCCACAGCATGTGGAAAATACTACAGAGTGTGCCTACTGGCTATCATTAACCCAGGTGATTCTCGTACTATTAAAAACATGCCAGAACAGACTGCTGAGAAGTACACCAGGAAGGTTTTCTTTTAACAGAACTGTGCTAGAGGTTAAAAATATTTTTTAAGTTACTTTGCTTTTAATTTTCCTGTATATAGACATAGAAAGATGTATTGCATTTTCTTCACAATCTTCTTTATGTAAGGTTATTGGCTGCTCTCCACAAATCCATGATAAGTCCCCTTTACTGAAGATAACACTTCTCACTGAACATGGAGAAATCAACCTGGTGACTACCTAGAACCTTTACCCACACTGACAAGTCATGGTGCTAGATGGTAAACAAGTTAGTTTTCTCTCGCTGAGTCTACAAAGCACTATAAAGGGCAGGCCTTATAGACCCATAAATGCAGGAGATGGCAAAATAAAAGGAACTCACTGACATTTTTGGTAATTCTTTGTTTCATAAGGCTTTGTTGTGGTTCTTTGGTGTCTTAACCTCACAGTTTTTGTTTTTATTGAATTTCTGTTTGTACAAACATGTGTGTCTCCACATCTATATGTGTTTTGTACTCCTACTTTGGCTCTTTTCCTTTTGTTTTATTTGTTGTTTCTTATTCTGTTTTTTATCTCATTTTATTTTATTGTTATTTTTTATTTGTCTTTTTTTAATGAAAGAGAAAAAGGGTATGGATTTTGTGTAGGAGAGGAAGTGTGGAGGATCTGGTAGGAGTTGAGGAAGATGAAACTATATTGGAATATATTGGATAAAAAAATCTATTTTCAATAAAAGAAGATAGAAAGACTGTAAGCTACATTTTTAAGTGTGTTTTACAATAAACATTTTTAAAAGTTCTTTATGCAGTGGACATGGGTTAATACAGAGACAACTAGTCCAAATGCAGAGAACAAGTGTTTGTGGAGTATTCAATTATAAATGAGACATCTGAGTTATAGGCCTTCTTCAAAAGTCTCAGGGGACACTGCAAAAGAGTACAAAGATTGAAGAGACAGAAATTTGACAGGACTGAGGCAAAACAAGGTCTTCTGAACATGACAGAACTCTTGAACTCATAAAATCAAGATAGCAGTGGTTGCTTGCACAAGACCTGGGCAAGATCAAGCCAATCAATATTGTAGCATGGATGTGGGAAAGGCTTAATAGAAATTATTGACAGTTGATAGCTTCTGGGGGATGGGATATGACTTTTCCTTAATGCTCATTACAATTTACCATTCCTTATACATATAATAGCATGTGGTAGTTGTCTGATATATATTGTTGAGTAAATTTATTTGGTTCTACTTTTCCTCAGGGGAGAGAGAGCCTATTTTAAAAGAGAGCATCTAATATATGAATACCTACCTACAGAGAAAGCCAATAAAGACCTACACAGGCAGTGCATTATAATGAGCCTCTTTAGCCACATTTTGAGAACAATTCACCCAAACTAACCCAGCCTGAGCAGCTTGACCACTTATAATCAATCCGGATGGTCCAGGAAAACAGAAATGGATGGGTTTTTTTTCTTTATGCACTACAGTGTAGATAATCCTTTTAAAGAGGAATTTTTAGAATGTGTGGGAAGGCATGCCTCATACTCTGCTCCAATTTAAACCAAGCACTCAGATTGGAAAGGAGCCAAAGACGTTGACATTAATGGAAGAAGTGAGCATATTCATTTCCCCATAGCGAAGGACAGGGGTAGCAGGTGGCCCCTAATCAGATGCACACACACGCACACACACACACACACACACACACACACACGCAAATAAAGTGTATTTCTGTCACATACACACACCAAAAAAAGAGATTTTTCTCTATTCATATCTACATGAGCAATTACCATAGTAAGATAGGTTCTGATTCTTTTAAAGGTTCTTCAAAATAACTAAAGAATGTACTATGAAAGCTTTCTCACTCAATTATCTTCAAAATTTCAACTGGAAACTGATGAGACTTAATGTCTGCATTACACTATGATATGGCCCAGATTTTCAGGATATAAATCAAGTCTCTGTAAGAGCCCTAAGTAATAATTTCTCTGCTACTATCTTTGTGTTTAAAAGCCACCTGGGCAACATTTTCTATAGTTACTAATACAAGTTTGCTAAGAATTAATTTCTGGGAAACCTATTTGGACGCCTATTAACTTCTCAGATGTCCTGAACAGCAGTTCAGCCAATCACATCATCATATAGTATAGCCAAGTCACCTTACACAAAAGGACCTCACCCAGGTGGTTTTGTTTTTTTATTTTAAATGCAACTTATCCTATTAAATGTATTATTAGCATGTGCTTGAGTGCTTTCTTGCTTGCTTGCTTCTTGGAGACAGGGTCTCAAATAGCCCAGGATAGCTTCAAACTTGCCAAGTTACTAAAGATGACCTTGGATCCTGATTCTCCTCTCTCCACCTCCTGAATTCTGTAATTACAGATAAATGCCACCACACCCAAGTCATGTGATATTGGAGATTAATATAAAGAAAATATAAAGTTCCCCCCAAATCACATTTTTTTCATGTCGAGAATTTTTCACATCCCAGTCTCATTTTTAGAATGTGTCCTTTGGGTTCTGAGTTTTCGGTTTTGTGTATATGGTTGTTTGCTTGCTTGTTTTTTACTCTATGGGTTTGTTTGGGGTTTTCATTTGGTTTCTGGTTTGTTTGTTTTTTTGTTTTGTTTTTGTCTTTGATTTTTGGTTTTTGTATTTGGGTTTTTTTTTTTTTTGAGTTCTTCATATATCCTCGATCCTCTCTGTCAGATATGAAGCCAACAAAAAGTCTCTGCCACTCTGTGGGTTTTCTCTCCACCCAGTTGATTATTTCTTTAGCTATGCTGAACCATTATAGTTTTATGACAACCCACTTGTCAATTGTTGACCTTAATTCTTGATCAAATAGGTTCTGTTTAGGACATCCTCTCCTACACCTATATTATTTAGGGCACTGCCTCTGTTTTCTTCTAGCACTTTCAGTGTTTGAGGATTCGGGCTTAGGTCTCTAACCATCTGGGTCTGGTTTATGCAAGATAATATATCTATATGGGCCTAGTTTCATTGTTCTGCATATGGACATCCAGTTTTCTCAGCAGCATTTGTTGAAGATGCTTTCTCTTATCCAGGGATGTTTTTGGCATCCTTATCAGACATTAAGTGCCTGAAGTTACACGTGCTTCCATCTGGGTCTTCAATTTTATTTTGCTAGTCTACATATCTGTTTTTGTGCCAGTGCCCTATGATTTTATTATTATGCCATCTCTGACCACACTTCCCTTGTAGCACTTTGGACTAGCTTCTACTATTATTGCTGATTCCCCTTGAATAGCTGATGAGACAGACTCAAAAATACGATAGTTTGAACCTCCTTAACATAATTCTTCACCTCATGGACTTTCCACATCTCTTCATAATGTGATCTCTCTTTATATCTCCAGCTCCAATTCTTTTTTACTCCCTTCCCCCCCCCTTATTTCTAGCTATATTACTTTAAGTTTCTCAGATATGCCTTGCTTTCTCCATTTTAATTCATGGAACTTGTTGTTCTCTCTGTCTGGTATGCTGTTTTTCTTTCTTTCCCCACAATTCACTATTCATTCTTCAAGTCTCAACACTTTCTTTCATCCTGAAAGACTCTCTTGAGCTCTAGGCTGGATAACATAACCCTAAAAGGTATCCTCTACACATCCTGTATTTTTCAACTTAAAAAAAAAAACACATTTTTTTCTCTCTCCAGTAACTAATAACTAATAAAGTATATGATATCTATCTTGGCCACTAGCATATGCATCAACAAGCATGAGGTATATATTTAATAGACATGTATAAATGATTTGATTAATAAGGCTGTTCCAATTGCCTTCACCTGGTGAGATGATATTTTCTTTCCATTAATGAAATCTAATGGGCTTCAGAGATTTACCCATCACTGTAACTTTCTGACATCAAAACTAGTTCTCCAGTCTCCCTCTCCAGGGCAAGTGCTATTCCACTTGTTGCAAGAATTACAAAACAAACATCCATCAAATCATCAGTGAAATGGGAGGATCATTAGTGTATATGCAATGGAATCTGTCAAAGTAAATAACACATGCCTCATCTGGGGGAATATACACTATTTGGGCCCAACTGTTGATATAAAAAAAAAACTATCAGATTTTAATCTTTTTATTTTCAGAATAATAAGTAACCTAGAACTTAAGTTAAACAATTCTAATTTTTAATTAGGAAAAACTAAAATATATACAATGGAATAAACCATGCACACAAAATACTCATCATAATTCCTAGTCCAGTTCTATATTACATTGAGTTGTATGGAGCTTCAACCTCCTTCATGACCTAAGCTTACCTCGGAACAGAATTTGTACTTGGACAACTCATCATTTGCTAACTGAAGGAAAATGATGTCTTGAGGATCAAAAAATTCAATAACAGACAATTTTCTTTTTCCAGAAAGAGATACTTGCCTTTTCAATTGCTTTAGAATTGATCAACCCTACATTAAGTACAGCTGCCATATAGACTGTGATAACCCAAATATCATATAACAGAAATCAAAAAGTTTGAGAAAGTCAGTTCTTCCCAGGAGATAACAAAGTAGAACTGATACAAAGATATTAAACTGTGTTTCATTTCAGGTAAGAAATGATACCAAAATTTCATGATTCTTCCCCTCTCCATATGGATAATCAATGGATGGGAATAGAGAAACTTTAGCACTGGATACAGAGGTTGGGGTATGCTTTAGTCTTAGACCTGCAGCTAGATTATCTCAAATAAATGTTGATCTTCTGTGAGCCTCAGCATCCTCATGATTTAAATATCCTCACAGGAATACAATGAAAGAGAGATGATCCTAGCAGAGGGACTTTACTTCTTGTTGTATACCATACCAAAGAAGTTCAGCTCTGAAAGACTGTTAACTAGACTCTCTTATTTTTATGGAGTTAGAATAGTCTTATCCTCAGATCCCTTCTATAAACCTGAATATAATTCAGAGTAACTGAAATGCTCATAATAAACATTAATTCACACAATACTAACCTGCCAAACTATTCACCCACTGGTGCAATAGTGGCAAGTCTATTATGGCTGTAACTGTCCTTCTGTGATTAGATTTTCAGCCTGAGTCACAGATATCTGAGGCTGTTACTGTAGACCTAGTTTAAAAACAAAAAATAAATAAATAAATAAATAAATAAATAAATAAATAAATAAATAAATAAAACCATGGCTGAAGAACTCTTAGATCTTTAGGGTGAACTTATAACATTTCTTTAGTTTAAGAGACATAACACAAAATTTCCTTCTAAATGCTTATTTTTACATGCCCACAAACAAATTCTATACCCAGCTTTTCCCTAAGAAGCTTCCCTTATAATGAACTACAATAAAACCAGGGACTTGTACCTGTCCAAGAATAAGTGACAATTAAGGGTTCAGGCCATTTATGCCACCCCCTTTAAGACACAGGGAATATTACAGGAAAGAGGTGGGAAGAGTATAGGAGTCAGGAGATAAAGAAAAGGGCTGTGAAATGCCATATTCTGGGCATGTCACCACCATTACAATCATGATCTCAAGAGCATTGAATTGTGTCTGTGTTGAGCCAGCATAAAATGGGCCTGTCATCAGGCAAGCATAGATTGAGGAGGAACTCACAGTATCATACCCCAAACCACTAAATCATCGACTACTAGTGGAGTCTAGGAGAGAGGTCTTCACTTGTGTTACCTCATGTGAGCCCTCCAGCTCATGTGAGCCCTCCAGGCTCTAATGGATAGTTTGTAACCAATGGTCACATAGACAGCTCTAATTATATTCAGTGGACCACAAGACAAATCATAATGACACAGATGTGACTGGTAAGGAAGCAAGGATGAATCAAGGAATACTTGGAAGAGTGGGGTGAGGTAACCAGAATACACTATATGCATGTATGAAATTGTCAGAGAAGAAAATTGATATCATAGGAAAAAGAAACTTAGAAACACAGAAAAGGAACCCAAGCTTTGTACTCTTGAACTAATTGTTTGTATAATTTTACCCAGTTCCTGCACTCTTCTCTTTTCAAATGTTAAGAAGTCAGAAATGTAGCTCATAGTTTTTGCTACCCCACTTTAAGCTCCAGGCTGACTGTACTACCTGCCTGGCCCAGGTTCCCTTGGATCCACAGATGAAAGATACACATACATTATATTTTTCAATCTGCCTTATTGGCTCAACGCACTTCTAATCTGCTGTGGCTCCCATGGCTAGTGTGCCCTTCCCAATACTCTTAGCTCAGCACCCTAAATCTGCCCTCAGCTTATTTGTTCAGTTAGATTCTCCTTGCTCAGTAACCCAAAACTGCCCTCAGCTCTAGTTGTGTTTCTAATCTCCTGCCCGGGGAACTGGCCTATGGCTACTCTTCCCAAGATCTCACATGGCTGGTCACCTTTTCTCCCTCCAAAGCATGGTGAAATCTTCTTTCCTCCCCCTTCATCTCTTAGTCTGACTGTATGGCCCCAGAAGTCCCACCTCTTTCCTTCCACACAGTAATTGGTTCCTGCCATCTTTATTGATCAATCAAGAACCAATTGTGGAATAGGACCTTAACATCAGAACGGACTCCTGACACAGGAATACTACCAATTACAACCTCTTCAACACCATCCCAGTACTTTCTCAAGAGTAGTAATTGATGACTCTAAGTGTTCATAGTCAATATTCTCTATGTTTATTTGTATTTATTTGTTTGGCCTTCATATCCAAGCAAGTGAATCAAAAACTACACACTGAGAAATGATGGCATTGGGATTTCAATTCAGCACCTCTGCCTCTCAAGCCTGATATCTTTGGGCATGATACCTCACTGACCACTAAAATGTAGATTTGCCTCTACAATGCCTTCTTTTCATTCCTTATTCATTCACTCAAAAATTCTATAGTTGGTGTCTACAGTGTTGTAGTCTCTAAGGAAGCCTGCATGCCAGAGGAGAGGAGAACATTATGACAAGTCAAAATTAAACATTATGTCATAGGCAAGCTTCTAATGATGCTCAGAAGAATAAATTTTTTAAAATTAAAAGATAGATAGAGACTGACTGGGTGGGGGGAACCAAGAAAGGGGAAAACATTCGAGATAGATAGATAGATAGATAGATAGATAGATAGATAGATAGATAGATAGATGATAAATAGAAAGATAGATAGATAGGTATAGGACAGCAAGAACAAGAGGATTAGTTCCACTTGCAGGCAGTTGTTCCAGGGCACAGGTGAAGTAATTGAAATGTAGTAAAGTGATAAAAGGAGCCTAACAGTTACTAAACTCTGGATTTCCACCAAATGTTGTACCAACTGTGCCACTTTTCTATTCTCCTCTTCTATCCATTTTACTGGTTAGAGACAGTATATCATTTCAGTAAACCAGGGTCTGCACATTTGTTACTTATACTATGTTGTTCCGGGCCACATTTCAAATGCTTTGTATGAGGTGTTTGAAAGTTTCTGAAAAAGTGATCACTATCACCTCTTACAGGGAAGAAAACAAAGTTTGGAAAGTTTGCCCAGGTTTTCTAATTGCTGTAACAGCAATTAAATACGTGACAGAAAAAAAGATTAACAGACTAAAGAAACTATTTTGGCTCATGGCATAAGGGGTTTCAAGCAGGAAAGCCATGACAAATAGAGTGCTATCCTCAGTGATAGGAGCTTGCAGAACTATTTATTGCATCTTGGCCAATCAGGAAGCAGAGAGCTTGGGACAGAGGTGGTAAATATGGGACATGAGAAGAGAAGGAGGCTGATACTGGGCCCCTCACAGGAATTTAGGCTAGGCATTGTGTTCTCAGTACCACTCTGCAAAGAATGGGAATGTAAACTCTGCTTTTGAGTAGGTGACTCACAGAGTCAGTCATTTTGCTGTTCTCAGAGCAGTCAGCTGCTAGCATTTCTCTGATAGATCACAGGTCTCTACTCAACAAATTGTCCAGATAGCCTTTCCCATTTAAAAGGGGACGGCATTTTAACTAAGGCCTGCTGTTCTTTGGTATAGCTGTTATAGTTTGAAGGCATCCCTTGAGACATCCCTGTGTTAGAATCTGAATACCCAAATTCATATGTTAGTTAATGTTAGTTGAAGTGAGGTTTTTGAGAAACAATTCAGATTAGATAAAATCAGGAGAGTGGAAAACCAAATGGCATTCACAGTTTTCTAAGAGCCTAGACTAGTCTTTCAGTTACCGTGCCATTCAGAGCAGCTAGGCTGGACCACAACAGCCACAGCCTCTAATGTCACCTCTATCACCGAGCAGTGTGAAGCTCCAAAACGCAAGAAAGTACATGAAAGAACTCTATAATCATTTTCAGAAATGCTACAGTTTGTGTTCCCATTTATTAATACACCCACAAAAGCATTAGCATTGTATGTCTTAAGCACAAGAAATAGAGTGGAAGAACTTTTAACCCTGCTTAGAACTTCTAATTCCAGACTACACAGCTGTTTAACTTAAGACACTTTAACCAATCATATAAAGCCAGAGTTGGGAGCTGTTAGAATTCCCAGACCTAATGAACATTCTTCCTTTATGGGGAAGTGTTAATTCTCATGCCAGGTGACTCTTCCTTAGAGTAGAGACATTCTCTAAGATCTGATGGACATCTTCCAAGCCAAGCAACAGACTCAAAAACAAATCAACCAACATGCCCTCACTAGCCTAGTCTCCTCTGTGGCAAAGCAACATGTGCCTCCCACCAAGACTTCATCAGCTAGAAATTAAGCTAGTTCATACATGGCAGATACAGGCTTAATTTATAAGGCTTAGAACCATAACATAAAGGACTGAAAAATGATTGTCTAAATTATGGAAGACTGTGTAAGTTCACAGTGTCTAGAAGGTGTGTGTGTTTTAGCTCAGATTGCAGTTTACTTAGCAGGCATCAATTTTCTCAATCTAAAAGCAAATACCTAGAACTCAAGGTAAACAATTCTAATTTTTAACTAGAAAAAAATAAAATATATACAATGGAATATACCATGCACACAAAATACTCATCATAATTCCTAAGCCAATTCTAAATTACATTGAGTTGTATGGAGATTCGACCTCCTTCATGACCGAAGCTTACCTCAGAACAGAATTTGTTCATTCAGTGACACAGTAGAGTGAGTTGTGCTCTCAAAACAAATGTATATGCCTGCCAGTCAGGTCCACCTGGAGCACAGGCAGCAGAGGTGAGCTGCCAATGGAAAGAAATGCAGAGGCCACAGCCAAACATTAGACAGAGCTTAGGGAGTCTTATGGAAGAGTTGGGGGAAGGACTGTGGCACTGATGAGGACAGGGACTCCACAGGAAGACCAACAGAGTCAACTAACCTTGGACCCTTGGGGGCTCCCAGAGACTGAGCATTGTCAAACCAAAAAGCAAGCACAGGATGGACCTGTGCCCCTTGGACAAATGTAGCAAATGTACAGCCTGGTCTTTGTGTGGGTTTCCCAACAACTGTCCCTGAATCAGTTGCCTCCCTTGGAGATCCTGAGTTGATTTTTCTGGCCTTAGTGGGAAAGGATAAATCTAATCCTGCAGTGACTTGATGTGTGTAGGGCCAGGGTTAACACCCAGAGGAGGCTCCCCCTTCTCAAAAGAGAAGAAGAGAGAGGAATGGCAGGGGGAGGATCTGTGTGAGGGGATTCTTGGAGGAGAGGGGGTACTGATATTGGAATATAAAATGAATGAATTTTTTTAATTTTAAAGTAGGGCACAAAGAAAAGAAAACCCACATAATATATTAGGTTTTCTATTAAATTATTTCTTAGATGGGTTGAGAAAAGACTTTTAAAGAATGCTGCTCATTGGGGCTGTGCATTGAGGACTGTCATTTGTCCTTGTACTGAGGAGACCACACTTGACCAAGAGTCAGAAGTAGTCACTGTCTTAGGGTTTTACCGCTGTGAAAAAGACACATGACCAAGGCAACTCTTAAAGGAACAGCATTTAATTGGGGCTGGCTTACAGGTTAAAGGATTCAGCCCATTATCATCAAGGCAGAAGCATGGCAGCATCCAGGCAGGTATAATGCAGGAGGAGCTGAGAGTGCTACATCTTCTGAAGGCCAGTAGGAGAAAACTGGCTTGCAGGCAACTAAGATATCAAAATCCACACCCACAGTGACCCATCTAATCTAGCAAGGCCACACCTACTCCAGCAAGGTAATACCTCCTAATAGTGCCACTCCCTGGGCCAAGCATATATAAACCATCACAGTCACTAACCAGCATTGTCACCTAGAGCCAATCAGTTGACCTCTATGGGTTTCAAATCTTTTACTGCATAAGCATACTATAAAGTCATATCAGAGAAGTCAAATTATGCTGTTATTAAGGAAACAGTAGTAGAATGTAGATCTTCAACACACACACACACACACACAAAACCACATTAGCCACCAACCTATATGTTTAAAAGAAATACCAAAAGGATTTCACAGAAAGGACTCTGAAATCTAATGAATGACTAAGACTATAGTTCGCATCAAATAAGAGTTTAAATATATTGTTTGCCACAGCAGGTGGCAGAATAAATCAGCTAGAATCACTCCCATAGACACCCCCTATCCCAGGTCTCTGGCACATCCTAGAGATGCTCCCTCCTTCTAACAATTGGCCTCCCCCTATCCCAGGTCTCTGGCACATCCTAGAGATGCTCCCTCCTTCTAACAATTGGAGTGGAAGCTGTCTCTGACTCTGTACCCTTACCTTAGTCGGACTGCCTTGTCAGACCTCAGTAGAAGAGGTCTGCAGCTGTTGCCCCAGGGCTAAGTGGTACCCAATGGAGGGTTTCTCCTTCTCTGAGAAGGGGAGGTGACAATGAAGGGAGGCATTTATGAGGGTCAGACTGGGAGGAGAGGAGGAAGTGGAGGCTATGATCAAGATGTAAAGTGAATAAATACATAAGCAAATAAATGTAAAATATTGTACAGTAAAAATCATAGCCCCAAAACCCAAAAATATGCTTGTATTTTTAAAGACAGGATGTTTTAAAGTTAATGAAGTTAGTTTTCATCTCCAGCAGCCTGTAGATGAAAACTATTGGACACAGAAACTTCCAGCTCAGCTGCAACTTGATTTTTCTCTGTCCTATAACTAAATACATGAGATATCAGCAGTCCTCGCCCCCTGTCCCCCTCTCTATGTAGTTCTGGCTGTCATAGAACTTACTATGTAGACCAGCATAACCTTGAACTCACAGAGACCCACTGGTCTCTGCCTTTCAGTGCTGAGATTAAAGGTGATCGAATCAACAGTCTTCCTTATCTATAAACCCTGCAAGCTACAGTAATGACCTAACGGGGAAGGTGTGACCCCTAGTGCAATAGGAACATAACACACTACTTTCTGTTTTAACTTGAGGCCCACTTCGCAGGAGGGAATTTGTACCTAGTTCTGTAAACCTGGTCAAGATCTCATGACTGGGGAAGTTATAGTCCCTATCCAGGAGCCTGCTTCCATTGTTTTGATAAATCATATTGTCAAACTGCTTTCTAAAAGCTCATGTTCACACCCATAGATTAGTACTGCATGCAGCGTTCATTACAGAAGCTTTTTACTGAGAGACCAGATCTTGGGTTCAGACTCCGTCTTAGGGAACCTGACCTAAAGTAAAACTCAAGTTAACCAACAAGCTGGCATCCAGCACTGTTTTCCAGATTACTCCCCAACAAACTTTCATCTAGCACGGCTTTCTACAAGCCGGCCTCTGCCTCTCCACTTCCTAACAACCACCAATCAGGAGGAAAGCAGAAGTTTATGCTTTGGCTCCCAGCACCATTTTAAAGGACAACAAAATTCCATTATATGCCCCCGATCAGATGTGTGCCAGGCTAGAAACCTCCTTACTTGTTTGCTTACCTCTATAAACGCTTGCCTAAAACTGGGCTCAGGGCTACACCCTCCCTCGCATTCCACTGCATCTAAGATGCTAGTGTAGTATAAGCTTGAGCTTAAATTAAAACCGTAGTGTGGTTGCATTGGAATTGACTCCTTGGCGGTCTTTGGGGGTTCACAAAACAGGCACAACATTACTACGGCTGGCAATGTTTAGTGCTGAAACCCACAACTAGCTAAAGTACAGAAAATAAATGGTTGTGGTATGCTCAGCCCAAAATGAGACAGCTGGATCACCCACTCCAAGACTTGGGAAATAGTACAGGAGAGAATGGCAGGAAAAAATGTAAGAGTCAGAAGATGTGTAGAGAATACACATGACATTGCTGCTATACTCATGAAGTCATTGTGGTTCTCAGCACAAGATTCACCATTTGTCATTCATCATAAATGGGGCAGTGGCCTATGAGGCTCAACTCCTTTCTCAGGGACTACTGGCAGTAAACTGTGGTTGGAGGAGTGTCACTTGATGCCATGGTTTAGCCATTGATAATTTGTTCTTGCTCCGGCAAATAACCTCCCATTTCTGCTAGGGCAAAAGGCTTAAAGTCAGTGGTCATTCATAAGAAGGCAGCATGGAGGTAGGAGTTGGACTCATTAGTAAGAAGGGTTTTAGCAAGGGATGTATGGGGATACAACAAGGAAATGTGAACTCAAACATCCTAAAACTCATTATGCAAGCAAGATCATCAAAGGATAATAAAAATGTTTTCATAAGACAGTAAGATTGAACGAGTTCTTTAAGGGATGAAACCCAAAATTTCCTATGCTTATTTTAAAGACTACTTAGGATACATAAAATACAGAGAGGTGTGACCATGTGAGAATACAGCCAGAGGAAAAACCATTTGCAAGCCAAGAAGAAGGGCCTCAGAAGAAACCAAAGCCACCAAAGACCTTCATGTTGGACTTCTAGTCTCCAGAATGACAAAAGCTTAAAATATAAGTCAGTGGTCTCTAGTGTTTTGCTATGGTGCTGCTGAGATAACAAATTCAGGGGAATCGCCTCTACAAAGTGTTGGTTGCCAACTTAACATCCATTCCCCCTTTGTTTTCTTATTAATAAAAGCTTACTTTTATGTAAAATTCCATCAGTGTGTGATAGAGGAAAGTGATGTTACCTGGGCTCACAGAACAGTGTAAATAATCCAAGCAGCTGGTACAGCCCCTTCCTACTAGTGATAATTTAAGGGATAAGCCTGTGACCAAATTCAGACCAGGAGGAAGGAGACAAACCTCTGGTGGCTCCCGGGAAGCTTTCTCACTCTCCGTGGAGAGGCATAGCAAATATGGTCCCTGATTCCCATAAGAATTTCTGTCTAGATAGGACACCTGAGACGTCTACAGCTATTTTGTGACCTAGCAGGAAGCCAGCGTGAAAGCTGACAATTCCCCAACAGTGGCAAGAGGAAAGATGAGTGATGAGGCTTCTCACTGCTATCTTGGGCAAATCTGCAGCACTTCCCACTTTAGGCCTTGCAGTGATGGCAGATTTAAAAAAAAAATTCCTTTCTATTTAAGCCAGGAGAAGAGTCATCTGCTGTTACAGCTAAAGGCATGCTAGTGGGTCTGGTCCACAATCCTTTGCGGACCTTGAACCTCCTGGAAGTCATGTTCTGAAGAGGAGGGAACACACTTAAACATCACCACCACAGCTCAAAGAAGTAGTATGATACTAGGAGAGACTAAGATGCATTTCATTCCCTATTTTTTTCACAAAGATCCTAAATATGTTATAATCCCTTAAATGGTATAGGTCCTGGAAGCATTTGTTTTAATGTTTGACCATTACCTCAGTTTCCTGACATAAAGCTTCTTTCAACATTGGCAGGAATATCTTTTAATATAATGGGCAGTTCTTAGGTTTCTAAACAGGAGTTGGTCCTTAGAAAGATCAAATCAAAACTAACTTGGACCCTCCAATCCTGCATCCCAAACTCTAAGGAAGGGCGGAGAGGTTAGAGAGTTAACAGTTGACTCTGCCTGTGTGATGATGATGCCCTCACATAGTACCTGGAACACAAAACTAAATGACTTCAGGGCTAGTAAACACCCCCACACACTGGGAAGGCAACACAAAAGTACACACCACAGTCCTGCCCTCATGCTCTCCAGACCTGGTCACCATCAAATATTCATTTAATAGTTCATCTGTATCAAATCTTTTATGATAAACCAATAAATGTGTCTCCCTGAGCCCTGAAATACACATTTTTAAAAAATAGCACCAGGCGGTGATGGCACACACCTATAATCCCAGCACTCTGGGAGGCAGAGGCAGGCAGATTTCTGAGTTTGGGGCCAGCCTGGTCTACAGAGTGAGTTCCAGGACAGCCAGAGCTATACAGGGAAACCCTGTCTCGGAAAAAAACCAAATCCAAAAAAACACAAAAACAAAAACAAAAAAATAGCAAGCCCAAGAAGAATTGTGTGAGGCTCCTCCTCCTAACATGTAACAGGATAGAAAGCCCAGGCTTGGGGCTGCTGCCCAAAGTAGAGGCAGCCGTGGGAGATTGAGCAGTCTAAAAGCCAGTTCCAAGGTGTCAGAAATTAATGTGGGATGCCTTATTGGTATCTGGAGAGTGGGGAAGCTGCTGGTGTGGGGATAAAAAGCAACACATCTAGTATCAGAAGTAAAATGTCCTCTAAGTACAGAGAGTATAAAATGAAGTGCCGCTTGCTTTTCTTACACGGGTAGAGAGTGTCTTTAATCTCATTTAAAGAAATAGCAACACTTAAGGAGTCGAAGTAGCTGAGCCAAAGCCAGCGTAAGATGAGGTCAGTGTGTGAAATCTAGTTTTATTTACTCCTTGTCGGAGGAAACATAAATACAATGAGCTAGGAAGTCCTGGAGGTCATAAGATGTCTTGGTTTGAGTTCTATCTTTTTCACAATCTCCTAAAAGTCCTTTAAACTCAACGTAGTGAGATGGTTTTGGAAATGCTGGTGAGCAACAACCTGGAGCTGTGAGATGGGTTTCCTCACCCAGCTGGCGAACCTGCTGCCCCCGGCCTTCATGTAGAAGAAATTGCTGTGTTCTCCGCCAAGATGAAATTATACATTGGCACTCTTTTCCACAGTCCAAAGATGTACTATTCCCTCTGTGCTCCTCTCTCCTCCTCCCCTCCTGCCTTCCTCCCCTCCCCCAGCATCTTTTTCTTCTCTTCCATTTCTCACTCTCTTTCATTACAAAACCTTTCGATTTGTTTCTAATCCATTCTCCCAGCAAAGGCACCTTCCTCATTCTCTGCATATTCTTTGCACTTATTCACACTGTGGACCGTGGGCCCGAGATGACTGTCCATAGATATCACTTCCATAGTAACTATAGTATGTAGGTCAAAAGTCCACAGGAAACTGAACAAATCTGTCTATATAAGCTAATTCCAAAACTTTTAGGAGAGGTATAATTGGGTTGGTTTTCCTAAGTAGGATGTCCACTTGTCTTAGTTAGGGTTTTACTGCTGTGAACAGACACCTTGACCAAAGCAACTCTTTAAAAGAACTTTGAATTGGGACAGGCTTACAGGTTCAGAGGTTCAGTCCATTATCATCAAGGGAGGAACATGGCAGTATCCAGGCAGGCGTGGTGCATGAAGAGCTGAGAGTTCTACATCTTTATCTGAAGGCTGTTAGCAGAATACTGGCTTGCAGGCAGCTAGGATGAGGGTCTTAAAGCCCACACCCACAGTGACACCTACTCCAATAAAACCACACATACTTTAACAGGCACTTCTAATAGTGCCACTCCCTGGGCCAAGCATATACAAACCATCACATCCCACTTCCTGACCCCCATAGGCTTGTTCAAACATATGATTCTATGGGGGCCATACCTAAACATAACATAATGCAAAATTTAGTCCAACTTCCAAAGCCTCCATAGTCTATAATAGTCTCAACAATGTTAAAAGTACAAAGTTCAAAGTCTCTTCTAAGATCTATCCAATCACTTAACTGTAATCCCCAAAGCAAGACAGGAAACCAGCTGGGCAAACTTTAAACTCTGCATCTCCGTGTCTGATGTCAAAGAAGTCTTCAGATCTTTACACCTTTTTCATCTTTGTTGACTGCAACAAACTTCTTTTCCTGGGCTGGTTCCACTCCCTGTTAGCAGCTTTCCTCAGCAGATAGCCCACGGCTCTGGCATCTCGAACATCTTGGGGTCTCCAATGCAACTTCAATATTACAACTTCTTGTTTCAATGTCTAGGATCCACACATGATCTTCTGGACTCCTCCAAAGAACTTGCTTCACTTCTTCAGCTCTGCCCTCTGTAGCACTCTGAGCTCAGGTTGATCCACTCCACTACCACTGCTGTTCTTGGTGATCATTCCATGGTACTGGCATCTCCAATACACTGGGGTCTTTCCGCAGAAGCTAGGCTTCACCAATAGCCTCTCATAGTCTCTCTTCATAGTGCAAGCCTCAAATCCTTTGCTTGACCCCTTCAGTCCTGGGCCAACAACTACAGCTGAGGCTGCACCTTCACCAATGGCCTTCCATGGCCTCTCACAGTGCCAAGCTTCAAAATCAATACCACCTGGATGACTCTCACACATTACCAACAATCCAACTGGAGCACAAGGTACAACCTTGGATCTTTCTGGAACACAGCTTCTTTGTGCTCTCAGAAAACACTTCCCATAAGATTTCACCTCAGTGTGGCTGGTCTCTCCTTAATCACCACCAATTTCTTAACTGCACCTAACCAGCATCCATTGTCCCAGTAGTTCCTTCTATTCTGGACTCTAAAACCAGAGCCACGTGGTCGAAGCTGCCAGGTTCTGCCTCTTGCTGGGACTGGACCATGCCCCCCTCCCCTTATTTTATTACCAGCTTTCTGTTTTCCAACTCCCTCACTGCCTAAGCTTCAATTTCCTGGAACTTGCGCTGTAGATTGACCTTGAACTCAGAGATCTGCATGGCTCTGTCCCTGTAATGCTGGAATTAAAGGCATGCACCACCATGTCTGCACTTAAGCTTTTCTTCACCTAGATTCTGCTTTGACCCAGGCTGCCCTTAAACTCAGATATCTGCTTAGCTTTATCTCCTGGGATTAAAAACATGTACCACCATGCCTGAATCTATACTTAACTGTGTAGATCTATCCCCCAAAGTCCCCCTGCCTTAATTTGTTATCTCCTTGAACACAGGATTCAGTTCCATTTCGCTTTCTGGTGCCCTCTGAATACTCAAACCATATATTTTATGTTTTTCCTTTCTCAGCTTGCTACACTTATTTAAAATGTTCTTTATGAAACTTAACCAGAGAACTAAGTCTATGGTGGGCATTTCTGAGACTTCCTTTGTCAATGCAATTAATCTGATTCTTTCCACCTTAGCCTCAGGCAGACTCTTCAGACAAGGGCAAAATGTATTTCACCAAAATACCACAAAAACAGTCTTTATACCACATACTGAAATTCTTCTCCTCTGAAACGTCTTGGGCCATGTCAGCACAGTTCACATTACTCTCAGCAGCAAAGTCTTCCATCTTCCTACTAGGACGGCCCATTAAGCCCCATTTGAATTGTTTCACTGCTTTCTAAACCCAAAGTCCAAAAATCCACATTCTTCCAAACAAAACCATGGTCAGGCCTATCACAGCAATACCCCAGTCCCTTGTACCAATTTCTGTCTTAGACAGGGTATTACTATTGTGAACAGACACCATGACCAAGGCAACTCTTATAAAGAACAACATTTAATTGGGGCTGGCTTACAGGTTCAGAGATCCAGTCCATTACCATCAAGGCGGGAACACAATGGCATCTAGGCAGGTATGGTTGAAGAGGAGCTTGAGAGTTCTACATCTTTATCTGAAGGCTGCTAGCAGAATACTGGCTTCCAGGCAGCTAGGATAAGGGTCTTAAAGCCAACACCCACAGTGACACCTACTCCAATAAAGTCACATATACTTTAATAGGGTCATACCTTCTGCTAGTGTCACTCCCTAGGCCAAGCATATACAAACCATCACGCCACTCCTTGTCTAATGGTCTATAACTGAAAAGCAAGAAAAAAATAACAGTAAAACCATAGTTAGTAGAGCCTATGTCCTCCTGTATGGGTGGGAACTGCAAGGCAGAACTGCTGCTCTCAGGGTACTTGACGAAAATGAGACCTCAAAAGCTGGCTGCCACACGACTCTTGGAAAGTTTTCTTCCACCATGACGTCTCAGAGAAGCTTCAATACTGGCATTGTTTCACTCTGCCCACTCCAATTCTTAAACACAATACACAGCAGCAGGTGAAAATCAATGAAGGGAGGCACCTGGCCCTAATCCTTAATTATGGAAGCTGGACCCCATGAATAATGTTTCTCCTCAGGAGAAATAGAGGAAAGAGAACTATGTCATCTTCCACAGAGAGAGGAAATGCAGATTCATGGACATTTCTCCTCAGCTAATTAACATCTTCACCCTTCAGTCTCCACTCAGCCTCAAGGTCAGTCAGTCCTGGGGAACTGGATCTCTCTCTCTCTCTCTCTCTCTCTCTCTCTCTCTCTCTCTCTCTCTCTCTCTCATGTGTGTGTGTGTGTGTGTATGTGTGTGTGTGTGTCCCTCTCTCTGTCTCTGCCTCTCTCTCTCTCTCTCTCTCTCTCTCTCTCTCTCTCTCTAACACACACACCACACACACACATACACACACACACACACACACACACACACAGCTACCCACATGTCAATGTAACTGCTTAGGCCACTGACCTAATAAAGACGAAGACATCACTGTGCTATCCCCAACCCATGCTCTTCACTGGAGCTCTCTATTAACAAGACAGGGTAACTTTCCATGGCCAGTAAGACCCTGCATCACCTCCCCTATAAACCCTGTCTTTTTCCCCACATGGCTGTGTGATGTTCCCTAAGGCACTGTGTGATGCCTTCCATTTCCACACTGATACTCAGTGATCTATGCCTCTGCTCCTGGGGTAGCCATGCTGACTCTGTGACACCCAGAGAGGAGTTAGATGAATTCAGAGGAAGGACAGATGAAGGGGTTCGCTGGCATCAGCTCTGCCCCTAACAGGATAAAGAGAACTTTGCAGTTTCATCTGACAGAGAAACCAAGGAGAAACTGAGATTCATACAGCTGTCAGAGGAAGGAGTGCTGTTTGGACCAGTGGCCTGACTGTTCATCTCAGCTCTGGCTCTAGAGATGTTCTCATTGCTTTAATCACTTAAGAGGGAGAGCAATCTGGTTCCCTGAGTTGATTGCTGCTGTTCTGGGAGCAGCCTCTGTTCCCATCACAGGGTAATTGCCTTCATTTGGGGTGATCTCATCCGGGCTGATGGGTCCTGTGACATCCACTGTTGCTTGGCTGTAGTTTTGGTTCCCTGTCACAAAATGTCACCAATCAATCCTATCATTTCTTGAACCCTAGGTAAATGCAGAAGAGGTTGCAAAACAGAGCCAGAGAGGAACAGTACTGTCAGCCAGGTCGGTGAAGAACTCTTCCAGACCCTCTGATTTTCCCTGCCATCTTACACAGATCCTAGGTAAACAAAGGCAAGGAGGTTTCCCAACACTAGGCCTCCATCATCGTAGGCTTCGAGGCTGCCAACACCCCTTTACACAGAAAATGCTGTTTGCTTCTCACACCATCTTTGTTTGGCAAACAGCACTTATTTTAAAAGGAAGAAAGATAGAAGGGAAAGACGTGAATGGCTTGGAAAGATGCCCATCGGCCTCTGCACCCGGCGCACAGGCGATTCTTTCCTTCCATCTGAACTCTGTCCTAGCAGAGAAGCGGGTGTATAAAGGATTTCTGAGTCCTGAAGTTCTGCAGGCGGGAGGCTGAACCCACACTAAGCAGCAGCCAGAGGCGGGAGCCTCCTCCACTCACCGCGTGGTCCTGAGCACTCTACAAACATCACTTTATTCTCCTGGGGCCAGAGACCTGACGCCAGCTCAGCTTCCTTCTGGCCCCACTCTCTGTCCTACATCTGGGAAGACAGTGAATAATTCTTCCTTTCTTTCTGGAGCTTGTTGCCTTCAAGGTATTTATAGACTGCTCCTGGCCCCGCGGAGGCATCTTTTCTCTCCGGTTTAAATTTAGCTTCCTTTGTCTTCCTCCCCTGACTTATCTGCTGGTGCGCCTGGGTTTCCTCCACTGTCTTTGTTCTCCTGGTGTTTGTTCCTCACCTTCTTTCTTGTGCAGAGCAAGAACAATCTCTCCACCGAGGTTCTCTGAAGCCTTATATAACTTTCTCCTCCACGCTCAGACCTCTCCAGCAGTCCTCTCTGCCCACTTCCCACTTTCCCTTGCAGCCGCCTCCAGACCTTTATCTTCTCTAGATTTGGCCCATTTTGCAGAAGGGGAAACCAACCAACAAAAGCCAATCTGCAAACAGAGCAGAACCGAGGCTTCCCCCAATCCCTCTGGCCGAAGCCACTTTGCCTTTGAAATTTTCCTGTTTTTGACCCAGATTCTTTTTGTCTCTTGTGCTACAAAGTGCTACAAACGCTTACACGTGTCTTTGTTCTTTTGGGACCCTGAAGCTGACTAGTGTGGGAGAAAACAGTTACTATCAAAATGAGCCAGAAAGTGCAAGGCTTAATTCCTAGGAAAATTTAATCATTAAGTCGTTGTAAGGTGAGATGAGATGAAATGGCCCAAATTCAAATCTTGTAGAAGTCTCCAGTCTGATAACTCCAATATTAGACAGACATAAATAAAGCAAACAAACAAAGGCAGGCCAAACCGTGACTGATAGGACCTATATATAGCACACCTGCCATCTAAAAAGAGAGAGCATCTTAAGTCACGCCATCTTAATATTTAACCAGAGAAGTCAGAAATCTCGGCCTATTGTGCAAGTTTATGTGAGTGGCAAACGTGTCTACTTGTAAAGGCCTGAAGGTGACGCTGGCTGGTTCCTTGATTGCTGCCCACTTTACTTACTGAGGCAGAATATCTCTGACCTGACTCAGAGCTCACCCATCCTGGCTAGTCTAACTAAGCATCGTGTCCTAGGGAGTTGTCTCTGCCTCCTACGTGCTGGAATTACAGCTGGGCCACCATGTCTACCCAGATTTCACGTGGATGCTGGGGATGCAAACTCTGGCCTTCCCACTTGGACAGGAAATACTTTATCCATTCTTCTGTTGAAGGATACCTGGGTTCTTTCCAGCTTCTGGCTATTATTATAAATATAGCTGCTATGAACAAGGTGGAGCATGTGTCCTTGTTATACATTGGAGCATCTCCCTGGGTATATGCCCAGGAGTGATATAGCTGGGTCCTCAGGTCCCAGCTATGTCCAGTTTTCTGAGGAACCTCCAGACTGATTTCCAGCTTGCAATCCCACCAACAGTGAAGGAGTGTTCCTCTTTTTCTACATCCTTGCCAGCATCTGAGTCCATGCTGTCACCTGAGTTTGGAGTACTACTCAGCAATTAAAAATGAACTCATGAAATTCTTAGGCAAATGGATGGAACTAGAAAATATCCCGAGTGAGGTAGCCCAATCACAAAAGAATACACATGGTATGCACTCACTGATAAGTGGATATTAACCCAAAAGCTCAGAATACACAAGATACAATTCACAGACCACATGAAGCTCAAGAAGGAAGACCAAAGTGTGGGTGCTTCGGTTCTTCTTAGAAAGGAGAACAAAATACTCACAGGAGCAAATATGGAGACAAAGTACAGAGCAGAGACTGAAGGAAAGGCCATCCAGAGATTGCCCCACTGGGGATTCATCCCATATACAGTTACCAAACTCTGACACCATTGTGGATGCTAAGAAAAGCTTGCTGAAGGAGGCTGATATAGCTGACTCCTGAGAGGCCATGCCAGAGCCTTACAAATACAGAGTCAGATGCTTGCAGCCAACCATTGTACTGAGTTTGGGGTCCCCAATGGAAGAGTTAGAGAAACGACCGAAGGAGCTGAAAGGGTTTGCAACCCCATATGAAGAACAACAATATTAACCAACCAGACACCCCAGAGCTCCCAGGGACTAAGCCACCAACCAAGGAGTCCACATGGCTCTGGCTGCATATGCAGCAGAGGACAGCCGTGTCAGACATCAGTAGGAGGAGAGGTCCTTGGTCCTATGAAGGTTTGATAGATGTCCCAGTGCAGGGGAATCAAGGGTAGGGAGGGAGGTGGGAGTGGGTGTGTGGGTGGAGGAACACCCTCATAGAAACAGGGAGGGATTTCTGGGAGGGTGGGAAACCCACAAGGGGATCACACTTGAAATGTATATAAACTAAATTAAAATAAAATAAAGTAAAATAAAAACAAATACTTTATGAACAAAGTTATAGCCCCAGCCCTGGACTTTTAAATAATGACAATTAGTTTAGAGCCAGTATTTTTAAATGTGTGAACAAAAAGAAAAAAAAATGTGTGATGAGGCTAGAATATATTAGTCTGTTCTGAGCATCCTCTGTCCATTCCCCATCCATCAACCCCCTCAGCAGAGCCTGTAGATCAAAAGGCCCTTCCAGTTCTGTGGCGTGCCCCACCCCACCCCATGGTGCCCGATTCACACCACTTTCACGCGTCTGTCAGTCCCAGCATCGGACCCTGAACTAAACACAGTGGAGCTTTGCCTCCAGCTCACGCTCACACTTCCTTTCCCGTCCTCTCTTACGCCTTGACCACAGTGTCATTCTATTTTTCAAGACCATCACATAGGCTCCCTTCAGTCATTACCAGTCAGGATAAGGGGGATTGTGCTGCAGAAACAAAGTTCACTGCCCACCTGCGCTATAAGGCCAGGAGGACAGTGGGAGACAACCAGGCCCAGGTTGGGGGAGGTCACCGTCTGGCACTCTGTCAGCATCGTGACAGAGAACGAGTGTGGCGTGTGACATCACATTCACAATCCTTTCATTCACCTTTCATTTCTAGTGCAGCTTATAGGTCTCAAAAAAGAGGTGAGAAAAAACACTTTTTACACGTGCAGGAATGATGGGAACACAGATACATTTAATGAATAATATCATATATATACACACATCTGAAAGGTCGCCAGCACTGATGGGTGGTGTTGTATGCACTCATTTCTCACTTGACTATGATAACTGAGCAAAACTCTGGGGTGGGAAATCTGTGCATAAGAAGAACAACTGCCCCCTGCCATTCAATTATGGTTATCCTAGGTAACATCTTAGACCTATGTCAGTGTCTTAGAAATGAGGCACAACACAGGAAGCACCTGAGGTGGTAGAAACAGTGAGGCGCGCACAGAGATGCTCCTAACAGAAAGAAGGCAGTATCTGAGCACATCCTCAATGAGGAGGCAGCCATGGCAATCTGCACACACCACAGCTCCTTACATGCCAAGCTCTGTCCCCCCCACCCCCAACCCTCTGTGACAGCAACAGCAGATCAAAGTGACCAAAAAGCACAACTTCCTGAGTAGTAAGGCCTTTGCCTGTACACAGGATACAGGCAAAAACAGATTCACGTCACATCCAAAGGCAGCCTAGCTATGGCCCCGAGCCCAGATAGGATCCTGTCACTCAGATTTAAAGTTTACCGCTTCTGTTTACTTGCTAAATGACCTTTGGACACTTGATTGAACTGTTCATGTCTGTTTTCTCATAGGGGAAAAGGGGTAGAACAATATTACCTGCCTCAAAGGGTCAGTATAAGAATTGCATGAGTGGAGACAGTCGGTGTAACAAGTAAAAGTGGGCTGGACAAGCAATGTTCTCGATGAAACTTTAGCTAGCTCCCTCAGTCTGAGTGTTGTCCTGTGTCCTTAGGCATTGATTAAATCAGTGTCTCAGTGTTCCTGAGAAAGACATTTCATTTATGTAAAATTACGGGATAGCGAGAAGAGGGCTAACATGTCTGTGTGTATTTGTCTATATGTGTGCATATATATATATATATGTGTGTGTATGTGTATGTGTGTGTGTGTGTGTGTGTGTGTGTGTGTGTGTGCATGCATATGGACACCCATGGTTGACGCTCAGAATCACCCTCACTCTTCCACCATTATTCAGTGAGGCAAGACCTGTTAATCAAACACAGAGCTGGTTGATATGTCAATGGGCTTATCTCAAAGCTTGACCCGTCCAGCAGGTCCAGTTATTCCAGGGTCTCGAAGGGGCACTACCTGAGGGTCAAAAATGGGGGGGAGAGAAAAGGGAAGCCAAGCACGCTAAGAAAGACAAGTCAGTCTGGGTTATGTCAAGGCTTCCTTTAATGTCGGGGAGGTAAGTGGGTTTTAAGGCTTACAGAGAAGGAATTGACCTTCACACCAGACAAAAGAGGGAAGGGCAGAGACACCCCTAGTGATGGAAGCAGGAAGCGAAGAGGTCATCTGGTCATCAGGAGGGAACACCCGGAGTTAACGCCGGCAGGTACATTCCGCGGTTAGGGCAGGAACATCTTGTGGTATTCTCTGGAATCTTCTCACACCGTTAGCTCATAGGGAAGGCTCTAGTTAATTGTTCTCAAATTTTAGCAGTCTCCACCTTAGGGCCATGAGTAAGCATAAGTCCGAATAGCTCAGGATGGCTTCCCACAAAAGCTAAGTCCATCCCATCATCCGTCTCTATTCCATCTCTGCCTCATCTCAGGTGAACTTCTTATTAATCTGTTTCCATGTAAGTAGTCTATGAATGTAAAACCACGCTCATCTCTTTATTGAATAGACCACAGAATACAAACCCTACAAGACGAACTGAAAGGAAACAGAAGCCTCCTCTTATTATACAAGCAAACCTCCATCTTGAGATGGAGCAAACCACAAGGCAAAAGGGCTTCTTTAAGGCTAAGGATGTAGCTCAGTGATACAGTGTTTACCTACCATGAACAAAGGTCTGGGTTCAAGCCCCAACACCGCGCAAAAAGTATGCTTGCGTATTCTATTCAACCCAGGGTTTTCTAGATTCAATTCTAGCTGTGATAACTTCAGTTTGCATCTGTTACACTTTGGAAAATCTCCTGCATAAGCAAAACTATTTCTCATTCACCCACTTAGTCACAGAAATGTGAATAATGCTTGGGATATAATAAGCATTGTTTTTTTTTAAAAAAAAAAAAAAGTCAATACATTGAACTGGATTTGTTATGTAACCTTGGGAAAATATTTCCTCCCCACTTTGTAAAATGAGTGAGCTGGACTGCCAGCTGCTGAGTGCCTTTCCGTCCTTGGTTCCCAGCCAAGTTTTCATTAGATGTATTATCTCACCTTCTACCAGGTCATTACTTAGCCCTCGTTATCTTATGTGAAAGGAGAACAAAAGCCAAACAGCCAAGCCTTACGAGCAGGAAGCAAGAGTATCTGATCAAAGCTGACATTTACTGTACACCAGCCTCTGTTCAGAGTGCCTCCTGAAGCTGCCGCGCTCAGTGGAAACACGCTCGTTAGATGAGCACTGTTATTATCACCATCTCCATTTTAACAAAACAACATTGAGGCACGGCGAGGCTAAGCTACTGCTTAAGCAACTCTTAGTTGACTCTAAACCTCATGCTTTCTCTTTTCCTTCTTCTGTTTTCATGTCTGTGTGCATCTGTCTATATGTGGGCATACGTGTGTGTGTGTGTGTGTGTGTGTGTGTGTGTGTGCGCGCGCGCGCTCGCGCTTAGATGTCGGTGATTGACGTCCTGAATCACCCTCGATTACTCTTCCACCTTATTCACTGAGGCAAGGCCTGTTAATCAAACACAGAGCTGGTTGATATGCCTAGTGGGCGGGTCCCAGTATCCAGCTCATTCTGAGATCCCTGTCCTCTTTCTCAAGATGGCAGGGTCACCTTGCATGAGTTGTAAGGAGCTGAACTCCACTTCTCTGCTTGCCTGGCAAGCACTAAACCACTGAGACATCTCTCAAATCTCCAAACTTCAGAATTTTAACTATTATGCTATGCAGGCTTCAGGGTAACATAGGATGCAAGAAACTAGAAAAAAAAATCCCAGGGATTCAGAAACTAGCCCACACTGTTTTATGTGTGGTTTGAGAAGTCCTGACTATGGTTGATTCAGTACATTAACCAATGTGATATTTCTCCAATCCATTGGACCTTTCTTTAAGTCTCAGCTTTCCTGAAAGCATGCAGAGAACAATAGCAATATGCTGTGCATTTGATTCTACCTATTATCATGATAATAGCAACCATCTACAATAGTACCATGAAGCTCTTTCAATTGCCTATCAGATGTGATTTTCACACAAGCAGACTGAGTAAAAAGAGAAAAAAATTATCATATTGATTTAAAAATCAAGGAAACTGAGGCTCTGAGAGGTGAATGCATTTGTTTAAGACTTTGAACCAAAAATAAATTGTGGATCTTGGATCTGAACCTGAAGTAGCTGAACCCCCAAGAAGATAATACTCAGGGACTCACCATGATCAATGACACTGGCTTCCAACATCCACCCCAGGCTGAGAATAGGAGTGGGCATGAAGTAAGGAGGAGAGCCCACGCAGGAGGAAAACAGCCTGTTAACCAAAAGCAAGGAATAGGAAGACTGTATTCCTTGGTATAGGTGAGAGTCAGAAAGTGAACCCAGGCTTTAAGGTACTTCATACAGCTGTTGATTTGCTGTGCCCCTGTTTCTAAAGTCCCACTTCTTCAACTCACTTTCCAGCTCTCATCTTAGCCCCTTCCAAATCATAGACCTGGGATGCTTAGCACTTCACCCACAAACAAATCCCTGAGAGTCTCCAGTATGACAAGCCACTATGTCAGGTGCTAGGGCCACTAACACGAGCAAACTATGCACAAATTAGGCGGGAACAAGGCAGGCTTGAGGAAGACTTGCAGAAATAATGGACGTGGTTGTAGGGGTTCTCAAGAAATATTGGCATGTACGAGAACAAAGGAACAGAAAACTTTTTTTTCCAGGACTAGCTACGTATGTAGCTCTTCTGGTAAAAACACTATACCAAATTCTGCCAATTCTAATGACCTTAGCTCAATCCCAGGGACCCATTTAGTAGAAAGAGAGAAATTATTGATACAAATTGTCCCCTAGCTTCTATATATGCACCAAGACATGTGCCCCAACCTCTGCACACACATAAGTTAAATAAATAAATAAATAAATAAATAAATAAATAAAAACAAATACATAAGAAAGAAAAAGCATTTTTCCAGTGATAGGAAAGAAGTACAGAGATTTGGAGTACATTCCAGCTAACACAGTGGATGGATATGGAGAAAATTCCAGGAACAGAAATTGGAAAACAAGGTATAACCACACCTAGATGAACCATAAAGGACAAGGGGCACAGCTCAGTGGTACAGCATTTCCTAAATGGGTGGTTGGACTATGTCTCCAGCATCCAGAGCTGTGAACTAAGTGACAGCTCCTACAAGCTAGAGACAATACCAATCTCATCTTCATAGGCCTCATCATCCCATGGTAAATGCTTCCAAGAACTCAGAAATGAATTTGAAACTCTCATCAAAGTGACAAAGGAGGACAGACAATTTTTAAAAGATGACTTGTTTCCCAATTTCTGTTCCAGGAATTTTCCCCGATCCATCCACTGCTTTAGTTGGAAAGCCCTCCAAATCTCTGCTTTTTTCCTACCAGTAGAAAAATGCTTTTTCTTTCTCATGTATTTGTTTGTTTGCTTATTCATTTATTTATTTATTTTAGTGTGTGCAGAGGTTGGGGCACATGTCTTGGTGTATGTGTAGACGCTAAATAATTAATAATAATGATGATGATGATAATAATAATAATAAACTTAAGGACTGGGGTACCATGTATGGAGTCAGGAGTCAGGGTACCCAGCTGTGTAGGCAGAGGTCTCCATCCCTTGCCTGCAGTCCATGAGGCTTGTGGGATCAGGTCCTCAGTGTGTCTCTATTTGCTGACTACTGTGAGCCTTCACGGTTATGAAGTCAGCCTAGCCACATGAAGAAAAGACTTAATACAATGTAATACAAATAAGAACCATGCTTCAGAGTCCTGTTCTCTGAGCGTTCCCCTCCACCACTGGGGAAGCAAATATATCAGTGCTATGCACAACCTGAGCACAAGGAGGCAGTGTGGGCCCACAATCAAACTCTCAGCCAAGACACCTGGAACCAGAGAATGGGAACAAATGAGGAAAATAGACCCAGATAACAAAAACAATAGAGAAGAGTTTCCAATATATTAATAGAAATGTTTCTCGTGTGAGAGGTGCCCCTAGAAAGTAACCTAATGCATCAATCCAGTCCTCCCAATCTTATAAAAAAATGCCTGAGCAAGCAACACTCTAGGAAAATCCTTAGTCCTTGCTTGTATCTTTGGGCTGACACTTAAAACACTTAAGACCCACTTTCACCTGTACCCACTTACCAGTTATTACTCTCTGTTCTCCTTTATGCTTTGGATACTAGGCATCCCTTTTCTCCATGACAGTACAGTTCTACACCTGAAACAGCCTATTTCAGAAAACCTTCAGACACTTCTACCACCTATCGTCTATTCTAATGATCTGCATATATGGCCCAAAAGCAGCCTCAACAGAATCATTAATCACTCTAAACACAAGTGGACTAAACCTTATAGAGAGTAGGCTTTCTGAAGGCAGAGGGAAAGGGCAATAAATCCTCCCCAGAAAGCAGTCATAAATATTAAAAACAGAGTTGTCAAAACAACTCTTGAAGAGCTCTGGAAGCTAATCAACAACACACAAGAAAAATAACTAGTAAACTTTAGAAAAGAACTGTGGGAGCTTGTGGTGTTTGAGCTTGGGGCTGGGAACTGGTTTCATCACCTCCTGGACTCCATCCAGCCTAGGCAGCAATGTGGTTCTATCCCAGTGAGACTGGACATGAGAAGCAGCAACTTGACTGCTGGAGGAGCTTGGGGATGGAATTTTCTAGTGCATGCCTACAGCATCTACAGTAACATGAACAACAACAGAGACATGGAGACACAGGAAAGCAACAGTTCTGCTAACTTGAGATCGCAATCCTGATCCTGACTGAAGTAAGCGACTGACTGAAGGACTAATCAAGAAGTTAATAAAATCATATTATAATCAATAATAAACCAAGAGATAAAAGTGTCTTAAAGGGGCTTGACAAAACTTTCACATACCCTGGCTAGCCAGGACACTGAAACACGCACAGAGAAGATACAAGACTGGAAACTGCCTAAATTTGGATAGCACCCACATATCTAGCAGGACTGTGTAGGAGCCTTACTGTACTGAGATGGGTGGTCAGCAGTAAAATGGCCTCCCCACTTACCCACTTCACCGAGAGGTCCAGATCTTAATCCTAGCACATGTGACTATGTTACCATGGCAAAGGGGCTTTGCAGATGCGATTAAAGTTGAGAGCCTTGAAATGGAGAGGAGATAGTTCATCTAGGCAGGCTTGATCTAATTACATGATTCTCTAAATGAACAGAATGCTTTCAGCTGAGTCAAGGAGAGATGCTAGGAGAAGGATTTGACCTTCTCTGCTGAATGTGAAGTTGGGGGAAGCAGGCCAGTATTATAGAGGGCAAGAGCTCCCATGTACACTGGAAGATCAAGGACATGAATTCTTATTGTGGAGCCTCCAAAGCACACACCTTTGGTGATGCCATGATTTTAGCCATGTGACCTGTACCTACTAGCATATTAATAATACACCTCTGTCCATTTGATAATAAAATGTGGCAGCAGGCAACAATACTCATGACCACACACACTGGCTGACCACTGAACTTGGAATAAGTAGAGAAGCCAAGCCTAAATAAGACATTTAATGACCAGAGAGACATGTCAGCAGCCATATACCACCAGGAAATAGTACCCACAGGCTGAGTCCAGATCAGTGACTAAACAAACAGCAGCAATAAAACTAGAAAGAGGTCAAAATCCAGCATTGCTACAGCACATGACCTAAATCATCCACGTCTCAACCATAAAAAAGTTATGAAGCATGCAAAAAATAGGAAAGCACAGGCTAGGCATGGAACTCAATTAGTACATTTTGTGGCATGCTTAAAACCCTAGGTCCAATTGCTATCACTGTGCAAACTGTACATTAGGCTAGGTGAGGCCTGCCTCTATTACCAGAACTCAGGAGGTGGAAGCAAGAGGATTAGAAGGTTGAGGTCATTTGACCATAGAGAGAGCTCGAGGCCAGTCTAGGATTCATAAGACCCCGCCTCAAAAAAGAAAATATAAGGCTGGAGAGATGGCTCAGCAGTTAAGAGCACTGACTACTCTTCCAGAGGCCCTGAGTTCAAATTCCCAACAACCACAAGTTGGTTTACAGTCATCTGTAATGGAATCTGAAGCCCTCTTCTAGTATGTCTGAAAACAGCTACGGTGTACTCATATACATAAAATATGGAAATATTTTTTAAAAATTAAAAAAAGAAAAGAAAATATAAAAAAATAAAGAGGTGGAAAGAAGGGAAAAGAAATGGGGAGGGAAGGAGGAAGGAGAAAGAATGATCAACACCCAGGACAGAAATAATTCCATAGGCATGACCTCTAAATGGATGCAAATGTTTGATTTAATGGCCAAAGTTATTCAAATAAAGAAGTATATTCAAAGGCCTACAAGAAACAATGCTTAAAGAATTAAGAAAAAATGATGACAATGACTCAGCAAAAGAAGCCCAATAAAGAGCTGGAAATTATTTTTAAAACTACATAATATTCTGGAGTTTTAAAGTTCAAAGAGGCCGGGCAGTGGTGGTGCATGCCCGTAATCCCAGCACTCTGGGAGGCAGAGGCAGGCGGATTTCTGAGTTCGAGGCCTGCCTGGTCTACAGAGTGAGTTCCAGGACAGCCAGGGCTATACAGAGAAACCCTGTCTCGAAAAAAACAAATCCAAAAAATGTTCAGAGAGTTGTGTGATGTTGCATTCATTTCTTACAGTTGCTGTACACTATACATAGAAAGTACTGTATATTGGATGGTTTTAAAAATTAGAAATTTATTGTTTCACCATTCTATACACTATTACAAAATGAAGGCCATAGGTTCATAGGTTGGTGCTCTGTCTTAAGACCATGAAGAGGGAAATTCCTTCCTTGCCTCTTAGCTAATATGGCTGCAGGTAATCCTCACAGTACTTTCTAAGTTCATCACCTCCATCCCATATTCTTTTCCCTCACCCCATATTTTCAGTCATCTTCCCTCTATGCCCTAGCCAAACTTCCCTCTTCTTATAAAAGCACTGTCCATTAGAGTCCAAAATGATCCAGCATAGCTTCCTCTTAATTTGCATCAGAAAGCTTTATTTCTGAACAAGATCACGTTCTTCAAGGAATGGTGTTTAAAACCCAGCAGAGGCATCACCGAGATGCCTCTGTTAATCAGCACACTAGCCAAGAGAAGCCTCTCCTGCAGCTGCACAATCTCAGAGACCATATCTGAGGGCAGATAGCAACAGCACGCAAAAGCCAAGTGAGCCAGTATGGTGTTAACACCCTGTTTACCCAGTTCCAGCACCAACCAACCAGGAAGCCTAGATAGCAGGATACTCAGGCCGTGGATTACTCCAGTATTAAAGAGCTTCCTCTGAGATACAGCCAACAATTTAGGAGACATTCACCTAAGTCAGCCACTCTTAGGAAAGGGATCAAGGTCAAAGGAAAATGAGACCAAGCCCATGACCTTCTGAAAGTCAACAAGAAGCTTAGGAACCTATGCCCTGGCACTACAGGTGAAGCTTGGCTAATCTCCCTTCATTACAGCTGGGTGACAGGGAAATGGTTAACCAAGATTCGGGTCAAACTAGTTAAACCTTGCTTATAGGGCCTATACTAGTCACTTCTCTTAGTCTTATGAGCAAATAGCTGACCAGAAAAAAGTTAAGGAAGAGTTTACTGTGGCTCACAATTTGGGAATAAAAATCAATCATGGCATAGAAGTCATGGTGGTACTCTATACTGTTTCCACAGTCAGAAAGCAAAAAGAAATGAGTGCTGGTTTTCAACTCCTTTTCTCCTTTTTATTCACTCCAGAACACCAACTCATAGGATGGTAGGTTGGAGTTTCCTGTTTCAATTAAGCAATCAGCAAAAATCCCTCACAGACGTGCCCAATGGGTCATCTCGGTAAAGATTATGAATCCTGCCAAGTTGGCAATATCAACCATTACATGGGCCATTCGAGCATGTACTACGATATCAGGGCACAGCAGGGCTGTTCTCTATACAAAGGTAGAGTGAGTTTTATAAGAAGATAAACAAATAGAAAGCAAGAAATGATAGGTTAAAATTTTCCCAACAAGTGCCAAATATGATAAACAGAAGAAAATCCACACCTAGTCATAGTCAAAGAACTGAATCCAAAAACAGAAAAATCTTGGAAGAAGCAAGTGATTTTACTCATCACAAACATAGGAACAAACAATATCAATAGTGACAAATATCACATTAAAACAAAAGACAGACACTGGGGAGGATCTATAAACCAAACATGCCATTCCTATGACAGGAAGCCTTTTAAGGGTCTTAATTTAGTTTGGAATAAAGTGTGATGAATATTTTAAAAGAGGCTTCTACCCTTAGGTAGGAGACAAAGGGCCATAAGAGCAGAGGTAAGGAGGCTTCTAGAGAGTCAGGATATGTGAAGAAAAGAAGACAAATTTATGATGGATTCTAGAGGTAGAGCTAACTTGGCATTGGACTGGACAAAAGTGGGTTGGGACATGAAGAAGAATCAAGGATGATCCTGGCCTTTTGTACCTTCAAGATCACTGGGTCTCATTAATCCAACTAATAAATAACAATGGCTAAAGCAAAGAGGGGAGAACTACTCAAAATAATATGTTCTAACCGAACAATAAGAGAAAGCATATGAACAATGATCTTTCCACTAATGTCTGTTGTCTGGAACTTGAGCATCTGGGTTGATAGTGATACTTTACCCCCCCCCCCAAAAAAAAGGAAGGGGAAGGGGAAATGAGTACAATGTATCAGGGAATAAAATATCAGTGAATGTGGAACCAGGGAGTGATTTGGCTCTACGAAGTTTATGAGGCTTTTTAGGCTTCTTAAGTTATTTATTAACTCTGGTCAACAATAAAAAAAGATGGCCAGCTGGGAGGTGGTGGTGCACGCCTTTAATCCCAGCACTTGGGAGGCAGAGGCAGGCAGATTTCTGAGTTCAAGGCCAGCCTGGTCTACAGAGCAAGTTCCAGGGCAGCCAGGGCTACACAGAGAAAGTCTGTCTTGAAAGAGAGAGAGAGAGAGAGAGAGAGAGAGAGAGAGAGAGAGAGAGAGAGAGAGAGAGGGCCAAAACTTTGTCTCCATCCTCCAGGAATCAATAAATAGATTAGGAAAGAAGAACAATGCCCAGGAATTCAGAAAAGCTTGCAGGTGCCTTGTATAAAAGATAATAAGGGCAGGGTGATGTACACGTGAGATTCAACACATAGGCAGAGCAAAGACATCTGGTGAGGCTCCACAGAGCAAAGTAGTGCAGTGTGCTGTCCACATTCATAGTTTAGATGAACTTGAATTAGGCACAGTGAAGTATAGACTCTAAGTATATGAAAAAACTTAAAACAAATTTCTCTAGAAATGACTCACACTCAGGAAAGTCAAGAAGACATGTATTATTCAATTTTAGTGCAGGAAAAGAAGACCCTAGGAAAAAAAAGTAGGTTGAACCAATCTTTGAAAATCGTTGAAAGGAATCTGGGGTGATGAGCTTTATCTGGTGACCTAGAGTGGATGGGGAGACAGAAAAGCCATTTAAGCGGAAAAGTGACTTTGCTGGAGATAGGTATTATGGCAAGAGTGTTTGAAAGGTGGTGATAATGCATGGCAGAGATGGAGGAGAAGGAAGAAACAGCACAGGGACCAGTTCAAAGATTAGCCTAGGTGAAGGATAAGGAAAGACAGAACAGAATGAAAATGGAGAGATGGATGAGACCACGATAGTTTAGTGACAGGGTTTGATGAGTGATTGGACATGGAAAATGAGTCCAAGATAATGCTGAGATGGGCCATTAGGGTCAGAGAATATCATGATCCCATGAACCAAGATAAGGAACCTGAGGAGAAGGAAAGGGGTTAGGGAACAGGGAGTGAGTTGACAGTTATGTTTATTTGGAAGGGCCAGCAGAAGGACATTAGTTCTGAGCACCAGTGATCAGTCAGTGCGTGGACATTGTCACCCATGCTCTGATGACAGATCTAACTTCATAGTAAATATTTGCAGCTGGTGTAAGTAGCTAATTGTATATAGAAGTTGAGTTAAACCCTTTACATAATTAGCTCATTTCCTCCCTCATAATACCCGCATGAGGTAAATATTATAATTGACATTTTACAAAATGAGGATGTTGAAATTTAAAGAGCTTAAGACCCTCACCAATTGAGTGGCAGAGTGGAGATCTGAGATGCTGGTTCCTAAACAGTGAAACCAGGAAAGAAGGGTGAATTCTGGGAGCTTGAGAGGTCACTGCCATTGACTTTGCGCAAATGTCTGTGGAACTTCGGGGCCAAGTGGGCCTTCGAGATCTCTGAATCTTAGGACTTCAGCTCACAAACAACTGTTACAGAAGCTCAGAGAGAGGCACTGACAATGAACGGGCCAAAACGCATCCGACACCCAGAGGTGGAATGTGCCTTCTGACCAGCCCAGGGTTTTTTCTATTAGGCTCCAGAGCCTCCACCTGATGAGGTGTGCCTTGATCCTCAGAAGTTCCACCAACTTTCTCTAAATGTGTACTATATACAAAATCTGAGCTTCAGGGGCCTGTAAGCTCTGGACCTGGACCTCTCCAATCTCACTAAAAACTAGCAATGCAGTTCTACAAGCCATGCTCTCTCTCCTACCTCAGTTCTTGAGGGTCCCAGTCTTTCTGCCTGTGGTGCTTTCGCTCAGGGAGTCACAGGACCACTTCCTGATCATCAGTAGGTCCCATGCTAGAGGGACCTTCTTTAACCAGTCAACTTGGAAAAACACACCCAACAACACTATCTGACATGGTACCCAACCCTATTTTCTTTGTAAGAGTGGTATCCCTGTCAAAGCACTTCATTTACATATTTGGTTGTGAATCTTTAGTCTCCACCTACTAAACAAATAGCAACACTTACTGTATCTGCAAACTAGAAAGCAGTCTTTTAAGCCGGTATGCATGCATTGTACAGCATGTTGGGTTTCATACATGAACTTCTTTCAAGTATGTCAGCCACTTTGGTCATATACACCTGCTCCCAATCCTTCCCTTTATCCCTTTCTACCCCCTCTTGCTAAGTTCTTCCATCACCCTGGTTTCCTTTATGCTCAAAACAGAATTTTTCAGTGCAATTGTTGAAAAAAAAAAAGAAGAGGGTGGATCAAATCCTTCCTGTAAACAGGGGATGTAGGAGGGAATGAGACCAGCCCCCTTATTTGTGGGGTACCACAGCCATGAAAGGCTCTCTTGCCAAAGTACAGCCTTAGGATTCATTTTCACAGTAAAGATCAAGATAGTATTAATACTCAGGTTCTTTGAAAGACACAACCATCTGGAAACAGTGACCCTAACCAAACTACCCCACCTCTCTCTCTCTGTCTCTCTCTGTCTCTCTCTCTGCCCCTGTCCCATTCCCCTTCCCCTCCTCCTCCCTCTCTCCCCCTTCCCCCCCCCTCCCCCCGTGTAGCTGACTCTGTATGTGTCTCTCTATGTCTATCTCTGTGTGTTTCTATCTGTGTCTGTCTCTCTCCCACTGTCTTCTTATCTATATCTCTGTTTAAAGCCTAAGCCTCCTCCCCTAGGTTCCTCTTCTCCATCACCCAGCTTCCAGCTCCCAAACCCCTTTTCATCTTCCCTATCCCTTATCTCCCCCCCTCCATCCCCCCTCAACCCCAGCTAACCCGTATCTGCTTCCTTTTGGATCTCCAGCTTCTTATCATAAGCTCCCCTCTCCATCACTGTTTATCAAGTCATCTCCTACACACAGACACAGACACAGACACACAGATACACAGAGAGAGAGAGAGTCACACACACACACACACACACACACACACACACCACACACACAAAACTTCTAGATAGAAGATATACAAGATAGCAAAACCTCAGAGCTTGCATTCTAGGCTCTGATGGACAGGCTGGAAGACAGAGTGCCAGACTTCAGGATCAGAAGAAGGATTTCTTAGAACCCTGACTTCACTTACAAATCAGAGCACAGACTTTGGAATCTACCCCATCCTCGCTCTGAATGTTGAGACAGACTAAGAGACAGTCATCATCTAGTGAATGGCTTTCCTCACCCTAGTCCTCCTCTGTAAAACAGAGCTTAAGAATACCTCCCTCTAATAATGGTGTATGACAGATGGGAGTGTATCACAGAGGTCCCTAAGAACTCCCACTCCACTCTGCATCACCCTCAAAGTTTCTAATTCTTTTTTGCAAAATAACAAAGTCTACCCCAGCAGGCCCTCTTTTCCCAGACAGCAACATTACTTGGTGCTGTTACCAACAGCCATCCCCTTCCCCAGAACATCTGCTTTGTCCCCAGGACAAAGAGAACCAAGACCTGAGTCCTCTAAGGAAATAGGAAGGCCAAACTTTCCACTAGGACCTCAGGAAATGACTTCAGCGGCTCCACTTGGCCAAAGTCCTGGTGTTAATCACTTTCTCACACCCAAGAGCTGCTTGTTGCCACCTCCTGAGCTCTACTCTCCATGACTATAATTAAAGATGTCACCTGGGTGTTGCTGTGGAAAGTGACACCAAGGGCCCTTCACACACCTGCTCTGGAAGGCAGTAGATTAGCCCTGGGCTCAGCACAGAGCCAGCTGCTGCCAGCTTTCCCAGCAGGAAGTATGGGTGTCATCCCACTGCATAATGCAGGAGCAACAGGCAGCAGGAGCTGCTGGCCACACTTCTGGGGCCAGTGCTGAGTGGCTAAATTTAAAAGGTCCTTAGGGACCAACTGAAGCCTGGCCTTTTTAAAAAAGAAAAAGAAAGAAAGGAAGAAAGGAAGGAAGGAAGGAAGGAAGGAAGGAAGGAAGGAAGGAAGGAAGGAAGGAAGGAAGGAAGGAAGGAAGAGAGAGAGAGAAAAAACAGAAAAAAGAAAAAAGAAAGAAAAAAGATATATCTCAGTATATAGCATAGATCAGGTCTTAAACACCTAATCCCCCTGCCTCAGCTTCCTGAATAAACCACCACAACCAGCCTCTAGCTGCCTCACATTTTGAGCAAGAAAACCCAGGGTTGGAGGCAGGAAATACTTTGCCAAAAGTCATGTGACATTAACTCAAGAGCATGAGAAGCTGACTTTCCTACCTCTGCAGCCTCTTCATAACCAAGGCTGGCTTGGCCCCACTCAGGAATCATCTAGCCATGTCAGGAGACATCTTGAGTCATCTTTCCGGAGGGTAGGAAGAAGGCAGGGATGGTACTAAATACCCTCTAATGATGCACAAGTCAGCCTTCGAAACAGACTCATCCCGTCTAGAATGTCCACTATCCCAACACTGACAGACCCCGGAATCAAAGTGCCACCTCAGGAACAAGTGGCCCGGCCATTCAAATGCCCTCGCTGCTTATTGCTATGGTTGTGCCAAAAACCAGGACACTGCTTAGTTTATTGGTAGCACTACCCGGAAGGAGGCTCTCTGTGACGTTCTGACTCTAAGGAGAATTTCTGACTTTCCCCAATATTGTGCCCTTTCTCAGGCTGTCTCCTCTCCCCTCACCCGATCTCCCTCTGCCACCTCCTGGCATCCTATCGGACCTTCCTAATGGCACCGCCTCCCTACTTTCCCTTCCAGGCTCTGAGTTCCCACAACACATCAGCCATGCCACCACGGGCGTTTGTTTAGGCTTAACCAATGGGGACTTTCTCTTTTTAATTTGACATGGTTTTGATTTCAATTATGTAGACGCATGATGTGTGGAGGAGTGGGGGCGCCACGTGCGCCCCGGCATGCTTGTGAAGAACAGCAGCCGATTTTGTAGAGTCAGGTTTCTCCTTGCAGCTCAACAGGAGTTGTTAGGCTTACATAGTGAGCCCCTTTACCTGCTGACCCAGCTTGCTAGTCCTTGTGCGCTGCATTTTCAAACAACATTTTGTGTTGGTTCTCCTTCATCTTTCTTCTCTCTCATCCTCCTGGCCCTTTCTTACTGTCTTCCACATATAACGCTCGCTCGTTTCCATTTTCATATCACCTGTGTTCCGTTGCCCAACCCCCATTATCCTATTCTCATGGTCTCCTTCCGGTTTCATAGCCTACACCTGTACCCACACCACTGCCATACACAGACATAAACAACACAAGCCAGGATCTGCATATGAGAAACAATATTTGATTTTGTCTCTATGAGTCTGAGTTGCCTTGATTAATATTATACTTTCCAGATCCACCCATTCCTCTGCAAATTTCATGATTCCATTTTTAATTACAGCTAAAATAAAATTCCATTGTGTATACGTACGATATTGTCACTACTCACTCATCCATTGGTCAATCTGTAGGCTGTTTTCCTTTTCCCAATATTGTGAACAGAGCAGAAATGACAGTATCTCTGTGTCAGAAAACAGTATCTCAGGTGTGGTATCGCTGGGTCACATGATAGTTCTATAGTTCTGACATTTAAAAGAGATTCTCTTATGTTGCTATTAGGAGGCAATCTACTTCAGTGTGAGTCTAGAGCCCTGAGTTCCAATTCCAAACAATGTACCAGCTACCTCTACAACTTTAAAGAAGTTACTTAAATACCCTAAGCTCACTGACTGTAGAGCAGAGGTGAACGTGACATCTGCTGCAGAGGGTTGCAATAGAAATGTTACCTCATTACCTTATGAGGATTAGCCTTGCTCCTAACTAGAAAGTGATCTCCTTCTAAAAAGAATTCTGTAGTCCCCATGCCATGCTAATGTTACCTAAAATGAAACCCTGAAAATTACAGTATTTCTCTTTTTCTGAGAACATTGAACATTTTATGTTTATTTATTCTTTGGTAATTTTATTAGTTTTGATCACATTCTCTCCCTCCCCCAATCACCTCTCAGAAACCCCAACCACTCATCCAACTTCATGGTCTTTCTCATAAATAAATAAATAAATAAATAAATAAATAAATAAATAAATAAATAAATAAATTTTAAACCTCCCCCAAATGAAACAGTATTTGTATTCGTCACCTAAAGAATAAAATCAGTACGTGGCCAGAGTGGTTCTGAGTCACCCTGTCACAGATAACACCCCTATTAAACCAGCTCTACTCAGGGCTTAGGGAGATTCTTTGATCCACAGTAACAAAGAAAAGGAAAGAAAATGAAAAGAAAAGGAAGAAAAAGGTGAGGAAGTAAGGAAAAAAGGAACAGAGGGAGGGAGAGAGGGAGGGGGGGAGAAAGGGGAGAAGGAGGGAAGGAGGGAAGGAGGGAGGGAGGGAGGGAGGGAGGGAGGGAGGGAGGGAGGGAGGGAGGGAGGGAGGGAGGGAAGAAAATATCAGTGTGGGTTCTGGAAAGACTCAGTATAGCAGTATAAGGCAAAACCAGAACAGGGAAGTGGGAAGGGGTCGGTGGGAGAACAGGGGGAGGGAAGGGGACTTATGTGACTTTCGGGGAGTGGGGGACCAGAAAAGGGGAAATCATTTGAAATGTAAATAAAAATATATCAAATAAAATAAAAATACATCGGAAAAAAAAGAAAATATCAGTGTGGACTATTGTCCTCACCAGACATATGGTCCAGTGGATATGATATCATCCCCAAGGGAGACAGACAGTTCTTGATGGATAAAATATCTTATTCATTTTATGTCTAAAGCACAGAGCATATATGCATGCATGCATATATATATATATATATATATATATATATATATATATGTCATTATACCTAGACATATATAGATATATTTGTAAAGAAGCCACGGAGGGTTGGACCTGGAGAGATGGCTCACCAGGTCAAGCCTGATGATCTGAATTTGACACCAAACCCCACATGGTAGAAGGAGACAACCAACTCCTTCAGGTTGTTCTCCATACACACATACACTGTGGCATACACACCACACACACACATACACACACACACACACATGTCTCATATGCACAGAAAAGAAATACTGTAATGTAAACATAATCCATGGAGTGGAGGAAACTGGGGAGAAGTGTGCCTGCCAGGTAATAAGAAAGAGTGGGAAGCACTGTTCTAGTGACAGATGCTTTATACAGGATCATCACAGGGCACAAAGCTATGCGTAGCTGATGCCGTGGGCCTCTGTGTTCCACCCTGTGTGTGATCACTGCAGGGAAACCTCAAGCGGTACCACCAAGCCAGTACTTCTCCAAGGCAGTTTACAGATGGAGACCCTGGACCTATCATCTCTGATTGTCATCTGCAATCAGTTACAATAGCATTTCACAGACAGCCCCAAGCCTGTTCACTCATCTGTGCCTGGGCCTTGCCTTGGAACTGCACTCTAGTTACCTTTGAGAATAATGGCTGGTAATTGTTGGCCAATTCAATTTCTCTGAACTAAACATCTGCAGTACTTCATGTGTTCCTAGCAACCTTCTAATGTTGATCTTTCTCTGGGGAGAATTGCCTGCCCAAGGTCAGCCCCTAGCAAGGCCATGAGCTTTCCTGCCTCCCTGATGCCCCAACATAGGAACCAAGGAACCAAAGCACATCTGGATTCCTGCAAATATCAGTGTGCTGAGCTTCCAGACTTTGGTGAGCAACATCCCATGATCCCACCCCTATCCTGGTCTGGAAGGCAGCAAAAGCAAGAAGACACAAAGAAAATGAGGGAAAGAAACAGGAAAGAGGGAAACCATGGGGTAGAGGGGGTAAAGAGAGTAAAGAGAAGAAAAGGGCAGGAAAGGAGGGACATAGGGAGGGACATGGGCTCAAGGAACAGGAAGACAAAAGAAAGGACCTAGAGGCAGGAGCAGTTCTGAGGGAGGGAGGGAGGAACAACTGGTCTATTTTTACTGATCTGGGAGCTGCTGATTTACATGTTACCAGCTCTTTGCATATTGGGATCAGAAGGTCCCAAATGCTGTGAGAAGGCATAGGAATTCGCTAATGCAGCCTTCTGGAAAGCTGCATTGTTTCAAGCTCCTTTGTTTCAGTTCTTCCCAGATTGAGGGGTGGAGGGGGCAGGCGGGGAGGAGAGGGGAGATCCGATCTATCCTTCAGGGGTGGTGCTGCCAAGTGTGGGGATGGGAGCTGCCTGGGCTCAGTCAACACCTGCAAGACACCAGCACCATGTCCTCCTCACTGCATCTCCCTAGAAGGGAACTAGGACTATAAGGTCTTAGTTTTGTCATGCCCAAGAGGATGGTAAGTGAGACTGGAGCTCTGGAAAGAGTCAAATCAGCTCCAGAAAAGCCAGTTAGCAAATGGATCCTCAGAGCAAGTTCATATCACAAAAGACTAGAGAAGAAACATTGTTAGCCAGGCATCGCAGAAGGCTAACCCTTCATCCTGAATCTCTGATTGCAAAGAAGAAAAAAAAGAAAAGAAAAGAAAATGAATGTTAAGATTTGGGGATGGAAGGAAACAGAACTTTAGCAAGCTAACTTACATATTCCTCAAGTTATTCTCATGTTAGCTATGAAATCAGAAAACATCAAATCCCCATTTAACAACAACAACAATAATAATTTTTAAATTCCCTTTAATAAATGGTGAACTGAGATTTGACTTGTTCCTTTGCTCATAGCTTTGGTACTAAAAGACAGAGGTTTAATATGAAGCCAGAACAATCTGAGTCTATAATTTAGTTACCTCTAATATCTCCTAATCATTTTACAACACTAAGCCACCAAGAGACATATAAAGCAATGAAGGAACCCCCAACCGTGTGTGTGTGTGTGTGTGTGTGTGTGTGTGTGTGTTTGTGTGTATGTGTGCATATCTCCCTCCTACTTCAGTCCTACTGCCTATACCTGTATATCTGCCTCATTAACCAGAACCTAAGAAGTTCCAGGAGTTGCATTTACACATTTTGGTAAGATGTCAGGAGTTCCATTCCCAGTTCTATATAACCTCTGAGTCTAAAAATCAGCTAAGTCTAGGCATTAAGTTGTTGGAAATTGGTTCTAATGCTTTGTCTTATTCACCTCCCAAAAGCTGCACTTCTAGACCACCAGCTGGCTTCGATTGGTAATAAAGAATTTCTGTAGAGCCATGGCTGGGCAGGGAGACTGGGTGGGACTTTCAGATTGTACAGACAAGGGACCAAGGGAGAGGGAAAGTGGAGAATAGCCATGATGATGAAGGATGAAACTTAAAGGCCCAATGGCATGTAAGAATCTGGGAAAGTGGCCCTAGGAGCCACTTCCCTGATTGGGTCTGGGGTAGCAGACATGACATATAGATTTCAAAAGATGTTAACTCAGAAATACCGGAGGGGAGTGTTTGCTAGCCACAGGGAGGTTATGCCTGTGCCGAGTCATTGAGGACATAATCAAAATTAACTGTGCGTGCACGTGTGTACGGTGTATGTGTGTGTGTGTGTGTGTGTGTGTGTGTGTGTGTGTGTGTGTGTGTGTGTGATATATCTTCCATTCGGGAATCCAGAGCTCTTGGGTGGGTGCAGCATGTGTATGACCCTCTAGGAGCCAAGCATTTAAATAATTCACCACTACATTAAGTATCAATTCTCCAGAGACAGGATGCTACCTGCGACTCTGTGGCCAAGTTCCTCACAGATGACCTCTCAAATATCCACCCTGTTCTCTTATTAGTAGTCTGGAGACTCGAATATAAACAGAACTAACAGGAATTGGTGGCTGGGGCGAAGACTGTCTCTTTTCAATCTTAAAGACAGTGGCCTCGGCTCAGGTAAGTCTTTGCTGAAAAAGAGGTTACAGCATCTTCCCCTGAGCTCAGCTGTCCAGAAAACAGATAATGGAAATGGAAAAACTTCAGGTAAAAGAATACGTAATGCCACATGGGAAGACATGCCCCCGAAATGCTCTGGAGTCCCTGCTAGACATGGTCAGCTCACTGCCAGGCTTGAAAAATCCCCCTGAGAAATTCCTGCAGAACCTGGATTGGATCATTTAGCCCCTCCAATTCTATTAGCAGCATGACTCATACTGGTAAGAGTCTGGGATGATTCAAGTGATTATAAAATGTTTGTGAACACCATAAAGAAGCCATGGTTATCTTTCTTCCTCCTGTAAACAGATGCCTGGACAATGGATACTAAATATTACCATCCCCAATGCTAAATCTAACTGTACTCAAATCCTTTTATTGAAGCCAGCCTTTTATGACCAGAAGCCATCCATAGATCAGGTACTTAAAGGGAAAGAAAAATGTTCCCCCTGCTTACTGGGAGGTTCTGTGTGGCAGTAGGAACAGAACCAGACATGTTAGCTAATGGGGTGAGCACCCTGGAGCAGGGCAGAGAAACAAGCTGGGCTCCTAGGTCCAGAGCTTCTAAGCTCATGTTTTTACTGTCACATGACTAAGTTTCTTCTGGTGAGCCTTCTTTCAGTACTCTGTGTTAAGCCTGATGACCAGTGTTTCCTACTATCAACTGAAATTGTGTCTTGTGCTGGTACTTGTAATTTTGTAATTACAGCTTGGTAGCCTTCACAAAGTAGGAAAGAGGACTTGAACTCAGATGACCTGAGCCAGATAGCCTAGAGCCAGGTAAACCCCCAGTTCTCTCAGCCCACCCCCCCCTCCCAGGCTCTACTGTGGAAACTTGACTTTCTGACTTCCAAATCAAAGTCCATATTCCAACAAAAGATTTGGAAGCCACTTTGGGGAGCAAGAAGTGTTATAAGGGGTCAGATTGCTGAAATATTGGAATGTATGGACCAGTTCAAGCAAGAATCTAAACACTAGGTTCTGGAGAGATCTGCACTCTGATAGCTTCTCCTCCATCCTTCCCCTCAGCACCTCTCATACTTAAGTATTTATCTAGACCAAGAGTCAAAATAGAAGCAGCCTCAGCGGAGAAAACCAATCCTATGCTTGTCCATAACTCCAGTTCAGTCTTAACTATTTCTCTAATTGTGCCCACACCTCCATGCACAGGTTTAGTGTTTAAAGCCCTAGAGAAGAAGTATCTGTTGTGCTTACACATGTGCCCACTCTTGGAAAACGAGGCAGTAGTTCTCCATGTGTTCCTCAGAAATATAAGAGAAACACTAGAAATCACTCATCCATCATGCCAGACACAGACATCGGAAGATTAACTTACCATGAAGATTTGGAGGACAGTTCTGGGAAAACAATGATTTCTAAGCAATTGAGAAATGAAAACCACAACACTAGCTCTACCTTACCTTCTCAGGAAGTAGAAGTAGAAATGAATGGTACTCCAGTAAGAAGTGCCAGGCCAGCCCCAAGACAATATTCTTTCCCACAGGGACCAGAGTCATTCTGTAATGGCTGTGATTCAGTGAACAATGGGTGATACCCTTAGGAGTGTGAACCGCAAGAATATATACCATCAGGAGGTGCTCTCCTCTCTGTCCTCTGAAGGACAGTCTTGGAAGGAAAAGATGATGCTCAACTCCCAGATGTGACAGCTGGGAAAGAAAACTTCCTTCAGTCCGTCTGGCAAGAGTCCAGGTTGCCCTCCTTCCCTTGGATCACATATGATGTCTCCAGAAGTGCATTTTATCTTATATATAACCCGAATGCCACTCAGTTGTTCTTCTAGACAGAAGGGACCTTGTTTTCAGTCATTACCATCTGGCCTCCTGCTATGTCTTTCAGTAATGCCTCTTTAAAAGTCCCCTTCTGCAGATATATGACAATGCAGAGAAAAATCAGTTACTCTTTCCAAGCTTTGCATCAAAGGGATCCTTGGTGAGGCACGTGGGGGTGAAATCAGATGTTTCAGTGACAGATTTGGAATGGAATAATGATAATAAGTGGTTTTGTTGTTATATCTAAAAGAGCTGCTGCTCTTTTCAATCTATGAGGATTGTTTCATTTAATCCTCTGGATCCTCTGAATTCAGTAATTTTATTATGCTCACTTTACAGATAAGGAGACTGAAATATGAGTAATTTGGCCAGTATCACTTATCAAGAAACAGCAGAGACAATCTGACCACAGAAGAAGTCTGCAATCCTTCTGAAAAATTGCTTCTGAAAAAATATGCATGCCTTCCCCATCTCTCACATTCTTGGTCCGTACAGACCCAGGTAAGGTGGAGATGGGAAAGAAGATGTAACGTGAGTGCATGAAAACTCGTAAGTAAACTTGACAGATGGCACAAGGCACATGAACTAGGAGGCTGTCTGGCAGATGCTTACATTCAGAGAAAGCCTATGGGACAGCACACACCCAACTAAATCACACAGTTCCAAGCTCTGAGAAAGGCCAGACAAGGTGGTCAGCCTCTAAGCCCCAGCACAACTAGACAGACAGACAAGTAAAAATATGGATAAATGATCTAGGGAATAACCAAAAAGCCACACCACACTGAACTCTATGAAGAGATTGGAATACATGCAGTCGACAAAGATCTCACAATTTATTCTAAACTGAACTTCTTGATAGGGGAGTGAAGAATTCTGGGCACAAAGAATTTAGCTGGTGTAGTGGTATAAAATCTTCCTTCTTGACCCATCCCTCATCTGGGCTCCTGCCTATCACCAAGGCAGAGGTGATGTCTCCCAACTCTTTGCCACCTCTAACAGTCAGGAAAGTTGCCCACAGGGTCCAAAGCATCATTACTGTTACAATTCTCTTTTATTTGGCACCTACTTTATGACAGGCTCTCTTTTCCCATTGGACTACCTAACACAGTAGTCATATGAGACTGTGCTCCAACCAGGACCTTCTGCCATTATCTTTCTCATGTTTCAGGCAAGATTGGTTAGAAATGAATAAATAAATACCCCAACCATTTTGCACGCTAAAAAAAAAGAAAGAAAGAAAGAAAGAAAGAAAAGAAAAGAAAAAGAAAAAGCTTTGTTCCCCAGCCATGGGCAATGACCTTCCTAGTTGGTGTTGTTCTTATATCAGTCAGTGGCAGAGCAGAAGTTCATCCTTTGTTCACTCTAGCCTGGTTCCTGGCTTGATGGCCAAAGCTGTTTAATGCCTTGGATGCATAAAAATCAAATCAAATCAAATCAAATCAAATCCAAGCAGCACAGCTTGAAAGGAGGAAGACAGAGACCTGCGGACTTCCATGCCTCCCACAGATATGGCCCAGTACAGGTGGGCTGTAGACATCTGTTGATAACACACCACCCAGTATGGATGGAGGCTGTCACCTGGTGGCCCACAAGCCACATAAGCAGCCTGCAGCTGAGCCACCACCACGTGCAAGTATCTGGTGGTCAGATGGGAAAGAAAGAGAAGTGGCACAACTTGAGCATTATGAAGAGATATGGAACTGGAGACTCCACGGTAGAGAGGAGCAGCCTATTGTGAATAGCCAGTCCTGTCACCTGAGACAATGGTGATGTCCCTACCCAAGGTGAAGCCCCTGAGGGCCATGTCTGAGTTTGTGACACACAGTGGCACAGGTCAGTGTTTACGTTCTTGGTTGATATTACCATTAGAGAACATGGGCATGTCCTTGATGGTAGAAGCTCCTAGGAACCATCTGAAAGTCCAGGGTCTGTGCATAACTGGCCCCACCCCTCACTAGATACCGCTCTAGAAAGAGATGACCCCATCTCTCACTCAGGCAGCACGGTGGATGGCCATGACGGTGGAAAGGTGTGAGCCACCCAGAGGGTATGAGTGAGAGCGAGCTGACCCTCCCATTCATCTGTCACGAGATAACACGGGAACACAGGTGATGGCCCTCCCCTATACCTCACCACCTCTAACAGTCAGAACAGTTGCCCATAGGGCCACTAGCCCTTCCCCTCACCGGCAGCTGCACTTGGCAGAGCAGGCCCTGAATCTCACCTGGACAGCACAGTAGAGCTGGCTCTAGTGAGAGGACTTAGGTGAGCTGGCCCCAATAGTGAGAGTATGATAGCCCCCCACTCCTCTGCCACTCACCTGACATAAGGTGGCAAGGGCATAGAAGTAATGCCCTCCCCACCTTGCCGGTACTGAAGGCATGAAACAGGAGACCTAGCCCTGACCCCTTACTAGTTATAGCACTCAGATGAACAAGCCCAGCCCCTCACAGGCTGCAGCTCTTAGGGGAGTGAACTCCACATCACAACTGGTCAGCATAGTGTAGCTGGCTCTGTAGGCATGCGTGCAGATGAGCCAGCTCCGATGGCATGAGAGCAGGAGATCTGACCCTGCCTTTTGCTGATGGTGCCATTGGGTGGGCCTAGCTGGTGAAGTGCTAAAGAGGTTGCCCTAGTGAGGGAGAACCAGTGAGCTGACCAGCTCAGCCACCACCCAGGCCCAGACCCCGGGCTCTGAATTGACCCACCCAAAATCTGAGAAGAGTTGGGACATGTGAAAGGGCCAGTCCTGTGCAGGATCTCCATGACACAGGGCAACAACAGGATAACCGAGAGGAGTCCTGATGAGAATCCAATATTGATGATGTCACAGAAGCCAGAGCTCTTGCACCAGATCAATGACTCAGTGCCATGAACATGGGCAAGTGAAGATGTGTGGAGAGAGGGATCTACTGTGGGACACAGTAGATGTTTTCTATGCTTTGGTTTTGTTGTTTTGTTCGTGTGTCTGTGTGTGTGTGTGTGTGTGTACATTATTTTGGGAAGGAGGTTGCAAAGGCAAGGAGCAGATGTGAAGGAAACAGGAAGATGAGGGAGACTGGGATACATGACGTGAAACTCACGAGGTTAAACATTTTAGTAAAAGCTTTAAAACATTAAGAAAGAGAGAGGGGGAAATCTTTGAGCCTTTGACTGTGCTAAGCTACCGAGGATGCAGACTAATTTGTCGTTGTAGCTTTACCTGAGTGCTATATTATGATTGTGTGGGTGTGTTGTGAGAATTGAATTTATGCATGCATAGAATTTACAGGCCTGGTCGGTAAATAGTAAGTACTCCATAAATACCAGTGGTTGTTAATACAAATCCTAGATGATTGAACACTGATACTAATCCCCAGAGGGCTTAAGGTCTTACTGAGGTTGGCATTTATTGCTCCAACATGAACATCCACTCGACTGCTTTTAATAAGGACAGCACACTAGGGCTGGGCTGCTGCATGTTTACAAAAGGCTTTATTAGTTTCTTTAAGATGTATAACGCAACCCAGACCTTTTCAGTTGGAAAAGAGCTTAAAGTCCACCTTGCCTATGTTCCATGTGAGGCTTAAGTCCCCTCTCCAACATTCAGACCAAGTCACAGACGAATGCCCAAGGGGCTGACCCAAGAGTTCTTACAGAATGTAAGATTCTTCCTTGGCTCCGGCTGGGCAGGGGTGTGCTAGATGGGGGTTTGGAGAGGACTCAGTTTTCTTTAAGGGGCTGGCCACTGGGAATTTGATCATGCTCTAGTGAATATATGAGTAACAGAAATTGGTCTCTTTTTTTCTGTTTCTGGGGGGTTCACAAAAATAGGATGGTCAGACCTGGGAAGACTGGGAAGTGAGTGTGATAAGAGGATCGCATGGTTCAAGAAATTCTGTGCCAAATAGTGATACTCTACCTCAAAAAAGAAAGGAAGGATGTAAGGGCCATCTATCTACCCATCCAAACTGTTCAGATATCCAGCCCTGCCCTTCTCCTTGTCCTCACTGCTTACAGCCTCTACCCCAACTTTCCAGTGCCTCACCAGTAAATTCCACGTAATGATAACACCTATTTCTTGTATTGGTTTTAGATTCAGTTGGGTCTATAGTACACACTGTGAAAGCAGTAGATAGCAGTTTTCATTTTTATTCCTATGGTGGTTTCAGTAGATTGGGGCTAAGAACTGAGACTGTATTTTAGTGGAAGAATGCTTACCTAGCACACTTGAGGCCATACGTCCACTCCCAGTACTGCCAAAAACAAAAACATAGAATATGAGGACTAATAAATACCAAGCCGGTATTTACAGGATTAGTAAGTACAGCTAGAGAAAAGGTGCAGGGCGCTACAGAGCGGAACAGGTTTGTGGGTTTAATAGTTCCCTACCAAGAGGCCTCCACTCCAACAGGAGAGATGCTGTGGATTAACAGGAGCCATTCAAAAGACCTGAAAAAACCAAGCCGAGGAAACCACATCTGAGAGATCACCGGCTTCCCTCTTAAAAGCCACTACACATCCGCAGTAGAGAGCTCTTCTTGGGTAAGCAGCAGAGCACAATCGACAGCACCAGAACGGGAAATGAAGGGCGAAGGGGATCCAGGAGTGGGCCGTGTGGCGCTCTGAACCTGATTTTCTGTGGTGCAGAGTTCTAGCAGCTTAAAGAAAACAAACAGCATGGGTAAAGCAGATGAGACCGTCATGAGGCTGTCTACCCTCCCCACACAGAAGCAAGCACACGGCCAAGGGATTCAGGACAATGGGAATGATGGAAACCAGACTCCCTCCCGTGTGCAAACTGGGTTCCACTGCTTCCTGTAACAGGGAAGATGGTTGGAGACAGAAGAAATCACTCAACCAGACTATCTCGCCTCCCCATCCCGGCCCAGCCTCACTGTGACGTCAGACTAGCCGAATGGGGCTCAAGGAGTGGGAGGTGATGGGCAGCAGCCTCATCTTCATCAAGTCCACAGCTTCTTCAGATGCTGTTTTATGTGGTCTAGTTGCATTTCCTTTCAGAAAGGAGCCTGGGAGGGTAGCTTTCATCTGCTCCTGATTCACGCTGTTCTCCCGGCTGCTTCATTGATTGCCCTTCATCTGCCCTGGCGGGGACTGGGATGTTACAGGGAGGGCAGGCAGCCCTGCGGTGAATAGCAGAAATCCCTCAGCCTAGTCACAGAGGATATCCCCCTGCCCCCCGCTTAATTTTCAACAAAACACAAAAACCTCATTCTCGATGGAAAATTACAAAGAGTCTTGCTAAATCCTGTTTAAAATAGTATTTTCTCCTCCTGGCTTAAATTTCGTTTTAATATTCAGAAGAAAAACACTCTCTTTTTTCCGTTGAAAAGCTAAACCATTGAGTGGAAGTTCTTTGTCCCCACCAGCAACCCTGAGCTGCATTAACTATAAACTGGCATTGTTTTTCAGTCTCTCTTCAGCATTTAGGTATAGGACCAGATTCATTAGCCTATTACAGTGACAGACAAAGTCCCCATCAGGTACCCTGGATGGCTCAGTGCCCCCCACCTACTCAATGGGATCACTAGGAAAGCTCTATCTCATCCGCATACCCATCTCCATGATATATATTCCGTGATGACTTCAGGAAGCTATCATACCTCTCTGGGCCTCAATTGTCTCACCTGTAAGATGGAGCCAATATTAAAGACCTGATGGAATTCAAAGGAAGATTAAATAAAATGACCATGTATAAAAAGCTAGGGCTCCCCGAGCCCAGTATAAGCACCCCAGATCAATAACTAACTGTGACAGGTGCAAGATGTCATGTTCAACTTTCACATTGAGTACTGGGGGTGGGCAGAGGGCGGAGGGGTCTAAACTCAGTTCCTCATGTTTGCAGAGTGAGCACTTGTCACCCTCTGAACCTTCTCCCCAGCTAGCAACCCTGTGACTGCTCCTAAAGACTCAGTGGAGAGAGCACGAAGCATCTCAGCTGGCATTCACAAACACTGCTAAAAGGAGAGGTGCCACTTCCACAGCCAGGTCAGAGGACTCGTGCCCGCTAACCTGGAGAGGTGAGGATTGCAGTCAGAAAACAGCAATCACACTGCCACTTGGAAACCTGCCAACTGCTGCAATCAGAGTAAAAATACTTTGGAAAGTAAGCTAAGTGTGAATCAGGTGCACCTCACAGAGGTTCAGAAAACTGGAGCTGACCCTCCCTCTTCTCCACGAGCCCCGCCTTGTACTGGCTTTAGAACGTTGCTCCTCTCCAGCTCCTATCTTGTTTGCAGTCATCGCTGCCTCTTGCCTTCTCGTCCACTTTGTCCTCTAAGCCCAAGGGGTTCGGTGTCTATCATTCCGATTCTCCTGCCCAGTGTTGTGTTCCTGAAAATGATCATTGTTCTCAAAATTAACCTACTTCTGCTTAATCCATCCTTTCTTTAGACAGCCATCAAGCTAAACTCTCAAGCTTTGATTCCTCTCTAAGTTTATCCTGGTTCATGGGCCACCTTTTCTAAGATACCCTTGGATAAGCCAATCTTTAAGCCATCTACTTAATCACTAAATATTTGTTGAGAACCAAATATTTACTGAGAAAAGACCAGGTATTGAACTAGGTGTCAGAGATATAGAAATGAGGCTTGTACAGCTATACTTATTTATTTGTAAATCATTAACTATTTTGTAATTAATTAAATTATAAATAATTTAATAAAGAATGTTTAAGAAAATTTTTAGTTTTGAGAAATGTGGAAAAATAGAATACATCCTTAGATGAATAAAACTGAAGGTATTAGAAGGCTAAAAACTATTTCTTATGGAGTAAGACTATATTGCATCAATATTATTGAACCCAAGACCCAAAGAGCAGGGATGAGATAGGTGTAATGAAAAAAATCACTCTAGAATATGGACTAGCATGAGGAAGGTCCTCAACAATTTGCTTTTCTTGTATTTACTTGGTATATGTGTGTGTGTGTGTGTGTGTGTGTGTGTGTGTGTGCATGCACATGTGTGTATATGTGTGTTAGTGTGTGTATGTGTGTATGTGTGTGTATGTGTGTGTGCTTGTGTGTGTCTGTGTAGACTTTTGCACATGTGTGAATCAGAGAACAACTTTTTGGAATTGTTCACACTTCCCCACTTTGATGAGGGATCATTTCTACACAACATACTTAAGTTTAGCTTGTCTGAGCACTCCTGTGCTATTCCTGTCTTGCATCTTTTTTTTTCCTTTTTTTTCTTTTTTAGATTTCTATGATCAAACCCAGGCTGCAAGCTTGTCAGCAAGTACTTTTAGCCATTGAACCATCTTCCTGGCCTTATAATTCTTTGCTAACAGATTTTAGTTATGTGGGGATGGACATGAAATGGGCAGTCTCCATTTTTGTTAATTATCATACAAATATTAAAAGCAGGCAGGTTGTAGTAACTATGAGAAAGGGAATCCATTAGCCAGACATCCAAATAATTATCTAAATTGTCCCAACTCTGACATTTGTCACTGTGTCTTCCCTTGGAGGTATGTAAGTGGGGAAATAATGAGAAGAAAGTTATTTTGTAATTACCCTGCATGAATTATGACTCCAAGAGTCTATTTCCAGGGGTACTTTAGAGTAATTTAGTTCAACATTATTGAAGTTTAATTTAGTACATTATTGGTGCAGAGAAACTCTGGAATCAGACTCAAAGAAAAGGATTTTTATCCTGACATTTGGGTCTGTCTTCTTATGGACACCAATCTCATTAACCCCTCAGTGCCTTCTCTGTGTGATGGAGTAAGAACAACTGCTTTACCACCTTCAAAGAAGACTTTGACAATGGAGGGAATAAATATCAAGATGCTTTGCCTATCAAGACTATTCATGGGAGGAATCCTTCCTCATGCCTTCCTTGATATTGAAAGACTCCTTTTGGACACAACTGATGAAAGAAAATATAAACTAGCTTAAAGGAAGAAAACCACAAAACTACCCAACAAAAAATATATAACTAAGGCCAACCAACTGTAGACACCATTTGATCAGCAAATCAATTGCTTCTACCTGAGCCTGACTTCTCGCTAACTCCAACACTTCTCCTGACTCCCTTGAGAGGACATGGTGGTAACTGCCAGTTGCTCTAGATTTAGATTCTCCAAGGATCAAACCCTTGAATAAAGTTTCAATCTAGATAGGTAGGTAGGGAGAGAAAGAGAGAGAGAGGGAGAGGGAGAGGGAGAGGGAGAGGGAGAGAGAGAGAGAGAGAGAGAGAGAGAGAGAGATGGATGGATGGGTGAATGGGTGGATGGATGGAGAGAGAGATAGTATTATATTGAGGGCTTAATGAGATTGGTGTCCATAAGAAGATGGAGTCAAATGTCATGATAAAATTCATTTTCTTTTGAGTTTGGTTCCAGCGTTTCTCTGCACCAATAATGTACTAAACTAAGCTTCAATGATAATAAGTTAAGTTACTGTAAAGTATCCCTGGTGCATGTGTGTGTGTGTGTGTGTGTGTGTGGTGTGTATGTGTGTATGTGTGTATATATATTGCTGTGTACATATGTGTGTATGTGCATATACATATATATTTCTCCGTCTCTAGGTGAGCCATGTTCATCACATTCTCGACTCTTCACTAAGAAGCACTTACAGACCTTGGAGCTAGAGATATAGCCCAGTGATGAAGCATTTCAATAGCATGCACAAGGCTTTCGCATCAAAAGAGACATATATCAAAAGTTGAGAAAGGATGGATTTCCAGGGAAAACAAGAAATGGATTTAAGGAAATGAGATATCAAAAGTAGTGGGTATTGACTTCTTTATCCTAAATTTCTTCACAGAGACCCTCGCTGGTCAGTATTCAGTACATCAACAAAAGCTCAAGATAGATGTACTTACAGACTCAAAATAGTCCACATCTGGAGTGATAGTCAAGGCCTATGGAAACTCGATGATCTCCTCTGTTCTTGGGCATCACCTTCCAGCCAGATCCAGTCTGCTTCTCTCCAGCCCCAGGTCATTGCTGCCACACAACTCCAGTCCATGAGAACCAGAATTGTGAAGATAGCCCATTTCTCCTGTAAAGTCCATACTCCAAGTTCTGTGTCTTTTCCGGCTCTGGCTTTTCTCCTGTTCTAATTTCGTCCTATTTGCTTTCTGTTCTTTCCTAGATATCAAGATATGTAAATGATACAGAAGACACAAACACAAAGAAAAATGATGAAAGCTTAGGGAAGATAGGGAACAGTAAGGAGCAGAATCCCGGGGAAAGCATCCGAGAGAATTACATAGACCCATAAGTAATGATTAGGATTTTGCTCAGAGGAGGGTGACAGGCATTCCAGGCATGAGTCCTGAGACCTAAATCCACTTTGTTCTCTCTTTTGAAGAAAGAAAAACTCTTTCCTCAACTCAGAAGTTACAAAGCAGTGGCCCACAGGCAGATAGATCAGCCTGGTAGATGTGTTACACTTGGCCCACATAGCATTTTGTAGAATTTAAATTACTTGCCAGTATTTAAAAATGGTGAATTTTTTTTTTTACATAAGGACCTGGATCTCCAGCTGCTCTTGAAAACTCAGGAGCTGTGGTGGCAGTCCTACACCCAAGCTTCCACTGGGACAGCAGTTGCCTGGATGGAATAGCCTTTGCTCTCCTTAGAGTAAAGATATAACAAGACCTATGACCTTATCTCCTGTCCTCCTGTGCTGCCTGCCTAGCACCTGTAACTGGCTATGTAATACTGCATCAAACTAAACAACTAAGCATTCACTCTTCAGATAAACCCCCATTATTATGTTACTTGTATTTGATTGTACTATACTACTTACTATAACAATATAATCTGTTCCATAATTCGATGACTTAGAGATTCCACAGTGATTATTGAAATCAGCACAACAAAGTCAAAATACAAATGCTTTCTAGGTAGCCCTCAACCATCTTCCTCTGTTTTAACTGAGAATTCAGGAAGCCCTCATAGACATGTTGAGCCTGTCAACCTTATGATACACATTTTTTATCTACAAAGTTTACACTCCAGAACTGCATGTGATTATTGAAATCAATACAACAAAGTCAAAATACAAATGCTTTCTAGGTAGCCCTCAACCATCTTCCTCTATTTTAACTGAGAATTCAGGAAGCCTTCATAGACATGTTGAGCCTGTCAACTTTATGATACACATTTTTCATCTACAAAGTTTACACTCCAGAACTGCAACTAAGTTAAGACAAAAAATATAATGAAGTTGAAGTGAAGGTGCAGTCAGGTACAATACTTGCCTTGCAAGAAAAGGGAGTCGAGTTTGGCCTTCAAAATACAAAATAGGTTGGATGGCAGTATATCTTTGTAATCTCAGCACTGGAGAAGTGGAGACAAGCAGATCTCTGGGATCTAATGACCAGCTAGCCTAGCCTACTTGGCGAGTAGCTGACCTTTGAGAAAGCCTGTCTTAAAATAAAAGGTGGACAGTATCTGATGAATGTTCTCTAACCTACACACACACACACACACACAAAATTTATACACACACACACACTCATGTTTGCTCACACACATGCACTTACACAGACAGACACACATACAGTTCACAATGTTTTATGCTTACAGTTTTGTGTTGGATGCTCATTGTTGCCCTGGGGCCCATGCAGTCTACTAGCCGCAAGCTGAACAAGCAATCTGGAACTATTCACAACTTTCTAATGCATCTTTTCTGGTGATGGCATATTCTTAACATATTCTTTTTTCCACATTAGTCCGCACTGTCAAACTTCCCTGACTCTTCAGAGTCCAACTTGGAAGTCATGTCCTTTGTATAGACCACCCTGGTTCTTCACAAAACCAACCCTCCAGGGGCTCCTGCAATAGCACTAAGTTCCTACTTTGTTCAGTTCAGTACCTGCCATGTTTTTCTCTAATTGTCTATTTACACTGCTGCCTCCTCCACACCCACCCCAGGCTGAGAACCTTGACAACAGAAACTGCAGCTGACTCATCTTTGTAGATTCAGTGCCTTTCTGTATACCTTGGCAGATATCAGACACTCAATAAATTCTTGTTAAATGAATGAAGAAAGGAACAAACACACAGAGAACAAATTGGCATGTGTTCATGGAATGTCACACCTCAGCAATTGTAATGAAAGAAATCCATTCCATTGAAGTTTTTCTGTCTACAAAGAATTGTCTTGTCCTCTGGAGCCCTTTAGAAGTAGTTTTGACAGATTCTTCGGAGTTGTCAGAGGAAACATATTCAAGGAAAAGTCATATCTCTTAGGAATAGACAGAGGCAGCTACAGAATGAGCCTCAGGGATGCTCTCTGACACTGTTGGCCCCTCAAATTACAACCACCAAACACTATGAAACTGTACCTTATATACCACCTCTACCATAGTACAGGCAGGAAAAAAGTAACCACAATTTGAACCCCCAAAAGAAGAGTTCTAAGTTACCATCTGGCTTCCATCCATACCAGATACACTTACTATTCCTCAAAGATACCAGATACTGCTTACCTGAAGAGCTTTGAACTTTCTACTCCCCCTCTCTCCAGACTGTGTATTTGCCCACGTCACCTTCTTGCTTTATTCGAGTCTAAGATCACACTAACTAAAAGCTTTCCCTGATCACCAAAGTAAAACTGTGAAGTGTGTCCCACATCTTGTTACCCATTACTGTCCATTGAGCTTGAAGATGGAGCTGTGGAAAGAAGAGGATTGGGGAACAGTGTGAGAGACGGCACACAGTATCGTCAACACTCTCATCTCTCTGGTATTTGTCTCTGCTTCATTCAATTTCAACCTTCCAAAACAAATGATGCATTTGCCATTTTCATGACTCACTGAAGGACATTTCCCAGTCTCCCCCATGAGAATATGGTAAAAGAAATAATCCAATTGGTCCATCTAAATCATCACCACCATGAGAGGAAGTGTGTTTTCAGTCGTTCTGCCTCAGGGTTGCCCATAAATTCTTCAGGATTTCATCCAGCCTCTAGCCTGTCACTATGACCAAAGTGAAGATCATGCACCTTAGGATGCCCAGCTGGAGCTGGGATAGGGCATGCTCCATCTCAGCTATATGAGTAGAAATGAGTAAAACCTTAAGACCTAATTTGTCTCCACGCAGAAAAGAGAGCAGAACAACAACTCAACTGCAATTTAAATTTTAGGGATGATGATATCAGAGTCAAGAGAGGTACACAGATTTGTGCCTATCCAGTAAAAAAATAATTTGTAACCCTTGACACTAACTTTGAGCTCCTTATCACTGTCTCAAGCAACTGTTCTGTCCTCAATCACCATGGAGGTGAGGTGAGGGAAGCAGACAGGAGCTGCTATTATGGTCCTAGTCACTTGGAGAAAAAGAAAGAAAAAAACAGAACGCATGCTATAGCACACACAGGACTGCTTAGCCGGTGCCACAAAAACCTGGAAAGCATCACCTGGCAGATGGCAGAGAGAGGCAGCAGCCAATGGGATAGGAGTTTGCAGCCAGCATGGCAGATGCCAGGAGGCTGCAGCTATTCTGGGATGCAGGCAGCGACTGCTCCATCACACCAGCCCTGACAGCCCCTTCTTCTCTAGGGCAGGAAGGATGTCTCCAACCTCCTTCTAGGTCCTAACTAATTAATGTTGAGTCTGCTGCTGAAGACTTTAAGCTAGGCAGTCAGGCCAAAGATAACTACCCCATTACAGAAATGAAAATTTCTAAATAGCATCTCCAATCTTGGCAAATGCTTAGTCATCATCCTTACTGGAACTTGACACCTACTTAGCACTCATCTGGTCCAAACGCCCATGTCATTAGATAGAGAAACTGAAGGCAGAGAGAAGATATGGGTTGTCCCCAGTGTTCTACAGAAAACTTGAAGGAGAGTTCTGTGTCACCTGATATCTGGGTTCAGAACTTTTTCACCTGAGATGCTTAGTACTAGAATGTGGTCGGATTCTCATTTTGGTCTCATTGCTGTCCACTTTTTGAAGCATGCTTCCCTGGATGGATCAAGTCAAGATCTTTATGCTCACATTTCCAAATAAAGACTATGCTAGAGCCTCAGGCATGATTTCCCATTTTAGCCCCCCCTTTTGTACCCTCATATATTGAGAACTATACAAGGAAGCCTTAATATGCCCTCTTTCTTTCTGGACAGAACTTGAGTTAGCCCAAAGAACCCACCCTTTCTCTCTTCATTATCTTTATAAGTTATAAGTTTATTAATTAATTTTGACAGTTTTTATCATTTTATTTTATTTATTTACATTTCAAATGTTACCCCCTCTGCAAGACCCCTAACCCATCCCTCCTTACCCTGCTTCTATAAGGCTGCTCCCACACCCACCTACTCCCTCCTCACCACCCTAGCATTCCTCTACACTGGGGCAACAAGCCTTCACAAGACCAAGGGCCTCCCCTCCCACTGATGCCAGATAAGGCTCCTTCAGTTTCAGTCCCTCCTGTAACTCCTCCATTGGGGTCCCTGTGCTCAGTCTGAGGGTTGGCTGCAAGCATCTGCATCTGTATTGGTCAGGATCTGGCACAGCCTCTCAGGAGACAGCTATATCAGGCTCCTGACAGCAAGTACTTCTTGGCATCCACAATAGTGTCTGGGTTTGATGTCTGCATGTGGGATAGAGCCCCAGGTGGGGCAGTCTCTGGATGGCCTTTCCTTCAGTCTCTGCTCCACTCTGCTGTCCCATATTTCCTTTAGACAGGAGCAATTCTGGATTAAATTTTTGGAGATAGATATGTGGCCCCATCCCTCAACCCGGTGACCACGCCCAACCTCTGGGTGTGGTCTGGACAGGTTCTCCCTTTGTGGGGTATTTCAGCTAGTCCCATGTCTTAGTCCTTCCTCCAGGGCAGTTGCCTCTTATTTAGGAAAAAATATCTTTGCCCCAAAATTCTTTCCAGAGAGACATCAAAACAAAAGAGTACTTAAGAAAAAAATCCCTCCTCCTCTGCTCTTAACTGGTCTCAGCCTTCTTCCTACTGTCCGTACCTTTGCTGCCTGGGTGGACAACAGAAGCTCACATACTGGCTTGGTAATTAAGGCATAGGCTCTACATATAACAAACAGACCAAAGTCAAATGCTCTGTCTGTCATTGATGATAACCTAAACACATGGACTTCCATTTGCCCATTTTCCATCTGGAGAAATGAGGTATGATGATGTCATTCTCAAAGAGTTGGGACTGAGGGTGAATTTGGTTCCATGTCTAAGATACAGTAAGCTCTCAGTGTCTTTGAGTAACACACAGATGATAATGCCTGCATAGCACAGACGGATGGGAAGTGTCAGCACTGCCTCCTCAGATCTCCTGCTACTCTCAGCCCCTTTAGCCTACTGCTGCCAGGAGACCTGCCCTGATCACATTCATCTCTTCAACACTTTTGTTTTGCCAAACTCCATTGCCCATCCAGATAGTGCTAAGCTGAATTGCATGTCTGATCATTCAGAGATGGCATTAGTCATGTCTCCTCACCTAAAACCACGAACTCCTATCAGGAAAAAACCAAAGACTTTTTTCCTCCCAGGACTGCAGAACCCAGGGTCAGGTATAAAAAAGGTTCTGGAAAAAAATGGCCACTGAGTGAACAGTGAGTTAGAGCAGAGCCATCCCAGAGTCTTCTACATCCACCTTCATTTGCTCCTCCAATTTTTGGAGCCTCTAGTATCATGACCAGACTTAGAAGCCTTCAAAGAGGGAAGTCAATACGTCTTGTTTGTGATCCAAAAGAGAAATTTTAACAAGATATGTACTCAAAAACATAAGATGTTCTTAGAAATTCACTGAGGAAGAAAATGGTTTGTTTTTTTTCCATTTCCACAGGAGGATACCAAGGCTCAGAGAGGTTAGGAGATTGACCCATGGTCACCCCAGAGAGAAAAAGAGCTAGGGTTTTCTGTGATACTCTCAACATCTCCTTCTGTATTAGCTACTGCAAAGAGACCATACTAATGTCTCTGTTCTCAGCCACAGGAGTCACAACAATCTTTTCCCTTAGCCAAGAGGAGAGAGAAAGATTTAAGGGCTGGGGCACAGTAGATAAGAGTGCATGCTGCTCTTATAGAAGACAGATACTATTCCTAACACCCTTATCAGGTCACTCACAGCCTCTTGTAACTCCAGCTCCAAAGGCTCAATGCCCTGCTCTGGCCTCCACACACATGTGTGCTTACATACCCTGTCCACAAACCCCCACACATACACACACATAACCACATGCTAAAAAATAATTTTAAAATAAATTAACATTTTAACTTATATTCTGAAAAAAATGAACTAGAAACACTATTCTTTATAGGAGTGCTCTAAGAATTAAATATAATAGTTCATAGTCTCTGCATAGCATTTAATCTCATGCTCGGCATGAGAAATGTTTAAAAATGTTAGCTGTACTTTAATGTCCTCAAGAGCAAAGAGGCATAGGCCTGATCTTCAAGGAAGATGTGGAGAGAGGCTGTGCATTTACATGTGGAGAGGAGTTGGACTACACTAGAGCCTATGAGATTTGGTACAGAAATGGTCTTGGCAGTGAAATTGGGTTGTCTTAAATATCCCAATGGAGTTCCTATTAGAAAAACTTAGTTACATTTTATCTTTTTGTGCCAAAATACCAGACAGAAGCAACTTATTGGAGGAAGAGTTTGTTTTATCTTATGGGTCCTGGAAGATACAGTCCATCAGGGTAGACCATGATAATAGGAGCTTGGGATGCTGTTCCTCATCACACTATGGTGAATCAGGATTCAAGGAACAGGACCAGAACTAGGGCCTGGCTATACTCTCAAAAGCCTGGCTCTAATGCTCCATCTCTACCAGTTATAGCTCCAAGTCTGTTCTTGTAGTTCCGATGCAGCAAGGCCTGGGTGAGAGCAATAATTGTAATGAAAGAAAGATTAATGGCAGGGGCTTGAGAGATAGGTGAGTGGCCCCATCCCTCAACCGGGTGACCACGCCCAACCTCTGGGTGTGGTCTGGACAGGTTCTCCCTTTGTGGGGCATTTCAGCTAGTTCCGTGTCTTAGTCCTTCCTTCAGGGCAGTTGTCTCTTATTTAGGCAAAAATATCTTTGCCCCAAAATTCTTTCCAGAGAGACATCAAAACAAAAGAGTACTTAAAAAGAGTGCTTAAGAGTACTTAAGCAGTCATCACAGCTTTCTGTACCCTATCCAAAACAGGGTCAACACGCCTTTCTCCACATGGAGAAGTGAGAGAAAATAAAAGGTGTTGGTCCTGGCCGCAAGCATGCCATTCTGTTCCAGAGTATTTCTAGAACAAACTCCAGTTGGTAACATCTGATTGACAGTTGTCCTACAAGCAGGCCCAGAAGGAAGCCCACTGTACCTCTGGATTCCTGCTTCTCTTCTACCCTTCCTTAGTCACCAAAGCTTTCTTTTTGCAGAAAACTCCTAGGCAGTAGCTGGCCTGCTCACACCATCCCCGTCCCACACTTCTCAGGTTGCCTGGGAGAGTATGAGCACCTTGAATGAATGGGTCATGTGCAGCTCATGTGCAATTCAGATTCAGTGTCTCCTGGGTCTGGACTGTGGAATGAATATACTAAAGACACCCTGGACAGCATCAAAATCATAGATGCAAGTTAGCTGGGAAGGGCTCAGCCTCCGCAGTCATTCACAGAGGAAGGAGAATGGAGGGAACCAGGAAGGAAGGGCTGCTCAGCAAAATCAATAAACATATTATCAATACCAGGTCCCGGGGCAAGAAAAGAAGTTTGGAACAACACCTTTCCTCGATGATGTATTCCCCCAGCACGCAGCTGAGAATAGTCCTACCACTCTTGTAATTCCTTTTTGCTTTACTCTTTTGGAATTTCATTCATGCATACCATGAAGTAGAATCTCTTCCACTCATTTTCCTTATCAACTCCTTCTATATCCCTCCAGGACACCTCCCTCCCAAATTCATGCCTCCATCTTTTTTTTTTCTTTTTTGATAGTCTACTAAGTCTAATTAGTGCTATCCTATGTACACAGTTGTGGGGCCATCCGTTGGATCATGGAAAAAACTACTAGTGGCCAAACCCTCAAAAATTGAATGATTTCCCCTTCCCTTTTGCCAAGAGCTGATAATAATAATGGCCAAAGCCTGAAGGGTGCTTTCCCCATCTATGACTCAACTTGACTGGTTTGATCTTGTGCAGGTCTTGTGCAAGTAGTCACAGCTGCTGTGAGTATATGGGTGTGATGAACGTCTCTTATCTTTTAAAAAAAAAAAAACAATGTTTATACGGTCAACATGATGCTTTGTCATCAAATTATCAAACAAAGCTGGTTAATGTATCTATTACAAGACATAAAATTCAAATTTTTATGAAGATTATCTAAGATTTAATTTCTTGGCAATTTTAGTTAGTTGCTGTATAGTACAATTGTCCTCCAGAATTTATTAGTACTAACTGAAACTTTGTATGCTTTGGCCAACATCTTCCTGTCCACTATCCTGTCTAGTCCCTGGCATGTAACATTTTATTCTCTGTTCCTATTAGCCTGGCATTTATATATTCCGCCCAGAGCTGAGATCATGTGCCATCTGCCTTTCTCTGTGTCTTCTTCATCTATCATACTATCCTTCAGGTTCATCCATGTTGCTGCCAATGATAATATTCCAGTGCGTGCATGTGTGTCACACTTACCCAGTCGGTGGACACTTATGTGTATTTCATCTCTTGGCTTTGTGACTGGCGCTGCAATGAGCGTAGGACTATATGAAAGTCTTTGCTAAACTGACCTCATTTCTTTTAGGATAGCCCTGCTTTTGGCCTCCTCTCCCATCCTGCACTCTCCCTTTGAAGCACATTGTACCTTTTCAAGTGTTTGGGCTCTGTCTTTTCTGCTTCCAGTCTCCCAGAACAGAAGCCTGTCTGCTTTCTGTCTGCCGCATCTCCAGCGCTCAGCATGGTGCCTGGTGACTAGCAAGGGCTCGTAGACACGTGATGACTAACTTATGAAAAGGTCTCTTTTTCTAGCATCCCCTTATTTGGAATGCAAATGAGGTTCATGGCCAGAATCTCCACAGTCTCTTGGTCACAGATCAAGCATGTCCATCAGTCAGCTCTCCAATTTAACAAGTGCTCGTTCTGCCTCTTAGGAGCTACAGATTATTAGACTGTATAACTTAACCTCCATTCCTATTCCTTGATTTGATATGGTTGTTTGTTTTCTATTTTTATCCACAGCACTTATCCATCAAATCATTGTATATTTCTCTGTGTATTTATTATCTGTGTCTTCCAACCAAGATTGTAGCAAACTACAGTTTGTTTGGCTTAACCACTCAAGAGGATGTGAAGTCAAAATAATTAACTAGGCTTCCTGGAAACTGACCAATCTGAACACAGATGCACACAGTACTCAAAGCTAATCAAAGTTGGCTGTACTACAGCTGTTGAGATGGTTCCACATCTAGTACCTCATAGGCACTCAATAAGTAGATGAAGCTAAGCCACCCTTTCTGAACAGCGGCTATCTATACACTGATTCCTTTCCATACCCACAGTGGTCTTACGTGGTCTACTAAGGAATAGTCAGTCTCTTTCCTCTGGCTCAGACTGTCTCTTCTAGAACAAGGATGACTTCCTTCCACAGGGTGGCAGAGAGGTGGCATCTCTTATTTCTATATCCTACTATCCTACTATGAATCTCTTTGTTTATCACTTCAATCAATTTCTCATTCTTCTAGAAGTGATGAAATCTGTCTTGTCCACCAGTGGATAACAGTAGTATCACACATAGACTTCAGAAAACTGGAGCTTTCTAAGTGTAGGCACAAGCAGATACAACTGGCCTGATGCTCAAAATGGAATTCACCCATTACTGCATCGAATGTCTGGAGACAGTTGTATGGTTACTGTGTGCTAAGCCAGGAAGAGAGAAAAATAGAAAGAAAACCCCTATACCTGCCCACAGATTACTCATAGTCTAAAACAGTGACAGATAAACAGGCAATCACATTGAGAGTAATGTCTTATTTCTGTGTTAGTAAAATAAATTTCTTAGAGAAACACCAACTCAGTGTTGTGTCCCTGGGAACATTTCTAAGTCTCCCTGGGAACATTTCTAAGAGCTACCTGGGGTTAGTGGATAGTGAAAGTGACTCCAGAGACGATTTGGTCAAAAGACCTACCCTCTAGCTTCTTCTCATTTCCCATCTAGCCTTTCTTCCTGGGGATACAGGCAGAGATTGGTGGGAGGAGATACCACCACTTCATACCACCGTGTATGAAGGTCCCTTTCCTTGAGATAGGTAATCATGAAATAAATTGTCCATGCTCCCAAGACAGTTCACACTCACCTTCCCTGTACTCTTTTGTGTAAACATGCAGAGTGTAAAATGCACACATACCTATGCACACTTATTTACAATCATGCATGTACATTCACAGTGCATATGAATGCATGCACACAAATGCACACCTGCACTCAATGGACAAGAACTGTAGAGAATGCCAGCATCTAATGCCAAAGGATTAGCTTAGAAAACTGCCAAAGCAGGAGCAGAAATAAATGTCAAAAAATCAAGAACTGGACTAAGCAGCCAGTTAAGTGCTTACCCCTGGTTCCTACCATCCCCCATTGCCTAGCATGAAGTCTGCTGATTAATAACTTAATCACAGGAACTACACCCCACCATATTCACTCAGACAGTGGACATTCTAAAGACTGTGTCAATTTTCTATAGCTATTGTGACAAAGTACTAAAAGAGAAATTAGTGGCTTTAAAAAGTAAATTTATTTTCTTACAGTTCTAGAAATCAGAGCCTCTGATTGGTGGGTCACCAGGACTATATTCTTCTGGAATATCTAAAGAGTCTATTTTGTGGTTCTCTTCAGCCTCTGGTGACTATTTGTATCTCTTGGTTCCTGGTCCTTTCCTCCATCTTCAAATCAAAAAGTGTGATATTTCCAATCTCCACCTCTACCTTTCTCTTTCTTCCTTTGACCCTTCTACCTCTTTCTTTCCATTGTAAGGATCCTTATGCTTACATCAGTGCCACATGGATCATGTAGAACAATCCTCCCATATAAACATGCAAGCACATGTACAAAGTCCACTAAAACACAGATGCATGGGTATGAATCTCCCTACCACAAGGATAGAAAATAGCACCGTGTGTACTACCTTCTGCATCTGCAACAGAGCATGTGCACGTTGCATCCACTTGTTTAAATATATGTGTGTATGTGTGTATATGTATATTCGCAGCATTTCTCAATATATTTTTGTGCCTTTTCAAGTATTTTCGCATGAAATCCACTTCCCACCACATTTCTCTCCATTCTCTCTTGTTTTATCACAGTTCCTTCTGTAAAGCTTTGTCTTTCAATGCAGTCCGTTTGACAAATGCAATCTTGTTCCTAATGACACTCACTATTTCCTCAATGCACAAGATGTCTCCTCTCACTGGGATTAATGTATGGCTCCGTCTCCTCCTGGCTTCTGCTTTTGTTGTCTTCCCTGTATGGGGAGGTGGGGGGGGAGGGGGGGAATGAAGCATGAAACTGGTGTCTCAATAGCGTTTCTTATTCTGAGATTGTGTTTGGCACTGTTGGCTTGTTTTTCATTTTTCATATTCTGCCTGCCGGTAGTACCACTTGCTAACGCGTGGTACGTCTGTGGCCGTTTTTCTCCAAGCATTCATATTGAGTAATGCCGCAGAGTGGCTCTCAGCATGCAATCTGTACTTCAACCTTTTAGTTAAGCAAATCTCCCATCATTACTCTAAGCGTGTCCCAATATTGTCATCACCACCATTGTCTTAATAACCTCAGCTGTGCGTTCTTGGCCGGGTTTTCCCCAGATGCCTTTCATTTCTAGTCCCCAGTTCCTGCTAAATGCTTCATTAGGTTATGATAATCTAGCCACAGCCAGTCTTCCTATTTTTAAACCTTTCCAGCAATACAAGAAATCAGCATTCCATTTTCTCCCCATCATGATTCTCCAAACGTGTTGTAATTGTCACTGAACAAATTTTGAATGTGATATATTAAATTAATTCTCATCTGTTTAAAAGTTTTCTGTCATTGTTACAACTAATTTGCCATGCATTCAAGAAATCATAGTAATGAAAATTATTTTCAAATCTTTTCATTTTCTACAGTTCCCTGCCTGATTGCTACATATTTTCACAGTAGAATAGACTTTTTTTTCTTTTCCAGAAAAGGTCTCATGTGGTATGGACTTTAAGTGATGACGACCCTTGCCTTTATGTCCTGAGTACCAGGACTACAGACATGTACTTCCATGCCCAGTTTATGGGATGCTAGGAACCAAATCCAGGGGCTCATACATGCTCAGCAAACACTATCAGTTGGCCTATATTCCATCAATAGAGTAAATTCTTCACAGTCCAGAATCTCCACACCTTGGAAGAAAGCCTGAAAAGATATGTTATGTCATGATTCATTGTTTTGCTAATTGAGCCCCCACTGCTTGCTGTGTAAAGACTGTTGCTTTGCCAGGAGAATCAGGCAACTACCCAGCACAGTGTCCGTGTATAGATTTGTTGCTTCTGCATGGAAAACTCTCATTTCAGTCTACACGGAGGGGAAAGGCCTCATGGTACCTTTTGCCCATTGATAAGTACTTGTGTAGTCATTGTCAGTTGTGTACCTGCTGGTGAACACAGCAGGTTCCAATGAGTAGATTCATACTCATGATCATGAAGATAGCCCTGAGTTAAACTTCTCTGGGTCCCACACAAAACAGTACCATTCATATGTGGAAAGAGGACTTGTAGGATAGAAAGAAGTATTGATGGGATGGAAAATAGATAGAATGGAGGGGATAAGAGTAACCAACATATATACATATATATCACAGTATACATAATATAATTTATTATATTATATATAAATAAAATTGGTCCTATATAACCATATAGGAAAAGGAATAGTGATATATAGGATGTCAGTGAATAAATAATATAGAAAATAAAAAAGAATATATCTAATAAAAATTTAAAATGTATTTCAGTATCTAAATCTATTTCCCATTTAAAATTGTTCTTATAGTTGACAGTATGAGAGAGAGAGAGAGGGACAGAGAGAGAGAGAGAGAGAGAGAGAGGAAGGAAGGATGGAAGGAAGGAAGGATGGAAGAAAGGACAGAAAGGAAGGAGGAAGGAAGGAAAGATCAGAAAGGGAAAGAAGAGGAGAGGAGAGGAGAAGAGAGGGGAGGGGAGGGGAAGAGAGGGGAGGAGAGGGAAGAAGGGAGGGGAGGGAAGGAGAGGGGAGAGGGGAGGGGAGGGGGAGGAAAGGAGAGGAGAAGAGGGAGGAAGAAGAAAAGAAAGATGGACCTCTAATAAATGTAGGAAATGCTGGCCATTACATTCCAGTGAAGTCCTCTCCCCAGATGTTGCCCTCCTCCTGATCCCCCTCCCACAGTTCCTCATCCCATTCCTCCTCCCCCACTTCCCACCCTCCCCATCTCCAAGAGTATGTTGCCCCCCATCCCAGACCTCCCTGCTCCCTGGGGCCTTAAGTCTCAAGTCTGAGGGTTAGGCAAGACTTCTCCCACTGAGACCAGACCAGACAGTCAAAAATTCGGCCCCAGAATTGTTCTGTCTGAAAGAACTACAGGGACAAAAATGGAGAAGAGACTGAGGCAAAGGCAGTCCAGTGACAGGCCCAACTTGGGATCCATCTCAAGGGGAGGCTCCAAGGCCTGACACTGATGTTATGGTGTGCTTACAGACAGGAGCCTAGCATGGCTCCCTTCCCTCTGAGAGACCCAACAAGCAGCTGACTGAGAGATGCAAATACTTACGCCCAAGCAATGGACAGAAGTTGGAGATCCCTTCCCTGAAGTTGGTTGAATTGAGGAGGGGCTGGAAGAAGCTGGGGAGGAGGGAGACCCCATAGGAAGACCAGCAATCTCAACTGACCCTGACCTCTGAGACCTCTCAGACACTGAGCCACCAACCAAGTAGCATACACAAGCTGTATGCTACACATATATAGCAGAGGACTGTTGAAGGCATTATTTCTTAAACTTATTTGAGAACAAGCATTTTTTTCCCACAGTACGTTGTGTGCCACAAAACACCAATTTAGGATTCTCAGAATCTCTTAATGAGTCAAAAATGATTAAAAGTAAAAGGACACTTAAAACATTTCTACTTCATTGAACTTCACATTTATAGAAGATATATTACATGAGGCCATCATGTTTGATAATCGAGGTTCCTTGCAAATCTTGAGGCTTACCTTGCATAAGCATACATTTGAATATCAGCAGGCATAATTGTTTTCCTTTCTTTGTCTCCTGCTTCCATGCAAATTAATATTTTCCTTTCTGCATAACTGTTCAGCAATGGTTCACTGTTTCTTTTCTTTTCTTTTTTTTATTTGTTCACTTGACAAACCTATCTGTAGTACTGTGTGCTATTTAAAGGCTTTATTAGTACAGCATGCCTGTGAGATGCCCTGGGGCTCAGGTGTCATTATTATCCTACTTCACAAGTAGAAAACTAAAGTTCCCGATTACTTAGGTCGTGTGTGTGTGTGTGTGTGTGTGTGTGTGTGTGTGTGTGTGTGTGTGGTGTATGCATATGTGCCTGTGGGAGTGTGCTCTCCCATGTATGCACATATAGAAGACAGAGATCATGATCAGGTGTCTTTCTCTTTCATTCTCCACCTTATTTTTTGACTTGAACAAACTGGCTGCTTAGAGGACCCCAGGATTGGCTTGTTCCTATCAACATTGCTGTGCCAGCACTGGGATTACAAACGTGAACCTCATCTTTTCCATGGGGGCTAAGAATCCAAACTCAGGCCTTCACACTTGCAGAGAAAGCTCTTTGTTCATTGAGCCATTGCCCCGACCTTTACCTTTAAGGAAACCCAGTATGTTTTTCCCTTAACTACATTAGTTCTTACTGTAACTGTAAATGCCATATCATGCAAAGGAAGAAAATTCTAAGTTTCTTGTCTTATTTTCAGCCAACACTAAACGTCCAACTGTGAGTACCTTTTTTCTATCTTTCATAAATACCTTTCATGATTCTCCCCAGTGAGAATATGTTTCCAAGCATTTTCCAATTAATGAAATGAAATGCTAGCTTTGCTATCCAGAGGCAAACTATCCCCAATTACTATTGGGTTATGATCAGTGTTTTAGCTGGGTGATGGTAGTGCATGTCTTTAATCCCAGCACTCAGGAGGCAGAGGCAGGCAGATCTCTGTGAGTCCAAGGCCAGCCTATTCTACAGACCAAGTTCCAGGACAGCCAGGCCTACACAGAGAAAACCTGCTTTGAGAAATCAAAAGTAAAATAAAGTAAGATCAGTATTTTATTTTATTTGTAAAATTACAGATGAGATTTAATCACCACCACCACCCCTTTAAGTGTGGAGGACCTGATAACCTCATTCAGGTAGAGAAGTGTGTGTGACTGGGTTGCCATGTTGTTCTGCGCTAGACACTATAAAAAGTGAAAGGCTGCATTGTAAGAGAGAGAACTGAGAAGCTGATCTTCTTCTATAAGCATATTTGAAGGTGAATCCTCATAGAGAGGATGAAGTCAGTGACCTGCAGAACTTGATAAATGCCCAGAACCTATGTAAATTTACATTTCTTCTCTATAGCATCATTTCATTCCCCGACCCAAACATAAGATACTATTTAGATACAATATGGCCCAGATCAGCAGACTGAAAGCATGGAGTCCATGTCAGACCTCTAAGAGATTGTCTATATCCATCTGTGTGTGCACGTGTGTGTGTGTGTGTGTGTGTGTGTGTGTGTGTGTGTGTGTGTGTGCTTGAGTGAGTGCATTTTGTGTAGAAGTCAGAGATCAACCTTGGGTGTCATTTATTCTTCAGAAGTTTTTTGATAGCACTGGGATCACCAGCTTGCAGCGTTACACCCAGCTTTTTATTTGGATGCAGAGGGTAGAACTCAGGTCTCCATACTTGTACGGAAAGTGCTTTACCAACTGAGCCATCTCCCCAGTCCTATATAAATCTCCTAAGCTATAAAGCTACCATCTGGTCGATTATTTAGCAAATGGTAAATGTACAAAGGCTTATTTTTAGAGGAAAAGAAAGCAAGTATGGAGGTTGTAATGCAACAGCACTAAGGAAGCAAGAAGCTTGAGAATTCAGGGCCAACCTGGACTGCGCAGCAAGACACCTGATGAGAAGAAATAGGAGAGAAGAGAGACAAAGAGGGGGGGCGGGGGGAGAAAGGAAAAGAGGAGAAGGGAAAAGGAGAGGGGAAGGGGAGAAGGGAAAGAGAGGGGAGAAACCAGCTATTTAATCAAACCAACTAGCCAAGCCAATTTGCAAATTATGACCCACTAAACAAGACACTTATCAAGAAAAGAGATGGCATGAAATTTCAATTTCGGCCCGGGGTGGTAGTGACACATGCCTGTAATCCCAGCACTCTGGGAAGCAGAGGCAGGCAGATTTCTGAGTTCAAGGCCAGCCTGGTCTACAGAGTGAGTTCCAGGACAGCCAGGGCTACACAGAGAAACCCTGTCTCGAAAAACTTTAAAAAGAAAGAAAGAAAGAAAGAAAGAAAGAAAGAAAGAAAGAAAGAAAGAAAGAAAGAAAGAAAGAAAGAAAGAAAGAAAGAAAGAAAGAAAGAAAGAAAGAAAGAGCAGAAAAGAAAGAAAGAAAAGAAAGAAAGAAAAGAAAAAGAAAATTTTCACTTTCATATGAATTCAACAGAATGAGAATCTTAAAGGGAACAGAACAACAGAAGGGATTCCTAGAGGCCTTAGCAAAAAAGAAAGAAGCACAGTATTCTTTGACTATAAATGTGTGTGTATGTGTTAAATATGTGTGTGTCCATGTTCATGTATGTATGCATGTACATGTGTTCACATGCATGTGGAAGCCAGGCGTATCTCAATAATTCTCCACCTTGTATATCAAGTCAAGATCTCTTGTTTAGATCCAGAGCTCCTGAGTTCATCTAGTCTCCCTAGCTAGTTGGCCGTAGGTATCGCATCTCTGTGTTCTATGCACTAGGATTACAGAGAGGCTGCCACAAGTTGCAGGTAGCTACAAGGTGCTGAAGATGGAGACCCCAGTTTTGTGTTTGTACTGCAGGACTTTTACCCAATGAGCCATCGCCCCAACCCAGGACCATGATACTTTCCTGGCCACTTCCATTCCCTAAGGATATAACCAAGGATCTGTAGTGGTCCAGGTACCCTCACCTGAACTAGACAATAGTTTCCTTGCATCCAAGGGTTCTCAGCTCAGCTGATACTCCAGCCAAGTCCCCTAGCCCCAGATAACTCATGGGGTAAGGGCTTAGAAACAAGGAGCAGAGGAAATAATTCACCTATAGTTCTTCCTGTTAAGCAAGCTTCATCCAGTCACCTGGTACTCCGACCTGGAAGCAGATGTCACAAAGCAGCTAAACAGAAAATGTTTGCCCATCGGATGAACAAACACTGAGGATCAACCACGTTTCCTTTCTCTGCCCATCCTTGTGCTTGCCTTCATTATTCTGGTCTGTTTTGCTATTCACCACCCCATTAAATTCCTTTCTCCGTTTTATGCCCTCTCTTCTATTCCTGAGGGGTGAGATTCACTTAAACTCTCCGTGTTGCATCTAAGATTTCAGACCAATGTTATGCCCACTCCATCCTTTCCTGGAGAGTCCTCTTGCCTTCACTCCCTTGCCTGCTCCTCTCCCCTAATCCCTGTTCTGGGGGTGTCTATCCTCCTCTCCTTTTTTTCTCCTTGCCCTACCCACTAGGACCCGAGGGTGGCTGTAAATTCACCAGGAGTCCTTCATTCTCTCTTCTCATCTTGGTGGGCTCTATAGCCAGTTCCCCTGTTGCTCAGAGATGTGGAGGCAGTTGCTAAGAGACAGTGAAACGTCATTACCTGGCCCTCGAGGAAAAAAAGGGGAGTGAGAGAGAGAGGGGAGGGGAGAAGGATGAAGGGAGGGGGAGAAACAGTAAGAGGGAGGAGGGAGGGGAAGACCTGGCTCTGGCGGAAGCCACACACCAATGCAGCCTCGGCACCAGCTGAGTTTCCCAAGAGGCATTCAGATTCTGTGAACTTTCTAAGCATCCTCTCTCAAATTTCCTTTCAGCATAAAAGAAGGGGCACAGGGACCACAGGACAGGAAAACGCAGAAGATGCTGGCCTGGGATCCAGGAGACATGGAAGAGGAGAGTCGGGGGAGGGGAAGAGCCGGATAGGCAATCTGTTCGGAAGCTAGCAAGCAAAGGAGCGGGGGATTCCAGGATGAGGGAGGCAGAGCCGTGGTGAATTCGTCTGCGGCAGATTGATGTCTGTGTCCTTGGAACAGAGTGAGTAGTCTCCTGAGGGCCCGTGGGAGTATAGCAGAAGACCCCGTGGCTGAGAAAAATGAGTCTGTATAAGAGAGTGCCGGGGTGATTTCCCAGTGGGTGAGACTGAGGCTACGAAGCAGTGGGAAACTGGCAGGGGGAAATGACCGACCGAGCGAGCAAAGGGATAAAGGAGTGGGGGGTTGTGGGGGCAAGTGAGGACAGCAGGTGAGTAAAAGAAAGGCTGAAGCCACAGAGAGTGAGGGGTGAGGCCCTGGGTGGGATGAGCTTCTCCATCTCTTTGTAGACCAAGTATGTGTGTGGGCTTAAGCGGGAGGCTGGGAGCTGGAGAGTAGAGCATGAAAGGATGCTGGGGTTAGGGCGATGCTGTGGGGTAAAAGATGCTGGGGTACACTGGGGTAGGGAATGTGTGTAGAGAGAAGCTGGGAAGGAGGACAGTAAGTGTGTGTGTGTGTGTGTGTGTGTGTGTGTGTGTGTGTGTGTGTGTGTGTGTGTGTGTGAAAGAGTGGGGGGAGCTGAAAGTGGATAAGAGGGGTGTACAAACTGCCAAAGCTTGGATGCATGTTTTTCTTGGGGAGTTGTTCAGGGTGGGATATTTGGTGCTTACAAGGGTGGAGCTATGGTGGAGCCAAAGAAGAAAATGCACCCAACTCCGGGCAGAAACCTAGCAGAAGGATTTCAGGTCAGAGGGATATGGTTAGTAGGTGGGTGTAGACCGGGTTCTGAGCTCACTGCGGTCCTCATCTGCAAGACAGTAAGCAAAGAACTCTGTGGCTGGGGACAGATAGGTTCAAAGAAGAAAGAAGATTAAAGTAAGGGGGATTGAAGTAAGACAAGGGGACTAGGCGAGGGGGCAGGGATGTGGGGACCCTGGATTTCTCTGCCTGAATGCGTTTCTTGTTGACAGAGTGGCTTCTGCCTCTGCCTGCTGAGTGCACAGCTGAGCATGGTGACGACTTGAAGACATAGCCCACGCTTTTCTAACTGACCCCTACCTGTGCCTCCAGACTCATGGTGTTTTCCAGATTCAGGGGTCCAGACGGTGGGTGTCACTTGGGACTCACCCCTCCCTGGGACGCAAAGTGCACCTCTTGAGATTCCAGAGGCCACGGAGAGTGAACAGTCAGGCTTTCGGGAGCCCCATGGGTACATACTTCTCCCCCATCCTAAATCTCTGGCCCCAGGTCTTTTGTGAACTCATGCCCACTGGGCCACCAAGAGAAATGGCCTCTGGGACCTTGAATGCTAGAGATCAAGGTGCTGTTCTGACTTCCTAATCAGTCCCAGACCTAGGACAAGGCTTAAGTTTCCTTAGATGAAGTGCCAGGACCTTTAAAGGGCACCTTTCATCTCCCTCACATCCTCCTCTGCCCCACCTGTCAGACACAGCACAAGAGGAAGCATCCAGCAGGCATGGGTGACAGAGGCACAAAAGATCTGCAGGGACCCTTCCAGGACCTGCTGACAGCCACTCCAGCTCCATCCTTGTTCCCTTCCTATCTTAAGCTTTGATCATCCTTTCAGACCCTGGGGTACTTCACCCGGGTCCTCGCTCCCCAGGCTCTACAAAGGGACATCCTATGGATCGTAGGAAGTCCTTGGGTGTTTAGAGGCTCCCAAGGAAGTGTGAACCATGATAGCATTCTCGCAGAAGCCCCACCTTCCAGACTCAGGCCTCTGATGTAGCAGCCTCCCTGTAACTTGACTGTTGGACCTAGGGACACCGCTCTCATGGGCTCCCTACAGCACTGCTGCTGCCAGCTGCCAAAGATGGGTGACACCTGGGCCCGGCTTCCCTGGCCCGGGCCTCCCCACTCAGCCTTGTTGCTGGTCTTCTTCCTCTTGGCAGCTGGGGTGAGGCACGCTGATGCGGGTACCAGTTGCCCAGTCCTTTGTACATGTCGTAACCAAGTAGTGGACTGCAGCAACCAGCGGCTGTTCTCCGTACCCCCGGACCTGCCAATGGATACCCGCAACCTCAGCCTAGCCCACAATCGCATTGCAGCTGTACCGCCAGGCTATCTCACATGCTACATGGAACTCCGCGTGCTGGATTTGCGAAACAACTCCTTGATGGAGCTGCCCCCTGGCCTCTTTCTCCACGCCAAGCGCTTAGCACACCTGGATCTGAGCTACAATAACCTTAGTCACGTGCCAGCCGACATGTTCCGGGAGGCTCACGGACTGGTGCATATCGACCTGAGCCACAACCCCTGGCTGCGGAGGGTGCACCCCCAGGCCTTCCAGGGCCTTGTGCATCTCAGAGACCTGGACCTCAGCTATGGTGGCCTGGCTTTTCTGAGCCTTGAAGCCCTTGAGGGTCTCCCGGGGCTGGTGACCCTACAGATCGGGGGTAACCCATGGGTATGCGGCTGCACCATGGAGCCCTTGCTGAAGTGGCTTAGGAATCGGATACAGCGCTGTACAGCGGGTAAGAGAGATGACTTGACAGGTCACCAGGCAGAGGGTTTTCGGGAGTAATAATGATGATGGTGGTGGTGGTGGTGGTGGTGGTGGTGGTGGTGGTGGTGGTGGTGGTGGTGATGGTGGTGGTGATGGTGGTGGTGGTGGTGGTGGTGGTGGTGGTGGTGGTGGTGATAATACTGTGCGCCATCTCTTGTTCAACAAGTATTTGTTGAATATATGAGACACATGTTAACTGCTAAAGAAGTTCATTTGCTAAACAATCAGAGGTCCCGTGCCTGTATGATGCCTATGGTCATAGAGAAGAAGGCACACAGCAAGCAGTGTGGTGGAAGCAATTGGTGGTATTTGTTGAACTTCTGCGGTGAGCTGAGTACCTTGGCATACATTATCTCAATGGGCCCCCAGTTTTATTATCCCCATTTTACAGGTGAAAAGTCTGAGAAATTGAACCACTAAGAAGGCTTCCCCAGAGTTGTTCCCTTAGAAACTGGCAGAGCCAGAGATAAAAACACATCCATTTGACTTCTACTCTACTCTAACTCTTGTCAGTACTGAGACAACTCAAAGAAACAATCATGACTAATCCTATTTATTTTAGTACTTACTATGTGCCAGTCCTTATTCTAAGCATATTTCATGTGTTGGCTCCTCTTATCCTCACAAGAACCCTGATGAGGAGGAAACAGAAGTATAGGAAAATTTAGTAGCTTGGTCAAAATTATACAGCTACCGGGTGTTGGAGTGAGGATTCAGATCCTAGCAGTCTGGCTGTTCTTGAGCCACACTGTCAAGAATCAGATCCTGAACTACAAAAGCCAAACTCTAAGCTGGCCAAGCAGCTTTAGCAGAACCTTCAAGGTTTATGCATGGGGTTGGCTTCTGGGGAGAGGGGCTGGAATGAGATAGTTAAATTGGAGAGTCTCAAACAGTAGACTGAGTCCTGAAAGAGCCAGTGTCATGGAGGTTTGATGGACTCTGCTCTCACCCAGTCCATGAAGCCTGGCCCCTTGGCAATAAAGTTCAGCCATGACCCCAGCCACTAATTCACTTATGGTTTAGCACCAAGCTTTGGCCTAAGGCCCTGGTGTCAGAATAGTAGGAGTTGCTGGAGTCCCATCCCAGGAATTCCCTAGAACCTAAAGTTCACCATGCTTAAGGGGCAGGGGGGGGGAGGGGGATCCAATGCTGAATGAGGGGAGAGGGAGAGGACTGAGTGGGGAGTCCAGGACCAAAATAACTTAGGGGGGCTGTGGGTCACGATTCCAATGTTTCCACAGAGCTGTGGGAGGAAGTTCTCCAGTACCAAAATAGCTGGAGGCTGAGATGGGGTGATGGTGGGGGCTAGGATGGGGAGGCTGCCTAGAGCCATCTCCCTACCAACCCAATGTCTCCGCAAGCTGTGCCTCCCTCCTTCTTGTCACTATTGACAGAAAGAGCCTTCTGGGACACTCAGCCCTCACTACTGTAGAGATACCTCTTCTGCTGTGATCTCTGACACCCTTGCTGCCCCGCAAAGAAGGCCTGGCTGCCTCAGAGAGAACATGGGGGCATTTCCTATCATTGTAGACTTATACATCAATTCAGACAAGGGACCTGAGCTCTTAGCAGAAGAGAGAGAGGCTCTAGTTCCCATATATGAAGGCTCATACATCAGTGCAGGCAAGGGACTCAAACCTCCAGGAGACAGAAGAATCGGAGGTCTCATCAGTTAAGGTTCAGATATCACTGCATGTGAGGTACTTGAGCTCCAGAGAACCAAGGTGGTCCTCGGGGCCCCATCCCTCTCTACAGAGGAGAAGTTATGGTTCATCTTAGAGGCCAAATCATGCTACAGTAGGTAGAACTGGATGATGTCACCCCCTCTAGACAATTTTGTATCACTTCCTTTCTTTTCTCCGTGTAAGAGTCTCCTATTATCTATGCTTGGAGGCAGGATTCAAACATAGACTCGAGAAAGCTACTGGGATACAATATGATTTCAAGATTGGTCTCTTGACTCACCAGAGAACTTTTTCAGCCCATAGCTTCCCATCTTTTGGGACAGCTGTGTGCCCTCAGCCTCCTTTAGCTAGTCTGCATTGTTCCCACTGAAACTTTATAACATAAACAATCAACTCTGGAAGTTAATTATCTTCTAGTTTACAGAAGAGAGCTGTAAACTCTTCTTCTTGTGAGTCAACTCTGAACATGACCAGAACCTAGTCAGAGTCTGGGGTCCCATGCAAACAGCTTACTGGGATTTACTCAGCCCATGACTTGGAAAACACTGCATCCTTATCCCCAACATGAATGAACACACACATACACACACAGGCACACACACACACACACACACACACACACACACACCTATACAAACGTACATACATGCACACACATACTCACACAAACACACGTTAGGATGATAATATGTATGCATATCCATCCATCAAAGGGATCAATTTAAGCCCATCACTTTGTTCTTTGCCCTTAAAAATTGCATAATGAACAGATAGCATTGACACAGCCTATATTCTGTACACTGTAATTTTAAAGCCTCACACTGACTCGCTTGGAAAATTTAGTTTGGATTATTCCCTTCTTATAAAGGTGACACATGAGAGACAGAAAGGAAAAAAATAAACAGGATTTGCTGAAGGTTAGAGCTCGATTCATATTTACATCCTTACCAAGGGCATATGGCGTTACTCTAAAGCTTACTGCCCAGATCTCTGGGTGGAACTGCCCCCAAATGCCATACTTTACTTCCAAGACAGACTAAGATTAGACCACTGATAACCATCGTGCATTTACTGACGTAATCCTAAAGGACAGTTCCACAGTGCTGGGAGAGAAAGCCGTGCCACTAAAGGAGCAGCCTCTTCCCTCAGATGTCTGTGTACAGAACATGACCCTCCAGTTGACACTTGAGAGACCCAACTATGAGCATTATAGCATGTCACCTACTGCTTATTATGCATCAGAAACGACTGTGTGCTTTAACTCTCTGAGTCCTGGTCACAGCCCCAGAAGGCAGATAGTATGATTATTGCCACTTGACAGATTAAAGCAAGAAACAAAAAAGCAAGTTACAGATGGACTAAATATCCACAATCCCACAACTGATGAGAGGTAGGAGAGGAGTCTACCACTCACACTCTGGTGACATGGTAGCTCCAGAGGCTACACTGTTGACACTGTAATCTGTGTATCTGGAAAAACCACAGGAGTAAGGGGAAGGCTCTCATTCATTTAAAAAAGATCCATTGAGTGCTTACTATGAAGGAATGCTGTTCTGGTGCTGTTCTGAGACTGTGGAAGAAGCCTCTCTTCAAGGGAAGAAAGACAGTAATAAAACTGTCAGCAAGGACACCATAGGGAAAAATAAAGCAGAGTTGTTGTGATAGGGCCTGTGAGAGAAGCAGGCATGGGTGTTCCCCAAGGGAAGGCGTCAGTACGCAGGCTGCACTGGATAAAATCACAAAGGAAGTGCAAGAGAGATAGATTAGAAACTCTATCACAGAGGCAAAGACAGAGGTGCTCCCTAAAAAGAGACATGGGTGGGGCCATGGGGGAATGATAGAGACATGTGTCTCTGTAGCAGAATAAAAACTGGGAAAGTGTCCTTGTCACCCTAAAGGGGTTGTTGACTTGCTCTCTGTGCAAAGGAATGTGTGGGGCAGAGAGTGACATGTCCAGATTCCAGCTTTCATGTCTCACAAAAGTCCTAGATCCACCACTGGGAGTAACTGTAAAACTTTTCACAAATGCTAAACTCCATGAGTAGTAAATTTTTACATCTATAAAACTAGGCAAAAAAAGTTTTGAGGATGGTTGATGATACATATATTTGAGGCATAGAAGAGACTCAACGACCATCTGGAAGGGGGGTAGTGGGAGGCTTTTCCATCCCTTCTCTCCCACAGAAGTCTCACCCTATCCCGGTTCTGTGTTGCAGATTCTCAGCTGGCTGAGTGTCGGGGGCCCCCTGAAGTTGAGGGTGCCCCGCTCTTTTCACTCACGGAAGAGAGCTTCAAGGCCTGCCACCTGACTCTGACCCTGGATGATTACCTCTTCATCGCATTTGTGGGCTTTGTGGTCTCCATCGCTTCTGTAGCCACCAACTTCCTCCTGGGCATCACGGCCAACTGCTGTCACCGCTGGAGCAAGGCCAATGAAGAAGAGGAGATTTGACACAGGTGCCTCTCATCCCTCCATGCTGCTGCCACTGCTGCTGACCACTGGACACCTTGTATCACGGTGCCCTGGCCACCTCCATCATAGCTCAAACAAGGTTGGAAAGCTAACTTTGTATGAGCATCTATCTACTTTGGGCCAGACACTGTGCTAGCAACTGGGAATGAAAGACAAATTCAATCCAGTCCCTGCCCTTGAGGTACTTACTTCTAATAAAGGAAAGCAATTCCAAAACATCCTTTTATGACAAAATGCTAGTACTCTGAGCATAGAGTAAGGGAAGCCAAGCAGAGGGTCCATCATCTGTGCCTCACGAAGTCCAAGAAGAATTGTAGAAATCATCTGTTAAGTAGAGAGGGAAGGGTGGACATAGCAAATGATAGACATAGTGTGTAGATTGTGTTGAGAGCAGCAAAGTATTCCCTGTGGCCTAAATGCATAGAGGAGCTATGTGCAAAAGCAAAGCACATGTTGACACCCAATTTTGCAGTTCCCACTGCTGCCTGCCACTGCCCTCCAGGAGTGAGATAGCCTCCATGCCAGACACCTTGACCTTTTCCCACTAGCAGCTTTGGGGTGAAAGGACCTTCCAGTGACTTTCTTATACTGCCCCAATTCCAGTCTAATTGTGTGGTAATCACCCCCAGCAACCTTCCTCCTATCCCTGTCTCTGCTTTTGACTTAAGCCTTGTCTTCAAAGAAAAGACAGGAAGCCTCACAATGAGGCACCAAAAATCTTGGCACCCTGGGACCCCAATTTATGTGACTGTTCTTTCCATGGTGCTCACACCAAAGGAACTCACCAGGAAAGTGCACTGTAGGGTGCAGATCCTAGCATGGCAGTGCCCCCCCTCCCCAGCAGGAGGACAAAGCCACTACAGGATAGTATATCTTCTCTCCTTATAACTCACTCATTTGAGCATAAAGAATAACTATTAATTGCTGGTTCTTGCTAATGTCAGGCGGTATGATAAGCTCCCTCCACAACAGTTTCCTTTTACACATACAACAGCCCTTTCAGGGGGATTTATTGTTCCCATTTGGCAGATGAGGTCACCGGGCTCAGAAAAGATAAGGTAGCATGCTATGTGTCTATCAAAATAAAATCAGTATTCTTCATCACAATTCTTTCTAAAGCTATATAAATTCAAGTTCAAGTCATGCTCATGAAGTGGCTGATAAGGACCAGGCACTCCTCCGGTGTGGTTCTATTTGCTGATTCATCTCTTGCCATTCTCACTGCCCGGTAGTTTTTGTCATTCCCACTTTCCAGTTGAATTCACTGTGGAGAGTTAGGATGCTTATCCAAATTATCTGTATAAACAAAGAGTATGACAGGTGACGCCACTGAGGAAATATGTATCTAATCAGTCAGAAACCAAGGACTCTATGGGAAACACGATGCTCAACCGTCTTTGTCATCATCTTCATCTTCCTCATCCCTGTCACCTGCTTCATCGTGATCTTCCCTGTCTCCTTGGGCACTGGACAGTCTAGGATGCTTCTTTTGTATTCTTCTCCTGTGTGGGAAACAAGTCAAAATGATGTCTTACAGAATGGAAAGCAGAGGCTAAAGGTTGGGTGTGCCTTCAGCCTAAGGCTGGACTCAGTTCTGTCATGGTTCTCTTTCCAGTGCTTCCTCAGGCACCTGAGGGAAGAGAATGTCCCAGAAGCCTGCATAGCAGCACTGTAGAATTCAGCACTCATTATAACAATAATAATCACAAAACCCAATAAAAGGCAGTAAAGCCCAGCTGCATACAGACTATGTTCACGGTGAGGCAACTCCAGCCTCTAAAACAGAGGCACCACAAGTGACATCTAAACAGAAGACGCCTCCTTAACAGAGTATAAGCACATCATTAGAACTGGTGGCTGTGATGACTGTCGTTTTTTTTTTTTTTTTTTTTTTTTTTAATCAGATCTTTGGAAAACAGGAAATGTATCTTCTACTGTGTTGTGTTGCATGAGAAACTGAAGGATCTGAGAAAATGATAGGTGAGAACCCCTATACAGGAGATGGGGAGAACCTTTCTGGGCAGGCCCAGTCCTGTTAGCAAGGCTGGCTTGGGTAAGGAAATGAAAACAAGAGCTTTCTATCTTGGCTCCAACCCTAGCAAGCATCCATCATCCACCCTGCTGCCCAGCTGCCCTAAAATGCATGGAGAAGGGGAACATGTCATATTCCAATTCATCTGCATTGACCTAATCAGCCAAAAGAGACCCTGGGAGCTTTTCCCCTCACTCTTGCTTTTAATGCCTAGGCCAGAACTCTGCTCCTATGAAATATGACATAGAACTATGCCCTGCTCTCCCTGACCACTCAACTGTGGCCAACAGTGGTAGACCCCAGCTATTCTCCACAAGCTAAGCTTATTGCCTAAAGTGTTTTGGAAAGGAACTTTTAGAAATAGTATTCCTGATAAAAAATCATTTAACTTTCCATAGAAGAACACCATGCTCACTTATAGTAATCTCCTGGACACCGCTGTTTACTGAATTATAGTTACTATATTTTAAGATATACTACTCTGTTTTACATAGAGTTAGAATCAGACAAGACACCAAATGCCTCTTGAGATCAAATGTTCTTCTGAGTGGCACAGTTTGATCTCCATTAATGGCAAAGACTTCTAAGCAAGATATATCAAGAAAATGTTGCTCCAGCTTCTAAAAGGTCCCCAGTTAACTAAGGCATGAGAAGAGGAACATTCAGCCTCTACACTCATATGGAATTATAATACCACCACCATTCTGTTCAGGCTGTCAGAACTAAGTGTCTTGAAATAGTCTAATAATCCTTGTGGCAAATGTTTACATATCCTGGTGATGACAAGCTCTTTATGATGTTCCCATGAAGTTTTGTTCAGTTTTTTTTTCCACACTGGCTAATGTGGGATCATTTGTTTGTCCATGTGTGTATCTATGGTTCACTTATGTTGGTTATCTGCTGACTTGGAGAATATTCCTTTGGAACTTGGATTCAAACCTCTGACACAGTCCACTCAACTATCAAGTTGACAAATATGCACCCTACCCATTCATCTAGCTGTTCAGGAAATATAAAAAGAGCCAATGCTATAGTGGAAACAATCTAATGAGAGCCTGCCTCCTCCCTACTTACCTCTGACCTCCTCTATCCCCTAGAGTCTTGTACCCCTCACAGAAGCTTTCTTTATGCTGTGTCTGAAGATATCAGGTCATAACTAATCAACAAGATTATGCTGGTCAAGGGCTAGCCAATAAAATTCTTCTCTAGAAAAGATCCCACATATGTACCATACCATTCTGGACCATGCCCCTCTGGTTGTCCTCTAGATATCACCTCCTTTTCCATTTCACCATGAAAACTTAAAGAAATAGGTTGCCCAGAGATGCTACGGAGTTTCATAGTCTCGGTTAAGGGCTTGCTGTAATGTATTTGAAGAAATCAGGACATGCATTTCATTCCAACCTTTGAAAAAAGTCAACGGCTCCATTTTCTCCATACAATAATTGATGCCATTCTTTCCAGTTGTAGAAGAGCACAAAAAGATATCTTTGTTCATTCCTCAAAGCTAGGGGACCTTGTCTTGTTTTGTATACTCCACAAGGAGGCAAAAGGAAGTAAAAGAGGCAAGACCCAAGGGCCTTTTGTAAATCATGGCACTGGTTGAGTGTTGGGTCCATAGACCTCTTGATTTCCTAAGCCCTGATGTCTGGTGGTGGGAGGGTTAGGGAGGAATTGGGAAGATGCCAACCTTTGTATGGAAATTATTTTATAACCATGCACTTTTGTAACTGTGAAGAATTTTTCATAAATGCACATTAATAATAAAAAAGTGTATAGTTTAATGAATTTTTCTATAGAGTTGTGAAGAGGATGGGGGGAGCAGAAAAGAGAGATAGAAGGGAGCTAGGCAGAACCAAAATAATGTGTGCCAAAATATACACACAAAAGGTTTATGGGGAGGTAGTCGATGGGAATAACTAGGAGATATGCCAGCTGTGAAGGGGCATGTGTGGGCAGAAAAGACACATCGCAGAAGCCTATTTCTACTAAGCCAAAAAAAAAAAGTACATGTATTTCTTTATGCACTTACCCCTGTGTGTAGGCATATTTTGGTATCTGAAATTAAACAAAGCAAGCAGCATATGTTTTAGACATGTTGGTGTTTGCAGTTTGGGTCATCCATAAAACATGCCAAGGCAAGTGGGAGTACTTGCCTAATTAGCATCACTGAAAAGCATGTGCTAGGGAGTTGTCCCATGCCAACAACATGGATAAAAAAGATAGTAACTTGGAGATACAGGTAAATTTACTATGTGACAGCTGCTGTGCAAAGCACTATATGTGGATTTGTTCATTCTCAAAAACCCAAGATAAAAGCTAAGTGCAGTGGTACACACCTGTAATCTTAACACTCACGGTCATGAGGTCAAGGAAAGCCTAAGCTACATAATAAGATTCTGTCTCAAAACAAAATAAAGAAAAAGCTAAGTTCTATTATCTCAACAACATTATATAGAAGGAAACTGAAATGTAGCATATTAATATTCACATAGCATATGTAACTATCATGAGTAGATCCGGTTTAGAGAATGACATATTGCATGTGACTACGGACTTCCTAGGATAAGAAAAACAGAAGAATTTTAAGGAGCTGCAGTCTTAATCAGAAGTAAGCTTTCAGTCACAAAAGTCCCCTAAAGGATCAATTCCAAGATGCTCCCTCTTGCATACCAAATCCCATGGTTACTGAATCCCTTATATACATCCTTCCTTTATATCTTAAGTCATCTCTAGATTATCTATAAAGCCTAATACAGTAACAATGATCTTGTTCTCTCCATCAAGGGTCCTGGTGACCCAATGACCTATGACAACAAAGGAAGGTTATTTCCCCCGCCCAAGCCCTCCCACTCTACATATATCCAACATAACAGTGGCAACATAGGGACACAGTAACTGCAAATTAAAACCAGAGTTGGAACACAGGAGTCACACAACATCTTTAGGTCTGTCGCAATTGGGGGATCCTCCTGGGGAAGCAGCTTAAAGGCCTCAGGTCACTCCATTTACAGCCAGCCTCCTGCTGCTGCAAAGCATTACAGCCAGAGATTCATTTTTAGGCCTCCATAGTTAAAATATTTTTGAAACCAGGTTTATGCTTCCTTAACAACTTACTTCTCTTAAAATGTTAGTAAATTTTGTTCTGCTTATTTTCCCTTTTATGTTCTATGTTTCAACACATGCATAAAGGTCTTTCCACAAGGTGTTTGCAGGCCCACCTGGATGTTCGTGTTGTCCTCTATTTTCTCCCTCCTCTGACTGTCAACACTACAATTATCTGAAGCAGTAGTTGAGAATAAAGCGCCCCTATTCCCCTATTCCCAGTCCTTTCCAACTGGCTAACGTTTTCTAACTGAGTATCTGTTAGTTTTGATCTCATAGAGTTCTAGAAACAGCTAACTTTTCTGCATTTTCAATGCTTTGGTTTTTTGTGGGTTTTTGTTTGTTTGCTTGCTTGTTTGTTTATTTTGGGAGCTTTTTTGTTTTGTTTTGTTTTACTTTCTCACACTTATCTCTCCATTTTATTTAGAACATTTTATTTGTATATTTTAAGCTGGTTGAAAAGTAATTAAACCATTTTTTAAAACCCAATTTGAATCCATTTGATCTGAATCCACATGAAGTTGCACAATATGGAACATTATGAAGATGACAAACACCTTATTGAACACAGTCATGAGGAAGGACTATCAAGCGACAGGAGGAGCCTGTGCCATTGAGATTGCAGAAGGTATACCAGAAGGCTCAAGGGTAAGGATGTTTGTCACCAAGCCTGATAACCTGAGTTTGGGAACAACCCACATGGTGGAAGAAAGGGAACTGACTCACATACATACACTAACGTGAGAGAGGGGGCAGGGAAGAGAGAAAGAAGATAGATAGGAGAGAGAGAGAGAGACAGAGACAGAGAGACAGAGAGACAGAGAGACAGAGAGACAGAGAGACAGAGAGACAGAGAGAGACCACAGAGACCACAGGGATGGGTCTGCACTGGAGTAACTCGATGGGTGGAGATTAGAAGGTGGCTTATAGGGAAAGTATTGCCAACCCTTACTTTCAACTCACTGGACTTAGATGGCAAAGATCAAAAGTAGATTTTGCTATGTAGACCAAACTAGCATCAAACTTTCAGTGATCTTCCTGCCTCTGCCTCTGAAATGCTGGAATTATGGGTGCGTGTTACTACATCAGGAAGTAAAGCGATTTTTATTTTATGAATACTGGTGTGACGGGGTTGCAAGAAAAATAAGATGAGCAGGAGTCTCTCCCACCTCATTAATATCACTGTCCTTCCTCGCCAGCTCTGTGTACCACATCAGGATAAGAGATTGGGTAATGAGGATGGATCAGAAGATACACAAAAATAATTCCAATCTCATATGACAGTTACTACAGAAAAGGTGAAAGAGTTGGGGTGAGTTTGAAGGGGAAGGTTTCCTTTGAGTAGGACAATGTAAGCTCTAAGCTGGCATTATATTTTATGTAAGTATAAACGGAAAGCACTGGAAGTTTTTCAGCATGATCACGTTTTTATTTTTTCTTTCATTGACTATTCTGGATGCTTAACAGAAAATATTCAAAAGGAGAAGAGAAATGTAAGCTGGGATGCCGGGGGAACCTTCAGTGTGAGTCCAGGGTGGGGGGGATGTTTTCTGAAGAGGTACAGGGGTTGATATGAATGGGGAACATTGGGGATACATTTTGAAGGGGAAACAACAGGATTTTGAGGCATCAGATATTGAGTGAGCACAGGTGAGTAATCAAAAACACCTCCCTCATACTCAGTAAGAACCAAACATTGAAAAGATAGCTTAATTCTATTTTTAAAAATGGGACCAGTAGACAGTCAACAATCCCAGTGAATAAGTTGGAAGTCGGGGAAAGGAAGCAGATATACAAACAAATGCATAATGTCAGGAAACAGCCCAAACCTGCACACTCAGAGAACATGTAGCCTTGGTTTAAATAGAGTCCAATTTCATTCTGGTGTCCCAGCGGACATTAGCCTGACACTGCAGCTCCAGGGACAAACATTTATAACAAAAAGCAACAGTGGTGTGCCAGAGGCAGAATATCAACCCAAAGCTGACTTGTGAAAGAAGGTATAACATCCCTCAGCTGTGGACAAGGAAGAAAACCCAGGAAAAAGACAATAACTGAAATAGGTCCAGTTTTGTTTGGAGTAGAAATGTCATATTGAACCACATAAAGAAAAATTGAAACAAATTTCCTGTCCTCATGAATATTAAGGAGTGACAGGGATTTTGGTGAGCTGGTCCTCTCGGGATGATAACATTGCAAATACACAAAACCATGGTAGTTTTTGTAGCACACAGAACACTAAGTACTTTACTTACAATCTCTCATTGATATTTTACAGCCATAGTAGGGGACAAGCAGTGCTGACAAATGCAGAGTTTAATTAAAGGGTGAGCACTGGGCCATACTACCTGGGTTCAAGTTCCAGGACTGCCACTTGCCAGATTTGTGACTTTGAGCAGGAAATGTCATCTTTATATGCCTGAGTTTGACCCCTTGTATATTTAATAGGATATGGTAAAAACTTCACAGGTCCCCTGGGAAGTGTCCATGAGGCTCTGAATGACAAGGACAAACAAAGAACAATGCCTAGCACAGAGTGATATCCAATGAGCAACAGTGGCTCTTAGGTTTATCCCTCTTTTCCTGGGAACCAATTAGAAGCTGAGGATGTATAACTTACCTCACTCCAAAGCGCTGACATGTGTGAAAGTCAGGGCTTGAGCCTCATCTGCCTTTCACATCCAGTGTCCTAAAATACTTTCCTATTCCAGATAGGTGACCTGGCCCCAACCTGGGACTTAACAGTTATGCTTCAAGTACTCATGTCAATTGTATTGGGCTGGCTCTGTAGATCAGTTTAAACTAAAGAAGAGAAAGGACAGAGACCCTTCTAGACCTGGTCCAAAGCAGGGCTGGCAGCTTCTGCTGTGTGCTTTTGAGAGCCCCAATCCCCAATCTATCATATAATTCTTTCTCTCTCTCTCTCTCTCTCTCTCTCTCTCTCTCTCTCTCTCTCTCTCTCTCTCTCTCCCCTCCTTCTCTCTCCCTCCCTTCCTTTCCCTCCATCCCTCCCTTCCTCCCCTCTCTCCTGTCTGTCTCTCCTCTCCCTCCTTCCCTCCTACAGGGAGATCTGGGTATGTATATATGTCTGCATGTACACACACACACACACACACACACATACAAGTGAACCCCTGTGCATATGCATGTAAAGGCTAGAGACCAACTCTAGGTATCATTCTTTGGAAATGGCCCACCTTTGTTTTGGAGGTAAGATCTCTTACTGTCTACGAGCTCAACAATCAGGCAAGGATAACTAGCCAGTGAGCCCCAGAGATCTGCCTTTCTGTCACCTCAGTGCTGTAGCTTTAAATGTGCCATTACACTCTGATTTTTAAGTGTATTCTGGGGATCAAACCCAGGTCCACATGCTTACACAACAGGCCCTTTCCAGACTGAGTCATCTCCCCAGCCCACCTCTGATACAGTAAGTTTCATTCACATGAAAGTCCACATCAGTAACCCCCATGGAGAGAGGGAACGTCTCAGCCCTTCAAATGTGCCAGCTAAGATCAACTTGCTCCCCACCACCTGAAGGCACCAGATATATCCATAGATACAGTTGGAACATTCTAGATCCATCCACCCTCTGACCTCATCTAATAGAAAAATCTAATGATGATCAGCCATAGAACTGGCCACCAATGCTACAGTGACAACTGTTTCTTCATTGTTTAATTAAACCTCTGTGGTTTTGGCAATTTGTTCAGTCGAAATATAAAATTTAAATTCTAATTCGTAGGTAAAAGACTTCACGGCAACAAAAAGTATGCAGCCACATAAGATTAAAATCCAGAATGACTACCCCATTCTAGACACAAGCTCTGTAAAAGGTGACTGCCCTCACTCTGGACTATAGTATCACAATGCCAGGAAGGCATGACCTACCTAGAGCTTTATGGCAATGATTCAAGAAACAATCTATGTTAATGGGCTTAGAATAGCACCTGACACTTAGTAAAAATTCAACGCAAGACTAGCTTCCATCTTTATTGTGATTCAGAATTATAAATTAGTTAAGTTGGCCTGTGCGGGGGAAATGGTGTGATCCTATGTCCTGCTTCTGCCTTCAAGGGCTGCTGCTGGGAATCTATCTAATTCTCCTTTGCCTTAAGACATTCCTGTGCACAACCTTACAACAATTGTTAAAAGACCTTGCTCAGCAAGGACAACAAAATTAACAAAGATGAGAGAATGACAGCACTTCTCACACTGGTCTTGAAGAGTCCCGGCATCTCCAGCAACTGTGCAAAATAGCATTATAACAGAAATGTTATCACGCGGGCAGTTTTCCAGGAGAAAAGCCATTTTCAATTTGGGCCCAGAGTAATATGTGACTTCTTCCACGATATGAAGTTTAAAGCCCTCTCTCACCCTCACAACAGTGGGAGAGATTATAAACTCCTGGACATAAGGCAGCAAGGCCATGGAGGCATAAGGACAGTACTGAGCCAGTACGTTCCATACAGAAGACTTCGGAGGAACTACCCAGCCACAGCCTTGGTGGACAGAAAAGAAGGAAAGCCTTCCTTAGAACAAAAGGACTAGCTAAAGTTTCCTTTAAGCAGATGATCAATCAATAATAAAGACCTTCAAAGGAGGAAAAGACATGGGCAAAACCAGATCTTAGAGCACGAAGAGCAACAAGGAAAGCAGTCTGGGCAGAATGGAATCACTAGCCAACAACATTACAATTCTCACTAGACCTTTGGTGAGATAGAAGTGGGCACTGCTTTGTGTGTGTGTGTGTGTGTGTGTGTGTGTGTGTGTGTGCATTTCCTTACCTGTTGTATGGCCTGTACTGTTGCATCAAAGATGTGCAGTCCATGCATGCACTGAAGATGTAGCTCAGTTGACAAATCCTGAAGCCCTAGGTTCATTTCCAGCACTGCATGAAACTAGACAGGGCAGCACATGACTATAATCCTTAGCACTCAGAAAGTAGAGACTGGAGAATCAGAAGTTCAAAGACACGATACATAAAGAATCTGAGGCCAGAAAAGTTCCTCTTGTACCATGTATGGCAGCCAGAAAAGTTCCTCTTGTACCATGTATGACAGACAAATTACAATTCTATCAGCCCTACTTCATTGAGTCTTGGGATTCTGCTGCCAAGGATTGGCACAAAATGAGGACACAGCCTACTCTTTGTGAAAGTACTTTGTGATACTAAAGGATGCTGGCAGTTACAGGAGCCAACTACAGTGTTATAGAAGAAGCCCTGGGTCATAATTCAAAAGATTTATTCATTCAACAAATGTTTGCTGTGAGACTGGTGAGAAGCAAGCCTATGTTTAGTCACTTTAATTACTGAAGACCTAAGAGACCTGAGGTTCTGACTTAGAACTGCCGAGCATGTAGCGTTCTACAAGTGTCTAATAAACAACATGTTCCTTGCCACTAATTCACAAGTTAGTTTACCTCTCTAGAGGCTTTATATGTACCCACTTATTTAAGAAAATAATTCGAGTGGATCACAGCAGAATCTCTGAAACTTCTACAAGTACAGTATCTCCTTGCGGATCTTGCTACAGTGTGTGTGGTAAAGCAGAAGACCAGGAAACACCTGGAGGTTGCACTCTTGACAAACGTCCAGCATCACTGATACATGGAACATAATCTAAGAAGAAATTAGCTATCTCTCAAGAAGAAAGGCTGGATGCAAACAATGGATCCTCCAACTCTTGCGTTTTACATTATATGTGATGGTAGAGACAGCAAAACGGAGAAAATCTCAGAAGGGAATGGGTGTGGCCCCTGGTATGAATCCAGGAGGTTGATAGAGGCTTCTCCCTGGAGCCAGCAGGAAAAGCCTACTCCTTTGTCATACTGTATAAACAAAGCTTTTGGTGTCTGAAAAAGGAATCAGTAATAACTTTGCTGGCTCTGAAGTCTCTGTCTCTTAATGATTCTTCCTGTTTTTCTCAGCCTGATCCAAGAGAATGAGAAAACAGACCTAGTGAAGGTCAGTTGAGGTCGTAAAACATCACTGGAGAAGGATGCTGTCAGCCTACACTGAAATAAAGAAGGCAAATGAAGAGCCAGTCCTTCACCCCGACTTCTTCTATACTGACTTCTTAAACACTTCCACTCAATACCAGATTTTTATTCCCCACACCAAGTTCATACCATTCCATTCCAATAATGTGCATTATTATTGTGAGGTGCTGATTTGCTACATGCTCCAGATGATGGCAAGATAAGGTAGGGTCAGGACCATCTAATTGTTCATGGTCTACTACCAAAGGAAAGAAACATGGTCACAGAAGACAGATTGTAATGAAAAGCAATAAAGGGCATAAGAAGCAGATCCATGTGTCTTAAAATTTTACAAACCATTATGGTTTTACCATTAATCCATCTACTTATTCACTTTACATCCGGAATGTTTACCTGCCATCCACAGGTATTTAATTTTTTAAAAGCATCAAGGAAAACTTGGTGGAGATGGAAATATCTGAAGACAGGTGTGGGCTTTTTAAGGAGAATGAAAATGGGCCAATTCCAAATAGGTGGAAAATCCAAGAGACGGCATACATGGGATGGAATAGTGTCTGTTCGGAATGGAATCCAGATAACTAGAACGTAACATTCGGAGAGAAGAACTTGCTGTAGAGGATCTAAAATATAAGGTGAGGGATGTCTCTACAGAGGCTTAGTTCTTTCCCATTCTTTAGGCTCTGATAGATATGTCCTACATACATACATACATACACACACACACACACACTTCTCTGCCCCATCTTTAAATCATCTTTAAGTTTCAACTGGGTGTGGTGGTGCACAACTTCAATCCAAGCCCTTGGGAAGCAAAGGTAGACAGACTTCTTTCTGTATATTCAAGCTCTGGTCTACAGAGCTAGTTCCAGGACAGCCAGGGATACATAAAGAAACCCCATCTTGAAAAACAAAACAAAACAAAAAAACAAATCATACCTTCACAAATAGTACCATGATTATATACAGCAATTCATCTCTTCAGCATGTTTGCAATGAGGCACTGTTAGATTGCAACACGGGGCAGGAGGAATAGAGCAGGGGTGACACCGAAAAGCTCCAAAGAACCAATGTCTTGGTTCGTTCTGTGCTGCTGATATAGAAGAGCTGAGACTAGGTAATTTAAAATGAGCAGAAAAGTGGTTTCCATACATTTAAAAGCAAGGAAGTAAAAGAACCATGTGTATCAGAAGACTGCCTTGTCTGGTTTCAGTGGGAGAGGATGCGCCAGGGTGGAGGGATAACTGGGGGGACCCCATCTCCCATCTTCTCAGAAGAGAAGGGGAAGAGGGGTGGTAGAGTGTGTCTGTGACAGATGCCCGAGAAGTGTGGCAGCATTTAGGATATAAATAAATAAATAACTCTTAAAAATAGTTATGCCACTATTTCATCAGTGGGCACATCTTGCCTGGCGGGTTAGCTTTGTAGTTAATAGTGCTCACGTCTGGGTAAGGGCACTGATGCCCTCTCCCTTTAAGCAGTCTACAGAGCATTTTCCAGCAGTGAGAGAATTACCCAGCAGGAAGGAAACCTTTCGCTCAGCACCAACTTCGTTTCTCTCTGTCTTGCAACCAGGATATGTGGTGTCTTCAGCAATAAGACTTTATCATCTATTACTGGTGGACAACAAGAGGAATGGCAATAGTCTATGTTAATTTGGAGACCCTGAGTCACCAGGGTACCCCATACCTGCACTGGGATTGCTTGTTTGTTAACCAATGGCTTTACAGAGTAGCGTTGTCTGGCCATGCAGGATATCTCCTATCTAGCTAGACTTACGTTTATATGCATATTTAATTTTATTACAAAGTAGTGGATTTCCATATGGCTTTTTCATACGGCCTTCCTTTTGGTTAACTTTCTCTCTCTTCCCGCTCTGTCCACCTATCCTCTAGTACCCATCCCTGCTTGAACTTTTCCACCTGTGATGCTCTCCCTCTGTGTTCATATCACTACATACATTCATCTTAGGATAGCCCCTCCTTCCAATAGAACCCCACTCTAGAATTCTTAGAGGTCTTAATCCTTGACATTTCTGCACTGGCAATTATTACTAACCCATAAGCTTTGAGGGACGCTTTTTTTTTTTAACTTGTGCCCTATTATTTTTTTATCGGTGTATTTATTCACTTTACACCTCAATATCAGCCCCCCTTTCCTCCCAGTCCTCATCTTACACAAGACACCCCTATCTTCTCCTCTGAGAAGGGAGAACACTCACCACCAACACCACCCTACCCCACCCCAGGCCCTAGGTCTAGGACCTAGTGCATCCTCTCCCACAGAGCAGCCCAGTTAGGGGAATGGGATCCACAGTCAGGCAACAGAGTCAGGGCAGCCCCCACTCCAGTTGTCAAAGACCAAGCTGCACATCTGCTACATATGAGCAGGGGTGGGAGGTAGGTCCATGCCACACTCATTTTTGGTTGGTAGTTCAGTCGCTGGAAGCCCCCAAGGGTCCCAATTAGTTGTCTCTGTTGTTCTTCCTGTGGAGTCCTTGAGAGACATTTAAACCTAAACCACAGCATGTGAATGAACAGTAAGAGAGTAGAAATAAGAAAGGGGAAGTCTGGGATGCAAACACTAGTTGCATTCTGTAATCAAATTCATGTCCTCTGCTACCCCCCTCCCCGCCCCCGGCTTTACCTCCTTGGTGAGGATAATTACACATATTCCATGGCTGTTGTAGGAATTAGCCTTTGAGAAAAGATTTTCATAGTTTGTTGGGCACACTGTAGACATTCATTACCCATTTTGATCTTTATTCAGCCATAAAGAGAAGGTACCAGAATAACCCAACTCCAGGGTCCCGTTTAGCTCTGTTCTGCTTGGACAGTTCTAAGACTCCTCGGCACCTGTAACTGTGCCCACTGACCAGGGTCCTGGCTCATCCCAATGAGTGAGGCTCCAGCTGTCCCTGAGCAAGAATCTTCTCCAGGGTGACCTGAAATGAAGCCAATGGGATCAGGCAGGCATTAATCAGACACCGCTCTGCTAGTGGCGCCAGCAGGGCCAGGCAGTGTTCTTGCTATTTAGTTTCCCCTATCAACTTCCAACAGCTCCACCAACCCGTTGCCATGACAGTGAACCCCAAGAGGCACCTAGAAGTAGCCAGAGCTAAAGAGGAAAGTTCCATTGATCTCAATCAATCTGATTCAGTCTTGGTTGATTTGAGAGTCCTGGAGTAAGAGATAATACCAATTTAAATTTGCAGAACACTTTTTGTTCCTAGGCTAGACAAGATGTTAGGTGCTTTATCTCAATTGTCTCACTTCATATTCACAATGGCACCATGAACTGAAATCCTCATTTCCTCTCAGCAACAACAAAAACAAAACAAAACAAAATAAAACAAAAGACTGATTTTTCAGAGAGCTCACCAATGTCACACAGACCACGAAGTGGTAAAGTCAGGACACAGCTGTGCCCGGCACCATCTCTGAGACCACATGATTTCAAAGACTCCAGACCCTTCTTTCAAACCCGCTGAGCCACCTCAAAAGCTAGTACCTTCTTCCCCCTTCCTGAATATTCCTGAGAGGTCCAAAAGCCAGCTCTTCAGAGATTTAAATCTTCAAGAGGACAAAGCCAGGCCACCAAAAATATATATTTAAATTTTTTCTAACACAATCTTAATTCCAAGAATTCTACTTGGTTTTTCTTTCTCTCCAAAGGAAGGAAAAGAGACCAACAATTCTAGCATGTTGGTCTGTAAACGCTCACCTTCCCAAGGGATCGTTCACATCTGCAAACAATACAATATTTGATAACATCTGCCATACCCTGTCACAACATTTAACTCTAAAGAATGCTATCCCTGTGTTTAACACAAGATAACAACTGGTAAGTACCAGCTTTAGCTGCAGGGCTCTGTCCAAGCAAGAAGAATTCTAAAAGAAAGAAACCTTCTCAATAGTAAACTCAAGTAACCAATGAATTCACTGAAAGAGCAAACTGACATTCCCTTCTAGCCACCCATACCCCTTACAACATCACTGTTGGTCTACAGAGCCCAAGCCCTGGAATTCATGGCATGGGAAAATCCATCTGGCTTTTGAGGCCCCAGACATCTGGATTCCCTAACCCCAGGCAACAGGCCCAGAAAGAAGTTATCCAGCCAGTGTATTGATGCTTGGGAAACCATTTGGAGGGACCTCTGCCAAGTTATCTCCCTCCTGAGCAAACAACATGTCTCACTATCTAAGGGTCAACACAGCCGTGTTTATATAGACTTAAACTATTTCTCTCATTAATTAATTAACTCTCTGGGTGGCCTTTGGCAAGACTGCTAAAGCTTTTCCCTTCAGTTTCCTTATCTATAAAATAATGTAGGAATTAAGATGGGTGGTTTCTAAGGTTACTTCCTTCTCCTCCTCTTAGGATCCTACTGTAGAAACAGGATGGACACAAGAGGACTTGGCTTTAATACTGCCCTTGCTCTGCCAGCATGGGAAAGTCCCTCTTTATTTCTGGGTCTCAGACTCCTTGTAGAGTTAGATGTGTGGGAGGGGGGAATAGATGATCTCTGAGACCTCCACAGAAATCAGGAAATATCCTTGGCACTCTCTTTCTCTTATCTCCTGTATGGACTCTATGACCAAATCCTCTCCTTGAAAACATGGCCCCATCTAAGCATCTACAGCACCACCTGTTAGTTAAATCCATGTTGATTTCCTTCCTGAGTGATAACAGTTGCCTCCTAATATGTCCATCAATATGCATTATCTCCTGCCCCATCCATTATCCCAGAGGCACCCAGGGTATTGGCTGTTTTGTTTCAAAACATATTCTGGTGCTGGGAGATAGTTCAGTCAGTAAAGGGTTTACTCTATAAGCATGAGAACCTAGGTTCAACTCCCCAGAACCCACATTTAAAAAAAAACAGTCAGGAGCCAGCAACATAGTTCTGTAACAGTTCTGGAGCAAAGGTACGTACTGCCCAACCTGATGACCAGAGTGCCATCCCTGGGACTCATGGTGGAAAGAGAACTGACTCCCTGAAGTTGTTCTCTGGCTTCTACACTCACACTGTGATATGTTTTACACATACATGTATGCATACACACATGCAGAGAGAGAGAATACATAATTTAAAACTAAAAGCTAGGTGTGTGTGTGTGTGTGTGTGTGTGTGTGTGTGTGTGTGTGTGTACTTTCAACCTCACCACTAGGCATGTGGAGACACAGAAAGATCACTGGAGCTCACTGGACAACCAATCTAACCCAATAAATGAGTTCCCAGCCAGTGAGCATCCCTGTCTGTCTCAAAAAAAAAAAAAAAAAAGACAGATCCTGAAAAACAGAGAGGCTGTCTCAATAAACAAGATTGACAGCAGCTGAAGAATGACACCTCGGGATGTCCCCTGGCCTCCATACAGTGCTTACACAAGTGCATGCATGAGTAGCCTCCATACATATATGTGTACCTGCTACACAAAATAAATACAGAGAGAGAGACAGAAAGACTTATATGTATTCACAAGTTCTGATTATTAGCCTGCTGCTGGTATAGGTTCTCATTTTGTTTAGGGTAAAGAACCCTGTGTCTCACCACCCTCCATGTCTGCACACTTTTCATGCTGTTTCATATGTCTTGTACACTGATCTTCTCTCTCTCTCCCTCTCTCTCTCTCTCTCTCTCTCTCTCTCTCTCTCTCTCTCTCTCTGTCTCCCCCCACCCCGTGTGTGTGTGTGTGTGTGTGTGTGTGTGTGTGTGTGTGTGTGTGTACACCATCCCATTCCTAACAGAGCACATTTCTTCCCTTCCCTGGATCTTGCCTCCCGAGTCCCTGCTCACAACTCTCTCTGGAATGTGCCCAGCTAGCTGAGATCCCTGGCTACACTCTCCAGTGAGACGTTTGTCTCTCCTGCAGAGCGCTGCTGCTCCTCTCCTGTCTGATGTGGGGAGAGTACTATGTTCTTCTGCCACTCCTGCTCCCCTTGCCATCCACCCTTTGTCAATGTTTCCAAGACGAACAGGTGGAGATGGATGCTCTGTCCTTAGGAAGGCCCTAAGGTGAGTACAGCATCTCCTAAAAATGGATTCTGGCAGACACAAAGGCTCAGAACACTCTAATCTATGACTCTGAGGAGTCCCAAGAGAAATCCTGCCGCATGCTGGAGAACTCTGCCCAGAGCAAGCTTGAGATGCAAAGTCAACAGTGGGCTGTCCTGGAGGTTCATTCCAGCAGAGACTACACAGAAATTCAACCTGACACCTTTGGGAGCTGGCTGCCCTCCCAGCTAGTGGGCTGCTCAGAGCAATGGCTCCACAGCATCGGACTGGAGACTGAGATGAGACTGTGGTTTTCATGGAAAGACAAGATGAGGAGCAAGATATAAGTGCCCGCTCGCCCACCCCAACCACTGAGTCCACTGATGCCTGAAGAGTGGTTAGCAGCCTCCAGGAAGCGTGCCCGCACCTCCTTAGCCATACTTAAGGCTCTGTCTTTATGCCACTACATCTCCACCCCAAGTACCCTGTAGCACTGTGCTCAGTACAAAACACTAAGTGCTTATGTTTCTGAATCTGTCTCCCCGACCAGGCTGTAGGCTGCTCAACCAGGGACCTAGTCTTACATCTCAGGTAGAGTGTGTGTGTGTGTGTGTGTGTGTGTGTGTGTGTGTGTGTGTGTGTGTGTGTGTATGCGCACAGTCATACATGTACACTAATGAGGCAGGGGTCAATATTTGGGTGTCCTCCTCATTGTTCTCTCCCTTTCTTTTTGAGACAGGTCTCTATCGCTGAACCTGCAGCTCACCCACTCAGCTAATCCCTGCAGGCCAGCAATCTTTCTCAGCACTGTAAACTATAGGTGTGAGCCACCAGGCCCTGTTTGTTTGTTTGATCAATTGATTGATGAATCAATTCTTATATGTGTGCTGCAGATAGGATTCTTGTTCTCATGCTTGCACAGGAAGTGGTTTACTGATTGAGCCATTTCCCCAGACCCTCGCCCTCTATCATGGGTACCCAATGTCTCAAAAACAACAGTCATTCGGGAAAACTCATTTCAGAAGTGAGAAGACTAAATCCCACAGAGGAGAAATTGCATATCCCCCAAGGTCACAGACACATCATTCACTGGCGAAGTCAGAAATTTAACCCAGTCAACATCATTCCCTCTGCCTTCAAGGGATGGGCCTCATAATGACTCTCAGGACCAGGACCTCCAAAGGTCTATGGGAATGTTAGTCACCTCTTTAAGGAAACTCCAAAAATCAAGATTCCTGGATGCTACCAGAGAAGAGAAGATATAGCATGCTATATCCTCTGTCTATCAGTTGATCTTATATAGCAGCAAAATTGATAAGAAATTCATTATGGTCCTTCTCCCAATCCCTCATTCCACCTAAGTGCTTTCTGAGTCAAGCATCCTGTCAACTATGCCGCCATTCAGTCTGTCAACCCCACATAAGCTTTTATAGGCAGTGAAAGGGTTTTTAGGATTTATCTGCTTCCATCTTTTCTGAAAACCTGATTTCCAGAGGGCAGAAGTGACTTCCCAGATCACCATGTGGCCCTTGGAATTCTCTGGCCTTGGGGACAGAGAAGGTCCTTGTGGAGGTTTATAGAAGGAAGCAGGCCAAGATTTAAACCACAGATTGGGCTGTGTTGTTTTTCTGACTAATGGGCTTCAGTGTCTGCACTCTACCCTTGAGATAAGTGCAACCTTCTGGGTGTGTTCTCCAAAGCCCCAGGCTCTGGCTTCCTCTGCAGACACAGACGACAGAGCACTGAACCACAGCTCCCAACTCTTAACACATTCCAACTCTAACCACACTCTTACCACCTCTCACCGCAAAGATGTTCCCTACCTCCCTGGCTCATCAACTCTTGCTCACCCTTCCACTGTGATTACCCATCTTCCTCCTCTATGATCCTCCCTGCTGATCTTCCTTTCCCATACAACCTTCAATACATCGTGGGCGAGATATCCACTAAGCTCACCATTCCTCCAGCCAGCCCATGCAACTGTGAACACCCCTAGAATTTCCTCTCTTCTCTGTCTCTGTGCTTCTACAGGCAATCTCTGCCATCAGTATCAGGGACCCTTTAGCCACAGCCACGTTGTGCGTTGGGCACTGATTTGCAGGTATGGACCACCCCTCTGCTTCCTGACCCCATATCAGAGGCTGATGAACATTGGCCCAGCAGACATCTGTACCCAAAGCAGGGCCAGTGGTTGTAGGAGCAGCTCATGCAAAAGGCTGTAAGGTGCAAGACTGCCCAGACTCCAGCCTCACTATCAGTTTGGAATCCCTGTGGAGGTGAAGTCTTCATCTCCCTCTGATTCCTGGCAACTACTTCACGAAGCTCATAGGCTAGGGGGTAGATGGGCAGGAAGCTGTGCAGTAGAGCTGCCACATGCTCCCACCCTCAACATATATCCTGTTGCTGCCTCTGACAGGATGCTATTGCAGACTCTAGGGCTTATTGTCAGGAGATGGGCTTTCCTGAGCTCATTAAAGGAACTCTGTCCTTTCTCCAGGATCAACCCCCCCTTTTCCTCTGTCCCTAATAACGCTGAGAGAAAGGGGACCTGGAACACCTCCAGGTGGATAAAGACAGTTTTTCCTTCAACCCTAGGCTTTTACAGGCTGGCTGACAATTGTGGTCATAGATGGCTCCAGTTTGAATGCCTCTGTGTATTTGAGCACTGGAAGCCATTGGCTAAACTCAACCATCAGAGCCATCATGTACAGTAGTGCAAGCTGGGGTTTAGGGAGGTGAAAATGCAGGCCCCAGTCTCTGAGCTGCATAGCATACACATGCACTCGCAGCACTCAGGAAGCCGAGGAAAGAGGATTGTGGGTTTAAGGCCAGCCTAGGACACAGCAAGATCCGTCTCAAAACAAAATAATAAAAATAAATTTTCTTAAATGTGCCTCACGTCACACATCTCCCCCCCCCCAAAAAAAACAGAAAAGGGATTCACATGCATGCCTGCCTGGCTCCAGCATTCCTTCCAAGCAGCATCCTCCTTGCTGCCTCCCTCACCCATGAGTTTGTTCTCCTCCATGCTGGTAGAGAAATGCAGTGAACTAAGAAGGAAAAGACTTCCCAGGAGATAGAATCTCCCCAAAGGCAATCTAGAGGCCACGGGCTCTTCCCTCAGCCCTGGGAAATAATTAGCACTGGATGAGAGGTGAAATAACTCCCATCCCGTGTTAGTTCAAGCTTTCACCAAATCCCAGGACTTCCACTCATGTAGAAAGAGGCAGTCCAGACCTTGTCACTCATGGGACAAGGCAGGTAAAGAGAAGGGATAATCAAAACTAGAAATAACAAGTTGTTCTTAGAGATGTTGTCCCAGGCAGAGAAGAAAGGTGAGGCTCAAACAACCATGGCTTGGGGCTCGAGAGATGGCTTAGCACTTAAGAATGCTGGGGGCTCTCGCAGAGGACCTAAGTTCAGTTTCCAGAACCTGTATGGTAGCTCACAACCATCCATACTCCAGTTCCAAGGGTTCTAATGCTTTCTTCTGGCCTTAGTGGGTTCCATTGCACAAACACCTATCCTGGGAAACCACAAATACATATAAAATCAAAGAAATGTTTAACATACCATAGCTTCTCCAACATCTCACTCAACTCTTACAGCTTGGTCATCCTGATATCCTCCAAGGCCCTGAAATCTAATTGTTTCCATCTAAGGGGAATTGCCTTATTCAGTGAAGCCTACAAGGAAACTTGTTTCTGTCCCATGGTGAGTTTGCCTGCCTGCTTTGTTTATGTAACAACCTAGGGTGGCATAGGTCTTAGGACCTGAATCCAGGGTTCAAACTCAAGTTTTGGTAATAACTATTACTTATAAGACCACAGGTGGGTATACATTATAACAAGTCTGAGATTTCTTTTGGAGTGGTTGAAACGAGATTTCTCTCTGGAACTCCGTATACTAGGCTGGCCTTGAACTCATAAAGATCTTCCCACTTGTAGGGAGATTAAAGGTATATGGCACCACTACTCAGCAACTCTGAACTTAGTTTGAATTTCTTGGTAGAGAAAGAGGAGGAAAGAAAAGGACTATTATCTGACTCATTGGTTTGCTGGGATGATTAAGCAAATTGGTATGTGAAGCACTTAGCATGGTGCCTGTAGTTTACTCTCAGATTGGCAGCTGATTTCTACTGCTGTCCTTTATTACTTTGAATGAAGCTGTGTGTGCAGTGCTCTTACACACTAGACCTGAGGCAAGGTGGCTGCTGAGTTCCTCTGGTCCACAGACCCTCACACAGCTGGCATCTAGATCCACACTCCCTGAGGAGCAGAAGCTATAGATCTGGATCTCAGAAGAAAGAAAAGACAGAGAGACAGACAGAAGTATCTCAGGATAAAGTCGTGGTAGAATGTAGATTTCCACACAATAGTTCTATTTTTGCCTGTTTTCTTTGCAAACTTATCACACACTTGTACAACCTCTTCCCTCAAGCCAAATCTGTACCAAAAGAATATTCTAGAATCCTAATGGTCAAGCAGGTTCAGGAAAACTAGGTTTAGGAATACCCTATATCAACACTGTCCAGTGTGGTGGGCCCTAGCCACATACAGCCAATGGAGCTGAAGAACTGAAATGATTATTTACATTGAAACAATATGCATCTTGCTTTGTATGGCCACATGTGATAAATAACCAGCACAGACTACCTCCAAGTTTGTGTGGATAACAAACAGAAGAACAAAAACAAAAGGGTCAGGTGCTAGGGAGATGGCTGATTGAGTAAAGTGCTTTCTGCAAAAGCCTGAGGATCTGACTTCAGATCTCCAGACCCTACATAAAGCCCAGACATGGAAGCACACATATGTAATCCCAACATAAGATGGGAGGCAAATACATGAGAATCTGCAGGAGTTCGTGGGCCAGCTAATCTATCATGAACAACAAAAACCTTGTCTCAAATGATATCAAAGGTGATAGCCAACATCAAGGATGTCCTCCAAACTTTTTCAGTGGCACTACACACACACACACACACACACACACACACACACACACCAATCACAGAAAAAAAAATTAAGAAAATGAGAGATATTCCTTCATAAAAGGGAATAATCTCTGAACCATATCCTAGGACATCAAAATGTTTTCGCGGGATCTAAGACAACTGTTCCCAGTGGTATGCTCCATTTGGTAAAGTTCCCACCTGGCCTCTTTCTTGGCTCAGCTGAAGAAGGAAAACGCCTGTCTCCAGACTTCCAACAAGAACCTTGAAGTGGCAGGAAAAGCCAGAGGGGTAGGCCAAGGTGGCCAGTTTCTATTTAAAAGATGACTTCCTCTTCAAAATAAGCTCTATCCTCCAACTGCACAGACAGGGCAGAGGTTATGACAGACATTGTGTTACTGGACATTAAACTGCCTCAGAGGTCACTAGGCACCTGGTAGACATGTCCTGACAGAAGGTTCTTAATCAAACTCACCCCTGACCCCTGAAAACCTGGAAGCCCTGGGAGGGGAGGAGAGGGGCCAGGGAGGCCAGCTGTCCCAGTAGCTAGGGGGTTTCCCCTCCCTCTCCACATTGCCCATCCTGGGGTAGGATGTTTGTTAGTTAAACAGACAAGCAGTCTTGCCTGGAACAGCCCACCCTGACAATAACACAGGAAGCTCTATCTACTGGGTTTCATCTCCCTGATGTGAGTTCACTTTTGGATGACAAGCTGTGATGTCCAACCAAATGTTTCCCTATAGTCACCACTGCTATTGTTTTTCTCTCCCCCAGGACCACTCAGCAGGACTGTCAAAGGTCATCTAACTCAAGCTCCTTCAGGGCAATGGGACCTCAGAAGCTGTTCTAAGAACAGAAAGAAAAAACAGAGTCACTGAGATGAGAGATGGTCCTGAGTCTTGGCAAGGCAAATCTTTAAGGGTGGCTTCACCCTTAAAATGTGGCACCCATCTGATATGGTGGGTGTGAAAACGAAGCCAGAGAGAGATTGCTAAGCAAAGGCCTCGAACAGGCAACAGATGCTCAAGCTCAAGCTTCCCTGTGTTCACTCTCTAAAGTTATTTATGTGTACATGTGAGTGTGTGTGTGTGTGTGTGTGTGTGTGTGTGTGTGTGTGTAAACATGAATATATGCATACAAATGTTTGCACGAAGAAGGCCAGAGATTGACATCTGGTATCTTCCTTGCTGTCATCTCTTTGAGACTGGATCCTTCACAGCACGGGCACTTGGATTTTACATTGGTGTTGGAGATCCAAATTCAAGCCCTCGTGCTTGTGTGTCAAGCACTTTTACCATCTCCCTAGCCTCCTCTCTCTAAAATTTCTGAAACTTTCCTACATACTTTTCCTAAATTTCTCTTAATAACTGAAACATCTTAGTCTGTGACAACTGACCTCTGGATTTGTTGCCTAAGAAAATCCTTCCAAATACACTAAAGATCATAGTGGGCTTTACACCTCTTTCTGGACTCAGGTAATGTGAGGTTTCGGGCTTCATGAATTGAGTAGATCTATGTGACATAAATAAGTGTCTGCAGTCAAAAAACAGTGACAATAACTCACATTACTCTGACCCAGATTTCAAAGCATTGTTCATACTAATAGTGCTTATGATCTATGAATCAAGCAGATAAGGAGACTATTATAATGTTTATGATTCTTATTTTCATGTGATGATACTAGAATTCAGAGAGGTGAAATGTCTTGATCAAGTTCACAAGCAATAGACAGAGCCAAGCCACAGAACCAGATTATATTTTTCTTCTAATGATACCTTGCATGCAAACACTCATAATAGGATCTGAATTACTGATGAGTCTTATTGTTTACCAAAGCCGTGTGCCCTTTCCAGGAGGATGGAAAAAGCCTACATTTTACAAAGAGGCCATGATTAACTACAGACACAGATGTTCAGAGAAACCAGATATTAAGCACTTGCAATCCAGGGAACTATATTCATCCTTTGAAGAGCTTAGTAATGAGTGTGACCTGGGTAAACATCATAGTATCTTCAGTCGATAACTGGAAAAGGATACAACCTGTATGGAAAGTCAAGTAAGCAGCTGTGGGACTGAGTGTGCAGTAGGGGTTGAGCTGTATGTACTGGAGTCAGGATACACACTTGTCCAACTCAACCATTGGAGATGCTAACTAAATAAGGTAGCTGCCCTGGAGCAACTTAGAGAAACAAGACTGGCAGTCTCCTGCAGGGCTGTCAAGGAGAAAATCCAGGAACAGAGTCTGTTTGGGTATGTTGAGTGGCAGTCATGGGTGACTCAGGTGACTGTACAGGCAATGACTCTAGGAAAGAATAGTCTTTCTTTCACTTTTGCCCTGGTCCTTCAGCCTTCCCCTCCATTCCCTGAGATTCTATTATTCAGTAATCAATTCAGTGAGCCAGGGAAAAGGCTAATAAATTTCTTCCTTGGTGACACCTCTCCCGCCCCTCCCCCAAGGCTTTGTTCTGCCTCTTTGTAGGAATTGAAGACTCCCACCACCTCCTCCCAGGAAGGCGGCTGCCTCTAGCTCTCTCTCCTGACCTCTTCTCTCTCCTGCTTCTAGGGGGCCTTATGGTTTCCATGGGAACCAGAAGACTTAGCAGCCAGAGGTCTGTCACAGCAACACTGCGCTACTATATGAAATGGAAGAGACTTATGAAAGGGAGAAAAATGGCTGAAGAATGTCTTGACCCTCATGCCTGGATCTGTTTTAGGGGAAGGATGTGCAGAGTTTTCTGATTTCCACTGCTAAAGGGCTTTCCAGGGTTAAGCAACAGATGACCTAGATGCCCTAAAGAAACACATGCACAATATCCATGCTGATATACACACTCACATAACCACATACAAATACATTCATGCATACACCTTCACACACATATACACATATACACTTATTCTTTCGTATGTAATACATATCTAGTACACATGTATAGTCATATGTAGTCATATAGACACACTCACACACACACACACACACAATTAAGCCACCAAGCCCCACCTTCCCTTATGCAGCTGGGTACCATGCATTAAGAAAGCAACTCTTCTGTAACAAGCATGACCCTGCACTTACAACAGGCCCTGATGGTTCTCAGAGTATAAATACCCTTCTGACCTTTGAGAGCTTACATTGCTCAGCAGCCTGCTTCCCCCCAACACCCTGTCTCTCCAGTCTACATTAAAACCAACGTTAAAAACTTACCTCTCACCTCTATAACACTTGGTGACAGCAGAGTTACAAATGCTGCAGGCTGGAAGGCCACTGTAGCCTTCCCCCGGGGGACCACAGCAGAAGCCATCAATCCTGTGTGAAGACAGAGGGCAGGTGATAAGTGAGGAATTGAAGGAGACACTCCATCCCCTGATTTGATGAGTCCCAGCTTAGAGACATAAACCTTTAAGCAGTGGGTTCAATTTGGAGAAAATTTCTCCAAGTTCTAGCAATATTTCAGAAAGTTCTCACAGGTGAACCTAGGAAGGCAGACTTTCTTGCAGAGCAAGGCACAAGCCTTCTAGGTGGCTCCTGTCAACCATCACAGAGAGCCTACAATGTGGGCAATTCTGTGGTTTCAGCCTAATGTTGTAGCAAACAAAGTAAGCTGGGGATTGGTTCACAATCCTCACAGTCTGCTTGGTAGACCAGATATGACCAGATATTTCTAAGATAAACATAGAGGCTCATCAGCTTAAGCCTATTGATTCAGTGCCTTCCAGATCCCAACAAAGTCTAATTCATTGTTTACCTCTAGTAAGAAATAAGACCATGCTCTTCTTCCACCAAATCTTCTTGCGTGGGGAACGCAGTGCAAATCTGCTTCACCCTTTATTCTCTTATCCTACCTGAAAGTTAACCTGATATAGAGGTCTCAGGTCATAACTCTCCAACCACCTAATCTGACATGCAATGATAGCAACTCTAAATTTGGTTTGTGATATGATCATCATAATACATAATATATAATGATACAGCAACTCCCCCAAGGTAACCGCAGTGACTGTGAGACAGCAAATACTTTACTGCCTGGCACAAACTGGTTCAATCTTTCAGGTCTCTTTGGTGTGCTGGATAAAGGTAAAAATGATCTGTTTCACCATATCTTGTCATATTTTGTAGGGCAAGAAAGGTATAGAACATATGTGTGTATATTCATGCCAAGAGTCTGTATCCAATTTCTATGTGTTCATCAAAATATTTTATTTTTGAAGCAATCAGTTGAATGCTGAGTACATACATATTCTCAGCTCTAAAACCCAACCAGGGCTAACCAATGAAAAACAAACAGAAAGGCAGATGCTCTGAGGATGGGGAGATGACCCAGTTGGTCTTGTCGTGGGACTCCCAACAATGGGAGTGAGAATGTCTCTGACTCTTTTGCTGGCTTTTGGGACCTTTTTTCTGTTATGGTTGCCTCATTCAGCTTTGATATGAGGATCTGGCCCTAGTCTTATTGTAACCTGGTATACCATATTTGGTTGATATCCCTGGGAGGCCTGCTTTTTTTTCCTGAAGGGAAATAGAGGAGGAATGGATCTCAGGGAGAAGGAAAGATATTGAAGGAGAGGATGGAGAAGAAACTGTAGTTGGTATCTAATATGTAAGAAAAGAATAAATACGTTAATTAATTAAAGAATAGGTGGAGAGGAAGATGCTAGACATCCATCTCTGGACTCCACAAATCTACTCACACATACACACATACAAATACGTCCACACCAAATTTCAGTTATATAGAAAGAAAAATCTGCTAAGCAATTGGACCCTTGTATACCAGTCTTGCAGAGAACAAAGGCAAGAAGAAAACACCATTACTGCCATCTAGCTATGAAGAAATATCATCAGGTTATGGATCCCATCTACCCACATTCAAATCCTAACTACTCCCTTCGAGAGACTGCTTAATTTGTAATTCATCTTTCTGATCCTCCACTTTTTCATCCATGAAACAGAGCTGATCACAATCCTACCTACATAGGTAAAACCAATGAAATATTCCGAGCTAAGAAGTATCTATATTAGACAGCATTTAGCTACCACTGTGGCGTGTGTTGTTATTAGCAACCCCATCTGAGTCATAAATGATCATAAAAGAACATCAGAGAGCAGAGAAAGGTGATTTAAAAAAAAAAAATGGTGCCAGACAGGCTATAAGGCCTCTGTCTGTGGGTGCAGAGATGATGGGGGGAGGGGGGGGACAGCCAGTGTGGCCGTGGGTTACACCAGGAAGGTTCTGGAGCAGCTGCGCGGGGAACAGCAAATAAATGCTTTTAACTGCTTAGCCATCTCGCCAGCCTTTCCTTCTGTTTTTGATGACTAATTTCAATTTATTATAATCAGAGATTACACACACACTTGTCAAGGCTTCATATCATCTGTGAACTGAATCTTGAGGATTCCAAACTTTTGGGGACTATTATCCACTTATCAGTTGTGGCAGTGCTGTCTGAAGATATGGGAGCAGACTTTAATCCCAATGGTTTTCCATTGGCATTGGCAATATGTGTGCTTACCATGGACTGCCAGCCAATTTGTCCTGAGGAGAGGAAAAGAACTCGCTCTTGAGCTTTGCGCACTAATTGAAGAACAATGTAAACTACTTGGAAAAGTCAGCTTTGTTCAAAAGGAGTATGAAGGCTTACAGTCATCTTCGAGAAGGAGTCAACAGAAGCACAAAGTTTGGAGGCAACCCATGAAAATCTGGAAAGATCCAAATCTAAACCTGAAGATGAACTACTCCTAGAGAAAGAACTAGAAGAAGGGAGGGCTAAACATTCTGAACAAGTGAGTTGATATTTCAAAAAGGATACAGTCCCTAGAAGATGAATCAAAATCTCTCAAATCGTAAGTAGCTGAAGCCAAAACAACCTTTAGAATATTTGAAATCAATGAGGGGTGACTCAAGGGAGCAATAAAAGATTTCTCGAATGAAACTTCTCAACTTCAGGAAAGCCAGAAACAGCTTTTACATGAAGGTGAAATAATGAAAGAACACGTGAATGATCTCGATAAACAGAAAGTGACATTTGAAGAGTCCAGAGCACAGGCGGAGCAAGTTCAGATTGAGTCTCTGATCAAGAACCTGCTAAAGATGAAGGATTGGGCTGCTGTGCTTGGAGAAGACATAGCAGATGACAGTAATCTGGACTTGGACATGAAGAGTGGCCTAGAAAACACTGCTCCCTTAATCAGCCAAAGGGAGCTTTGAAGAAGATAATTTATGCAGCTAAGTTAAATGCTTCTTTAAAAGCCTCGGAAGGAGAAAGAAATCAAGTTTATACTCAGTTATCTGAAGCAGATCAATCAAAAGAAGCCCTCACAGAGCATATCAAAAGTCTTGAGTCTAAACAATCATCTTTGCCATCAGAAAAGACACAGTTTGAAAGCAAGAGCCAGAAATTTCACCAGAAACTGAAACTAATAACTGAGCTGTACCAAGAAAAATGAAATGAAACTTCACAGGAAACTAACAGTAGAAGAAAATTACCAATTAGAGAAAGAAAACAAAAACTTTCCAAAGTAGATGAGAAAATCAGCCATGCGACCGAAGAACTGAAGACCTACATATAGCGTGCCAATGATCTTGAAGAAGAGCTGGAGAGAACAATTCATTCTTACCACGGCAGGTTATTTCTCATTAAAAAAAAAAAAAAAGCACACACATGATAATTGGCTGGCAGCTCAGACTCTTGAAAGAAATCACAATGATTTAAGAAAAGAAAATGCCCACAACAGACACAAATTAACTGAAACAGAGTTTAAATTTGAACTTTGAGAAAAAGATCCTTATGCACTTGATGTTCCAAATACAGCATTTGGCAGAGAGCACTCCCCATATGGTCCCTCACCATTGGACCGACCTCCATCTGAAATGAGAGCATTTTTCTCTCCTCCCACTTTGTTAGAGGGTCCACTCAGATGCTCACCTTTGCTTCCAGGGGAGGAGGAAGAGGCTCACAAGACCCTGAGAACATTCTGGACCATCAGATAAACACTGAAAGAGGAGACTCTGAAGCTCCTTGAGCGCCTTCTGACAGGTCCCTGTCAAGATGGCAGGATGACAGCCTATCCACCACCAGGCCAACTGTATTCTGATCCAGCTTCACAAAGGCCAGATAGATTTTATTCTAATTCTGGTAGACTCTCTGGATCAGCAGAACTCAGAAGTTATGTGTTCTTTGGATAAAGTGGATGAGCTAGTATCCTCAGAAATGGAATCCAGTAGAAATGATACCAAAGATAATCTTGGTAACTCTAATGTGCCTGATTCTCCTCTCCATGCTGAATGAGAAGCAGATGGCTGTGGCTTCCTCCCTCCACCATTTCCCCCATTCAGAGTCCCCTTACCAGTGGATCCAAGGAGCCAGTTCATGAGAAGGGGTCCCTCTCACCCCAGACCTCCTCCAAGAAACATTATACAGCTCCTCGAGATTATTTTCCACCAAGGGACTTCCCTGGACCACCACTTCCTCCATTTCCAGGGAGAACTGTGTATGCACCGAGGGACTTTCCACCTTACCTTCCCCAAAAAACTAAGTTCTTCCTCCTATCCCCTCATCCTGAAAGAAGTAAGTTCTTCCCAGACTTAATGCTACCTTCAAAAGAGCCTGCAGCTGACCCTCCCAGAAACACAGGAGGCCTGACAGCCTTGGTCTCGCCCAGCAGTTATCTCCTTCTCATTTGCAGTTTAAGTAATTGCTGTTACTTATGTGATTATAGTTTTGCTCAAATTGAAGCTTAATGGAATTGTAATTTTCAGGATAGTATTTTGTAAATAAAGATGATTTAAATATGATTAAAAAAATATTACTGGTCCTAAGAAACCAACTTGCCCTTTTCGAGGGGTTTGCTGCATAAAGTAAAATGAGGAGAAGACACTCAAGAATCCTTCATTACTCAATGACTTCATGTTGCATGCAAGAATAGAGGGTCGGGGGGCTGGAGAGGTGGCTCAGCAGTTAAGAGCACTGACTGTTCCTCCAGAGGTTCTGAGTTCAATTCCCAGAAACCACATGGAGGTGCGCAATCACCTGTAATGAGATCTGATGCCCTCTTCTGGTGTGTCTGAAGATAGACAGCTACAGTGTATTTGTATACATAAAATAAATAATTCTTTAAAAAAGAAAAAAAGCAGAGGGTCCTGAAAACCTGAGAAGGCACTGAGCTGAGCAGCAAACGCGGAGTCCCCACGCCCCCTGGGCGCTCCTGCCCACCTTGCTTCCCTGAATGCCAAGGTTTTTTCTGGAAAATTCAAATTGCACCTCCTCTGCTTCCTCCCGCCTTCCTTCCCCCAGGGAAGCAGAAGTTCCTGAAGACCAGAGAAAAGGTCAGAGGGCTGCACCAGCCTGGCCAGGAGCCACCAACAACTTCCTGCCAGGAGTCCCTGTGAGCTGACTGCTACCCCCAAGAAATCCAAATAAAGTCGCCACCCCTGCGGAGAGCATTTTTCCTTTTACGGGATGTATTAAGGATGATTTTGATTCCACCTTTTCCAGACACAGCATGGAAGGTCAACCCTTACCTTCCTATAGCTGCCGTAGTGGATTGACTTGGCCCTGCCTCCCCTAAAATGTACAAAGTCACTGGCCTTTACTATTGAAAAGTCCTTTTCGTTCTTGTTCCCTTCTATGCTACACTCCTGCACATATTTTAGGCTATGGACAGTGTCATTATGATTTAAGGCCATGTATCTTTTCAAAGTAACTCCCAAGGCTTAATTCATCTTCACCCCAGGAAATACAAGTTTAAAGAGAAGCATCCATGTGCCCAATATTTTACAGATGCTTCATTTCATCCTCAAACAAGCTTGTAAGTATAATAACCATGACTTCTTGGCCAACAATAGGAGCTCAGAGGCATTTGACAGTTCAACAAACGTTCCAAGCACTGGTGAGAACAGCCTAACATCCCAACTGAGTTTATCTGAAACTAACACAGTATGTGTCCCGGCGCACTACCATACAATAGATCAGAGACAGAGAGCTTTCTAGAATATCTGGGAGACTGAAGAGATCTTTAGTAAGATATTGGAGTCTAAAACTACCTCTCATGTCTTGTAAATCAGCTGCCCAGCTTCCTTCTCCTGGAAGGCGTCTATCTTCTGAGTCCCAGGCTGAGAGTACATCTGGTCTTCCCTGTGCATGACTGAGGTTTGCTGACGGAACTCTCACCCAAAACCACTTTTGATGGCAATAATCAGGGACATTTCAGCTTCCCATTCAGGAAGAAGAATGACTTGGGTCTGACAGAGGTTTGGAGAAAGGAAGACAAGAGTTTCCCAGATACTAGAAAATGTTCTGGTATGCTATTAGATAGACGTATGGATACACAAACAAGGACAATGGTAGGGAGCTGTAATTACTAATTCTTATTGTCAACAGGATCTAGAATCACCCAAAGGCATGTCTTAGAGGAAGTTTCTATATTTGGGATTAGGAAGTGAGAAGACAGATTCCAGATGTGGTAGGTACCATTCCAACGTTTGGATTTCCAGACTGAAAAGGACAAAGTTAGCTGAACACTAGCATTCTTTACTCTCTGTTTCCTGATTGCAGATACAATGGCCACAATGGCTACTTTGCGGTCTTGCAGCCATGATTTCCCCACTATGATGGACTGACCACACCTTTGAACTGTGAGCCTAAATAAATCCTTCCATCCTCCAGTTGTTTTTGTCAGGTACTTTGTCAAAGCAGGAAGGAACATAACTAATTTATCTACATAGTAATGTAATAATATAGATTAGATAGATAGATAGATAGATAGATAGATAGATAGATAGATAGATAGATAGATAGATGATAAATAGGTAAGTAGGTAGATAGATAGGTAGATAGGTAGATAAATAGATAAGTAGATGATAGAGAAGGATAATAGATTTATAGTTGATAGATGATATAGATAATATACCATACATATATACATACCTAAATGGATTGAGATTCAGAGAGATATATACAGAGATATATGAATAGAGGGTTTTCATGGCCCAAGTTGCAAGTAAATTAGAGATAATTCAGAGAGACATGGTAATGTGTCATGTGCGACCAACAGAGATTTTACAGTGAGGTCGGTGACTTTATATCCAAGGCAAGATAATGGCTTATGACTTCAAACAATATTTCTAACATTTGGTGAGTTTCAGTTTTGCCTTCAAAATGATTTTTTAACATTATTCAGAGGGCTTGGAGATAGCAGTGTGTGAGAAAAGCAAATGTTCAACAGATGGAATTACTATGGCTTTTATTTAAAATAGTGATGGTGTTAAGTTTCGCTACATATCTAACCATGTATATCCTCAGGCTGAAGGTAGGAGAAGAAGCAGCTTGCCCTTCTATCTTTTCTCTCAAAGTGTATTTGTGAGGAACTCCAAAGTCCAGAGCAGTTCTAGATCAAAACCTTCCCATCAGTCAAAAAGCACCTGCTTCAATAATTCCAGAATAAGCTGGGCGTGGTGGCGCACCCTTTAATCCCAGCACTTGGGAGGCAGAGGCTGGCGGATCTCTGAGTTCAAGGCCAGCCTGGTCTACAGAGTGAGTTCCAGGACAGCCAGGGCTATACAGAGAAACCCTGTCTCGAAAAAACAAAAACAAACAAAAAAATAAAAATCAAAAAAAATAATAATTCCAGAATAACCACTACCCAAAAACACTACAGCAGCCACCCAGCCTTAGAGGGAATGTGAGGTTCAGAGCTTGAGTGTAGCTTATGGGTGCCCCTCAGTTCTTCTCCAACACTGCAGCCTGGCTGCCTCCTCTCCCCTGCCTTCACATCTCCAACCAGAGGCTCACTCAAAAGGCACAGTCGTCCATAGTTTTAATGATCTTGTTTCTAACACCTGAGGCATCCTCTTCTACCTCGACCTGACATGTCTGTCATCTAGGAGAATTGTTCACCAGCCCACTTTATAGTGAGTGACAGACAAGGAGCATGTGATGTCGGGAGCACAGCTCTTGTGGAACAGAATGCCACTGATGCTCTGGGTACCAGCTGGTCCACTGCTTCATACTGACTGACCTCTTCGAACTACCACATGAGCTTTCTTATGATCCCCACTTTACTAATGAGAAAGCCCGTTCACAATGCCTAAGACATGATCGTAAGGTGACTTTTCCCCTGCTCCCTATACCCCACTGACAAACATGGGCCTGTGTCTCTCACTGAGATTCTTGTGGACAAAGTTTATATTTTAGTCATCTGCTAAATCCCATTGCTCCCTAAAGCCAAGGCTCAAATCTGCTCATCAACACCTAGTAAGTCCGCTATGACTGCTTCCTTTCACTCAAAGTACCGCTGTGTATTGCATAGACTAAAAGGAAGGGGTTCTGGATGATAGAAGACTAGCATTGGTAATGTTTTCACTTTCATCATAGACACACATGCTCTAGGGAGAGCTTTGATCTTGAAAGACATCTGTTTCCAGGTATCCATAGAAATAACTTTCTGTGTCACCTTAAAGCATCCATTTGTAAAGCCTCGGTATTCTGTGATCTCTTAAGTGGAGATAATGCTTTATGAAAGTATATCACTAGATGAGAAAAGATCCTAACCCACTCACGACAAAAGAAGCAGTTTTCTCCAACCTGTAGGCATAAGAGTCTGGAAAAGACTCTTAAATGAGATGGCTCAGAAGGTAAAGGCACTTGCTGCCAAGCCTGGTAACCTGAATTTAGTCCCCAGGACCCACATGGTAGAAGGAGAGAACTGACTCCTGCAACTTGCTCTCTGACCTCCATGCTTGTGCTGTGGCCTTGTGTGTTGTGAATGTGTATGACCATACACACAGACACACACACACACATAGACACATACACACACACACACACACGCACTCATACTCACACACACACACACATATGCCACATACACTGAAATATTTTATTTAATTTTTAAAGAGTCTTGCCTGGCCTGGAATTTGCTGTGGAAAGTAAGGTGGCTTCAATTCCCAGAGACCCACCTGCCTCTTCCTCTGGAGTGCTGGGATTAAAGGCACATGGCACTTCCCACAAAGTAAGCACAACCTTTCAAGTTACACACTGGGACACCCTTTCCCATCCTCTTATTGAGAGAGTCAGCTCTGTCACTCATGCACACAGGAGAATTCACTTTGAAAGAAAACAACCACAACTGGAGGACCGAGGAACTGTGTAGGGTCTGTTTTGTGGCAGAGAAAGGAAAGAACACTGAATGTCTGAAGTCTCAAAGAGAGCTGTAGTGGCAGTTCTGGGGAGCCCATCCCAGCCAGGACTTCCCAACACAAGGGAGATGGCTCTATTCCAGTCAGATCATTCAAGAATTACTCAAAAGACTCTGTGAGCTACCTGACTTCCTCTTTCACATTCATTTTCTGCATAAATAGCTTGGGGAGCTTCTGTTGATTTCGTTTAAAATGCCAGAAGGATGTAAATCTGCTTGCTAGCAAAGCAAAAAGAAACTTGATCAGACTAAACTCACAGGAACATCTCATCCCCCCAGTGGACTGCGTCTCCATAGGCCTGGGACACACCAAGCAGAGACACACAAGCAGTAAGACCACTGGTGTCCGTTTCCCTGGTTACACTCTGTGCTCTTGTGACCTAGCACTGCAGAAAGAGATGCTTCCCACCCCTGCATTCGATAAGTCTTGACAGTGCAAGTAGGCTGTCCTTGTGACTCAGAAGCTGACTCCAAAGATCATTTTTCTGAAGGAGTTTCCAGAAATGGCTGGGACAATGGCAGCATCACTAGAAAGAAGTCTGTCACCTCCCACAGAAGTGACTTTGAGGGACAACATATTTTTGAATTTGTAATTTTGGAAACTTTGCCAGAACACCACTTCCATTACAGGGTGCAAGCAAAAGCACGGGGTCAGGAACGCAGGAGTTGGTTGCAATGTTGCCACCCTAGGTTGAGTGGGGCTCCCTCTGGGCCTCAGTTTCCCTGTCTATTAAAATGGCCTCTAAAGGTATTCATATGATATTTCTGCTATACTCCAATCAAAAGTTACGCAAAGTAAAGAGTAAAGTCAAACCCAGCCTATGACTTCCATATTGCGTCCTGGGAAATTGGGAAAACCTGTTTTACCAAGAGGAAGGCAATTGGGGCTTGATTTACAATAGACCAGCCACATCCCTAGTCACAGCAGTTGTCTGCCCAACTCCTTGCTGGAGGCGTCTGCCCCACCCCATCGTCCCTACTGCTCTGAAGATGTTAGCCCCTGGTTATAATCATATCTGCTGCCCACTTCTATAACTCAAAACCTCAATATCTGTGTGTTCAACACATCCAGCCACACAGTCTGGTCCCTTCATGCCTCCTATCCGACTACCTCTTTCCTCAGACCAATACCCACTGCAATCCCACTGCAGACTACAACATGACCAGAATCTCTCTTGCTCCGTCCTTGTCTTTGTCCTCCACTCTTGGTCCTTCCCCCTCCCACATTTCATTCCCTTATCTTGACCACCCACTGATCCTATCACACGCTGACCTTCTGTTTTCTGCTTCCTTCCTTGCACACATTGCAAAGCTTTTTAATGCCTCTTTGCAAGCTGCCTCAACACTCTCTCATCTCTCTCCTCTGCCACAATCACCTTGGAAAACTCCAGCATTTGCTCTGCACCATCTCTGGGCCTATCACACTACAGCTAAAGGCTGCCAGAGAAAACTCACACAGCCTGGCTAAGTGATTCCATTCTTTAACTCGTGGACACCAATCTCATGTGGGAAAATCGGCACTTGGAAATTTTGGTGTTTTTTTTTTCATTGCCCAGGATAGAATTTATTCCCAAAAGCTTCCTGCTATCCCAAGATGCTCTTGCAAGACTGCCTAACCTGAATGTACTCTCAATGCTATTTCCCCCTTGAATATTATTTCTTCCCTAGCATTTTCAAAACAGGAAGTTCAATTCTTCATTTATGTATGTGCCTATTATCTATTCCTAGGAAAATGCTAGGTTTCATACAAGGGCCAGGTCTACCTTATCCTTCATTATAATATCAATAGCAAGTGAGTGGCATAAAGTGATTTCTCAGAATAATTTCATAGATTAATGAATGAGCCGTTGCAATGGTCTACAACCTAATGTTCTTGCTCGTATACCTTAAACACAAGCTATCCTATTCTTCACATTCCCTGTGTCCTTTCCAGCTCTCTTGCCTTTCTTCATACTATCTCATCAGTCTGGGTGTCTCCTACCACCCAGGCCTACATTCAACTTGCCAAAATCCTGGTCATCATTCAAGAGACACCATCAATTCTAATGCCTGAGATTTCATCATTAAAGATTCTCTGTACTATAGAATGTCAGTCCATAAGAGTTACATTTGCAAGTTCAGTTCCCCAGAGCCCATCTCTCTGGAACATACTTATGTCTAGAGCTATCATCAAATGAGAAAGGACATGTCACCTGCTGGAGTTTGGATCTTGAATGTCTCCCCATTGCCCGTGTGTTAAAAGGTTGATCACCCAGGTAGCAAAGTTGGGGGTTATTGTAACACTTAGGAAGAGGGAATTTAAGCCACTAAGGGGTACCCTTGTATGGGACCTTAATTCATGACCATGCTTTAAGAGGTTTTTCTCTTCCACATGTTCTCTTCACCATACCCTGCCAAGAGAAGACAGCACAGTCAGTCCCAGACTAGAACCTTCAAAATGCTGGCTAAAGAGACCTGCTGTGTTGATAAGTTAATAAGAAGTGGCAGCTCTCCAATCTTGTTCAATCTCTTCATGTCACACATGGGAAACTAAGGCAGATCCCATAGCTTTCCAGGAGACTATTAAAGTAGTGCTGAGAAAGGAATTTTCTCTCTGGACTTTCATTTTGGAATTATTTGGAACATTTTTTTCTACCCTGCCTCCCTGAGTCAGTAAAGCTAAGACCCACACAAATCTGAAAGGCTATGCATTTTTAAAATCTAAAGCTATTTATGTAGTACACTATTTTTGATCTTTTTCTTTTCAACAAACTTCTGACCAGATTAATTTATATGCAAACTTCTGTCAAATGTTTCTGGGTTTATTTTGTTGTTATCACCACAATAAAAAAATATTTTAAATTCAAGAAGTATTAAAAGCCAATGTCCCATTTGCCAGGTTGAGCATTCCTTTCTGCCACATGCCCACTTTTCAAATGCAGAGGTCTTCCAAGCCCTCTGCAGTGCCAAGGAGTAATCAAGTCACTTCCCCTTGTAACATGAGAGGCAAAAGGGGAAACCAGAAGAAAATTAAAACCTATTGATTGCCTCTAATGTGATGGAAACTTCTTGCCACTGCAAACATTTCCTTGTGTGACTTTGATAACAATCCTGTGAGGGAACTACTTTTACTATTCTATTTTACAGGAGATAATGAATGTTGGGCTCTGATTCTTTGATCTTTTGAGTATTGTCCAAGGTCTAATAGCTTCTACTATGGATAAAATTTCTTTAGAAATAAGCTGTTCAAGGGCTAAGGATATGGCTCAGTGGCTTAAGAGTTTGTCATGTCAAATACAGGGGCGGATGCTCACTGGACTCACTGGACTGAGTTAGTGGACCCCTTCTCCCCCTAATGGAGGAGTTAGAGAAAGGACTGAAGGAGCTGAAGGGGTTTGCAACCCCTTAGGAAGAACAACAATATCAACCAACCAGACCACCCAGAGCTCCCAGGGACTAAACCACCAACCTAAGTGTACACACAGAGGGACCCATGGTAACAGCCACATATGTAGCAGAGGATGGCCTTGTCGAACATCAGTGGGAGGAGAGGCCCTCAGTCCTGGGAAGGCTCAATGCACCAGTGTAGGGGACTGCCAGGGTGGTGATGTGGGAGTGGGTGGGTGGGAGAGGGAACACCCTCATAGAAGCAGAGGGAGGGGGAATGGGAGAGGGGATAACATTTAAAATGTAAATACATAAAATATCCAATAAAAAAAAACAAAATAAAATAAAGAGTTCATCGTGTAACCATGAGAGTAGAATTCTGGATCTCTGGAGATCCACATAATGCAGGGTAAGTGTGGCAGCTCACCTGTTATTCTTGCCTTGCCTTGGAGGGTGGAGCCAAGGGTCCCCAGAGCTGGCTGGCCAGCAAGCCTGGTCATATTGTCAACCAGGCTCTGGGTTTAACTAAGAGATCCTACCTCAATAAATATGGTTAATAAGGATCCATGAAGATTCTTGACAGCTTCAGGCCTCGACATAGATGAGCACCTACACGCATGCACAGCTATAGACCATACAAAGAAACCTGGAAAAGGCAACCTGAAAAGAGGCAACCTGGTGTTATGAAAAGCATTCAGATCCGCTTCAGAATCAGAAGGATCAACCAGCCCAGACACTACTTAGCAGAATCATTCATCAAATGGCCGTCCTGGCAGGGCTTCCCTGTTTCCTCTACTGAGATGGGAGGCTTGGAGCGATCCCTTCCAGTCTCATAATGCTGTGGTTTCAGGCCACGTTTCCTCTATGGAGATAGGAGGCTTGGAGTGATCGTTCGAGTCCCATAATGCTGTGGTTTCAGCTCATTGTTCTATCATCACTCCTGGCCTGGTCATAGCTGAAACAACTTCCTTTCCTAGCCTTTACCATCCCTTTGGTAATTGCTGTGTGGCTTTTCTTAAGCATAAAAATAACTTGTTATTATCACAGTGAACAATCACTGTCTTCCAGGGTCCCTGAAAGCCTGACAGCACCCACAATACAGAGCTCACTGCCAGCTGGATCCCAGCAATGCTTGAGGGCTTCCAGATCTCCAGCCGGAAACCAACTAGCCACCATATTGGTGGGTCCATTTTCCTATGAGCAAAGGTTACTTCCGTGTTCTTCAATTGTAAGACCTTGGGATATCAATCTCCAGACTCTAGGTCATTGAGTTCTGGTACTAAAGTCCTCAGTCTTCTAGAGACCAGATTGAAGCCAACTAGGGCGAAGCCTCAATCCGTGTCATTGGCTAAGATTGTTTGTCCCCGTCACACAGGAAGACCTTCTGAACTTACAGCCATACTTCTGAGTCAGAAGAAAGATTGCCAAATTTTCTTGGATGCCCTTAACCCTGACAAAGATTTTTCAGGGCCCGGAAAAAAAGGTTTTCCTTGAGTGTTTTGTAAAGAAGGAAGTCCAAGATTTTGTTTTACATTCAATCAGTGCATCCCCTCCATCAGAGCAGTTCTTCCTCTGTGAACAGTAGGTGGCTATACATGGATTCCCAGCAGCCTGGCTGACTCAGTACCGGCTCCAGCTGGCACTGATACCTTTCCCAGGAAGCCAGCCAGCATTGCAATCATTCATCCAACCAAATAGACTTGAAAACATAATCTTCAGCATTAACACTGAACTGTTCGCTATGAAGCCATGATGTGTAGAGTTCAGAAATAAGGATACAAAAAGATGTTCAACTTCACTAGCCATCAAAGAAATGGAAACCAAAGCTATAATGAAATAGTCAAAATAATAGTCATTAAGGAAAGTAAAAACAAACGCTGCTGAGGATGGAGTCAAAAAATGAACCTTCATATACTGCTAGTGAGGGTGTAAATTAGTCCAACCACTGTAGAATACTGACAGTACAGCAGTTTCTCTACAAATGGCTTGTCCTGTGTGTAACAGAAACACTTACATATAGAGGTTATGGCAGCACTATGTGCAATAGCTAAACTATGTAACCAGCAACAGAAGAATGAATATGAAAGTGTGGTATAGACACACAAAGGGATTATTTTCAGCCACAAAGAAGAAAGTTATGTTGATTGCAAGAAAATAGCCATTAGGGGTAATCATACTCAGGAAATTAAACCAGAAAGACAAAGATCATATTTCCCTAATTTGTATATCCTAGATTTTATATACATACATAAGATCATGTATGTACACACGACATAAAGATAAAAGTAAAACTGTCTACAGGTCAGAAAAGACTAGTGGGGGGCAATAAAAGGAGGGATTGATAGACAGGCAAGGGGAATATGCTCAATGCACAATGGATATGTATGCATGTATGGATGGATGAACATATACATGTTTATATAAGTGAAACCTTTAAATAATTGATTAAGAGGAAATTACCAGAAGTGCCCCAGCCCTGTGACCCAGCTTTGTTCTAAGCGTGTGTTCCCCAGGAGCAGCTGTGCGACACAAAACCATGTGGTTTAATTAGGTCCATACTTTCCAGCTCCCCTGCTTCTCGCCTGCCTCCTGATTTGCCTCATTTCCCTGGCTTCTTTGAAAAGAAATCGACTTGTTTGCTATAAATAAAAAACAATTCTTCTCACCTCTCATTCCAGCGGTTCACTTGCTTAAGCAGATTGCCTGTGTGTGCCTACGACATCGCAACAGTGGGAAAACAAAAATCTGGAAACACGGTCCTGCTCCAGAGCGGCTGACCACGGGAGTGATGGGATGGTCGAGAATGAAGAGCTTCCCTAAAAGCAGGCCTCTCCCGGAGACGGCTTCCTAACACCTGGGGCACGTGGGCTGAGAAGGAGCAGGGTGCTCGAGAGGGGAGGTTTAAGAAATCCATCCATGCTATATCTAAGAGCAGCTTCAGGTAGACACACAATCAAGAGGTGTGTCACACGCTTGAGTGACACAGTATGAGACAACATAGGATGAGGTGACCATCAAATACTAGTATTCTTTTGTCTCATTTTGTTTATAGTCCTGTCTGCATTTATTCAGGCAACAAACTGGGTCTTAAGGTGGTGAACTGAACAGGAGGAGAAAGAATGCAGGACGCTTAAACCATAGTGGAGCCGAGTGTGGGCCCGGGCTTCAGCCAGCATGTTAGCTCTCCATGGGAGAGAGAGAGAAGACACGTTGGCCTTGGCAGCATCCTGCGATGTGACTGCAGTGACACTGACTGCCCTTCATTATTCTTTGCTAAGTGACAAGAAGAGCATGAATGGCTTGAGTATTATCTAGTGTTTTTTACTTATCACCTAGCATATGCAAGAAGAGCATAAATGGCTTGAGTATTATTTAGTGTTTTTTACTTATCACCTAGCATATGCCTAGCAAATTGAGATTATAAAAAGGTATGTGCTTTCCAAAGATCCAGGGAACAAAACACCTGACTAGTATTTCTTAAAGGCATTAGATACAGTATCTGAGACGCTTCAGAAGCTACAAGAAGCCTAAAAGTTATGATGACTGAATTGCCACATCAGATTCTGGAATTGAAATAGGACATTAAGGTTGGTTTTTTTTTGTTTTGTTTTGTTTTGTTTTTTTGGGTTTTTTTTGTTTGTTTTTTTGTTTGCTCTTTTTTTGCTCCCTTCTTTTTTCTTTTTATAAGTAAGGAAATCTAAATGAAGAATGAGCATTAATTAACAGTAATGTACCAACATGGTTCATTAACTATGACAAGTGTATCATGCTAATGTAAGACATTAATTATAAAGGAAATTGGGTGTGTAATATACAAGAGCTCTCTGGACTGAATCAGCAGTTATCCTGTGAATCTGAAGCTCTTCTCAAACAAATGATTGAACAAAACTTCAGGTAATCAGCTAGCATCTCTCCCTTCCCAGGCAGGAGTTTCTCTTTGGTCTGACTTCATTTGTTTTATTTATTGTCAAAAAAAAAAAAAAAAAAAAAAAAAAAAAAAAAGATCTCCTTCACAAGCCTAAACATGCTCTTACCTAACAACAGAGAGGCTAAGTTCTAGTCCCAGCCTTGCCACTTTCCCACCATGTGACCATCTGTAAATTATTCTCCTTTCCTTCTTGATGGGCCTTAGGTCACCTATCTATTAATAAAGAAAATAAAGGTAGTCAGCCTTTCAAATTGTTCCACAAATTGGGGTGATGCCTGGTTGACCAGTTATCGCTAACTCCTAAGAAGTCCTGGGCCAAGAGTACATAGTGAGTAAAGATGTCTTGAATGAATGTGCTATGGTAGGGCTTAAACATACTTGATTCCTGGCAAAACTTACATTGAAGCTTAGTTACTCAGTACAGCAGCAATGGGAGATAAGATCTTTGGGAATTTCATAGGGACATTACCATCATAAATGGGTTAGTGTCTTTTTCAAGTGACTAGGTAAGATCCCTTGAGACTGGACTAGATTTTCTGGGAGCAGCTTCTATTATGTAGAAAAGGAAAAGTATGGTTACTGAGAAACTGAGTTGATATATAGAAAGGGTACTCCTTGTATTTTGACCTTCCTTAATATGCCATAGCCCCCTTCCACTTCTTCACCATGAACTGATGAAACAATTCACAAAATACCAACAAAATACTTCACAAAAAAAGACAAGCAAATGCCAGCATCATGCTTTTGGGCCTCCACAGCCATAATCTATCTATACAAGTCTGTTTCCTTTACAAATTAATGAGCTTAGAGTATTTTATTATAGCAATACAGAATGAACTGAAAATAGTTTATATTTATACATACTATATATGTATGCATTTATTTATACATACATATATATGTTTTCAGTACATTCAGTGTTGCCATAGTAAAATATATATACATATATATATATATATATATATATATATATATATATATATATATATATATATATGTAAATGTGCATGTATGTACATGTGTGTGTACTGTCAATTTTTTTTAAGACAAGATTTCACCATTTAGCCCTGGGTTGGCCTAGAACTCACTATGTAGACAAGAATGGCCTTCATTGACATCCACCTGCCTCTGCCTCCTGGGTGTGGGAATAAAAGGCATATGCCACCACACCTAGCTAAGATCTAACATTTTAACACTCCAACTTTACATAGGAATCATTAGATTCTACTCAATGTTTCAAACTCCTCTTTGAGAAGCTACACCCTCTAGATCAAGCCCTGCAAGCCTGACACTCACTGTCAACTCACTGACACTTAAAGGAGCCAGCTAACCTAGATCTTTATGGGGGATTTCACCCTGGCTTCTGGAGGTGAGGGTTTTGTTTTTTCAAAGAGATATATCTGCTTCTTCTTAGAATCTTTTTCCAATATGCCCAGAGTAAGAGGGTCTAGAACTCCTTGGTACTTAGTTGGTGTACCCTGATACACTGGAGGAAGATAGCTCATATCTGTAAGGACAGACAAACCCTCAAGTCACTAAAATAAAAACTTTTAAATGTCTGTTCTCTATCCTCAATTTATACAAAGACTAGTATTTTAGCCTTAGTTCCCAATCTTCCTGGCATGCATGCTTTGAAAATCAGACAAGTTTTTCTCTGTGCCTGGCCAGCCCACCTCCCAGACTTGGAGTGGTCATGCATGAAGCTAAGATGCAGGCCTCTTTCCAGCTCCTCAGAGGGTCTGTGCTCTAAACTATCCCTGGGAATTTCTTCTGCCCAAATATTCCATCATTAACAGCTCACCAACCAAACTCCAAAAACCAGGTTCCCAGTTTGTTCTGACATCTCCCATTCTTCAGTCCCAGGATGGACTCCTGGAGCACCGCACGCCTGCCTTCCCTCTCTCAGAGCTGACGGCTCGCTCGCTCTGGCTGTCCTCTTTCCTGACACTGTCTCCAGTAGCAACCTGTGAGCCCCAGCAGTCTACCCTGATCCTATCCAGCACTTGGTATATAAACAAAGTGAGATGTGAACAACTGAACCATTAAGTACTCTATAATTTTATAATATGCTGGGCAACTTAACTTGAATTTCTCAGGAAACTTTTCAATAGCATCAATATGAAAAGAAAAGAAAAAACCCAGCTCCTTGTTATAGTCACAAATTCCTGGTGGCTTTACCCTTTTAAGAAGAAAAGAGGATCCTTGTTCTCATTGTACCCCTTCCCCTACTTCCTTGGGCCTTCTTCTCCCTGTGGCCTCTTTGTCTCTCTGTCTCTCTGTCTCTGTCTCTGTCTGTCCCTCTCTGCTCTCCCTCTCTCCCTCTCTAATGTATTTTCTCTTTGTTCTGTCTGTTACCATCTCTTTTGCATATCTTGTCTCTGTCTCTATCTCTCCCCATCTGTCTCTCCCAAGCATCCCCACCCTCCCCTGGCACTTCCTATCCTGCCTGGTCTCCATGTGTGCCTGGCATCTTGCAGATGAGATTACATTTTCCTTCCCAACCATCTGGTGCTATCTCATCTGTACTTTGGGGGAAGCAGCAGCATTCCATGGTCAAGAGGGTGGGCTTTGGAGTTAGATTCAGGACTCTGGGCCTGGCTCTTTCTCCTAGTAGTCTGTGGTCAGGAGATATTGCTAATCTCTGTGTCTCAGATTTCTTATCAGCACAATGAGGCACAAGTGCCCCTTGCAGAGGAAGGTTGTGAGATAATGCCTGAAAATTTTTCAGCACACTTGTAAAACTGGATAAATATGAGCTCCTGCCACAATCAGTCTCCCCTCCCTCCACCTTCCCTCTCTGGTGGCTGTTTTTATGTCACCTGAAAAATTATTGGCCCCAGGGAGGCCTTCTTTGAAGAACATCCAAATAGATTGTCATCCAGAGCCCAGTTTTCTTGATCCCAACTGTCTTGACTGTGTGCCTGCTTTAATTCAGGAAGACCGTATCTGGATGAAGTATCAGTAGGCCTGACCTTCCCCCAGAAACCACCTGGGCTGTTTTTAGCAAACACCTAGAGTGGATCTAAGAGGTGGTCTGGAGTGACAACCAGGGACAGGCATTTTTAAGATTATGCTAGGGGCTCCCATTGGAGAACAGAGCTTCAAGTATCCGACTTAAACTGTGGTAGTGGATGAAGCCATCAATCAGCAAATGATAACGAATTCACAGAGGTGAGTGGTTGAGTCAGTAGGAGATAGTGATAAAGGGAGGTGGGGAGGGTAGATAAGTTCATGGATAGAGAGCAGTAGGTAACTGATGTTATTTTTCCCCAGATATACCTGTGCTGTAGTCTCCAAAATGTGTGCCCATTGCTCTGTGGTTTTCAGAACAGGAGGCTTAGCTATGCCCCGCCCATTCCCAGCCGCATCCAGACACTTGCCTGGAGTCTGTTTTTCCAGCTCCTTTTAGCCCCCTTTCCAGTTTTCCGGGAGATTCTCCCACTTTAGCTCCCACTGATCCGCCCTCCAGGATACCCTCTCACCTCTACTGAAATTGTCACAACTGCGGGTTCTTACACTTCTCTCAAGGTACTTTCAAATGAAGAGACTTTGGACACAACAGCTACACAAAACAGTTTTATTTGATGAACCACAGTGACTAACAAGATCAGAAGAAAAAAAAAATAAAAGCACATTCTGAAGGAAGAGTCGGGGTGGAGAGAAGAGGCTGCCTCTGCTGCTATCTGTCCCATGCTACGGTTGAGTTTCCTGTCTCCCAGAAGCCTCCTGCAGCGTGCACTGGCTGCTTTGAGGATGGCCTGGCAGAGAAAGTAGTTGTGTGAACGTTTCTGGCCTGAGACATGCAGAGCTCAGCTAAGGGGAGCTGGTTTCTCCACCCACCACCACCACCACAACTCCCTTTTCTGCCCCAGGAGCAGGATCTCTGCCAGAGATGGTCCAACTGCCTCTAGCCAGGCTCTTCCTGTTTCCATGGCTTATGTCTTGTCCTCGGTTTCCAGAGCCCTCCAAGAACAAAACCCGGAATACGCACACCCATTTCCAGCTCACAAACGCCCCACTATTAATTTTGTCCTTGAGACCCCCACAGCGGCTCCAGTCACTCTTTCCCACCCGACCTTTCTCCCCCTATAGGAGCCAAGAGGCTTAGTCCTGATGGAGAGGAGCACAAAAGCTCACCCTATGTCCTTCATCCTGTGGCAAGAAAGCGGCCTCCTTAGAAAGAGGTCCACAGGCCCTTGAAGAGAACGAGAGGGGTGAGAAATAAGGCAGAGGCAGGGAGGGAGGGACGGAGGAGAAGGGCCATGCTATAGTCTGTGAGTCCGTTCCTGCCACTGTGGCACTGGGAGAGGAACTGGGGCCCAGCTCCAGACTTCCCCAGCTACCTTAGGACCAGATGCTACTGAGGGAGTCACGGCTCCCTACAGAAAGCCTAGCACAAACATAGACTTCTTTCCTAAATACGGACCAGCCGTCGGTGTCCCCCAAATCCAGTGGGGGTGGACCCATATCTATTCTACATTCCCTCCGTATGTCCATTCTTCCCCAAGTGGCCCGTGAAACCTACAGAGGCACAGGGGAAAGTGAGTGGGAGTTCACCCTAATCCTTCATCAATGAAGTCTATGTGACACCTGTGTGTGTGTGTGTGTGTGTGTGTGCACGTTCATATACATTTATATATACCCATATATACAAAAAAGCAAATAGCTTTACCTAACAAGTGAGTGACCCTTGGTGCCAAGTAGCACCAAAACCTACAGAGATGGTGGGGTGGGGGAGGATACAGAGGAAAGATCCGCGCTACAGTTCACAGTTCTGTAGGAGGTGGAGGGATGAGGATTGGGGGAGGGGAGGCAAGCAGCATACAAACTAAATACAGACTCCCCTCTGATCCTTTCTCTGTTTTCCCTTCCCAATTCCCCCTTCATAGGGACGGGGCCATCCACAGCTTCTTCAGTCCTGTTGCCTTGAAATTCTTACAGACATTTTTTTAAAATGACAGGAAGCATACGGGGTTATTGGTAGGATGCGCTATTCAGTAAGCATCACAGAGATTCTGCCAAAGAAAAATCTCTATTCAAAAATCCGGTCTAGCCCTGGTGTCTGGACCAACAATGAACTGATCCAACTTTTCTGAAAGATCCAGAGCTCCTGGCTCTGGTCTCCAGAGCCCTAATTCTTTGCCTATATACAGCCACCTGCTGCCTCACAGAAAACAGGACAAGAACTCAAAGGATACCTGACCCTTCAAGTTTCAGGGTTCTTAACCCTTAAGAGCCCAGCAGGGAAGAAGGCACTGAGGGCACAGGCAGGAAGGTTCGAGGGGGAGGAACCCACTAGAAGAGAAAGAGTTAGAGCTAGAAAGTGAGTAGTTGGCAGAAATAATTTCTGCAGCAGAGAAAACAAAAGTGGGGCTAGAGGGCGGAGAAAAATGGCAGAAAGAAACAAATTCGGTCAGAACTCACACACGTCAACATTTTAGGGTCCATATATCCTTCCCCCCACTTATTACAAACAAAGAAACTGAAGTTTAAGGAAGTTAAGAGACTTGTGCAAGGTCAAGCTCGGAAATGTTGAACAGCTGAGCTGTTTGCAAGGCTCCATCCCTTTTCCCCTAAACCACAAACGTCTGAGAGGGGCAAGGCAGAGCTGGAGCCCAGCAGAGAAGGGAGTGAGGCGCCACGGAGAAGGTACAGCCATGCCACCTGCTTCTCAGCGCGTGAGGATAAAGCTTGGGTCAGACCAGAGGCACCAGGCTTCCCTCTGGCCCCAGCCCTAGTCCACAAGGGTTTCTTGACTATAGGGAATCGATTTCTCGTGCATCTGCTCTCCTCCCTTGCCCATGTTGGGGCCAGGGCCCTGGCTGTGCCCAGAGGAATAACTCGCCGACTTCTCGGCACTGCTGCTGTGAGGGGTGCCTTTACACCCGCTCTGATCACAGCAGAGCATGGAGGTGCAGGCTTGGCGAAATCGGGGGTCAAAGAAGGCATAGAGGAAGGGGTTGAGGCAGCTGTTGACGTAACTGATGCAGGTGCAGTAGGGGAAGACGTTCATGAGGAAGCTGTCAAAGTCACAGGGCCAGTGCAGCAAATTGCCCAGCATGTAGAGAGTCTTCACCAGGTGGTAAGGCATCCAGCACAGGGCAAAGGTCACCACCAGCACCACGATGATGCTGAGCAGCCGCCGCCTCTTCCGCAGGCCCTCAATGCGCTCCTTTCGGAAATGGCCAGCGATGGTTTGGGCAATGAAGAAGTAACAGGTCAGCATGATGGTGAAGGGCACCACAAAGCCCACGGCAGTGGAGGACACCCCAAGACCCACCTCCCAGGCCCACTCTGAGTTTGAAGTGGCCACCATAGAGTAGTCCATGTAGCACTGGATCTTGGTGCCGTTCTCTGGGATGTCTGTGGAACGGAACACCATGACAGGCACGGCTAGAAGGGCAGCCAGCACCCACAAGACTGCTGTGGCCACGGCCCCGCTGACCCGCAGCCTCAGGCGAGCATTGGCCACTGGCCTGACAATGGCCAGGTATCGGTCAAAGCTGAGGCCGGTGAGGCAGAAGACACTGGCATACATGTTGACAAAGATGAGGTAGCTGCTGAGCTTGCAAGAGAAGGTTCCAAAAGGCCAGTCAAACTCCCGGTAGGTATAAGTGGCCCACAGTGGCAAAGTCACCACAAAGGTCAAGTCAGCCACTGCCAGGCTGGCAATGAAGATGTCAGCTGAGCGTCTCTTTTCGCGGCTGCTCCGAAACACGGTCCAGAGCACCAGGCCGTTGCCTGTGGTGCCTAGAAGGAAAACCAGAATGTAGATGGCAGGGATGAGCGCTCCAGAGGGCGTCCAGTCTGCGTAGTCACATTCAGACTGGTTGTCAGCCCCATAGTAGTTGTAACCGTCATCTTCCATGGTAGTAAATGGAGTGAAGCTGGACACTGAGTCCCAGGGACACCAGTTCCAGAATTAGGTCACCAGCTCAGCAAGCACCCTGAAGGATCTGCGTGAACCTCAGAGTAAGAGGTCTGAGGGTGCTTAGAGCCCTTCCCGGCATGCAGAACTAGAGCCTCTGGGAGCTCAGACCCAGCAGGATGTGCTACCGGCAGCTTCGGTCTACCTTCCCGTCCTAGCCCAGCTCAGCTAAGACACTTCCTCGCACCCTCCTGAGTCTCTGTCTCCTCCTAAACTCCGCTCTCCCTCCTCCCACCCCCAGGCTAACCCCTCCCTCTCTAGTGAGTCTTAAGATCTTTAAGTCACAGCCCACTTTTTTTTCTTCTTGCCACTGGGTAAGTAGACTAAATTGACCCCTACTGTGCCTGGCTGACAATTATCAGAGTTTTGCAAGCCTGCTGCTCCTCCTGGTCCCACCTCCTCTCTCAAGCTGCTACCAGCCTTCACTCCAGACACTTCACTCTGGGTTCCTCTGGCCACCACTTCGTGTCTGCCCTTTGTTTGGGGGGGGGGGGGTATTTATCCCCCCTCCTCAGTCTTCACCCTCCTGTTCTCACCCTCTCCCAACCTTTCTAAATGGGACAAATTATGCAAATTGAAAGCCAGTTTGACCCGAATCCAGGACAAGCACTGGGCAGGGAGGGTGTGATATTTCACAGGGGTGTCCCAGCATCTGGATGGTCCCTGCTGACCCTGCACTCCCACCCCACCCCCATCCCGATGAGCCGCTGGAATTCCCTGCGCTTAGTTCATTCCTCTCTACACACTGGCTTCAATCCTGTTTCTGAGGACTTCGGTATTTCGCAGACAAAATCATAATGAAATTTCTTTACAGTTCATAAGCTGCTGGCAGGCCAGAGTTTGTAGTTTGCAGGTAGAGGTGTTAGAAAGTTGGCTGGCATCAACCAAGGGTGCACATGGCTCCAGCTGCATTTGTAGCAGAGGATTGCCTGCCTTGTCAGGCATCAATGGGAGGAGAGGTCCTTGGTCCTATGAAGGCTCGATAGATGTCCCAGCATAGGGAATCGAGGGTGAGGGTGGGGGTGGGGGTGGGAGTGGGGTGGATGGAGGAACACCCTCATAGAAGCAGGGCGAGGGAGGATGGGATAGGGGTTTCTGGGAGGGGGGAAACCAGGAAAGGAGTTAACATTTAAAATGTAAATAAAGAATATATCCAATAAAAAATAAAATAAAATAAAATTGGGAAAAAGAAAAAGAAAGTTGGCTGGCAGAGTCACAGGATGAAAAAAAAAAAGACAAAATGGCTCCTAGCCATGTCATTAAATCTTTGGGGAAACTGAGGCTTAAGATAAGTGACTTAAGACAAAAAACGCCCGGTAAATTTTGTTGTGGTTGGTTGTTTGCTTTCCTTCTTCTCTAAGCACAACTGGAACACAGTTCTAGCCTGCATTCAGGAACTGTTGAGTGAATAAGTAAATGGACGAATTAGGAAAGAAGTACGACAAGGAGAAGAAAAAGTGTGTGAATTATGAACATGAACTCAGCTCCCCGGGTTCTTACCATAACCAGAGGCCAAGAGGTTTCATAAGACCACATAGGGTCAGGAAACTGAGTTAGAGGAGGATGCAGACAGAGAAGCAGCCCGAGCAGATGTTGTAGTCACCCTCCCATCTGGCCCCATTCCCGGGCCTCTGCAGGAAGAGGAAGGATGCTCGAGATAAGATGTTTTTGTAAGTGCATCCTTTATATTTCACCTCCCCAAAGTGAGGGAAGCTCCCTGAATTTGGGCAGGAAGATCACAAGCTTTGCTTAATAGTAGAGTGTGAAACCCTGGGTCCCATGCCCCCCATTGGGGGGTTGAGGTTGGAAGAAAGAAAGGGAGAGGGATGGAGTGGGAGAGAGGGAGGGGAAAGGTTGGGGCAGTATGAAATAGGCCCAAATAGGTAAGCCTTGGTCATCCGTGGCAAAGGCTTACAGAGCTGATGGCCACTTCCTGGAAGGAGGGTTTGCCAGTAAAGATCCCCAGGGATCTTCAAGTAGACAAATGCAGATATCTGCATGGATAAGTTAAGCATGTATTCAGGCAAGGCAGCCAGATTGTGATAACAAGGAGTTAGAGACTGTGACTCAGCAGAGTTTGTCTATCAAAGGACACTGGGCAGGCCCTGTGGTGCCTACTGTAATACCAGCTACTTTAAAGGCTGAGATTGGAGAATCACGTGCATCCAAAAGTTTGGGGACAACCTAGGCAACACAATGAGATTTTGCCTCAGATAAGACAGAAGGCCTCCTCAGTCCTAGTCTCTGGTTGCTATGCAGAAATGTGCACCAGTGTTCCCATACCTCAAGATTTTTCAAGACAATGTCTAATTCTGAGTGCTTATGAGAAAATAACAGATTGATTAACATGGGGAATTAATTCCATTTTAAAAATGAATGTATTCTAGGTGCCAGGCAAGGTAGTCCGTGCCTATATTCCCAACAACTGAGAGGTGGAAACTGACGTTTGAGGCAGAAATGAGTTCAAGGCATTAACACCCATATCAAAATAAAACAAGGTAAGCAAACCAGATTGTAACATCTCCAGTTGGTAGGTTTCGAACAGGAAGGGCTTCCTGAGAATAGGAGGTAGAAGAAATGCAGAGGAAATACAAACAAGGAAACCAGAAAATGCAAAGAATGAAAAATAAAAACATCCATGGCCAAAGTCTTAGGATGCAAGGGGGAAACGCAGGAAAGATGGGTGGAAAGAAAGATAAGAAAGGTCCCAAGAGCCTCTGGCCGGGCCTCCTGAGTACTATACATTGTTCATATACTAAGTGTCAGGCATCCTTCTGTATGTTTTATTGTCTCTTTCAATCAGTAAAACAATGTGAGGAATAGACAAGGAGATGGCATGAGGGTCTGAGCTCATATCCCCAGCACACACATAAAAGCAGGAAAGACAGCGTGCATCTGTAATCCGGTGTTAGATAAGAGACAGGGAGCCAGCTTAGCCAAGACAGTCAGGAATAGGTTGAATGACAAACCCTAATCAAAAAATAGTGAAACTATTGAGACTAACATTCTAACAGCAAACTCTGGCTTCCATATGTATGCACAGGTAAATACGCACACACACACATACACACACACACACACACAGAGAGAGAGAGAGAGAGAGAGAGAGAGAGAGAGAGAGAGAGAGAGAACTTAGAAGATATATACTCTTATGTAGCCTCAGCAGAAAGGTGGAGAAAGAGACACAAGAGAGGTAAAGTACGTTGTTCTCTTAGCCACTAAGTCCTTCGACCCTTTTAAAAATGGAACTGTCACTGGTAAGCACTATACAGACATGGAAGGATGCTGAGACGGATGGTGATTTATGTATCTACCCTTGCCAGAGAGAACACCTGGTTGTCTGTGCTAATTGAAAAGATAACACGGCTCTCCCTTAGAAATTTGTCCTTCGACAGAACAGTAGTCATCCCACTCAGTTCTCCCTGGAGCTGGGGCTTCAACCACCTGAGAGTCTGCAAGTCCACTTGCTCCTTCTGAGCAGGTGGCAGAATGACAGCATGGCCGAGCAGAAAGGGTTAACAGTGAGGGGGGGGGCTGCAATTTTCTCCAGATGAGGAGAGAAAGTAAACACTTGTGCTGTAATCATTCCAGGGCAGAGACCGATGCTGACATCACACGTGTTTCTGTTTTTGCTTCCAGAAAGATCCAGGGGCAACCCTGGGTAACTGAGGACACAGGGGGAGGGAAACATGAAAGCTTCAATATCCTTGAAATCAACTTCCGGTCTGTCTCTCCCAGCTGCCCTGCCTGGATTCCAAGCCAGATGCAAACCCAGAGTTCTCCGTGGGAGAAAACATGGATGCATTCCTTTAATTCTCTGTCCCAATTGAAAGGAAAGGGAACTGGGAGCCTGGGATGGGACAGGGGTCAGTGATCTGTGCCTGGAACAGACAGCAGGATGCTGATAAGATCCAGACTCCAGCCTAGAGCAAGCTGGAGCCGGATGGCCTGAGCGATCCCACCACTGACAGCCAGGTCACTCCTCACCCAAGGTGCTGACCCATCCCTGTCTCCTGCTCACACTATCCATCACAGAAGATGTGAGATTGGTAAACAGAACTGAGGGTGCAGGCCAGACTGATGTGTCCCCGACACTCAGAGGCTACACATACCCCAGCCCTGGGACTGATATCTGTCTGTCATCCAGCCTCTGTTAAGCCCCCAAAAATGTTTGTTGGATTAAAGCGTTAGAGATGTGCTTAGAGGACTGGTGATAAGTTAGGTCTTTACCTCAGGACCATTCTACTGTAATAGCAAGGGAAAACCTTTTGCAAAACTGATCCAAAGTAATCTACTTGCAGCCATGTGGTAAAGCAGAAGCTAAGGCAGGGTTGTTAGCCAGTTTCCAGGGCTAGTTGGCCTAGGAGAGGAGCAAGCAGGTTTCCTAGGGGATTCTCTCTCCTAGGTGATTTCTGCCAGGTATTGTGACAAGTCAGAGATAAATAGTTCCTGGCAGAAAAGTGTCTTGGACCTGTTCCATGCTGTTCGAGAAGAGCCAAAATTGCTGGCAGAGTGAAAATTCTAGAGTTGGGCTCAGAAGTCTTCCCCAACCTTGCCCACAGGCTGACTCCTCCTCACCTAGAAAACAAAGACAGCAGCCTCAGCGGTGATGCACATTGTCATGCGCACTTAATGAGTGCAAGTTTTATACATGATGTAAGGACACTTAGATGTGACATCTAGGGATACTTGTGAACAGACTGCAGATATGTATATGAATTCATGTGTGTGCAAGGGGGTGCCTTGCTTGCATGTGAAATAAATGGGTACACATATTTACATGTGTCGGGGAATGTGCTTTCTTGTATACAGTAGGGGTAGGAGTGTGCCCTGGACTCACACAGCTATGTCACAGGTTCAGAGGACTAGATAAACATCCTGCCTAAAGGACAGGAAAGTGTGGTTAATTGGCTCTCTCTAAAGCTTTGAGTTGAGGAGGAAAGCTAAAGCCATCTGCTAGGACCCCACCCAGATCTGGCTCAAGCTCTGTGCTGGGACATCAAAGTAGAAGTAGAGCCTTTCTCTGCCCCTCACTGATTTCTCACCTCCTCCTTCCTAGCTCTCTGCTCTGCCCCTGACTTCACAGGTCTGCTTTGAACTCCACAGCTTGGGAACTCACCCAGCAGCAACAGCAACAGGCTTACTGGCTCTCTTCTCTCTCTCTCTCTCTCTCTCTCTCTCTCTCTCTCTCTCTCTCTCTCTCTCTCTCCCCCACTCCCCCCCCACCCCAAGAGGCAGCCACAGCTGTGTCCCTAACAGCTGGTTTGTTTTCTGAGGGAACCTGGGGCTGAGGGGAGATGGGGAGGAGCAGGGAAGGAGATATAGCTACCTGCTTCCTCCAGCCCTGCACTGCCATTGCCTCCAGCCACAGCCCTGCACTGCCACCGCAGCCCTGCTCCTTATCTGACCAAAACCAAATGGCCATCTCTAGCACTTAAAGCCCAATCTCCCTGTACTCCCCCACCCCCTCTGACATCCCTCCCATCGCCCTGCCCTAACTCCCCCCACCCCCTCTGACATCCCTCCCATCGCCCTGCCCTAACTCCCCCCACCCCCTCTGACATCCCTCCCATCGCCCTGCCCTAACTCCCCCCACCCCCTCTGACGGTCCATACCATCGCCCTGCCCTAACTCCCCCCACCCCCTCTGACGGTCATACCATGCCCCTGCCCTAACTCCCCCCATCCCCTCTGACATCCCTCCCATCGCCCTGCCCTAACTCCCCCCACCCCCTCTGACATCCCTACCATCGCCCTGCCCTAACTCATTCCACCATTTGCTACTATTTCCAGCTTCTTGGCCCTATTTCAAACTCTCTCGGTTCCCTGAGTGCCCTGGACAGGAAAGACAGAAATAACGCAGCAGCCCGAGACCCAGGGATATGAGTTCCAATCCCCTCCTGCCTATTCGTCCATTCACTCAACAAGCCTTTGCTGAGCAGCTAGCCCTGGACAGATGCGGAGGCTCTGAGCGCATAACACGAATGACTCGGGGCTGTGTCTCTGATCGCCTGCCCTTGCCAGGGGTGAGGAAGTGACTGTTGAGCAAAGGCAGGGCACTGGGTCCTGTTAAACACGACAAAGAGAGCTAACCTGGGGTAAGGGTGCAGAGTAGAGGAAAGCTGGGAGTTTGAGCAAGCACAGTCTGTGGAGCGTCATGGCGGACCCCGGCATCCTAACTGACGCTTCAGTGATCAGCTGGCTTTGGAGCCCAAACAAGTCTCCAACCACATGCCCTCCCCCCACAAGTTTCTCTATCTGTACATGAAGACACTGAACCAGTCAGGTCTGGTTTTCTATGATTTGGGGGACTGTGGCAGCGGCTTCAACAGTGGCGAGGCAAGTGGCTTTCTTTCCAAGGAGGTCAAAAGGGAATACTGAACTGATCTCTCCGGCACTAAATGCAGGATCAGATGACAGTCATGGCACCGAGCCCTGGCTGATGGATTAGAAAGGCATCAGCAGGAATCTGGAAGTCTCTCCTGATCTCTCTGAGCTCTTACTCAGCACCACCCACCTTTGCCCCCACACACAGAGCCTCATCCACCGCAGCTCTAACAAACCCATGTGAATCATACTACCATCATGTGGCTAACCTCGGAAGGGATGGTGTGGACAGAGATTAGGCTCCTGGGACCTAGAACAGGAAAGATGCCTAAATTCATTGAGGCCTTTGGTTTCTAAGTTGAGGCCATAGGCCGTGGAAGTTAGAAACAGGGGGAAAGGTGGTAGCGTGGGGCCAGCACCAGCACTGCATAAAATCTTTTAGAAATGGCACAACCCCCATTCCCTTCACAAGATAAGCCTCTAAATGCCACACGCCAGCAGCTCAGGGCTGGGTTTTAGCAAATCCATGAGGTGGCTCTCGTTCCTCCTATGCTGCTCAGCAGGCCTTTGTTGAATAAAAACTGAGAAGATAGAATCATTATTATTTAATAAACGGTGTGGGTTAGACAAACAGAATCCTTGCCTGAAGGGAGCTCACCGGGGAAGAACAGGAAAGCAAGCAAAGTGGCCTTTGATGGTGAAAGGTTGAGGCTACTAAGCTATTCCACACATTGGGTTTCATCACTGGGAAGGAAGGCAAGGTCCAGGGAAGGAAAGGGCTTTGCCCAGTTGTCCCTGGGCTGCCTCATCTGCCCCTCCCAGCCCCTCAAGAACTCCTACAGAGGAAGCTTCCCGCCCCCCCCACGGTTCCCTGGCCTTTGTCTAGCTGTGATGAGGGACTCTGCAAGAGGCAGAGGGCAGGAAACAACAGAAGCAGGAAGAAGTCAGGAAGAGGCGGATGAGACCCCAGCCAGCTCACACTCAGCCCTACCAACCTTCAGGACAGCAAAGCAATGCTTCCAAAAATATTTACACGAGTCTAAATTAATGAGGGACTATATCAGCTCTCACAATAGGAGGATGTGGGACGGGTCCTCCAGGGGAGAAGACCAACGCAATCAGGCCCCGGGCACTGTGCAAGGGGACTGGGCCTGGGGGAAGGCTAGTCTTGTAGAGCTAAAGGAGGAAATCCCAGGCTGCCAGCACTGTGACAACAGTATCTGCCCCAGGAAAAGAGAGCCTACTGCATTCTCAGAGCTGCACAAAGCATCGCCACCCTGCCTTTCCCACTTCCATGGAGTGCAGAAATCTCTATTTCATCCCGAAGGGTGCCTTAGGACCACTGTGCACCTCAGTTGACCAGATGGTCACTCTTGACCTTGACAGCCCATTCTAATCTAGGCAGCCCTGCCCTGCACCTCCCTGGCAGACATCATCATCAGAAACGCAGAGTTCAACGCAGAGGGGTTGGAACCCGTGCTGCTACTTTTTTTTTTTTTTAATTTGGAAAAGTCTTTAATTGGAAAGGCAGCGAAACAATGGGGCAATCAACACAAGGGTTCTTGAGACTTTAGAACTATGAAAGCAGAAAAGAAAAAAGGTATTTGAAAATATGGTTGAAATTAAGATGGCCATTTCTGGGTGCTTTCTTATATGTAGGGGGAATACATTTCTGATGCTTTTCTATACCATACCCAGTGCATAGCTGGGAATAGCAATCCAGACTGGCACTATTTACATTATAAAGGCTCTGGCCCATTTTCCTAATGTTGAGAAATGGCAGTTATTTTGATGAGTATTTGTCTATTCTTTGCCCTAGATCTTTTTGTTGCATCTTTATTGTGGGTGTTCACTGCGCTGGGCACTCTGAATTTTCATGTGTGCATAGTCAAATTTTTCTGTTTTGTTAAAAAAAAAAAGAAAAGAAAAGAGTTATATGTAGATTCTACCACGCTGCTACTTGAAGTCTTAAAAAAAAATCTAACTATTACCAGACTCTATTTCCTCGTCATTTTAGAAGTCATTTTAGAGATTGTGTCTCTAGCTTTATCACCTGACCCTGGGACGGGAGTCAGTGAGAATGTGAGGGTACAGCATGACTGTGTTCAGAAAACACTGAGAGCTCGTGGACCGAGTTACGGGGTCATGGAAGAAAGCTTAAAATGCCACAGGACTACGGTTAGTCAAGGCCATGTCGCCAAACTCAAAATCGTCAAGAGTCAGACCGGTGACCATCAACGGCTGATGAATAGACGAAGGAATATGGTATATATCCACAATGAAATTGTATTCAACTATAAAGAATAAAATGATGTCCTTTGAAGCTAAACGGGTGGAACTTGACGTCATCTTCTCAAGAATAATAAGCCTGTTTCATAAAGACAAACATGGTGTTTTCTCCCATGTGTGAGATTTAGGCGAGGAGCAGGCCTTGGAAGCAGGAGAAAAGAACATTTGGGATGTGAAAGCGAAAAGGACGAGGAATCCAGAGGATGAGAAAGACCAAAGAGGGGTGATTGTGATCAAAGTACAGCAGGACACTGTTTGCACATGTAGAAATGTCAGTGTGAAATCCCTTACTTATACTTTATAATGCTTTATAATCAATATATATCCTAATGAATATGAGTATGAAGTTAGATAAGGCCAAAAAGTTGGTCCTCTCGCCCCAAATAAGATGCAGCTTGTCCCTGCCCTGTTGCCCTCGCTGCACAGAGAAATGAGTGTGCAAATGTGGCCTGGCAAACAGCGTGAGTTGTGAGAGTAAAATACACGGTAAGTGTCAAGGCCATGCCTCGTCAGAAAGGTTCACGCAGCTTCCTCATAAAAATAATAATAATCTACATAGCCTAGGACAAATAAAACATAAAATAAAGTTTGCTTTTTTTTTCTACTTTCCTCATCGACTGCTTACACATGCAAAGTCAGTTATGTGGCCCGTGTAATATTCCTGTTGGACAAAGCTGAGATAAAGGCTCAGACATCAGCTTCAGTCAATGCTGGTAGCTTAAAATGGGGTGGTGGGGATCATAACAAACAAAGAGGTACAGTTTTCCTGATTTAGGAGAGGATGCAGTTTGGATCTTGGAATCATGGGTAATCTGTCATGAATCAAAAAGAAGTGATTTCTTCCCTCTCTAAGCCAGAGCGCCACTACTGGTGATAGGCAAGCCTTGCATCCTGGCACACTAAGTTTGTTATCAGTCACTTATTTGTTTTATCTAACTTGCTATGTGTTATATGTGAGTGTGTGGGTGCATATATGTGTGCATATATATATGTGTGTGCATGTAGATGCATATGTGGGTTCAAATGCATGTGTGTGCAAATGTACATGAAGGCCAGATGTCGAAGCTTAGGTACTATCCATCTTGCGCATGCCTTTTTTGTAACAGTCTCTGTCGCTAGCCTAGACCTTACTTATTCGGCTAAGCTGGCTAAGGAGCCTCAAAGATCTACCTGTCTCTACCTCCCCAACAGGGGGGCAGCACCATGCCTGGGATACAAACTCAGGTCTTTGCACTTACACAGGGAGTGTGCGTACCAACCAAACTAGCTCCCAGCCAAGTCTATCTTTAAATGCTATAAAGTGAAGCTAGACAGATGAGCTGTTAAGAGCACTGGCTGTTCTTCCAGGGAACTGGGTTCAATTCTCAGCACCCTTCTGGTGGTTCACACATGTCTATAACTCTACTCCCAAGATTCTGACTCCCCAATCTTGCTCACTCCACGCCCATAGTGCACACACATATGTGCAGACAAAACACATACATATGTAAAATACAATAAAAATAAATAATTGTTAAATGCTATAAAGTTACATGTACTTTACAGATTGATAAACTGAGACGCAGAGGGTTATATCACTGGTTCAGGATCATGTGACTTCTGAGTAGTGGAAAGACCTTGACTTCATGGGACTAGAAAGATGGTTCAGTGGCTAAGAGTACTTACTGCTCTTGCAGAGGACATGGGTTCAGGTCCCAGCACCCATGAAGGGTGGCTCACAACATGCTAGAATTCCAGCTCCATGGGAATTTAGCCCCTCCTGCTTCTGTGGGGCCGTCTGTGCTCACATGCACACAGCCACATGCAGACACATAATTTTTACAATAATATTTTTTTAAAGATATAGATCTTGACTTTGACTCCTGCAACCTGAGTGCTATGCTTCCAAGGACGTACTTTTCCACCATGGCACACTGCTTGTGCATCTAGGAGTGGCTATGGCTTTACTGAAGAAGGTCTGCAAAGAAGTCTTAGAGACAGACGGGGTCTGCTTTCTTCTCCACCCATTGGTGTGAAAGATAAAAAGATTGACTGAAAACAAACTCCCCAGAACTCACAGAAAAATTGTAAAAGGATATCTGGGCTGAAGAGAGGGCTCAGTGGTGGAAAACACTCGCTGTTCTTGCAAAGGATCCAGTATGGGTCCCCAGTGCCTACATGGTGGTACATGCAGCTGTGATTTCAACTCCTGGGATCCTAATACCTCTTCTGGCCTCCACAGTCACCTACATGCATGTGCTGCATGTCATATATTCAGGCACACATACATATACATAAAATGCAAATTTAAACATTGCAAGACCAACATAGTTGTGACTACGTAATAGAAACATAAAGATCAGGCCACGGATCACCCCATTACAATTATAGTTAATAATTGTAGAAACAATTACAAGTGTGTGGGTGTATCTATGTACTCACCCGTGCAGGGCATGTGGAGGCTAGAAGATGGTGTCCCAACATCTTCCTTGGCTGCTTCTCCAACTTACTCTTTTTTTATTTTGTTATTTTATTTTTAATTAGCATAAGAGATGTGATGGTTTGTATATGCTTGGTCCAAGGAGTGGCACTATTAGAAGGTGTGGCTCTGTTGGAGTAGGTGTGTCACTGTGGGTGTAGGCTTTAAGACCTGCATCCTATCTGCCCAGAAGTCAGTACTCTGCTATCAGCCTTCAGATGAAGATGCAGAACTCTCAGCTCCTCCTACACCATACCTGACTGGAAGCTACCATGTTCCCACCTTCATGATAATGGACTGAAGCTCTTAACCTGTAAGCCAGCCCCAATTACATGCTGTCCCTTATAAGAGTTGCTTTGGTCATGATGTCTGTTCACAGCAGTAAAACCTTACGACAAATACTAAACACCATCTTTCATTTTTAAGACAGCCTACAGAATGGGAGAGATATTTGTCAACTCTACTTCAGACGGGGGCTTAATATCTAGAATTTACAAAGAAGTACAAAAATTAAGTACCAAAAAGTCAAAACTGCCAAGCACAAAGTTCTACCAAACCGAACAGGCAGGTCTCAAAAAAAGAAGCACAGCCAATAAGTTATGTGTAAAAATGTTAAACACACGGCTGGAGAGATGGCTCAGGAGGTCCTGAATTCAATTCCCACCACATGGTGGCTCACAGCCATCTGTGATGGGATCTCTCCCTCTTCTGGTGTGTCTGAAGAGAGTGACAGTGTACTCATATACATAAATAAATTACTTTTTCCCCCTAGTAGACAGGGAAATGCAAATTAAGCCTACTTTAAGATGCCACCTCACCCCAGGCATTAACAAGAAAGCTGACAGTAAGGGTTGAAGAGGCTGTGGAGGAAGAACTCTGATTCACTGCTGGCAGGAATGTAACTGGGGTAGCCATTGTGGGTACTAGTATGGAAAGGTTCCTCAAAATGATAGAGTTAGAATGACTACATGACCCAAATATTCCATTCCTGGGCATATCCCGCACAGAGACTCTTATTTGTAAGTGCCTCTTTTCTATAGCTAGAAAATGGAATCAGCCTAGGTTCCAGCCACAAATTATAGAACAATGAAAATATGGTACAGATACACGACAGAATCGTATTCAGCTGTGAAGAAAATGGAACTTGTGGGAAAATCACTGGAGAGCATGCTGGAAAATATAATATTAAGTAAGATTATTCATATTATGTTTTTAGACAGAATCTCCCACTGGACCGGCACTTGCCATTTTGACTAAGCTGTCTGGCTTGAGAGCCCCTGGACCCACATGTCTCTGCCCCCCATCAGCACTCGAATGCCAGGCATGCACCCGCAAACCTGGTTTTCACATGGGTGCCCGGGGGTTGGAACTCAAGTCATTAGGCTGGTACAGTAAGCATATTACCTACTGGGCCATCTCCCCAGCCTACTGTTGGATGTTTGTTCAATGAATACAGGATAATAATTAAAGTAACTAAGCAGCAGACTCTGGCAAGGAAATCGACTAGTTCACATTCAGGGGTGTTCCTGTAGCCTCACCTCAGTTTAAGCAGCTGCAAAGTGGAACACACTGGTTGTCAGAATTATGAAATGCTAAAATTGAGGGCTTTAAGTCTGCCGCCTGCATGGAGTGAGCACACAGTAAACACTTCCTGCTACAGCGATTTCACTTAATCCTCGCAGCAACCGGAGGGGAGAGCCAGTAATGATGATCTTCCCAAGCTATAGCTTCACAAACTGGGGAACAGAGAGTAAGAAGCATGCCTAACAAATGGATGGAACTGGGAAATATCATCCTAAGTGAGGCAACGCAATCACAAAAGAATACACATGGAATGCAATCACTGATAGATAGATATTAATTAGCCCTGAAGCTCTGAATACTGAAGATACAATTAACATATCAAATGATTCCCATGAAGAAGGAAGAAGAGGGCCCTAATCCTGGAAAGGCTTGATCCAGCATTGTAGGGGAATACCAGGACAGAGAAAAGGGAGGGGGAAAGACAGGAGAATGGATGGAGAGAAGAGGACTTATGGGACATATGGGGGGGTGGGGGACTGGGAAAGGGGAAAGCTTTTAGAATGTAAACAAAGAATATAGAAAATAAATTAAAAAAAGAAAAAAAAGAATTTGTTGAACTAAAGAAGAAGAAGAAGAAGAAGAAGAAGAAGAAGAAGAAGAAGAAGAAGAAGAAGAAGAAGAAGAAGAAGAAGAAGAAGAAGCGTACCTAAGTTCCTCCACTTCCAAGCACTAGAATGGGATCCATATTGGAGACTGTTGGTCCCAAGGTCTGCAGTCATAACTGTCAGGCTACACAGTTCATGGTCTTAAGCAACTCACAAGGCCACAATATTTTTTAAATCCTACTTTTCTTCCTTTTAATGATACTTTCCATCCTGATTTCCTTCTGTAAAAAATATTTCACCCTTGGCCAGGCATGGTGGCACATGCCTACAATCCCAGCACTTGGGAAATAGAGGCAGTAAGACCAAGAATTCAAGTCCAGCCTGGGCTACATGAGAGCCTGTCTAAAAAATAAAATAAAAACAAAGAGGTTTCATCTGTCTGTCCATGGCTGTTCTGATGTTGCTTCTTTGCTTGCTTGTTGTTTACTTATTTGTTTGTGACAAGCTCATTACATAACCGAGGCTAGCCTTGGATCTGTAGTGATCCTTTTGCCTCAACCTCCAGAGTCCTAGGATTGCAGGTATGCAATACTATACCCAGCTCTGTCCAGTAGGATGACCCATCACTCTGTGTCAACTGCCCCTGCATATCTGAAGGTTCTGCTTGTGAGTTGCCCATCATCAGTTCCCAGGCACTTCCAAGATCACAGGTGCCCAATTACAATGAATCTTGCCAAAAAGACAGGATACTAGTGCTACATTATGTCCATACTCGCAACTCCTCAGGGCTGCTGTGGTTGGTCAGATAGAATAAGGCGCTGGACCTGGATGGGCTCTCCTAGAACAAACATCCTACAGAACCTGGGGAGCATCTTCAGTGCCTCTGACTGCTTGGTGATGCTGACCTCTAGTGGCCATGTCCTGGTACTCCGCCTCATCCTTTCTCCAGCGCAAGTTTGCAGCACTGCCTTGTATACCTGACTCAGGGATCTAGACCTGTCAGGATAAGGCCCAAAAGACCCCGCTATGGCTGACATCTTCTCTTCCTGAAGGACCTCAGGTCTCTGCAACTGCTAGCCCCAGTATCTTGTAGCTTTTGACCTGGGTGAGCCCTTTAAAAAGGAGATTTGCCTACAAGCAAATTAGCTGATGGTTTTGAGGGTAAACAGGCCCCAGATCCCAGCATAGAACCTTAGTGACCCCAAAAAACAATCTCACACCTCTCTACCCCATTGAAGATTTTGACGTACTTTTACTTTCTTGAAATGTAGTTACAGCACACTGTCATGACACAGTATTATGTTTTGACTTTGACAGAGAAAAAGAATAATCTTGTCATACTATTTTCTCTTTGGGTAGTACAGGCATAAAACCGGGAGGCGTTGAATTAACCTCAGCCTTATGCATGACTCGTCCTTAAGCGTGTCACTATGCAAAGATGACACAAGAAAGGAACACTGAAACTGTTTGACTAAGGAAAATTATGGGCTAGAAAGAGACTGAGAAATTGCTTTACTAAACTGATAATTGGTGAGAAAAAGTCACTAAAGGTGAGAATCTCATAGCTGGGTGCACAGCACCACCTTGTGGTTGCTTCTAAGACTAGCAGCCTGCCGCCACTCTTCTGCAAAGCCTGACCAGTATACAATATGCACATGCATGAAAACTTTTCAAAATTAAATCATTTTTAAATGCACTTTTTACAGAACTTTTCTTAGACACTTTGCCTATGTTTCTAGGCCCTTTATATGTACTTTTTTATATCCATGGACTTTGACTGGAGTCTTTTGTGCTGTACCTACTAATTTTAGCATTTTTAAAGGTGTGTGCATGTTGAGTGGGTCAAAGTAATACACACAGGGAGACAGTGTTTATTCAAAGATATCCCAGTCTTTCTCTTGAAAAAATTAACACTATATAAGAATTTGATGAGGACAAGTAGGAGACAGAGGAGAGACTAAGATTGTAGTATCCTATTTCGTTGACTGTGGCCACTCTGATAAGACATACGAACCTCCGCACACTCTGTGCTGACAGATAATCAGAGGCACACAGAGATAATCAGCAATCGAAGAGAGCTAGAGTTCCAGGCACCTGCCATTCACTGAGCAGTGTTGCCTGTTTCTCCTCTTTAGAGGACCCCAGTTTAAGCCCAGTGGTGTCAAAACACTACCAAGGCCTCTGCCTTCATGGGACTTAGAGCCTTGTGGAAGATTTATTCACTTATTCACTTTCTATCCCAATATCTTGCCCCTCTTCCCAGTCCTCCCCCACAACTCCATCCCCCTCTCCTCTGGGAAGGGGAAGACTCCCCCAACCCCAGTATCATCCCACCCTGGCACATCAAGTTTCTGCAGGACTACACACATCTTCTCCCACTGAAGCCAGACAAGGTAGACCAATTAGGGTAACAAAATCCACAGAGAGAAAGCAGATTCAGGGACAGCCCCACTCCAGTTGTTGGGGGCGCACATAAAGACCAAGCCGCACATTCTGCTACATATGCGTGGAGGGCCTATGTCTAGCCCAAGCTGCTATGCAAAAGCCCATGCAAAGCCCATGCTTTGGTTGGTGGTTCAGTCTCTGAGAGTCCTGGTTAGTTGACTCTGTCGAGTTCCTTTCCCATTAGGGACCCTCAATCCTTCCCCCAACTCTTCCATAAGAGCACTCCAGCAGTGAGTCTCCACATCTGTTTCCATCAGCTGCTGGGTGGAGCCTCTCAGAGGACAGTTACGCTAAGATACTGTCTGCGAGCACAGCAAAGTATTGTTAATAGTGTCAGGGATTGGTTCTTGCCCATGGGATGGGTCTCAATTTGGAACCATCACTGTTTGGCCATTTCCTCAGTCTCTGATCCATCTTTGTCCCTACATATCTTGTAGGCAGGACACCTTTTAGGTCAAAGTCAGCCTTATTCTCAATTTGTATCTAATCAGACTGCAAAGCAACCGATATCCCAGGATATCAGCAGCAACCAGGAAAGTTAGTAAAGACTGAAATCTAATTTTGTTTTGTTTTGTTTTGTTTTTTTCAATACAGGGTTTCTCTGTTTTGCCCTTGTTGTTCTAGAACTCTCTCTGTAGAACAGGCTGGTCTTGAGCTCACAGAGATTCTCCTGCCTCTGCCTCCAAAGTGCTGGGATTAAAGGTGTGTGCTACCGAGGTTCAGTTCACAGTGCCTACCTCCGGTGGCTTATAACTGCCAGTGTAATTCCAGTTGCAGGTCATCTGGTGCCTTCAGGCCTCTGGAGCATCTGCATGCATGCGGTGCATTAAAAACTCATGCATGCACAGGTGCATACAATAAATAAAGCCAATAGATCTTATTTTTTAAAAAAAACATACATGGTACCACCCATTCACAGGATAACCAGGAATCATTCCTTCTAAAATAAGATGAAATCATCTCATCAAAATAAGAGTGCCAAGGGGCAAAGAGATTGCTTAGTAAAATACTGATCACACAAACATGATGACCTGAGTTCAGTTCCCCAACATCCACATAAAAATCTAGACATAGGTCTACTGGTTGCTCTCTACAAACTGGCAAGGTCTTATTGCTGAGGCCTCATTTCATATATCTCACTTGAACACAGAGAAACCAAGCTGATTCCCAACCAGAGCCTTCCCCTCTACTGACTAGCGTTCATGGTACCGGAAGATGCTCTGCACACTACCAGAGGAGAAAGTCACTACATCCCAGCTACAGCCCTTCAGTCTACAACGGCAACCTGCCTGTATAATATACCAGTGCCACAAACGTTGTGGGAGGAACCACACACTCTCTGATTAGATTTAAGGTCCATTCTGATATAGAACACACACCTGACACTACTTAGGTGGCCAAGAACCTGAGATTAGATAGGCCATGGATCTAGGGTAAAACCGAATACCTCTGCTCTGGTAAAAGAACATAGCAAGAAAATGACTCCTAATGACATTCTGTTCCACCCATAGATCTGTCTCAGATCATAGATCTTAGCCTATAGATCTGCAGAGAAGCTTCTTTCTGCAATAGATGGGAACTTACCCAAAGACCCACCACTGGACAATGTTCAGAGAACAATAAACCTTCGATCGTTCAATCATAAATGGAATGTCTTCTGCAAACCCTCAAAACTCAACTCTGTAAAAAAAAAAAAAAAAAAAAAAAAAAAAAGGGAGGTGGGAAAACTTCAAGAACCAGGGGGAATAGATAACACCAAGACAAGAAGTATCTTCCAGACACTCCTGAACTGACACACATGTGAACTCACAGCGACTGTAACAACTTGGCTAGGGCCTGCGCAGACCCAAACCGTATGGGGTCCCAGCACTTAGAGGGGAAGTGGGCACAGTGTTTCATCCCCAACTAAGAAACTATCTTCAATTAGTCACTGCTGCCAAAGGAAAACTTATCTTTCCCCCGTAGAATCTCACTGGATAAATAAGTCACAGTTAAGGACAGGCCGCACGCCCAGCCATAGATGCTCAACACAAAAATAACTCAATTGCTTTGGCAGGGTTTTTTTGTTTGTTTTGGTTTGTTCTGTTCTGTTCTTTTTTTTTTAACATTACTGGGTTTTTGCTTGTATATTATGGTTCCCCACTTTTTCATTGGTTGTGTATACACATGCACACACACACACACACACACACACACACAAGCACATCTTTTTGTCTGTCCACATATGTATGTTTCTCATGCTCACTCTTTGTTTAATTTTTTCCCTTTTTCTTTTTTTCTTTCTCTGTGTTAGTCTGTTGTTTGTCTTTTCTATGTGACAGCTTCTCAAGAGAATGAGAAAGAGGAAGAGAACAAGGAAGAGAAAGAAGGTATAAAATTGAAAGAGGGGGTGTCAAGGATCTAGGAAGAGATGATATAAAATATAAGATTATATTTTATATCATATATTGTATGAAAATACCTTTATTTTCAATATTAAAAAATTAAATTTAAAAAAGATTCAGTGGCTTGGGTTAGTGGCATACACCAATACTCCAGAAGCAGAGGCAAGCAGATCTTCCTGAGGACAGTCTTGGCTACGCAATGAATTTCATGTCAGCCAAGGCTACATACGAAGACCTTATCACTCACAAACACACACACACACACACAGAGAGAGAGAGAGAGAGAGAGAGAGAGAGAGAGAGAGTTTAGTGGCTTTTGGAAAGTGACTGAAGTCCTGAAGCCCCTGTAGCCAGGTGTGGGGTAATGCCTTTAATCCAGAACTCAGGAGGCAGGAGCAGGCAGATGTCAGGTGCTCTTGCATTCCCACCTCTGAACAACTGAGCCATGGTGCCTGCCCTGACTCATTCATTATTTCATCCGGTAGATGCTGATGTCTGCTGTCACAGAGACCGCATTGAGTAGACAGAGACTTGATCTCCCAACCTGTTGTTTCAGTCCTCCCGCACCTAGGTGGCGCTGTTTCTCTCTGCAGTGTTCTGCACTCTGCCTATTCCAGCTGCTTTGGCCTTCTAGACAGATGTGAAAACCACACACCTCCCCTAGTTCGCCCCTTGCTCCATTTACTGTTGGCGGAGCACTCTCGCCCTCCTTCCTACAATCATTTTCCTTTTGTCTTTTTTTTTTTCCTATGAAAGACTAGATGCTGCAAAAGCCTGATGGCAAGTGGGGTATAGGTGAAAATGTAAAATAAATTCTTCAGTTTGAGCACTTAAGTATTCCTAAACATTTTATAGCTTCTTAAAGGTTCCCAAATGTGTGTGTGTTCATGTGTGTATGCATCTGTGTGTATATCTACATATATATGTATACATGTGTACATATGCCTTTACATATGTGTTTATACATATACATATGTGTAAATGTGTGTGTGTGTGTGTGTGTGTGTGTGTGTGTGGTCTTTTTTCTATAAATCACTTGTCAATGAGTGACATCCCACTTGGTAGCCTCTCTCCTGTATTAAAATATTTTTTGTCATTGAATGAGTCCTTAGGAGCAGCATATCAGTTAATACAGATAAATTATTTAATAAAGTGAAATATTTGGCTGTATTTATAATTATTATATTATATATGTAATATAATAAATATTATAAGTCTTGCTTGCACTCCTCCAGCTTTGATGCGGGGAAATAGCAGTCTCTGGCCATGCACGTCGCACCGTTTCACTGTCCTGCGCAAACCAGTCAGTAGCTTTGGAGCAGTCGCCCTTGCTTGGGCTTCTCGGGGAGAAAACACACGGTCTGTCCTTGAGGGACACCCGATCCCTGCCTCTTCTCTCACTCTCCAGGCATCCTCTAAACGCCGCATCTCTCAGAGGAAGTCTCAATGACCCTGGGGGACATAGCTATTTCTGGGTCATCAGATCCTTTGAACCTCCTGACTGCGTTCTTCTCTCACATTCTGCACTGTCAAGGTTTCCAAAGACCTGGCAAAGGAGAAAAGGGAGGACAAGGAGGAGGAAGAGAACTGGCCCTGTTCCAGGCCCATGGCCCAAGTGTCACTTATACAGGGACAAAGGGTAGAACTCAGGCTCTTCGCCTAATATGACCAAACTCTAGACTCAGTCCCCAGCACCGTGATTAATTAATTGATAAATTAATATTTGAATGCCACATCAACCGTAGCTGCTTTCTCTGCACCTGAAGAAGATGATCCCTATGAAGCATCAGTCAAGGAAGGAGGAGGGAACTATGGGGCACCGCTCTTTAATTCTGACTATTGGCTATCAACAGATTCTGGGAGAAGCAGGGTCACTTTGGTTAGTTGTGTACCTTCTGTGAGAACAACAAGATGCAATGCATAGCTCCAAACCTACAGTCATACAGACGGCCCTGGTTAATCTTGCTGAGACACAGAACAAAATAAACAGATATGAATGTATGAGAGATTTGTGGGGAGCCTGGATTGGGGTGGCAGGGAAGTGAGTGTGAGAATTGCCAGTAAAATTGTAGATGATGATGATGATGATTTGTTATATTAATAAAATACTCTCCAGGACACCTTTAAAAGTGAGAACACTCCATTTTCCACGAAGGGATAGCTGAGCAGCTATGAGCACTAGCTGCTCTTGCAGAGACCTGATTAAGTTCCCCAGACCTATGTGACGGCTAACAACTGTCTGTAACCCTAATTCTAGGGTCTTCGATGCCCTCTTCGGGCCTCCTCAGGCACCAGGCATGATGCACAAACATGCATTACATGTTGCATACAAAACACTGAGACACATAAAATAGATTTTTTTAAATTAAAGTGAGCGCCCTCCATTTTCCAAAGAAGGAAACAGACCTGCAGATTTAAAGGGCTGGGCCATAGTCATTCATCAGCTTGGGCCAGTGTCTCCTTGTCTGGAATCTCCATGGGGACTCTCTGATTGCTACTCCCTGGGAATATTTGATAGTATGGCAGTACCTCTGACAGACCCCACCCCCACCCCCAAACACTCTCCTTTTGAGAGGCCTGAGCTCTGTCCTTGAAGACATGCAGAGCTGAGCCCCAAACCCTCCTTGCCTCCTCCATCACAGGGAGCAAGAACGGCAGGAGGGGTGCTTCGGCAGGGCACACTGGAGCCATGCACACAGGCTGCAGCCTCGTTGGCACGGCTGAGCTGGCAAAGGGATGCTCATGCAGGGTGATTGAATAATCATCCACGCTGAGGCCTGGGCTTTAACCACTATCATTTTAAAGATGATTATGTGCAGTTATTTCAGCTAATTAAACCTTGAGCACCAGCCAGCCTGGCTTCCGGCTCAGAGACGGTGCAGGCTGTTGGTACAGCTCCTGCCTCAGCTTCTCTCTGCCTATCTGGGAAAGGAGAACTGGGAGCTAAATAGGGTGCTTTTCAGGTCAAGAGGATGGAGAGGGGAGACTAGGAGGAGGATGCTTGACCTCCCATCAGGAAAAACAAGAGGTCCACCTCCTGCCACAGGAAAACCCGCTCTTTGTCACATCTTAGGAAAATGCAGCTCTGACCTAATCTTTGTCAGCTCATTGGGGAAGAGACAAGACCGTGAAACATGGGGCTAACTTACCCCCAAGCATTGAGTCAGGGCACCAGCTTTGTTCTGAATCTCTGACGATTTGAAGATTGCCTTGTTTCCTCATCTTTGATGTTGTCCATAACTCAACTTTAATGAGGCAGCAATAAAACTCGGCACTATTTCCATCCAACATGGTAGACACAGACACATAGAGACATTTTCATGGTTGTTTCCATCCAACATGGTAGCCACAGACACATAGAGACATTTTCATTTTAATTAATCCAACGTTGAGAACGTTTGCTTCATGATACCTCATAGGCTTTCAGCATGCCCCGGGCCCTGGGATAAACTCCCCCCACCAAAACAAAAGCTAAAATTCTGCTCAATTAATGTTAAACCAGAGTTGCTGGGAAGAAGTTTCTGTTAGCAAATGCCTTGCCACACAGGCATGAGGACGTGAGTTTGGGACACCAACACTCATGAAAACCCAGGTATGGTGCTGTGTACCTGGAATCTCGATGCTGGCGAGATGGAGAGTGAGGGCTCTAACCACCTGGTGAGCTCCAGTTTATGCCTCAAAAGATAAGGTGGAGGCATGAAGAGAGATACTTCCTAACATAAACCTCTGGCTTCTACTTGCATGTACATACACATAGGAATCCTACACACACACACACACACACACACACACACAACTAAAACTGTGTTCAATTCCCATCGCCCACATGGCAGCTAACAACCATCTGTAACTCCTTCAGCAAGATGAGTGGCAGAGATCTATAGAGGTTCCTGGACCAATTAGTGTGCCATATGCAGCAGCCAACAGCAAAGAGAGCCTGCCTCAAACAAGGTGAAGGGTGTGAACTGACACCCAAGGTTGTTCTCTGATCTCCACACATTGTGGCAGGCATGTGCGCACATGCTCACACACACATACACAGAGACAGGGATAAACAGACAGACAGACACACACAGAGAGAGACAGAGACAGAAAGAAACAGACAGACAGACATAAACACACACATACATACATACATACATACATACATACATACATACATACATAGAATGAGTGATGCTCCTCCAAAAGGGAATCAATCCCAGTCCTGCAAAATTTGCTCCACAAAATGCATTTTTCATCTCAAGACAACCCAGTGAGACAAGCGTACTCACCAGGTCCACTTTGGTTTCTCATTTCTTTGTTTCAATGTCTATGAGTGTTTTGCCAGCCCATGAGTGGGTGGTAGCTGTAGTAGCAATGGGAGCCATGGTTTGACTAGAAATGGCCCCCATAGACTCGTGTGTTTGAATGCTTGCCCCATAGGGAGTGACACTATTATGAGGTGTGGCCTTGTGGAAGGAAGTGTGTCACTGTACTTACAGGAAGGCTTTCAAGCCTCAAATGTCCAAGCTAGGCCTAGGGTGGCAGTCGCTTCTGCTGCTTGTGGATCAAGATGTAGAATTCTCAGCTCCTTCTTCAGTACTAGGTCTGCCAACATACCACAATGACGATAATGGACTAAACCTCTGAAACTGTAGGCCAAGCCCAGTTAAATGTTTTTCTTTATAAAAGGTGCCATGGTCATGGTGTCTCTTCACAGCAATAGAACACCAACTAAGTGCGTGCATGTGTGTGTGTGCGTGTGCGTGTGCGTGTGCGTGTGTGTGTGTGTGTGTACACCATATGTGTGTCTTGGCAGTCAGAAGAGGGCATCAGATGCATTGGAACTAGAGTTGCAGGTGGTTGTAAGGCTCCACATCTGGGCTAGGAACCAAGCCCAGATCCTTTCCTAGAGATGTTCTGGCCATCGAGCCTCACCACTCCCATTTTGGAGATGATGAAGGTGGAGCACCCTCATCACTCACCTGCACACCAGTATATGTGAAGAAACCGGGAGGACCAGAGTCCCTGTGTTCCCAGGCCCCGCCCTTTCTCTCTCCCTCCATCCCTCCATTACCTGTGATCCCAGGACCTCTTTCTACCTCCATCATCTGTGACCAAGGAGAGATGGAGGTTATTAATAATAGTTTATAGTTTACTGACTGTACTGTCCCCATAAGCCTGAGAGAGAGAGTCATAATCCTGTTTTATGGATGAGGAAAATGACACTTGGAGTGATTTTAAAAGCATCTGGAGTGAATTGAGTGAACTATGATATTAAGGACCGTGAGTGCTGCTCAGTTACAGGGTAACTCCTTCTATGAGTTTGATGGTGATATAAAATTAGTAACACCTTTTTCCACATAGAAAAAATTCTCTCTCTCTCTCTCTCTCTCTCACACACACACACACACACACACACCTCATTCCCACTGAACCTATGAAACCTGATGTGAAGCCATTCATCAAATGTCACAGTGCAGCATAAATCTTGGTCTTGGGCCCACCCTCTCTGAGAAAGCCTATGCAGTTGAGGGAATGGGGTAGATGGAGGAGAATCAAGGTGCCAAACACATCACTCAAGCTTTCTTGGGCCTTCCACTACATGTCCACAGAATTTTGAAGAATTACTAACAAACCATTATGGCTTTAAGGTACTCAGTTTGAAACTAACTAGTTTTTCTTCAATAGCAGAAATATTAAATATTGCTCAGAGGAAGAGGAGCAATAGTGGTTTAAGATGAGAGAGTGGTGGTGTGTGAGAGTATTAGTGTAAGTGTGAGCATATGTAATATATGTATGTATATGTGTGTATGGTGTGTGTGTATGGAGTGTGTGTGTATGTGATGTATGTGTATGTCTGTGCTACGTGTATGTGGGTGTGTACATATGTGTGATATGTGTGTATGTGTGTGTGTGTGTGTTACTTGTTCATGTCTGTGTGTGTGGTACCCACAGAGGCCAGAAGAAAGTGTTGGCACTCTTAGAGCTGGACTCAGGCCACAATAGTTGTGCCTTTGAGTTGGCATTTGGAAGGAAGCAGCATGTGTAAAGAGGGGAGCCTCTTTTTGTGAGCCTCCCAATGTGGGTCCTTGCATCTGAATTCTGTTCCTATGATGGAGCAGTAAGCATTCTTAACCATTGAGCCATCCATCTCTCCAAACACAGGTTTTAAGAACACAAATTACCAATTCTTCATAGATCTAGAAAAAGCAATTCTCAAATTCATCTGGAATAACAAAAAACTCAGGATAGCAAAAACTATTCTCCACAACAAAAGATCTTCTAGGGGAATCACCATCCCTGACCTCAAGCTCTACTACAGAGCAATAATGATAAAAACTGTTTGGTATTGGTATGCAGACAGGCAGGAAGGTCAATTGAATAGAATTGAAGACCCAGAAAAGAACCCACACATGTACGGTCACTTGATATTTGACAAAGGAGCTAAAAAAAAACATCCAGTGGAAAAAAGACAGCATTTTTAGCAAATGGTGCTGGATCAACTGGAGGTCTGCATGCAGAAAAATGCAAATCGGCCCATTCTTATCTCCTTGTACAACGTTCAAGTCCAAGTGGATCAAGGATCTACACATAAATAGAGGAGAAAGATGAATCTTGAACACATGGGCACAGGGGGAAAGTTCCTAAACAGAACACCAATGGTTTATGCTCTAAGAACAAGAATCAACAAATGGGACCTCATAAAACTGCAAAGATTCTGTAAGACAAAGGACACGGTCACTAGGACAAAACAGCAACCAACAGATTGGGAAAAGATCTTCACTAACTAATTCGATAGAGGGCTAGCTCTATCGAATGTATACAAAGAACTCAAGAAGTTAGTCTCCAGAGAATCAAATAACCCTATTAAAAATGGGGTACAGAGGTAAATAGGGAATTCTCAACTGAGGAAACTCAAATGGCTCTAAAGCACCTAAAGAAATGTTCAGCATCCTTAGTTATCAGGGAAATGCAAATCAAAACAACACTGAGATTCCACCTTACACCAGTCAGAATGACTAAGATGAAAAACTCAGGGGACAGCAGATGATGGAGAAGATGCGGAGGAAAAGGAACACTTCTCCATTGTTGGTGGGATTGCAAGCTGGTGAAACCACTCTGGAAATCAGTTTGGCGATTCCTCATAAAATTAGACACAGTGCTACCTGAGAACCCAGCTATACCACTCCTGTGCATATACCCAGAAAATGCTCCTACATGTACTAAGGACACATGCTCCACTATGTTCATAGCTGCCTTATTTATAATAGCCAGAAACTGGAAAGAACCCAGATGTCTCTCAACAGAGGAATGGATACAGAAACTGTGGTATATATACACAATGGAGTACTATTCAGCTATCAAAACCAATGAATTCACAAAATTCTTAGGCAAATGGATGGAACTAGAAAGTGTCATCCTGAACGAGGTAACCCAGTCACAAATGAATGCACATGGTATCCACTCACTAATAAGCAGATGTTAGCCCAAAAGCTCAAAATAAACAAGTTACAATTCACCCAGCACAGGAAGCCCAAGAAGAAGGAGGACTTAAGTGAGGGTGCTTTGGTTCCTCTGCAAAAGGAAACATAATACTCACAGGAGCAATAAGGAAGACAAAGTGCGGAGCAGAGACTGAGGTAAAGGCCACACAGAGACTGCCCTACCTGGAGATTCATCCTATAAACAGTCACCAAACCCTGACACTACTATGGACGACAAGAAGTGTATACCAAAAGGAGCATGCCATTGTTGTCTCCAGAGGGGCCCTGCCAGAGCCTTACACATACCAAGGCAGATGCTAGCAGCCAACCATTGGACTGGGCATGGGGTCCCCAATGGAGGATCTGGAAGGTGGTCTGGAGGAGCTGAAGGGGTTTACAGCCCCTTGGGAAGAACAATGATTTCACTCAGACACCCCAGGACTCCCAGGGACTAAACCATCAACCAAAGGGTACACACGCTTCCAGCCAAAAATGTGGCAGGGGAATGCCTTGTTGGGCATCAGTGGGAGAAGTGGTCCTTGGTCAGGTGAAGGCTCAATAGATGCCCCAACAAAGGGAAATCAAGGGGGCGAAGGTGGGAGTGGGTCGGATGGAGAGGCATATACGTGGAGGCAGGGGATGGGAGGAAGGGTTGGGGGATCTTTGTCGAGGGGGGAAATTGGGAAAGGTTTTACCATTGGCAATGTAAATGAAGATGATATTCAATAATAATAATAATAATAATAATAATAATAATAAAGAACACAGATTCATTAGGCTAAGGATGGGATAAGAACCAGAAAGAGAATGTCTCCATTCTTGGCTGGGGACAACCAGAACTATGAGCTGGCTATGGCTGGCCTCTCCAGTCAAACCCCATCCCAGCGCACATGTTCTTTCTTAATTACCCTCTTTACATACACTGCTTCTTGTTTCTAACCTATTGTTCATTCACAAATCCTTTCACACACCAACTCAAAGACACAACTATTGTGGTTTGAGTATGAAATGTGGCCCGCAGGCTAATGGGTTATTTTTTTTTGGTCTTCAGCTGATAACACTATTTTTGAGAAGTTGTGGACTCTTTAGGAAACAGAGTCAACTACCAGAAGTAAATTACGAGCGGTGAGCCTCAGTGAGTTTACCCCAGCCCCAGATCTCTCTCTTCCCCCTCCCCCTCTCTCTCCTATCTCCCAAGATTTGAACACACGCTCAGACTCCCATCCATGACATTCTACATTCTATCAATGATACCAAGTGACCATGAACAGTACCCTCAGAAAAAAACTTCCTCCATTAAATCATTTATGTTAGGTATTTTGGTCACAACAGCACAAAAGTAATCAGTACAAAAAATATGTAAGAAGGCTGAGGCCTTCAAGGCCCACAGGGTGTTGCTCCTTCCTGCCTCAGCTTGCTGCCTGCTCCTTCCTCTGTGCTTTAGACACATGGAACTCCTCTGCCCCTCTCACACCGTGTCCCTCACCACAGAACTGTGGCAGCTGAAGACCCCCTCAACCACAGAGGATTCCCATCATCACATTATACCACCTGTCCCACTTTATCCTGTTGTACTTTCAGGATAAAGCACACAGGATGTCCCACATCAGATGAAGCAAGTCTGGTTACGCCATCTTTTGAATGGTCGGGTCATGTGTTTGTTTTGTTTCCCACAGATCATCCTGAGAAGACCAATGCCCCTGGAACCACTAGACTATCAGATCCTGGAGTTCAAGAACCACACTGTTTGTGGTAATCACTACATCCTGAGTGCCTAGTACATTATATGGCATGTGCTAAATGCTCAGGAAGTACCAGTGAATGAATGAATATTACTTCCTCAAAATATCTTTGATTGACAGTTTTTTACCTCTAGTGTTCAGGCTTCCTTCCTGCTTTTCTTCCTTCCTTCCTTCCTTCCTTCCTTCCTTCCTTCCTTCCTTCCTTCCTTCCTTCCTTCCTGCTGCCTGCCTTCCTTCCTTCCTCTCTTTCTTTCTTTCTTTTTTCTTTCTTGGTCAGTTGGTTTGTTTTGGTTTTAGTTTGGTTTGGGTTTTTGTTTTTGTTTGTTTGGGTTTTTGTTGTTTTTTTTTTCCCAGACAAGGTTTTTCTATGTAATCCTGGCTGTTCTAGAACTCACCAGGCTGGTCATAAACTCAAAGATCAGCCTGCCTCTGGGATTAAAAGTGTAAACCATTGATACTGATCAGTGAAGCAGCTGGGACAGGAGTCTTCCAGCGGCCATTTGCACCAGGGAGCAAGGCCCACCAGGAGAGAGTGATCTCCCAGTAGCACTTTCACTTCTGAGTGCAGTGGTGAGATCACCACCTTCTCCTGGAGGGGAACAGCTAGGGGCACACAGGGCATGAGATCAGCGGAGCAGCTGGGACAGCAGTCTTCCAGCCGCCATTTGCACCAGGGAGCCAAGCAGCTCCACAGCTTTCTGTGCACAGACCCTGCCAGAAGAGAGCTGTTCTCCCAGGAGTACTGACACAGGCTTACAGGACCCCACCGGAGGCACAAGCTTCCAGCCAGAGACAGGAAGACTAACTAGCACCAGAGACAACCAGGTGGCAAAAGGAAAGCACAAGAACCCTGCCAACAGAAATCAAGGCTACTTGGCAACATCAGAACACAGTTCTCCCACCACAGCAAGTCCAGGATACCCCAACACACTGGAAAAGCAAGAGTTGGATTTAAAGTCGTATCTCATGATGCTGATAGAGGACTTCAAGAAGGACATAAATAACTCCCTTAAAGAAATACAGGAGAACATGGGTCAACGGGTAAAAGCCCTTAAAGAGGAAACACAAAAATCCCTTAAAGCAATACAGGAGAACATGGGGCAACAGGTAGAAGCCCTTAAAGAGGAAACACAAAAATCCCTTAAAGATTACAGGAAAACACAAACAAAAAAGTGAAGGAACTGAACAAAACCATCCAGGATCTAAAAATGAAAGTAGAAACAATGAAGAAATCACATAGACACGGAGACAACTCTAGAGATAGAAAATCTTGGAAAGAAAACAGGAATCATAGATGCAAGCATCAACAACAGAATACAAGAGATAGAAAAAAGAATCTCAGGTACTGAAGATTCCATAGAAAACATTAACTCAACAGTCAAAGAAAATGCAAAATGCAAAAAGCTCCTAACCCAAAACATCCAGGAAATCTAAGACACAGTGAAGACCAAACTAAGGATTATAGGTATAGAAGAGAGCAAACATTTACAACTTAAAGGGCTAATAAATATCTTTGACAAAATTATAGAAGAAAACCTCCCTAACCTAAAGAAAAAGATTCCCATGAACATACAAGAAGCCTACAGAACTCCAAACAGACTGGACCAGAACAGAAAGTCCTCCAGGCACATAATAATCAAAAAACAAAATACACTTATCAAAAAAAGAACAGTAAAAGCAGTAAGGGGAAAAGGGCAAGAAACTTATAAAGGCAGACCTGTCAGAATTACACCAGACTTCTCACCAGAGATGATAAAAGCTAGAAGATCCTGGGAAGATTTCATACAGATGCTAAGAGAACATAAATGCCAGCCCAGACTACTATACCCAGCAAAACTCTCAATCACCATAGATGGAGAAACCAAGATATTCCATGGTAAAACCAAATTTACACAATATCTTTACACAATATATTATATAATAAATTTACACAATATCCAGCCCTACAAAGGATGATAGATGGAAAATGCCAATACAAGTAGGGAAACTACACCCTAGAAAAAGCAAGAAAGTAATCTTCTTCCAACAAACCCAAAAGAAGGTAACCACACAAACATAAAAATAACATCAAAAATAACAGGAAGCAACAATAACTATTCCTTAATATCTCAACATCAATGGACTCAATTCCCCAATAAAAAGACATAAACAGAAATATTTTTCATGTAAATTTTCTTTATCAGAAAAATGTTTATAGTTCTTCTTTTAATTAATTTAGTAATGTTTTTATGTCTACCATTTTATCTGTATTATTTTCCATGATAATCTTCAATTTTAACAAGTTCTTCTACTTATTTCTTCAATTTTATCAAAAAATATTTTCCCTGTAACTCTTCAATTTTATCAGAAAATGTTTCTTTTTTTTTTAAATTTTATTCGATTATTTTTATTTACATTTCATATGATTTCCCCTTTTCTGGTTCCCCACTCCCCGAAAGTCACATAAGCCCCCTTCCCTCCCTCTGTTCTCCCACCCATCCCTTCCCACTTCCCTGTTCTGGTTTTGTCTTATACTGCTACACTGAGTCTTTCCAGAACTAGGGGCCACTCCTCCGTTCTTCTTGTACCTCATTTGAAGTGTGGATTATGTTTTGCATATTCCAGTTTTCCAAGCTAATATCCACTTATTTATTAGTGAGTGCATACCATGATTGATCTTTTGAGACTGGGTTACCTCACTTAGTATGATGTTCTCCAGCTCCATCCATTTGCCTAAGAATTTCATGAATTCATTGTTTCTAATGGCTGAATAGTATACTCCATTGTGTAGATATACCACATTTTTTGCATCCATTCTTCTGTTGAGGGATACCTGTGTTCTTTACTATTATAAATAGAGCTGCTATGAACATAGTGGAACATATATCCTTATTACATGCTGGGGAATCCTCTGGGTATATGCCCAGAAGTGGTATAGCAGGATCTTTTGGAAGTGACATCCCCAGTTTCAGAAAATATTTCTAATTCCACTTTCAATCAACTTAGAAATAGTTTTATGCCTACTATTTTATCTGTATAATTTTCCATAGTAATCTTCAATTTTAACATGTTATTCTATAGTTTTCTACAATTTTATCAGAAATGTTTTCCACATAAATCTTCAATTCTATCATTAAGGAAAAAAAAGTATAAACCTCTCCTACCACCACCACTACCACACCTGATTTCTATTATTCTTCATGACATTTGGCTTTTATTTTCTCACTGCATGTTTTTAATTTTTTGATTACTTACTTTATGCATATGAATATTTTGCGTGATGCATGTGCATCACATGAGTGCCTGATGCTCTTGGAGGTCAGAAGAGGGTGCCAGATGCCCGGGAAATGAAATTACAAATAGTTGTAACAAACCACGTGTGTTCTGGGCACCAAAAATCTTCTGCAAGAACAGCAAGTGTGTTCAATGGCTGAGCCCCTTCTCCAGCCCCCATCGCTCATTTCCTCTTAGGTGGTTTGCTATTAGTAATGTGTTGTATGAGCACACAATCGTGCACTTGCCAAAGCGTGCATGTGGAGGTCAGAGGCCAGCTCTCCAGAGTCAGTTACCTCTTTCCAGTTTGTGAAAACAGGGTCTACCTCGCTGGTTCTGCTTCTCTGAAGACTCCAGGTTAGCTAGCCAACCTCCAAGCATCCAGGAGATTCTCCTGCCTCCATCACCCATCTCACTACAGGAGTGATGTGAGGAGGGACTGTCCCTCTTCCCTCTCTATAACCTGATAGCAGGAAATAGACACATGGTGGGGTTAATGCTACACTTTGCATAAACCATCCCTCAAGTCTCTGCAACTTCTGATAGCATGGACTGGTGTGAGTCAAGCAGCATGAGTCCATCCTACAGGAGGGTCCAACAGAGGCACAGAGAAATGGGCCCTAGGTGCCTCAGCCTACGACACATGTCACAGTTGCTCACACTTCACTGTCCCAACCAATGAACTGAATATTTGATGAATATGGTTTGTCTTTGTCCCAAGCAGCCATCCTGCACCTGTTAACATTAAGGTAAGGCTTGGGCTTATCAGCCAAGGTACCACAGAGAAGCAGAGCCAAGACCCAAACTGTTAGTAGAGGAGTTAGGAAGAACCAACAAGAGTCTAGGATTAAAAACTCCGGAACTGGCTTTTTGACAGGGTTAGCCGAAGGACAGGATGTAACTGCTAATGTCTCCTGGTTTCAATGGCAGATCCGCCAGGATTTAAATTTAATATGGCTTATAAGATTAATATGGATTCTAGTTGTTGCACCCAGCGATTGATTTACCATTGTTTCTGAACTAAGTTTATGTGGTGTTCTCCCTCACGAGGCAGTTTGACTGCGTTCCAGAGCAAAAGGTATGGGCAGCAAAGCATGGGTTTGCCAGATGTGCACTGCAAAAGGCTGTGGGGGTTGTGAAACATGGGGCTGGTGTGGTAGCAACCCACCAGTGGGAACCTAGCAAGCTGGGAAGGGAGATTTTGGAGCTCTGGTCAGAGAGTCTCCAGGAGATAATAACAAGCCAACCATTGCCCGCCAGTGCATGACCGGCCAGCCCGCCGGGGCATGGTGCAGGAACTTGGTGCACTTTTTTACTATTTCCTGCAACAGGCAGAGATCAGGGAAAGGTTAACACCATTGCAGGCCTAATGAGGAGATGCAGGGACTCCTGTTACAGTATGTCCTTATTATTCTTTGGGTAAGTTCTTGCATTTAGCATAATAAGATGTTCTAAGCTCTTCTTTTTCTGTTCCAAATCTGGTGTGGCCATATTTTCAAACAAGTATTTTTGAATAAAAACTTTGACTTATGTTTCAAAGTTTAAAAAAAAAAAAAAGCTCTGGAACTGGTGGGTGTCAGTGACACAGTGACACAGTGGCCTTTAATCCCAGCACTCAGGAGACAGAGGCGGGCAGATCTCTGTGAGTTCAAGGCCAGCCTGGTCTACAGAGTGAGTTCCAGGACAGCCAGGACTACACAGAGAGAAACCCTGTCTCAAAACAAACAGACAGACAGATAGACAATAAAGCCCCGGAACCTGTAAAGTGTTGCCACAAAAGCATGAGGACCTGAGGTCAGATCCCCAGTCCAGTCCCCACATGAGAAAGCCAGGCATGGCAGCATGTAACCCAGCATGTAAGGGAGTGAGCATCGGAAGAGGAGGATGACAGGGGATGGCTACCCGGCTGGCCAGGTGGAAGAGGTAATCTCCAGGTTCCGTAAGAGACCCTATTTCAGAAAAATATGGTAGAGGAGCAACTGAGAAAGACACCTGATATCCAGCCTCCCAGGCATTCACACCTGTATACACACACACACACAGACACACACACAGACACACACACACACACACACAGAGAGAGAGAGAGAGAGAGAGAGAGAGAGAGAGAGAGAGAGAGAGAGAGAGAGAGAGAGAGACATAAAAGAAATCCATTTTTTAAAGGTCTCTCTAAACCCAGTACTTGGGCAGCACCACGTCTCTGTTTTGAGGATTGCTCAGGAGAAGGGGCCAGCACTGAGCTCACCAGCTGAGACTTAGACCACCTACCATCTAGATTTGGGGCCGTCAGTGACAGGATGTGACCTGAGTCAAGTGAACAATGTCATAAGATTAACCACCTCTGGCTTTTCAAAGCGCTGGAGTTGACAAATCATACTCGCAGCCACAATCTCGACTGACCTCACAGTAACCCTGTGATTTAGACAGGTTATCTCCATTGTATGGGACAGAAACCTCGAGAAGGATGATGTAATCAGCTAGCGTCACACAAAAGCTGTGCAGGCTGGGCACTTCCCAGAGGCGGCTGTTTGTTTATTTGATTAATTTCTGATCACAGGTGTGTAAGCATTTGGTCTTGTGTATGTGACTACAGGTGTTCACATGCCACCGCACATGTGTGGAAGTCAGAGGACAACCTCAGATGTCAGCCCCTGCCTTGCCTTCTACCTTGTTTAAGGACGGGTCCCTTGTCATTTGTCACTGCCCTCCTTAGGCTAGCTAGCCCATGGGCTTCAGAAGTCTTCCTGTCTCTTCTACCCATCACACCATATGACACACTCTCCTGTGTCTGGCTTCTGTGTGGAGTCTCCCGCAACAATCTCTTTACCCACTGAGCTGTCACCCTAGCCCTCAGTGCCAGTTTCTAATCCATGCCCAGGGCTCTTCCTTCTGTAGGTAAATTCTACCTCCCATGCAAATTTTGATGGAAATTCAGTGTGCAGTGAGCATGTGTGGGCTTTGGGCTCCAGCACTTGGATGTTCTGTGCATCAGAAAAAGAGTGTAAGAGTGCAGACCTTCCAATCAGACAGCTCGCCACCTGATGCTGGCTGGGAGCTGGCTCGCTTACACATTCCGACCCACTTTCCTTTTTGGAGAAATAAGGAATCACTGGCTAACTCTTAAAGCTATGGCTGGGATTTAAATGGATAAGGAATACAAAAATGCTTAGCCACTGTGCCTGGCTCAACATTAGCGGTTAATAAGCATTGAATGATGTTGCCAAGATCCTTGTTGGCGACAGAAAGAGGCCACTGTCCCTTCCTTCCTCCCTAGGGTGTGATCTTACCTCACAGGGTTACACTGTTCTCTGGCCTTAGACAGAGAACAGCCTGGCCACTTCACCCGCTTCACTGCCTGTGAGAAGGCAATGTACCTTCCTCTGCCTGAGAATCAGCACTGACCACACTGCCCAGCCCCCAGGCCTCCCTCTCAGGTTCCTGGCCACCAGGTGCCCTGTCACACCACACAGGGGCTGTCCTCAGAGGTGTCTCTTCTAGGATTATTTTCAGAGGAAACAGGAGGAAGGGAAAGGAGAGGAGGGGAGAAAGTGGAGAGGGTAGGTGAGGCGTGAGAAGGTGGGAAGAATCCCTCAGGTGATCCTGACAACCCCCTAGACGGCCCTTCTCACATAGGAGAGGGTTTTGGAGGGGAACTGGAGGGCCCTGTCCTACTAGCACCAGGAGAGCACGTGAGCAGAGCAGTCTCCTCCTAGGAGTGTGGGCTGTGCCCTTGGACCCGCCAGTGTTTATCTTCTGCCAGTTCTCCAGTCAGTAAACACAGGAACCAGGAAGTTCCTAAATGGCCTTTTCTAAACAGCCTTAAAAGTAAACCAACCTGAGGGACGTGTGGGGGAGGATATAAAGAATTTGCAACGCACAATAAGAGGAAAAAGCAGCAAAGAATATGAACCGTTGTTTCTCCAAAGGTGTATGAGGAAGCTGGCGAGATGGCACTTGCTACCCTCACTGGGTAGGGTCTCACACACTTTTAATCTCAGAATTCCCTCCAGAGACAGAGGCAAGGGAATCTCAGTGATCTCAGGGCCTGACTGGTCTACAGGACTGCATAACTACATAACACACTGTGGTGCTCTGAATGAGAATGGCCCTCATAGGCTCTATGTTTGAATACTTGGTCCCAAGCTGATGGAAATGGTAGGGAGGAATTAGGAGGTGTGGCCTTGTTAGAGGACATGTTTCACTGGGAGTGGGCTTTGAAGTTTCAAAAGCCCAAGCCATTCCCAGTTAGCTTCCTACCTCACACTTATGGATCTGGATGTAAGTTCTGAGCCACCGCTCCTTATCTACACTGCCTTGCTTCTCACCATGATAGTCACAGGTTCTAACCCTCTGAAAACCATCGCCTCCCAATTAAATACTTTGATTCTTTTTTTTTTATTCGATATATTTTTTATTTACATTTCAAATGATTTCCCCTTTTCTGGCCCCCCACTCCCCGAAAGCCACATAAGCCCCCTTTCCCTCCCCCTGTTCTCCCATCCACCCCTTCCCACTTCCTTGTTCTGGTTTTGCCCTATACTGCTACACTGAGTCTTTCCAGAACCAGGGGCCACTCCTCCACTCTTCTTGTACCTCATTTGATGTGTGGATTAGGTTTTGGGTATTCCAATATTCTAGGCTAATATCCACTTATCAGTGAGTGCATACCATGATTGATGTTTTGAGGCTGGGTTACCTCATTCAATATGATGTAAATACTTTGATTCTTATAAATTGTATTGGTTGTGATATTTTATCACAGCATTAGAAAAGTAACTCTCTCTCTCTCTCTTTCTCTCTCTCTCTCTCTCTCTCTCTCTCACACACACACACACACACACACACACACACACATACTTGCTGGTCTTGCAGAGGACCTGAGTTCAAGTCCCAGCACTCAACTGGCAGCAAACAACCATTTGTAATTCCAGTTCCAGGGAAAACTCCAATGCCCTTTTCTAGCCTTCAGGGTACTGTGTGAGCATGTACTTACACCTACATATGGGCAAAACACATACAGACATAAAATTAAATGCATCTTTTAAGAAATTTTAAAAGGCATACAAAAGGCCAACATAAAATCAGAAGGTGGTCTGCATCCTTAGCCACTGGGTAAACACTTGAAACCATAGACATGACAGATGTGGGGACTCTGAACACTATACTGCTGGTAGAGACAGGAAAGTAATGTGCCAGTAATAACCTGGCAGTCCCTCAAGGGACTAAACATAGAGGCTTATATGGTCCGATGAGTCTACTCCCAGGTACATCACCTAAAAGACAACTCTGTCCACATAAGGATACACACAAAGGTTTATAAAGCATTATTTGTTTTTTGGTTGGTTGATTGGTTGGCTTTTGAGACAACGTCTCTCTGTGTAGCTGTAGCTGTCCTGGAACTCACTATGTATATCAGTCTGGCCTGGAACTCATAGAAATCCACCTGCCTCTGCCTCATGAAAGTTGGGATTGAAAGTATGCACCAATGCTTCCAATAGAGATGTATTGTTCTTAACAGCCCAAAGGTGAAATCAGGTCAACCCCCCACTAAAGAGAACATAGTAGAGTCACAGCATGGACTATATAAAAGCATGAAGCCACCAAGATAGCAGCAAATGCTACTCAGGAGTCAGAGGTAAAGGATTGAAAATTTAAGGCCTGCCTGGAACACCAAGCAAGACCATCTCAAAATGACATATTTTAATGGTTGGGGGTATAGCTTAGAGCCATCACCGCTTATCATGAGCAAGTCCTTCAGTATCCTTTACCCTCAGCCCAGAAAAAGTAGTTAAATGCTAACATATATGGTAACATAAATAAAACAGAATCAGGGCTGAGGAGATGGCTCAGCAGGTAAAGGCACTTGCTGCCAAGCCTGACAACCTGAGTTCAACCTGAGACAACCTGGGGCACTTCATGGTGAAAGAAGAGAGCGACCTCATAACGGTGTCCTCTGACCTCCACACGTGCACTGTGGCATGTGCATACCCACACATATAAACCCCGAGACAACAAACAAACAAACAAACAAATATGTGCATACCCACACATATAACCCCGAGACAACAAACAAACAAACAAAAACAAATATGTGCATACCCACACATATAACCCCGAGACAACAAACAAAGAAACAAAGAAACAAATATGTGCATACCCACACATATAAACCCCGAGACAACAAAAAAACAAACAAAAACAAATAAGTAGTGTGCTTTTAAATTGTTTATGTAGTCAAAATTTTTTAAAAGATTTGTTGCACTAAAAAAAATAAGCAAATCGCTAAGAATTGCTATTACTAAATTCTGGGTATATTAAATGTCTAGAATTGATGAGGCTATAGCATTAGGGCTAAAGGCAAGATTGGAGTGGGGAGAAGATTATGACTAAGAGGTATCCAATACCTTTACGAGATGATAAGGATGTACTAAAATTGCCTATGATGACAGCTGTACCACTTTGAGAATATACCAAATGCCCCCAAGTTACACACTTTCAATGGGTGCTTTATTCTATCTCAACACATTAATTCTATCTCAATAAAGCTATTTTTTAAAAGATAAAATAAATAAAATCCTTCTTCCCATACCAGACTGAAAAAATAAAAAAAAGAGCAGTTTTCAAGTCCTTCTCTCTCCCCCACAGGGATCACAGAAAGAAAGGCTTCAAAGCAGTGCCCTTCGGAAGGCAGGCAGTGCACTGTTCTGCAGCCTCCAGTGTCCAAAGGCTATTCCGGGCTGCAGCTGCTCCCTGGCCATCACTCACAAACACATCAAGACTCACTGAGGCTGGAGGTGGTGTTATAGTGGATTGAACCTGTGTCTACGCAACTACAAAGCCTCAGGAACAATTGTGAATCCAGGCAGCCGTCAAGGCCAATCATTCTGAACCACGGGCACCTGCTCAAATGACAGACAGAGTGAAGGCAGCATGTGCCTTGGTGATAGACAGACACAAATTGGTACCACGTGTCTTTCTTCTACCAGCTTTGTGACCCCAGACTTGTCTTCATCTGTGAAAACAAACAAATAAACAAATGGCCCGGGGGAAGTGGTTCTCTTGGCAAAGTGCTTGCCATGTAAGCGTGAAGGCCTGAGTTCAATTCCCCTGAACCTGAAGAGCAGGTGTGTTAGCACACACTTGTGATGATGGCGCTGGGGAGGAGAGAACGGGTGGGTCCCTGCGGGTCAGTTTCCAGCCTAGCTGAATAGCAAAATTCGGGTAAAAAAAATCACAGACCTTTTCTTGAAAAAAATAATGTTGACAATATTGAGGGACAACACCACACACACAATACACATACACACAACCATTTTAAAGATCAACAATGATGCCAACCATGCAAGCTGACACCCCACCTCCACTCTCTATTTTCATTTTGCTTAGTTAACATGTTAATAAAAGGCTGCACAGACACTAAGCAAAGAGGATTTCTCTGAGCCTTTTACCTGCAGCCCTAGACACACCCAGGACTATTCATTGACCCTGCCAATCTACTCCAGGGCATATACCCAGAGGATTCCCCAGCATGAAAAGGACACATGTTCCACTATGTTCATAGCAACCTTATTTATAATAATCAGAAGCTGGAAAGAACCCAGATGTCCCTCAATGGAGTAATAGATACAGAAAATGTGGTATATTTACACAATGGAATACTATTCATCGATTAAAAACAATGAATTCATGAAATTCTTAGGCAAATGGTTGGAACTGGAAAATATCATTCTAAGTAAAGTAACCCAATCACAAAAGAACACACATGGAATGCAGTCACTGATAAGTGGATATTAGCCCAGAAGCTCTGAATACCCAAGATACAATTCACATATAAAATGACTCCCAAGAAGAAGAAAGGAGAGGGCCTTGGTCCTGGAAAGGCTTGATGTAGCAATGTAGGGGATTACCAGGACAAAGAAGTGGGAGGGGGTTGATTGGGGAACAGGCAGAGGGAAGAGGGCTTATGGGACTTATGGGGAGGGGGGAACCAGGAAAGGGGAAATAATTTGGAATGTAAACAAAGAATATAGAAAATTAAAAAAAAAAAAAAAAAAGACTAAGAACTGAAGTTCAGGGAAGCCAGACAACCTCCATTGTCACATACCAATCAATGGGCCACTATACATCGTCATTTGAGGGTCACATTATACTCTATAGAGTGAAGATAGCAGCTCATAGTGCAGGAAAGGAGATGCACACAGAACTGAGCCCTCAGAAAAGAATTCTGTCAAGGCACTACAGAAAGGGCATCTCATGACCCAGAGGAAGAGTGTCTCTGTGGGCCAGCCTTCCAGCACAGTGTACCCAGCTCTGCTCCCCACATGCCCTCCCCTCAGGAGTGATGCCTTCTGCTTCCGAGACCATGAGAACAGAGGTATTCTAGTTTCTCACTCTCTCACTATGACAAAACGCTAGCCAAAACCAAATTGGAGAGGAAAGGGTTTGCCTGTCATAAAACATCATCCAGACAGCCAAGGCAGGAACTCAAGGCAGATACCTAAGCAGAGACCATGGAGGAACACTGCTTTCCGGCTTGTTTCCCATGGCCTGCTCAGCCTGCTTTGTATACAGCTTAGGACCATCATTTACCCGAGCATGACATCACCAGCGTTGGGCTGGGCCCTTCTGTATCAATCATTAATCAAGAGAATGCCCCCAAGAGACATGCCCATGGGCCAATCTGGTTAAGGAAATACCTCAATTGAGGTTTCCTCTTCCCAAGAAACTTTAGTTTGTGTACAGTTGACAAAAACTAAACACAGGAAGGTGGACATCAGGTCTAAAAGTGAGAAACACCTTTAAGAGATGGTCAGAGGGTGAGACAAGTAGACAGAAAAGTTGGGAAAGCAATTTTCCTTGTTTGGTTTTAGGTTTTTCCATTTTCTACCAGTAGGAAGATTAAAGTGACCTTTAGTCTTAGCTATGAACAGACACCATGATCAAGGCAAGTCTTATAAATAACAACATTTATTTGGAGCTGGCTTACAGGTTCAGAGGTTCAGTCCATTGTCATCAAGGCGGGATCATGGCAGCATCCAGGCAGGCATGGTGCAGGAGGGAGCTGAGGGTTCTACATCTTTATCTAAAGGAAGCCAGGAACAGACTGGGCATGCTCAGGCATCTAGGAGGAAGATCTGGAAGCCCATCCTCACAGTGACACACTTCCTCCAGCAAGGCCACAACTTTTAATAGTGTCACTCCCTGGTATGAGCCTATACAAACCATATAGCCAGCTTCTTTCCACCCCATTATACTTACATCATGTTACCCCAAATTTTAGCAACTTAAGGTAGTCATTGATTCTGTACCTGTATACTGTGGGGTGAGAAGTTTGGACGGAGCAAGAATGATATGGCCAGAAGAATGACATGTCTCCGCTGCAACATATCAGGAGCCAAGCAAAGTGGAGATTTCTAGTTGTTTCATGTGATGCAGACTCACTGGATGTCTTGATGAAGCAAACTCACATGATGTTTTGCTGAAGCAAGACCCATGAGAAGACACAAGATGTTTTGAGAGAATATAAGCAGGACTCAACAGACAGTGACTGGGGTACTTGCACAGATAGTGGTTCAACTCTTCATGGGTCTCATATCTTGTTGAAAGAGGCACAGCAGAAAACTTCTGGCATTCTGGCTGATCCTGGCCACTCCTGTCAATTCATGCAGATGAGTTTGGAAGGACTAGGGACTCAGCTCAATGACAGAGCACATGCCTAGTGTTCAAGGATCTTCTACAGAGAAAACAAAAGGGAGATAAGAGAGGATACTAGGTTGAGGAGTGTGATCAAAGCATATTATTATGTATGAAATTGTGAAAGAATAAATGAATAAACAAGCAAATAAAAAGGTGGTTAAATGATTAAAGCACAATGTACAAAATCCTCAAAGGACTAAGAAAAATACTTTCTACTCAAAAAAAAAAAAAAAAAAAAAAGCAAGTCAGCCGGCATGACACTCCATCCATTCTCGCCCTCCGCCACCAGCCTCACGTGTCTTAGGAAAGGAGATTCCCAAGCCACCCCACTCTGGCTGAGAGATGCAATTCGAAGTGCCTCTATCCTGAGTGGGAATGTCTCCCTGACCCTACAACCTCTGGTTTTTAGAATCCTGAAGGGCCAGGCCTATAGTTGTTTTAGGCTCATCCTCATTATGCAGAAGGAAAGCAGTAAGAAGGGGATCAGAGGGAGGCCTGGTGGTTTCTGCTGGATCTTGCCACCATTACTAATTTGTGTTTGGTTTTACTTTTGAACAGGAGTGTTAGTTTCCTGGCACTACTAAACTAAACTGCCGGTATCTTGACAAATAGAGATGAAAATTGTCCCAAAGAACTACTTCTAAGCAGGTCCACATTCCCTTGCCCTATTTACCATCTCTTCTCTCCTACCTTTGGATGGTGGGCTAGAAAGGAAGCATTTGAGAACCCTTACTAAAGTAGGTTTTGAGAAATCTAAGCTTACAACCAAGAATGGTTTGAATCTGGGGTTGGAGTCATCTGGGCTTGCCCAAGAATATTCTAGGAGCCCCAGATAGTGAGCCCTACAAAGCTTCTGTGCATGACTGCCCTGTCTAGGCGGCAGATCTAACAGTATAATGGCCTCAGGGATCCTAAGAGCTCTCAGATTAGCGTTCTTACTCTGTTGTCTGCTACCATGCCTGAATATTATAGAACAGATAGTTTGTATATTAAGAAGAGGCTTATTTAGTAATGCTACCCACAGGGCTTGGGTCCTGGAACTCTGACTATGGGTCAGTGAGGAAATGAAAAAAGGAGAGACACATGGACAACAGAGCTACAGTCAGGAAGGCAGTATGTGCTCTGACGGGATGCAGCTACTTCCACCTCAAACTGGAAGGTGGCAGCTCTCTGTAGGTGAGCAGCCTCAGGCTGGAAACACCCTGAAGGAAAGGAAGCTGCACTTGGTAGTATTTGCACTCAGACCTCTAGGAAACCTTTTGCCATCCCTCTTAGCCTGGCCCATATGGGAAATGACTTTGGCAATCTCCCATGAGTTCGAGTCTTTGTCTTTGTCTTTGTCATAGCTGTGCCTGTGTCAACAATTCATATTCCACTCAGGATGTCAGTCTCTCAGGCCTTCTGTTCCCTACAATTTATCTCCAACTTCAGAGGCCTGGAAAAATCCAAGAGTAGGGTACCGGCTTCTGACCAGGGTCTTTACATGATACATGTTACATGGTGCATAGCATCTGTGGTGAGACAAAGCAAGCATGCTGGCTTGGGTCTCCCTCTTCCTTCAAATGTATTCATATTTTCAGGTGTCCCTTCATGGTATCATCTAATTCTATTCACTTACAGACTCCAGATACCATCAGCATTTAAGTTTGCAATTAAGACCCTAACATTGACCCTAAGCACCTTATAACAAAAATTGAGCCGTGAAACAGTACATACCAAGTTATTTCTTTTCTCAGCATCCAAAGAAAGAGAGAAGCTGCTTAGAAGCTGAGGTTCTAAGACAAAACAGGAGCTTGTGAGCTGCTGGTCTCCTCTGAAGCTTCATGCAATGGTGGCTTCACTACTGTATTTATGATACGTGAAGAATTAATTAATCAAGCTCTGAACTAAAATGCAAGCAGCGGCCACTGCACTTTAAACTTCAAATACAAATGCGTTTGGAAGGACTGGGGACTCAGCTCAATGACAGAGCACATGCCTAGTGTTCAAGGATCCTCTACAGAGAAAACAAAAGGGAGATAAGAGAGGATACTAGGATGAGGAGTGTGATCAAAGCATATTATTATGTATGAAATTGTGAAAGAATAAATGAATAAACAAGCAAATAAAAAGGAGGTTAAACGAGTAAAGCACAATGTACAAAATCCTCAAAGGACTAAGAAAAATACTTTCTACTCAAAAATAATAAAAAAAAAAAAAAAAAGGCAAGTCAGCCGGCATGACACTCCATCCATTCTCGCCCTCCGCCACCAGCCTCACGTGTCTTAGGAAAGGAGATTCCCAAGCCACCCCACTCTGGCTGAGAGATGCAATTCGAAGTGCCTCTATCCTGAGTGGGAATGTCTCCCTGACCCTACTTCCTCTGGTTTTTAGAATCCTGAAGGGCCAGGGCTATAGTTGTTTTAGGCTCATCCTCATTATGCAGAAGGAAAGCAGTAAGAAGGGGGTCAGAGGGAGGTCAGCGGGAACCCAGGGCAGCAGCGCTAGCCTTGGACCTCATGAGACATGGGGAGTTCATTAAAGGGAGAAGGCTGATACTTGGGTTTTCTCCTCCCTTCTACACCCATAAAACTATGCTCGGCCTGGGCTTTGTGTAGTCACGTCTGTTAAGTGCAAGTTTCTGGAAAGTTTCTGATAAGCTTCCAGGACCCACCCAGCTGGGCAAGGATCCCATACAGCCCAGGCAGAGGGCCAAAACGGACCCTTCCTTGGGGTGTGGCTCCAATGACCAATACCAGCAGCCACAGGCTTGAAAGATCATATGCCTCCCAGAGTGGCCAGAACATGGGGGACAGGAAGTTTGCTTTCCAATGAGCTTTCCCAGGCCCAAACCAGCAGCAAGTACATTTAAATCCTAACGTGGGAAACCCAATCCTGGTGGACAAGGCATTCCTCATCCGACTCTACTGCCTACATCCACGTCCCCCTTTTCCACAGCTGCCGAGCTAGATTCTCAGTTAGGTTTTCTACAGTTTCTATGTTACATCCCCTAGTCCTTGAGCAGGTGACCAGATTTGGAGACAAGGCCTTTAAAGCCATGATTCCATTAAACAAGGCTGCTAGAATGAGCCCTCCTCCAGCTAACTGATGTCAGATTCAACAAGGAAATTTGGACAAAGAAACACTAAGGATACACACACACACACACACACACACACACACACACACACAAGACCACATGTGGCACAATGAGATCCCACCCCCCAAATCTGGAAGTCAAGAGGAGAGGCATCAGAAGAAATGTAATCTACTAACACCTTCATCTTGGACTCTCAATCTCCAGAGTCACCAGGAACTTCGTTTCTATTCGGTAAGGGCATTTTGTTATTGTATCTCTGACAACCTAATGCAATCCCTGCCTTCTGAGAATTGCACATTTTTACACCTGACCAATTTTGTATGAACGGAATTCCCTCAGGAAGTTCTTCCCTCCATTCTCCTCTGACGTAATGACTAACTCTACACTCCAGGCCTTCCTTGTTAATTCATCAGTCACAAACCCTTCAAGCTCCAAAAGTCAGAAGTTGTTTTGATGAGCCACACATGGTCCAGCCATCCCCTCAACCCCTAATCCATGGGGACACACCCCAAGGCCCCTAGTGGATGCCTGAAACTACAAACACTACTGAACTCTGTATTTTTCATATATGTACAATAGAATTTAGTTTATAGGTCATTTGTAGCAAGAGGTTAATAACAATAAGTAATAATGAGATGCTGATAGCATCCGGTAATAAAAGATATATTTTTCCTCCCTCAAAATACTTTATTGCCTCTACATACCCACCTTCTTATAATGTCAAAAACTAAGGACAGCATTTGCCAGCCTCTTTGGCGTATCTAAGCTATCACCATCACCAGTTTTGTACTCTGAGCTATTAAGTAAAATTAAAGATTACTTTAACATAATTAACAGGTGTGTAGTATATACAGTGTGTATACACTGAACCAGGAGATGATTCCTGACCCAGGCAAGATGGAGCAGGACAGCACAAGACTTCATATCAGAACAGTGTAAAATGTAAAGCATATGAACCATTTATTTTATTTATTTATTTATTTTTGGATTTGGTTTTACTGAGACAGGGTTTCTCTGTGTAGCTCTGGCTGTCCTGGAACTCACTCTGTAGACCAGGCTGGCCTCGAACTCAGAAATCCACCTGCCTCTGCCTCCCAAGTGCTGGGATTACAGGCGTGCGCCACCACTGCCCGGCTGAACCATTTATTTCTAGATTCTCCCATTTACTAATTTTAGACCACAATCAACTGCAGACAAATAACCATGGGGAAACTGAAACCACAGACAAGCAGACCACTGTACCGCGGTGCCATCCTAAGCTCTAAGCCATCACATTTTTGCTTATCTCCGGCAGCCTTCCTTACTAGACTTTGACCCTTGAGACTGGGCTGTATCTGGCTCTTCACCATCTCCAAAGGATGAATAATTGATGCACTAATAAAACAAATGCTGGATTAGATTGATCTCGGGAGTCTGATGAGTATATCAGCTTCTCCTGGCAGGGTTTCCTACATTGGACCCCACAGCACACATTTTGGTGTATTCATCTTCTTCCTATGCAAATTCTAAGACCATTCTAGGTCAGAAGAATTAGCAGTGCCTTAGAGAGTGTATATTAGAACACAGAAGGCCATGGAAGAGCAGTACTTAAACAGAGATGTGGGTTGTGCAGAATGATAGCAGTGTGGGGATGCCAGGCACTGAACATTGCAGACTTGGGGGAGGCCCTTACCACCTTTCCACCATCTGTCCCCACAAAGCCTGAGTCAACAGCTTCCCTCCCTCTCACTCTGGGTAAAGCTATCCCTAAACAATCTACAAATCTTTAGAAATGTGCTTGTATAGTGATGTGGCAGGCCTGTAACATCAGTATAAAGCTGAGGCAGAGGGATCAATAGTTTGAGGCTAGTGTGGGCTATGCAGTGGCATGCCTCTGAAAAGAAAGGAAGTGGTGAAGGAAGGCAAGGAAGGATGGAGAGAATTGGAAGGAACGGAGGGAGGGAAGAAGGGAGGAAGAGAGGGAGGGGGGAGGGAAGGAGAGTGAAAAAAGAAAGGAAGATAGGAAGGAAGGAAAGAAGGAATAGAGGGAAAGAAGGGACAGACAGAGGAAGGGAGGGAGGGAGGGGGAAAAGAAAAGGGAAAGCAAGAAAGAACAGGAGGAAAGAGAGAGAGAGAGAGAGAGAGAGAGAGAGAGAGAGAGAGAGGCGAGCATCTGTATATTGGAGCACTAGAGGAGAGTTAGAAAGAAGGAATGCTGAATCTTGGGGTAGGAAAAAAAATCCTACCTATGTGGTGAGGGAGGACTAGAATCCTCTGGGACCCTAGAGAGCACTAGGAATGAAGTATCCAGAAAGGCCTAGTTAACAGGTTAGGGCTTTTCACTGAAGAAATGAGGCTGGCATTCAGTTGAAAGGGTCTGGCATCGAAGGCTCCACTTCTACGGAGTGCTACTCCTCTCTCTCTCACCTCAGCCCTAATGGAAAGTCCAAATCACAGAAGGAATTTTGTCTGCTGCCAGGCTGGCTGGGGTTAACAAGAAAAAGAGCTGTTTCCAGAAAACAAAGGTCTGGGTCAATAGATCTACCACAGCAGCTATTGATCAGTAGGGCAAAGGCTCTCACAGGAGGCCCAGTGCTTCTATTAGACCAGGGAACTCAGCTGCCCTGCAGGAAAGACAACCAGTGGCTGGAAAGGCCTTTTGTAAGCATGTCCTAGGCCACCATCCTAGGAGTACAGAGTCCTCCTTCTCATCACCCTCGGAGCCTCAGACTCAGAATCATAGAGCTGGAAAAAGCCCAAGAGTTCCCCTGATTCAGTTCTTTATCTGGAGTCTGTGTTACAAAATTCAGCCAAGAGTGAAGCTATAAAAGATTCACTCATCTCTTTCTGGAACTTAGCATTTCTTTTCAACATAAACATAGCCAATAAGGCACATATGAAATTAGGAGGGACCAAACCTTTCTCATAAAGAGTAACAGGCTGAGTACCATGGCTTAAACAGGCCTGTACCCTAGCATTCGACCAGCTGAGACAGGAAGAGCATCAGTTTTAAGCCAACCTGGGTTATATAGTAAAACCATGTTTCAAAAAACAAGTCCAACTCCCCAAAACTGTGAGCATGGTGACACATACTTCAGAGGCAGGTGGATCTCTGTGAGTTCAAAGCCAGCCGGGTCTACGTATCAGTTCCAAGACAGCCAGGACTACACAGACAGATCCTGTCTACAAACAAAAGATGTAATTTGTCAGGAGTGAGAGGAGATGAGAGATGGCAATGGAGGTAAAAATGACCAAAATAAATTACATGCATATATGAAATAGCAAAAACATCATAGGTATTTGAAAATTAAAAATGGAGGTTGAAGAGATGGTTCAGTGGTTAAGAGCACTGACTGTTCTTCTAAAGGTCCTGAGTTCAGATCCCAGCAACCATGGTGGCCCACAACCATCTGTACAGCTACAGTGTACTCAAATACATACAATAAATAAATCAATCTTTAAATAAATAAATAAATCTGAAACAAAAGGATAACAGCAGGTATTTCATAGTTTGCTATGGTCATTGTGCAATTCTCAAAGCATCATCATTACCTCAAGGTTACAATCTTAGATCTTTGTTTTATTTTGCTTGGTCTTATTAGTGTGTGTGTGTGTGTGTGTGCATGTGTGTGCTTCCATGTGCCTCATGGAAAGGAGCACACTGGCACACGTGAGGAGGAGAGAAATTACTTCTCTCTGTTCAACTTTACATGGATTCAGATGAAACTCAGAGATGCACTTCTGAGCTGTCTCACTTGCCCTGGATTTGACTGTTGAATGCATTCATAAATGAGCACAGGGGTAATTACATGCACTACTATATCATAAATCTATTTCTTTAATATTTTGAAAACTTTTTCAGTACAATTTGTTAAAGTTTAATATATACTCATTATATACAGTAATGGGTTTCCTTATGACATCTTTATTAGGTATGTGTCTTAGTCAGGGTTTCTATTCCTGCACAAACATCATGACCAAGAAGCAAGTTGGGAGGAAAGGGTTTATTCAACTTATACTTCCACACTGCTGTTCATCACCAAAGGAGGTCAGGACTGGAACTCAAGCAGGTCAGGAAGCAGGAGCTGATGCAGAGACCACGGAGGGATATTTCTTATTGGCTTGCTTTCCCTGGCTTGCTCAGCCTGCTCTCTTATAAAACCCAAGAGCACCAGCCCAGAGATGGCACCACCCACAATGGGCCCTCCCCTCTTGATCACTAATTGAAAAAATGCCTCACAGCTGGATCTCATGGAGGCACTTCCCCAACTGAAGCTCCTTTCTCTGTGATAACTCCAGCCTGTGTCAAGTTGACACACAAAACCAACCAGTACGGTATGTGATGTATTTTGACCATATTTACACACCCATTACTCTTTCTTGTCCTCCTCTCACACCTACTGATCACCTTCCTCTTCCTAGGTAACCATCCTTCTTATGGTATTTTATTTTACCAGTTTATCAAAAGAGCCTATGACACACTCAAATACACATGTTAAAAAAAAAAAAAAGGCTAAGAACTTCTACAGCTTGAGAACAAGCGGTACTTCTCCTGGGAGTATACACAGATGGTGGAGAGATTACTGCCTAGAAGTGCACATGAAAAAATAGCATAATAATAGCACTCCTTCTCATGACTTACACTGAGCCAGTGAGCCTCCTAACGGCCTTAGAAGGAGGGAAAGCCATCGTCCTGCTGAATGGGTCAGAGAACCAAGGCACGGAGACTTGACTGGGCTTACCCAAAGCTGCATCTGCACATGGAACTCTTCTTCCCCAGGATTCTCTGAACCTGTCTGCTGAAGTGTGCTTTGGTGCTAAACTCTGGGATCACAGACCAAGGGTTGAAGGCTGTCAGATTGTACATCTGACTTTACTACACACATCACAGTTGTCACCCACGACCTGAAGGCAGAAATATTATATCCATCCGGGGATCACATGTGACTGAATAAGGTACGGGAAGAAAGGAAGCACATAGCACATGGCCTGGGACCTGGAAGGTGTTGGGCAACTTTGATTTTAGTAAGGAAAGCTAAGCACAGACTCATTTAGAATGGCTGTAGGTGTCTATTCAAAGTAACCACCAGAAATAAGATCAGAGGATGAAGACTGGGGCCCGGGTCCAAGCAACTGGAAAAATGGATAGCTGCTGAGGTGAACAGATGTGTGGTGAAATTTTGTTCCTTTGGAGAATGGTGTGGGTGGGGCGTAGGTTCAAACTGAAAGTAAATGCATGAAAACATTAGTCCTTCATAATTTTGTCCCACAGAGTATAGTGTGGGGCCAGCAAGACAGCTCAGCAGGTAAAGGTCCCTGCTGCCAAGTTTCAGTTGATACAGTGCTTGCCTAGTACTCATGGGGTGGTGATAGGTTTGATCCAAAGAACTGGCTAGCAAAATCCAAGTGCTTGGGAGGTGAAAGATCATAAGTTCAAGGTCATCCTCTGTTATGTAACCAGTTTGAGAGTAGCCTAGGATACATGAGACTCTCTGTCTCTGTCTCTGTCTCTGTCTCTCTCTGTCTCTGTCTCTCTCTCTCTCTCTCTCTCTCTCTCACACACACACACACACACACACACACAGGCAGGCACACAGAGAATGGGACAGGAAGAATTACTTCACAGTAGAGATATTAGCAAGCACCCCACTAGTCCACAGGCCATCTGGTCAAAGTAAAGTCAACTGATAAATCACCGCGATAGCAGGTGCCTTTGATGTGAAAGATACAAGAAGGGTTAATCTACCTCTGACTCCAAGGACTCATCATCCCTGTCTAATCAGGAGAAAAATCTCTGACAAACTCAAATAAAATCTTCTACAATTGCACCCAAGTCATCAAAAACAGGGAAAGTCTGAGGACCTGTCACAGTCAGGCTTAAGGAGACATGACATCTAATCTAATGCGCTATCTTAGATAGGATCCTGAAACAATGTTTTTAAGGACATCGGGTAGGGCTGGAAAGAAGTCTCTGTAGTTCAGAGCATTGGCTGCCCTCCCAGCATCCAGGTTCAGCTCAGCATCCACCTGATGGTTCAGTCAGCAGTATCTCTAGCCCCAGGGAAATCCGATGCCTTCTTCTGACTTCCAGGGGCACATACATGTGTGCAGGCAGAACAGCCATCACATAAAGTAAAAATAAGTAGTAAGTCTTTCTTTTCCAAAGGACAGTGGGCAGAAAGTAAGGAACGGTACATAAACTACACACCTCAGTTAACAATGATATGTTGGTATTATTTTATTTGTAACAAACAGACCATGATAGTGTAAGATATTAACACTAGGAAGAACTGGGGGATGCCCCACTGTCATTTCAACTTTTCTGTAAATCAAAATCTCTTCTAAAATAAAAGTATCTTCCTTTTTAAAAAGAGGTTACTGCCTGGTTGTTACCCAGTTAGTTTTCTCAGTTGTCTACAATGAATATGCTTTGGGTTTATCACCAGAAAAATAGTCAATAAATATTGCTTTGAAAAATTAATGAATGGAGGTTAGGACATAGGAGACAGAGTGCTGTATAAATAAAAAGTATTATTAGAGTCATTCCTTGGGCTTCGATTAAGACTCATTCCACATCCAGACAGCTCCAGCCACCAGAGCTTGGCACCCACAACAGGGTGGGGCAGGGTGCCTAGGAACCTTGCCAGGATTTTTTTTTCTGTCTTTGATGGGCACTGAATAACAGGGGAAGGACGGGAGCGAGAACAGCTGCTGAAAGGACCAGGGGGCTTTACAGGTAAGCCAGCCCTTCTGGCAGCACAGAGGGACTAGACGCTAAATCAGCGCCCAAGAAAACTGCATCCTACAGTCCCCATAAGTGTAAGCATGCTCCGTATCATAGGCCTTGGAGGCAGGAGGAATGTGTGTGTTCCCCAGCCCTCACTATGTGAGCAAAAGGAAAGTCAAGATGAGCCAGTGCTTTGTCTCGGGGACTGTGCTCATGCCTTCCAGACCGCACGGAGTCCAAACTAACACTCTTTTCGCGCCTTGTTTATTTTTCTGTTTTCTAACATTATTTGAGCATTTCACACATGAGTATAAATGCATTTTGATTAGATCCATCCCCATTCTCTCAACTCCTCCTCTCTCCCCACCACCACCACTTTCCCTTCCAGCTTCATGTATTATTTTTACAAACCTATTGAGTCTACCTAGTGATGCCATCAGGCACTTGGTGTTAGGACTAGCTACTGGAACATGGGCAGCCTATTTGAGGCAGACCGACTCTTACTCCTGCAAAAGCCATCCGATGTCTCACCTCAGCTGCCCATCAATGCTGGGATTTTGGGCTAGCTTGATCTTGTGCAAGTCTCGTGCATAAGGTCATACGCACCTTCCTTTTTCTTTATTTTTATTTTATATGTATGTTTTGTCTACATGTATGTGTATCACATATGTGTACTATTCATGGAAGCTAGAAAGCTCATTGGATCCCCAAGGACTGAAATCACAGACAGTCTTAAGTCACTATGTGGGCTCTAAGAATTGAATCCAGCCCTCTGGAAGAGCAGCCAGTGCTCTTAAACACTGAGCCGCCTCTCCAACAACCTTTGTTTCCTTTCTTTCTTTCTTTCTTTCTTTCTTTCTTTCTTTCTTTCTTTCTTCCTTCCTTCCTTTCTTTCCTTCTTTCTTTTTTCTTTCAAGATCTACTCTGTTGAACTAGGTACAATGGTACACACCTTTGATCCAGAGGCAGAGGCAGGAGGATCTCTGTGAGTTCAAAGCCAGCTTGGTCCACATAGTGAGTTCCAGGACAGCCAGAGTTACTTAGTGACATACTACCTCAAAAATAAAAAATACAAAGTGAAACAAAGACAAGGTTTATTTATTGGGCTGGAGAGATGGCTCAGCATTTAAGAGCACTTGCTACTCTTGCAAAGGACTCAGGTTCTAGTCCCAGCACCCACATGACAGCTTACGATCAACTGTAATTCCAGTTGCAGAGGACCCAGCACCCTCTTCAAGCTCCCACAGGTACCAGGCAGGCACACAGTACACATACATTCATGCCGGCAAAACTGTCATACACATAAAATAAGAATAATAAATCTTGGCCGGGCAGTGGTGGCACACACCTTTAATCCCAGCACTTGGGAGGCAGAGGCAGGCAGAACTCAGATTTCTGAGTTCGAGGCCAGCCTGGTCTACAGAGTGAGTTCCAGGTCAGCCGGAGCTACACAGAGAAAACCTGTCTTAAAAAAAAAAAGATTTTATCTGTTTACATGCCCATGCAGGAGCAGAGACTAGAAAGAGTGTCAGGTAGCCCACTTTGATAAATAGATGTTATGGATGGCGATATACTGCTGCATGGGTTTGAACAATTGTCCTCAGGATTGAGCAGCAAACACCCTTAGCCACCAAGCCATCTCTTTAGTGTCCCTGCTGTTTTTGTCTTTTGAGGCAGAGTCATTTATCCCAGACTGGCCTCAATCTCTCAATCGACTATGACTGGCCTTGAACCCCTGATCCTTCAGCCTCTGGCTCCCAAATGCCGATTGGCAGGCTTGCCCCACAACACCTGGCATTGACCTACTTCAACGCTGAGCTCCAGGAGGATTCCTGAGCCTGTGAACTCTAATCAGTTCATGACTCTCCAGGGGAGGGACATGCTTTTCTAAACTAACTCTAGGAACAAGGTGTGAGCACAGTCTATAGCTGGACCACATCTCGGAGGCAGGATGCTGGAGGAAGACACGCACCATGTGTGGCGATCCTTCAGGCTTCCGCGGTACCCTGCCACAAAGGTCCCCAAGGCCAACTCATTCAGAGAGCAATTCCGAGGTCTTGGGAAGGTGGGAGAGCAGCAGAGACTCCTGTCAGTTCTGGAAACATCTCCCACCATCCCACAGCCCAGTTCACAGAGGCTCGATCTTCTCTTCGGCAAGGAAGGGCCTCTGAAGCAGCGACAGGGAGGAGAGGTTTGAAGCACTTCTAACTGTAATGGGATTAGGACCAGTTCCCTCTCTGAATCACCATCAGGAGTCCCAAGGGAGAACAGCCAACTTCCTAAAGGGTAAAAAGGGGGCTGATTGTTTTTAGAAACATGCTGAGCTGCTGCCTTCAACATGGTCCAAGGAGCTCATTCAACTTTCTAAAAATTGTCCTCAGAGCCACCCTTGACTCTGATTGGTCAGCCTGCTTGATGACCCAAAATCTCTCCCAATATGAGTATATATGACCCTCTGAGGCTACTCCTTAGAAACCCTGAGAGCACTGTCTGAGAAAGGGTTACATGCAAACAGCAACATTATTTTCTTGATAGCATTACAGACACCTGTCTTTATGTCTCAGCCCTGTGTGTACCGATCTCCTCTCCCTGACGCCTAACAAAGGCCCTAAATTATTCCCCAGCTATAGAAAGAAAGTTTGAGACTCTGCTCCAGGGGCTCCTGCCTTTCTCCCAGCACCCACTCCGACGCTGGGATCGACCCAGGCTCCATTTGTTCCCCTAATGAGTCTTAAGTGTTTGGCTTGGGTGCCTGCCAGTCCTGCTCGCACAGGGAGGAGGGGGTGGGAAAGAATGGGACAGAGCTTGTGCTGGCCCAGCCAGGCTAGGTCCTGGGAGGACTGGCACAGAGGCTCCCTGACACACACCAACCCAGGAGCGCAGCCAGGCAACTCCTTTGAGGCCCAGCGCTTTCCTTTCTCCCCTACTCTAGAGACTTCCCCAAATGCACACTCCTTAGGCACACTCCCTATGTTGGAATCCTGGGGGTGAGCCCAGGAAAGCACACTGATCTTTTTCCACTGGTGTGTGTGTGTGTGTGTGTGTGTGTGTGTGTGTGTGTGTGTGTGTGTGTGTTTATGGTATGGATGCATATACACATGGGTATAACCAGCTTGCTCGTGGATTCTGTCTCCACCTTCCAGACTAGAGTTACTGGTGAGATGCCAAACTCACCAGACATTTAAGTAGGTTCTGAAGATCCTCAAATTTGCTTGGCAAGCATTTTAACCACTAACCCTTCTCCCCAGTTCTGGAATGCTCATTTTTAATCAGAACCCCAGAAGACAGTGATATACAGTGAAGATCAAAAATGCATTCTTTAAAGATTAGGGAGATAGTTCAGAGATTAGAGTACTTGCCACCAAACGGTCAGAAGTTTGGAACTCCAAAACCCAGGTAAATGCCTGAGGGATATGTTTGTAATTACAGCCTTGGAAAGCAGAGATGGGATCCCCTGGGCAAGCTGGCTACCACAACTAGCTTGTAAGCTCAGGAATGGATTGAGATACCTTGCCTCAAAGAAGACAGTACAAGGAGCTGGAGAGATGGCTCAGGGGTTAAGAGCACTGACTGCTCTTCTGAAGGTCCTGAGTTCAAATCCCAGCAACCACATGGTGGCTCACAACCATCCATAATGAGATCTGATGCCTTCTTCTGGAGTGTCTGAAGACAGCTACAGTGTATTCAGATATAATAGATAAATAAATCTTTTGAAAAAAAGAATACAGTACAAGGACAATAAAGAATAGTCTTGACATCAGCCCCAGTCATCTACACGAGCATATACACATGCACATGTGCCATCCTCACACATCCCACCATGCATACACACAAGCAAACACACACAAGAAGATGGGGGGAAAGAGTAGTACTTTCCAACATTGCAAGAGGATTTTATGCAGTCACAAAGAAAAACTGAATCATAACTTTTGCAAAGAAATGAATTGTAACTGGAAACCATTGTAATATATGAAATAATCCAGATTCAGAAAGACAAATACCACATCTTTTCTCGCATGTACAGAACCTAAATTTAAAATTATATATACATACATGTATGTATACATACACACACACACACAAGCACACTAGGAAGATGGTTCAGTCAGTCAGTAAAAGTCTTTGCCACATAGCATGAGAACCCGGGTTCCGATTTCAATAGCATGAATCTGTAATCTTAGTACTGGGAAATAAAGACAGAGAGATCCCTGGAGTCGCTGGTGTAGTAGCCTCCCTGAATCAGTGAGCTCCAAGTTTAGTTAGGAAGCCAGTCTCAAAGCCTAAGGAGGGGGCTAGAGCTTTCTCAGGGCCCAGGGCCTCTCCTCCCATTGATGTCCAACAAGGCCATCCTCTGCTACATATGCAGCTGGAGCCATGGGTCCCTCCATGTGTACTGTTTGGGTGGTAGTTTAGTCCCTGGGAGCTCTGGGGGTACTGGTTGGTTCGTATTGTTGTTCCTCCTATGGGGCTGACAGCTCTTTCAGCTGCTGTAGCCTTTCTCCAGCTCGTCCATTGGGGACCTTGTGTTCAGTCCAATGGTTGGCTGGGAGCACCCACCTCTGTCTTTGTCAGTTTCATTATGTGGCTAAGTGCATGGGCTGGATATTGGTAGAAAAGTCATCCTTCTTGCCAGAGGATTGGTTCCTGAAATGACAGGCTTTGTGTGTTCTCACCTAAGCCCCTTCTCTGACTCTACACTGACAGCTCTCTGTCATCTAGATCTCCACTCTAGTCTTTTTTAGCACCAGCTTTACTCCAGTTTGGTACTTTGAGTCTTGTAGCTCCTACCTTGACATCCCTTGATGATGGACTATGACCCGTAAACCAAGTAAACCTTTCCTGTTCCAAGTTCATGTTGGTCAGCATTTCATCACAGCCACAAGGGGAAGGGGGGATGGGATAGGGTGTCTTTGGAGGGGAAACCAGAAAGGGGATAACAATTTGAAACGTAAATAAAGAAAATATTAATTTTTTTAAAAAAGGAAACTACATTTCCCAGCTGACCTTGCAGTTCCTAAGAGTCATGAATTGAATCTTCTCCAATGGGGTCTAATCTAGGTCTCTTAAGTTCCAAATGTCTGCTTCCCCTATACTGAGATTCATATGCTGAAATCAAAGTCGCCAGTGTGATGCCAATAGAAGGTGGAAAGGTGATTAGGTCACAGGGATAGCACCCTCCTGAAGGGCATCTGTGCCCTTACAGGAGGCCCAACAAAGCAAGAAGTGAACCACAAAATAGGTCCTCCCCAGACACAAAATCTTTCAGTGCCTGTCTTAGGCGTTTTAGCCTCCCAACTGAGCTCTGTTGTGTATACACTATCTAGTTCACAGTATTTCCCACGGCAGCTTGTGATATATGGCATATGTATTTTGTTTCTGGTTTGTGGCTTCCTCCCCTAGGGAGAAATTCTGAACTTTCCAAGCTTTTCAGTGACCATAAAAGTATGATCTGATTGTCAGTCCTAAAACCCACTTCACTCCAGGGGTCCTACGCTTTACCCTTCAAGGAAGGAATGCCGGAAGAGGAGGCTCCAAAAGCTTTCCCCAGCCAGTCTGTTAGCAATCACATCTATACAAGGAAGTGTCCATAAACAAACAGATTAAGGTCTGGAGATTCTGGACAGCAGAACTCATGGAGGTTCCTAGAAGATAAGTGTTGTGGTTTGGATCTGATAGACCTCCAAAAGCTTCTGCACTGAAGGACTGGTCCCTAGTGCTGCAGTATTCATAGGTAGGACTTTGGGAGGTGACTGGACCATGAAGGCTATAGGCTCATCAACAGATTAAATCATTGATGTATCCATGGCTCAATGGGCTATTGGAGGGTGAGGGCAACTTGAGGAGGTGAGGCCTATGTGGAGGAAGTAGATCAATCAGGTTCAAACCTTTGAAAGGTATATATCATTCCTGGTGCATTCTCCACCCCCACCTACCCCACCTCGTGAGTGTGTGTGTGTGTGTGTGTGTGTGTGTGTGTGTGCATGCACGCAAGCGTGCGTGTACATGCCTGTGTATGTATGTATGTATCTCTGTCTATCTGTATCTACCCCCTCTTCCCTCCTCCTTCCTGTCCACTGTGAGACAGGCTGTTCTCCTCAGCTACCCACCTACGCCATGATATATTTATTACCTGGCCTCAGGCACTAAAGCAACAAAGCCACAGGCTGAAATTTCTGGAATTATGAACCAAAATAAATCTTTTCTGTTGTTTTAATCTCAGATATTTGACATAGCGATGGAAAGCTGGCCAGTACAGTGATGCATCCTGAGAGGGGAAAGAAGGTTCACCTGTCCCCACCCCCCACCCTGCCCCCATGTTCTCTGCATCTCACACCATAAACCTCTCTACTGATGGTTTTTATAACATCCTTCACAATAAACCAGTTAAGTGCCTCCCTGACTTCTGAGAGACATCCAAGCAAATGAACCAAACCTGAGAGTTGTAGGAGCCACATTTGACAGCTGTCGGCCAGAAGCTCAAGTGAAAAGCCCCTAAGCAAAGAGCTGAAGATACAACTTGGCTTTTGTTTAAATCTTATAGTAAAACATAGAATCCTTTCTATGAGATTTTAAGGTAGATGCTACAGTTTTAATCTGAAATGTGCCCGCCCCACCCCACCCCAGCACATACATACAGTTTTGAGCACTCGAACCCAGCTCCTGGCCTTCTTTTGAAGGCTTGGAGCTTCTGGGAGATGGCGCCTGCACCTGGCCCTGACTTAGCTATGCTTGCCTCCAGGTCTATTCTACATGAGAACTCTGCTGCCAAACACTCCTAACACCAGGGGCTGCACCACTCTGCTTTGCCTCCTGCGGCATGACTGACTATGACCTGAAACCAGGAGCCACATGAAGCCTCCCCCACCCTCCCTTGTTTCTGCCACTGCACACAAAAAGCATGGTGTGTTTAGGGGGAAACATCAAGAGTGCGGTCAGGTGATCATCCCATATGGACATTAGCATAGACCGTCCAAGTGCTGGTCTAGACATCTAGACAGTGGGGAACGAACTACCCCGTGGCATTTCAGAAAGGGGCTGACCCACTTCAGGCCAAGAGTGTTAGCACCTGGGCAAAAGAACCATTCTTAAGGAAGGGTTCAGGAGCACCCACGGTGTGACTGCACACCCACTGCACACACACTGCACACCCACTGGACACCCACTGCACACACACTGCACACACACTGCACACACACTGCACAGTACTTCAAGCCTCTATTCACTTCTCAGCATTGTATTTCTTGCCTTCTCCAGTTCAGCTCGAGAGGATACTGTCACAGTGAAGGCTGCTCTCACAATAGAAAGCTCAGGGGGTCAACTTCAGTGGCAGCTGTACAATGCCATCTCAGGTGACACACAAGATAAACAAGTCTTCAGGGCATGGCTACCTTCACCTGAATGCCAAAGTATGGCCAAAGGTGTCTCAGGACCCAGAAAGGGAACAGTGAAGGCGTAGACGTAATTAGAGCCACACAGCCCACTAGGACCATGTCCAGTGGAGCCACGGACTCCATGAGACCTCACGGCAGAAGATCCATTAGCGTATAACCCCAGTGTGAAAGCTATAGGCATACAATGCCAACAGAGTCACAAAAATCAACCCAGGGGCAAGACCACCAACCAAGAAGTTCTAGGTGTGACCTCTACTCCAGTGAGCCTGAGAGGCAGAGTCTTGAGACAGATTGCTTTCCAGGTTAAAGACTTTGGACCTTCTGAGAATCCTTTACTTCTGCCTTCTTGTCTATTTTTCCCTTTGGATTGGGAATGCCCAGTTCATGACTGTCCTGTATGTGTAGTCAGGACACATATGTCTGGTTTCATGGGTTCACAGCTAGAAAGCAATGTGCCCCAGGATAAACAGCATCTTGAACTGTCATCCGCAGCTGATTAAGTGATATTGAGAAAAGACATGGGATGGCTGGAATGTGGGTCTGGAATGTCTGTCACTGGACTGTTGCAATCCTAACCTCCAGTGGCTGACATGAGGAATCATGGGCCTCTTCTGGGAAGTGACTGAGAGTAGAGACATCGTCTGTGAGATCAGCAGATTATCAAAGCCCTGGAGCTGCTTGGTCACTTCCACTGTGTGCGGACACAGTGGAAAAGGAACGGTCTGTACACCATGCATTAACTTCTCACCGGCCATGGAACCTGACAGCACTGTGATTTGACTTCCCAGCTGACAAATCCATCAGAAATAAATTCCTGTTTCTAAGCCACCTGACCTATTGTATTTTGTTATAGCAACCCAAGGTGATATAAGACTGTCTCCCTGATCCCTCCTCTGAATGCTTGGCAGGAAGGACTTTGAACTCCAAATGGCTGAACACAAGTCACACCACAACTGTACCATAAACAAGGAATAAAAATTGTGTCACACTACGGAGATGGGTAGGAGTGTTTAAATCGGATTACCTTCCTGCAGAGACACTAAGCCCAGAGAGCGAGTGTCGTGATGTGTCCCGCAGATGTCTGAGTGAGCTCCTGGTGGCTGGAGTATGCTGGCTAAGGCCATTGGGTGGAGAAGAGCGTAGGGTAGCAGCATACATCTCTGTGGTCTAAGGAGGCATTTCCAGAATGGAAAGAGTCACCCCAAATGTCCCCAGTACCACCCAACAGCCAGAGGAACAGGTAGAATAAAAGAGGAAACTCACTAGCCCAGTTTCTCTTTTCTCTGCTTCCCAGATATCATAATGTCTCTGCTTTGCTCCATCCTGCACCCCACCACGCCTACACCTCACCCGCCGCTGATGGAGTGAAGCCATGAGACAAGGTAAATCTTTCCTCCCTGGAGGTATTTGTTTGTTCAAGTCATTTGTGACAGGAAGGGAAAGCTAAGCTAACAGTGGGGAAGCAGCACCTTCCAAATGCTCCCCCACAGTGGAGAAATGGGAATCGTCGCCACACACCACAATCCTGGACAACACCAATTCCCAAAAAACTTTATTCATTGTTTCAAGTGGTAAAATGTCATTGGTCTCTGCGGGGCACCTAGTGGGGCAGAGGGAGACCTGGGATGGGGCTTGGGGTGGGCCCCACCCATTACAAAAATCAAAGGCTTTTATAAAAATGCTATAAATTGGTATCAAAAGAAAACCCAAGGGAGGTGGGAGATGGAAGCAAAGAGGGTGCAGGGAGAGGGGAGGACAAGACCCCCCCACCACAGGGCGGGACGAGACCTCCCACCACAGGGCGGGGATCCAGGCGGGGCGGAAGGGGTGCGAGAAGTTGGGACGGTGATACAAAGTGCATAAATGTGCCTCTCAGACACTCCTCAGAAGTAGAGGGAAAGGAGGCTGCAGTCTGAGCCCTGCCGGGGCTCCAGCTGTCTCCTCACTTGGGGACCCCACAGGAATGGCACTGCCTGAGACTGCTGGATGGGAAGGACCTGCAATTGGGTGGAAGAGAGGACAAAGGTCAGAAAAGAGATGAGGCCCTGCTTCTGCCCTCTGGACATCCTGATTCCCTCATGGGAGCCCAGTGCTGAGGAGGCCCCTGCTAGGACCTCAGGTTAGAAGCTCTAAGCTGCACAGGCTAGCCGAGCTCATAGGGGCAACCGCAGCTCCTGAAGGACTGTCCAACACACAGGACACAGGCCAGGATGGAAGCCTCCTCTCTTCAGACACAGGATAAACACCAGCCTCAAGAATAAACGTAGAGGAGCCAAGGGTAACCAGGTCTCCCCTGCCTCCTTCCAGCCTCTCACAGAAAGAGGAAAGCCAAGGGCTAGCGGGGAGCCCAGGACAGGGCCTCCCGAGTTCTCCACACCAGGCCCTGCTTCCACCACAGCCCAGGAGCACATCCTCACCTTGGCCCCTGATCAGATCTTTTTCTTTTTCAGCTTCAGGGCTTGCAGCCAGTTGGGCGATGATCCTTCTGACCTGGAAGGAGGGTACAAAGGTCACAAAAGCAAAGTTTAAAAAAACTGAACAAGGTAAGAACATCTACCCTCCAATCAAAAGAGGCAGCCCGGGGTTCAGTTGCAGGTCTGGAAGCCCCTGTGTAACATGAAGCAATTAATTTCAGTTTTCCACCTCTATAAAATAGGTTTTCTCTTCTGAAGGTAATACCCAAAGCCTAGAAAATAAAAAAGAACCTAGAACTGTTACCTACCCTGAGGATTTCTCTGGCTTCGGGGGTAATGTTAGGGGCTTCCCTAGCCCTGGGACCTTGCAGGACTTAGAACGCTGGACGGAAGACTCCTTCTGGCTTGATTTGCTCTCTGTTACCTCCCCCTCCTCAGCTGAGCGGTTCCGGGAGCGTAGCTTGGCCTAGAAGACATAGAGGAAAGATAAGCAGGCAGCAAGACTCAGAAGACCAGGCCTTTAACAAGAGTGTGCAGTCCCCTGAACCGGGCCTGAACCCCTCTATAGACAAAGATCTGTCTCCATCAGAGCTGATCCTCACACCCTGAACACATCAGAAAGATGTCAAATGAACAAAATTTAGTGAACAAGGCTGAGCAAAGAGGGGTGACTTCTCACACCTATGTTTTTACTTCTCTCTGTCCCCACCCCAGAGCCAGCTCCTGTGCCTACCTCAAGGTTAGGAGAAACTGCTTACAAGAAACCCAACCCAAGCCACCTCCCATTCCCAGCAATGGTCAGGAAGTAACTCCTTCAACTGAACAGCCCAGTCCACAGTTCCACTCCCCCCTTTATACCGACATTTGGCCCTTCATCTGAGCTGCTCATGGGTGTAGACTATACCCACCCCTCGACCCCCATCCAGTACCCTGGAGCTTCTGAGATGAAAGAACACCCTGTTCTCTCTTCCATCAAACTTGGTACACTGCACAGAGTCAAGCAAGGAACAAGGGAACCTTCCGGAACCCCCTTTAACATAATGAGAGAAGAGATAGGAAAGGGGACTCTGAGGTGTACGGATGTATGGATGGTTGGTTGGTTAGCGATGCTGGGTACGAGGCTGGCAGGCCAGATGGCTGGGTATGTGTGCTGAATGATCAGATGGTACCTTCAAGGCTGATGGGCTCAGGCCAGGAAACAGGTTGACTTTTAGCCCTTTAGTGCCCAAGGACATCCGTGTCCGGCGGCTCTGAGGCTCCTCCACCACCTCCTCGTCTGAAGATGGCACCCGGGAGGTCCTTGGCTCTGCAAATGTTAGGGGAAGTATATCAAAACCTAAGCAACATGCCAGTCACTACCCTTACCCTTACCCACACACAAGCCAGACATTGACACAGACTCTATTCAATTAGTACACTGATCATACCGGTTGAATCCTGGAACAGCCGAGTGTCCGAGTCTGCTGACTCTGACAGTCCCAGGGTGCCCCCAGGCCGGATGGCTGGGGCCCGATGCCCCCGCTTACGCCCTAGGTTGGCACGACTCCGATACATGGCACTATCAAGGATCTCAGTGTCCTGCTCAAAACAATAGCAACAGTAGTACAGTAGTGCCTCTGCTGACCCATACCCTTGCTTCACCCCAGAGGAGCACCTCAACATCACCCCAGGAACTGATGGCTGCTGCAGTTTCTTGTTGCTATGAGATACCCCACAGCCTGTGTCTGTCTCCCATGATTGCTCAGGAAAACTCTGAGAATGGGGCTCTGACACCGTCACCCACATACCCTGATCCTTCCAACAGTCCATCTACCACAAGTTCACCCTCCACTGACCTCTATGAAGGAGAAGTCCTCACTGGGGCAGCTGGGCACAAGTCCTCGGGGAGGCCGCCTGGGGGGCGGGGCTGGCAACTGCTCATCTTGCCTGGTGCCCCCTGTAGGGCTCCAGGGGCCATCCACCTCTTCTACCTGGCTGGCTTCACCATCGGGCTGAGGCCTCGAGGAAGGCAAAGGGTCTCTGCTAGGCTCCTGGGGCTCCCCTTGGCCAGCACCTGCAGCGACTCCTTCCTCCTCCAGCAGAACCCTGAGGCCGGAAGCTGCTGATTCCCTCAGAGTGGCTTCCTTGGAGCTGCTGGCTGTCATTATCCCCTCCAGCAGGCTCTGGGAGCCAGAAGGTGGAGAGCGAGCCAGACAGCTGCTGGGGCTGCAAAAGGGACAGGCCAGAAACCGAAGTCACTCTCCTACCAGTGAGTCCTCATTTCTCCTCCCTGAAGCACACAGCAGACAAAGAAAGGGCTGAGCCTGCTTGGTTGCTGGGAAGGTCCCAGGCCAGGTTTTATCACATGCTACAGGCTGAGCAGCTATTATCAAAATGCTTGGGTCTGCTTATAGAGTCTGGACTTTTCCAAGTTTTAAAATATCTGCACATGCATAGAACAAGATCCCTTTGTGTGTCGGTGTATGGGAACCTGTATGTTGAGGCCAAAGAACCACCTCCTCGTGTGTGTGTGTGTGTGTGTGTGTGTGTGTGTGTGTGTGTGTGTGTGTGTGTGTCTGTCTGTCTGTCTGTCTGTCTGTCTGTCTCCAAGGACAACTTTTGGGAGTCAGTTTCTCTTCCTCTACCATGTGAGTCCCAAAGACCAAACTTGGATAGTCAAGCCCAGACAGACAGACAGACAGACAGCCCGTTCACCAGCCCTACTCCCATTTCCTTTGACAGGCTCTCTCACTGGCCTGGGACAGTCATCAGGTAAGCTAAGTGGGCAGGCCAGGAACCGGCTCTTCTTTGCCTTCCCAGTGCTGTGAGACTATCACAATACCACACTACCACATCTAGCCTTTCTTCTGGGTTCCGAGGACCAAACTCAAGTCTGCACGCGCTTTCCTGGCTGAGCTGCCTCCCTAGGCCCAGAAGGAGTCACCTGGAAAACAAAACCTAAACCAAAATGTCCTTTGTGTCTCAGCCTACCCGGTACATGCAGGCTGACTCGCCACTGAGGCCAGGTGTGCCTTTCTACGTGATATCATGCTGCACTCAAAACGTTTCAGATTGCATGGAGCTGGAGAGATGACATGACAGCTAACAACCATTTCAGATTCTAGTTCCAGAGGATCCGACACCCTTTTCTTGCTCCCACAGATAATGTATGCACACAGGATACCCAGATACACATGCAAGCAAACCACCTATGTACATGCAATTTAAAAATATGTGAATCTGAAGAAATGTTTTTTAAAGTTCCAGATTTGGATTTTTGGATTTTTGAGTGAGGAATGGTATTTGTACCTAAGCCCTTGCATGAGTTCCTTTGCCTATAAATACTAAGTATTTCTCTACAGTCATTAGTAAGGGAGAAATAAAAATGTAAGCCTGTCAGACTAGCACCCAGCACTCAGGACCTTCCCAGAAATAACACTTACTACTGCTGCCCTAAGCTATTGCAGTTCAAGCCCCACTCGTGCTTGGATGGAGCACGGGCTGGATGGCCACACCTCCCGGGATAAGCCAAGAGCAGGCCCATCTGCTCCCTCCCCAAGCTTACACAACCCTCCAGCCCTGAGAGCGACGGGCCCTAACCTACAGCTCCGAGTGCTTTCAATCCTGCGTGTTTGTCTCCACTGCCTGTCTGGGAGCTCCTCGAGGGTTTCTTGGTGCCCCCAGCATCTCTGCCCCATAGATGAGACCACACAAGAGATGAGAAGGCAGGACCACCTTGGACTTCAGCACAGCGATGTGCCTTCTGCCCATGTTTCCTCAGAGAAGGCATAAATACCGGGATGGTACCACCCACACCATGTCCAGCTGCCACGCCCTAAAACATGCTCACTCATCGAACACCTAGGAGAGGGAGGGTGGGTGCTGGTACTCACCACACCTACACGCACAGCCCAGGGCCACACCCTAACACATGCAGGGATAGTGAAGGCTAGCGGGCAATGCCTAGAAGCCAGGGTGCTGAGTAGCTGGCGATACTGAGGAAGGTAGAGAATCAGGCAGGTGAGTCAGTCTTGACCAGGAAGATGAGACAGGGATAGGGAGAAACGTGTCAGTCTGTCCTTCTATAAGCTGCTGACAGATGAAATTAAATCAGCATGGGAGGAAGGGAGGGAGGGAGGGAAGTGGTGTCAGAGGCTATACAGCACAGCAAAATGAAGAACTCGACTGGAGAGCGAGCCTGGATGGGAGCCAAAGCCAGCTCACCCTGAAGCCAGCTTAGAGTCAGGGAGGTGACTCTAACCAGACAGCAGCAATGGTACCCCACCCAGCCTGGACGACAAGGCCGCTGAGAGGATGTGAACCAACCCAGAAAAAGACAGACAGACCTACCCTCAGTCCACTGAGGGCAGGAGGCAGTAAGGAACTCTGCAGAGTGGGCTCTAAAAGTGGAAGGGAACATGGAGCCCCAGGGAGTGCTGTGCACACCCACCCAAGCGCCTCTGCCTTCTGCATCTAAGATGCGGCCCTTACTGGGAGTCCAGGTCATCCACAACCTAAGGGCTTCCTGGCAGGACAGGAAGGACAGGGATCTGGGTGCTGAGCCTGCTAGGCCCTGCACCTATGGCCGCATTGGCCCCAAGTCGCATGTCCAGTCCAAGCCTCTGCTTCATTATCTTAAATGGGAGCCGTAACAGTCCCAGAACCTTACTGGGCTCACTGGCAGGAATATGTACCCACAAGAAAGTTGATACGTGATAGCTACAAATTACTACCATAGTCCTTGTCATTCAGAACAGAGGTTCCTAGCCTGAGAGGACGCCTCACCAAAACCTTCCACATGAGCCCCCCAACTTGGCTACCGTCAGAACTGCCCAATGCGAGCCCCCACCACTGCTTCTGGTGCAAATACAGGGGACAGATCTGCAACACATCCTGGCGTTTCCTGCTCTAAGCCCTGGAATAAGGAAGTATCTGTGCCGGGGCTGGGATGATGCATCTGAAGAAGCAGAGATACCAGAGAGAAACATGGTGACGACTTGGACAGTTAGGGCCACAGGAACAGAAGGGAACTCACAATCACGAGCAGTGGGAGCTTGTGTAAACCACACTCTCCCTCTGGGCCTCTGTTTCTCCATCCCTGAAAAGAGGTAGCTGGACTTAATGACCTTTGAGTCTTCTTAGAGTCTACAAAGATTTCAAACTGGCTGGGAAGGTTTTGTATTGTGGGATCCAAAGGGCAGGAGCAAGGGATGACCAAGAGGCCGGAAAAGAAGGATCCTGCACCAGCCTTGGCAGACCCAGAAGTGCCACTGTCTCCAGGATGAGATGGCCCTAGATCCAGCTCAACTGTACCCCCACATCCCCGCACCATGTTAGTTTATCAGTTATTCCTGCCAGCAGTCTGACCGATGACTGCCATCCATAATGTATTTGTTCAACATAAGGACAGCAACAAAAACGTCCCCAGGGGCCTCTCTTTATGGGCACCTCACATCCACACTTGCAAAACAAATAGATACAAATACAGGTTCTTTTTTTGTTGTTGTTGTTGTTTTTGTTTTCTGTTTTGGTTGGTTTGTTTAAGCAATTAGCACAGGCTAACGCTTTGCACGTGTTAACCTTCTTCAAGCAAACTCCAAGAGTACCAGGAGTAAAATTCTCAATTTACCTATGAGACGTGGGTCCTGAGGTGAGAAGGGCAAAGCCACCTGAGGAGAAAAGGCCAGTGCTTCAGGTCACTTGCCTGAGGTCACAGAGATGGGTAGAGAATCAGGACTAGCAGATGGGCCCCAAGCCAGACTACTCTGACCCATTCTCAAGGACTTCCTGATACAAAGGAAATCTCCAAATTTTTCTTGAAGGATAAGCATTCCACAGTGTATTTCTTTCCCTGCGTCAGACGCTCATAGCACCAGCGCCCCAGACATTAGTCAGGTAAGTCTGGAACTTTGCTCAACTTCAAGTCCTAGATATGCTATTAGACACTAAGTCACATGCATGGCCACACAGCACACAGCTCTTTCCAAACATGGGACTCTATTGGAAAGGACACATATCAGAAAACACAGCAGGCACACAGGCCCTCCTAATGATTTCCTTCCAGCTGTGGATGAAAACACGTTTTCTGTCACATACAATGGGACTCAGATGCTTGTGTCTGGGATCAACTGTAAGCGCAGGTGACCACGTGTTGGATCCTGGTAGCTGTGTCCAGAAAGGCATGGCTGCTTAGTGGGAGCCTCCAGAAACTCCATCAAGACCACCCTCATGCTGCCGCCATCCTGTTAAGCTTGCAAGGAGCTCCCTCCATCCTAAACACAGAAGAGAATGCTGCTCTCCCCCCTTCAAGAACCAGCCCTAGTGGGGCAGAGGGCAGACCTCCACTCCTTAGTAATCTGCTTTGAATAGAGTGGCCACACCTGAAAGCCAGTGATGTGAGGGAGTCAGAAGGGTATAGTGTAGCCTCAGGAAACTGAGGACATGAAACCTGCGCTCCCTTCTGCCAGGACTATCGCTGCTGGAACCTTGGGCCTCCCGCAGACACTGGGAAAACAGTGCTCAGAGCCCAATGACACTGGGAAAACAGTGCTCAGAGCCCAATGACCAGTCCAGGCTCACAGGAACACACCCCTGACGCCCCCAACATTTAGAACTGCACATTCCCACCCCCTACTGACGCCATTGCAACCTCAGCCACTCCCTGTCCCCTACCCCTCCTCTCAACCGGACAAGCAGACTGAGAACACCCTTCCTCAGCCCCTTCCTAATAGCCCTCTGCTCTCTCCCTCTTCCGCCTCCATGCCAAATGCCTCTCTCAGCCCCCACCCAGAGCCTCCCCAGCCCCTTCCTGGTCCCTCCTGCTCTCCTCCCACTGCCATCTGCCCTTCCACTTAGAACAGCCCCCATCCAACACCTCCTCTCCTCCCCTTCCCACATGCCTGGGAGGAAGCTCCCACTCTGAGACTGAAAAAGGTAAAATCTTCTCCACACCAAAGAGAAGAAAAAACCATGGATGAAAATGTTAACGGATGAGAAGCAATGCCTTTTCGTATGTACCCTTTCCACAAGGTATGAAACCACCTCAGTGGGTTTCAGAACATCCATGAGACAGACTGGTTGGTTCTTACCAGCCTGCCTCCCAAGTGGCATGCCTCTAATCCCAGCACTCAGCAAGCAGAAGCAAGCTGATCTCTCTGAAGTTGAGGCCAGCATGGCCTACCCAGGGCGTCTGAGGTCAGCCAAGGCGAAGAAAAGAAAAAGGGTTGGGGGTCACGGTCACAGGGTCACTTGGTTCTCAACAACTTCAGATCCCTCAGCCACTGGTCTTCTGGGTACGATGAGAACAGGCTAGATCCCTGAGTTCCCAACCCCTTGGCCAGACCACTATAATGGAGGCTGTGGTAACCTGGGCTTCCACAGGGCTGCCTTCCACTACCTGTGCAAGCATCCCAGGAGCTCATTTTGGATCTCAGCTTGAGGCCCACAGAGCTCAGCAGACGCCTTACTAGGAAGACACCTCACTTGGTAAAACGCTTCCCCTGCAGGAGTGAATACTTGAGCACGAGCCCCAGACCCCACGTTTGCTTGTTATGCTCGGCTTCGCTTTAAAGAGGAAAAAAGGCCAGGCACAGTGGTATATGCTTGTAATCCCAGCACTGGGGAGGCAGAAGCCAGCTGATGCCCGGGGCCCCTTGGCCTGCTGACCTAGCCGACTTGGCAAGTTTCAGAGTAGTGAGAGAATGTGTCCCCAAAAAGACTGTGACAGCGATGCCAGCAGAGGCAGTGTCATTCCATAGGTAGACACGGAAGCTTGTATATGTGTGCCTGCACACACATGTGCACTTGTACACATACAAACTCTCACAGAGAGAGAGAGAGAGAGAGAGAGAGAGAGAGAGAGAGAGAGAGAGAGAGAGAAACTCACCAGAAACCAAAGATATGGCAGATTCTACTTTCCTAACTAGCCACAACTCAGTCATTGAGAAAGCCCAAAATGGTACCTCAATTTTTACACTCATCTTCTAAAATAGAATCCATTTAACTTTTGTGTTCCAAAGTGCATCATAAAATATAAAATGTGGAACTGAACAGTCACAGCCCTAAAGGACTCTGTTTTCCGAACACCAAAGTCCATGGAGAGAGCTGGGTTTCCCTCCTCAGAGGTCCCTTATTTAAAGTGGTCACACCTTCCCTCCCAGCCCCAAGATGGAGTAGCTTACCTGGCTCCCAAGCTGGGCGTCTCTCCTGTATCCATTCCAGTGTCTTCAGAAGGAGTCGCAAAGGAAGGTGACGAGCTGTCTTCACCCTGTGTCTCTGGCCCACTTGTTTCACCAACCCCCAGCTCCCTGTCTTCCAAGGGGTCTTCAGTCTCCAAACCAGGGGACAAACTGCCACCACTCTTGGGATCTGGCTCTAGGTCAGGGCCCACTCTCCCCACCCCACATTCCCTAACATCACTCGGGGCCCCACAGAGCCTAAGGTTCCGGAGTCCCAAGTCCTGGGCCCAGTCCATTTGCCCAACTCCACAGCCCCGAGAGCCTCCCGACTCTAGGTCACAGGGCACCTCCAAATTCCTCAGGCCTAGATTGTCACCCCAGTCTACCTGGCCTACCCCAAGTTCCCTGGCCTCTCCAGGGCTGCAGCCTGCCCCTGGGGCCATGTTTCTTAATCCAAGATCAGGTGTCCAATCTGCCTGTCCAACTCCACGCTCTCTTGACTTGAGGAACTCTCCAGCCTCTGCCCCTGACCAGTCGGGCTCCCCCACACCACTCTCTCTGGCCTGGCTGTGCCTTCCTACCTCTCTCTGCCCTGGCAAGTCTCTGCTCCTCGCCTCCATGTTGGAAGTCCAGTTCTTCTCCCCAATTCCCATGCCCCTGGGCTCCTCAGAATTGCCAGATCCCAAGCGCCTAGCCAGATCTCCATTGTTCAAGCCCAGGCGGTCTGACCATCCCATTTGTCCCACCAGGTTCTCTCTAGCCTCGCTCGAGCCTTCAGAACTCATACAGCTAGACACTTCCAAGTTCCTGAGACCTAGCTGGTCAGTCCAGTCCACAGCCCCGGCCTCTGCCTCTCCAGGAGGCACAAAATGACCACCTCCACTCTTCCTGGAAGGGCTGAGGCCAGCACCACTCACTCTGTCGTTGCCGATGATGCCAAACTGATGGCTACTCTCAGAGGTCTCTACACACAAGTCCCTGCTCCAGTCTTGCCTCCCTGGACTAAATGCTGCCTCCGACTGGGCTGCAGCACCAAGGCTGAACTCCCCATCCCAGCCCCGCTGCTCTCTCTCTTTGTCTTCCGAGTCCATGCTGGTCGGGCTCTGACTTTCTGCCTGCATTCTCCCCTGAAGCCTTGTGGTCTCCTGGCCGGAGTCACCATCTTGCCAGTTGCCTTCGTCATTCAGCCTGACAGCTCCATCTTGCAAACTCCGTGTACTGGGGCTCAGCAGGCCACCAGATGCCCCTTCCTCCATTTGACCCACATCCCTGCCGGCCTCACGGAATCTGTCTTCGCCAATTGGAGTCTTCTTCTCAAACTCCTCATCCTGCTGCTGGGCCTCCTCAGGGCTGAACCCAGAGCTCAGAGTTCGTGTTCCGAAGCCTCTCTCCTGTGAGCCGAGGGCCCTTGAGCCACAACCACTGTAATCCTTTAACCAAGCGCTCTTCCCAAACTCCTGGTCCTGCTGGGCTGTGGCCCGGCTGCCATGGATGTCCAGTCCAGAATCTCGCTTCTCAAACTCCCGGTCCTGCTCTTCGGCATCGTGGCTGCTATAGCCACCAGAGAGGTTCTTCATCCCCAGTTCTTGATCGTTGTCATCTGTATCCTGGTTGGTGCTCACAGACGCTCTCTTCTCAAACTCCCAGTCTTGAAGGCTTGCGTCTCGGGCGCTGAAAGAACCCAAGGAATCTCGCTTCCCAAACTCCTGGTCCTGGAGCCCTTTGTCACTGGAGTAAGGGTCCTGGGAATCCCTCTTCCCGAATTCCCATTCCTGTGCATCAGCCTCCAGGCCCTGAGTGCCAAGCTGGGCCGGCTTTCCCACTGCCCGCTCACAGACAGGCGCTTGGCTCTCGCCGACCACCTCCTGGCCAAGGCTGCGTCTGCTGGCCCACTCCCTAGTGCTGCCCTCCCCAGACCCTTGCCCATACTTGCTGCTCCAGTCTCTTTCCCCAAGGCCCGGGTCTCCACCAGGACTCCTGCCCCCAAGGCTGTAGTTCTGAGAAGCATCTTGAGACCAGCTGGAAGGCCCAAAGCTGCTGGGGTGTGAGTCTGCGGCAACCCCAAATTCACTCTGCAGGTCTTTCTGGGCCCAGCCAAGGAGTCCCTGGGAAACAGGGGAAGAAGAAAAGAAAAGAAATAAAAGGAAAGTAAACAAAAGAAAAGGGAAAGAGGAAGAGATGAAGGGAGGGAAGGAGAGAGGGAGGGAAGAATTTTAGAGTTAATCCAGGTGGAGTCATTCCAAATTGAGAATGATGGCTACCTAGTGCCTCCAAGCCCCATTTTAGCAGAACGCTGCCAGGATTTCAGCTGTGTGACCTTGAGCAAATTTCTTAACTACTCTGGACCTAAGGATCCTCGTTCTTAAACAGGTAATTCCTACTACATGGGACCTTTGTGAGATGGTCAAAATCGAGCCATTTAAACAGCCTGGCTCACATGGACACGCAGTTGGACCGTCCTGTGGTCATGTTTACAGCCCTTGGGCAACACCTGGCTGGCTGCCAGGAGAAATCCTGCCTGAAGGAGGGGCCTAAATATGGGACCGGGAGGAGGGGGCTCACTGTCAATGAAGGGCAACAGACTTACAATTCACCTTACGATCCAAGGTACTGACTGACAGCACCCACAGCTCTTCTGGCAGCAATGAGCACCCAGGCCCTTCTTCCCCTCGGCACAGCCTTCCCCAGGAAGACTCCACCCTCAGCCAGCCCAGGAAAGTAAGGGCACCAGGCTCCCTGCACCCCCACCCAACATTCCCTGACTCACCCCAGAGCCAGAGGGCGGGCGGGCTCGGGGCTCAGGGCTTCGGAGCCTGCCAGCCTCGTCCCGCAGTGCCGCGTTGGCCAGGAGCCGTTCCAGGACAGACATGCTGGCTTCCCTCTCCCCCGACCAGGCCATGCCCTCCACTTCCCCACTGACCACCCTGGGGCGGCACAGGGCTGGGCAGCTCCCCTGGCCAGGACCTGTCTGACGGCTCTGGCTCCTGCCCGTCCCTACTCCTGCCCCGTCCTGGCTTGGTCGGTCTCGGGAGCAGTTGCAGTTCTGGCAGCCCCGCCCAGAAGCCAATTGAGTCACCCACATCCTGGGACAGACACACCTACTGCAGGAGTCAGTGTAGTGTTAACCCTTTCCTCCTCCTCCCTCCTACTCCCAACTCCAGAGGGCCTGCGGGGAGAGGGGGAGGGTTAGGGAGGACAGTCCTCCTTGCCTCCAGCACCACCCAAACCAGCCCAGTCTAGGACTGAAAAAATATGTCTCAAAAGCCACCTGGATCCTAGCCCTTAAATGCAGTCTGGTAGGAGAAAGGGCGCAGAGCGACAACTGGGCTGGTCCTGGCTTAGGCCCAGCTGCTAACTCGCTGGGTAACTCTGCACAAGGCACCACTTCCTCTGGGCTTCAGCTGCTGGTCTACAAAACAGCTCTCAACTCCACGGGAATTCCAGTCGTAAAAGCCAGCACTCACAACGCATTTCTAACCTCAGTACTTTCACATGCCCTAACTCATTTAATCTCACTCTCTGAGCTACAGCCTATCACACCCTTTGACAGACACAGAAACTGAGGCAGAGAATAGAAAAGTATCTGACTCACACCTGGGCAGAATTAGTAGAGAATTAGTAGAGCCAACCGAGTCCAGGTAACAGACCTACGCTGGCCGATGAACCCAGGCCCGCCAAGGCCGCCCAACATTCCCTTGCATAATACACCCAGGAATAACAGGTCGACTCCTTGGCAACGGTGTACATTGCATTCGGCACTTTCTCCATCTCACTAGCTGGGGAGACGGCTACATAAGGAAGATGCTTACAGCACAAGCATCGCACTCAGGTTCGGCTCCCCATACCCAAAAGACTTTGGCATGTGTCTTTAATCCCCGTGATGGGGGGCAGAGACGGGAGGACCCCCGGAGCTCGTGAGCCAGCCAGACTAGGGAAACGGGTGAACTGCAGGCACAGTGAGACCCTCTCTGAAAAACTAAGATGCCCGGGAGGGCTGGAGAGATGGCTCAGCGGTTAAGGGAGCTGGCTGCTTTTCCAGAGTTCCTGAGGTTAATTTCCACAACCCTCTGTAATGGAATCTGATGCCCTCTTCTGGCAGGCGAGTGTACATGCAGATACAGTACTAACATACATAAAAACAAATAACAAATCTTTAAAAAAAAAAAAAAGATACCTGAAGTTGATCTGGCCTATGTATGCGTGTGCAACATGTGCACGCACACACCTGTATGAAAGGGCAAAGGTTACAATTACGTCTCACTCCTAAGACTGCTCAGCTAGGGAAAACTGGTGTCAGGACTAGAACTCAACAGCTGAACCCTCAGCACGCCCCTATGCCGTTCTGCTAGCACCTGCAGATGTGGGTGCACAACTGTCTTGCCCTCGGTGGTGTCCATGTTAAAGAATGAAGCCATCTCCCTATGGCCACCTTACCTCAGAGCAAGTGCTTGGCGACTGTAAATCCTTTAGCTCAGCTCCAGGCGCCCGCCGTGCACCCCCTGAGTTGGGTGGTGGTGATGCCAAGAGATCATCCAGCCATCGAGAACTGCTTTCAGGGCCTGTGGGCTCAGGAGACACGCTACAGGGTTCCTGAGCCTCTGTCCTGGGCTGGGTAGTCTCTGCCCAGCCTAAGGTCACCACCTCCTCCTCAGTAGACAATGCTTGCCCAGGATCAGGTGCATCGACAAAGAGGATGCAGGGTTGGTCAGAAGGTGTTGGCTGCTGCTGTCCCAGCACTGGCTCTAGCACAGGTAAGGCTGCCTCCCTTGTAGCCAAAGTAATGAGAGACTCCTGCCCGGCCAGTGGCTCCTGGTCCTCACAGTTCTCCATTGCCTGCAGTAAGGGTGTTCTGGGTGGGCCCTCAATTGTAGAGGGAAGAACAGCTGGGGGCTGAGGCTGACTGTCATCTCTCTGGGGTAGGGATATGCCTGGATCATTTGCCTGAACCTCAGAAATAGGCTTTCCTGGGCTCTCTGGAGCTGATGGGGTTCCTGGTCCCAGCTGGGACACTCCTTCCCTGCCACATACAGCCCAATTGCCAGCCTCTGCAGCCTCTGCAGCCTCTGCAGCCTCACTGGCCTCTGTAATGGGAGATGGAGGTGGGGAATCCAGCCGCCACACACCCAGACCTGAGGGCCTTGTGGGGAAGGTCCACTCAAAGGACTGTGACAAGCTCCAATTAGACTCTGTCCCACTTCCAAAGGGACGATCTAGAGCAGACTGGCTCCCCTGATCCTGGGGCAGAGCAGCCAGTGAGCCTCCCAGCTTCTCTTGGTCCTGGCTAGGTGGCCGAAGCACGCCTTCTGAGAAACGGCGCTGAGCCAGGCTGCTGGGACGGGATTCCGTGTGAGCCCTGGCTGCTGCCTCCTCCCCACGTGGGAACGTTCGTGTAACATCGTCCGGCAGCTCAGCCCCCTCAGACAGGGGCTGAGGCAAGGGGACTGGGGGCTGCTCTGGGCTCTGGTGCCCTGAGCCTGTCTCCACAGGAGAGCTGTTGGGACTGAGGGTTTCTGGGGCTGCCTCAGCAGGTAGCTCTGAGCTAGGGGACTGGCAGGGAGGCTCATCGGGCAAGGCTGCACTGGAGGAGGCGGGAGTCGCAGGGAGGCAGATTGAAGCCTCAGAGGCTACAGGACTCTGGGTTTCTGAAAGCTGAGAATGGCAGGGAGAACTCTGGGGGCTTGAAAGCCGGGGAGACTCGGAGGCTGGGACAGAGTCTTTAGCCGGGGGGACTGGGCTGGTTGAGCTACCACGCTCTGAAACAGCATCTGCACTTGAGGTGACCCAAGTCTTGGAAACCTGCAAGAGAAAGATCAAGAGTTGTCACTCACTTCTCAGCTGGGCCCAAGCTCACACAGGGCAAAGGCTCTGAGGTGAATTCAAGCAAGGCTCCTCTACCATGTCATCGGCCCAGAAGAGGGGCCATGTTCTAGTCACTTGTCAATGTTCTCACTGTTTCAGTGACTCACCTGAGGAGCTCCTCCAACAGGCTACAGTTCCCGGGCAAACAACCCAGGCTTTATAAATAGAAGAAGCGAGAGATGCTGACTATGAATGCGCGTGGGAAAGGGCTTGCCCCAGAAAACTGCAAGTTCATTCCAAGCCCAGAGCATCTCCTAGGATCGTCCAGTGGAGGAATAGATCTCCATCCTCTGCTCCGTGCACAGGTCTCAGTACTACCCAAGGGAGCACGGAGGCTGTGGACTCAAGCGAAGCAAGGGGAGTCATGAAGGCCCATGGCTTCAGTAACCCCTGGACTGCCTCCTACAAGTTGAACCTCTAATTTCCACAGGCTCTCCCGGGGGCCTCAGGTTCCCACCTGCACTCTCGGGCTGATACCAAGGTCTACCTCAGAGTTAGATAAGGACTGAATAAGATTTGTGCATATGGGCCCCTGGGTATAAAAGAAAAAGAAAAATCTGCCCTGGTTACTGGGAACAGAGAGAGGAGATGGCATCGGGGAAAGGAAGGAGGCAGAGGTAACACCAGCCCCTGGATCTCCTGCAGTGTTCTACCCTGCTTTCCCCCACAGCTGGAGATCACGACCCCTAGCCACTGCCTCCAGTGCTTTGTCACCCCGTGCTGGATCTGCTTCTTCTTCAGCCCCTAACCCCAATTCCCACTCTCCTCTGCAATAATCTAGTTCCCAGCGGTATGCTTTTAAACTGTACCATTAACGCCCCTTCCCCGTCAGTCTCCAAATGCCACTTATTCTTTGAAAATCGTGGTCCCTGGATCTCCGAAAACCTCCCAGCATCCCTTTACAATTCACGGTGGTTCCAAGAGTACTCAACTCACTAGCATCCTTTGGTTCTGTCCCCTGCATTCTTCTGGGGTTATACATTTAGCCTCAGCCCTTCTCATCACCACTGTCTCCCATCTCAACCTCAAGTCGGCCACCAGCCGGGCCCATTTCCTCTTTGTCCTGGTCATTCTTTTTATGCTCCCAGCTCTCTCATTCCTCAACCCCTTTGGGAACCAAGGGTCAGGAACCCTACTTCCTCCTCACAGCTCCGTCCCCCTCCTAGCCCTCAACTCTCTCTTATCACCAACAGTTGCCGTCCCTGCAGCCCTCGTCGCCTCTCTCTCTGTCCATCATACTGTTTTAAGCTGTTTAAACACAGCTGTCTGCCAGCTCAAGAACCTGGGCAGCTATGTGGCTGGAGAAAAAACACAGCACTACTCTTGGTCTCCCTTTCAGATTCATCACTGATCTACAAACTGGTTCTAGAGTGTCCATCAACCTACTGCATCCCACCCCACACCCACCCACCTCTATCCCATCCTCATCCCAGCCACCCCACAGACAACAAGTCTCCCCTCAAACCTCCAATACCTCCTTCCCATCCTCTCTCAGCTAATGGCCTTGCTTCCGGTACTCTGAGAACACTCTGCACCTTTCCTCTCCACCACCAAGCGCGTGGAAGCCCAAGGGCTTGGTTCCCTTTCGGTGACCAGGCACTAACCTTGCTCCAGGCTAAGGCCAACCCCCCCTCTCTCTCCTGCATCACTGACTTTTCCCTCCCTACCGGATCCCTCCCACAGCACGCCAACTGCTCTACTTTCCTGTCTAACAGAAAACAGGAGAGAGAGCCCACTCTGGCCTCACGTCTCTCTAGTTTACACGCGTTTTCTTGAAAGTATTGGTTACCGTCAATACACACTGCTCCTCTTGCACCACCTCTCCTAGACTCACTCCATACAGGCTTTCTCCTTCACACCTTCCACCTAACTACTTGCCAAGGTCACCAGGGACCTTCCTGTAACTAAAGCCAACTGATGCTAGCCAGAGGAGGCAGCCAGCCTAGGTCCTGGCAGCTGCTGGCACACTCCTGCAGTGGCACACTCTTTGCTTGGCCAGGCTCTAGGGTTGGTCTCCCTATCTCCATTACTGTACCTTGGGCCTCTTCCCCTCTGGTATACCACCTGTCCCTTGGTGACCTGAGTCAGTCTCAGCCACCCTCTCTACACTGACAACAATGTCTGAAGACTTCCTTGTCAACACACTCACTTTCCCTAAATGTCACATACTCTATCCACTCATCCACCTGACATTCCCATTTGGATGTCTAAAGAGCTTCATGAACTCAGCAGACTCCAAAGCAAAGTCCTCATACGTCTCCTGGCTACGCTTTGCCTTTAAAGGTGTTCCAATGCATAGCACGCGCGCACACACACATAGACTTACATCTCTATTCCAGGGCACTCGGAACAGCCTCTACCTGACAATGGCTTTCCAAGCAAGGGCCATTTTTGACATAGTTTGCCCAGAAAAGTAGGCTTCATAAGTCAAGGGAATGAATAGGAAGCCCAGACTTTCCCCCTTTCTGAACCCAGGCATAGCCAGGGAGAATTAGAAAGTCAGATACTTCAGGTCCTGCCTCAGGCCAAGAGAGTTACTTAGCCTGCCTGAGACCTGGCATTCTCAAAAGAAGCCGACAAAGCCTACTGGCTAGAGTTACCAAAAAGATTAAATTGTCTAATACCCCTAGGACATGCCCACAGCACACAGTAGGGGCTTCATCAATGCTAGGAGTATCATAAGTACTGCTCCTAATCATCATGGCCAACCACAGTCTGGCCTTCAACTCAGAAATCTGCCTGCCTCTGCATCCCAAGTGCTGGGATTAAAGGTGTGCTCCACCACCGCCCAGCCATACTTAGCTGCCTTAATGACCAGGCCCACTGCCCTGGGAGTTTAAAGAAAAATCTGAGTCTTGGCAGAGGGTCCCCAGGCAAGTCAATGAACCACAGTTTCCACCATCTAAACTCTGAGAGAATAAGAGGTGATCTCAGATCTCAGATGACTTCCCCAACTCCATGCTACACAGATGTACTCACAACAGGAAGACAACTCACATCGGTAGTTGATTCAGAGCTAGCCAGTTTAGCCAGGTCCCCGTTCATTGCCAGGCTGGAAGTAAGGTTCCTGAGAGGACGAAAGACAGAGGGGAGGTAAGGAAGTTGAAGTCAAGCTCATGGTATGATGGGCTATAGTTGCGCATGCCTTTAATCCTAGTACTGGGGAGGCAAAGGGAGACTGGTTTCTGCGAGTTTGAGCCTGGTCTACAGACTGATGTCCAGGACAGTCATGGCTCTACACAGAGAAACCTTGTCTCAAAAAAAAAAAAAAAAAAAAACAAAAACAACAAAAACAAAACAAAGAGAATGCTGAAGTCTGTCCCAAAATAGAGAAGGGGAAAAGTTATCCCTCCCAAGCAATTTTAACAACACCCAAAGATTAAAAACCTCAGGACTTATTCCTGAAGTTGGTCTGGAAGTTCTAGGGATAAGGAAGGTAGGTTGCACCCACTGAGCAAGTGCTCACTACTTCCTGTACACACAGGGTTAAATCCCCCCCCCCCCCTTATAAAACAGCATCATGTGGGTCCAGGTCCCTCAGAGGCTCCCAAGAAGAAAATGTCTTCCTCTCCTAGTCCCTGAGGGATTCTTCTCTGGCCAGAATGCAACTGGTCCCAGCAGCCCTGTGATATTTCCTGAAGGACTGGGGATTGGGGGTGGGGGTAATTTTCCAAGACTGAACCCTTCGTTGACGGAGAGAGGAATCCAGGCTGGGAAGCAGGACTCGGCTTCCCAGTAGCCCTCATCCTGGGGGTGGAGGGGGTGGGTGTGCAACACAACCAACAGGTGTTTCCAGTGAGAAAAGGGCAGCCTGGAGGGTGGGGTAAGGCAGGGCAGGGCAGGGCAGGGCCTTCAGCTTTAGGCTTAGCCCAGACCACAACAGGCCTGGCCTCCATAGTGGGAGAGAGAAGGCAACCACTGGGCCTAACTCTGCATTCTTCAGGATGGTGCTCTCTTGCCCTGAAAAGCCTTAGGTGGCCAAATCCCTCATGTCCCTCCAGGCCTTGTGTCCACTAACCCAAGGAGCGCTACCTCCCAGCCAGCTGCAGGTAAGAAGTGCATCTGGGAAAATATCTCCAAATAGAAGAAATCTCTATGCAGAAGTTAGCCAAAACCCATCGCACTCCTCACAGGCAAAGACTGGAGTCTACAGATTCCAACATACCGCTCACTCCATACGGCCCGGCATGGTGCTCTGCCACATGGGACCTAGCACTTTTAGAATCATACACATCTGGATTTAAACTGAGAGACTCCAGGAAGTCACTCTGGAGCCTTGATTTTTCCAATCTCTAAAATGGACTTAACAGTCCCTTCCTCCAAAGAACACGAATATGTACTCAATGGACTACAAACTAATCTACTGAGCAATATGACTCTCTACCGTAACATGTATCAACTCTATAAAGAGAACTATAGTGAGCCGGGGATGCAGCTCAATGGTAAAGCACTTGCCTAGCATGAACAAGGAAGGCACTGAGTTCAATTCCTAATAGTGCACATACACATATGTGCGCATACACACAGACACAGACACAGACACACACACACACACACACACACACACATACACACAGCAGTAACACCATTTGCTACAGAGATGCTCTGGGACTTAGCCTGGGTTTGCCTGTATTCACATAAGGAACCTGACAGTAAAGATGATTACCCAATCTGGAGCTACTTGCTCCATAGCCCGTCGTCAAGACTTCGAGGAACTATACAAACTCTCAGTCCTTACCTCTCCTCAGGAGTCTTGCTATGCTCTTCCGGGCACTCTGCGGGAATCTCTGCTGTCCCCTCCTGGGTCCATCCTTTGGCAGGGGACTTATTATCCTTCTCTCTGGGGCAGGAGGCACCATAGGTCCTGGAGCCATATCGAGAGCTTCCATCATGGTTGAAAGTGAGGCGGGAGCCCCAGAGGCGGTCAGGGCTGGCAGGGATCTCTTTCCGAGGCTGTTCCATCTTGGCCAAAATTTCTTCTACTGTACAGGCTGCAAACCTCTCAGAGGAGGGACGGAAGGGGGCAGGGGCCTTCCGCACACCTCCCAGGGCAGCGCACCGAGCCGGGGGCGTTAAAGGGGGCAAGTCTTCTTTCCCGGCATCCTCTTTCCCAGACTCCTGGGTAACTTCTCCTCCAGCAGGTGCCTCGGCTGTGGGCCTTGGCGAAAACGGGAGTGGACGCTTGCTGACGCCGTAGGGCTGAGGTCCTGCCAGCATGTTCATCTTCCGGGCAGAAGGCAGCTCAGCCAGGGGACCCCGAGGAGGACGAGGCCCAACAGGCACCAGAAGGCTGGGTTTGGCAGGCAGAGCTGGCTTGCTGGGCAAGCCCCGGGGTTTGGGCTTGACAGGGGGCTTGGCTCGTGGGTCACCTTTCAGAAGGAAGGATTCATTAGGAACTGTCAGAAAAACCCCGTGACACGTAAATTCTCGTGACTCCTGCTGCACCAAACCTTCCATACTGCAAGTTCAGAACCCATCGTTCTATGTGCAAGTCAGGACCGCCTGTTCCATGAAGCCTTCCTTGGTATTTCACATCCCATGATATAGCCTACCTTCTCCAAACTCCTACAACGTTTACCTTCTTAAAAGCTAGGGTGCTTCAGCACCTTATTCCTCTAGCATCCTATTCTGCTCCTAACATGGGTTCCCATCAAATGAAAGAACTGAGCAGATGACCATTTCCGTCTTCCTGGCCCCACCATACAGTCAGCCTGGGTACCCAATTTAGCCCTATTGCTTTATACCGCATTTCCATAGTGACGTTCTGATCCTAGCCTAGCTTCCCTTGTCCCCCTGCTGCCCCTCCTCTTGCCACCTCTGTCATCCAGTTCATTATCAGGAATGCAAACTTTCTATTGACCTATGTCAAACACAAGTAAATCTGCCACAGGAAGGAAGAAGGAAAAAAAACCAAGGGCAGAAATCTACCTTCTATATAAGGCATTGTAATGCCAAATAAAAGACCTTGGGAATTACTCACGGCCACAACCTTCTATAATAGAATCTTGTATCACCCACTCATTCAGCTAAGCATTTAAAAAGTCTAGACAGGGAGAAAGAAGTGCACTCTGTTTCTCCTGCTGTGCCTCAGTGTCTCCTTCTCAAAGACTCCCTGGACCTGTTTCAAAGACTGGGCTTCCACAGCTGCTGGAGATCTACCTCACTCCCACCAGGCCCCAAGGCCCTTCAGCACCCCTTTCAGCCTCACAGCCTCTCACCTCAACTGTCACTCAGCTACCTGCCAGGACAGTAGGGGTGCAGCCTCTCCCTGCCCCGCCCTCCTCCCAGCCACGGCCCCACCCTACACCCATCACCCATTGGTACCTGGCTCGGGGCCAGCAGGCGCCAACTCCTCCTCCATATCCTGGGGCAGTGGGGAAGCCGCGGCTGTGCTTTCCCTGAGAGTGGATCCTTTCATCGCACACAAGGCACACCCTGCCTGAGAAGTGGGAAGAAGCTGTGTGAGCCGGGGTGGGTGAAGACCCAGGGAAGGGAGCCGTGAAGAAGGGAAAGGGCCTGGAGAGGCAACAGGCTTAGCCAAGGAAGTCTATTTCTAACCCAGGCAGTGTGGGACAGGAAGAGAGAACTCCAGGAGGAGGCCGGGAAGGCCACAGCCACATCCTCAACTCTTGACATAACTCTCCAACTCTTGGCCCTGAACCTCAAGGATCTAGCACATGAGGGAGCCTCCTCCACCCACACCACCCCAAAGCTCCCTCCTGTGATACCCTACTTACAGTTCCTGAGGCAACCCTCTTGGGTCAGGGAGCCCCACTAGAGGTGTCCACTCTGAGCAGAGCGAGAAGGCCAGAAACTCTCAAGTCTCTGGAATCACCTCATGGGAGACGGGAAAAACCCGCTCCTCCCTCCCCAACATGGGGCTCCGCCCCACAGCCGGCCCCCCTCTTCCCATTCCCCTCCCTCCCTCTATGGCTGGGAGTGGCTCCCTACCCGCTCCCCCCCATTCTCCTTCCACATCCCTGCCCCCTCCAGCGCTCATGAGCTGTCTCATCCACACACAGGGAAATAAGAAATAAAAAGTAAGCATCTGGAATACATTTTTTTCCCTTTAATTTCTCAATCGTTTTGGCTTCAGCTTGGAATTTGATGAGGTAAAGCCAGGGCCTAGTCCTGTTACCATAGCAATGGCCTCCCACTGGATTTCCAGGGCCTAGCCAAGGGGAAGGAGGAGCCGGCCCAGGATGGTCAGGGAGGACGGGCAGGGAGGACAGACTGGGCTTGATTGCATGGGGGTGGGGGTATAACTGAGAGGAAAACTCCCTGGGGTTCCCCGTTCCAGGACAGTCAGGGAGGGGCCTACAAAGCCTGTGGAAAGGGAATGTGTGTGCACCCTGAAGGAGTTCTGAGGGGTAAGAAGAAATTAAACCAGATGATAGCCACATGGTAGTTGGCTGTGCCGGGAGCCTCTGGCTCTGAGACTGTAAGATGTAACAGCTAAATGGGCCCATCACTTTAGAGCTGAGGGAATAGTCTAAGGCTGGTTCCCTATCTGAAAAATAGAGTATTAAACAAGTTTCAAGCCAAACAATGCATGCAAAATCCCAAGCCTGGAAGTGGTAACAGTTGGCCATTATTAATGTGACTCCATTCAGTGTCTCCAGCGAGCTAACATCCTTGGTAACCACCTCTACCTACCTCTCCCCCTACCCAAGGCTGCACTTCTAGCCCATTCCTTCATGTCCCCCACCTCAGATTCTTCAGGCATTCCACCCCCTCAGCTCCCACCCTGGCTGCTGAAGCACCCTCCCACTCACAAGACCCCCTCAGGCTCTGGTAGTGACGAGAGCACAGCTTCTCTGGTTCAAGAGCAGGGAGAAGGGCCAAACACCTGGAATGCACACAGCCCTGGAGGGCAACCCAGCCCTTTCTAACCCTCACGAGAGGTTTGCAGCCTCAGAGTTCCCCTCCCGCTCCAGCTGATCGCAGAAGACAGTTCTCAATTCTAAAAGACCTGTGGGGCCCAGCCTCGGCAAAAGGTGCCCCCATCCCCTTGGCCCTGTCCTAGCTTATTTAAAGAGAGTACAGACAGTAATTCCGTCACCGTCAATCGGCTGATCAGCCAACTACCACGGGCTGTTTCCCTTCTATGTGGGTGAATAACGCATGAGGGCGGAAAGATGACAGAAAAAATAAAATTAAAGTATAAATATATACAAGAATGCTTGCTTGTCCTTGAACATATTACAAGGGATAGGGTGTGGGTGGTTAGAAATGGAAAAAAAAAAAACTAGTCCAGAACAGAAAAACCCTCTCACCTGGGGTTGAGATGGGGGCTTGATGGACACATCTGAGGTTATAAGGAGCTGCAGAGACGAAAACAGGCTCCGAGTCCCCAACAGAGGAGGTGGCTACGGTAGACAGGCCCCAGCCAGGAGCCCCAGGTAACCAAGGCCATGGCCATAAGCTGCAGAATCACAGTACCTCAAGAACTCCCCATCCTTAGTGGTCTAGGAAAGCCAGGCAGCCCTGGAAGTAGAGGCTGCCCCCTAAGAATGGACAGGAACGAAGTGGCCCTGGTCAGGCACTCAGAAGGGCAAGCAGGGTCATCCCTAAAGGTCTCCCGCTGGATGTTCAGCTAGTGCGGTCAGGAGGGATAAGTGTTGGAAGAGGGGGGCCAACAGGAAGACGGAACAGCCCAGGGCAAGGGGCTGTTTGAAGGGCCTCCGTGGGGAGCTTACGGACACCGAGCGGCTAGCCGAAGAGGAGGAGCAGAGGAGGGTGGAGGAGGGGGCGGTAGCAGCCAAGACTGCGCGAGATGCCAAGCAGCCCGCGAAGGAACAGACCGAGGACTGGCGACTGGGACTCGGTGGGGGCGGCCTGGGGTAGTTGGGGGCGTGCCGTGGGAGCCAGGGAAGGGGGCCGGTGAGGGCAAGGAGTGGGTCCCTCGAGCAGCTCCGCCCGCCCCCAGCCCCGCCCCACCCTCGCCTCTCCCCGCTTTCTTCTGGCTCACTGCACGGACGCCTTCCACCCCCGCACACACACGCCAGCTCCGCAGCACCCGAGCGTCCCCAGCGCCCCAGGCCCTCGCAAACTTTCCTGGTGACCCCCTCCCACCGCTGCCGCCCCAATCTGAGGTCCTGGCTGCTAGGCGCCGGGTTCTTTCCATGCCCTTCCCCGCCCCCATCCCCAGACCCCGCCCCCTCCGGCGCCGCGCACTCACGCGCTCCCCCGGGACCGGCTCCACTCAGCGAGGTACCCCGACGCCAGTGACCGCTGCTGCCGCCGCCACCGTCACCGCGGGACCGAGCCAGTGCAAGCCCCGGGGCCCCTCCCTCTCCCCGCCCAGAGACACGCCTCCATGTTTCTCATGAATATTCATGTAGGAAACCGAGAGTAGGAAAACGACGCTGAAGCAGAGTCCAGCGGACTGTATGCAAACAAGCACAGATCCTACATAATTATTCATGACCTTGTAAATGAGGGGCCGGCCCTGATTCAGATTTAGGCGAAACTGACGCAATTTTACCCCAGCGCCACCGAGATGATTGCCTAGAGAGGAAACCGCCCTGGACAGCTTTTCCCAAGCCTACACTGATTACAGCACCATAGAGCGCGGGCAGCACGAAGGGAACCGTTGGCGGACTGAAGAGTCTTCCTGTTACACCTGAGTCTTCTGAGAGCCGCAAACGACATGGCCACCCCACGTGGATAAATTCAGACTGAGAGCCACTGTGACAAGTGGGGTAGTTTTTTCTCTCCTGTTATGTCTCCTTTAAGTTCTTTTAGATACAATTACCAAACACAAAGTTTTGTAGCCCTCCCTTGCCAGAATCTTCTCACACTTCACAAACATATAAACTCATTTTCCCTAATCCTCCTGACTCAGGTTTCCACTCTCTACACTAGAAAGTCGATCCTCATTCTATTATCTCAAACCTTGTAAGACCCTTGACTCACAAGGTGATTATAAAAGCTCAGAGCCGCCACTGCCCCCTGCCTCCTCCGTTGGCTAATGGCATGGAGTGGAATTATGAGAGGCTTCCTAATCAGATCAGCACTCATTTCTTGACTCTCGGGTGGCACAGTTCCACAGACGAGCATGAAAACCGATGCTTGTCCAGCTGGGAAGGACATGGTGTACCTGGAGCCTTGCTTCCCCAGCTGTGCTGCACAGGACGGCCTTGCCCAGTCAGGAAAGGTAAACACGGCACGCAAAGTGGGAAAGGAGACATAAGGACGACGTGTCCAAAGTCAGTTCCCTTTATTAAATTGTTTTCACAGACCAGAAATACAAAATAAAAGTAGAAATAGGCCCCCAGTAGGAGCTACAGGCCTGACTTCGCACGGCCTCTGCTGCAGCAACGTCAACAGGCCAGGAAGCAGCCTCACTACAGCCAGAACGTAGGAAGTGGGTGAGGACTGGGATCCTTCAGTGCACTGTGAGCGGAAGATAGCACACTCCTACCCAGCCTCTCTCCAGATTGCAAGGAGCCTTCCTTACAAAGCAGCAGAGGTTAGGTGCTTCCTCAAAGCCTCGGGGAAGTGGAAGCCACCCCGAGCAGTTACTCAGATGGCACAGAATCCAAGGACTATGTGAGACACTGGTACCAAAATGAGCAGGGAGCCTGGAGATGTGACGGGCAAGGGCAAGAATGCTCTTCCTCTACTCATCAGATCCTGAGGCAGAGTCCTCTGAGCTTGGAGGCGTACTGGCTAGTTCCTCTTCTTCAGAGTCCTGAAAACCAAAGCTCTCTTAGGGTAAATGTGTCAAGTAACAGCTGCCTTCCCGGCCAGGTAGTGAAGGGATCCTACATCTCCTGTACTCACAAAACCTCAGAAGTCCACCTGCGCACTCTAGCTCATTCCTGTCAGACCAACCACGCCCGGACCGTACCCACCCCAGACAGGGGCAGCCCTCCCACCCCCACGTTCCTGCCGCACCTCGCTCCGCATCCTCTTCTTTTTGCCCTTGTTCTCGCCTGAAGAGCTCTCGTCGCTGGACACAAACTCTTTGCTCTTGAAGCTGTCACTCAACTGTCTGGATGAAGACTTGGATGACGAGCCCCGGGAGGGAGTGGATTTTTTTTCCATCTTTACTTTTACTTTCTTTTTCTTCTTAGACTTGTCCCTAGATTAGGAACATTGAAAAGAAGCCAGGTTGTTAGACTCTCTGCATTATTACATAGGCCACGTTGCTCCTAGCTTTAAGGAGAACTTTTCCCAGTACTGGCCACACTATTTTCACCATGGCAAATGTAAAGTCAGCTGTCAGCCCAAAGTGCACCAACGGACAGATCATACATAAGTAGCCTGGAAGAACCAGGGTCAGAGACTAAAGCAACTCATACGCAAAACGTACTGGACATTTTTGTTTTATTTAAAAGCTCATGTGGACTTTGTATTAGGCTTCACAAAAATACTTTTTTCTGAACTATTCTATTACTTCAAATAAAACCGATCTAGGAACATGGGCCTATTTATCCCCCAACCTGACTGCATCACCTATACTTGGCAATGGCATTCAGGGATTTAAGAAGCACTACTCAAACTGCTGTCAAAATAACGTTCAGTAAGTCTATTCCGGCCTGGAAACTGCTTTAAGCAGTTACCAGCCGTTTGCTCCCAACACTCACCTCTTGGACGAGTCCCCTCTCCCTCCTTCATACTCTTTCATGGCTTTCTCGTAGTCCCTCCGAGCATCTTCGGCCTTGCGGTCCCACTCCTGCCGTGAGCACAAGGAATCCTTTAGACTGATGCGAGCAACTCTGCACGCAGGGGTTCAGGAGTGGCAGCCCTGCACCCCGACAAAGCCCTTCCTGCTCCCCCTCCCTCCCACTGCTACTCACCTCTTTCTTCTCTTTGGACATTCCCTTCCAGATTTCGCCTGCCTTCTTGGAAAGATCTGTGATACTGATGCCAGGATGATCTGACTTGATCTTCTCTCGGCTGGCATTGAGCCACAGCATGTACGCAGACATAGGCCTCTTCGGTGCATTTGGATCTTTACCCTTCTTCACCTGTATAAGAAACAGAATGCCACCATCCGTCCACATCCCACAGCTATCCCAAGCTTCCACAAACAAACTATTTGGGAAAGGAAGAGATGTAAGAAGAACTAAATAGATTTGGGCTACACAGGCCAACAGCCCTAAGCCACAAGCAGCAACTGTTTTCTCCTCAAAGAGATCCCCTGGGGGAGAGGCAGGATATCTCCTAATTCAGATTCAGAGACTCACATCTGGTCACATGCTGAGACTAAGTGACCAGGGAGGGCTCAGTCTTAAACAGAACATCTGTATCACCAAGGCCAAGGAAACGTGGCTATAAAAGAGAGCAGGGAGAAGGCAAGGGGCAGAGAAGGGGGGTGGGGGGAGCAAGCTATAAAACAATGCCCCGATACAGCACGGCTGCAGTGGCTGTGAGCACTCGGCAGCCCAGGGGATGTGCCCACCACATATTCCACCAGAGATGGGAAAAGCATCTGTGAGGGCGTACTCCCTCCGAAGGAGCTACATGCAGTTAAAGGCTGCGAGTGACCTATGCTCCAGCAACGCCCCTCTGCCCGTGCTTACCCATCACACAAGCACTCCTTACTAAACACACCAGAAAACAAAGAAGTAAAAGAGGTACCAATTATGGAGCTGAGGGACGGGGAAGGAGGGAAATCATAGTACACTAAATATATGTATAAAATTGTCAGAAAATAATAAATTAGTCAAATCAACAAAAAAATAAAAAATTAAAATTATATATATATATAATTTTATATATATATATAAAAACAAAAACCCCACCCCAGATCCTCATATATATAGCAAAAACCCCACCCCAGATCCTCAAGAAACAAAGTATCTCAGGACCAAAAAGAAAAACTTGGAAAATACCTACTAAAACTTGGAAAATTCCTACTAAAGTAGGAAATACCTACTAAAGTACAGTTTCTGTAACCGGCCTACAGAAAGCAGCACAATCAAGAGCATCTACTGGTAATGAACAGAGGACAATTCTCGCTCTCAATACCTCTGAAGACTTCCTGCGGCTCTTCCGATCCTTGGCCATTTTGGCCCTCTTGAGCTGTTTCCTCTTCTTCTCTTCACGGTCACTGTCACCCTCATTGCTGGAGGAGCTGGCCGAGGCATTGCTGTCAAACCTGCCAGAGTACGGCTTAGATTCAGGAAAGGAAGGCGGCCAGAGATAGAAGGGAAGGATCTAGACATCTGCCCAGGAGCCCTGGGAGCAGTGCCAAGGACGGTTTCCACCACCATTTGCCACCCACCCCAGCTTCCTGCCCTTCATTAAGATGGCGTCAACATTCCTTCCAGAGCACCACCACAAAAGGTTGTTGAATCGGTCCATGAAAAGCCAATGTTTCAGTGGGCTCTTGTGCTCTAGGCGCGTTCTACCCCACTTCCGCCCTCCAGTACTGTACGGCACTGTCTGCCGCTGGCCTGCAGGACACCAAGTCTACTTTACCGTTCCAGGTGCTCACCTTAATTTATACTACAATCTCTGCCCTAAAAGGGAGGAAAACCAGCTTCAACTGAAGCCAGTCCCCATATCTGACTGTTCTGTCCAATAAAATGCATCTCCTCTGAGCAGCTGCTGACACCCACCCACTGCTGAAAGGTTTCCAGAGCACTTCATAAGCATCTGTGCATTAAGCTTTCTGAGCAAAATCAGTGGGCTTCTGAAAGATAGTCACAATTTGGTTTTGTTTTGGTTATCCAATCTTTCTGGAACAACAGTCCTAGTTTTCTGCAGGGAGAAAACTCATTCCAGCTGCAGGGTCTAGGGGTGGTTCTGGTCCATCAGAGCCCTGCACGTATGTATTATCTCAAGTTCAGGAAGGGGCAGCTGACCAGAGAGCACACTATTCACTTTGCTGTTCACCAGGAGGTGCTTCTGGGTATTAAGCTATCCACCCTACGCCTGCCTAGCATTCTGAGGGACATGGACCACTCTTTCTAGGAATAAAAGCAGAAGCAAAAGATAGTTTCCCTACAATTTCTGAACACCCAGATCCAGTAGTACCTATAGTCAACTACATCCCTATACTCTCCAGTTACATCATCTTACAAAACCCATAGCCCCGTAGAGCCAGGTTGGGACACTTTCTTACAAGGACAGCCATGCTAAGCGACTGTCAAAAGCACAAGGGTGCTGCTGTCACTGGCAAGTGAGGACCCCTGCATGCATAAGCACTAGCTGATCCCATTCTCTTCCCATTTCTCTGGTTTCAAAGCATGCTGTGCACTAATAAATTCCTTGGCACCATCACAAATGCAGTCATGTGTCACTTCACTGGAAGTCACTTCTCCATGCTGGACCACTGGCTAACTACCACTAGGACGTGACAACTATTTAGAAACACTTAAGTTATACATAATCTTATCCCCGTGAGGCCCAGTCAAAACTCACTCCTCTGCCACATCTTCTTCTTCTTCACCCGGATTGAAGGACTCATCTGAGAAAGAACACAGATAGCATTACCTTCCACTCCAGTGGAAGTCCCACCCCTTAGCCAGACACCCAGCCCAGGCCACAGGGTGGAGCCTGACTGCCCAGGCCCCAGCAGAGAGGCTAGCCCACCAGTCTCTTCTCCTGAGTCGTCACTGCTGTCATTGGCATTCTCCTCACGGATCTTGCCCTCCTCCTTCATCCTTTCCAAATAGGCATCGTGCTGGTCTTCGTCAGAGTCGGCATAATCGTCATAACCTGGGTTAATGCCCTAGCAAGGGAAGAAATGAGAGTCAGCCCCATGTTCAAGCCAGCACTCCTGAGCACTCAAAGCTTTTCCCCACGCCTGTGAAGTCAGAACGGCAGCTCGTGAGCGGGAATGTCCACACAGCCAACATGCAGGGCCTACTAGATGGAGTTAATCCAAGCCCCTCCCTTTCCTGGCCCAACAGGGGCTCCTAAGAGGCTGCGTAGACTGATCTAAGGCCATGCACAGAGAACCTGCTCAGGAAGGGGAAGGAGCCACACGCACCTCTTTTTTCTATAAGGGTAAGAAGAGAAGAAAGAGTGAAAAAGAAGCCACCAAGTCTCTGTTCCTTTCTCCTCTACAGAAGGACAGGAGACAGGCGCGCCCTTCCCACAGATACCTCTTTCAGTCCTCTGTTCTTGATGTTGAGCTTTTTTGCATTGACAAAATCAAACAGCTTTCCATACTCCTCCCTGTAAGGGGGACAAACAGCATTAACAGATGCTTAGGACCAGCTCAGGAGGGCTAAGCGATGTTCTCAGACCGTCAGGCTGGGTGGGCTAGAACTCATGACTACGCTACGCAGGACATCAGTAGGTTAGATACAGCCCTGAAGGGTTCTGGGACAGAAAGTATAGCCAGTCACCAAATAGGACCAGAGCCGGCCGGGCATTGTAGGAGGGGAGTTTCATCTGTTTTACTGGTCTGCATTTCACCCTTTACAGGACTGTTATGCGGGTTAAACACAGAGACGTTGTAAAATGTTTAGCCCACACCTGAGTATTCAATACACATTAGCTGCTGTGTTCCTGGGCACAGAGCTCATTCCAAGAAAGATAATATTTCCACCATAGGGGAAAATGGAACCACACACAGCTTTCATAATATAAAAAAATAAAAAATAAATAACTTTTCTAAGGACAGAAAAAGGTGATAAATATGTTTCCAGAGTCTGAGTACTTAAAGGACCAGATCTCAGAGAAGCTAAATGAAAAATTCAACTCAGCTAGAACAGTCAGAAAGAACCAGGCCAGGCCGAGCTTCCCAGTGGAGACGGGATTAGCCAGGAGGTAACAGGAGGAGGTTCTTACCTCTCAATGCTGCTGAAGGTATATTGAGTGCCTTGTTTGGTTTCAATCTCAAAGTCGAAGGAACGAGTGGTTGTGGTGCCACGGGCAAAGTTGACAAAAGAGATCTCATCGAAGCGGATGTGCACAGGGGGCTTGTGTACATAAATGAAGCCCCGCTCCAGTGGGTACAGGAGTCCTGAGCTGGCCTTATAGGAGCAAGTGATACACTGGGCCCCCGAGTGCCTGGCGGAGGATGCAGGGAGCCTTGTCAGCACCAAGCACAGCAGAGCCCAAGGGCACATCCCATCACCAGTGCACTCAGGCTTCTACTAGAGCGTACCCGACACAGGAAAGATTTCTTTACTAAGGCAGCATTTCCCACGCATCCCTATCCTCAGCCCATACTCTTACCCTTGGAAGTTGCCTGGGACTGTGATTTTACGGTTTACAAGTGCTTTCATGACCCGGCTGACCATCTCATAGAGGGAGCCTGACATGTTCTTGGTGAGTCGCCCCTCAAAGCGCTTTTCTACTTCTTCCCTACAAACAAAGTGAGACGAAGCCCAATGGCAGGCTGCCTCCTGCTCAAACAGCAGCAGGAAGGGAGTCCAGTGAGACACTCACTCATTCATGTTGAGAGTCAAGGAGATGTCCTCATCCTTGGAGAAGAGGAGGATCAGGAAGTGGTAACGAGTTTGGCCCTGCTTGATGGGGGGATCCAGGCTGATCTGAAAAGGACAAGTGGACGAAGCTGTGTTGAACCCGGGGTGACTAAACAATACAGACCTCTGGCATAGTAAACTTTATCTACTAAAGACTTAGGCAAAAACCAGGCACCCCATAGGGGTTCTGCTCACCACAAAGAACATCTGTCTCTGATCCTTGTGGGGTAGCAGGAAGAGACGGAGAACCGTAGTATAGGGGATCTTGTAGTCAAAGGTCTTGCCATGCAGGTGTAGAAAGGTAGGGTAGATCCGGATATCATAACGGCCTCGAGGAGTCAAGCACTGCAGCTCCCGGAAGATGCAGATGGCATCTCCAGTGGCCTGGATCACATCTGCCTTTGACAGAACATTCTGGGCAAAGGCCTGTGAACACATATGGGTATTCAAACAGCCAGCCTCTGCTCCCAGGCCAGCCAGCCAAAGTCTACTCAGCAACATCCAGTAACACAAAGAAGCCTCACCTCCACAGGATCCACACCATCTTCCTGCGTGGGAGGGACATAGAAGCGCACCTCCATGAGAGACACTTCAGCATCATCGTTCTGGTGGAATTCCAGGGTCACCTCATTCTTGCCTGTTGTACACTGGGACACATTGCTTAGGGGTATCTCAAAGACTGGTTGATCACCAATGTCAAAAGAAAGCAGCTGTCCTGTGAGGAAAGAGCTTGTCAAATCGCAAACTCCTCCCTGAAAGTCTGCAGAAGCATTCCCACCAGTCCTGAAGTCCTCGAGGATAGAGGACTGGAGGAACTTTGTTCACACTGTACCAAAACTAGGCACAGTGACTGATGGATACATCCATCATGGATACATGCTGGATAAATCCATGCTAAACACACAAACTGAAATTAGAAATTAGAACCAAAGAAAGAGTAAATAAAGGTACCGTCTGAGGCCCTTCTTCACCCCACCATCTCCCCAAACCTCAATCCTCCTCACTTACCACCAAACTTCACTGTCCCCCAGTTCCAGCCCTTCACACACAGATCCTTCTCCATTAGCTCAAGGCGATAGTGAGTTTTGAAGAAGTCAGAGAGTTTCTCAAACTCCTGTAAATCAAACGGAGAAAGTGCAGTCCCAATTAAACCTCTGGGTCTTAACACAACTAAAAGGTCCTGAGATTCTCTAGCTCAGTTCACCAATGTATCCTCCTCAGAAACTTCAGCTAAGTGAGTATATCAACTCTGAAACTGCTTAAAACCAATTTTACTTTGTTAGTGGAGACTGTTTCTAGAACCCAGATCCCTCAGCCTTACTCTCAGGGCAGTCCTTCTTCTGAGCCTCTTCTCTTAACCTTTATGCTTAAAACCTTTTAAGTGCTAGAGACCTGACAGCCCAGAGGTTGAGGGTACTTGTTCTTGCTAGAAGACCTTGGAGCCATTCTCAACACCCAACTGTGGTTCACTACTGTCTCTAGATCCAGCTGATCCAGTGGCCTAATCTGAGCTTTGTGGGCACCAGGCATGCATATGGTGCACAGGTATACATGCTAGCAAAGCATCATACATATAAAATAAATAATTTTTACTGAATGAAAATATTTTTTAACAATAACAACAAAAACCTTTTGTTTCTGGGCCTCTGGCTGAGAGTAGTAAAGAAACTTAAATTCTCAGATATGTGTATCACCTTACTGAGTTTCTAAACTTTGTGTAGGTAATCTTTTGATGAAAGTTAAGTATTAACAGCCAGGCAGTGGTGGTGCATTCCTTTAATCCCAGCACTTGGGAGGCAGAGGCAGGTAGATTTCTGAGTTCAAGGCCAGCCTGGTCTACAGAGTAAGTTCTAGGACAGCCAGGGCTATATACCCTGTCAGACAGCCAGAGAAAACCTATCTTGGGGGAGTGGGGGGGGGGGGGAGGAGGGGAGAAAGTGAGTATTAAAACCAAGTAACTCAAAAGCAGCTCAAAATGGAAAGCAAAATCCTAAAGCACCAAGCTAAGATTCTGAACCAGGACAGCGGGAGTAAGTAGAAACCACAATCTAAATTAAAATGGTAGAAAACCTTCTGGAGTCTAGGCACAAGGTTTTTTGGGTTGTTGTTCAATAGTCTCCAACAGCCCTGCTTCGAGGAACCCCATAGAGCAGGGACATGATTATCAGAGGAACACCAACTGTCTCTAGAAGATTACAAATAAACAAGACAAAGCAGTTACAAAGAAAGAGGGTCACAGAACAAGATCGCTCACCGATTCGCGGAAGCCATCGTACTTGTACACATGCCCGTTCTTTGTGATCAGTTTAAGACCATGGCCTAATGCTACCCGACGCCAGATGCCTTCGGTCAACTCCCCAGCCTGTATGTTGTCCACTTTGCCCGTCTTGCTGTTCTTAAAGATGATACCCTGACGGCTCAATCGAAGCCTCCCATCATTCTGCCCAAAATACAGACCCAAAATTAGAACAGGATAGTGAGTAGCGGATTCTTTCAACCCCTCACCCATAAGATGATGCAGGATAGCCAGAGAGTATTGATAGAAAAGCAACAGATCGTGGTGAAATCAAGTTAAAACACACAAGAGACATTAAGTCTAGACTGCAAGCTTGGCTCTGGCATCAGAAACCCGGTAAGGGCCCGTTTCCTGGTTTTTTAACACGAGAATTTAGGATAGAACTACACATGCAATCTCTTCAAACTCAACATCCTGTAATTCTTGAGACTTTGTTGATGTTTTCGCTTGGAGGGACACACTGATACATTGTTTCCAAAAGAGTAGTCGGAGTTAAGCTTTTTGTTAATAGACAGGAACTCTTTCTTTCCCCTCTCAGTCTTTCTTAAAAAGCCCAAGCCATTCTCACCATGGACCCTTTCACCTCCTGGAAGATGTCGTTGAACTCCAAAGTCTCTGCCATGTTCACCTGCCCGTGGTGGCCTGAGCACACAGCCCTAGGCTGCACCAGAGAAAACGAACCCTTCTCTGGATGCTGGGCCCCAATTCCTGGTTAGGTGTGTAGATGTTCAGCAGGGTGGGAATCTGAATTCGGGAAGGAGACTGATAAGCAAGAAACGATGCCACCTTACTCCGCTCACCCATGAGTGCCTGGAATGTCTGTAAAAAGTCTGTAAGAAAGTTCTGTACTGCCTGGGGATCTTACTGACGGGCTCTGCAGCGCTCCTGAGACCAAGGCCCAGGACCCTAGGTGCAGAACCAGGCCTATAGTGGCGCTTACACCCCAACCCGACACCCTCTCGGTACGTTCCACCGACAGGGCAGGGCAATAATCGGCGGAACCTGGCTCCCGCTCAGAGAGCGCACCTCAACTCGGCTCAGAGAGTAGTGTCCTGATCACAGTGATCCCACCACCCCGAGGCCCCCGTGAATCTAAATTTCTCCCCCTTCTTTTAAAATGGATTCGCCCATTGCCCGCGAATTTGAACACGGATCGATCCATTTCGATCGTCCCGCGGGGGAGCAGGGCCCATGCACACCCGGGGCCTGGGGATCGCGACCACCCACCTCTAAGAGCTGCAGCCTCGCGACGGCACAGTGAGGGCGGTGGGCGCAGGGGGACGCAGGGGAGGGGGTAGGGATGCGGGGTAGGGGATGCCGGGGAACCTTTTCCCGCGTGCGCGGTCCCGCGTCCCGCCACCGGAAGTCGCGCACAAACCATAGAGAGGAAGACGTGGCTAGAAAGGCATTATCCGGGCAGACCAACGGGACCGTCGCCTAGAGCGTCGGTACTCTCGGTCGACTAGAGCAAGGAAGGGTCTTGCCGTGGAATCCCACGCGGCTGAATTCTTGACTAGAAAACGCGAACGCTCTTTAGAAAGTTACAGGCTGCTCTTCAAAAGACTAGATTCCGAAGGGAAATTATGCGGTTTTATTAGGCTTTCAGGTTTGTATGTTTGTTGGAATCATGCATGTCCCTTCTCCTGTGAAATAACCTGGGAAGGAGTCTGTTGAGCAAGAAAAATACAAGTCTTGTTGAACAAGAGCTGTGGTGAGAAATGACGCCCCCATTAGCTGCAAAGGGAATGCAGGTGTCGGTGGTTGTGATTGCTTTCCAGCTGTACCCTGGCAAGTAGATCAGATCCTTTCTGAAATGAGTTCACCTTCCGCCCCCAACACCATCCCATCCATATCCCTAATTTGTGGGTTCTCGGGAAGAGCCTAGCAGATGGCTGCATTAAGTTCAAGTGGTGGTGTCAGATTTACCTTTGAGCTAGAACTTACTTGAAATCACATCAGCCTGAGTTGGCAGAAGCCCGGGTGGCCTCACATAGCACCAGAGTGCATCTTGCAAAATCTGAAGCCAGGTCTGAAAGAGATGCTTGAGTTTATCTCACCCTTCCTCATTTTGCAGATGAGAAAAATGAGACCACAAAAGATTTGCCTGGGGTGTCAGTACATGGCATCAAAGCTGGAAGCTAGAGCTTGGACTCTTTAACATCAGCCTTGTATCATAACCATGAGGGTCCAGGGTTTAGAGGGATTGCTAGCATATATCCTACATAAAGACAGGATAAACCCCCCGTTTCCCTGAAAATCATTGCACTGACTTGCTAACTCAATCCTGGGATAATGTAGATAAAAATGCATTCTTGTCATTCAGTACTTGTGGCTTTAACCACTGCTATTGCACTATTTAGCTAAATCAAGCTGGGCTTAAGACATGTAATGAAAACCTATTGCTAATGCAGCACATTTCTAGGATCTGACAAAACTTGGAGATGGTTAAAATAGCCCAACCTTTTAAAAGCACATACGCTAACAAACAATTTTAATAACTAACAAACAATTTTAATAACTTCAGAGTTTAAAAAAAGAGAGTTCAGTAATTTCTATACAACTAGAAGAGTTTCAACTACTGTTGCCAACTAGAGTTAGAAATAAGTTACTTTCCACTTTGCAGTATTACAAACCTATAATCATAACACTTAGAGACTGAGGCAGGAGGATTGTGAGTTTGAAACATAGCAGCATAACAAGTTTGAGACCAGCTAGACAACATAATGAGATTCTGGAGGGTAGAGAGGAGGAGATGGTAAGAAATGCGTGACTCTTCCTCCCAGGAGACACACAACTGTCAAGAACCCTTTCTCCCTATTTGCGCTATTAGATAGAAATCGGCACACACTCTAAGTGGAGCTCTTGGCTCAGGCAGAGGATCTAACTCAAGAACAGGCAGTTACAAGGGGCTTTGGAAGAATCGGAAGCAGCTGGTGAGCTGGGATAGCGACGCAGCGTTAGAGAACAGAATAGAAACCGTAGACAGAGTGCAGATGAAACACAAGTCCCAGAGGGCCCTAGCCAGCTGCATCTCAGGCAATCTGGAGCCCGGGATTGGAGACCCCACCCCTGCTGTGACATCACAGGAGAGTGGAGTGGAGACGAATAAAAAGGTGGTCCGCCGCCCTGGCCCTGGATCGTTGGCTTCCAGAGTGTCAGGAGGAGAGACTAGGCACTGGGCTACAGTTGCCTGGCTCACAGCAACTGGCTCTTGTCCTTAAGCCCCAGTAAGCAGCCCACTCCAGTTCTTGATCTTTGTCTCCTAGTCCTGAGGGCCTTTCTCTCCTTGGGCTGCGCTCTGAAGGGCTTTCACTCCACAGCCCTTCGGAGTGGCTGTGAGCACTTTCTCAGTATGAACTGTATATCAGACTTCTTCACCTACGAGACTACCAAGTCAGTGGTCGTGAAGAGCTGGACCATTGGGATCATCAACCGAGCCGTCCAGCTGCTGATTATCTCCTACTTCGTGGGGTGAGTCCACGGTCCTTCAGATCCTGGGACAGAGGGGCTACCTGATGTCCTTCCCTCCCTCTCCCAAGACTGTTCTGTAGCTTCTAGACCTTCTTCTCTGGGAAACACTTTGATTTGTGGGAGCCATGTCCTCAGGATTGGCCTCTGCCACTCCCATCCAGACCCATCCTCAGGTGCATTATTTTACCCAGAAACTCTTCCAGGATTCTAGACACATGCGCCAAGAATATGGGACCATTCCCTGGTCGGAAAAGGACCTATATGGCCCATCTTCCCAGACCAAAAAACAAGGCAGACCCCTCCCACATTTTCCCATTCCTCTCCATTGAGTCTTTAGAGTCTCAGAATGATAAAGGAACACAGGAAGGAGGCATGGGAACCAGGGAGATGGGTCGATGTGTGGAAGAAGAACCAGCTAGGGAGGAAAGGAGAGTGCTGGGTTTAATTTAGACTTAGGAATTTCTTCCTGTCATGGGATTAGATGGTAAAAGGTTAAAAGGCAAGAGACCTGCCCCCCACCCCCAATCTAGACAGAGGCACAGATACACTCAGGGGAAGAACTGCCAAAGAGAAAAGTACCTTTTCTGACATAGTGTGGGGCTCTTCCCCAAGAATGCAGAAATGACACCTATTGTTAAAAAGCATAAATTCTCGCCTCACTCTGTGTCATAAGACTCATGCTGGGGGTTGCTCAAAGACCAGCAAGATCCCAACACCGCCCTCGTGCACACATACAAAGGGACTTTGGCAAACAAAGGCTGGGAGGAAAGCACAGGTCTGTCCTTGCGGTCATTTCTACACACTGGTTGGCACCAGGAAATGCAAGCAGAAACCTCACGGGCTTTCTTTCCTGGCTTGTGGGTCTGTGGTCGCTTGCTGTTCCTTGAGACAATGAGTCTGTTTGTGAAAGACAGCCACGGACTAGGTCATGAGTTAATTCAGGCAAAATCAAAGAGTATATCCTGTGTGCAGTGTGGCTGGGGCTGAAAGGTGGGAGGAGCGTGGAGAGCTTGGATGTGTGCGGACAGATGGGCAGATGAGGTTTTTCTTTTTCAAAGTGATGTTTGCTCTGTGGGTTTGATGAGAGCCTGTAAGCTTTGGTATAGCATTGTGGGGACAACAGAAGGAATTCAAGCTATGGAGTGGGATTGAATGGCCTTGAAACGACTTCCCTATGTGGAAGTTTCGTGAGAGATAGTTGGATGTTCCATGTCCCTTTCTCCAAATTTGGCTCAAAACTGGTTTCTTTTGGGTTACCTAGTTTGGCTAGTTTTTGTTTTTGAAAACAGAGTCTTATCTATCCACGGCTATGGATTTACTACACAGGTGAAGGTGATCTTGTATTCTTAACCCTCCTAGTGCTGGAATTGCAGGTGTGGGCCACCGCATGCATTTTATGGCTGGTTGAACCCAGGGCTTTGGGGATATTAGGTAAGCTCTCTGCCAGCTGAGCTTCATCCTCACTTGGTTCCCCCCCCCCCCCATGCAAAAAGCAAGAGGATTCCTCAGTTGGTCCTGAAGCCTTCTGTGTTCACATGTATATTCAGTGCCTTGATTGTTGGTAACCACAGGATGGTATATTGGTCCAAATGAAAGCAAAAGCTTTTTCAGCACATTCCTAACCTGGCCTGGCTCTCCTGGCTCCAGGCAGGACATTGATGGAAGACAGAGACAGCCGTCTCCTGGACCAGCCCCCTTAGCCCTACACTGCTCTTGGCTGCCCCTCATCAGGATCAGATTGAATCCTTCAGTGTTGGGGGTTTGAGTCCGGTCTGCTCAAGGGAGCATGAGAGAGGCTCTTTGGCATCATGATATGCAATCCCATCCATCTCCCATCCTGACAGCTCCCCATGGAACAGTGCTTTGCAGTTTCATGAGCATCCTCAACAGCCCAGCCCCCTGGCCCAAGCCCATCTCTGTTTATAGGAACCCAAACACCATGTGACTTCATGAATCCATTGTGATTAATTTAGCAAAAGTGCATCAAGAGTCTCTTCATGTCAGGCATTATTGTACAATGAGGTAGAGCAATGGGCAGAAAGCAGACAGGGTCTTTATCCTGTGAGCTTCATACTGTGGATATAGCAAGAAGTTGATGCTAACCCAGTGATCCTCACAAACAAATGCAAAGTTTCAATGGCATCTAAACCATGCACAACACCAAAAAAGCTGCCCCCCGCCCCCCTGTAGAGTCACTCTGGCTTCATCTGGAAACTGAGGTAAGTTTTCTGGAAATGAGGTATCCAACCCAGGTTCTGAAGGGTGGGTAGAGGCAGCCAGAGGAGCAGAGGGAAGAGCGCATAAGGCAAAGAACCCATGCCCATGGAGGGGGAGAAGAAAAGGAGTGCATGGGAGGAGAGGCTAAAATGTAGAAAGATCCCTGGAAGTACAGAGGTCAGACTGGGCATCCTACAAGAACCAAGAGCTTTTGTTTCCATAGGAACATAAAGATCCAGAAGGAAGTTACTGATGCTGTTCATCCGATCTGTGCAGCTGAGACTGAGGAAGAGCACTGTGATCAGATCTGAGTGGTCCGATGTGCCCGAGGATTAAGAAGAGTAGAAGTGGTTGTAGGAAACCTTGCAGGAGAGGTTAACACCACCTCAATAGGATTCTAAGGCTGTTCTGTTCTGTTTTACATTTTACTTTGTTCCTTGCAGGGGGGTTGGAGCATGGGTGTGTGTGTAGAGGTAAGAGGACAATGAGGTAGGGGTGGGGGGATCGGTTCTCTCCTTCCATCTTGTGAGTTCCAAAGATGGAACTCGGGTCCTCAAGCTGGCAGCAAGTACCCTTTGCCACTGAGCCAACTGGCCTGTCTGCCCCTTGAAAGGATTATTTAACGCTGTGGTGCTGGCACTTAACTCACACCTGAGTCTTTCCCATGTTATTTTCTGCCAGGGAGAAGGGACACAAAGTCTCACCTAGGAAGTGTGTAAGATGACTGAGTATTCCTTTTACACACTCATGCCAACATAACCTCATCATCTGGCCTCTAGCCCCAGCGACCTGGTACAGTTGACACCTCACTCAGCTTCGCTGTACAAGACTCTGGGGACACCATCCTGTTGACACCCAGGTAGCACCCGAGGCTCCATGCCAGCACACTAGGTAGCATGCTGGGAGGATCAGTTGGAATTCCTCATCCTCTACCTACAAAGTGGGACGACACCCATTGTTACCTGTTTTCTCCCTAGACTGCAGCCTCAAGATAAGGAGACTACATGGGGTGACACCCCAGCTTTGACACCACCTTGACACAGACCTGTGAATCTCAATTCCCAAGATCTAGGAAATGGGTGTAAGGGTACCTCCTGTCAGCGTGTTCTTAGATGACATACCCTAGATGGTGGCTCAGTAGTATTAAGTTATATGTGGAAACTATTCTTGTTCCTAGACTCCCTGCTGTGCCTTCCCCTTTCCCTATACCCATCTCACACCTTCCTAAGAGACCCCTCTCCTCTGACACCCACGATGCACACATTTCACACCCACTCCCTGGCCTCCTCCTCCTTGACTCCCTGGGGATAGACGGGAGGGTGCTGAGCCGCTGCTTGGGCCTCTTTCCTGCACATCCCACCTGCCAAGGAGCTGCCACCGCCTTCCGCTCTATAAATAATAAACCAGAAATGCGAGGAAAAAAAAAGAAGTCAGAGCGGCAAAGTAAATGCCAAGAATCAGAGGCTCGGTCCTGCTGCATCTAAGTCGTGGCCTCTAGAGACAGCCTCAGCCCCTCTGTTCTGGAAATGAAGCAACCCCTCACCTCCCATTGCTAGCTACCCTGATGACGTTCTCAGCCCCATGGGGCCACTGAAATTCTTCCATTTGTTAACTCAGAATTCTAATGTGGCTTCTCCTCCCTACTGGGCATACAAGGAGTCTTAAAGGGAGAGCAGGAAGAAGAGACTGGTTAATTGTTTCTCCATCCCAAGCCCCTTCCTCCTGAGACCTTCCTGAGTTAGAGGATGTATTTCTATGAGTGGAGCAGGGGCTCAAACTGAGCTAGAGCTAGAGACCCTATGGTGGGGTGGCTGGAAGGGATCCAGAGCAGATTGCCCTGTTTGGAACCTGCTTCCCAGCCATGTGACTCTGGACACCCTTCTGTGCCTGTATCTCTATGTGTGGTGTAATCGTCATAATATAGCTATCATGTTAAGGACTATGGAAGGGGTCAACTTAGTGTCATGGAGTTGCTTGTTCGATATGGCGCTGTGAGTGTTCTTTGCATCTACAAATGTGCCCTGACTTTAAAGATGGGGGATTGGGCTTTAGCTCAACAGCAAGAAACATCTCCACCTGCATCAAGACACACTGGACAAGGCACACTGAGCTCCAGAAGTCTGAATTGGGACTGTGGCTTACTCTCTGAAGAATGTTCAACAGCAGCCACCATCTTAGCTGAATCAGAGAGTCAGGCGGGCCCCCCCCCCCACCTCATTCCCCATCATTCCAGAGGGCCTAAGGCCATGAGCTAATGGTGCTCTTTCAGATAACTTCCTCAGATTCTGTAACAAGATGCTGCCTTCTTCTCTGTTAGACTATAACATGCTGAATGAGAACTTAATGAAATTCCTCCCCTTCAAAAAAAAAAAAAAAAAAGGAAAACTATTGCAAGAGTGAGCGGTAAAGCAAACGGCCCTGCAGACTTCTGAAAGGCGTGGTGCTCAGAAGAGCATTTTACAAGCATGTGGATAAGGCTTAATGGCACATTAATCAATTTGCTTCAAGGCAGCCACAATAACGCAGGTAGCAGGTTTGAAACCATTTGGCAGATCTGCGACTCCACCCTCTTACTCTCCTGCAAGAAAGCCTTCAGAATCCAAGTGAATATTGCTACAAAAAGAAGCAGATAAATATGAGATGGTTATGCTAATTAGTTTAATAGACTCATCCTATAATGTATACATGCACCAAAACGTTCACATTGTACTCCATAGATACAGACAATGATCGCTTGCCAATTACAAGTTACAAAGCAGGAGTAGCTAGGGAGATAGCTGAATGGGTAAAGTGCTTTCGCTGGGCAGACACAAGGACTTGAGTTCAATTCCCAGAACTTGGGTGATAAGGTCCTGGCATTGTGGCACATTCTTCTAATCCCAGTGTTGGAGAGACAGACAGGTGGATCTCTGCGATTTGCTGGCTAGTTGGTCTAGCTTAGATGCTGAGTTCCAGATAAAAGTGAACGACCCTGTCTCAGATAAATAGGTAGACAAACAGACAGACAGACAGACAGACAGACGTTGCATGAGTCGGATACATGTTACAGTGGTCAAGGGTGCAGGGACTGCTAGGGCAGTACCAGAGCCTAAATCTGCCTTCTGCCATGCCTGGTTGAACAGAAAATTCAGTCTCCAAGTCTCTCAGAATAGAAGTAGAGAACTGGCTCCCACAAATTGTCCCCTGACCTCCGCATAACAAATTGACACTAAAAAAATTAATTAAAATGTAGGCAGTTTCTGGGGATGTGGCTTTTATTTCCTCAGATGAAGAGATGAGACGAGAGCCATGCCCAAGCTGCGCAAATACACATTTTTGGGCTAAGCCCAGAGCATTTCCTTCTCTGTTCTAACTAAACCAAGGTCTAGGCCTAAAAGCTTCTAGCCTCCTCACATCCAATCTTCTAAACTGACTCACTCAATTCAGCTGCTTTGGGCTTCTAACTGAATTGCTTTGCCTGGCCTCATACTAACTTTGGCAGTATGTTCTAATTTTCTGGCTCCTTCTGTCTTCACCCATGTCTAGCTTGTTCCCTCTATAACCTGTCTCTGTAAAACTATCCAGGTAAAACTGCTGTACACACCACCACCACCACCACCACCACCACCTCTTTTCTTTCCCTGCCCTGCTCTTAAATAACCTCTCTTCCTCTGATGTTCTCCAGTGAGTTGGGCTTATCCTAGCTCTGATTCATTCTGTCAGATCTTTGTCTGATTCCTCACTTTGCCCCTCAATTAGACATCACTTTCAAGCATGGCTGCTTCCTGTTAAAACTAACCATACCTTCACTGTTAGGGATTAAAGGTGTGTGCTAAGGGCGTGTCTGTATTCCAGCCAGATCATACTGCAATCCAGGGAGTGTCTGGATTCCAGCAGGATCTTATCTTTGGATGTGATCCCTTGCCAGCTCAGCCATATTGCTGAATTAAAATTCCTCTCCATCTTTAAGTGTAAAGGAATCAAGAGTTTCAGTAATAGAAGCCCTGTTATGAGGAGGGTACTGAACAAAGAGGGAGTACAGAGATCAGCCTCTGTTTGCAGTAAGTCTGTCTTTCCTACAAGTGGCTCTCCTTCCATCACTGTCCTTCGAGCTGATTCCTTCTGCGTCTTCTAACAGTATAAAGACCTCAAAGGCCATACAACACGGAATAGCCAACTTCCCAGTCCTTTCAGCTATGTAGTACCCACCACTTGTACCACTGTCTGAAGCAGCAGTTGACACCAACTCAATGAGAGGAGTTCCTGGGCTGGACGCCCTTTCTGCCTCCTTTCAAATGTCTCCTGCCAGCCCAGCCCAGTTATTGCCTTTGCAGCTGCCCTGCCAGGGATGCTCACAGCAAGGGATCTTGTGAGCCTAACTGCCTCAGATTCCCTCTGTCATCTCCTCTTGTGGTTTGGTAGAGGCAGAAAATGCTAACCCTGTCATTCCAAAGTATGCTGTTCGATTCTGCCAGTTGTCAGAAATTCTCTCTCCTGCACTGGTTTCTCTGATCAGGAGGGGTCAGGAGTGTAGTTTGATGATAGAGGGCTTCCCTCGCATTTGTGAGTCCCTAGGTTCCATACTCAACATCACGATAAAATAGCTGTAGTAGTAATAATAATGATGATTGTGATAATGATAAAGCTAAAAATTTTATCATATTGCTAGTTTGTTGTATAGAACATTCATTTTCCCCAAACCTATTTGATAGGTTTTTCTCATTATAGAATAAAGACAGTAACGATATTTGCCTTCCAGAATGTCACCAGGACCAAATGCCTCCATGTGTCAAGCTGGAACAGTTTCTAGAGACTGAGTATCTTGAACTCTGAGAGCTATGGTGGCCTCACGTAGAGGAAGTCCTTCAGAGATATGCAGAGTCGGTAGTAGGAAGCCCTCCCTGCTGCCAGGGAAGTCTGGGAGGATCTGAAGAAGTAGGAGGGAATGGAAGACAGGGAGTCTTGCCATATCCACTTGGTCCCATAATGGCTCAAGGGAGTCTATGAGGATGACTCTACCTGACACTCCTAGCAGTGGGAGATATGGAGCCTCAAGTGGCCTCCTCCTGTAGCCAGGCAGGACTCCCAGTAGAGGGATAAGGACAGCAGCCCATCCACAAAATCTTTGACCCAAAATTGGCCCTGCCTATAAGAAGTACAGGGACAAACATGGAACAGAGACAAAGATGGAACAGAGACTGAGAGAATGGCCAACCAATGATTGGCCCAACTTGAGACCCATCTCATGGGCAAGAACCAATCCCTGACACTATTAATGATACTCTGTTATGCTTGCAGACAGGAGCCTAGCATAACTGTCCTCTGAGAGGATTCATTTAGCAGCTGATGGAGAAACCCACAGCTCCACATTAGACAGAGCTCAGAGAGTCTTGTGGAAGACTTGGGGGAAGAACTGGGGGAGCCTTGGAATGGGGTAGGGACTCCACAAGAAGTCCAACAGAGTCACCTAGCCTGGACTCTTGGGAGCTCCCAGAGCTCTACCAACCCAAGAGCATACATGGGCTGGACCTAGGCCCCCCGCACATGTGTAGCAGATGAGCAGCTTGGTCTTCATGCTGGCCTCCCAACAACTGGAGTAGGGCTGTCCCTGACTCTTCTGCCTGCCTGAGGATCCCAATCCCCTAACTGGACCACCTTGTCTGGCCTTGGTTGGAGAGGATGTGCACAGTCCTGCAGTGACTTGGTGTGCCAGGGTAGGTTTATATGGGGGGAAGGGGGGACCTCCCCCTTCTCAGAGGAGAAGAGGAAGGGGAGGAGCTATTTGAAGGGGAACTGGGTGGAGAAGGAAAGGCTGCGATTGAGATGAGTAAGTAAATAAATTATTTAAAAAAAAAAAAAAAACAGCCCTACAGGAAATAGGTACTGGGCACTAGGTGGAAGCACACAGCAAGGAATGAGATCACTGTCCCGCCTTCCCAACGGTACCCACATCCCTGTCAGAGGCCACGCTGCCCACGCCCTCTGCCTCCAAATTCCTCAGCTGACCCTTGGCTGGGTGAAGACTGCCAAGTGCCCTGCTCCCATGGCTTCTCACCAGTTCCTTTCTTGAATGGTCATTGTGTCTCCAGTACACAGGGCACAAGCATGAATAGAGCTTGGGATGCAGCCTGAGACCTCCCGTCTCTTCTCCCTCCTTGGTGCCTGCTAGAGAGTGGACCACATTAGTTATCAGCAATAATTACTTTTAGACCTGAATATGGCCACAAGGGGGTAGAAATTCCTTCATAGGAAAAAAATGACTAGATTTCTTTTTTCTTTTTGAGATAGGGTTTCTCTGTGTAGCTCTGACTGTCCTGGAACTCACTCTGTAGACCAGGCTGGCCTCAAACTCAGAGACCCATCTGCCCACTAGGATTAAAGGTATATGCCACCACTGCCCAGCTCTTTTATTTTTAAAAGATAAATTTATTTATTTATTTTATGTATATGAGTATACTATAGCTGTCTTCAGACACACCAGAAGAGGGCATCAGATCCCAACACAGATGGTTGTGAGCCACCATGTGGTTTTGGAAGAGCAGTCAGTGTTCCTAACCACTGTGCCATCTGTCCAGTCCCCACCTCCTTTTTTAAAAAATTCACTGTTTTTTGCGTGTAAATCACAAATAGGTGGAAAGTGTAGCCTAATATTGATAGAACACTTTCCTAGCATTCTGGTATCTATCTATCTATCTATCTATCTATATATATATATATATATATATATATATATTTTTTTTTTTTTAAATAATGCCTGACATGACAGAAAATACCTGTAACCTAGTTCTAGGAAAGTGATGGTAGATCGAAGTCTCACTGGCCAGCCAGTCTCACCAATCACTGAGGACCAGGTTCAGTGAGACTTTGTTTCAAAAATAAGTTGGACAGACAGTGATAGAGGTGATGTTGGAGTGTCTATCTCAATATCAACTTCTAATGCCTGTCATGGTGCCACATGCCTTTAATTCTAGCACGTGGGAGGCACAGACAGGTAGATCTGTGTGTGTTCAAGGCCAACCTAATCTGCAAAATGTGTTTTAATCCAGCCAGGGCTACACAGTGAGACTCTGTTTCGAAAAGAAAAAAGCCCAAATATCAGCTTCTGGCCTTTCCCACATGGCACATGCTGGGACATTAAGAGTTTTCACAGGGAAGCAATTAGAAAAAGAAGCCCAAGGGTGTTCCTTGGAGGTAGTTTTGAAGTCACTGAACTAACCAAGAACTCATCCCAGCACATTTTCCTGCAAAGCACACCCATGTGACTGTAATGCTGTCAGGAAGGAGAGTTTCCCCAGCCCGTCTCAGGAGCCTGTGGACTCTCTCTCTGTGCCCCACTCTTCTGTCACAGATGGGTTTTCCTGCACGAGAAGGCCTACCAAGTGCGCGACACCGCCATTGAGTCCTCAGTAGTAACAAAAGTGAAAGGCTTCGGACGCTATGCCAACAGAGTCATGGACGTGTCAGATTATGTGACCCCACCCCAGGTATGGTGCCTACCTATCCCAGGGACCTGTGCATGCCCATGTTTGGGGAGAATGGGGACAAAGGAGCTGGACTCCCCCATGTCCTGACCCTGTCATACCCGTGCATTAATGGCAACCAATGCAAGACGAAAGCAAGAGGGGCCACCAGGTGGTTAGAAAAAGTGGGAGTGGATGCCAGCTGACAAATTCCTTTAGATGCCCATGTTAGCCATCACCTTGGCCAAATCATTCTGCCTAGGGCTTCCTGTCCTGTGCAGTAGAAATGGCTTCCTACCCCACCCCACACCCCAGATAGTGACTGGGCTTTTTCCTATTCCTTCTCCTCCCAAGGGCACTTCTGTCTTTGTCATCATCACCAAAATGATTGTTACTGAAAACCAAATGCAAGGATTCTGTCCAGAGGTGAGTGGAACATATTGGCAGGGGTAGGGCAAGTGGTGTGAACAGAGCCCTATAGTCTGGCCTCAGAGCTGTGACTGGACCTGCCATCCTCTGGAGGCCCCAGCGTGGGAACTTGTGGGAGGCAACGGGAATGAATGGGCTCACCAGGGCCAAAGGAGGGGCTTTTATACACCTGTGACCCTGTCCCCCCACAGAATGAGGAGAAGTACCACTGTGTGTCTGACAGCGAGTGTGGACCTTCTCGCTTCCCGGGTGGGGGTGAGTGCAGATCTTCCCTCCCTCCCTCCCCAACCCCAAGCCTTCATGGGACTCTAAAGGGCAGGTAATTCCCCCTGGGGATAGCCCATTTTAGGAAAGGGGTCCAGCCTACTCTCTGGACTTCTGCTAATGTCACAGAGGTTTGCTGGGTGCCCAGACCCACCTGCCCCAGGAGTTTAGTCTGGGTACTGCAGTGGTAACATAAGTAGCAAGTGGTCCTAAGGAAGCACAGAGGACTGTGGGAGGAGCCCCAGGGAAGGGAGCCAGGTTGTTTCAGAGAGGTGGCTTCAAAGCCATCCTAGCTGGCAAAATAGAGGGAGTGTCACGCAAAGCATTCCAGGCTCAGAGCAAGGAAAAGGTCGCATGCAGCAGGTTAGCTTGCCTGGCTCACCTGCCAGGGTCCCTCATGAGGAGGGGCCTTGGAATGACAAGGGGCAGGATGCCTCCTGTTCATGCAGCTCCACCCTCCAGGGATCCTCACTGGCCGGTGCGTGAACTACAGCTCTGTTCTTCGGACCTGTGAGATCCAAGGCTGGTGCCCCACCGAGGTGGACACTGTGGAGATGTAAGGCTCTGAGCATCCTGAAGCTAATGGGGGGCTAGGTGGGTCCCCAACTAGTGTTCTTTCTTGGGGTAGGAATGTGATCTCAGAGTGCCATCTCCCCTGCCCTGCCCTGCCCTGCCTCTGCCTGTCACCCTTGCTGCCTCAGCCCCATGATCTATCAATAAGATGTCTCCTTTCAAGAGGAACCTCTAAAGAAAGATTCCTGAGAAAAGCCCCCTGTCTCCCCTCTTCTGGAGAACTGAAGCCCCATTTCCCCCCCCCCACAGGCCTATCATGATGGAAGCTGAGAACTTCACCATTTTCATCAAGAACAGCATCCGGTTCCCTCTCTTCAACTTTGAGAAGTGAGTCTTTGGTTCTTCCTGTGTTCACCCTGCTGTAGAGGTCCTTCGTGTTCTCTCATCTCCCCATCTCCTCAGAGCCCCTGTCCCTCAGGAGGCCTTGACCCAGATGTCGGATAGCCAAGTTCTCTCCTAGTTTTCCTGCCTTGGAGCTCTGAGCCCAAATGTGAGTTCTGCTTGGAGCAGGGGAAAGACAGCTTAAGCTGGCTGTGGACACCGAGGCCTCCTGCAGTTGAAGTCTGAAGTGTTTGTCACTTGTATCTTTTCCGTCTCAAACCCTCAAGTGGAGAGGTTTTTGTCTTACTTTTCTCCCACTGCCTGCATTCAACAACTACCTGGTAGCCATGAGCCATGTGTCCTGTCAGGGACCACAGAGATGCACTAAGTAATCAGGAGAGTCACTCCTGGCTCTGGTTACCAGGAGGCCCAGTCTGGTAGTTTGGAGACACTAGCCACAGACATTCATAGCCCTATAACGAGATGGAACATGACGGGGTTACAAAACCATGCAGGGAAAGAGGAGAACAAGATGAGACGTGACTGAGAGATGGTGCAGTCGATGCATCCACCTGGGTGTGGAAGGTCTGAAGCATCCAGAAGGTTGATAGCGTTTAGGCATTGCCATCTTTACGTTAATTCTGGGCCTAACTACTCTCTTTCCACCCCAGGGGAAACCTCCTGCCTAACCTCACCGACAAGGACATAAAGAGGTGCCGCTTCCACCCCGAAAAGGCCCCATTTTGCCCCATCTTGAGGGTAGGGGATGTGGTTAAGTTTGCTGGACAGGATTTTACCAAGCTGGCCCGCACGGTGAGAACTTGTCCCTTCCCAATGACTCCCTACATACCTGGAAAACTCAGCCCTTCTTTACACTTCAGGGAAAGCCTCTGGGATGCTGGGCAGGGAACTGCAGCTAGACAATGCCACCTGGTGGAGGCACCCCAGACCTGCAGATCCCTGGATCCTGAATCCTGCCCATCCATCCATGCCCTGTGATCTTGCATCTCTCCTCAGAAGAGGCCTTTGGTCTCTGAAAAGCGCCACACCACAGGAAAGTGAGCTGCAGTAGTGTCCTTAATCCTGTGTTGTGTCATGGGGAATTTGAGGTTCCAAGTTCTTCTCCTAAGGACACCTCTCTATCAGTCACTCTCTTCCCTCCCCGCTGCCATCTCCAACCCAAAGAAGGGAAAGAATTCACTGGTCGGAAACCCTCAGCCCTGACTTGGCACAGGGGAGACCTCATCTTTGTCCCCCTTTTCTCAGGGTGGAGTTCTGGGCATTAAAATCGGCTGGGTGTGCGATCTGGACAAGGCCTGGGACCAGTGTATCCCCAAATATTCCTTCACTCGGCTGGATGGAGTCTCTGAGAAAAGCAGTGTTTCCCCTGGCTACAACTTCAGGTAAACCCCACTATTTGACAGGAGCAGACACCACAGGAACCCCTAAAGAAGTTCATCTCAGGCAGAAGTACATAATTAGAAGGAAATTCCTCATTTCCTTCTTCTGATGCCCAGCAGGCTTCAGTTCCACCCCGGGAAGGACTTCTTGACAGCCATTTCTTGTGGGTGGGTTGTGCTATGAGATATGGATTCATGTCTTTAAAATGGATCCAACCAAGAAATCTGCTGAGGTCGGTCATTAGACCAGATGGCCAAGATCATCTGGAGTACTTGATTCTGTAATTCTTTATCTGTTTTTAGCTACAATGTGCGTCTTTCGTGTTCAGACAGCCCCACTCTCTGTCCTGAGCCTGAATTTTTAAGACTCTTACTCCTGCAAAGTAATCACAGTATCTGGCCTGGTTTCTTTTTCCAAAATGGTAACTTGGCATTTCTTTCCAAAACCAGGAAATCCCACGATTCACAGACAGCAACTATCAATCACTAGTTCTTTAGGGTTTTATCTGGGTTGGGGGAAGCTTTTAAATATCATCTAATTGATATTCCAAATGGCTTTGTGTCCTAAAGGATTTTTGCTTTGGGAGATTTTTCCAATAGGAAAAAGGGAAAGTAGGGGAACGCAGGGTGAACTGTTTGGAATAGCTGAGCCCTTGAACAGGTCCTTGACCTCTTCCCTGTCGGGGTCCCCATCTATGAAATGCTTGTTCGCCTGTGCATCCTACTGGTCAGTACGTGAATTGCTTTGGCTTTCCATTTTGTGTTTTCTGTCTCTGTCTCTGTCTTTCTCTGTCTCTCTGTGTCTGTCTGTCTGTCTCTCTCTCTCTCTCTCTCTCTCTCTCTCTCTCTCTCTCGTATGTGTGTGTGTGTGTGTGTGTGTTCATGTACAGAAGTCAAAGGACAAACTTTCCTTGTTCTTTGAGACAGGATGCCACTTGGTCATTACTGCATGTCAGGATAGCTGGCCTACACACTTCCAGTAATTCTCCTGCCTCTACTCCCCAATGTGTAGTAGGAGCACACTAGGATTATAGATGCCTGTGCATCTGGCTCTTACACATAATGTGAACTCAGGCCACCAAGCTTACACACTGAGCACTTTTGTCATGTGAGTTGTCTCCCAGTCTTTGTCTTAGTTTCTGAAAATCCCAAAACTTCTTTGTTTTTTGTTTATTTGTTTGTTTTGTTTTTTTTCTGAGACAGGGTTTCTCTGTGTAGCCCTGGCTGTCCTGGAACTCACTCTATAGACCAGGCTGACCTCGAACTCAGAAATCTGCCTGCCTCTGCCTCCCAAGTGCTGGGATTAAAGGCATGTGCCACCACCACCTGGCTATCCCAAAACTTCTCAAAGATCCTGATTAAGTATACAATGTTACATGCTAAAAAAAGCTAAGAAGACTAAATAGGTAGTGGTGGGGACAAATACACAGAGGAATATATTTGTTGCATATTTAAAGAATCCTTACTTTCCTTTGTCATAGTAGTCTCCAGTGTAATGTTACATTATATACACATTAGTATCTCTTCTGCTCAAGTGACAAAATACCAGGCAAATGCAATTTAACACAGGAAGGTTTTGTGTTTGTTTGTTTTCGGCTGGTTTTGTGTTTGTTTGTTTTCGGCTGGTTTTGTGTTTGTTTGTTTTCGGCTCACAGTTTGAGCGTACAGTCCACCACAGTGGGGCAGTCACAGCAGCATGAGCATAAGCTGGCCAGTCACATTGCGTCCTCAGTCAAGAAGCCGAGAGAGGTGCTCCCCTCACTCTCTGCTCTTTACTGATTTGAGACTCCAGCCTGTGGGATGATGCAACCATGTTCCCGGTGGGTCTTCCCACCTAAGTAAACCCTCCCCCACACATGGCTAGAAGTTTGTCTCCTAGGTCAGTCTAAGTCCTGCCACATTGATAATCAAGATTAACAATCACAAACCTTCATTTTGTCAACTTGACACCCAAGCATATTGTTTTTAATCATAGCATTTCACTCCAGATCCCTAAAATCTCATCTTCATTTTTATAATACAAAATACATTTAGTTCATCTCTATAAGTCTTCAATATTTCAATAGTCCCAAAACTTCAGTAGAGTAAATGGAGTCTCTTAAGAAACTTGAGACATCTCTTAGCCATGAGCCCGTATTTAAAAAAAAAAAAATCAAGCCTACAACTCACTGACTTCTCATGTACAGTGACATGAAAAAAACTCCCATTCCAAAAAGGAAGAATGGGAATAAAGCAAGGAAAGGCTATGCCAAAGCCAGACTAGATCACAGTAGGGCAACCCCAAATTCTGTAGTCCCATGTATGGCATCTGAGGCTCTTGATGACATTACCTGGGCTGCAACTGCCTTGGGTAGCTGCAGTGTCTTTGTTCTGATGCCTACAGGCTATGCAGACCCTCTCTTGGGCTAGTTGTACTTCATTGCTGCAGTTTTTCTTAGACTGCATTCTCCATTCCTAGCTCCTTCCATGTCCTGGAGTCTATTGTGGCTTAGGCCTCACCCTCTCAGCTTCATGCAACTGCGTCTTAATGCTTCCTGACATGACTCAACTACACATGCTTTGGCTAAAAGTTAGCGGCTTCAGTAGCTTCTAGAACTTTGAACCTTGGTGCTAATTTTTGTAACTCCTTCATTCCTGTATCTTTCATGCCTGTAAAAACTAGTGCCACATATACATTGTTTCCAGGTTCTGCTGCCAGATCAAGACATAGCAGAACCCCCCTTAGACAACAGTTACAGCAATGTTTGTGGGCCTTTGAGGAAGACCCTGGAGAAACGCTTTCCTTTGTGGCCATTTGGGACAAGGAACACCTGTCTTCTGTTCTGCTGGTGGCATTCTTTATATAGACTACCTCTTTTTCAAATGAATTTATGTTTCACCAGCTGGAGCTGTCTGTGGGTGAGGTCTTGCCCTCAGGGTACCTTTCTAGTTGCTCTAGTTCATAGTACCAATTTCTCTTTAAGGGAATTGATTTCTTCAACAACTAAAGCTGCTTTCTCTACATCTACTTTGTCATCAGCTTTTAAACTTGCTTATACTCCTTTCTCATTACACTGGACACTTTGGGCTTTTCCACTGTACTTGCTTTCTTTCTTTCACTGTAGACCTGGCACAAAAGTGGTTCATTAAGCTCTTATTGTATCATTTTAGGACTTCTCTAGTCTGGAGCTTCAAATCCTTTACATTCCTCCTGCAAACTAGTTCCAAAGGCCTGCAAACCCACATGATTATGTTTATCACAGCATGACCCTGCTCCTGGTACCATATTTTTTTTTGCAGTAATTACTTTTCTAATTTCTGTGACAAAATATACAACAAAAGCAATTGAGGAAGGAAGACTTTATTTTGGCTCATGGTTTGAAGGCATAATTCACATTGACAAAAAAGCATGTCAGAAGTGTGAAGTGACAGGCCACATTGTAGCCTCAGTCAAGAAGCAGAGAGAGGTGAATGCCGGTTCCACTTGCTTTCTCCTTTTTACCTGGTGGACACAATAGCCTATGTAATTGTACTGTCCAAACTCAGGGTTGATCTTTACTCCTAAGTTTAATCTCTTTGGAAAAGTCCTCAAAGGCATGCCCATACATTGGTCTCCTGGGTATTTTAGATCTAACCAAGTTGACAATCAAGATTATCCATCACAATAACCCTCTTTATTTCCCACTTTTCTTCACAACTTTAAGAAATAATGGCCCATTCCATTAAGTTTTACATTTGGTAGTTTAAGATATATATATGTATGTTCTCTGGAAAGAAGAATTTTTAAAAACTGAAATTGCTTTCATAATCAACTCCAGAGTTTAAAAAACCATAGGAAACAACACATATTTTAAAGTAGGTTAAAAATACTGTTTGGCTCACTGGAAGAAATTGGCATATTTATTCAGTCAGTTCATCACATTGAGATCAATACAAAGGATATTTGTATGGTGGCTTAAAAATAGTGATATATTTTAATAAAATTCTCAATCTGAAATACAAGTTTCCACACTTATCACTCCCCTTTGGCCATCAGAAGGTCTTCAGTCCTCCAAATGACTCATTTAGCAAAATGCTTATGAACACCGTGACTATGATAAAGACCCCAACTACTGGTATCATACAGTTTGGAGTAGGACCTTTTATTTGAAGAAGAGCTGCTTTGAAATTCTATATCTCTGGTTGATTATGCAGTGACTGTGCCCTATCTAGGCACAATAGAATCTGAGATATACTTAGTTCTAAATAAGCTTTGACTGAGGGTACTGAGCAACTGATGCAGCTCAGTTGGTAGAGTGTGTACCTAGCATGCAAGAAACCTAGAGTTCCATCCCCAACTCGAGAAACCACACAAAACCTAAAGCCAGGAATGGTGGCCTGTGCCTGTGAGGACAGCACTCAGAAAGTGGAAGCAAGATCAGTTCAGCCAGGCGGTGGTGGCGCACACCATTAATCCCAGCACTTGGGAGGCAGAGGCAGGAGGATTTCTGAGTTTGAGGCCAGCCTGGTTTATAGAGTGAGTTCCAGGACAGCCAGGGCTACACAGAGAAACCCTGTCTTGAAAAAACAAAAAGAAGGAGGAGGAGGAGGAGGAGGGGGAGGGGGAGGGGGAGGGGGAGGAGGAGGAGGAGGAGGAGGGAGGAGGAGGAGGGAGGAGGAGGAGGGAGGAGGAGGAAGGAGGAGGAGGAGAAGGAGAAGAAGGAGAAGGAGAAGAAGAAGAAGATCAAGGTCATCCTTGGCTACATAGGTAGAGCAGCCTGGGCTATAGGAATCCCTGCCCTAAAATAAAGAAATCAGATTGGATGTTTCTTTGGACAAGACTAGAAAGAGGATCTCCAAGGACTCTATCAGTATAACACTCAAGATCTAGGGGAGCCACCTGAGAAGTATGGGCTCCTCTGAGGATTCCAAATAACTTATTCTCTTAGCAGAGCCAGATGTACAAAACTACCCAGTTGGACCCTGGGTAAATTTCCCTGAGAGTTCAAGGAAAAGGGCTCTCAGGAGACATCTGGCATGCACGCCTAACAGCACTCTGCCCAAGTGCCACCACATTCCACCACCTGCTCCCCACCAGCAGATATACTGACATTCAAGGCCAAAGGCCACAGAGTCATCTTTCTGAATGTTCAGAGAAGAGGGCACACACTGTGGTTTCAACGACACAGTGATCTTATGCTGTTGTTTAAATCTCACGAAGCCTCTTATCAGTAGGACTGATGTTCATTACCCCGTGTACATAGCATTCTGGACGCTTTGGCCAGTTATCCCTCACCCACTCTCGAAGGTAGATGCTACAACCCTTCCACCGTACCGAGGAGAAAAGGCGTGGGCTCATTGCGATCACTCACTGCCAATGAAACACACTGAGTGTATGGATGTGTATGGATGTGAATAAACATTCTTGACGGATATCTACCACAATCAGGAAAGCTTAGGGACATTCACACTCGTTAATCCTCAGTGAGACATATATAGGTGGTTGGGAATTTCCACCCTGTTGAAAACAAAGAACCCAAGTTCTAGGGAAGTGAAAATACCAACAGATGCCAGCGGCACAATTCACAGCCTGGCCTTTTGCCTCCCAAACAAGTTCATTTGTCTCTCCCTCCAACAGAGGCCAGACTCCTCGCCACTCTATTGTTGCCATCCGCTCTGGAGAGTGAAATTATTCAAACTAGACTGGCCTTGCTGTAAGCAGCACATCTGATACCCAGGGGCAGCTAGAGACCTGCACTTCCATCACTGATTCCATCTGCAGCTCATTCCCATGCCCCACCTCCCCACTCTCTGCAGCTCTTTGCAGAATCATTGATTGTGAGAGTGTCTAGGTGCTAAAGATCCGTCGTGCACATCTAGACAAAGCTGTCCCCTTTCAGAGAGGAAATAGAAGCTCTGAAGGGGAAGTGATTTGTCTAAGACCATGAGAGCAGCTTAGCACAGCCTTAGATGTTGTTCTATCATGCTCCCGCATCTGTCTTCCTAACACATAATCCCAAACACAAGGATACTTTATAAGGTGGCCTGTTTGTAATGAGTCAGGTCCAGTTACTGGCAAAGTAGCCTTGGTGTGCATCTCCCTTCAATCCTTACCTAACATGCTTGGTTCATCCATCTATATTTTCCATCTATATTAATTTTTGTATGCTCACGAAAGGCTTTTGCTCTTTCTCCATCTGCAGTTTGCTGGAGAAAATTTTCACTCCTATGTTTGTCTATTCCCCATAGGTAAATATTCTAATTATTCCTTAACATAATGTTTTTGAAGTTTTTTTCTAAGCATATTGAGAATGCAGTTGCTAGGGTTGTCTGGATTCGCGGTGGACAAAGTGCAGCTGTATCTAAAAATAAAAACTAGCAGTTCAACAATGCAGATAAAAGACCCCCCAGGAGGTGGCATCCTGTAGCTAAGACACAGGCCTGAGAAGTGGGTCTTGCAGCTCAGATAGACACTCAATTCACCAGGACAGGGTGTTAAGCTGGGTTCATTGTTGTGAGTGTGTAAGCACAGAGAGCTTGTAAGTGTGTACATGTGTTTGTTAGCCCCTGCATGTTTAAGGCTGAGTGAGAGCTAATCAGTGTGTGTGTGTGTGTGTGTGTGTGTGTGTGTGTGTGTGTAGGCATTGATGATTTAATGACAGATTTATAACACTGTATCTATCAGGGCCTCAGCAGGAAGCAGATGGCAGTCTCAAATTGGGTAATTCGAGGAGAGCTTAACAAAGGGGCTGATTTGAAAGTGTGGGCAGAGGGCAGGGAAATCACAGGGCCCAAGGATAGTAACAGGACAGAGGTTGGCAGGACAGAGGGCAGAATGTAGGGTCTGGAGCTTCAGAGACACGACATGAGGAGAGGGAAGCCCCACCAGGGCAAAACAGAGACAATGCACCAAGGCAGGGAGAAGCTTGAACCAGAAGGCACATGTGAGACCCAGTCCAAGTCCCTCTGCTACCACGTGGAGGTAGCTAATCCCTTTATACTATTGCTGAAAGTGTGAACCATTGCCCAGTAAAAGAACAGGCACTCACAGACATAAGCAATTTTTATTTCTTAAAAGCCATTTTATCTACAAATATACACGTTCTTTTCTTTAAGATTTATTTATTTATTTTATGAGTACACTCTAGCTATCTTTAGACACACCAAAAGAGGGCATCCAGTCCTATTACAAATGCCTATGAGCCACCATGTGGTGGCTGGGAATTGAACTCAGGACCCCTGGAAGAGCAGCAGCCAGTTCTCTTAACCACTTAACTAGCTCCCCAGCCCACAAATAGACATTTTCTTAAAAGATACTTTTTTTAGGCTAGAGACATAGCTCAGGCCCCGATTCTGAGATCATTCCCTAGAATGTCACTAAAAGATACTTGTCTGCAAATATAAGATTCACAGGAAAAAGTGACATGGGCTCTTTTTCTCTCATATAGTCCTTTTACCCTCACAGGAAGTTAGCATCCTAGATAGGGGCAGGCAGTTTCTTCCAGTTCTTTATACATATGCAGCCTAAAATTCCATGTCTTCGAAGACCTCAAAAGCTCACCTCTGGTCCTTTATGTTAAGAGCCCTGAACGGTGAATCTGTGAAACACTTTCTTTCACACCTGTGCTTTTGACCTCATTCACAGATCACCACACCCTCCTACGCAGAAAGGTTTGAAACTTGTCAGAACTGACCCACCTTTACTAAGGCTCAAAGCTAGAGGCTTGGTCTGTGTTCATTCCTTCTAACTTACCTTCAACTATTATGACTCCCCAACAACACACAAATGTAGTAAGTGTAAGATACACACACACACACACACACACACACACACACACATCCCCAGTGCTGCTGATTGCTAGGGGGAAAACAAAAGCACTTTTTAAAAACTCCTCCACCCTCATTAAATAGTTTTAGTATGTTACTCAATCTTTTTTTATTCACTTTACATCCCACTTACTGCCCCCCTCCTGGTCACCCCATCCCACAATGCTCCCCATCTTCCGTCCCCTAAGAAGTTGGGGCCCCTTGGATACCCTCCCACCCTGGCACACCAAGTCTTTGCAAGGCTAGGCACATCCTCTCCCACTGACAAGGCAGCCCAGCTAGAAGAACATATTCCATGGACAGGCAGCGGATTTTGGTTTAGCCCCAGCTCCAGTTCTTCAGGACCCACATAAAGACCAAGCTGCACATCTGCTTCATATGTGCGGAGAGACCTAGGTCCAGCCTATGTGTGTTCTTTGGTTATGGTGTCTCTGAGAACTCCAGGGGTCCAGGTTAGTTGATGCTGTTGGCTATCCTGTAGAGTTCCCATTTGGGGCCCACAATCCTTCCCCCTGTTCTTCCATAAGAGTTCCCAAACTCCATCTACAAACAGAAGCATTTTTTAATGATGTCTGATTTCTCATTTCCCCTCTGAGAGTTCCTAAGACAGCACTGCTACTAAAAGGCAGCTCGATTTTGGATTTCCTCTCTTGGTGTCTGGGACAAAAAAAAAAAAAAAGACTCGTTCGTCTGCTAGCTATTCCTCGTGTGCTAGGTGTTTGCAGCAGGCGTTCTGTGTTGGAAAGGCACCCACAGCAGCTCTCGTGAAGCTCAGATCTGGCCTGGTTCCGCTCCCATATCACAGCGTGCAGCTCACCAAGCTCCTCGGCCAACTGAGAGACAGAGCCGAAGGGGGCCTGGCGCTCATCACTCTCTGCAGTCTGGCTTTCCCCTCCTCCTTCTAAACGCCACAGAATATATGTTTTCAAGACAGCCATTTCAGTCCTTTTCACAGAAAGCCATACTGTGGGAAGGCCTCTTCCGTGGGGTATGTTCTCAGTCCCCATGACCCTTTTCCTTCCTCACTGTTCTGTGATAGCAGTGAAAGGCACAGTGGTCCCGGATGGGTACAACCCTTTCTAATGTGTGTGTCCATCCTGTTAGCACAGCAACTGGTGTTAATAGAAAATAGGATCGAAAACTTGATGAGTGCTGACCAAGGAGCTGGGGGGCGGGTTATCTTTTCACCTTTGAGGAACTCTGGGCCCCAGAGTCTCTTTTACCTGGCTAAGGCCACATACCTTATATAGTGCCAAAGGCGGTATTCAACATCTGGCAGCCTGGCCTCACAACCTGCACTTACAACTACAGGTAAGATGATAGGACCAGTAAGGTTGCTCCCACCCCGTTTCATCATGTGGCCCAGAGTAGCCTGCAGTTCATGTGCCCCAGGCTAGCCTCTAACTCATAGTAATCCTCCTACCTTCCTGATGCCTAGATGACAGGTGCAGGCCACTACAGCCAGCTAGTAATGTGTTTTTAAAAATCAACAGCAGACTTTTTAAATGGCTGCTTTTGCAATTAATCAGGTCCCTAGACTCTTAAGTAAATAAACTTGGCTTTGGGCCTGTCTCTCGGGGGAGGAGTCCTTGCAGGCTCGAAGGATGTGGCCCCCGTCCCAGATGCAAAGAGACTGCCAGGCGATATTTTCCTATCGGTACAGAATCAACTGTAAAAGTGTATTTCAGCTGGCAAAATGACTTCCCAGCAGGCAACGCTTTGCTGAGAACAGCACCTCCTTCACAGAGAAACCCAAATTCTGGGCCCAACTCTTCCCTCCCGAGTCAAACCCGGATCCTGCATGTTTGTTGCTGTTTTTCCTGCTGGTTTAACAGTTTTCGGTCCTGCTTTAGAAAGGAGTTTCCACTACTCTATGGGAGGACAAATCATTTCTAAACAGATAGATGAGTGCTTCCAAGGGATTTGTGCGCCATGATAAAAACCCTTCTCCATTCAGCAAACATTGCTGAATGTCAGCTCAGCATGGTGAAGCCCTTGCAATGGCTGGCACTACTCAAAGGTAAATTTGGCTGCCTGCTTCCTTGCACAGGAGTGTTCAGGCCTCAGGAGTGAAAACTCTTATGGATAATGATGAGATGACTTTGAAGGTTTCTTTCAGCATCTAGTTCTAGCACATGCTGAGCTTCCTGGTGGATGGAGAGTTGAAAGAGGCCAGTTCCTGTGATCAAGGGAAAGATAAACCTGACCCCAAATAGCACAAGTGTTTATACATAAAAATGCAGGCAGCTTTCCTCAGCTGTGGGCTCTGCATCTATGGACACTACAACCGTAGATCAAAGATCTTTGAGGAAGCAATTATACCTATCCGAAAGAAGCTGGCTTTGTCTCCTTCTTATACTCTAAACAATACAGCAGAACCACTGTTTGCACAAAACAGACGCTTTGTTAGACATTCAGTGTAAGTTATCTAGGGAGGATCTAACACCGGCAAAGCAATGGGCGTAGTCTATAGAGAAACACTATGCCATTTTATATAAAGGGCTTGAGTCTTACACAAAGTGGGGTTTGGTTTCTACAGGGCTTCCAGAATCAACCTGTCGGGACTATTGAGAGATGACTAAGAATAATTAAGCTAAGAATAACTAAAATTAAGGGGTGTAGCTCAGCTGTAGACTGTTTGCTTAGTATACAAGAGGCCCAACCCATATCAAAGCCAGACATGGAGGTGCACACCTGTAATCTGAGCATTTAGGAGACTGAGGCAGGAGGATCCTAAGTTCAAGGTCATTCTCAGCTACATCTTGACTTTGAGACCAGACTAGACTACAGGAGACTAACAAAGCAAAAAGAACAGTCAATATCTACCTTTAAACCTAGCACTCAGGATGCAGAGGCATGCAGATCTCTGTGAGCCGTGAGCCATCTTGGTCTACATAGTGAGCTCCAGGTCAGCTGGGACAGGCTAGGCTATATAGTGCGACCCTGTTTTAATAATAATAGTTGTTGGCATCATTATCATCATCACCACCACCATCCTCATCATCATCATCATCATGAAGCAAAGGTGAGCTAGTTCGAGCCCAGGGTCTGGACGGATTTCAGCCAGGGAATTAGTGCGGTGGAGAGCAAGTCTCATCCCCTCTGTAAACCATTTCTATAAAATGGACTGTAAAGCCTTTGTAAACTCTGATAGCCTAAATTAACACACATAGGTATGTAGGGGCGTGGTCAGGGAAGGGTTTTAGAAGCTGGGGCAGCTGAAGTATGCACTGTTATTTATAGCCCTGTCACACTGGGACGGAGCTTCAACCCCACCCAACAGAAGCACTTCTGACAAATGATTTATTACAGCAATTGACGTTTGTACTTACTCATCTTTTATCTGTTCCTGCTAATGGCACAAGGGAACATGTGTAAAGCATCTCAGTACTATCGGGCCTCAGAATGGCTCAATTTGGTCCAGTGTTGAAATGTTCTGTCTGGACACAGAACAGGTATCTCAGTGAAGGTACCAGTGAGAAAGCACTTCAGCCAGGGCTTGGGAAGAAAGGTATGCCCAAGAAACCAACATGGGAGTCGTGGAGATAGGTAGAAAAACTGGGAGCCATTACCACTCTAGATTTGTGGTCATTGTGGGAGGAATGGGTGTCTAGATTTAAAAAGATCCCTGGCATACACTGCACATAGGTACAAACAGGCAAAACCAAGATGGGACTGGGAGGCAGTAAGCAGAATAAATATCCACCGTTTCTTCTGCTTGCCTTCTCGTCCCCAGCCAGTGCCTCTCATCAACCAAACCTCTAGACACCAGAGGGCAAGAGAGCAGTTCTCAAAGAGCAGAGACTCACTCTAGAGGCAAGAGAGGAATGCTTCAGAGCAGCCTCCCGCCTGTGTCTGGCATTAGTGGCCTTTCTAGGTAGGTCTGGTAGTGATGCCTCCCATCCCTGACAGCTCCAGCCTTGCTTGTCTCCTCTCCTCTTCTTCCTCCTCCTCCTTCTTCTTCTTCCTCTTCTCAGACCAGCACTGGCAGCTCCCTGAGCACTGTCTCTCCTCTAACACTCTAAGCATCAACAAGGCAGAGCCATGGTGTGTTTTCCTTGACAGCTGTTGGAAGCACCTACGTAACAAGCTTCTTGCCTCCTGGGACTGCAGTCAACTCCTTTTTGGTTTCCAGCTCAGGGAATTAGTAGACTTGGCATTTGAGCAGCCTGAGTTCAGACTTCAACCATGCTTTTCGGTAGTTTGCAAAATCAAAGATAGAGAGTCTGGGTGTGGTGATATACAGCCTGTAATCTCAGCATTTGGGTGGCAGAGGCAGGAAGGTTGCCCTGAGAATCTGTTTACAGAGAGAGTTGCAGGTCAGCCAAGCTACATAGCGAGACCCTGTACCAAGAGCAAACAAAGTAAAAGAAGGGAAAATAAAACAGGCTATACACACACAGAGAGAGAGAGACAAACACACACAGAGAGAGAGACAAACACACACAGAGAGACAAACACACACAGACACACACACACACACAAACCATACTGAATCTATTTAGTGTTGCTCTTATAAATATGTTTAGGAATGACAACTTAGGATTGAACCACATATCAGTGAACTAATTCCTGGAGAAAATTGATTCTTTCTCTCTCAACAGCCATTGAGCCATTGATTACCTGTTGCTCTTCATCTACAGTGAGGCCTTGCAAAATCTCCCCCACTGACATGGCATGCCAACTGGTTTTGTCACCGTGCAGGTCTTGTTTAGATAACTATGTTGTTGTGATTTTGTGGATACAACTTCCCAATTTGTCTAGAAAACATTATCTAATGGCAAGAGGTCCTCTGACTCTTACTACCTTTCCACCCCACTCCCCCATCCATGATGTTCTCTGAGCCTTAGGTGTACAAAATGACTGTGTTGTAGATGCATCAGTTGGGGCTGAGTACCCCACAGTCAGCCATTCTGTACATTCTGACTAGCTGTGACTTTCTGTAATGGTCCCCATCTGCTGCAAAAAGAATATGCTTTGAGGAGAGCAGAGAGCTACTCTTATCTTTAAGTATAAGGATTAGTATTTAGAATACAGTTAGGAATTATACCAGCTTAGGAAAGTGGCAGTTGTAGGTGCTTCTCTGAAATCTGTGACCTCACCTGCTCTGGGTAGTTGGCTAGGTTTATAGTATGAGGCACGATTTCTTTCCTGTTCAGCTAGCCTTAAGTCCAGTTAGACTGCTGTTGGTTAGCACCAAGCTATAAGTAGCACTATTTCACTTCCAGAGATACCTCACTATGCTGGTCATTGTGATTCATAGGCATTCCAGCTGGGTAGATCCTTTCTTTCTTCTTTGGCAGCTTGTATAATACCTTCAGATGCCATGAACGCAAGTCCTCAGCAAGGAGGCTTCAGGTCACTTCCAGACGAATTCTTCCAAGTCCTGTGTAGGAAGGGCACTAGGGTCTTACTTTAACATTCTAGTGTCTTCATACTAGAAGACACCAAGGTCAATGACAAGAGCCTCTTGGGCTCTCCTGATCTGCAACTCAAAGTGAGCTTTCTCATACCTGGCACTGGGATTTTCATTAGATAGTCTATGTCTCTTGTGGGAAGCATTATCACTCCATTTAACATATTTATTAGTGTTATATATTTTAAGTAAGCTTATAAAATAATGTGTTTCCCTGTACCTTTTTACAACATCCTTACTGTTATTTGTGTATGAGTACTCTGTCTGCATTTACACCTGCATTACACCTGCATGACAGAAGAGGGCACCAGATCCCATTATAGATGGTCATGAACCACCCTATGGGTGCTGGCAATTGAACTCAGAAACTGAAAGAACAGCTGATGCTTTAAACCACTGAGTCATCTCTCCAGCCCATCCTTAGCATTCTTTATCTCTCCTTTCTCCCTCTCCTAATCTGCTGAAGTATTTCCTTCCCTCTCCCAACCCTAATTTATCCCCTTAACCACTAGATGCTGGTGTCTCCACTTTACAGATAGGAAAACTGATATGCAAATAGACAGGGCAGGTTGGGGGAGGAAGGGTCATTCTCAAGGTCATATAAAATATGTCAATTAGTAAAGCAAGGACTGAGACTCTAGGACTGTCTTATGTCTAAATCCCTATACCACCTAGGGCCATTAGCACCCTGTGAAGTCTAAAGGTAGTCATAGGAGTTAAGGCTCTAGGTTGGGCTGAGCTTGTGTAAGTGTTCTACATACATTATGTCCTCGATCCTCCCATATGTCCCCCACCAGTGGCATCTATCTTTCTACCTAGCCAGCTGCCAGATCTCAATGTTTTCTGTTTAAGAGAGAAAACAGCATGTTGTTACCACCATCCCAGTTCCATCTGCCAAATCAGGAGAATCTGGAGGAGCCCAGCCAGCAGAAGGATGCCCAGAGGCTAGCACTAAGAAAGATAATCTTCGAAGGGTTAAGAATCTGAGAAATTAGTTCGCTTTTCCAGCACGTGTGTCCTCTGTCCTTCACTGTGACCACCAGACCATCAGACAGACATAGATGGTAACATGGGCCCCATAGCCCACAGACTAAGTGTCAGAGTTCAGGTTCTGTAGTAGAGGGCCTGGACAAGTAGGCCAGGGCCATTTCACAACTACAGTTCTCTTCGCTGGCAAGCCTCTTCTCTGGGGTATAGGATGCCAATGTCTGTAGTGTAAACACTCCCCTGTGGTCAAGCTACAAGGTCAAGCTAAAGTCACTGAAAATGAAATTGGGAAGGCTTATGGTTGTCCTGCCTAGCCAGAGCAGGTGGATCCAACCACAGCCACTTCAACCCATCTCTACCCTCTAGTCAAGCCACACTCTGAGTTTCTCCAAACCACCATCATGTCCTTCTGAAGCCGAGTCTAGGCCAAGAGTCTTTGCTGCCTATTCTCTTAGAGTGGTGTTCCTCAGCTTCCAAGCCATTTTCTCCGTCCCATTTTGGATGGTGTGACTGATTGATACACATCTCCCTCTAACAGAGTGCCAGTGGTGCCTAGGGCACAGTAGGTACCGTAAGCATTTCCTGACCACTGAAAACATGACAGGCTGTCTGAACTTGGGCCCTAGTGAATAAATAGGCATTCATAGGGTGGAGAGGGAAAGAGGGGCAAACAGACTCTGAGCCAAAACTCCAGAGTCTATGTGGAGCATGTTCAGGACTTGCAGGAAGGCAGGCATGTTCTATGGCAGGGAGGATGTATGTAATAGAAAACAGTGGCTCTTCTGAGCCTCGATGCTAGCCCTACCCTGTGATACCAGGTACCCAGGCGCTAGCAAATGCAGTAGATCCTTTTAGCTTCAGAGCTTAAGAACTGACTTAAGGCCTGACCTAAGAGAAACCGAGGAGGGGGAGGAGAGAAGTTCTGGCGGTCCTGCCTTATTTTCTGTTGCTAATAAAAATGATCTAGCTGGGTAAGAACAAAGAGAAGAGGTTTATTTTAACTCAGGATTCTGAGCCAAAGTAGAAGGGGCACATCTGGAGATGGTCTTTTTGCTTACAGAGTCCCAAGGCAGCATAGGGTATCACAGTGAGAGTCAGGCAGGGTTCAAGAGACCCACAAGACTTGCTATTACAGCACACCCGCCCTTTTATGTTGCTGTTGCTGTTTTGTTTAGTTTTATTTATTTGTTTTCTTTTTGGGGTTTTGGGAATTTTGTTTGTTTTGAGACAGGGGTTTCTCTACATAGCTCTGGCTGTCCTGGAACTCACTATGTATATCAGGCTAGCCTGAAACCAAGATCTGCCTGCCTCTGTCTCCTGAATGCTAGAATTAAAGATCTGGCCATACTCTTTTTTTTTTTAAGTTGCATTTATTTCTATTTTACGTGTATCAGTATTTTGCCCATATATATGATGGACACCATGTGAGTGCCTGATACCTGTGGGAGTGAGAAGTGGGAGTCAGAACTCCTGGAAATGGAGTTACAGAGAGTTGTGAACCACCATGTGGGTGCTGGGGACCAAGGCTGGGTTCTCTGCATGAGTAGCAAGCGCTCTTCAGGGATGATCTGTCTCCCCAGCCCAGCACCTCCACTCTTGCTGCAACCTTTTAACCCACTCCTTCATTAATCACAGGGACAGAGATTCATGAGGCAGGCCTGCCTAATCACTTTTTTTTGGGGGGGGGGGGGTTGGATTTGGTTTTTTGAGACAGGGTTTCTCTGTATAACCCTGGCTGTCCTGGAACTCACTCTATAGACCAGGCTGGCCTCGAACTCAGAACTCTGCCTGGCTCTGCCTCTGAGTGCTGGGAGGCCACCACCGCCCGGATACTTAATCACTTCTTAAAGGTCCTGTCAATGCTCCTTCTTAGTATCTTGCATGGAGAGTCAGTTCCAGTACACATTTCACAGGAGAAAACCCTGTGCTATTCAAACCACAATGCTGGCTAAGAGTGTGGACTCTGAGACAGACTGGGTTTGAATTCCAGCTTCACTCTCCCAACTATTGGCTTTTATGGCTCAGACTTTTGTTTTTTAAGATTTGTTTATTTTATTTATATGAGTACACTGTAGCTGTCTTCAGACACACCGGAAGAGCAGTCAATGCTCTTCACAGCTGAGCCATCTCTCCAGCCTGTCGATAATATTCTTTATCTTGGCCTTAAGATAAGAAATTAATTTTTAACTCATTCCCTTCATAGCTTCTCCCATCCCCCCTTTTCAGTAAAGCTAAAAGTCTCAGAGAGGATGAGTGACGTGCCCAGGGGACAAAATGCTAGTTTAAAAAAGAGCCGAGTGGTACTCTAGCGGCTCTTGGACCTTTTCAGAGAGCTAATTCCTAGGAATGACTAGTCCTTTGATCTAGTCCTTCACAACTTTAACTCCTTCTTTGTCCTTTGAAAAGCTTTTCAAATTGTGCCTCAGTTTTCTCAGTGACAAAACTGGTGGGGAGGGGGAGGGCTGTAGTAGTCAGGATGAGTATTGCTAACTGCTATAACAAACAGTCCTCTCATCTCGTCAGTGGCTTAACTGTGACGCAGTGAGGTTGGAGAGCTCTGTGCAGTCATTCTGGGCTCTGGCCCGCTGCCGTCTTGATTCAGTCTCCTCAGGACTCTGCAGTCCTCCTCATTAATGGATCCCGGTAAGGTACACGGCACTGAACCAGGTAACAAGCCTCACCTCCATCCACATTCCATTATAAGAGGCAATGATGGAGCACCAAGAGGTGTGAAGGAATGCGAAATAAGGTCCAAGTGTGCCTCTAGAGAGAAGATACCCCAAGCCCTTATGACCTGAAACATCCCCTATCACAGGGATGTGGCAGCTTCTGTGATCTCCATTGGCTTCCCTGGAGCAGTCTGGACTCCAGGGCTGCACCCGTCTGCAGCCTAGACCCTCCTCTGTAAGCTCTGCAACTCCCCCCTCCCAGCAAGAGGGAAGAGAAGCCTTCCCTGCCAAGCCTCCTTGAGGGTGGGTGGCTGGTGAGATAATGTAATGATCTTACCACGCTTATTGCCTCTTGGAAGGCAGGTGCTGGAAGAAAACCAAGCCTGCTCTGATTTCTCTCCCTGTTCCCTTCGCATGCCTTCCCAGGATAAATTTAACCAGTGGAGCCTAGGATGCCAACTTCTTGTTCTCTGAGTCCATGTCAGAGCATTTGTCATGGATGTAGACGTAGGCTGGGCATGAAGGCCACAGGACCACAGGTCCGACCCCCTGCCCTGCCTCAAATATCTGTGAATCACCCCAATTCCCCATGCCCAGTTGACATGAATGCAACATCTGTGTGACAAGGGTCTTGAATTCTCCAGTGGTATGAGAATGTAGAATTTAGAAGGGTTCTGAGATCTTGCACCAGGATGCCTGTATCCTTAACAGCTAAAGACAGATGGTTCAGAGATTCCAAGTTTGGGCTGTGGAGTCAGAATCAAAAGTCATCAGACTCAAGCAAGTCACCTGCTCTTCTCTCTCCAAACCTATAAAATGGGTCAACAATAGTGCATTATTCATGAGGTTAACTGAGGTACTCTGCATGTGTTTGTAGGTCTCTGTATTTAGTGGGTGCTGAGATGATCATGATCTGTTCAGACCCTCAATCAGCTTGAAAGCCACAGGTTTCTAAAATCTTCTACCCATTTTAAATACTTCCTTTCCTAAGTTCTTTGCAATCTCCCTAGAGTTCTCCCAGGATCTCCCAGGAGTCCCAGGATCATGGATCTCACCATGGACATAAAAACAGTCTCCTTCCTGTTGTCCATTCCGTCATCCTCCTGATGCTGTGAACTGGAATTTATTCTGCTTTGCCTTGACCTGTGTAGCACACTCCAACCGTTACCCAGTAGGAAACTGGGTAGACCTAGCAGAGTTTCCCAGACATAACTTACCAGAGCAAAGATGATCTCGTTCCTCACACCCTTTCCTTGACCTCCGGGCCTTCCTTTCTTCCAGCTCAGTGGCTCTACTTCATTCAGCATCTGTACTGGGTCACTTTCATTCACCCCCTGGGTCTCACTCTCTGGAGAAGAGTCTCCTGCCTTCCCCCACTCTGCCTCTTCAACTGCAGAGCCCACAGTCACCACTGAGAACATTTCCACTGAATGATTCTCAGCCTTGCTTGGCAGGTTCAGACTGACGCCTCGCCCAGGCCAAGGCAGGGCCAGAAATCTGCTCCCTGAACTTTCCTGTACTGCTTCCCGATCATGACAGAAGCATCTGGGTCTAAGCTTCCTTCTCTGCAAAATGGGGGCACTTAGGATAGGTACCCCAAGGAGACATAGACAGCCTCCAAAGATGTAATTACATGAAGAAACACTGCACAAGCGTACACATGGAGCAAGAGGAACCTACATAGTGAAGGACCCCAAGGCTGGCAGCCTGTGGAGATGTTATCCCCAGTCTGGCAAGACAAGCAAAGGGAGAAAAGCACCAAATCTAGATGAAGCTGAAACCGGTCTGTGAGCCATTGGCCTGTGTGGGGAGCTAAGCAGACTGCACACCCTGTCCTTTCTGTGCTCCTGCTGATACTTCCTGTTGGATGAACCTGACTAAAAGCTAAGCAGACTTCTTGACAGCAACAGCAAGAGACAGGGTCCCTGGACAGGGAGCTGGCCAGAGAAGGGGCAGAGAAAGACAGTGTTCAGTAGACAGAATCACTGATGTGGGATTTTAACAGTGTTCACCTCACAGAGTTGGTCTCAATGAGTGTCCACCCACTACTGCCAACAGAGCTTCTACAGACGTGAGCACCCCTCTTTTTATAGACATGGAAGCTGACACCCTGAGGACTAACAAACAGTAAAGGCCACACTATTTACAGGTGATGACTATAGGATCCAGACTCATTTCTGCCTGACTACAGAGTTCCCCAGAGTCAGCCAGAGCAGTGGCTGACATTCTACCAGGCCCTTCCTCCCCCCAGAGGATGAGAGGGAGGCACCTCTCGTTCTCCAGCTCTGGGCCACTTGGGCTGCACACCTTCTTCTTCCGTCTGTACAGTTGCAAGTGTGGGCATCCCTGGGAAAGAGATGCAGCCTTGACCATTGCACACATTCAGGGACTGAGTTCTCAGACACCCCAACACACACACACACACACACACACACACACACAAACACCTTTACCAGCAGACAGGGGCCTAGGGCTCTGTGCTGACTAGGAAGACTCAGAGAGCCCAGCACTGTATGAGAGCAGCTTTGGCTTTATACTTACAACTTTCTGGACTCTTTGTTTGGTTTTGTCGCTGTCGTTTTATTGTTTGTTTTTGTTTAGTTTGTTTTAGTTCGTTTGTCCTCCCCCCACCCCTCTCTGCAACAGGCTTTCTTTGTGTAGCCCTTCGCTATCCTGAGACTATCTCTGGAGTGGAGGCTGGCCTGGAGCTCACAGAGGTCCGCCTATCTCCAGAGTGCTGGAATTAAAGGTGTGTGCCACTACTACCCACCCCTCCAGAACTCTTGTTTCCATTACACTACTTAATCCTGACATCGGGAAGCCATTTCACAGCAGTGGAATTTTGCCCAAGAGATTATACTGTGCCGATGTGAGAGGCTGGCCCGTGGCACTGGCCCATGGCACTGGCCCGTGGTGGGCAGAGCCGCACAGGGATAGAGTGTTTGATTTAGAGTCCAAAAGTCCAATGCAATTCCAATCCCACGTCCAGCACTTAGGAGCTGCAAAACCACAGGCAATTTCCTTCCCTGCCATAGGCATCTGCAAAATACGGTGCGGACACCACCCTTCTGCAAGGGCACAGCCTGAGTCTGAGGGAAGAATGAGATGTGATCACTCCTCTAAGTCCCCAGCACATCCCAAGGCACCCAGCAGCCAAGGCTGAGAAGCAGAAAGAACTGGGGCAGATGTAGGGCTGAGTTCCAGTGGGAAAGCCTGTGTGAGTCATTTAACCTCGCAGAGTGTCCCCAGAAAAGTATCAATTGTTTCCCTGCGCCATGGGACACAGCAAGGGTAGCACAGGGTGAGGGATCAGGAAACACTTTTCTCAGTTATATATAAACATAATTGTTCAGCAAATAACAGTGGCCAAGATCATAAATGTTTCCAGTGCCCAGGGCTGTTCCACAACACTGACATGTATGCTTTTGGTTGTCATGGCAACCCTGTAGAGCAAGACTTCTTACTACCATCACTGAGTCTCAAGAAGGTTAAACTGCTGGTGCGAGGTTCTATGAGTCAGGTTCTGGGCCTAGTAGGTTAACATTGGGTCCTGGGATAGCCAAGTGAGTGGACCTGAAGAAGCCGGGGGCCAGCTGTGGTCAGCTGTAGTCCAAGCTTTTATGCACATAAAAATCTTGGGGAGAGAGGGTTTCAGAGATGACTCAGTGGGTAGAGTATACTTGTTGATCAAGCATAAAGGCCTGAATTCCAACCCCGCACTCATATTTTTAAAAGTCGCACATGTCTTTACAACCCCAGTGCTAGGAAGGTGGAGCTAAGGGGTCTCCAGGGTGTCATTAGCCAGCCAGCCTAGCCAACTGATGAGCTCCGGGTTTAGTGAGAAACAGTCTTAGAAGATAAGGTGGAAAATAATCACCAAAGACATCTGATGTTGACCTCAAGCTACACACACACATAGGCCATGACATCCACACCCGCAGCTGCATACAAACACACAAACACACATGTGCACACACACAAGCCACGTAGGGAATTTTTTTTAATGTTTATTTATGTGCGTACACTGTAACTGTCACCAGACACTCCAGAAGAGGGCATCAGATCCCATTTCAGATGGTTGTGAGCCACCATGTGTTTGCTGGGAATTGAACTCAGGACCTCTGGAAGAACAGTCAGTGCTCTTAACCACTGAGCCATCTCTCCAACCCTGAGGGAAATTATTTTTAAAGGAGAGTCTTAATTCTCACCAACAAAGATGCTGATTCTATACAGTCCGGTATGGCCCAGGAATCTGCTTGTTGAAATCTCCTTGGTATGGGTCCAGGAAGAACTATGGCCGGCATCTTAGCAACCATCAGTTGCTTGATAATGACTGCGGAGCTCTGAAGAACCCTGAATTCAGGCAGGAGAGTCAGACCGTGGCAGACCCATTCTCACCCCTGGCCTCCAGGTTTGCCAAATACTACAAGATGGAGAACGGCAGCGAGTACCGCACGCTCCTGAAGGCTTTTGGCATCCGCTTTGATGTGCTGGTCTATGGGAACGTGAGTCCTGGGGCCCATCGGATGAGGGGAGCGGGGAAGCTTCTCAGCCTGCACTCAGGCTCTGAGGAGGCTCTCTGGGCATGAGGGTCTTCCACTCATCCCCCATCAGCTTCCTATACTATGTAGGGTGGAACCCTTTGACCCACCAGAGCCTCTCCAGGCTCCACAGCCTCTCTGACCCTCATCCCTCCTTGGTGTGCCCCCCGTCTCTATGCCTCCATCTTTGTCCATACAGGCTGGCAAGTTCAACATCATCCCCACCATCATCAGCTCGGTGGCTGCCTTCACGTCTGTGGGAGTGGTAAGTTCATCAGTCTTTCCGGGCTCTCACAGGGCAGGGAGGATGGGGCCCAGGCAGGCACAGTGCTGCTAAGCAGCTCAGCCAAGTCCTCCCTCTGGCCTCCAAACCTGCTGCTATGTAGCCCTGGCTGGGCATTTCTCAACATTACCTCCCAAGGCTTGTGGCTACCAGAGATTGCCTTCCTGTTTTCAGGTATTTCCACTTATTAAAAAATTCTTGCTTCTCACCATGAAGGAAGAGAGAGACTCCATGCTTCCACGGTGTGAGGATGTCTTAGTGAGGGAGAGAACCTTGGGGAAAGGTGGGGACAAAGGCCACTCCCAGGGACTCCTCCTCTAGCTCCCTCTGCTTCTCCCATCACACCCTCTACATACGATCTAGTGATGTTTCTCCGTAGCTAGAAAGGTAGGCCATAGAGGATCTGCAGAGCTTCTGGGCCTTCTCTGACAAGAGCGGCACAGGCACAGTCGGGCCTGTCTGGAAGAGTCAGCCCCCACATGCCCCGCCCCCAACAATGTTCCAGCCACCCCTCTGCTGAAGGTAGTCCTAGCCAAGAGCTAGGGAGAGAAGAGTCCACTTAAGCCCTGCCCACCTTCAAGCTGCTGTCCGAGCTTACACTGCCCCTCTTCCTGTAGGGGACTGTTCTCTGTGACATCATCCTGCTCAATTTCCTCAAGGGGGCTGATCACTACAAAGCCAGGAAGTTTGAGGAGGTGAGTTGGGGAAGAGGCTGAAAAGCAGAGGAAGCGGCAGGGAGGGCTGCTGGACCTTGGGGACTCCCTGTGGCTTACTCTTCAGGGTGTCCCGAAGTTCAGTGGGCCTCGTTAGTACATGGGGCCTGACAGAGGGGTCAGCTAAGAATGAACTCTGGAGATTTGGGGCTGGTCGGAGCTCAGGGGCCCCGTGCTTCTCTAGCACGTGCAAAGCCGCCAGCTTTATTGGGAGGAGTGTCTCTGTGGGTCATTGTTGTCAACATGCCCACCGTTCATTGCTTCTTGTCCACTTCTGGGGCAGAACGCATCCTGCCTGGAGATGACCCGCATTACAGTTCACCCTTGGAGTGCATGCAAAATTCTAGGTTCCCAGAGACTCATTCTACCTCCCTTACAACCAGGCAACTCCACCTCACCCACGCTGCTGATTCTGTCAAATGGGTCACATTGGAACTTCCTACCTAGTATCAGACATGACGATGCCAACCCTTCTATTTGCAGGTGACTGAGACAACACTGAAGGGTACTGCCTCAACCAACCCAGTGTTTGCCAGTGACCAGGCCACTGTGGAGAAGCAGTCTACCGACTCGGGGGCCTATTCTATTGGTCATTAGGGCCTCTTCCCAGGGTCCCATGCTCACCCTTGGGCTGAAGAACCTTTAACAGGCCACTCTATCTAAGCAGACAGAGGTGGGAGGGGAGATAAGAGAGGCTCTTATTTCTGATGTTCACCCTAAAGACCACATCCAGGTCCCTAGGCCCTCAGAGTTCAGCAGACAGGCAATGCTTCCCACTAAGACCTGAATCTTGCCTTTACCCCTTGCATGCCTCCCATCTGCTTCCCTGGGTCCCAGGACAGCAGCATCCATCCCTTTCTGAAAGATAGAGAAAACGGTAGCTAAGGCTATATCCATAGAACCTACCATGTACTACTATAGGCACTTCCATATACATTATCTCTTTGCACCCTTAAAATAATCCTGTAGGGTATCTTTGGGGGGGTTGTTTTCCTTTTTGTTTGTTTGTTTGTTTGTTTTTAAGAGAAGCAAAGGCCCAGGGAGACTGAGTCATTTGCCCCAGGCCATGTAGCTAGGAAGTGAGATTTACAGCCAGCTTTAACCCCTTTGCTTACATCCATGGTAGAAGAATGAACACGCTAGGTGTCTACTCTTCTGTGTCTGTTGCCTTTCCCTGCCTTCCCATGATGTCTGACAGTGAGCTTCCTCAAGAATGCGGGCCCTACTCTAGCCCAGAGCAATGCAATATAAACTCTCATTTCCGATGTGGCCAAGTCCAGCTTCAGAAGGAAATAGGAGGTGTGGCTGTCAATGGATTTTTCCTTGCCTCACCCCATATCTCAAGCTCAAGCTGAGGAATAGACCTTTATTCTCCCATTAGGTCCTCACAGATCCACACGTCTGGACGCCCCCTCCAGAATCTAGACAGAAGACACACACATACATGACTGACAAGAGGCAATTTCTAAACCTAGCACCATGCCCCAAGACATCAACTGTCCTAGTTTACAGCATTGTTGGAAAGCCACAGTTAGGGGCTGGGGATGTAGTTGAGTAGGTAGAGTATGTGTCTAGCATGATAGCCCTAGGGCTAACCTGCAGCACTTCATAAGCCTAACATGGTGGTACAGACTTGTAATCCTAGCACTCAGGAGGTAGACATGGAGGATCAAAAGTTCCAGTTTATCCTTGGCAACACAATAAGTTTGAACACAGCCTGGGACTCATAAAACCATTTCAAAAGACAAGTAGGGGAGGCCCAGTAAGATCCTGTACCCTGTGAGCACTCAGCCAGGTCAGCCAAGTCAGCCAAGTCAGCCAGGCCTGTTTTCACAGGATCAGTGAGAAGCTAAAGGGGCCTCATAAACCATCATGACCAGCCCTCCTGCTTACAGATCACTAACCCTGAGACCAAAAATGAAAAAAAAAAATGGCTTGCTTTGTGCCATTGTGAGGGGCCACAAGAGGACACAAGTGCATTATGAGCAGAAGACAAGTTCACGTTATCTCCATTGCCCAGTTGTCCCATCTCCTTTCTAAGTTTTTAAAGAAAACAGGAGATGTAGAGGAAACTAAATTATAGAGGGCAAAGTTCAAGGACAGATCAAGGTTTAGGAAGAAGCAGCTTGAGAGGCTCTTCTGGTTTGGCTTGGATATTTGGCTGATTGGTTATTTGGTTGGTTGGTTATTTGGTTGGTTGGTTGGTTGGTTGGCTGGTTGCTTGGTTGGTTTTGATAAAAAGACTTTCCTATGTATTCCTGGCTAGCCTCAATTTACAGATATCCTCCCTCAACTCAACTCTTCCCCAGTATTGGGATTTACAGGCAAGTGCCATCATATAGCTGGGGGCATCTCTGTTAAAAGATTATATAATTATGTATCAGAAAACTTCATGCAAATGAGTGGGCCTGAGGTATAAGTGTAATTAGTATCAGGGCCAATCTGCCTCTTAAACATGAGCACGATGCTGAGAGCTTAACAGAGATGAGCATGCATGCACACAGAGGGCTGGCCCCTCACTGGAAGGTGTGCAGAAATGTGGGAGAGGGATAGTCTAGGAGGACCGCAGGAGTGCTCACACAGCCCCAGCCCCAGTGATCCCCACCCACCAGCTTCATCAATTCTTCCTTCCCTCTGCTTGCTCACAGCCCCATCATTACAGGTGATGGGGTACTGTTTCCCTAGTACCAGCGTCAAGTCATGGGTAGTATGCAGATACCTGGCCAGGCTTCATCTCTCCAAGAGAGACATCAGCAGAGGAAAGAGCACAGCCTCCAAGGAGAAGGCTTATAGTCCCCTTGGACTGAGGCTGAGTTCACCAGGATGCACCCTAGAAGAAGATGGAGACACTGTCCTAAGAGGATTCTGTACCCCAGGCTAGGATAATTCTCCTCCAGGTGCCTAAGCCTCTTCTGGGCCTTCAATAAGTGTGTAAACTCCCTGCTGTACTCCTGTTGTCTGAACCAAGTCCACTTCTATGTGCTATATGTCAGCTAACAGTAGAAATCACAACAGCCAACTTGTGTCTGATACACTGTGGTTTACTCAGCGACATCCCTAACATGGTCACACAGGCCCTGACCACACCTGGGGAGGTTTCTGTGGTTTGTTATTAATCTTGTTTGGAAGGAAAACAAATAGACAGTTCTTGGAACTAGAGAGGAAATCTATGTTCACTCTCAAGGCTACATGGCTCAGCATACACACTGTCATTCAGAGGTGGAGAGGCTCACCTTTGGCAAGTGTGGGCTCATTCATTGTATGACAGGCATTACTTAATTTAATCATCATTTTACAAAAGAAACCGAGGCTGAATAAAAGTAAGGAATGGAAGCAGAACTGACTTGAACCCAGAGATTGTGATGCTGGAGTGTGAAACGTTGTCTTTGGGGGATATCTATTAGGGGGAAGTCAGGACATTTGTTGACTCATCCTTTTATATTGACTTATCTGCTTATGTTACCTGGGCTAAGCAAGATCTGGCTGCAGTGATGAGTAAATTCTAGGTGAAGCAGCTAGGCGGGACACAGACTCTTGCCACTGGGAGGGAAGCCAAGGGCTGGAGAATCTTGAGAATCACCTGGTGCCCAGATCTGTGTTAGGCAGAAGCAGGCACATTGCAGAGCCAGCTGACTAAAGGAATATCAACTCTGTCCTCTTGAGTCCCTAGGAAAAGAAGACAGTGGACCAGTCTGCTTCCCTTCTGTCCCCAGGTCCCCACTGCACTCTAACAGTTCCACAGCCTTCTGTGTCCCTTCTCACAACACCTGTTCTCAGCAAGTTACCAGTTAACCTCCTGGGGATAGCTTCTGGGGAATGTCTTCTCTCAAGACTATTTGCCTTTTAATCAAAAGCTAAGCAAGAGTGGAGGGTGTTAAGTAGCCATAAAGGCAGTTACATAAAGGCAGAGTAAGATACTCATAAGCAGAGTAACTCAAAATGCCAGAGATTTGAGAAGCATTTTACCTGCCCAGGTCTGCCCTAAAGAGGCTTTACACACACACACACACACACACACACACACACACACACACCTCTGCCTGTGGTTTGAGACATCAGGATGTTGGGCTACTTGATTAGAGGCCATTCGGGCAGGGAAGGAGAGAAGGAAGAAGAGGAGGGAGGGAGGGAGTGAGGGAGGGAGGGAGGGAGGGAGGGAGGGAGAGGGAGGGAGGGAGGGAGGGAGAATGCATCAGGAAACTGATGTGCCCCTGAAATGTCTTACTTCGTATCCTCTCACCCCCTGCAACAATTGCATGTCTCTTTAGAAGCATTGAATTAAGGGTCCGCATAGTGCACTCTTCAATGCAGTACCTGCGTGATACCCGACTCCTAGGCAACTCTACCGCTTGACCTGAATCTATGTCATGATTAGGAGCTGAGGCAAAGATCCCTCTACCAAGACAGCCCTGGGATCCAGCATCAGTGGAGTGCCATAGGTTCTAGGGCATGTTAATCAATTGCCAAAGACTTCCTTGTTCAAATGGCTTATGTATACTGTTTCTCCCCAACCCACTGTCTAGGACTATGCCTCATCCCTGTCTTATTGCTGCAAACCCCTTAGAGAGAGAATATGTAGATTACTGGGTTTTTGCTCCTGAAGCTACGTTGTATCTGGTATATATACAAACATAAACCTGTACATAGTCATACACCTACATGCATATGGCTAAAGACACAGATAACCATATATGTATGTACAAAGAGACTACGGCACATACAGGTGTAAATATACAGAGAAACACATCTATAGAAAATATCCATAAATATGCTGAGGTTCAAAAATGCACATACAGCACACCAGTATAAACAAATTATTCTCACACATCTATGTCAGTTTACACAGAGATATGCACATCTATGGATGCACAAAAATGCAAATGTACACATGTACAGAAATTCACCATAAGCATATAAACATGCACAGAGAGAGAGAGACAGAGAGAGAGAGAAAGAAGGAGAGAGAGAGAGAACATGTGGCTCTCTTTATATTCTTTAATACCCAGTCTCACTGAACTTTCTCTTCTGTCTACTCTAAATCCTTTTAGCAAGATCCTTCCAACCCAGTGTCCCAGCTGGCATAAAGTTATAAAGTTAAAGGTAACAGAGATATTCCCTCTTGGTCTCTCTAGGTCTGAGAAAGCAAGATGAAGGAATGCTGAGGTCCAAGAGAACAGAACCCAGGACGGCATCTATGCTCTTGCCGGTCTCTTGCCTTTGGGTTCTGAACAGAACTGGTGAGGGACAGATCTCCTCAGAATTGTGTCCTCTCTACAGAAAGGATAGGGGATACAGAAGAAGAGGCCAGCCCCCTCCCCCTCCCTCCCTCTCTCCTCCCAGGATGGGCATGAGAAAATGGGAAATGAAGTCATTGCTCGGTGCCAAGAAGCACAGCACTAGGGGAGCAGGCTTCCCTAAAGGGGAGTTTTCGCCCCAGCCTCTCAGGGTTTTCCCACACTCAATTTCAATATCGCATACCAGCTCTTGAATGAGTCTCTTCACTTCCATCTTGGAAAATCACTCACTCCCCACCTCATACTGATGCCAAGAAATGGTGGGACCAGCTCCCAACAGATGGGAATCTTCACTGCTCTCCTCTCACTGGGTAGAAAGGTGGAATCTGAGCCCAGTGAAGACAGGACAACAGAGAGCATTGCTCAACCTCCGGGTGACTCAGTGCTGCCACCACCCTGTGCCCCAAACTCTGTCACTGCTCCCCAACTGCACCAGACTGCCTAGCCCCACTTCTTTTACTTCTAGGATTTTTCCAACAACCAGGGGTTTCCACGTAAATGCAATAAAGAGGCAAGACTTAGGGGATGCTGTAGAAAGCCTGACTTTATGACAAGGAGAGATTAAGGACAGACTTGAGTCCCAAAGGGTGGGAAACGAGTGGCCAGGGCTGTGAAGGCAGGAGGCTCCAAGTGGGTCTAGCTCCATCTTAGAAGGAGCAGATGAAAGGCAGGCGACTTTTGCATCGAGCTCTTCGCCAATGGCCCCCTGCAGCAGAAAACACAGAGATATATAAACTGGCTCCACCCCTCCTTTGTCAGCTGTCCCTCTATCCCCTTCCCCGGCCATCATCAGCTTCAGAGGAGGAAACAAAGGTTGTGGCGACGACTTGCTATACCATATCTGATAGGTATGTAGCTAGGCTGAATCACAGCACTCCAGCATGCATGGTTTCTGCCAGTACACTAAAGCGCCTCACATCTGTCACAAAGGCTGTTCCCCACATCTGTAGCTGAAGATGTCTCAGCTGTCACTTATTCCTACATCCACACCTTCTATTCATATCTGTTGGTCTGTTGATCACATAAGTCATTCAAGTTTGTCCACCACGTACCAGAGGAGGTAAAGGATTCCCAGCTACCTCCACTACAAGACACTCCCTGAGAAGTCCTCATACCTCAGCCATCCCGGCAGACCAGGTTTTGAGTTCTCCATGTGGAGTGAGTAGGTTTGAAGATGTGTGTCCAGGCAGCTCAAAGGGACAGCTGCAAAAATCCTACTCTATCAATGTATCTCCTTGGCTGGAGCCTATTCCTCTCACCTTTGGTACACAGAGTCACACAGTGACCTTCCCCACACCCAGGCTGCCCTGGGGCCCAGTATCCAAAATCCCAGCGGCTCCCATCAGTCCAGCAAAACTTCTTCCAGAAAAGCTAGAAAAGAAAGAAAGTGGATCAGGGAACCAAAAAAGACAGGAAGATCCAAGCCACTGCTGACTCCCCTCACTGCCTGCCTGCCAGGAAGCTTCCCTCAGGGTTTGCAGGGGATGCAATGGAAAATAACCGTTGCTCCAGGACAGCCTATAGGGCAGGTTTCCCCAGCTGTACTGTGGGGATCTTATTGACAAGCAGGCTCAGACTCAGGAGATCAGGCATGGAGCCCATGATTCTACATCTCTAACAAGCTACAAGTTAATGCTGATGGTGCTGGCTCATTCATCCGCAATCTTGGGCCTACACCTAAGGAAGCCCCATTTTACAGCTGAAGAAAAGCTCAGAAAACTCCTCAGCTAGTAAACAACTGAGATGAGCCCTGAGTCAGTCTCTTGGAATCTGTCTCCTCACTTCAGTTTTATATGACCACATGCTCTGAAAAATCAGCTCTGAGGGCTGGGGAATCTCCAGCACCCATATTAAACATTCAGGCACGTTGGTTCACACTTGTAGTAGCAGTGTTGGAAAAGGAAAGAGAAAGGGATTCCCTGGGGGGCTCATGGTCAGCCAGTCTACCTGATCTGAGAGCACCAGGTCTTAAAAAATAAATTAAGCAGCTTCTGAGGAATGACACCAGAGATTGGCCTACAGTCTTCACATTCAGGTACACATAGAAAACACATGCACAGCCGGGTGGTGGTGGTGCACACCTTTAATCCCAGCACTTGGGAGGCAGAGGCAGGCAGATTTATGAGTTCGAGGCCAGCCTGGTCTACAGAGTGAGTTCCAGGACAGCCATGGCTAATCAGAGAAACCCTGTTTCAAAAAAAGAGGAAAAAAGAAAAGAAAAGAAAACACATGCACATACAAACACACACAAACACACAGACACCCGAACTCTAAGGAAGAGTGAGAGGGAAGTAAAAAGGAATCCTTACTGTGACATGCTCGAATTTTGATCTGAAGTATCTCTCTAAGACTGTGCTAATGTCTGTGTCCCCCCAGCTCATGGTAGAACTGGGAAGTGATAGAACTTTTAAGAGGCAGACTCTACTTGGAGAAAGTTGGGCCATTTGGGCCATACTCTTGAAGAGGATACTAGGGCCTGGCACCTTTTCATTCTTCTCTGCTTTCCTGCACCGCAGGTGAACAGTCTTCTTCCACACACTCCCACTAGGACACACCGTGTGTCAAGTCCAAACCAACACCCTCAAGTGAGAATGAAATGAAGCTTCTGAAACTATATGTCAAAATAAGTTGTTCTTCCTTATAAGTTGATTCCTTCAGGCATTTTGTCACAGAGACAGCTAAGTGATAACAATTGCCAATTTTATTGGTGTAAATTCTCCATGGCTAATTTTGAGCTACAAGCCTCAAGTTTTTGAACACGGAGTTAGTGAGAGATATGGGTAACCAATTCTCCCAAGACAATACAGGCCATCTCCAGCATCCTATTTGCCTATCATTTAAAGGACACTGTAACTACCAAGCCAACAAATGATCCTGCAACATAATCAAAACTTTCTATATTGAGTTGGGTCTTAGCTTACCCATCCCCTGAGGATGCCTCCAATCCAGATGATGGACTGGTTGATCTTCCTGGCCAAGCTCTGAATTTGGTAGTTGAAACTGTAGCTGTGGATGGAAGCAAGGTTGCCTCGGTAGCATCTCCTGCAGAGTCTCTGCAGAGAGAAGAGTTAGGGTGGAGAATTCACCTTCTTTTACCTCAAGATCCTAAATCTCCAAAAAAATCCCTACAACTACTCACAGACTCAATATAAAGGACCCACTTGCTTCCCTGAAGCCTATATTTTGCTTCTTTATCAGTGGTCAGGACATCCTTGCAGGAAATAGCAATTCTCATTATAATTATCGCCACCATGTACAGACTGTTTAGCATGATGATTCAAATACAGTGTCTCTTTTGACCTTCATCACAAAAAACCATGGTACCATACAGTGAGCCCTCTCTATGTGTGGAAAGCTTGCCCACATAACTCAACCAGCCATCCACTGGAAATATTGACTGTGTGTTTGTATGTGAAGTTGTGGGAGTAGTGTGTGTATGCGAGTGTGTAGATGCACACATGCAAACGCCAGAGTAGGACATCAGGTGGGATGTTCGCTACCATTCTTTGCCTTATTGTTTTTGAGACAGTGTCTCTCACTGAACCAGAAGCATGTTCCTTGAGATAGCCTGCTTGGCCAATGAACTCTCAGGATCTATCTGTCTCTGCTCTCAGTGCTGAGGTCACAGGCATACACTATCACAGTCAGATTTTTCCGTGGGTCCTGGAGATTTGAACTCAAGTCCTCATGCTTGCAGAACAAGCTCTCTTACCACATAGCCATCTCCCCTGAAAATGTGTCTTTTTTTTTAGTTATGTTTACTCTGAATAATATTCTTTCCTTTGACATTGGTCCCCAAATAATAAAGTATAAAACCTCTTCTCATGACATTTACACTGCAGTAGGTATTATAAATAATGTAGAGTTAGTTTAATGAGCAGAAGAGGAGTAGTGAGATAGCTCAGTGAGTAGGTAAATGAGTTTGATTCCAGATCCCACATGGACGAAGGAGAGGACAAACGCCCAAAGGAGTCTTCTGACCTACATGTATATGTCATGATGCATGCATTCCTTCACAAACATACAATAAATAAATAAGCCTAAAAATTAAAAATACACCACTTATATGAAAGCACTTTGAACATAGTCAGATATCGGTGTCCACTGTAGGAATGCTAGTGCCAAAATCCCATACAGACTAAGGGACAACTACATATCTTCATTTGGAGAAGCTTGATTTCTGGAAGATGAGCAGAGTTGCTCTGAAAACGGAAATAGTCAATGAAAGAAGACAGTATTTAATACAGGGGGTTCTTTTCTTTCCACTTTTAGAGATAAGATTAGTCTTTTAAAATTCATTTCAGTGCAGTTGTCAGATCCTGAGATTTCCTAGTTAGGATGCATATGCACACATGCGAGCACACTCCGTGCACACACGAGCGTGCACGCATGTGCGCGTGCACACACACACACACACACACACACCCTACAGTGGGCCACACAGAAGTATTGACAGAGGTGAAAAGGGGTAGGTATAACATTTTATTTACTGTGAGATTCTCATGCACACATAGAATGTGTTTCAGTTGTTCATCTCCCAACTCCCTCCTTTAGCTACTCCTGAATCACACAATCACCTTCCCAACTTCATATCCTCTTTTTAGCAAATATGTGGCCCAGAAAGACTAATTAATGCTTCCCAAACATGTATGACCATAATCAACCTACCAGTGGCCATAATCCCAAAGAAAATTGACTTTCTCCAAGTAGCCATTGGTTACCAGTAACTCTTCATCTAGAGATGAGGGCCTGTGTGCCCCTCCAATTCATGTTGGAATTTTGACTATCTTGATCTTGTGAAGGTCTTGTGCAAGCAAGCACAGTCATTGTGAATTCATGAGTGCAACACTTCTGTCATGTCCAGACACAATATTTCACTCTAATTCTGCCCCAACCTTTGGATCTTATACCTTTTCCACCTCCTTTTCCATAAAACACGAGTCTCTCTATCACCAAAGTGTTTTTATACAGAACACTCTAAAGTTGTTGTCCTTAGACCAAGAAAATCTCTATCCCAGGACTTTGTTATAAATGCCAATCCTCAGAACAACCCCCAAGCCTTCTTACTCAAAGATTGTGAAGGTGGAGCTGCAAACTCTATATCTTAAGACCGCCCCAGGCAATTCTGCAGCTTTGAGAAACACTAGTCTAAATAAATAAAGAGCAGAAGTTTTAATCCAGTCTCTTTCCTTCCCCTTGACCTTTTCACCATGTCTCCCTGTCTCTTACCTGAGCCTTATAAAATGTCTTGGGAGTCCTCACCAGCACATAGCGGCAGCTCTTGCACCCAGGAGTTCCCTGTAAATGAGCGGTGTCCTCTTCCTTGGGGCATGCCAAGTCATCTAAGGCATCTGGATATGACTCCATTGCCTCATCATCCTCAAAGATGTCTTGATGTTCAGAACCCTCAACCTCCTCTCCCTCTGTCTGAATTGTCTCTTGAGTCAGAACCAACTCTCTCCCATGTTCGCCCGAGCCATCTGCTTCCTGATGCAGGTCTTCTCTCTTGGGAGTCTCCAGATGAAGGTAAGCAGTCTCTAGGAAGAAGAGGTAACCTGCCATCACTTGAGAGGCTTTCTTTCTCCAGCACCTCGGACAGCTCCATCTGTCCACTTGAGCTTTCCTAGGTCCCAATTTGGGGCCACACAATAGGAAGGAACTCCTCCTCTAGGTTAAGTAAAGACAGATGTCTTAAACCAAACTCATAGCCTGAACTCTGGCTGACACCACAGGTATGTATATGGATAGGAAGACCTTGTATGAGGGGCTTCAACTGGCCCATCATCTAAGGTCTTTTGTTTTTGTTTGTTTCCATCTGAAGAAGCCAGTTCCGAGTCTTGAGAGATATCTAACCAGAATTGTGTGAGTGACCCAAAAAGAACACACTGTGACCCTGACTCTATGATAACAACAATGACCAAGAGAGTGAGAATAAACAAGGAAGATACACATGAGAGTTAAAGGGATAGACTCACCCAGATGGAAAGCAGAAACCATCCCCAGCAGGAGAAGGGACAGGATGAGGGGTTGTCTCATGTCTACTTGATCCTGGAGTAGAGGCAATGCCACCTTCGTCCTCACAGCTCGTCTTTGTGTCCAACACAGCTTCTGGCACATAGCATGATACTTGTTTAATTATCTGATTAAAGGGAGGGCCGAAGATCTACTGCTACCTCCTCCTCTTCCTCCTTCTCCTCTCCTCCTCCCCTCCTCCCCTCCTTCTCCTTCTCCTCCTCTTCTAAATACTAACCCCGAGCAGGAGTCTGAAACAGGCATCAGAGGTGGGCAGGATGGGCAACTGAGCTACAAAGGACTCCTTCTACGATCTTCCTGGCTGTTCCCCAGGACCACATTTTACCCAAGGTCTTGACCTGCAGGGACAGGTCAGCCCCAAGCCAGAGCTGACTCCACTTATGTAGGGAAAGAAGCAAAGACAGTAGCTATGCTGATCCTAAAAACAGGCCCTCCAGCTGTGACCCTGGCCTGTGATATGTGTGAGCACGGCACTCACCTCCCAAGGGTCTATGACTTCCACTTTCAGTGACTGTGGCTACTGCACCACAATCAGCCCTTATACTGTGTTTTTGGGGAAGTAGGAAGGGGCCAGGGTGATTGCCCCAGGCCAAGCTTGGGGACAATGGAACTGATAAAAAATTTCTTCAGTTTTTTTTTTTTCACCCCAGGCCCTGCTCTCTGCTAACATGGCAGAGCTTTGCCTTCAGGGACCTGTGGCCCTAAATGGAAGCCCATGTCCATCAGTCCACAGCAACATGTGCAACATCATGCCTATCAACCCGAGGTTATTAGCATTGGTGTTCCTAAAGTGTCCAGCCTGAAGGCTGTTCCTTATTTCAGAAGCACACTTCCAAAGTCATTCTAAGGTGTGATATGCAGATCCCAGGGAGCAGCTAGGAACCATGAAGGGAAGGAAGGAGAGGGGAGGGGAGGGGAGCCTGAGCATGCATAAGAGGTGCTTTTCAAGCAGCAGACCCCTGATTCCTACCTTCACCTACTCCCACTGAGCCTATAGGATTTCCCTGCTTCACAGATGTAAACAATAGGATTCCGAAGAGGAAAGATCACCAAGCTTGCCTGACATCCTGGCTAGTTTCTGTGTCATGGATACAGAGGACCTAGCCCACTGTTCCATCCCCGAGCTAGTGGTCCTGAGTTCTCTAAGAAAGCTGACTGAGCAAGCTATGGTGAGAAAGCCAGGAAGCAGCGCCCCTCCATGGCCCTATATCAGCTCCTGCCTCCAGGTTCCTGCCCTGTTTGAGTTCTTGCCTCAAGGGCTTTCAATGATGAACAGTTATACAGAAGTGTGGGTGAAATAAGCCATTCTACTCCAAGATGCTTTTGATCACGGTGTCCTGTCACAGCAATAGAAACCCTAAGATTCATAAGAAGTCAGGGAGCAGGGATTTCTTTTTTTTATTATTTTTATTTTTATTTTTTTATTCTATATAGTCTTTATTTACATTTCAAGTGATTTTCCCTTTCCTGGATCCCCCCTCCCCGAAAGTCCCATAAGCCCTCTTTCCTCCCCCTGTTCCCCAATCCAACCCTTCCCACTTCCCTGTTCTGGTATTCCCCTACACTGCTGCAGGGAGCAGGGATTTCTAAGTCTTAAGCATTCTCTCTCTCTCTCTCTCTCTCTCTCTCTCTCTCTCTCTCTCTCTCTCTCTCTCCCTTCCTCCACCATCCTTCCTTCCCTCCTTCCCCCTCCCCTCTTCCCTTCCTTCCCCCTTCCCCCTTCTCTCCTCTTCACAAACCAGGCCCTTTCCAGTTCTCATCTTCAGTATGCATACAGTTTCTTCTGTACTGTGGATCTGCATTGTTTCTCAACATTTTGCTTTAAAAAAAAAAAAGATTGATTTAATTATATGTAAATACACTGTAGCTCTCTTCAGACACACCAGAAGAGGGCATCAAATCCCATTACAGATGGTTGTGAGCCACTATGTGGTTGTTTGGATTTGAACTCAGGACCTCCGGAAGAGCAGTCAGTGCTCTAATAGCACTGTTTGTCCATATCTATCCAATGTCTGGTGTTCACACACACACACACACAGAGAGAGAGGGGGGGGGATCACAAGCACTTCCACAGATTTCATTTCCTAATGCTCTCTGGATCATTTAGAGACCACTGGCCTCCACTATATCACTTCTTCATTTGACCTCTAGACATATGTCCAGTGCTGGAAAAGAAGTATGAACTGGGATGGAAAAGCTCACGCTAAACCTTCCAGTCAATCTGTGGACCACCTTGCCCTCCCCTGCCCTCACTTCCTACTTCCTGCCAGCCCTCTGACACCACCAGGGTTAGGATTAGGATCAAGCAATGCAATACTAATCTCAAACCGCAAATTTAAGAAGACACTAAAACTTTCAATGTTAAATATAAGTAATATTTTAATACAAACTTTCTTAAAATCAAATCAAATACAAATATATTCACAAAGACTAATTTATTTAAACAACCAAGCTCCAGTCCATCCACTGTTGGCCAAAGAGAAAACAGTAAGTGTATAGCCCTGACTTTGCCATATCTTCCTGTCAAGTTGAGCTGTGGATTGCTGGAAGAGAGGTTGGTGCAGTTGGAGGTGTTCTGTTGGACAGCACAAACCTGTTATTTATAAACTGGCCCACGCCTCCAAAAAAGCAGGCACAGGTCACCAAGAGAGCAAGATGCCTTCCTTGTCTTCTGCTCTCACAATTGTAGGGACCTACAAGTGGAGAAGAAACTGAGAGGCCACTTCCTCGCCTGATTGCAGAGTAACGGTCTTCACTCTTATCTCTCCACCCAACAGACAGGTCTGCCCACTTAACTACCTGACACTGGGAAGATTGGTCAGTTCCAGTGCCCTCAAAACTTGGTGTACAGTTTTCAAGTTTGACCTTGCCCCAGTGAGGGGAGGAGAAACATAGATATCCTTGTCTGCTGTTCTCCTTCACCCCGGGGCCCGTAGAGCGGTGACATTTCACTGGATGGCTGGGATTGATGGGTTTCACTGGATTGCTGTTCTCGGGAGCCAACACTGCCACAAAGCCTTG